>NC_087360.1:31399541-32794083 GCF_030014295.1 Loxodonta africana
TCCCTGCCTGTTTTCTTCTTCATTCTCTGTGGAATTTGTTGCTTGCTGGTGGGTTTTCTTGTTTCAAGGCTAACTGGAAACTCCAAGAGGGTAAGGATTATGTCTGTGGTACCCACCACTATCTCCCCAGTACCTTGCCCGGTACCTGGTTCAGGGAAAGGGTTTGAAAATATTTGTTAATAAATGGGTGAGGGAGGAGGGTGGAGGCCAGTGAAGAGGCCGTTGCAGACCTCACCATGCCATGGACTGGGGTTGACTCTAACGAGGGTTCCCCCCATTGCAGAACTGGAGATCTGAGAAGTCGGCCAGGTCTCCTTGCAAACGGCTGGTTCCCGCTCAGGTTCCAAGAAAAGACTGAGAGTGCCCTGAGTTTCATCCCCCCAGATTTAAAGGGTGCACAGCTCGACTGAGATCACTGACATCCCATTTGCCTCATCCCCTATGGGCCCAAAAAGCCATTTCCAAGCCAGGCCCATGGGCCAAGATGGCGGCCAGTGCCCTGTCAGCAGGATACTGCTGGAAATGCATGGTGATCACAGTGCTCCCTGCTGCAAAAGAACCAGTTTTGCAACTCTTTGGTGCCCTCCAAAATCTTACTGATGGCTTGAGAAGATTAAGAAGGGATCAAATTGTGGACAGGCCACAGCATTGTGCTCATGGCTGATTTTTTTTTCCTTCTGTTGTAACTATTCAGCGCAGAGAGGTTCCAGTGGGGGAAACATTCTGACAAAGTAGAATATCAGCAGCTATGGATTTCCCATTGCTAGGTAACCAGAGGCTGCTGCTCCTGTACACATCCCACCCCTTCCCTGCCCCCAATGGGATTTAAGGGGGGAATTATGGGGTATTACAGGTTAAAAGTTGGCCCGCAGAAATGCCTGATAGAGAAATCTGTAGCTCATTTATTCTTCATCTTGAACAAATAGCAACCACGTTTGTGGTGTTTTATAGCTCACAAGGTGCTTCTGTGTGATTCAACCCATGCTATTTTCCCCATCACCCCTATAAGGTAAGGACTTTTATTAGTCCCCATCTTACAGCTGGGGAAACTGAGGCTTAGAGAAAGTAAAATATAAACTACAAAATATAAATATAGATATAAAGATACATATATTAAAAACAAACAGTTATAAATAATAAAAATCACCCACAATCCCACCACTGAAGAGAACTGCTATTAAGATGTGGGTAAACGTAGTCCCCGTCAGTTTTCTACACATTTTTTTTTAAAACCTGGGATCAAACCAAAAACGAAAACCTGCTGCTGTCAAGCTGATTCTGACTCATAGCGACCCTATAGAACGGAGTGGAACTGCCCCATAGAGTTTCCAAGGAGCACCTGGTGGATTTGAACAGCCAACCTTTTGGTTAGCAGCTGTAACACTTAACCACTATGCCACGAGGGTTTCCAACAGTAGGGGTAATTTACCAGTGCAGTGATTTTTTTAAAGTCAGATTCTCCCAGTAAGCTGAGGGCCTACTATGTGCCAAGCCCCATGTCTCATTCATTTTACAGTCCCTGCATTCCAGATGAGGGATGGAGGTCACACAAGTCTCAGGAAAAGCCTGAAAGAGAACTTTCTTTTACCAACACCCCCTATGTCTCCCTCTCACATACTTTTTACCAATGTCCTGACCAGGAGCTGGAATAACTGTTCATCATAATAGCAATGACCACTTATGGAATGCTTACGTTGAAGCAAGGAGTCCCTGGGTGGCACAAATGGTTAAGCACTTCGCTACTAACTGATTCGAACCCACCTAGAGGTACCTTGGAAGAAAGGCCTGGCAACCTGTTTCCAAAAGGACACAGCCACTGAAAATCCTATGGAACGGCTCTATTCTGCATATATGGGATTGTCATGAGTTGGAATTGACTTCATGACAACTGATTTGTTTTTGTGTGTGTGTGTCCGTTTTTTTACTTTGAAGCAGGTACAATTTCTCGTGCCACTCTCCTGCTCAAGAGCCTACCATGGCTGCCCATCACACATAAAATAAATTCCAAAGTCCTCACCGTGGCCTATAAGGCCCTCACTCACTGCTCTCCACTGGTCTGCTCTCCAGCATTGGACTCTCCTCACCTCTCACTGCCTGTTGTGACAGACTCTAGGACAGTGATGTCCTCCCCTCCTGGTGTTCTCACCTTCATGTTATCCTCTCCCCTTGAACATGGGCAATAGAATACTGCAAAGGTGATGGCCTGCTACTCCCAATATTGTGCTACATTATCTAAGGCTCTGTCTTGCTAGCTGACTCACTCCAGAGACTTTCCTTGCTGGCTTAATAAAGTAAGCAGACACATTGGGAAAGCCCATGTGGCAAGAAACTGTGGGCGGCCTCTAGGCTGGCCCCCAGCTGACAGCCAGCAAG
Organism: Loxodonta africana; assembly: GCF_030014295.1. NCBI lineage: Eukaryota > Metazoa > Chordata > Mammalia > Proboscidea > Elephantidae > Loxodonta > Loxodonta africana. Next base: position 31,401,915 of record NC_087360.1, read on the forward strand.
GAGTCTAGTCCTTCAAGGAACTGTTTTCGGCCATCAACCTGAGTGAGCTTGGAAGCAGATCCTTCCCCAGCTGAGCCTCCAGATGAGAACACAGCCAAGCCAATACACTGATTACAGCCTCATGAGGCCTGGAGCAGAGGGCCTGGTTAAGCTGTATCTGGATTTCTGAACCAGAGAAACTGTGAGATCATAATTGCGTTGTTTTAAGCCACTAAATTCATAGTAATCTGTTACATTATAGTGATAGCTAATACACTGCCCCCACCCTACCTTTCAGCTTGCAGCTCTTCCCTTCATTCACTACCCACCCCCCACTCTCCCCCCTCTGCCCCCCACTGACACACAGAGCCCCACATGGTTTCTGAAGCAAGCCTAGCACACACACTTTAGGGGGACTTCATGCTTGCTGTTCTCAGTTCTGGAATGTGTGGGGCTCCCTCTTTCACTGCATTCAGGAATTTGCTTGTCTGTCCCCTCCTTGAAGAGCATATCCTTGACTACCCTGTGTGAAACGCACATATACTCTCCCATGGCTATCTCCTCGACCTTGCTTTTTCTTCATAACACTTACTATGACCTGGTTATGGATTGAATTGTGTCCCCTCAAAATGTGTTTCAACTTGGCTAGGCCATGATTCCCAGTATTGTGTGATTGTCCACCATTTTGTCATATGATGTGATTATCCTATATGTTGTAAATCCTATCTCTATGACGTTAATGAGGCAGGACTAGAGGCAGTTATGTTAATGAGGCAGGACTCAGTCTACAAGATTAGATTGTATCTTAGAGTCAATCTCTTTTGAGATATAAAAGAAAGAAGCAAGCAGAGAGACAGGGGACTCTCATGCCACCAAGAAAGTAGACCTGGGAGCCGAGTGTGTCTTTTGTACTCGGGGTCCCTGTGCTGAGAAGCTCCTAGACCAGGGGAATATTGACGACAAGGACCTTTCCCCAGAGCTGACAGAGAGAGAAAGCCTTCCCCTGGAGCAAGCACCCCAAATTCAGACTTCTAGCCTTCTAAACTGTGAGAGAATAAATTTCTTTTTGTTAAAGTCATCTCTATCCACTTGTGGTATTTTTGTGGTTCTTGCTTACTGCCTGCCTTCCCCACCCCAACTGGAAAGTAAACTGCAGGAGGGCAGGGACTATGTCCATCTTGTTCTCTGAGGTACCCCCAGCACACAGTAGGCCCACGACAAGTGTTTGCACAACAGATGAATGGTCTCATTAAATCCTTTCACAATCCTTGACAATTGGATAGTGTTAACATTGCTCTTTCAGAGAGAAGGGAACTAAGGCTCAGATAGACCTAGTAACTTACTCAAAGTCACACAGCAAGCGGTGGCAGACTCAGGATTCGAACTGAAGTCTGTTGAACTCTCGCCTTCATAGCACGCAACGTCTCCTCCCACCTCCTAGGCCCTCTCCTGTAATCAGGGAGGCCTGCTTCTGCTGGGGCTCTTCCTCACAGGAGCAAGGCTGGAGGCAGGCGCCTGTCAGCCCTCATCTTCCTGCAGCCCCCAAGGCTGAGCCACATCATGGGGTCTCGGCTTCCCTCCTTACTCTGTAATTACCTCTCTGAGTACCCCAAGCAGGGAATGTTCCTTTAAGATTATGCCTAAACCCCATATTCACTGTCCCTCTAGGACTTCTCTTCTCCGTGGGGAGCTGCAGGGGGTGGGGAGGGGCTGGCTGGTGCTTCTCTCTGCTTAAGCACTAAAGCTGGCTCTGTCTTTCCTTCTGAGGAAAGACCAGGCAGGGGGTGGAATTCCCAAGCCCTTAAAGACGGAACATCACCCTGAGATCACTAGGACTTTCCTGGAGCAACTGTGTAACCACAAACCATTCTGATTCCAGCACCACAGTGTCTGGTACACAGCAGGCACCCAATACACACTGCCTACCTGGACTAACAGAAGCCCTGAGGGCTACTCAGCAAACTTCAGTGGGCTGGGGAGACAGAGGCTGAAGTCCTTTAAAAATTCTAGTATTTGAAGCTTCTTCACAACTTCAAGGAGTCCTGGTGGCATGGTGGTTAAGCACTCGGCTGCAAACCGAAAGGTTGGCAGTTCAAACCCACTAGCCGCTCTGCAGGAGAAAGATGTGGCAGTCTGGTTCTGTAAAGATTTACAGCCTTGGAAACCCTATGGGGCAGTTCTACTCTATCCTGGAGGGTTGCTATGAGTCGGAACTGACTTGATGCCAATGGCAATGGGTTTCACCACTTCATGCGAGCCATCTACCTCTAGGGTGGACCAAGAGATGAATGTTGTTAGTTACCGTCAAGTTGATCTTTGACCCATTGCAATCCTGTAATGTATTGAATTGTGTTCCCAAAAAATATGTGTCAACTTGGCCAGGCCGTGATTCCCAGTATTGTGTGACTGTCCACCATTTTGTCATCTGATGTGATTTTTCTATGTGATGTAAATCCTACCTCTAATGTGAAACCCTGGTGCCATAGTGATTAAGAGCTGAAGCTGTTAACCAAGAGGTCGGCAGTTTGAATCAACCAGGCGCTCCTTGGAAGCCCTATGGGGCAGTTCTACTCTGTCCTATAGGGTTGCTATGAGTTGGAATCAACTGGACGGCAATGGGTTTTTTTTTTTTTAAATGATGTTAATGAGGTGGGATTAGTGGCAATTATGTTAATGAGGCAGGACTCAAGCTACAAGATTAAGTTGTGTCATAAGTCAATCTCTTTTCAGATATAAAAGAGAAAAGCAAGCAGAGACACGTGGGGATCTCATACCACCAAGAAACAAGAGGCAGGAGTATAGTGCGTCCTTTGGACCTGGGGTCCCTGCTCTGAGAAGCTTCTTGACCAGGGAAGATTGATAACAAGGATCTTCCCCCAGAGCCAACAGAGAGAGAAAGCCTTCTTCTGAAACTGGCACCCTGAATTTGGGCTTCTAGCCTCATAGACTTTGACAGTATAAATTTGCCTTTGTTAAAGCTAACCATTTGTGGTATTTGTATTATAGCAGCACTGGAAAACTAAGACAGACTGCATGTGACACAGTAGAAATGCCCCATAGGATTTTCTAGGCTATAATCTTATTTTATTTTATTTTTTATTATTTTTATTGTGCTTTAAGTGAAAATTTACAAATCAAGTCAGTCTCTCATACAAAAATCTATATACACCTTGCTTGTACTCCTAGTTACTCTCCCCCCTAATGAGATAGCACATTCCTTGTCTCCACCCTATATTCTCCGTGTCCATTTAACTGGCTTCTGTCCCCCTCTGCCTTCTCATCTCCCCTCCAGACAGGAGCTGCCCACATTGCCTCATGTGTCTACTTGAGCCAAGAAGCTCACTCTCTAGGCTATAATCTTTATGGGAACAGATCGCCAGGCCTTTCTCTTGGAGCTGATGGGTGAGTTTGGACCACCAACCTTTCAGTTAGCAGCCAAGTGCTTAATCATTGTGCTACCAGTGCTCCTGTGTAAATGAATGAAAATATCTGAATCAAAGATTGTACTGTACCTAAGAGTAGGTATATGTTGAACTCAGGGCTACTCAATAAAACCAAGAAACAAAGAAAGAGTTCATCAAAAGAGCGATTGTCATTGTTGTTGCTAGCTGCCGTCAAGTCAGTTTCAACTCATGGCAACACTGGGTGTGCAGGGTAGAACTGCTCCTTAGGGTTTTCAAGGCCTTCCAGAAGCAGATCACCAGGTCTGCTTTGATGACTAAGCTGCACCTGACCCAAGCCATGGTCTTTCCAATCATGGGCACATGAAATACACATGTGAAAGCTGGACGCTGCTAAGTGAAGACAGAAGAATCGATGCATTCAAATTGTGGTGTTGGGGAAGCATACTGAATATACCCTGGACTGCCAGAAAAACAAACAAATCAGTCTTAGAGGAAATACTAGCAGAATGCTCCTTAGACATGGGGATGGTGAGCCTTCGTCTTGCTTATTTTGGACGCATCATCAGCAAAGACCAATCACTAGAAAAGAACATCATGTTTGGTAAAATAGTGGGTCAGCAAAAATGAGGGAGGCCTTCAATGAGATGGACTGACACAATAGCCATGATAATGGACTCAAACATACCAATAATCATGAAGATGGCGCAGGACCAAGCAATGTTTCATTCTGTTATACTTAAGGTCGCCATGAGTTGGAGTTGACTCAATAGCAACTAACAGCAATACAAGGAAAATGAACCATTATGTACTGAATATCCATGGCGGGACGGCCATATGCTTGATATACTAAGAGCTGGAGCTTTTGAGGCAGACAGGCCTCCATCTCAGTTCTGTCGCTTTCTAGCTGTGTGAGCTTGGGAAAGAGTCACTTCACCTCTCAGGGCCTCAGTCTTCCCCTCAGCAAATTATTTATTTGCTGCAAACTCTCCCAGCCATAGGCAGGTCCTGGCAGGAGGACAAACTTTCCCAGGAAGTGCTGAGCAACTTTTAGTTTGCTCGGAAAGGAAATCATTGCACGAGAACATGTTGGTTAATAACAGTAATTGAGCAGAAAGAGAAAAACAGATCTATGTCTATCTTGAGCCTCCAACACACGTACAATTCACCTATTAATCAGGAACATGCTTTGAAAATTAGGCAGGTATACAATAGTGCCTCTTCAAGACACAGAAGAGATTAATCTCAAATATTCTTGTGTATCACCTACTTCCGTTAACCCCCTACCACCTGTCTGCCAGTTTGTTGAAATGTAGTGGCTTGCACGTTGCTATGATGCTGAACAGGTTTCAGTGGAGCTTTCAGACTAAGACAGACTAGGAAGAAAGGCCTGACAATCTATTTCTGAAAATTGTTGTTGTTATGACCCATCGAATCGATTCTGACTCATAGTGACCCTAGTGGACAGAGTAGAACTGCCCCATAGGGTTTTAGGCTGCAATCTTTATGGAAGCAGACTGCCATATCTTTCTCCCACAGAGCAGCTGGTGGGTTCCAACTGCTGACCTTTCGGTTAGTAGCCAAGGCATTTTACCACTGCGCCATGAGGACTCCTTCTTCTGAAAATTAGCCAGTGAAAACCCTGTGGATCACAAGAGAATATTGTCTGACTTGCTTGCTTTGGACATCTCATCAGGAGGGATCCATTGCTAGAGGAGGGCATCACCTCGGTGAGATGGACTGGCAAAGTGGCCACAGCCATGGATTTGAACATTACGATGATTGTGATGATGACTCAGGAACAGGCAATGTCTAGCTCTGTTTACATAAGGTTGCCATGAGCAAGAGTAATCTCTCTGTGAGTCTCAGTTATGACTACTGCCAAATTCTCCCAAACTGAGGGAAAATGAATAACAACGTCAAGAATGACAACTATTCCACGATTTCGTGCCACTTTCCTAACATCTTTGCTCTCTAAGACAGGCCCCACAGGCCTGGTAATGCAGGCCAGAGAATTCTGGACATGAAAGTTGGTGGCTGCTGCAAGTATGGCTACTGACCCTCATATTCCCTGATTTAAAAAACAAACAAATGATTTCATGTTAGGAACACAAAGGGTTACTCTGTAGAAAACAGCAAAACGTAGAAAATCAGTAACAACACTCCTTTGCCCTTGGCAGCATCAACGACCAATTACAGAACTGTACCAAGACAAACCCTGAGAATCCCCAATGCAGCACCCCAGGCAGCCACTCCCAGCCATTCAGAGGTAGCAGGTGGGTAGAGACCTATTTGGGACCCTGCTACAGGTTCATCAGATGATTATCTTTGGACACAATCATGGGACTACAGAGCTGAAAGGTTATTTGAGAGATCATGCTAACTCAGCCTCACATCTAGAGCACCCAGCCTCTGCTTGCTTACCTTTAGAGACAGGAGACTCACCACCGCACATGCCCTAATGTCTGCAGTGGCTGCATAACCCTCATTGACTACAGCCTTAAATATGTATCCCGGTGACAGGACACTTACTACCTGTCTGTTCTACTGCTAGAGAAAATCTATCTTTTATAGATACCTAAAAGCCCTGTTATTGGTCTAACTTTTGCCTTGGGGGACATAAGAACAGATGAGCTTCATCCTCCCTACCCCAGCGACACCCTTTCAATGATCTGTTTCCTCCTTTCTAGGATATACATATGGGCATCTTTCATTATAATCACAATACACATGGCATGTTGGCATGGGAACGGGTCTCAGAAACCCAGAAGACCAGCCCCCTGTGGAACAAACGAGGCAATGGAGACTCAGAATAGAGGCAGGATGTTCCCCAGCCCCACAGTGGGGTCCTGCTGGAGGCAAGACTAAGTCCCAGGCTTTCTGACTCCCAGTCCCGGGCTGTTTCCATGGCGCCAAGTTCCTGATTCACAATATCCCTTCTCCCCTGTGGGGACGGAATCAGAAATGCCACAGTCTAGCCCAGCGTATAAAGAGCACTGGCTTAGAATCAGCGAGCTCTGGGTTCAAATTCTGACGCTTACCGGCTGTGTGACCTGGGTAAGTCCCCTGATGTCTCTGAGCCTTGATTTCTTCTTCTAAAATGCAGGGATCATAACACTGGTGTGTGTGTGTGTGTGCATGCACATGTGTGTGTGTGAGAGAGAGAGAAAAGGAGGAGGAAGAGAGAGGACATCAGAGAATGAAATGAGAGAGTATATGGAAAGGGCCCATACCATCTGGCTCATAAAACACAGAGTAGGTACCTAAAGAATATCAGCTCCTTCCCCCTCGTTCTCCTCTCTAAATAGGGCCAGAGCAGTTGCCAACTCAGAGCTCAAATTAGCTACAGCGTTTACACCAGCAAATGGGATCGCACCCTGGTTATGTTCATGGGCTCAAGTCCAAAGCCCTAGGTCGATGCTGATTCTGAGCCTCAGTCCTCACAACTGTAAAATGGGATAATCATATCTACCTTATAGGGTGGCTGTAAGGACTAAAAGCATAAAGATACATAAAGTGATCAGAACAGTGCCCGGCATACTGTAAGCACTCAATAAATGTCAGCTACCATTATGGCTGAGACATTGGTGGTTCAGTGGTCAGATTCTCGCTTTCTATACAGGAGACCTGGGTTCGATTCCTATCCAATGCACTTCACGCGCAGCCACCACCCATCTGTCAGTAGTAGGTTGGGTGTTGCTATGATGTTGAATAGGTTTCAGTGGAACTTCTAGACTAAGAGGAACTAGGATGAAAGGCCTGGTGATCTACTTCTGAAAATCAGCCAATGAAAACCCTATGGATCACAAGGGTCTGATTCGTAACCAATCAAGGGGATGGCACAGGACCTGGCAGTGTTTCTTCTGCTGTACATGGGGTCACCATGAGTTGGGGACTGACTCGCCAGCAGCTAACAACAACAACATCATGTCATCATGGCTGTTGTCATTGTGTGGCTTTTGTCTAACTACCCCCGATGAACTGGAAGATGCTGAACCTGAGAAGTCAACCAAGGAGGAAGTGCTCTCACTGTCTACTTCTGGAGCTGCTTCCCACCGGACAACTGCGTGAGGGCTAGAGACACCTTCTTTTTATGGCTGCCATCTTAATGACATCTAAAAGGTCGTATTTCCCATAGTCACATGCCAGGCTTCAATTCTTTAGACTTAAAAGAGTAGGAAGGGGATTTCAAAAGTGTGAACTCAGGGGGAAAAACAAGCACCCACTGCTAGTAGGGAAAGCACACAAAATACATGCAGTGGAGGAGACTGAGTTTCCAGCCCCCAGGCCAAATATCCCTCTAATCTTTGCAAATAGAAAAGAAATGGGGGAATTGTCATGAACAAATATCTAATGGCAATGCTGTGCAAACTCCTTGACAAGTCACTGACTGTCTCTAGGGCTCCATTATCACACCTATAACACAGGCTGTATGTAACCACGATGAGGATAACTGCAGACATTTACAGTGTTTGCTACGTGACACTAAGTGCTTTACCTGCATCATCCCGTGTAATCTTCACATTAAGTCGTTGGAGTATACATGTATTATTATCCCTATCTTACCTAGGAAACCCTGGTGGCATAGTGGTTAAGTGCTATGGCTGCTAACCAAAAGGTCGTCAGTTCAAATCCACCAGGCGCTGCTTGCAAACTCGGGCCGGGGGGGGGGGGCGTTCTACTCTGACTCTGTCCTGTTGGGTTGCTATGAGTCAGAATCGACTCGATGGCAATGGGTTTGGTTTGGTTTTTTTATCTTACCTAAGAAGAAACTGAGATTCAGACAAGTTAAGGCATGTACTGGTGAAGCAGATGGTCAACAAGGGCGTGGGAGACCATCAGTGAGATGGATTGGTACAATAGCCACAGGGATGGACACAAACATATTGGCGATCATGAGGATGACACAGGACTGGGCAACATTCCTTTCTGTTGTACATGGGGTCACCATGAGTCAGAGCTGACTTGACGGCAACTAACGATAACACCAACAAGGGGTCTGCCTAAGGTTACAGAGCTAGCAAGTGCAGATCTGGGATTTAAATGCAGATTTGCCCGGCTCCAAGTGCTGTAGCCACTGTACTACCCTGCCTGACAAAGCTGATGACACAGCTCCGCCACCTCCCCTCTCTAGGTTTAGCACTTCCAGGTTATCTCAGCTTTACTGCTCATCGCACGACCCTAAGCTGGTTTATGTGCTGGGTAAAAGAACAGACAACAGAACTTCTACTTAGATCTGCCTACGTCAGAGACACTTAACTTCTATTTCTAGGGCCTCAGAGGGACGGTTTCATTTCAAGAAATTGATAAAGGATGCTAAGAACAAAACGCTAGCACTTTTAAAAATAAAACCTTACACACTCAGATGGCTGTAAAAGGGGACGGGGGGCCAAATTCCAGATAGAACACACACACACACACACATACACACACACACACACATATATGCCACGTACACACACACATACGCACTAACACAAATACTAGGGCAGGGGTGAGGACATGGACCCCACCCTCCTTCCAGTTCTTCCTGAACAGCCTGCCAGCCAAGCCCATGGTAAACACAAGAATCCAGCTGCCAACCCCTCTGGCACGTTCATTAATTAAACTCTATGGATTTGCTCTGTTCCCGGAAACCTTCACTCAATTCAATAATAACTGGAGGCCAACCAGACTCAGGCTGTAAAAACAGTACATGAGGTACTCAACAATGGTGGAAGCTGCCGAAAAAAAACCAACAACAACCCAAGTCTAGGGTGAAGGATCTGGGTTCAAGGCCTGTTCCACTGGTGCTAAGTGACCTTGGCCAAGTCATTTCTTTCTCTGGGCTTCAGTTTCCTTCTCTGAATTAAAGGGACTAGATCAGGTGGGTAGTCCCTGAGTAGGGCAAATGGTTAACGAGCCAGGCTGCTAACTGAAAGGCTGGAGGTTCAAATCCACCCAGAAGTGCCTCAAAAGACAAGCCTGGTGATCTACTTCCAAAAGATCACAGCCATTGCAAACCATATGGGGATAGTTCTACTCTGACACACATGGGGTTCCTGTGAGCCGGAATCAACTTAACCACAACTGGTAACTGGTAGGCCAGATGGACAGTTTCTCTTCTGAAATCTCAGGCCTGTTTCTTCCCCTCTGAGGGGAACACCAATGTCCTGACTGGGAGTGATTTAACCCGTTGCCGGCGAGTCGATTCTCACAGTGACCCTATAAAACAGAGTACAATTGCCCCATAGGGTTTCTAAGGCTGTAATCTTTACGGAAGCAAACTGCCACATCCTTCTCCTGTGGAGTGGCTGGTGGGTTCAAATGGCCGACCTTTCAGTTAGCAGCTGAGTGCTTAACCACTGTGCCACCAGGGCTCCTTGGGAGTGATTTACACATCTATAAAGTATCTCCTCTTTGGCCAGTGAAACTAGAGGAGGGAGTGAACTCATGTTTACCTTATAAAGGCAGTTTGGAGAGCAGAGCCTTTTGAAGAAAATCAATGTATATACAGGCAGTTCCCAAATTATGAACAAGTTCCTAAACCCGTCTTTAAGTCTAATTTCCACTTAAGATGGAACAGTTAGGTATGATTCGCATCTAACACCAGTTAGTCAAATGTTTGTCTTAGTATACGATATACACTGTACCTTTCTATGCATAAAAAACACTAAAGAAACACTTCCAGATAAACTAAAACATCTTTAACATAAAATACAATAATAATAATAATGTTTGGACACGCCTCACAAAGTAGCACTGTTTGTTATTAAGAATCATTGTACGTACTTTGAATTTTTAATATAATAGGCTTTATGGGGGTTGGTTTGTAACCACGAGTTGTATGTAAGTCCGTCGTTTGTAACCCAGGGAATGTCTGTAATACTAACCCAAAACCCAAACCCACTGCCAGCGAGTTGATTCCAACTCATAGCGACCCCACGGGGTTTTCGAGGCAGTAAATGTCTACAGAAGCAGACTGCCACATCTTTCTCTCGCAGAGCCACTGGTGGTTTCGAACCGCTGACCCGTAGGTTAGCAGTCTATCGCTTTAATCACTGCGTCACCTGGGCTCCTCTGTAATACTAAAGGGGGGAAAAAAGTGGGCGTTATTTCCCAAAGTGTGTTATTCACAACACCAATCCAGTGAAATGGTTTGTGAATTCTGTGGTCAATGCATGCTACTGGATGCCTCTCTTTGTGGCACGTGTTCCCTCCAGGTTCACATTTCTGAAAGTGGACATCTGGCAATCAGTCAGTGTGTACATTTACTAGAATAAGACTTCACCATTTGAGTTAGTGAGTAAATCTATAACAAACAAACAAACAAAAAACCATTGATCTTCTAAAAATTAAACACGTACGCTTGTCAAAAGACTTCACCGGAAGTGTAAAAAGAGAATCTACAGACTGGGAAAAAATGTTTGGCTATTACAAATCCCACAAAGGTCTAATCTCTAAAATCTACAGGAAAATCCAACACCTCTACAACTAAAAGACAAACAATCCAATTAAAAAATGGGCAAAGGAAATGAAGAGACACTTCACCGAAGTAGACATTCAAGTGGCTTACAGACACGTGAGGAAATGCTCACGATCACTAGCCATTAGAGAAATGCAAATCAAAACCACAATGAGATACCGTTTCACCATCAACATTACTGGCACAAATGAAAAAAAAACCGGAAAATAACAAATGTTGGAGAGGCTGCAGGGAGACTAAATCTTATGCACTGCTGGTGAGAATGTAAAATGATACACTCATTTTGAAAAACGATATGGCGCCTCCATAGAAAGCCAGAAATAGAAATACTATATGATCCAGCAATCTCACTCCTAGGAATACATCCTAGAGAAATAAAAGTCATCACATGAATAGACATATGCACACCCATGTTCATTGCAGCATTGTTCACGAAACAAAAAAGATGGAAACAACCTAGATGTCCATCACCAGATGAATGGATAAACTATGATACATATACACAATGGAGTACTATGCAAGATAAAGAACAATAATGAATCTTGGAAGCATCTCACAACATCAATGAATCTGGAGGGCATTATGCTGAGTGAAATAAGTCAATAACAAAAGGATTAAGATTACAGGAGACCACTACTATAAAAACTCATGAAAAGGTTTACACACAAAAAGAAACAATCTTTGATGGTTACGAGGGTGGGGAGGGATGGGGATGGAAAAACACTAAGTAGATAATAGGTAAGTAGTAACTTTGGTGACAGGAAAGACAGTACACAATACTGGGGGAGCTAGCATAACTTGTACAAGGCAAGGTCATGGAAGCTCCACAGACACATCCAAACTCCCTGAGGAACTGAATTACTGGGCTGAGGGGCTGTGGGGACCATGGTCTCGAGGAACATCTAGCTCAATTGGCATAACATAGTTTATAAAGAAAATGTTCTACATTCTACATTCTACTTTGGTGAGTAGCATCTGGGGTCTTAAACGCCTGTGTGCAGCCATCTAAGATACTCCACTGGTCTCCCCCCTTCGGGAACAAGGGAGAATGAAGTAAATTAAAGACACAAGGGAAGATTAGTCCAAAAGTCTAATGAACCACAACTACCACAGCCCCTACCTGACTGAGTCCAATACAACTAGATGATGCCCAGCTACCACCACTGACTATTTTGACAGGGATCACAATAGAGGGTCCTGGACAGAGCTGGAGAAACATGTAGAACAAAACTTTAACAAAAAAAGACCAGACTTACTGGTCTGACAGAGACTGAAGAAACCCCAAGAGTATGGCCCCTGGATGCCCGTTTAGCTCAGTAATGAAGTCACTCCTGAGGTTCGCCCTTTATCCAAAGATTAGACAGGCCCATAAAACAAAACGAGACTAAAGGGGCACACCAGCCCAGGGGCAACAGCTAGAAGGCAAGAGGGGCAGGAAAACTGGCAATAGGGAACCCAGCATCAAGAAGGGAGGGTGTTGTTATGTCGTGGGGTTGTTAACCAATATCATAAAAAAATATGTGAACTGTTCAATGAGAACCTAGTTTGTTCTGTAAACCTTCATCAAAGGTACCACTAAAAAAAAAAAAAAAAAAAAACCCACTGCCATCGAGTCAATTCTGACTCATAGCCACCGTACAGGACAGAGTAGAACTGCCCCATAGGGTTTCCAAGGAGCAGCTGGTGGCTTTGAACTGCAGACCTACTGGTTAGAAGCTGAGCACTTAACCACTGAACCATCAGGGCTGAGATCTCAGAAATAGAGTATGCCAATGACCATCTGGTGGCGTAGTGGTTGAGTGCTACGGCTGCGAACCAAAGGTCCGCAGTTCGAATCCACCAGGCGCTCCTTGGAAACTCTTTCGGGCAGTTCTACTCTGTCCTATAGGGTTGCTATGAGTCGGAATCGACTGGATGTCACTGGGTTTGGTTTTGAGTTTTAATGACCATCTCTGGAGGTTCCTACTGCATATTTGCATAATAAAGGCTCTGAAAAGTACTGCATTAAAAAAATTGCTGAACTTTGTTTAACCAAGTGATTGTTGGAGGAAGTGACTCCATATTCTTTATTCATGGAAGCCCTACCAACAGGCTAGGGGTTGCAACAAAGGATTCTGAGAACCTTCCAGACCAGAAAAGTGAGGAAGAAAACCAATAATGGGTATTTTCAGTAGAGAAAAGGTCCCTTTCCCAGCTCTGGTCTCCAGGCAATACATGTGAGACATCCACCCTTTGACTCATCTGCCTCTTAAGAGGCACCATTTACTGAGCCCCATCCGGGCTGCCTCCCACCAAAGTCCTGAAACTTTTTACAGGTAAGGAAAGCAAAGCTCTGAGACGTGTAGGAAGGTGCCCATGTCACCTAAGAGGTCAGAGACAGATCTGGATTTGACCCCAGGTCTGTCTTACCCTGAAGCCTAGATTCTTTCTGTTCTGCTACTTGACTTGAGGCTGTTGTGCCCCTTTCTAGTCCAGGGGCTCTTGGCTCTGGCTGCACATTAGAATCACCTGGGGAGCTTTTAAAACTCCAGATGCCTGGACCATATCCCAGACCAATTATATCTATTACGATAATTATCTATTACCAATCCCCTCTTGAGAGGTGGAGCCCGGGCACCTGCATTTTTTGTGTGTGTATGTGCTTTAAGTGAAAGGTTACAAATCAAGTCAGTCTCTCATACAAAAACTTACACACACCTTGCTATGTACTCCTAGCTGCTCTCCCCCGATTGAGACAGCACACTCCTCCTCTCCACCCTATATTCCCCGTGTCTGTTCAGCCAGCTCCTGTCCCCCTCTGCCTTCTCTTCTCGCCTCTAGACAGGAGCCCTGGCACCTGCATTTTTTGAGAACCTCGGTTCGCTAACAAGACTTTGCAAACTGGGATGGGAATGCTTACCAGAGTGAAGGTCTGGGGAACTACTCACACCCCCAGTTTACAGATTAAGTGGGTCTCGTTAAGTAGCATTGGTTTAGAAAAAGTACAGATTGGACCGGGAGCCAGTCTGTCTGGTTTTTGAAAAGCTCGACTTAAATCAATTCTGGGGATAATACAAGCAACTTCTGTAAACATATCCACCACAATAACAGTAACAACAACAACCATGATTGTAATAACAGTGGCTAAGAGGCCTGGAGAGCTTCCCCAAGGCAGGCACAGTATTAAGCAGTTTTACACACATTGCCTTGTTTTATCCTTACAACAACCCTAGGAGGTGATGTCTCCGTCATCCTCTTTTAGGGAGGAGGAAACTGAGGCACGGAGGGGCAAAGTCACCTGCCCACAGCCACTCAACTAGGAAGTGGCAGAGCTCAGCTCCGAAGTCAGGCCCCAAACCCATACGCAGTCTGCTAGACAACTTAGGGTGCCCCACTGGGAACAGGAGGGATGGCAGGAGCCATAGGGCCCTCCCACACCCGCCCCACATAACAAACAAAAAAGGGCACAGGCAACAGGCTGGCGGGAGGCCAGGGCTGAACGCGGCCCGCTGGCACTGAACAGTGTCCCGGATGATGTCAGCCTGGGACAATGCAAATGGCCCATTCACCTGCCAGCCAAGTAGTCAGGGCCTGGAGGGTGACTTCATCGCCATCTCTTCTGTGGGAATGAGCCCGGACTTGGAGGGAGAAAAACCGAACAAAAGACCCTCCTGGCCCACTTAAAAGCGGCAGGTACCTAGCCCCACCTTTGCTGCCCTGCCCACTACCTGTGGGCTGACCAGGCACCAGGCACGTGCTGGGTATCTCATGTAGCCAAACTTGTACGTTTTACAAAAAAAAAAAAAAAAAAATGTAAATTGTACCTCCATAGGAGCCTGGGTGGTGGAGTGGTTAAGAGCTCAGGCTGCTAACCAAAAAGGTCGGCAGCTGCTTGGAAACCCTATGGAGCAGTTCTACTCTGTTCTATAGGATCGCTATGAGTCGTAATCGACTTGACGGCAAAGGATTTGTCTGTGTCTTTTGGGGTTTTTTTTTTTTTTTTTTGGTTATCTCCAAAATATTTATTCAGAATATTCTTATAACATAGCAGTGAGTATGATAATATTGGCAATAGGCACTTTTTAGTGCCCACGATGTGCTAGGAAGGAGCCCTGATGACGCAAATGTTAAGGGCTAATTGAAACATTGACGGTTCGAACTCACCCAGCAGCTTCTCGGGAGAAAAGACCCGTCGATCTGCTCCCATAAAGATTACAGCCTAGGAGACCCTATGGGGCAGTTCTACTCTGGGGTCACCGTGGGTTGGAGTCATCTCAGCAGCAACTGGTTTAGATGTCCTCCAGAAGCTCTCCATCACCCACCTCACACATTCTGGGACTCTTAAGCTTCTCCGCTTCCACAGGAGGGACAGGTTTGGAAGGCAGGGAGAGAAGGGCTCTGTGCTCAGAGGCTGGGGTCCCCTGTGCTACAGGTGCCAGGAGGGCACAGAGTGGAAGCTCAGACACTTGGGGAGTGCTGGAGTGTAGAACCCGTTTAGATGTTTATGATTTTTCACCCCAGTTTTTGACAGTCTCCTCCGCCCCCAAAATGACAGTAATTCTTTTAGAGCAATTCGCTTTTCTGGAATCTTTTCAAAGTGTTTAATGAAGCTTTCATAGTATGACAACTCTCTTTCTTTTTGCACTCCCATTGCATACATTTACACAACAGCTAAGTGAGCTATGTAATAACAATTACAAGCACAACTGGCACAAAGAGATTTGGGATAAAATACAATGGATTCTCAGTAAGCATTCATTCGTTCTTTAATTCATTCATTCAAAGAAGTGTTTTTTGAATGCCTGGTAGTGGGTGACTGACTAGTAAAGGGCATGAGGAAACGTCTAGAGCATAGGGAATGTTCTAGATCTTGATAAAGGTGTGGGTTACATGGTTGTGCGCATTTTTCAAAACTCATCCAGCTGTACACTTAAGATCACTTTATTGTATGTAAGTTATACCTCCAAAATGTTTGTTTATAATAAGTCTTATAGCAGTGACTATGATGAGAATACTGATAACAAGCATTTTTAGTACCTACTATGTGCCAGGTCGGAAACCCTGACGGCATAGTGACTAAGAGTTATGGCTGCTAATCAGAAGGTTAGCAGTTCGAATCCACCAGGTGCTCCTTGGAAACTCTATGGGGTAGTTCTACTGTGTGCTATAGGGTCGCTATGAGTAGGAATCGACTTGGCGGGAATAGGTTGGATTTTTTGGTTTATGTGCCAGGTACTACTAGGTGCTTTACATATGTCAACCAATGCAATCTTCGCAACAATCCTGTGAAGTGCTGTTATTATCCTCATTTTAGAAATAAGGAAACTCAGGCATAGGGCCATGAAGTAACTTGCTTAAACACACAGTGAGTAGGTTGCAAAGCTGGGATTCAAACATGGGCCATCTGGCTCCAGACTCTGTGCTCTTAACCATCACTATTCACTAATGCTCAAGAAAAGAAAAAAATATCCAAGGTAGGATATGAAATGACCCTCAAGTATACTCTGATCATCAAGTAGCAACTTAGGGGCAGGGTGGGAGGGAGCTCAGAGTGGTGCATCTCGGGAAGAGGGTGGGGGAAGCCAAGTAGAAGCAAAGGAGTCTGGGAGGGCGGCAGAGAGGCTCCTGGCTTGGCCAGGCCCACATGTTCTTCTTCTTCCTTCTCCTCACACTCTTTTTCTGAGGACTAGAACACCTGGGGAGAAGAGGGCCAGTGATTCTGGCAACAAAACAAGTTTTAGGAAGAGGCTTAATCAGCTTAAAACACCAGGGAAGCCTGTGCCACTATTCAGACATTCCTGGCAGAGGGGACAGCTTGTGCAAAGGCTGTTGGTTGTTGTTAGGTGCCATCGAGTCAGTTCCGACTCATAGTGACCCTATGCACAACAGAACAAAACACTGCCATCCTCACAATCGTTGTTATGCTTGAGCCCATTGTTGCAGCCACTGTGCCAATCTACTTCATTGAAGGTCTTCCTCTTTTCCACCTACCCTGTACTCTGCCAAGCATGATGTCCTTCTCCAGGGACCTATCCTTCCTGACAACATGTCCAAAGTGCATGAGACGCAGTCTCACCATCCTTGCTTCCGAGGAGCATTCTGGTTGTACTTCTTCCAAGACAGATTTGTTTGTTCTTTTGGCAGTCCATGGTATATTCAATATTCTTTGCCAACACCACAATTCAAATGTGTCAATTCTTCTTTGGTCTTCCTTATTCATCGTCTAGCTTTTGCATGCATATGATGGGATTGAAAATACCATGGCTTGGGTCAGGTGCACCTTAGTCTTCAAGGTGACATCTTTGCTTCTTAACACTTTAAAGAGTGCTTTTGCAGCTGATTTCCCCAATGCAATGCGTCTCTTGATTTCTTGACTGCTGCTTCCATGGATGTTGATTGCGGATCCAAGTAAAATGACATCCTTGACAACCCCAATCTTTTCTCCGTTTTCACGATGTTGCTTATGGTCCAGTTGTGAGGATTTTTGTTTTCTTTATGTTGAGGTGTAATCATACTGAAGGCTGTAGTCCTTGATCTTCATCAGTAATTGCTTCAAGTCCTTTTCACTTTCAGGAAGCAGGGTTGTGTTATCTGTAAAACGCAGGTTCTTAATGAGTCTTCCTCCAATCCTGAAGCCCCATTCTTCTTCATATAGTCCAGCTTCTCAGATTATTTGCTCAGCATAGACTGAATAGGTATGGTGAAAGGATACAACCCTGACGCACACCTTTCCTGACTTTAAACCAATCAGTATCCCCTTGTTCTGTTTGAACGACTGCCTTTTGAACAATGTACAGATTCCTCATGAGCACAATTAAGTGTTCCAGAATTCCCATTCTCCAAAACGTTATTCACAATTCGCCATGATCCACACAGTTGAATGCCTTAGCATAGTCAATAAAACACAGGTAATATCTTTCTGGTATTCTCTGTTTTTCAGCCAGGATCCATCTGACATCAGCAGTGATATCCCTGGTTCCATGCCTCTTCTAAAAACGGCTTGAATTTCTGGCAGTTCCTTGTCAATGTACTGTTGCAGCCACTTTTGAATGATCTTCAGCAAAATTTTGCTTGCATGTGATATTAATGATATTGTTTGATAATTTCTGCATTTGGTTGGATCACATTTCTTGGGAATAGGCATAAACATGGATCTCTTCCAGTCATTGGCCAGGTAGCTGTCTTCCAAATTTCTTGAGACAGACAAGTGAGCACTTCCAGTGCTGCATCCATTTGTCGAGACATCTCAACTGGTATTCCGTCATTTCCTGGAGATTTGTTTTTTGCCAGTGCCTTCTGTGCAGCTTGGACTTCTTCCTTCGGTACCACGAGTTCCTGATCATATGCTACCTCCTGAAATGACTGAACATCAACCAATTCTTTTTGCTATAATGACTCTGTATATTCCTTCCATCTTCTTTTGATGGTTCCTGCGTTGTTTAATATTTCCCCTGTAAAATGCAACTCGAGGCTTGAATTTTTTCTTCAGTTCTTTCAGCTTGAGAAATGCTGAGCGTGTTCTTTCCTTTTGGCTTTCTATCTCCAGGTCTTTGCACATGTCATCCTAATACTTGACTCTGTCTTCTTGAACTGCCCTTTGAAATCTTCTGTTCAGCTCTTTTACTTCATCATTTTTCCTTTTGCTTTAGCTACTCGACATTTAAGAGCAAGTTGCAGAGTCTCTTCTGACATTCATTTAGGTCTTTTCTTTCTCTCCTGTCTTTTTAATGGCCTCTTGCATGCTTCAGGTATGATGTCCTTGATGTCATTCCACAACTCGTCTGGTCTTCGGTCATTAGTGTTCAATGAGTCAAATTTATTCTTGAGATGTTCTCTAAATTCAGATGGGATATACTCAAGGTCATAGTTTGGCTCTTGTGGACTTGTTCTAATTTTCTTCAGTTTCAGCTTGAACTTGCAAACGAGTAATTGATGGTCTGATCTGCAGTCTGCCCCTGGCCTTGTTCTCACTGATGATACTGAGCTTTTCCATCATCTCTGTCCCCAGATGTAGTTGATTTGATTCCTGTTTATTCCTTCTGGTGAGGTCCATGTGTACAGTCGCCGTTTATGTTGGTGAAAAAGGTATTTGCAATGAAGTCAATGGTCTTGCAAAATTCATTCGTGCTATCTCCAGCATTGTTTCTATCACCAAGGCCATATTTTCCAACTACTGATCCTTTTTCTTTGCTTCCGGCTTTTGCATTCCTATCACCAGTAATTATCAGTGCACCCCGACTGCATGTTTGATCAATTGCAGACTGCAGAAGTTGGTAAAAATCTTCAATTTCTTCACCTTTGGCCTTAGTGGTTGGTATGTAAATTTGAATAATAGTCATATTAACTGGCTTTCCTTGCAGGCGTATGGATATTATCCTATAACTGACAATGTTGTACTTCAGGATAGATTTTGAAATGTCCTTTTTGATGACGAATGCAACACCATTCCTCTTCAAGTTGTCATTCGTGGCATAGTAGACCATATAACTGTCCAATTCAGAATGGCCAATACCAGTCCATTTCAGCTCACTAATGCCTAGGATATTGATGTTTATGCATTCCATTTCATTTTTGATGATTTCCAATTTTCCTAGATTCATACTTCGTACATTCCAGGTTTCTATTAATAATGGATGTTTTCAGCTGTTTCTTCTCATTCTGAGTCATGTCACATCAGCAAATGAAGGTCCCGAAAGCTTGACTCCATCCGCGTCATTAAGGTCGACTCTACTTTGAGGAGGCAGCTCTTCCCTAGTCATCTTTTGAGAGCCTTCCAACCTGGGGGGCTCATCTTCCAGCACTATATCAGACAATGTTCCACTACTATTCATAAGGTTTTCACTGGCTAATTCTTTTCAGAAGTAGACTGCTGGGTCCTTCTTCCTAGTCAGTCTCAGTCTGGAAGCTCAGCTGAAACCTGTCCTCCATGGGTGACCCTGCTGGCATTTGAATACCAGTGACATAGCTTCTAACATCACAACAATACACAAGACCCCACAGTATAACAAACTGACAGATGCCTGGCGGTGTGCAAAGGCAGGGAGAAGGACACTATGACTCCTATTTTACAGCTGAGGATAATAAGGCTTAGAGAGGTGGGTGGCTTGTCCAAAGTCACATAGCTAATAGGCAGTGGAGCAGTGATTCAGGAATCTGGGCTGAATTCAGCTTCAGGAATCCAGGTTATCTCCATCGGAATGCCCTAAGAGGTCACAACAGACCTGCCACGTACAGATGGGTAAACTGAGGCCCAGGGAGAAGAGGCTGATGTGAGGCTATACAGTTGGGATAGGCACCCTCCTCTTTCTGACTCCTAAGACTGCATCTTCACCACTTTCCTAAAAACTCCCCAAAGTTAGGAGCTGCGTTTCATCTTCAGTCTCTCACAGAGGTGACTGCAGAGTTTTCCAAACAGTAGGAGCTCAATAAATGTCTGCTGCTCAGTTCTGAGGGTTGTCAAAGTCAAACATTACTTGACCTCAGAACGGCCCAACTTTGAATTCAGAAACCCTCACACTCGACTTTGTGGAGGTCTCTTTTCCTCTCTGGGCCTCAGCTTCCCCAGCTGTAATGTGAAATGGGTGGACTAGATTGTTCTAGATGTCCTGACAGTCAAGGCTCAGAAGTTCTTCCAGGAAAAGCAACTCCACGCCAACCTCCTATCCCTCAGCAACCTGTTTATACTTGCTCCTTGGGCTCAAACAAACAAACAAAAATGTATGGATAATGAAGCTCTGCTTACCCATCATCCACCAGGGTGCCAACTTTGTTCACTCCTTGAACCCAGCACCAGAGGTTCCAGAACCCTCTGGGCTCTTCCTGCCAAGATGTCTGCAGAGCGTAGGGGAGGTAGCTGCCTTAACACGGCCCCCACATCCACCCCCACCCACCCCAAAGCAGAAGGCAATTACCAAGAAGAGGAATCCTAGCTACTAACTGAGGAATTACGAATGTTAAATTATAGGTGTGCCCAGGGAAGGGCCGTTTCTAGAAATCAAGCCCGTGAGTGACAGGAAGATGAGCTACCAGATGATTTCTGACTTTGGCAGAAAGTAAATATCTGGATTAGGAGCCCGTTGACAAGGGCCTGGGGATTCAAACCACCATGGAAAGTATCCCCAGTTGTTAGAAAATATCCCCCCAATGCTTCTGTTTGACAGATGGTAACTCCAGTAACAATAAAAACAACCATTCATAAAGGACTGACTATATACCGGAGCACTCAACAATCATCTTGTTTCATTCTCAACTTAACATGCAGACATGGTTTGCCATTTTGTGGCTAAGGAAAAATGCTTTATCATCGCAGACTTGCCCAAAATTACACCAGGAATCCACGGTTACTTTACACAAAGTTAGGGAATTCCAAAACCCTACTACCAACGTTTTGACACCCATTGGAGTTCGCTGAGGCTAGGCAGGGACCTAAGCACATGCTGAACTCTTACAGTCTACATCAGTGGTTCCAAATGGGAGCAATTTTGCTCCCCCAGGGGACGCTAGGGAACATCTGGAGCATTTTGGATTGTCACGGCTGTGGGGCTGCTACTCGTATCTAGTGGGTAGAGCCAGGATGCTGCTAAACATCCCACAATGCACAGGACAGTGCCCCCACCCCCACCTCAAAGAATGATCCAGCCCCAAATGTCAACTGCGCCCCAGTGCAAAACCCCGGTCTGTCATTGTGCCCCTCAGGAAAAGCATGCTAGGTTTCTTAAGCCATTGCCCTGATGCGGAGGGACAAGAAATTATGCATAAGCCAAAGTAGGTTTGAGTCCAGGCTTTGATGATTCTGAACTAGGTGACTTTGGGCAAGTAACATCTTCTCCCTTGGATAGCCAGCGAGTTGCTGTCCAGTCAGCTCCAACTCATGGCAAGTCCATGGGTGTCAGAGTAGAACTGTACTCCATAGGGTTTCAATGGCTGATTATTTTGTGTGTGCATTAAGTGAAAGTTTATAGAGCAGATTAGACTCCCATTTGATAATCTGTGCATAAAGTGCTTCATGGCCTTGGCTTCATTCCCCACAATATGTCATCATTCTCCCCATTTCCCACCTGGGGTTTCCCATTTCCTTTCATCCTAATTTTCTACCCCTTCCTGCCTTCTCATCTTTGCTTTTGGGCAAATATTGCCCTTCTGATCTTACATAATTTATCGTTCTAAGGAACACGTTCCTTTGGGGTGTTACTGTTTATTTTACGAGCTTGTCTATTGTTTGGCTGGAAGGTAGTCTTCAGGAATGGCTTCAGTTCCAAGTCAGAAGGGTGTCTTAGGGCCACGGTCTTGGGGGTTCTCCCAGTCTCTGTCAGACCTGAGAGTCTGGTCTTTTTTGTGAATCTGATTTTTTGTTCTACATTTTTCTCCTGCTCTGTAGGGGACCCTCTGTTGTGATCTCAGTCAGAACTGTTGATACTGGTAGCGGGGCACCATCTAGTTCTTCTGGTCTCAGGGTCATATAGGCTGTGGTTCATGTGGTCCATTAGTCCTTTGGACTAATTCCTCCCTTGAGTCTTTGGTTTTCTTCATTCTCCTTTGCTTTGGACAGGAAGAGGCCAATAGTTGTATCTTAAATGGCCGCTCACAAGCTTTTAAGACCCCATAGGCTAGTTACCAAAGTAGGATATAGAACATTGTCTTTACAAACTATGTTGTGCCAATTGACGTAGATATCCCTCAAGTCTGTGGTTCTTTGCCTTGCTGTGAGGTGTCTGGTTATGTCTAAGAGGTTTCCCTGACCGTGCTCCTTATATGCTCTACTGTCTATATTATTATATGAGGAGGACCCACAGTCATGTATGTAGAAATATCCACCACTAAACCTGTACCTGCTGGCGGGTGTGCTCCCTTACACCCTCCCACACCTCTTGGCATATCTATCTACCTGTGTATTCAATGGCTGATTTTCCAGAAGTAGATCACCAGGCCTTTCTTCCAAGGTGTCTCTGGGTAGATTCAAATGGCCAGTATTTGGTTAGCAGCCAAGCACACTGTCAATTTGCACCACCCAGGTACTCCCTCTCCCTTGGATTAAAAAAAAAAAACAAAACAAAAACCCATTGCCGTTAAGTAGATTCCGACTCATAGTGACCCTATAGAACAGAGTAGAACTTCCCCATAGGGTTTCCAAGGGGTGCCTGGTGGATTTGAACTGCCACCCTTTTGGTTAGCAGTCGAGCTTTTAACCACTGCACCACCAAGGTTCCTCTCCCTTGGATAAAAAAAAAAAAGTTAAAAAAAAAATTTTTTTTTTGATAGGAAGGATAAAATAAATAAAAATAATACCTCATGGAGCTGTTATAAGGATTTAATAAAATAATCTGCTTAGCTCAGAGCCTGGCACATGGTAAGGGCTCAAGATGTATTACTCTTTAAGCCTCAGTTTCCCTAGCTGTAAAATGGGACAATAGCCTCTGCCTTGGTGTGACCCTCTCCAGATTTTTTTCCTCTGACACTGTCACACAGAAGTCACACTCTCCCACATGGCCTAGCTATAAGATGTAAATAGCCTGAATAAGTAGCTGCCTTAGAGAGCCACTGGACCAGTAGCAGATTTCATGTGAGCAAGAAATAAGCATTTTGTGCTAACTGACTGAGAGTTTGTTACTGCAGCATAACATACCCTAACCTGACTAATACATCAAGGTTAAAAGAATAATAGCTCAGGTAACATTTATTATGCCCTTTCTCGGTGCTACTAGAGTTCCTGAATAGTGGAAATGGTTAAGTGCTCAGCTGCTAACAAAGAGTTTGGCAGTAAAACCCACCCACAGGGGCCTCAGAAGAAAGTCCTGGTGGTCTACTTCCAAAAACTCCACCACTGAAAACACCATGAAGCACGGGCCACCGCGAGGCAGCATCCATGCAGTGGCAACTTGTTTGGTTTGTTCCTTCTGAGGTGCTGGGCATGGTGCTAAGACCTTCACACAGAATCAGGCTCCGAGGAAGAGTCACCTGAATGAGGTCCCACAGCTAGTTAGCAGTAAAGCTGGGATTTGAACTCAGATCTGTCTGAAGGGAGAGCCAAGCTCTTAACCGTACTGAGCTAATTTTACAGGCACCCCTTTTTTCCCCAATCAAGAAAGAACAGCCAGGAATACCGTTAAATGTAAGTTAAAAAAAATTAAATCGTTTGACAAATGTTACAATTTTTTCACTCTTGGTAATATCTTACGTAGGTTCTAAATCTAATCCTTTCCATAAACCACAAAACAAACAAACCCATTGCCCTGGAGTGACCCTATAGGGCAGAGTAGAACTGTCCCATAGGGTTTTCTAGGCTTTGAATCTTTAAATCTTTATGGAAGCTGACATCTTTCACCCTCAGAGTGGCTGGTGGGTTTGAACCACTGACCTTTCGGTTAGCAGCTAAGCCCCCAGTGTTCCTTTCCCTGGAGGAGGGCAATCCAAAGGGGTTGCTCTGGCCTAGAAAAGCCACTCTCATGTATCATGTATCGTGGGCTCAAATTCATGCATCAAGGTGGCTGTCATTTATAGTCCAGCCCTTACGATGAATGTTTGATGAGTCAAATGGGATGATGAGCACTTAGGATCCAAGAAATGGATTCCAGCTTATGCCAGGAGATTTGTGCCAACTCCTAAAAGGGTGAGTTTCCTCAAAAGCCCCGGGGACCCTGAACTCAGGCCGGCTGAGCAGACTCCTTTACGAGCAAGAACCCATGAAATGAGAGTGGTGTCCAGTGGGATCACCAACAGCCACCACATTACAGACCTTGAGTTCTTCCCAACTCAGTTTACTCATCTATGGAATGAAAGGTTAAATAATACTCCTTGCCTCTTTCAGACTGTTGTTACGGAGAAAAATAAAAAGGAATTTGTATTAGTTACTGATTGTTGTTGTTGCTGGATGCTGTCAAGCTAGTTCCAACCCATAGT
Source organism: Loxodonta africana (assembly GCF_030014295.1). Lineage (NCBI taxonomy): Eukaryota > Metazoa > Chordata > Mammalia > Proboscidea > Elephantidae > Loxodonta > Loxodonta africana. Next base: position 31,426,635 of record NC_087360.1, read on the forward strand.
GACCCTATTGTACAACATAGCCTGGTCCTGTGCCATCCTCACAATTATTGTTATGCTTGAGTCCATTGTTGCAGCCACTGTGTCAATCCATCTCAACAAGGGTCTTCCTCTTTTTCACTGACCCTCTACTTTACCAAGCATGATGTCCTTCTCCAAGGACTAATCCCACCTGATGACATGTCCAAAGATGTGAGACAGAGTCTCGCCATCCTCGGTTCTAAGGAGCATTCTGGTTGTACTTCTTCCAAGTTACTGATTTGTGCGGAATAAATTACCCAAAAACTGAGTGGCTTAAAATGTTGTTGTTGGGTGCCGTTGAGTCAATTTTCAACTCATAGTGACCCCATGTGACAGAGTAGAACTGCCCCATGGGTTTCCTAGACTGTAATCTTGATGAAAGCAGATCACTAGGTCTTTCTCCAGAGGAGCCATGGGGTAGGTTCAAACTGCCAACCTTTCAGTTAGCAGCTGAGTGCTTAACCATTGCGCTACCAGGGCTCTTACAAAAGAAAAAAAAATCCTGTTGCCATCGAGTCAATTCTGGCTCATAGCGACCATATAGCACAGAGTAGAACTGCCCCATAGGGTTTCCAAGGAATGGTTGGTGGATTCGAACTGCCGACCTTTTGGTTAGTAGCTGGGCACTTAACCACTGCACCATTAGGGCTCCAACCAGGGCTTCTTAGTGGCGGAAAATAGCCAGCCTTTATTATCTCATATAGATCCTGGGGTTCAGAGATCTGGGAGCACTTAGCTGAGTGGTTCTGGCTCAGGGTCAAGCTGTTGGCTAAGGGTGCAGTCTCCTCAGAAGAGTGGAGGATCTGCTTCCAACCTCACTTAGGAGGTTGTTGGCAGTCTTCATTCTCTCTACAGCAGCCGGCTGGAGGCTTCAGTTCCTTGCCACAGGGCCTCTCTGTGGGACTGCCTGAGTGTCTTCAAGACATGGCTGCAGGCTTCCCCCAAAGCGAGTGCAACAAGAAAGGAAAAGGATGACCAAGATGGAAGCTGTATTGTGTTTTATAACTTAATCTCAGAAGGGACATCATCACCTTGGCTGTGTTCTATTGGTCTCACAGACCAACCTGGTACAGTGCAGGAGGGGACTACCCAGAGTGTAAATATCAGAAGGTAGGATCCTTGGGGCCATCTTGGAAGCTGTTGATTCCTTTTTGGGGGGGTGGGGGTGGGAGGTGGAGTCATTTAATCAGTGACCTCAGATACATTCACAGTGTTGTGTAACCATCAGCACTATCTATTTCCAAAACTTCCTTGTCAATTATTAAGCACTAAATAAATGATGATGATAGCTAACATTTACTGTGATTCTACTATGTGTTAACTGTATTCAATCTTCACAACCATGGAGGGAGGTAATATTATTAGCCCCATTTTACAGAAGAGGAAACTGAGGCACAGAGAGATTAAGCAACCTACCTAAGGTCACGTAGCAAGTGAGAGGTAGATCCAGGATTCAAACCCACAGCTCTCTGAGTCCACAACTCACTCTCTTAACCAACAGTGGTATGCTGGAGCTGGCCTGTATTGGCTTCCCAGAGCCAATTGTTATAAATTATCATGAATTTTTGTGAGCCAGTTGGTAAACACAGCCATGATCAAAATTAAATTATACAAGCTGAAAATTAAATAAGATATATATATATTTTAAAAAGGTAATCAGCATTTCAAACCCATCATTTTCTAATTATCTTGCTATCTCTTACTACTATTTATGCTCTTGGGTCATTTACGTCTATTGTATCTGCATGGTGGAAATACTAATGTAATAGTGATCTATTGCGTATTTTTCCCAGCTCTCTGTTCAGCAACAGGTGGTTGGTAGCTTGAAATTGGCCATGGTGGGAATATTTACACCATGGAAATTGGCAAACACTACAAATCAGGGCTTTTTCCCCAAAGACCCAGTGGTTAAACTTTTACCAGTACACCAGTATATTATTTCTTCTCATAAGGAATTATCATGATTACTTCTTGCTGAAGACCCCATTCTTCATGAAATCCAAAAATACAACATTCCCGTGATATGTATCAATCCAGATTTCCTTCCTGAAGTTTCTGGCTTCCTGGTTGGGAAGCAAAAGGCATTTGTCTGAACAAAACATCTGAGATTTGCAAACGCTGAAAAGAGGGAGAGAAAGCAGGAGTAACAAAGGAGCCCGGAGATCAGAAAGAGGGAAATGAGCTTCTTTGAAACTCACAGACCTCTCAGAAACCCAAACAACAAGTTCACACATAGACCCCACCCCTGCAAATGGGAAACGGCCCAAATATCCCAAAAGAGGGTTAATAAATTATGAAGCACGCTAACAGTAGCATGTCACATAGCCATTAAAAATAGTGTTTACTAAAGGCAGGAGCAAAGATCTGACGATCTGCTCCCATAAAGATTACAGCCTAGGAAATCCCATAGGGCAGTTTTACTCTGTCTTATAGTATAGGGTAACTATGAGTCGGAATCAACCAGACAGCACACAACAACGACAACAAGGACATGTAATAGAATCCCTGGACAGTGCTCGGCTGCCAACCAAAAGGTTGGAGGTTCCAGTCTACCCCTATGCACCTCAGAAGAAAGTCCTGGTGACCTACTTTTGAAAAATCAGCCATTGAAAACCCTACGGAGCACAGTTCTCATCTGACAGGCACAGGGTCGCCATGAGTCGGAAACGACCTGGTAACAACTGGTTTTAAAGACATACAATACAGTAAAAAAATAAAAAAATTTTCTTTTAAGGATATAAAGAGACAGCAGGTGGGCAGTTTTATTTGAGAGAGGGAAGAAAAAAGGCTAGAAGGAAATGCATTTGAATGCCACGGCGTTGTTTATCTGTGCTAGAATAATGGGTAACTTTTGTTTTCTCCTTTAAGCTTTTCTATGTTTTTCTAATATAAAATGAGCACATCCCATTTTTTTTAGCTGGGGTGAGGAGAGAGGAGAGGGACATTATTTAACACGAACAGACCCCTGTGGAGCCGCCAGGCCCTTTGCTGGCTGTATTCCATTCTGCATGTCACTCCAGGTCTCTCCCAGAGGCGCCTACTCTGGGCCCAGCCTTTGGCCCCAGCTGAATCCATAAAGGAGCCATTGTTCACTGGGTGACATCACTCTGCAGACAGGACGGTGAAAAGGAGACCTGAAACGGGGTGCGGCCAGCCCAAAAGAAAGCCGCCGTCCTGCCTGCCCATCCACACCGCGGCTGAGGCTGCAACGTCATCACATTGGCCTTTGGGGCTAGGTTGTTGAAGTCCAGCATGCCAACTCCATGCCCCAAGGTGCGGCTGGGGCCCGGGCCCCTGGCAGGAGTCAGACGAGCTCCGGCAGGCAGCACTTGGTGCAGACAGGAAGGGACAGAAGAGGGGGCCATGGCAGCTGGGCCCCACTCCTATGATGCCCCAGTCTCCAGGAGAAATGTAACAATCTGTGCATGGCATACAGTAGGTGCTTAATAAATGGCAGCTGCGGTTATTGTTCCACTGTTACTTCCTAACACCCCTTTCTTCACACAGTGGCCAAAGGGAAGTTTTAAAAACAGATTCATTGATAGCACTCCCTTGCTTAAAAACAGCAAGCTCCAATACTTATACAATATTTTAGCTCCAGTACTAAAATCTAATGTCTTTACACAGCCTGGCCCCTGCCCACCTCCCTGAACTCATTTTCTAGTCTCTCCCACTCACTCCTCTGCCACAGCCACCCTGGCCTCCTTGTTGTCCCTCAAACACAACAGCCACTGTCTTGCCTCAGGGCCTTTGCAATCGCTATTCTCTCTGCCACAGTGTTCTTTCCCCCACACGTTCTCAAGGCTCATTCCCTCATTCCATTTAGGCCTCTGCTAAAATGTCACCTCCTGAGAAGACTTTCCTGACCACATTTCCTAAAATACACTCCTACCAGTCCCCATGCCCTTATACACTTTTTTTCGTCAGAGCCCAAACAATTACCTGAGGCTATCTGGTTCATTCATTAGTTAACTTATTTGTTTATTGCGTCTACCTGTTCCTGTGAGCCCTGTGAGGGGAGAGACCCAGTCTGTCTCATCTCCACTAGCACAGTACCTGGCACAGAGAAGGCACTCGATAAAAAATTCTTGACCGAATGAATAGCTTTTATTACCAATGTATCTCAAAGTTTCCATCCTGCCTCATTATGAGGAAAGAGTTGCAGACAGCTCTGGGTTGGAATCTTAGTGTCAATTCTTAGAAGGTGTGTGTCAGGGCCAAGTCACTTATCCTCCCTGGGACTCGGTTTACCTATCTATGACACAGTAATGGTGGACATAAGAACAAAGGGGAGCACAGACTTCAGGACAACAGATGGTAAACACTTGGTGGGCCCCTCTGATGTACCAGGCACTGTTCTAGGCGTAGGTGAAACCAAGAGGAACCAGGCTCTGGTTCTAAAACCCCAGCTCTCACAGCCCTGACATTCTATTGAAGAAGATTGAGAATAAGTAAGTCAAGAAGTCAAATGAAATAAGTACAGAGTGAGACAAGTACCAGGAAGAAATTAGCAGAGGGCCAGGGTAGAGGGAAACACGACCGGGGTTGCACCTTAGCCTGGGCTGTTGGGAGCCCCTCTGCGGAGGGGACATGGATTGATGCGAAGAAAGAGGGAAGAGGATTCCAGGCAGAGGGACGGTAAGTGCAAAGGCCCTGAGGCTAGAAGGAGCCTATGGTGACTGATGAGGAACAAGGAGGCAAGGGTGGCAGGAACAGGGTGGGCGAGGGGGCAGGTGGTGGGGACGGAGGTCAGAGAGAGGCAGGGCTGAGTGCACAGGGCCTGGCAGGCAGCGGGAAAAAGCATGGGCTTTCGAAGCACTGGGAGAGGCTGGGGATGACCTGCTCTCTGGGGCTACAGGATAGAGAAGGGACCAGAGGGGTAGTACCCAGGGTTGAAGCCAGGAGGCCCATGTGGAGGGGATGACGCATTGAACGTTGGCCCCCGAAAAGATATGTCCAAGCCCTAACCCCTGGAGCCTATGAATGTGACCTCATTTGGAAAACGGGTCTTTGTAGATTTAATTAAGAAGCCGTGGTAGTGAAACAGTTAAGCACTTGGCTGCTAACCGACAGGCTGATGGTTCAAACCTACCCAGTGGCTCCATGGGAGAAAGAGCTGGTGATCTGCTTCTGTAAAACTTACAACCTAGAAAACCCTATGGGACAGTTCTACTCTGTCACATGAGGTTGCTATGATTGGAAAATTGACTCAATGGCGTACAACAACAATACAGATAAAGTGCTCAGATGTCATTAAGTTACGGATCTCGAGGAGGTGATCTTGGGTTACGTGGGTGGGCCCTAAATCCGATGACAGGTGTTCTTAAAAGGGACAGAAGAGAAGACACAGACACAAGGGAGAAGGCCATGTGAAGACAGAGGCAGAGACTGGAGTGATGCAGCCACAAGACAAGGAATGCCTGGAGTCTCTCAAAGCTGGAAGAGGCGAGGAACAGATTCTTCGCTACAGAGAACAAAGGTACACTCAGTCCTCCACATCCTTGCATTTCACAACTGCAGATTCAACTAAATGTGGATTGAAAATATTTGGGGGGAAAAAAGTTCCAAAAAGCAAAGCTTCAATTTGTCGCATGCTGAGCCCTACGCTAAATCCACGCCAATGAAGTGATGTGTCGGCATCCCCTGCTGCAGCCCGCCACCACCTCACAGATCCTGTCTCTCTCCAGAACTTCTTGTTGGAGCATTGCTTGCATCGTCTGGTTCGTTGGTTACTTGTGTCACGTACAGCCTTTGCTTCTGTGAAAAAAATGGCTCCTAAAAAGCAAGGAAGGGGTCAAAGCAATCTCTCCAAAGCTAAATATGAGGGGGTTGAGGAGAAAGAGAGGAAGGAGTCTCAGGCTAGTGAGGGATGGCTGGCTAGCTCTGGAAAGCGCTACAGTCTGAAGAACTTTAAGATCACGTGAGAATCGGCATCAGCTGATGCCCAGGCAGTATCAGCGTCCCCAGAAAAGCAAAAAACTCAAAGCAGAGAAAGGTTACCTTCCTGAGCAAGTCTTCAATTGGGAGGAAACAACTACTTGCACAACATTTATATTGTATTAGGTACATTGGAAATAATCTAGAGATGATTTAAAGCATACAGGAGGATGAACGTAGGTTATATGCAAATGTTATGCCATTTTATATAAGGGACTCGAGCATCTGAGGACTTTGGTATCCTGAGGGTGGGGGTGTCCTGGAACCAATCCCCCGTGGATATCAAGGGACAAATGTTTGTTGTCTTAAGCTGGCATGCTGTGATAACTTGTAAAGGCAGCCTGAGGAATCAAACACAGAGGGGGTAGTGGCTGAGCATGGGACTTCCGAAGATGTCACAAACATCCCTTTCCTTTCATATTCTCTCCCACTTGCTCCTAGGGAGTGGAGTGTGCATGGGGGTGGGGGAGTGGGCGGAGGATGCTGAGCCCTGCTGAATATTTTAAGCATCCATTTCAATCCATAACTGACAGAACCAAATACTCCCACTCAGCTTTCAGCTGGGGACTGAACTCACAGCCCAGGTGCCAATGCTTCAACAGAGAAGCCCTGAAGCAGAGCCCTGGCGGGCCCCAGCAGCAGACACGCCTGGGAGTCTCCGCCCCACCACTTCCTCGCCATGGGGCCCCAGTTTGTTACTTCAGCTCTCTGAAGTAGCTTCAGAGTTCTCATCCAAGGGACAGGCTCCTGCCTCCTCTCTCAGGGGCAGCTGTGGGGATTCAAGGAGACCAGTTCCTGGCAAGTAGGAGGTGCTCAATATATGTTGGGTTGCTCTCTCCTTCCCCCACTTAAGTCATTGAGAGAACGCTCCAGCTACAATTATACTCCTCCAAACCAGTGGCTGTCGAGTCAACTCTGATTCCTAGCGACCCCATGTGTGTCGGAGTAGAACTGTGCTCCATAGGATTTTCAATGGCTGATTTTTCAAAAGTAGATCACCAGGCCTTTCTTCTGAGGCACCTCTGGGTGAACGTGAACCACCAATCTTTAGGTTGTCAGGTCGAGTGTGTTAACTGTTTGCACCACCCAGGAACATTATGTCTGTCTATCTAGGCAGGGGGCCTCACATTTGCAGAATCTGAACCCCCTCAAAAGCAATGTGGAATGAGCACTCATTAAGCGCCTCCTGCATGCCCAAACTGTGGGGGTTCTTAGTCAACTCTATCCCACTGAATCCTCATAACCACTGACACACAAGTCCAAATGGAATCGCCATTGTACAGATGAGGACACTGAGGCCGAAAAAGTCGACTTAGCTTGCCCAAAGCCACTCAGCCAGCACGTGGTGGAGCTAAGGCTCTACCCCAAGTTTGTTCAGTTGCAACGCCTGGGGCACAGCATCCTGCAACCCAGGAAACCCAGGAGGCATCCACTTCCACCTGTATTTCAGCCTCCAGCCTCAGTGGCATTCCCACTGTTCCCGGGTAATGGAATTTTCTGTCGGACCTCTCTAACTGGAGCCCACTTTTAGTCTGCTCGGCTAAACTCGCAGTGTCGGGCTTCTTTCTTGGGCGCATGCTGGGCTATGGCAAGAACTTGCCTCTTCCTGCCTTTGTAGCTTGGAGACAATGCGTTTGTTTTCTCTCTTTCCCCCCCTTTTCTTCCTTGGCGGCGGAGGCAGGCTATTACCAAATTATTTAAAGGCTGGCTTTAGAAAACATTTCAGGGCACGCCTTTGAGGATTACTTTATGGCTGTGATAGATTTCTTCTACACTACTCTGAGTAAATAAAGCCTGAGGCAGGATTCGGACCAAATGGATTATTTAGATAAATCACGTAGGAGTACAAGGTCTTAAAGCAGAAAATTCTGCACCTGCCCTCCTCCCGGGACCCCAGCCACAGATACTGCATCTGTAATCGTCTGTGGCTTCAAAAATTTTCCTCCCATAAAGCAAATATTTAAGTGAAGTCCCTGAGTAAAAGGGGCGGGTGTGGATTTTCCAGTTCACTGGGAATCTTTGGAGGAATGGTTTGAAAGACAAAGGCTTGGTTGTCACAATAATGACAACAGCTAATTTTTGAGGCATGCACACCACATGCTAAGCACCATCATATGCGTGGCACATTTATCAGTATATCCATGATAAATCGCTATCATTCCCATTTCACAGACGAGAAAACTGAGACACAGAGAGGGGAAGAGTCTACCTGAGGTTGAACAGCTGGCAAGTGGCAGAGCCAGGATTTGAACCTGTACTTGTCTCTGCAGTAGTGCGTGTGTATGCATCCAACTCTGCTCTGTGGTACCCACTCACAGAGTCAGAACATCAGAGCACCCAACAGAAGGAAGGAATTTGGAAGCATGCGCCTACTACGTGCCTGGTACTGTGTTAGGTGCTCATGTCAACCTTATAGCCACCCCTGGTTCTCCCCATTTGACAGAGAAAGAGACTGAGGCTTGAGATTGGGGCAAACCCCCTGGCCAGGACATGGGAGAATCTGATTCAAGCTCTCAACTCCAATGCTAGTGGATGTCAGGCACACAGTAGATGCCAAATAGGTGCTTTTTTGAGCTCAATGCGAAGAAATCTAGAGCTCAAACTTATGCAACATGTAGTTAACACTGTTCTAGGCACTGAGATACAATTGTGAACAAAGGAGACAACTGCCCTGCATGGCCTGACTTCATTCACTCATTCATTCAACAAGCGGTAGGCACGTCCTGTCGGCAGCACTGACATGTTACACATGGGCAACAAGGCCAGGGGACTCGAGCCAATGCCCAGGGTCACACAGCTCCTGGGGATGGGGCAGGGGGATAAACAAAGCCTGGATGTCTCCAAACCCCAGGCCCTTAATTGCTCTGCCATGAGAGAAAGAGACAGAGAGGGACAGAGACAAGGGGATAAAAAGAGGGAGACAGATACACACAGATACAGAGAGACAGACAGAGAGAAGACAAGGAGAGAGACACATACAGACAGATATAGAAAGAATACACAGAAGGCTTTCTCTCCCTGGGCCCAGTCATGCCTTCCAGTGATTGGGTTGGGGGTCTGTCTCAAAATTTGGGCCTCACTAATTAATGCAGGTCCACAAAGAAGCAGAGACCCATAAGAGAAGGAGACGTCATGCCAACCAGACACATGTAGTGTTCAAGTGCTCAGCTCTGACTCGGGCTTGTGTCCTATTGCCCTCGTTGCTGTGTGAGCCAGGTGGAGTCGTGGCACCTCCCTGGGCCAGTTGAGAGGATGCCAAGTCCCTATACCTTGCAGGGCAGTTGTGAGCTCTCAGTGACCTCAAGTGCACAGGGGGCCAGCTCGGGCCTGATGTACCCCAGGGCTCCCTCCCTAAAGGCTGGGTGTCCCCACTATGGCCACTGGCCCTTGTCATAAATATAAACCCCAGGAAGGAGCAGCCTTAGCCCTTCACCCAGCCTTGGACAGTCTGCAAATTGGGTCAACACAGCCAGGTAGCAGGGCTCTTCTATGTGAAAACACAAGGTCCTCCCTTTAAGTCCTGGTCAAGGCATGTGTCTCCCTGAAGTTATCAGGAGGTCTGGAGAAATCCTTCAGCCAGGAGCTGGAAAGAGCCCTGCATAGGGTCAGAACCCTGTGCTCTGGCCTCAGCTCCACTGCTTCCTCACTGTGCTTCCCCAGGCTGGCACCCTTCCCTCTCTGGGCCGGTCCTCACCACTCCAAATCATCACTAATATCCTTGGGATTGATTCTGCACTGTCCCCTGGAGGGACATAGGCCCAGTTTTGAATCATGAGCTGCTGGTCCACCCTGGCCCCTCGAGTCCGAACGAGCCTGCCTCAGGGAGACTTGGTAGAACCCCAGGACCCAACCCAAGGCCTCTCGCCTTGGCCCCCACACACCAAGCCCAGCTCAAGGTTCCTGAGGCACCGGGCTAACACAGCTACCACCTTGGGTCCTCTAAGGCTCTTTCCTTGGGTAACCTGACAAGACCTTGCTTTTGCTCAATGACAAAATGACAAAAGCCACAACTCAAGTTAAACACGACAGGGACACCTGGTCATCCCGGGAGGGTAGGGGGGAGATGAAACAGGTGCCCTCTAATCCTGCCTAAAAATAGGGGAGGACAGCACGTGGTCAGGGGCTGGAGCAACCACACTTACAATAGACCAACTGGCAAAGCAGCCAGCCCTGCTCCCGTGTCAGCCCGTTGATACAGACAGTGAATCCAGTGTACACTCCTTTCACCTTCAGGAGAAGGAACAATTGCGTGGTTGGGGAAATGGCCACTCTGCACCTCTGTCTCCGGCGCAGACACAGGAAGCAGTTGAGCTTTTATGGACCATTACCCTGGACAAGGCGGCTTCCCTTGGTGAGGTCTCTGGGATCCCCTCCCTGGGAAGCACTGCAGGGGAGGGGTTGTTACCACTGTTTTAATATTTAGAAAATAAAATAAGCTTACAATATCTGGTGCCTCTGAATCTGTCTGCCTTTTCCTCAGGGAAGAAAACCTCTGTTGGCTGCGAGTGGAGAACCGGCGGAACGATTCCCGACTCCGGGAAGCCAGGTGTCGGAAGGAGGAGGTGCGCTTGAAGGGGGTCCGGCTGGCCGGCTCCCTGCTTGTCCGGTCGTGGGCCACAGTCGTAGTCACTAAATTGAGAGCCTCCTGGAACGACCTCCTCACCGTCCCCATCCACTGGGTCATGTGGGTTTGGGCCACTGTGAGTTTGTCTCCGAGGTAATCCATGGGGACAGGCAGAAAGGGAGGAAGGAGGTGAGAGGGGAGAAAAGCAATTAAAACGTCAGTGTCCTCTCCCGTCTTCCTAACACTTTATGCTCATAGAAGTTATGGGCTTGCCTGGAGAGAAGACCCAGCTGTGGTCTTCAGCCAAACCAGAGGGGAAATAAACATTGCAGAGAAAGCAGCCGGTGTGGATCCCAGGTCTCACACAGAATTAGAAGGTGGCTCAGTGTCGGGTGAGGAGTCCCCTGGAGTTGTAAAGTAAACACATTGGGCGGTCCAATCTTCAGGTCCAAGTGCTCGCCAGGCAGACCGGTCGTGACGAGGAATGGTGGGAGGAATCGAGTGGTCACAATTGCTCCAGGGCGTGACAGTCCCTGTGCAGCAGGGCAGGGAGAGGCACCAGCCCTGGGCCCCCTGGTCCCCACTTCCCTGCAGGCCAGGTGTCCCTCCAAAGCACACACTGGAAGCCCCCTGCCCGGCTGCCCACCGCTGGGCCCTGCTCACCTGACCCATGCAGGTTTCCCGTCCTCCGAGATTCCAAACCTGTCGGCTGCAGGCATCTAGCTCATTTCCGGAGGCAGCCACCAGGGCCCCCAGGTCCCTTGGCGGAGCGGCCCAGATGACATCAGTCCCTGGCTTAGTGAGGGGCTTCACAGCCCAGGAATGCAGGAGGGGCCTTGGCAGGGTGGCCGCCCAGGGCGCTGACGTCCGCCCTAATTTTTTTTTTTCCGTTTCCCCAAGTCCCAACTCGCTCACCCTTTCCGCAGGGCTGCCAGGGACTTCACGTGCCTGACAGTTACCCGCCCCAGTGGCCTGGCCACAGGCGCACAAGGAAATGCAGCTACACGTGTGGGCGCGTGTGGGCGCCTGTGCATGTATGTGGGAGACCCAGCCCGCGTGCAAAGCCCAGGGAAGGTTACAATAGCGGAGACTGGTTCTGCCTCTTGGGTTACAGGCAGCGGCTCGGGACTTCTGGCGGCTGTCAGTCTGTCTCCCTCTCGTGGCCAGTTTCTCTGTCTGTTTTTCTCAGCCTCTCTCCCCGCCCTCTCCCTCTTGGCGGTCCCTCTCCAGCCCTCTCCTCCCACTCCCTTTCTTGCCTTTCCAGCCTCCTTCCCCACTCTCTCTCCCTGGAAGGCAATACCAAGCCAGGTGAAATAGCCCCTGCAGGTCCTCCAAGGAAGGATGGGGCGGGCTGTGTTGCCTGCCCGGGTTGCCATGGCAACCCCAGGGCACAGTATCTGCCCCATCCTGGGCTGGCAGGCTTGGCTGGGGAGCCCTGAGAATGATTCCTGGTTTACAGTGGGTCACATGAGCTCTCTGAGTTTTAACCCTTATGGAGCTGGAATAGTTGGACGTGGGGAGACGGACACATGACAGTAGATCCTGAAGACTGGAGGGGGTGCAAGAGGCGGGTTGTCTGAATGGCAGTAGCTGCAGCTGGATCTGGGAGGGAAAAACACTTGTTGAGTTCTCACAGAGGAGCTCCCTCCTTCCAACAGGGATCCACGCCCCCATTTTGCTGTTGTTAGGTATCCTCAAATCAATTTAGACTCACAGCAACCCCATGTAACAGACAGAATTGGCCCCATAGGGTCTTCTTGGCTGTCATCTTTACGGGAGCAGCTCACCAGGTCTTTCTCTTGCAGAGCCACTGGGTGGGTTGGAATTGCCAACCTTTGTTAGCAGTACAGCACTTAACCTTTGTGCCAGCAGGGCTCCCCCATTTTGCAGATGAGGAAATGCAGACTCAGAGAGGTAGATTCACGTGCCCAAGGTCACACAGCAAGGACACCCCCAGGCATGGACTTTGTTGCCTTCCCACTGTTTTCTCGATCTAACACAGCGCCTGGCCCAGAGTTGAAGTTCAATAAATATTTACTGTTCGAACATGGAGTCTGGGACACAAATCGGCCTGATCACGTCCCATCCCCTGTGCTTTCCGTCACACCCAGGTTCTGAACAAATATTTGCTCTCCAGACCTTGGTCAAAGGGCCCTGCTGGAGAGAGTTTGTCGTGAGGCTCTCTGGCAATGTAGTGGACACAGCCCTCTCTCTTCTCTGGATTCTTAGTCCTCATGGCTGTTTGTTCATTCATTCACTCATTCATTTAATAAATATTCAGATAATACCTACTCTGGGCCATACACTGGAACAGAGACCAAGAACAAGGGGCTCACAGCCCAGGAGGGGATATAATGATGGCTCATATTTATTGTTTGGGGGCAGTAGTGTTTCAGTGGTTTAATTCTCGCCTTCCATGTGGGACACCTGGGTTTGATTCCCAGCCAAGGCGCGTTACACACAGCTAATACCCATCCGTCAGTGGTGACTTGCATGTTGCTACGATGCTGAACCCACCAGCAGCTCCATGGGAGAAAAGACCTGGCGATCTGCTCCCATAAAGATTACGGCCTAGGTGGGAAGGTAAAATGGTATAACCACTTTGGAAATCGATTTGGCGCTTCCTTAAAAAGCTAGAAATAGAAGTACCATACGATCCAGCAATCCCACTCCTTAGAACATATCCTAGAGAAATAAGAGCTGTCACATGAATAGATACATGCACACCCATGTTCATTGCAGCACTGTTCACAATAGCAAAAACATGGAAACAACCTAGGTGCCCATCAGTGGACGAATGGATAAACAAATTATGGTGCATACACACAATGGAGTACTCCACAACAATAACAAACAAGGATGAATCGGCGAGAAATCTCATAACATGAATAAATCCGGAAGGCATTTTGCTGAGTGAAATTAGTCACTCGCAAAAGGACAAATATTGCATGAGACCACTATTATAAGAACTCAAGAAAAGGTTTAAACACAGAAGGAAACATTCTGTTATGGTTACGAGGGTGGGGAGAGAGGGAAAGGGGAATTCGCTAACTAGATAGTAGACAAGAATGATCTTAGGTGAAGGGAAGGACAACACACAATACAGGGGAAGTCAGCACCACTGGACTAAACCAAATGCTAAGTTTCCTGAACACAACCAAACACTTCGAGGGACAGAGTAGCAGGGGCAGGGGTCTGGGAACCACGGTTTCAGGGGACATCTAGATCAACTGGCATAACAAAGCTCATGAAGAAAACGTTCTGCATCCCATTTTGGTGAGTAGCATCTGGGGTCTTAAATGCTAGCAAGCAGCCTTCTAAGATGCATCAATTGGTCCTAACCCACATGGAGCAAAAGGGAATGAAGAACACCAAAGACACTAGGAAAAAAATGAGCCTTTTTTTTTTAAGACACAGGAAGGGCCACATAAACCAGGGATTCCATCAGCCTGAGCCCAGAAGAACTAGATGGTGCCCGGCTGACAGGGAACACAACAGAGAGTCCCTGACAGAGCAGGAGTAAGGTGGGGTGCAGAACTCAGTTTCACATAAAAAGACCAGACTTAAGGGTCTGACTGAGGCTGGAGGGGCCCGAGAGGATATGGCCCACGGACTCTCTGTTAGTCCAAAACTAAAACCAACTATGAAGCCAACTCTTCAGACAAAAAATACACGGGACCATAAGACATAAAATGATATTTGTAAAGAGTGTGCTTAGTTCAAGTAAATACACATGACTAAATGGGCAGCTCCTGTCTGGAGGCAAAATGAGAAGGCAGAAAGGAACAGGAGCTGGTTGAATGGACACGAGAAATCCAGGTGGAAAAGAGGAGCGTGCTGTCACATTGTAGGGATAGCAGCTAGGGTCACATAACAATGTGTGTACAAATTTTTGTATGAGACACTAACTTGAGCTGTAAACTTTCACCTAAAGCACATACACACACACAGTACTATGAAATGAATAGATGGCTAGATTTTCATAAAGCAAATATAGCAAAACATTACTCTTTATAAAGCAAATATAGCAAAATGGTGAGCGTACGTGTATTCTTTATACAGTCCTTTTGGTTTTTCTGTGTGTTTGAAAATTTTCACAGTAAAATGCTGGAGGAGGGGAGATGTCCCTGCCTTTGACCCTGCAGTTCACGATCCAATTCCACATCCAGAGATCTACACTTGGAACTAAGAATGGATGTACACAAATGTTTTGCTATAAGGATGTTTATCACAGTCATATATACAGTTGTAAAAAATTAGTAAGAATCTAACTGTCCAACAAATGGGGACTTGCTCAGGGCTGTCCTGAGCCCTATTGGAGCCAGAAGCACAAGGAAAAAAACCAAAAAAAACACATTGCCATTAAGTCATTTCTGACTGGTAGCTACCCTTCAGGACAGAGCAGAACTGACCCATAGGTTTCTAAGGCTGTAATCTTGATGGGAACAGACTGTCACACCTTTCTCCCATGGAGTGGCTGGTATGTTTGAACCGCCGACCTTTCAGTTAGCAGCAAAATGTTTAACCACTGTGCCACCAGGCCTTCTCTCAGCAATAATGATCTTGTCTTTATCTAAAATGTTGATACAGAGTTTTTACATTTTTATTTTTAAAACAGCATATTAAAATATTATTTATTGTTATTAATATTTTTACACCCTAGGTGAGTACCTCATCCACTTCACCCTAATCTTGACCCTGGACTTCCTAAATAAACACAGTATCCTGGCTTGGGGCTTGGAGACCTACCTCCACTTCCTAATAGCTGTGTGACCCTGAGTCAGTTACTTAACCTCTCTGATTTTCGGAGATGAAATCATGCAACGCATCATTGCCATTGATGTTGTCGGTGCTCCTCCCTTTCCACTAGGATCCCGTTTTTGGGGGAGGTACATCCATCCTTCAGTTGCTGTGGGTGTATCCTTCTCTGGAGAACTTCCCTTACTCAAGGGAAGTGGCTGTGCCCAAATGCCCACAGCCAATGACCAACTGACACAAGATACAAAATCCTGGTCCCCTTGCCTCAAGGCAGGACCAATTCAGTGTGCGATTCACACTCCAGAGCTGCCTGTGGGATCAGGCAGAGGCCAGATTTCAGGCTCAGTTGAAACCACACTGGTGCTTAGTTTCTTCTTCTACCCTTTCTGTCTTCCTCCCTCCTTCTAGGTTTCATCTGAGAGCTTTTCCTAACTCAATTGCTTGCACAAGAATCCCCACCTCAGTCTCTGCTACCAGGAAATCCAACTTCAGACCACCACCATTATCATCATAATCATTAAAAAAAAAAAAAAAAAAAACCGTTGCCATCAAGTCCATGCCAGCCCATGGCGATCCCGTGTGTTACAAATTAGGGCTGCTCCATAGGGTTTTCTGGAGTGTAATCGTTACAGAAGCAGATCACTAGGGCTTTCTTTTGCGGCTGCTGGGTGGGTTTGAACCACCAACCTTTAGGTGAGTAGTTGAGTACAAACCATTTTCACCACCCAGGAAGACCTTTACCATCATCATAGGCAACATATATTGAGCACTTAGTGTGCCAGGCACTGTTCTAAGTACTACTTGTATTATGGCATCTGATTCTCCCAACAATGAAATGTGGTTCATTCTATGATTATTACCCCCATTTTACAGATGTGAAAACTGAGGCAGAGAGAAGTTAAGTGACCAGCCCAAGCTCACACAGCCACCTGCAGCCTCACATCTTTGACCAGGCCCTTGTCAAATCAGCCTGGATGGACAACAAGTGTCATGCAAAGCAGAGATTAAGTAGTAGGCAGAACCACGCAGTTCTGCTTCCTTCCACGAGGGCTGAGAGGGCTGCAGAAGCTGGTTGAGAAGACAGGTGTTCGCTTGCTCCCTCCCTTTAGGTACAACGTGGTCTGAAAGTGTGACTATAAAAAGCATCGCTCCCTGAAAACTGGGGCAGCACAAGTATTTTCCCACCAGAGGACATTTTCTGCAAACTCTTCTATTCTCTCCAGGAAACTCTTGGGATATCTCTGGGCATCAAGAAAGAAAGAAACCACTACTTTCTTACATAATTAATCCAAAAACACCAGAGAAGGCGCTGAGATCCTGGAAACAAAACAAAACAAAAAAAAAAATTTTTTTTTTTTAAAGAGGGGTTTTATCCACAGTGTAAGGGCACCATTTCTAGACAGAGTAGAACTGCCCCGTAGAGTTTCCAAGGAGCGCCTGGTGGATTCGAACTGCTGACATTTTGGTTAGCAGCTGTAGCACTTAACCACTATGCCACCAGGGTTTCCATTTCTAGACTAGCACGTGCAATTATAGAAATCAGATTATGTCAGTCATTTAGTCATTCAACAAACATTCTCTGGACAGTTTATGCGAACTCTGTGCTGGACCCGAGGGGACCTATAGTCCCTGCAGAGCTCATGGTTTCTGAGCTTGTCTCTGATTCTCAGCCATTGTAGGGGGAGGGGAGGGACTCCCCAGAGCACCTCAACCTTAGGGCTATATATGTATTCTCCCCAAATCTGATACAAAAATGCACATTCTCGAGATTACTGGTCCAGTGGAAGAAAGAGCCAGAAAAAAACAAAATGGATAATAGCATGCTATGACAACATAAAGGGTGGGGGGGGATAAAACCCAACTAAAAAAGAAAGAGGCTGAGGCAAGAAAAGCAAAGGCAAGATGATCATTTACTGAGCACCTGCAATTGAGAAAGGGGTATCTGGATGGGGTTTCGAAGGATGAATGGGAGTACTCCCAGACAGCAGGGAGAGAGAACAGAGGCATGTGCAAAGGCCAGGAGGTATGGCCTCTGGACTTTCATATATGCTATACATCCACCTGGAAACCCTGTTGGCATAGTGGTTAAGTGCTACAGCTGCTAACCAAAGCATCGGCTGGTGGAATCCACCAGGTGCTCCTTGGAAACTCTATGGGGCAGTTCTACTCTGTCCTATAGGGTTGCCATGAGTCAGAATCGACTTGACGGCACTGGGTTTGTTTTTTTTTTTTTTTTGGTATTCTACAGGCAGAGAAGGACGGTGAGGTTTGAAGAGCCAAAAAGACTTGCCCAGGGTCACTGAGCTGACAAGTGGGGCTCTGGGACTTGGACCTGGTCTATCTGACTCCATGGCCAGGGCCTTTAACCAGCTTGTTCCCTCCCCCTGCCAGGGCAGAAGCCAGACTCCACCCCCACCTCTATTGTTAGCCGCCCTGGAGTTGCTCTCCAACTCACACTGACCCCAAGCACAATGGGGTCGTATCATTATGATCCACAGGGCTTCCGCTGGCAGGTCTTTCTTTCTAACTCCCACCCCCCCACACCGCCTTTACCAGTTGCCATCAACTCGATTCCAACTCACGGTGACCCCATGCGTGTCAGAGTAGAACTGTACTCCACAGGGTTTTTAATGGATGATTTTTTGGAAGTACACTGCCAGGCCTTTCTTCTGAAGTACCTCTGGGTAGACTCGAACCTCCAACCTTCTGGTTAGCAGCCAAGCACCTCAACTGTTTGCACCAGAGGAGATCATAAAACCCAGCCACTTCAAGAGGGTGAGGTGAAGAAATGGCTGAGATCATTCTTGCCTGGCACATAGAAAACACTCAGTAAATGGCAGCTCCAAGGGATGATAATTATTCTGTGATAATTCATATTCATATCATTGTTCAGACAAATCACAGAACGCCAGACTGTGGGAACTGGAGTGGCCGGCAAGGAGAGACCCGGATCAACCTGCTCATTCAACAGATGAAGCAGACCCAGGTGGAGGCCCCCCACGGTCCTGCAGTAACCTTGTGGCAGGATCACTATGATATCACAAAGGAGTCACTCATCACCTGGCCTTTGACAGTGTTTTTGGCCTCAGGTCTCCCCTGTCCCCCCAGTTCCTCTCCACCCCAGCCAAACTGAACATACTACCACCCTGGGATGACGACACTAATGCTCAGCCAGCTTTTGCACATGCTGTTCCCCCCGTCTAGGACACCATTCCACCCATTCCTCACCTGGTCTGTACCTATTATCCTCCAGAGCTCCTCTTCAATACTGTCTCCTCTGAGAAGCCTCCCATGATTCCCCCATGCCCACTGGCGCCCCCTCTGAGCACTCACACTGCCTAGGTTACTCCCCCTCCAAGAAATCACTTAGCATGCAAGGCCATGACTCAGTTTACCTGTCAGTCACTCCCACTAGACTGTGAGCCAATGGATGGCAGAAACATGTCCTATTGACCCTTTGGCATTCAGCACTTGAGCAGTAGGCACTCAATATGCCTACTAAGTGGAATGAAGGAATTACTGAAGCTTGAACCCAAGTCATGGAACCCCGATATCCCTCTCCCTAGATTTGTTTCCATGGCAACAGGGAAAAGAATTCTGATAAGGAACAAAAAAAGATAAAGGACTTGATCTTACAAGTCAATTCCAGATTATTTATAAACCAAGCCCAAGACTATTTTCTTGTGTTCCTTTATCATATTTTATTCAAATAGTCATTTTCATGACCTACCAAAAACCCAATGCCTTCCAGTTGATTCCGGCTCCTAGTGACCCTAGGGGACAGAGCAGAACTGCCCCATGGAGTTTCCAAGACTGTAATCTCTAAGGAAGCAGATTGCCACATCTTTCTCCCAAGGAGTAGCCAGTGGGTTCGAACAGCGGACCTTTCGGTTAGCAGCTGAGTGCTTTAACCACTGCATGACCAGGGCTTCTTTAATGACCTAAGGTGCCCTTAATTCACCTTGAGAGGGAAAAAAATCACCTGGGAAGGAAATCTTTCTAGAAACAGCCAGAAACCCACCAGGTCCTATCTTTAGCTCCGGTGGGAAGCAGCAGTTTCCATGAAGGGGTGGGGAAGGTCAGTCTGTAATCACAGCCTCTCTTCTAGAAGCCCAGCATCTAATAAGGCTGCGAGTGCTGGCCTTCTCTGGGGTGGGTGGGGGTGAGGTGGACTGAGAGGCCTAATGCATCCCAGCAGGGTCGCTCAGTGGTTCTAGAGGCCACTGTCCCCTCAGAAGCTGCTACCCTGTCACCGGTATCCTGGGGCGGAAAGGGGGAGCCCCATTGGGGGTCTTTATCTGCCTGCCCAGAGTTAGAAAACATGTTTCTTTTCACCACAGCAGCTGAATTTCCACATTTTTGGATCAGTTAGTGAAAGAGAGCAAGACGTTCTTGGCAAACAACAAATTAGAACTGGGACCAGGCATACGCGATGTCACTAGGAAATAGATTTCTGATTAGTGAGCTTGCTATACTTGGCTCGACTGCCGTCTAAGCAGCACCCCAGGATTTTAAGGATCTCTGTGAGGATAATAAAAGATGGAGAGAATGAAAGAAGGCCTTTCTTTCCTTGCTCCCTCCCTCCCTGACTTCAGCCAGCATTTACTGAGCACCTACTATGCCTAACTGCCAGAAGCTGGCAAGACAATGAACAAAGGGCCCAATCCCCAGCCTCCAGAGCTGTTTGATTTCAGTGTTGCCGTAAATATAAAATATAGAAAGGTGCACCTGACCCAAGCCATGGTATTTTCAATCACCTCAGATGCATGCGAAAGGTGAACCATGAATAAGGAAGACCAAAGAAGAATTGATGCATCTGAGTTATGATGTTGGCAAAGAATACCACGGACTGCCAGAAGAACGCATAAATCTGTCTTGGAAGAAGTACAGCAGGACGAGACTTCATCTCACGTACTTTGGATGCATTATCAGGAGGCACCAGTCCCCGGAGAAGGACATCATGTTTGGTAAGGTAGAAAAAAAAAAAAAAGGTAGAAGGTCAGCAAAAAAGAAGGTGACTCTTAATGATATGGGTTGACACAGTTGCTGCAATAACGGGCTCAGACATAGCAATGATTGTAAGGATGGTACAGGACCAGGTAGTGTTTCACTCTGTTGTACGTAAGGTTGCTATGAGTCAGAACTGACTCAACAGCACCTAACAACAACAGTAAATATAATAACAATCAGTAGTTCTCATTTACTGATGGCCTACTGCACACCCTGTTACCTGTATAACCCAGGATGGTTATAATACCCATTGAACAGACAAGGAAACGGAGATGTAAATGATGAAGCTGCTCGTCCAGGCCACCCTGTTGGTAGGTGTAGAGCCATGATTCAAGCCTACATCTGGCTGCCCCCAAAGCCTGTGGCCTTAGCCACCATACTACCCTGCCCCTGTGAGCACCCCTGGTAATGTGAAATGGAGGCTGAACTGTAGGGTGCAGAAGATGTGGTCATGGGAGCCAAGACTTTACCCAGTGTTCCTCTTTCCCTCCACTTCACTTCCTTCTTCTCAAACTCAGGTGAGCTGTGAACCCCAAATAAACCTAACTGTGAAGAGCACAAGGGTCCCTGGGATGGCCTCAGGGACACTCTCCCAAACTTGGTTCCTACAAAGGCTTAGCTATGTTGACAGCTCCAGCAACCAGCAGGGTTGGGTGGCCTCCGAGGGCACCTAGCATCCCACTTGTCCAGGTGGAATTGAGTCTGGACCCTGAAACTGGAGTTCAAAGCTGCCAAGCTCTGCTCTCAACCGCTGTCCAACCCCAAGGAACACTCCCTTGTCTCTGGGTCTCGATTCCCTGAGGGGTTGTACAGGATGATCTCCACTGGAAAGTCCAACTCAATACTCCAGGTCTCCTCCTCTCAAAGGCCACCTGAGGCGGAAGGAGAACTACAGACCAGGGTTCAAACCAGGAGTGGTCTCGGGCACTCACGGGGCCTTCTCTTGCCCGAGTTTCTTCATTTTGCAAGTGGAAATCATGACACCTACCTCCCAGGTGGAGTCCCTGGCTGGTGCAAATGGTTAACACACTTGGCAGCTAGTCAAAAGGTTGGAGGTTCAAGTCCACCCAGAGGTGTCTTGGAAGAAAGACCTGGCGGTCTACTTGAGCACATTTCTACTCTGACACACATGAAGCTGTCATGAATTGGAGTTGAGCTGACGGCAAATGGTCTGGTCTCTTGTCTACCTCCTGGGTAAAAGTACAAGTGGCGGGCACATAGTAGGCCTCAGTAATGGTCAGATTCCAATGCGGAGTGCCCACGGTTAGAGTACTTACACTTTGAAAACTGAGAAAGAAAAACTGCCTCCCAAAGCCAAATGTGCATCCAAATACTATAGTATGCCAGGCCCGATGTCATCCTTGGAGGCACTGGTTAAGCGCAGGGCTCCCAGGGCAGGCTGATTGGGCTCTCCAACTCCTCACTGTGTGACCCTGGGCAAGTGGCTTGCTTTCTCTGAGCCCTTGTCTGCAAAATGGGGATAAAAACGGTCCCCTCCTTACAAGGTGGTGCTGAAGGTTATACAACGTATTCTGACCACTTTATGAGAGCAGAACAGCTATCGCCTTTTGACAGATGGGGAAACTGAGGCTAAGGGCATGAAGGTCAGATGCTATAAAGGAAGTTAGTGGCAAAGTCTGAATCAGAGGCCTGGGCTCTAAACTACCCTCTTAACAGCTGTGTCCCACTGGGCAAGAGGAGAGTGGGCACTCAGGAGCCATGTCTCTGGCCTTCCATGCCTCAACTACAGCCCAGCATTTCTGTCACTCGGCTCAGCCCCCATCCCTCATCTCATCTCAAAGCTGCTGTTAAGTAACGGTCTCCGCTTGACTATGCCTCTGCACATGGGTAGCTTTCTCCTGACCCGGCTGGAAGTCTATCCTGCTTGTGCTCTGCTTCTCTGCCACACAAAGTACCCCTCCTCTGTGCCACCCACACACTGTTCCAGTAGCTGAGCTGTACCAGGCAGGGAGAGCAAGGAGGGGGCAGCCAGGCGGCCTTGGCACCTTGGCACCTTGGCGAAGGTGCTGTCACCCTAAAGGTCTCCACAGTGGCTTACTCCACCGGCACAAGGCACATTCTGACAGTTTCAGAGTCCAAGGCCTTGGGCTGGCCTGGATTTAAACCTTCCAGAGCCCCCCAATGCCAGGACCTCAAGGCAAGACCCCACCTCCCTCCTCCGCAAAGGTTACCCCCTCTCTAGTAACTCCAGGCCACTTGCAGCTCCCCACATACTGAGGTGCTTCTTGTCTGAGTCTTGGCTCAAATGTCACTTCCTCGAGGAAGCCTCCCTGACTACCTAACACAAAGGAGCCCCAAGACCCTCCCTGTCACAGCACTCTTTCACTTGCACTTTAGTAATTATCATTATTTGGTATCTTCCTGATTATTCCTCTATTATCTGTCTCCCTAAGGAAACCTCATGAGGTTTCTCTAAGAAACCATAGATGTCTTATTCTCAGCTATTGCCCCAGAGCCTAGCATACAGGAGGCCCTCAGTAAGGGCTTGTTGAATGAATGGATGGATGGACAGATGGGTGGATGAGATGACTGAAGGACTAAAAAGAAGGGAAGGGAAGGGGAGGGGAGCAAAGGGAGAGAAGAAGCACTACTCTACTTGCAGTGCAATGCCTTCTCTCATCCCCTTTCCTCGGCCAGTCCTTACCCATCTTTTAAGACCCCTCCTCCAGGAAGTCTTCCCTGCCACCTCTCCTAAGTGCCTCCACTGAGTCTCCCAGCCTTGGATTCCCCCATCACAATGCTCTCTTCACTGTACGTGAAGGTCATTTCCATACCCCTCTGCCCAGGCTGCAGGCGCTGTGAAGGTCAGGGCTGTACTCATTCCATTCTGTATCTCTAGGGCCCATCCCAAGGCCTGGTGCACAGTAGGCAGCTCAGTCACACATCTTACCCCAGAACTAGGCCAAGGTTGGGCACTTTGGAATCTTCAGCACTACCTTGTTAGGAGGGTACCATTTCTATCTCCATTTTACAAAGAAAGTGAGGCTCAGAGAAGGCTGGCCACTTGTCCAGGGTCACACAGCAAAGACTCCAAGTTACCACTATACCACACTGGCTTCCAGCCCAGGCCTCCCATGAAGGAGGGCACAGGAAGGTGAGGAGTAGGAGGTGGCATCAATTCCAGGATAGGAGCACTTGCAGTTTCTCTACAATTTGGCCTCTCAGTTCCATAAGACCACGAGAGGAAGGGGCAACATGGATTGAGCATCCACTGTGTGCTGCACATTGGGCCCTTTACATGTATCCTCATTCAGTCCTTGCCAACCCTTTGGAGAGACATCATTCTCCCCAGTCTCAGATCAGGAAATTGAGGCCAAGATCACACCATGGTGACTCTGTACCCAGCCCAAAGTCACCCAAACAATTAGCTATCAGGAAACTAATTAAAAAATAGATCCGACAAAATATAGCCCTCAAGAGTATTCTCCCTTCCTGGATATGCCCTGCAAATACCCGTTATTCACAACCCATTCTCTCTTGCAGCAGCAACATGGGCATGAGACTCAATCCTGGCCAACAAGATCTAGGGGGAAGTCTACTGGGTGGACTTCGGGGAGAAGTCTTTCTCCCTGATGCAACGCTCTTTCTTAGCTGGATATTGTCAAGTCTCCCTTCAATGGCTGGAACTCTGGCAGCCATTTGGGAACCATGAGGGGATAAGATGCTGAGGAGAGAGAAAGGAAGATGTAAAGAACCTGGGTCAAGCCACTAAACCAGGACTTGGTACACTTCTTCTGTAAATGGCTAGGCAGTAAATATTTTAGGCTTTGCAGGCCACATGTAGTCTCTGTCACCTATTTCTCTCTTGTTTTTTTTTTACAACCCTTTAAGAATATAAAACTCATCCTTAGTTCATGGGCCATAATTTGCTGAGCCCTACATTACATGTACCAACCATCAGGTGAATTATGTGAGACAACACACGTCCTTATTGTTTAATCCTCCTTCATGGGGTCTTTTACGTGCAACCCAAAGCATCTTCATGCATAAAGTGACAGTGGTGTACCAAGTGTTGGCAAGGATGTGGGGCAGCTGGAACTCTCATATCCTGCTAGTGACAATGCAAAATGGTACAACCACTTTATAAAACAGGCAGTTTCTTCAAAAGTTAAATATACAGCTACCCCACAATCTAGTCATTCCACCCGTAGGTATTTACCCAAGAGAAATGAAACCATATGTCCACACAAAGTCCTGTCCATGAAGGTCTGGCAGGTTTATTCATAAAAGCCAAAACCTGGTGTTATGGACTGAATTGTGTCCCTCTAAAAGGCATGCTGAGGTCCTAATCCCTGCACCGGTGAATGTGAACTTGTCTGGGCAATTGGGATTTTTCACCACAGATGTTATCCGTTGGGTCACATGAGGTCATACTGGTGTAGAGTGAGTCCTAGTTCTGATCCTTTCTGAGTGGGGTCTGATAAAAAGGGAGTCAGTCACACACTGGGAGAAGAGAGGCTCCATATGACAACAGAGGCAGACACATCTATAAGCAGCAAACTAGAATGTGTCTTTAATGTCAAGGACGGCTGCAGCTGCCAGAAATTAGGGGAGAGGTTCACAGAAGGAATGAACAAAGCCAAGACCCTGATTTGGGCTTCTAGCCTCCAGAACTGAGAGAAAATCGACGTTTCTTCATAAAAGCCCACCCACTTTGTGGCATTTTATTATGGCAGCCATAGGAAACCAAGATACCTGGAAACAATCCAGATGTCTTCAACAGGTGAATGGACAAGCCAACTGTGGTACATCCAAACTATGAAATACTACTCAGCAATAAAAAGGAATGAACTATCGATACACACCACAACGCGGATGAATCTCAAAATAATATGCCGACTGAAAGAAGCCAGACAAGAAAAAATAAAAGCATATACCTCATGATTCCTTCAATATAAAATTCTAGAAAATGCAAAGTAATCTACGGTGCCAGAAGGCAGAACTGTGGTTGCCTGAGGACAGGGATAAAAGAAGGCATGGATTGCAAAGAGGCAGGAAGAAACTTCTGGGGATGATGGATGGATGTGTTCATTCATTTAATCGTGGTGATGGTTTCACAGGTAGAACAGAAAGAAGCCCCAGCTCAGATGTAACCAGCTCACTACCCAACCACCATCTGCAACAGGCAAGGGAACATGCCTGACGCCTCCTTTCCTCCGTCTGATTCCATGGACAGTGTCGATTAAGGCAAGCCCAGCAGAAAACCTCACAGAAGGAGATTTCTGTCATGGCCACAAATCAACAAGACCAGAGATAGAAGGAAAAAGCTAAAGACTAATCAGGGAGTTCATGTCAAGCTAAATTATAAACAACAACCACCACAAAAGTTGCCATCGAGTCCATTCTGACTCATGGCGACCCCATGGGTTACAGAGTAGAACTGCTCCATAGGGTTTTCTTAGCTACCATCTTTACAGAAGGTACCCAAGTGGCACAGTGTTCAAGTGCTTGGCTGCTAACCAAAATGTCAGCAGTTCGAACCCACCAGCAGCTCCACAGGAGGAAGGTGTGGCAGTCTGCTTCCATAAAGATTATAGCCTTGGAAACTATAGGGCAGTTCTATTCTGTCTTACAGGGTCATTATGAGTCGGAGTCAACTTGAGGGCAATAGGTTTAATCTTTCCAGAAGGAGATCACCAGGCCTTTCTTCCACAGCACCACTGGGTGGGTCTGAACTACCAACCTTTAGGTTAGTAGTCAAGTGCAAATTGTTTGCACTACCCAGGGTGTGCCTCTTATTTGCTTGAAAAAAAGCAAATAAAAATGATTGAGTGTGCACGGGAGAGTTTTGGGGGATTTGTAGGACATCATCCTGTGGCTTATCACTCACATGTTCTTTATGTTCTTTTTAGAGACACAATAAAGATATTAATGAATGAATGGAATGATTGCTCCTGGATGGTGGAATGAGATACTAGGCAGAGACTGGACCACATGGAGCCCTACCTTTCATCAATACCACACATGCCTTTTCTCATAGATCTCTAAAACCACACAGTAAGACAGATAGCACCTTTTAGAGAAGAGGAAACAGAGGCTCAGAGATGTTCAGTATTGTGCCCAAAGTCACTCAGCTGGGAAGTGGCAGAGCTAGGACTAGATCCTGGGTCGGCCTGGTTTGCAAGCTGATGTTCTTTTGTACATAGCCTGGAGTGAGCCTTTACCAAAGTCTCAAGAAACCCCACACTGGGACACTCAAAGCTGTCTGTCTTGTTTACCACAGAACCCCCAGGCCTAAGACCTTCAATAAACAGCTGCTGAAAGGATAAATGGCTCCAGCAGAGGGCCAGGCCCAGAGTCGGTGCTTAGTAAGGGTTTTAAAACCAAAAAAAAAAAAAAACAAAACCAAACCCACTGCCGTTGACTCATAGCAACCCTATAGAACAGAGCAGAACTGCCCCACAGAGTTTCCAAGGAGTGCCTGGTAGATTCGAACTGCCGACCTCTTTGTTAGCAGCTGTAGCACTTAACCACTATGCCACCTAAGGAGACAGAAAGATGAGAGAACGAAGAAGGAAGAAAGGGCTGGGTTTCCAAGGCTGTAATCTTTATGGAAGCAGACTGCCACATCTTTTTCCCGTGGAGCAGCTGGTAGGTTCGAACCACTGACCTTTTGGTTGGCAGCTGAGCACTTTAACCACTGCGCCACCAGGGCTCCTTAAGATGGTGACACATTATCTTAGGTGCTCATTTTCACAATTGCCTTTCTCAAAGCATGTGACACATTTTCTAACAACACTGTCCTGAGCTTTCATCCTACCTCCCTAAGTTCTTCCAGAAGGGAGGGTGATCTGCAGGGGGTGCTGAGGGAACAGGGGCTATGTTGCATTAAAAAAAAAAGACAAGACAGTTGCTGTGGAGTTGATTCTGACTCCTGGCAACCCCACGTGTGCAGAGTAGAACTGTGCTCCGTGGGGTTTCCAATAGCTGATTTTTCAGAAGCAGATCACCAGGCCTTTCTTCCAAGGCACCTCTGGGTGGGTCTGAACCACCAACCTTTATGGTTAGTACTCGAGCACTTAACTTTTTGCACCACCCAGGGACTCCCATCAGCCTCCACTCAAGTAAGTCCCCAGAGGGTCCTGTTTTGCGGGATCTTATTGTCTCCTTGAGATATGTTCTTGAAGTTCTCACCTTTCACTCCCCACCTCTGGGCTTGGGTGCGGGCGGTGGGGGTAGGGGGATGGTACAAGAGGCCTGAGTTGGCCAGCTCTGCCTCTAATGTGTGTGTGGCCTTGGGCAGGTCTAGGTGCTGTCTGGGCCTCCCTTCTCCCACCCTACAAGGAAGAGGTTATCTAAATCATTCATTCACTCCACCACACACTGAGTCCGTCAGGAAAGCTCCAAACTCTGGGCAATTCACCCACACTGATGTCCAAAAAATGGACATTTCTGCTCCTCTAACCAATATCCACACCTAGTCTCGCAGAAGAAAAAGAAAACATTCTGTTTGGATCTCTGACAGAGCAACTTCTTTCTTGAGAAGGTCTGAGTTGACGGTTTATTTTCCTCAAAAATAGATCTGAGGTTATAATGACAGACCTGCCTCATCCTTCATGTCCAGATGTAAAACCCACGGCAGTGACCTCAGGTGGTCCAGTGTCTCCCACCTCCTGCCCTCCTGTAACAAGGAGTGAATGAATGCTACACAGGGGTGAGGCAGGGAGTTGACAGGGTGTCTACCAACCAGTGTCTCTGTCGGAAGCAGAAAATCAGTGCAGAGGGTGGATTGAGTGGGAGGCCAGGAGTGTCAGGGAAGCTTTCAGCTTGTCCATTCTTACCAAAACCAGTCATTTCAGGGTATAATAATAACTGCCCTGCCTCCTGGCAGGTGTTCTCATTTCCAAATGGACTTAATGAGATCTCTTATAGGAAGGGCTTTGCCAGTCAGGAATGAGATGCCTGCAGCCAGTGTCACTTGATGGAAACTAAATGAGTCACTTAAATGGAAACGGGCCAGGGGAGGGGAGCCATCACTTAACACACCTACTATGCGCCCACACCTACAGAGTTAGGGATTCTACGGTGTCACTGTCTTTTATTTCACTGAAATTACACCAATGGCCCTACCAGGTCTCACCTCTCCTTGCACAATGAGAAATCTGAGCCTCAGATTTGGTTCCTAGATGGTAAAGCAGGCGCCCATACCTGTGAGCTGTGTGACCTCTCTGAGCCACCGCACCTCTCTGAGCCTCAGTCTCCACATCTGTAAATGGGGTAATACTACCCATGTCATGGGGCTCTTATGAGGGTTAAATGAGACACTGCCTAGAGATTGCTTAGCACCTAGTAGCGTTCAGTGAACTTTAGCGCTTATTGACTTGTGGGCTGGATTTGAATCTAGGCCTGTCAGCTCCCAAAAGTTTGGTAAATTTCCTCTTTCACTAATCTGCAACTTCCCCCCTCTACCCTTCCCAAGCCCACTGTGGTACTGATCTCACCTCCCACCTCACAGAAAGCAATGGAGGCAATTGGGGGAGAATGACCCCACACTCCCTGTCCAGAAGCCCACCCTGTATCCTTCCAGCTGCCGCAGGAGATGCAGCCACGCTCTTAGCTGGGCCGGCCCTGCTCTCCAGCGCCAGTACCTGCACCTCTCACTCACGCAAGACTGCCCCCCTTGGATCTGACTGTCTGCTTTCCCCAGAGGCAGCCCTGCCTCCCCACATGCCCTGCTAGGCAGGCCAGCCCATCAGCAAAGCTTCAACATCACTCATCTCTAAAAGCCCAACAAACTCCTCTCTTGATCCCACCTGTCTGCTCCCCTGGAAAACTATTGGTGCCTCAAACGTAACACACCAGAACAGAACTCTTGACACACCCCTCCACCCCTGCCTCAGATCTGCTTTCTCAACAATCTCTGCTGCAGTAAAAGGCATCACCTCCCTCACCCCCAGTGTCTGCGTTGGAGGGCTGGGACCCTCCTTCTATCCTCCCCTCACCTCTGACACCCAGTCCCATCAGCTTCTCCTGGAACCCAATCACTTCTCTCCTCTTTCCATCTCACACCGGCACCCGGAGCCAAGCCTCCGTCACTCCAGCCAGGTAAGAGCACTGCCTCCCCATCCCACCTCCTGCTCCTCCAGTCATTCCCCCTGACAACAGCTCAGATGAGCTTTACAAACCTCATCACATCACAGACCCTCTACTGAATGCACTCCCTCAGCCTTCCACTACAGCCAGAATAAACTCCAAACCTCTGGCCTGGCCTTCAAGGCTCCTGCCTGCTGCCCTCCTTGCCTACTCCTAGGCCAGCCATATTGACTTCACTATGTTTCAACCACTCTAAGCTCAGCCCCATCCCGAGGCCTTTGTACTTGCTGTTCCTGCTGCTGTTCCCCCAGACCCTCATATGGCTTCTTGTATCTTTCAGCTCTCCACTCAAATGTCCTCTGAGAGGTCTTGCCAGCCACCTTTCCCCAAGTCCCTCTCTACCATATCACTCTGTTTTATCGTCTTCATGGAATTTATCGGTATTTAGAACTACCTATCTACTTATTTTCGTTGGGCATTGGTGGTTCAGTGGTAGAATTCTTGCCTTCCATGTGGGAGACCCAGGTTCAATTCCCAGTCAATGTACCTCATACACAGCCACCACCCATCTGTCAGTGGAGGCTTGTGATTTACTACGATGCTAGACAGGCTTTAGTGGAGCTTCCAGGCTAAGACAGACTAAGAAGAAAAGCCTGTCGATCTACGTCTGAACATCAGCCAGTGAAAACCCATGGATCCCAATGGTTTGATCTGTAACCAATCGTGAGGGTGGCACAGGACTGGGCAGCGTTTTGTTCCATTGTGCTTGGGGTCACCATGAGTCGGGGACCCACTACACGGCAGCTAACAGCACAACAACAATAACAATTTATTTTCATATCTGTTATCTGTCTCTCCCACTGCTAGGGCAGGGGCTGCCTTTTTCTCATTCCCCCCTGATGCTTGGTACCTAGAACAGTGTCTGGCATGTAGAAGGGGCTCTACAAATATTCACTGAGCAATAAACGAATGAATGAATGACCAAAGAAATGAAGGAATGAACACACAAACACACAAGTCAGACTCTGTGGGGCTGTTTGCTCATCTCGAAAATGGAGCTGGCAATCCCACACTCATGGGGCTGTGAGAAGTGGAACCTGAATGCAGGCCCAAGGGGATACTCCATGCATACTTGAGCCCACGGGAACTCAGCAGCCAACATCTCCTCTCGACCTTCCCTGCATAAAACGTATTTCAAAACCAAGAATTTGTCATTGAAATACTGCAGCTGAAGGTCTAAGGGAGATCATACGGAAGAACACAATCCAGTGTATTACCCGGTAGCCATAGCAACTGCAATCTTCAAGCACAATTCTGTCTCATTTCTACTTTTTACATAGAAATTTCTAGAAGTTCAGATTCCACCCCCCCCCCCCCCCGGTGACATTCTACAGAATAGATATCCTCATTTGGCTCTGAGAGGAAAAAATGTAAAATGTCAGATTCCTACAAGGTGAACTGGCTTGCAAAGAGTCTCATTTTTAAAAATGGGAGGCCAATTCTGAGACTAATTTGAACTCATTGCTGTTGAGTCAATTCTGACTCACAGCAACCCTATAGGACAGAGTAGAGCTGCCCCATAGGGTTTCCAAGGAGTGGCTTGTGGATCTGAACTGCTGACTTTTGGGTTAACAGCTATAGCTCTTAACCACTGTGCCACCAGGGCTCCAATTCTGAGACTAGGAACCAAGTAATAATAATAATAGACAACCAGCATCTTTGTAATAGAATGGACTGGTTTATTACATAACCTTCACCACTCATTCACTTAGTCATTCAATAGACATTCACTGAATGCCTACTAAGTGCCATGTTCTGTGCTTGGCTTGGGGATAAAGCCTCAACTAGATGGATGAGGGTCCCTGCCCTTGGGGAGCTGGCAGTCCAATGGGAAAGGATTCCAGGGGAAGTGCTCATTCCCAGCAAGGACATCAGCCAGTGGAGTCTCCTTGGTTAGCAGGGAACAACATGGTAGAGGAGAATGGACAGGCCTGTGGGATCATGCAGATCTACCATTCACTGGCTGTGTGACCCTGAGAAAATCACTTCAGCTCTCTGAGCTCATTTCCATCTTTGTAAAATGGTATTAACTTATGAAGGTGCTATGTGAACCTAATGAGATGACACAAACAACGTGCCTTGTGTGGTGTCTGGTATACATCAAGTGTTCAGTAACTACTATTTCCTTTTACCTTATAAAGGAAGAGGGAGCCAGCCTCTGATGGGGCCTTGGAAAAGTTAAGTTCTCTAGCTGTGAGGTTTTCCCAAAAGGATGTCCATGTCCTAAAGGACCAAGGGAGTCTGGAAACATCTGAGACTTCAACACTCAAAGCAAAAGTAGGGTAAAGGCTGGTGAAAGAGGAAACGGGGTTTAGCCAGGCCATTAGCCAGCTTAACCTGTTAACAGCTTCCTGGGAACTCAAATGGGGCTGAACTTTCAGCCCTGGGCAAGTTTCAGGCTGGGAGCCAGGCTGAACTGGCCAAAAGATGAAAAGACAGGGATGCTAAGAATGCCGGCCACTGTGAGTTTCTCACCAACCCGGCCACACGTTTGGTGAGACCAGAGTCTTGGAGACTAAAGAGAAAAGTCAAGGTCAAGATTCAGGCAGCATTAGAGTTGAGGGCTCCAGAATTCACCTCATCCCGATGTAAGCCGTAAGACCCAGAGAGAAGCCAGAGGGCCAGATGCTTTAAAAGGAGCCACTTGGACCCCCTGATCCAGATGGATGCATGGATGGATGTATGGATGGATGGACGGATGGACAAATACCTCCCACTTAGTCAACTCCAACTCGTGGACACGTTATGTACAACAGACTGAAACGTTGCCCGGACCCGTGTAATCCTCATGATCGCTGGCACATTAAAGTCCATCATTGCGGCTATTATGCCAATCCATCTTATCAAGGGTCTCCTTCACCCTTTTTGGCCCTCTACTTTACCAAACACAGTGTCCTCCTCCAGCGATTGATCCCTCCCAATGATGTGTCCAAAGCAAGTGAGTCGAACAATGTCCTGCAGTGATCCATAACATTTTAATTGGCTGATTTTGGAAGTAGATTGCCAAGCCTTTCTTCCTAGTTTGTGTTAGTGATCATCAGTGACCCTGTTGGTATCTGAAATACCAGTGGCATAGCTTCCAACATCACAACAACATGCAGGTTACCACAGTACAACAAAGTGACTGAGGGGCGATGGTCCTCAAAGCTGGAGTAAAATTCTGGCAGACGACATACATTTGAACAACACGCCAGAGCCCAAGGCATGAGGGGATCAGAGCCCGTCTGTGTTTGGGGGCAGGCCATGCTGTTCTCAGGTTCCAGCTTTTGTATCTGCACTGCTGTTCCTCATGCCTAAACACTGCCCCATTTTCCCCTCACCCACTCCAGCCAGCCCCACCCACCTGGAAGACCTCTATTCGACCTTCGAATGACCCAAGAAGGCCATGGCTACGGGTTTCTCCTACAGACATATGGCACGAGGGCACAAACACGTCTGCACAAGGATGTTCACTGCAGCGTTGTTTACAATAGTGCACAAAAGTAGAAGGAACCTACAGGTCCATCTAGGGGGACTGGTTAACTAAATGACAGTGCAAGGAAAAATATCAAGCCATCAGAAAGAACAAGATAGACCTACATGTGCTGATATGGAAAGATTTCATCATTATGAGTAAAATCAAAGGGTACAGAACCACATGTATAGTAAGATCTGATTTATGTTAAAAAATATGTGTGTGCGTGTATATATATATAAAATATGGGAAGACACAGACATATGCACAGTTATAGTCTTATGTACGCATAGAATATTTCCAGAAGGAGACACAAAACTGTCATCAGTTTCCAGGGAGGGAGACTGCAGGCTGGAGTGGCAGGGAAACTAATTTTTCTTCAGAATACTGTTTTGCATAGTTAGAAACGTTCACTGTGTCTGTGTACATACTTTTTCAACTAAAAAAAAAAACAAAAATAAGTAAACAATTTTTAATGTTTGGACATCACTGGCGCTAAAATTTTCTCCCCCTAAAAACTGAGCCTAGGAGCCTGGGGCATGCAAACAGTTTGCGACTGGCTGCTAACCTAAACACTGGCAGTTCAAACCTACCCAATGGCACCATGGAAGAAAGGCCTGGCCAACTGCTTCCATAAAGATTACAGCCAAGAACACCCGATGGGGCACTTCTACTCCATAACACATGGGGTTGCCGTGAGTCAGAGGCCGACTGGACGGCAGTCAACAACAACAGCAAACTGACCTAATTAGCCCACTGACGTTTGGATGTGACCTTCCAGGTATCGTACCATCGCAAAGTATCCATTTATGTTTCTGGCACCTCCTCTGTGGGGGCAGGGAATGTGGCAACCACACCCATCTCCACTCTCAGCCTGGCACTTATGAGCATTCAACAAATAAGGATCTAAAGACATCATTAAAAACCAATATACCCACTCCCATCTTCTTAAGAGCTCTTAATTTTTACCAAGTTACTATTTATCAAATATCAGTTTTTTTTTTTTATGTGCTAGCCAATTTTACATCCAGCATTTCATTTAATGGAGGCAATAACCCTCACGCCTGGCTGACGGTAGTAGATGCTGTTGGTGCCCTGCCTAGATCCCCTTTACCAGGTGGGGCACCATCCCCCAGGTGCTGGGAGTACCAGCTGTTACAGCACACAGCTGTCCTCCAGACAACTGACCTTGGCCAATGGGGGAAAAAACCCACCACCTTGTCTCAAAAAAGAAAAAAAAAAAAAAATTGCTGTCAAGTAGATTCCAACTTATGGTGGCCCCTTACATGTCAGAGTAAAACTATGCTCCATAAGGTTTTCAATGGATGATTTTTCAGAAGTAGACTGCCAGGCCTTTCTTCTGAGGTGCCTCTGGGTGGGCTCGAACCTTCAACCTTTTGGTTAGCAGCTGAGCAGGTTAACTGTTTGTACCTCCCAGGGACTCCTCAAGATGGGACTTATTTTGTGGAGCTCTTCAACCTCTAGAGCTCCTGCAGAAATCGGGCTCAGCTGCAAGCTCACCCTGCAAGCTCTCATGTGCACAGAATCATCTTCTCAAGCTCTGCTTCTAGGGAATCCAGACTAAGACACTGCCCCTCAAAACCAAATGGGGTATATAGCTATTTAAACAGAGATGCTGGGAATTTACAGAATCCACGTCTCTGGAGGAGGGTGGCCTCAGCATGAGGAGTTTGAAAAAGCAATGGACATGTAGCCAAGGCTGGGAACTACCATCCAGAGAGAAAGGTTTTATTACGCCCATTTTACAGATGAGACAAAATTGAGATTCTAATAAATGATTTTTGTTGTTGTTGTTAGTGTTGTTCTTCTTCAACTTAAAGTTGCAGTGGTAGATTTGAACCCTCTTCTGTCAGACCCCAAAGTTCTTATTTTTTGATTTGTGCCTGTAGCTCAGCGGTTAGGGGGTTAACAGGCCCAGTTAGCATAGGAACACGGTGATTTTAGAAACCAACTGGGAATAGAACATTCCCCAGGCTTCACTTGCCTGGTACAAGCTGCTCAGTGGCTCTAAAATTAGAACCGCTAACATGGTCAGGAAGAGGGGTCTCTGGGGGTTACTGCTCCACAGCCAGACGGCGCTGGGACTCGGCGTGACGCCCTGGTCCCACTCAAGGCCAGCCCAGCATGCAGAAAATACAGGAAGCAGCTCTCAGGCAGGCCTTCAGAAATTTCCTGCCCACCTGTGCAGGCCAGAACACAGGAAAAGTCTGCAGTGGAGCTGAGCAGGCAGGGAAGGGCGCAAATCACAGAGGGTGAGGTCCACCTAGCGTGGGCTTCCCTTCTCAATCCATTCGCTGGACAGACCCTCCTACACAGGTCATGGCAGTGTAGGACGCATTTGCTAAGCACCTGCTGTATGCCTGGCCCTGTGTTAGGACCTGAGGAAAGAGACAAACAAGACACAGACCCTACCCTCAAGAAGTTTCATTTATTCACTCACTCACTCATTCATGCACTCATGTGTTCAGGTCAACATACATTTACCTACTACGTGCCAAGCCATTCTAGGAACTGGGGAAACAAACGAGCAAGGCATGGTGCTACGCTCAAAAAGTTTTACTTTTTCACTCACTTGCTCATTCAATCATTCAGTTTAACATTTACTGAGCACCTACTGAATGCAAGACCTTGGGCTAGGAGCTGGAGAGTCAGAAATGAACAAGACGTGGTCCCTGATAGCGAGAAGTTTTATTTACTCTTTAATTCTCTGCATTTGCTCTTTTTTTCATTCAGTTCAATGAACAATCACTGAACACCTACTGTATACTCAGCCTTCTGCTAGGCACTGTGGACACAGACGTGAAAAAAGACACAGCCACTACTGGTGATGAATTCATTCATTCATTCAGCTTAAAACTCATTTGTAGAAACTCCTTGGTGCCAAGCACTGTGTCATGTAACAGGGATACAAAGATAAGACACAGTTGGTGCTTTCAAACAGCATCACCCATCCATTCATCCCTTCACTCCTTCGGGATGATGAGCATTTTTGGAGTGCCTACTATGTGTCAGGGACACACATGTGCGTAAGAGGGAATCTCTGCCCTTGAACAGCCAGTCAACCATCCTTTCTTCCTTCATCATTTACCAGTTCAGTTCACCAAACATATACTGGGCGCCTACTGTATTTCAGGCCCTGGTGAGACAGATGAATGAGCCCCGGCCTGGGACCTGGTGGAAGCCACAGAAAAACCAGCATGCATACCGGGTGGAGGGATCATTTGGTTCTTCTGCAGACCTGTGCGGCCCCATCTGGTGGTTCCTCAAAAGCTCTGGGTGAGGCAGGGAGCTGGGAAGTTTGCAGCCAGCAGGAAGCAACACGCCCTTCCCACGGAGCAGCAGGGTGGAGAAGGGATGCAGGGAGCTGGGGGTGGGGGTGCACTCAGCACACAGGGCGAGAGAAACTGCTCAAAATAAACACCAAAGGGAGGACTTGGGGAGGAAGGAGGAGATGAATCAGACTTACAAGTGAGAATTTTCAAGAACTCAAGGAATATTCTAAGTTTAGAGGAAGAAAGAGAAAAAAAAAAAAGCACCAATCTTCCAATTGTGGCATAGTCAACACCAAACCACCTACTGCAACTCTTGGTCCTTCCATGCTCTCAGACCAAATGCTTGTCAGCAAAACAACAGGCTTTGAATCCACCCCCTTCAAACCACTCTGTGTTCTTATATCTTGCCTTTTTTTTTTTTTTTTTTTGCTGTAATTTATTAACTGGCTTCATACCCCAGATCAGGTGTTACACATGGAATATTAGCCATAAGTTTCTCCCATAGTAGTTGCTGAAACATACCGAACCATAGTCTAGAGCAACAATGATTCAACCAGCATGGTCCTGGCATAAAAAGAAAAATAGATGACAGAAAACAGAAATCTCAGAACAGTTGTGCTGGGGTCATTTAAGTCATCCATGGAGAGGTCCAGATGATGGAGATGGCATGGGCAGAGGCCTGGCAGCACCTGCTGGCAAGCCTAGAGCAGAGACAGGCACCTGCACTGAGCCCTGCCCATTTTCCCAACCCACAGAATCCAGGGGCATGACAAATGGTGATTCTTTTACACTGCTAAATTTTTGGGTGGTTTGTCACAACAACAGAAGAAAGCTGGCCCACAGGCATGACCTCTACGAGTCCCTGCCCTGAGTGCCTGAAGAATCTGTGAGGAGCCATAAACTGGAGAGCATGAAATGACTTGACAAACTGTAAAGTTTGGTGCACCCAGGAGCCTCTGGCAAAATCACTCAGGACGTGCGAGGGCTCTGCTGCCTTCTAGAATCTTCCAAATTTTGGAATCCTGTGACCAAGGCTTCCCACCCTCCCTGGTGAGCCTGGGAGGCCCTGCAGGCTCCTGGGGCTGACCTGAACTCACATGGCAGGTGCTGTTTTTTTGTCCCCAAGATAGGATTTAGGTCATCCCACTGGGAGGAATGAACTAGAGGACAAAGGCTTCTTTCATTGGGTCCAGGCCGCTTGTGGCAAATATGGAAGGTTGAGGGCAGAGCTGGGAGCGGGCAGCCCCCAGCACAACCTACTGGGCAGGTGGCCAAGCAGGCTGGGGTGGGGCCCAGGCAAGCTGGGGCAACATCGGGGTCTGGCGAGCACCCCCAACTTCTGGGTCTTTTCCAGTCTGTACCCTCAACAAGGACAGTGTAGGGTACAGAGAAGGCACTGAGGAAATGCTGGCAAACTCAATAGAATGTGAAAGGTGAAAAAATACATCCCCAGGATTAAAGTCTAATTATAAACATAATCAAATATAGTATGAGCTCCAAGGTGAGATAGCCTAGGACCAAATCCTGGCTCCACCACTGACCGGCTGTGTGATCTTCTGCAAGTGACTTAACCTCTCTGAGCCTCAGTTTCCTCATCTTTAAAATGAGGATGATAACAGGGCCTTCCTCCCATGACTGTTGTGAGGGTAAAATAAAGTAATACAAAGTCTTTTACCCAGTGCCTGGCACACAGAAAATGCTAAATAAGAACGATTTATTATATAATTGTAAGTAGTATTTATAATATAACATTTTTTATATATATGTGATATATAAGTATATAATACAGTTATGTACCCCATAACGCCTGTCCGGCAATGTTCAACCACATATACGTCCATGGTCTCCAGGTTACAGACATCTAACTTATGTATAACCCGTAGTTACGAACCAACACCCGTAAAGCCTATTGCATTAAAAATTTGAGGTTCATACGACAATTCGTAATAACAAATGGGCTCTACTTTGTGACGTACATCAAGACATTAGCATTATTATTACTCCACTATTATGTTAAAGACGTTTTAGTGTATCTGGAAGTGTTTCTTTAATGTTTTATGCATAGAGAGGTACACTATGCCTACTCCTCACTTACCGACTATCTTGTTATTCGACATTTCGCATTTATGACAAGAGCAAAAAATCTACCCTCTATTAACAATGTACATCTGACAGTAGCCCTTTCATGACCAGTGGGACATACTGTAACCACCTACATTTCCTGCCTCTCAGATCCACAGGGACATATATCTCCCACATAATATTTTGTGATTTGATGTGATCATCCTCCACTTTCATAAAATGCCGATTTTCACGTAATGACCTGGTCTTTGGAACACAACCATATCAATAAGTGAGGAGTGGGTATACATGCTATATACTGAGACAAACATTTGACTAACTGACATTATACACAAACCATACCTAACTGTTCCAACTTACATACAAATTCAACTGAAAGGCAGAGTTGGGAATGGAACTTGCTTATAATCCAGGGACCGCCTGTGTATAATATGGTATTCATACAACATCCAAACCACATAAAGCTCTATTTCACAGAACACATCATGGATGGTAAGCAACGCATGACTGTATATTATCATCATCCTTGCATGAATACAACTACAATATATGTTAACATGCATATGTTTGTGTTTTATTAATATAAATGTGGTTAATATAAATATCGATATATTATTAAACCAAATGGAGTCCCTGGGTGGTGTCAATGTTTGACACTCTCAGCTGCTAACCAAAACACAGAAGGTTCGAGCCCACCTACAGGCACCTCGGAAGGAAGGCCTGGCAATCTACTTGCGAAAAGTCACCAAAAACCCTATGGAACACAGTTGTACTCTGACACACATGGAGTCGCCATGAGTTGGAATCAACTCTACTGCAGCTAGTTTCGTAAATCAAAGTGATTTGTTAAAACAGGGCGCCCTCCAGTGGCTCAATCTGAAAATCATTCTGCCAGGGAGGTAGCCAGCAACATGTAGTATGTAGGTTCAGATGATACCCTTCGAAAGGGATTAAAAAAAAAAAAAAAGATACCAGCTTCCATTTATTAAATACCTACTCTGTACCAGGTGATCCCCACAGTAAGATGCTGACAAAGTCCCCATCTTACAGATGAGGAAACTGAAGTTGAGAGACATGAAGGCACTTCTTCAAGGTCACGCAGCAGGGAAGTGGCAGTCTGGATTTGAACCCAGGTCTATCTTTTTTTTTTTTTTCCTATCTAACCCCAAAGCTCCACTCCCTATGGCATCCCTGGAATAGGAAGAAAACTTAAAGAGAATCCAGTCTGATCTTTCATTTTACCAATGGGGAAACTGAGGGCCAGAGGGGCCAAACAACTGCCTCAGGGTCACACAGTAATTGTGCCCCAGCCTCCTGATCCCCAGAACAGTGCTTTGCTCATGCATACGCCCTCCCACAGCCCATACCCCGTATTTATTGTTCCTTTCAATAGCCACAGGATTGGCATGTCCCTTCTGACTGCTCCAAGCCCTGGAATGACTGAAACCCGGCAACAACTCCTTGGGGGCTGCAAGGGTTGCTAGCCTGAAAGATGGCTGTTTGAGAGCAAGGTTCAGCACTAAGTTCTCAGTGGCATGGGAGAGTGGCCAGGGCCCACTAAGGACCAGGGAGTGGCCCTCCAGGCCTAAGGAATCATCAGCATCCCATCGTTCTCGTCTCCTTTTTTGGAAGGAAGAAATATATTTCAGATTTTCAGGGACCCTGCAGACTAGCTCCCGGGGCAGTGGTCCTGCTGGGAGGGATCATAACAGGCTGATAGAATTCGGAATTAACACAGCGAGGGATGTGCCAAGGGGAGCTGGTCTTGGTCCAGCTGAATTCTCACAAACCTTTCAGTAAATATCAGCAGAGCCAGCCTATGCTTCAGAGGCATTGGATGGCTCTTCCTGGGGGCTCAGAAATCCTGAGAAATATTTAAGGGGCTAAAGAATCTTTGGTCAAGGGCCTGGGGTTTTAATGCTTGTGGAAAACCAAAAGATCAAACCCATCGCCATGGAGTCGATACCAACTCATGGTGGCCCCATGCGTTATACAGTAGAGCTGCTCCACAGGGTTTTCTTGGCTGTGATTTTAATGGAAGTACATTGCCAGGCCTTTCTTCTGCATTGCTGCTGGGTGGGTTCCAACTGCCAATCTTTAGGTTAGTAGTCAAATGCAAAGCATTTATGCCACCCAGGAAAGGCCCTTTAAAATTCCTACCAGAGCATCTCACCAACCCTTGGACATAGGAACGGCAGAAATAACTGTGCTTGGGCACGGAAAGGGGTGAGGAATTTATGTTGACACCGGGTGTTTAACAGACATTTCAAACTCAAGTCCAAAACTGAATACCGATTTTCCCCTCCAAAGCCTCCCCCTACCGTTTTCCTAATGGGAGTCGATGGCAGCTCCATCCTTCAGCTGTCAGGCCAAAAACTCCAGTGTCATTCCCCTACTTCAGTAAATCCTGGGGCTTGACCTTCAAAGCAGATACAGAACCTGCTCACTTCTTACCACCTCCTCTGCTCCCAGGTCTGAGCCACCTGGGCAACTACAGTAACTCCTCATTGGTCCCTGATTCTGCTTTTGTCTGCTTAAGTCTGTTCCCCACACATTGGCCAGAGGGGTCTATTCAAAACCCACGTCCAGTAGTGTCACTCCTGCTCAAACCCTCCATGGCACCGGCACCCTCAGAGTACAAGCCAAGGTCCTTCAGGTGGCCCAAAGGTGATGCCTGCTCAGGTCCTGTCACCTCCCCAATCTCACCTCCTACCCCACTCCCTCACCCACTCTGCTCCCACCACCTCAGCCCCCTTCCTCTTCTGCAAACATGTCTGTAGACACTCAGACCTCAGGGCCTTTGCACTGGCTGTCCCTTCTCTTCCCCAAATCCCTGGCTACTTCCTCCCTTCTTCAAAGTCTCTGTTCAGATGTCACCTTCTTGGGGAGCCCCCTTGGCCCCACCCTTCCAAGCCTCCCTGAGCCCCCTTACCTGCTTCCTTTCCTTCATTACATAATACTCCCCACCCAAAGGTACTATGTTGTTGTTAGGTGCTGTCAAGTCTATTACAATTCATAGCGACCCCATGTGACAGAGCAGAACTGCTCCATAGGGTTTTCTATGCTGCAGTCTTTACAAGGGCAGATCACCAGGTCTTTCTTCCACAGAGCTGCTAGGTGGGATTGAACTGTTAACCTTTCGGTTAGCAGCCAAGCATTTAACTGTTGTGCCATCAGAGCTCCTTCTAACATACAATGTTCTTATTTATCTTGTCCATGTTTATCACTTGAACCCTCAGTTAGAATGGCAGCCCTCGAGGCCAGGATCATTGACTGTCTTGTTCACTGATGTATCCCAAGCACTTAGAATAGGGCTGGGGACATGGGTGTAACTAGACTAAATCGAGGACCCACTGGGTGTCTAGTACTGGTGTCATTGGCTTACACTTATTCAGCACCTACTATGTGCCTGGCTTTGCTTGCATTGCCTCACTGAGTCCTCAGGATGCCCCACAAAGGTGATCTTATCATTGTTCCCACTCCACAGATGGTGGCGCAAACAGTTCAGGGCTCAATGACTAGCTAAAAGGTTGGAAGTTCGAACTCACCCAGAGGTGCCTTGGAAGACAGGCCTGGCAATCTGCTTCTGAAAGGTCCCAGCCTTGGAAACTCTATGGGACAGTTCTACTCTGCACATGTGGGGATGCCAAGAGTCAAAATCGACTTCAATGACAACTAACAACGATGACAGATGGCAAAACTGAGTTTCTAAAAGGTTAAGAGGTTTGTTGAGGCCCCCCGCTCTGTTCCTAAGTGGTCCAGTATGGGTAGAAGCCAGGAGAGCTAGCCTCCAAGGCTGTTCTTCACTCTGCGACCAAGTCTAAAATGGCCTCCACACCTTGAATCGGATGCAAACCTCACACGACACAAACCATCCCGTGGCCCCAACCTCAGGCCCAACTCAAGCTGCACAAAAATAACCTGTTCTTCTATTTTGACCACAGGCATCGCAAAGCCAGGCCAGACCCTTAGCACAAGCTAAAGCCGTCATGATCTGAGCTTCTGGAGCTGGTAATAGTACTGTTAACAGCCACCACAATTGTTCACGGAGATTGTCTGAGTACTTGTTACCATGCTCAAGTTCATAGCCGTTGATGTCCCACCACAGCCTTCCACACACTTGGGCTGTCAGTCAACTCATGTTCATTGAGCAGCTACTATGTGCCAATCCCTGTGCAGGGACTGGGCTTTCAGCATGAGCAAGAAGGCCTTCCTGCCTTGATGGATGCAAGAATCAAACCTATTAGCTCTAGAGTCTGACTTCCCAAGTTCAAATCTATTTAACATCAGGGAGTTACCTAATTTCTTCGCACCTCAAAAAAAATTTTTTTTTTCATCTGTAAAATGAGAATAGGAATATCTACCTCCTCGGGGTTGTTAGGAGGCTTTATTGAGATGTCACATGTTGAAGTGCTTCAAGTATGAGGAAATAAATGCATGTCGTTGTTTTATTACTATAATTATTCTTCACAGGAGCCTTGGTGGTGCAACAGCTAAGTGCTCAGCTGCTAATCAAAAGGTTGATGGTCCCACCCCACCGAGGAGCTCTGCAGGAGAAAGACCTGGCTTTCCGTTCCTGTAAAGACAACAGCCTAGCAAACCCTGTGGGGCAGTTCTACTCTGTCACGTGGGGTTGCTATCTGCCAGAATTGACTTGATGGCACCCAGCAGCAACAAAAACATTATTCATGGAGGTGATGGCACTCAGAGTTGGCTATAACAGCTAAGTAAAGAAGTAGCAAGAAAGCCCGGCGGAGGGAGAGCCAAACTAACCAAGTTTGGATATGTCCATCAAAGATCTGGCATAGAGGTGAATGTGGGGAGACAAAGCTTAGAGACACTTGAAACATGGAGTGGCTTTCCCCACCATTCAATGGAGAACAAGCTCCTTGAACCACAGATCTGGGCAAGAAATCATCTGAAAGGGGTAGGGGAGGGGCACGTGGAGCCCTGGTGGTGCAGTAGTTAAAGTGTTCAGCTGCTAAACAAAAGGCTGGCAGCTGGAATCTACCAGCCGCTCCTTGGAAACCCTATGGGGCAGTTTTATGGGGTCACTATGAGTTGCAATCGACTCGATGGGAACGGGTTTGGTTTTCCTTTTTTATTGGAAGGACATGCAACCAACAGCACAGGGAGACAGTGCTGCGTCCCCGTCTCTGTGTCAGGTGCCATTTTCCGGAAGTAGCTGTCAGAAGCCCCTGCCAGGTCACAGACCCCGTAGGTCACCTTGGCTTCAAAGCCACTGGATATATTTATGACACCCCAGCAGCTCCCCACTATGCTCTGGGCAACCCCCTTGGCTGTGAGTGACGCAGTACAGAGGAAGCCACATGTTGGTCAAGCAGACTGAAAAGGCTGCCTAATGCGGAGCCTGGGAAAGACGGGGTAGGGGGTGGAGGGAGTCATCTCTGCCATTATACCAGAGTCTGCTCAAAAATCTAGACACTAATCACTCACTCTGAGCCCAGCCCTGTACCAAGGACACGAACTCCTCTTATCTTACCTAATCTGCAGCACAGTCCTGTAAGGCAGGGCTTACTGCTCTCCCACTGTCCCCCACCCCCATTTATAGATGGGAAAACTGAGGCTCAGAGCGGTGAAGAAGTCGAGCTGGGATATTTCAGGCCAGGGCTCTCTTCCTCTAGAGCCCAGCTTGGTCTAGTGAAACATCCTCCCATAATCCTCCCCCATGAGATGCTTTACATAAATAAAAAGCTTTCCTGCAGGCTGGCCTCAACCATGTGGGCCTCAGTTTCCCCATCTGAGAAATGAGAAGATCAGACTTAACGAAGTAGTTAGGATGATACAGAGGAAGACCCAGGTTCAAATACAGGCTCAGACACTTCCTAGCTACTTAACCTCTGGGCCTCAATTTTCCCAACTGCAAAATGGGGATAATCTACCCATAGGTTCTTGTGATGATACAAGGAAACACCTGTGACAATCACTTAGCACAGGTCCAGGATGTTGTAAACACTCAGTGGGAATGATGTGGTGGTGGTGGGGCTGTTGTTATTATTATTACTAATTGTTGCAATTGACAACCACAAACAACCAACTTGATGCCAATGCCCCAACAAGGCCAGGAGCCTTGAAACAGTCTGGCTGGGTTATCTTAGAAACAAAGGAGATTAAGTAACTTTTCAAAACAGCCGTGGCGGCAGCAGCAGCCATCAGCTACAATTACTAATGACTTAAAACAGAAACTGAATCGCCTGCTCCCACTTCCCACCTGATGCTTGACCAGACACAGGGCTTGATGGCGAGGGTGGTTCCTCCCCCCACACCAGAATAGAACAGCACCTTCCTGGAGGGCTCAGGCCACCAAGAGGAAGCCACCCACATCCCACCAACAAATGACGACTTTACCAAAACCTGCTGCGGCCTACGCCTAGCCCCACTTCTCAGAAGTTGATTTAGGAAGTAACCTGAAATGGGACTGAAGATTTCAGGCCAAGGACATTTCTTACCAAGTTATGCATAACAGTGGATGCCTGGAAGCAACCCAAGTATCCAAGCACAGGGCTAATAAATCCCAGCTGAAGACAAGGGGGATACTAAGGAGCCATTAAATACCATGTTTACAAAGTGTCCCTCAACGATGTGGGCAGA
The DNA here is from genome assembly GCF_030014295.1 of Loxodonta africana. Lineage (NCBI taxonomy): Eukaryota > Metazoa > Chordata > Mammalia > Proboscidea > Elephantidae > Loxodonta > Loxodonta africana. Next base: position 31,471,477 of record NC_087360.1, read on the forward strand.
TGTTGGTGCCATCACTGGGCACACAAAATGTGGGTGTCCAGCATACAGGCACGCATGTATTCATTCATTCCGTCAGCGAGCAGTTGGTGAGGCCCCTCCCCACCCAGAGAAGGAAGAGAAGCAAAATACAATGTGGGATTCTGGGTTGGACGGTGGAAGAGAAAATGGATATCCGTGGAAAATCCGGTGAAATCTGAATAAAGCAGGGTTTCTCAACCTCAGCATTACTGACATTTGGGGTTGGATCGTTCTTTGTTGTGATGGTGGTGGGTACTGTGCTATGCACTGTAGGATGTTTAGCAGCATCCCTGGCCTCTCCCCACTAGATGCAAAAGCACCCCACCCTCCCCACCCCATCAGCTGTGACAACCAAACATGTCTTCAGAAATTGCCAAATGTTCCCCTGAGAGTACAATCACCTTGGAAGGAGAACTACTGGAATAAAATTTAGTTAAGAGTAGGAGTCCCTGGGAAGTGCAAACAGTTAACGCATTCAGCTGATAACTGAAAGGTTGGAGGTTCGAGTCTACCCAGAGATGCCTGGAAAGAAAGGCCTGGCAACTTACTTTCAAAAAAAAATCAGCCCCTGAAACCCTATGCAGCACAGTTCTACTCAGACATGAAAGAGGTTATCATGAGTCAGAGTCGACAGCACAACTCAGATTAACAGTAGTAGTTAATACTAATGTATCAATGTTAATTTCTTACACTGGACAAACGTACCAGTTATGGTAAAATGCTAACATTGGGGGAAGCTGGATGAAGGGTATCCAGAAACTCTCTCTACTATTTCTGCAACTTTTTTGAAAATCTGAAAGTATTCCAAAACAAAACATTTGTTAAAAAAAAAAAAAAAAATTATGGTAATGTGACAAGGAATGTTGGAGGTGGCGGGGGTTGGGGGGACTGGTTTAGACAGAGTGGTCAGGCAGGACTTCACTGAAGAAGTGACATTAAACACAGATCTGAGAGAAATAAGGAGAGAGCCATGCTGATCCAAAGACTGCTCCAGGATGGACCATGCCCAGAGACTCACCTATACCTGATTTAGATGATTTAAAAGATGAGATTTTACGCAGCAAGCGGCCACCTAAGATGCATCAACTGGTCTCAACCCACCTGGAGCAAAGGAGAATGAAGAACACCAAAGACACAAAGTAATTATGAGCCCAAGAGGCAGAAAGGGCCACATAAAGCAGAGACTATATTATCTGAGACCAGAAGAACTAGATGGTGCCTGGCTACAACTGAAGACTGCTCTGACAGGGAACACAAGAGAGAACCCCTGAGGGAGCAGGAGAACAGTGGGATGCAGACCCCAAATTCTCGTAAAAAGACCAGACTTAATGGTCTGACTGAGACTAGAATGACCCTGGAGGTCATAGTCCCCAGACCTTCTGTTAGTCCAAGACAGGAACCATTCCCAAAGCCAACCCTTCAGACAGGGATTGGACTGGACTATGGGATAGAAAACTATACTGGTGAAGAATGAGCTTCTTGGATCAAGTAGACACATGAGACTATGTTGGTATCTCCTATCTGGAGGGGAGATGGGAGGCTGGAGAGGGTCAGAAGCTGGCCGAATGGACACGAAAAGAGAGAGTGGAGGGAAGGAGTGTGCTGTCTCATTAGGGGGAGAGAAATTAGGAGTATATAGCAAGCTGTTTATAAATTTTTGTATGAGAGTCTGACTTGATTTGTAAACTTTCACTTAAAGCACAATAAATTTTTTTTTTTTTAATGAGATTTTAGACTTAAAGTTCATGCTGGAATGGGTTAAGATTTTTGCATGTGGGAAGGGCATGGATTTGGGGGGAGGGGGCAAAGGACAGACTACTACAGATTAAATTGTATCCTCCAAAAAAGTATTTTAAAGTCCGAACCCCTGCTACCTGTGAAAGTGACCCTACTTGGAAATAGGGTCTTTAAAGATGTTATCAGTTAAGTGAACATGAGGTCATACTGGGGTAGGGTGGATCCTAATCCAATCACAGAGATGTCCTTATAAAAGAGGTGAAGAGACACAGGGAGACACAGGAAGGAGAACCACGTAAAAATACATCTACAAACCAAGGAACAGCTGAGAGAGACAAGAACAGGATCCTCTTCTACAGATTTCCTCCCCTAGAGATCCAGCTGACAAGTTCATTTGGACACCCAGGCTCCAGAACCGTGAGATATAACATTTCTGCTCTTATAAGCCACCCCGTTGGTGGTCTTTTGCTACGGCAGTCCTAAGACACTAAGATAGCTTTGCCCCAACCCGCAAATGAGGAAGCTGAGGTTCAGGAAGGTGAAGTGGTCTGTTCAAGGACACACGGCTTCATCACAATCCAGGTCCAAAGCTTATAGTTTTTCCACATTCCCAAGCTTCCTCACGAGTTTAACACAGGGCTTCAAACCGGTTCGTTCTGGTTCGAACCTCTGCTGAGAATTTTCATTTCCACCCCAGATGTACTGAATCAGAATCTACATTTTAACAAGATCCCCAGGTGATTCTTACGTGTAATAAGTTTTGAGAACCGCTGCTCTACTAGGGGTTCTCAGAACTGGTCCCTTCTGCCTGGGAACTTGTCAGAAATGTAAATTCTCAGCAAGGGTTTGAACCAGAAAGGAACCTGATTTAACAAGCAAGGGTTTCCAGCTTAACGTTCCAGACACAAGGGCTAATTCCAGCCCCTGGTCCTGTTAACACGTGTTTGTTACACTTGGAGGGGCAGAGGACTTGTGGGTCACTTGCAAAGCCAGCGGCAAGCCGCTTGGCTCCCTGATACTCTGGGATGTGGTCACCCACAAGAGGCTGGGTGGCCAAGTGGAAATCTCTCAGCATCAAGTCTGGGAAAGATCTTCTAGCCCGCCTCATCCCAACTCGTCCTGTCCAGATGGGGAAACCAAGGCTTAGAGAGGGAGAGACTTCCCGAGGTCACACGGGGCAAAGCTGGGTAAGAAGTGTCTCTATGCACCTGCAAAGCTGCCCCCAGGAGGCTAAGAGCATCCTCCACCCTTCCATCTCACTCCTGGCCAGGCTGAGTTTATGAAAGTTCCTTGAAGCCACCAGAGACATGTCCTGTGCTGTTACTCTTCTTCACCCCACCCCAGATCCCTGCACATGCTGTCCCCTCTGCCTGGCACATCTTCCCCTGGGCCCTTGCCCTAGCATCACTTGCTGGCTCCTACTTATCCTTCAGGGTGCAGCTTACTTGGGGTGGGTCTCCTGGACCCCTCTGCCACCCTGGATGAGATCCCATCTCCTGTAGCAATGTACACACCCCCACCACAGCACACATGGTCTCTGTTCCATTGCCTTGTGCAGGGTCTGTGTCTTGCTGGACTGTAAGTGTCACAAGGCCAGGGGACCATGTGTGTCTTGCTCACCCCTGTATTCTGAGTATCTGACACTAGCTCAGAATTGCTGCTCCGTAAGTGTTTGTTAAAGGAGCCCTGGTGGTGCAACACTTACTGTAAGCGTTTCGCTGCTAACTGGTAGGTTGGTGGTTTGAACCCACTCAGCAGTTCATTGGGAGGAAGGCCTGGTGATCTGCTTCCATAAAGACTGCAGCCTAGAAAACCCTATGGGGCAGTTCTACTCCATCACATGGGTTCACTATGAGTCAGAATCAACTCAACGGCACCCAACAGCCACAACAAATGTTTGTTGAACGAACGTATGATCGTAGCCCTTCGTTGACGTGCCCAGCACGTACACCAAGCTCTGAGTTCCTGGAGGATGTGGACTGTATCTTTGTCATCCTTGCACCCCCAGTCCCCAGCACTGAGCCCAGAGCCTGACACACAGCTGGTGCATCAACGCCATCAGGACGCTGCGGACGGCAGGATTCAAAGATAATAATGATGATAAAAACAAACTAACAAAAAACCCATTGCCATCAAGTCAATTCTGACTCATGGGCAACCCCATGCATTACAAAGTAGAACTGCTCCATAGGGTTTTCCTGGCTGTTGTCTTTACAGAAGCAGATGGCCAGGACTTTCCTCCCTTGGCACTGCTGGCTGGGTTCAAACCGCCAATCTTTAGGATAGCAGTCGAGCGTAAACCATTTATACCACCCAGGGACCTACTCCAACAGTCACTGGTAACTTATTCTTCGTGTTTTTCTGGATTTTCCCAGTTTTCTACCACGTCCATGTATTATTTCTGTAACCACGAACACAAAGCTAAAGTAAAACCATAACTGTTACATTTATAATATGAAAATACCCAAATGTCAGTAATCAAAGGACATGAACCAGGAGGGGTCTCCTGTTTTCCAACTGCTCCAGAAGACTCGGGAGAGAGAGGGTGCTGGGGGAAAAGAAACTAAAGGACAATGTTTCCTAAAGTTGTATTTTTAGGAGCTCCGGAAAGTTCCCTGGGTGAGAAGGCATCTGAAGTATTTGCAAACATTCAGCAGGGGGAAATATAATATTTCCCAAGATTTTGCCTTCTGGGCATTCTCCACCCAATGGCAAATGTTCTGGAAAACTTCAAGACCCACATGTGATTGTACGACTAAGCATCTCTGTTCACAGAAACTTGATGTATTTCACATGACCCACAGTCATCTACGCCCACACCTGAGTTTCACAGCTAAGGAAACAGGCCAGAGAGGGGAAGCAACTTGCCTAAGAACACACGGCAGGTCAGCCTCAGAGCCAGGAGTCAAAAGAAGATCTGCAAATCACGTTACACCTCACAAAGCCCTTCTGCGTGGGTTCCCCGGCTTTGGCATTTCACCAGGCAAAGTTTTCTTTTTCCTCCCTCTCTCTGCTAAATGGAGGAGGGAACGCGATGTGAGGATTCCAACTTTTTAATTTGGTTTAAAAAGTTCGTTCAAAGAAAAATAGAATCGACTCTAATTTTCACTTCATAAAAGAAAGGACATTTTTAGACATCCAAAAAAGGCAAGAAGCATCTAATTCCAGAAGAAAGAATTGTCCCTTAAATCAAAGAAATTTTGCTTTCTGAAATGCTAACATCGTCCTTGTTTTTCTTCTTTCCCTGAGGACCGGAAGTGTCCCCAGTTGTGACCAGTATCTGGGACACTCTGTCTTCATTACGCTTCAGGACTCCACACTTTTTCTACAAACTTCTGCCTCCCAACCAAGGTCCCTGAATCCCTTTCTCAACACTCCCTCCTCCTTGTAACAACCACCATTTCTTAGGGAAACTAGAGACACTGCTAGCCCAGCAGAGCCAAACAGCGCAAACAGCAAACTTGGCATGATGAGGAAGGAGAAGAAAAAGAAGGAAATACAAGTTCAGGTGCCCGCACTCACCCAGAGGTACTGCAAGAGTTTCAGCAAGCTGGGGCAGTAATAATACTCCATGGCTGGCAGCCGGGGGTTATGCCACCAGCACTGTACACGCTGCCAGTCCTCCCCTGGAGGGGGCGGCTCTTCCCGCACCGCTTGTCACAGGGAGTCAAGTTCACAGCTGCATGAATCATTCAGAAGTCGGCTGACAGCCAGCGGACGGCCTGTTGATGGTCACAGCTGCTTTGGAGCCAGAGAAGCTGCTGCTTGGTCACGTGAGCCCCAGGGAGCATCGCAAGCGGCTAGTCCAGTCAGGCAGGTCCAGGGGCTGCTCCTGCTGAGCCCACCGAGTTACCTGGACCCTCAGCCCCCGCTGGGCGCCAGGTGAAGGCTACTCTGGGCACAGAGGGCTTTTCGGGTGTGTGGCAGGAAGGGCGAAGAGGAAGCCTGGAACCAAAGTGTAAGTGCGAGTGTGTGTGTGTGTGTGTGTGTGTGTGTGTGTGATGGATGTGTGTATGTATTCATGTACGACTGTGTGTGTGCTAGTGTCAGCGTGGGTGGTGTGTGTGTCTATGTGTGGTATGTGTGAGACTGTAGGCATGAGTATGTGTGTACATGCGATTGGCTGTGTGCATGTGTAGACGCAAGTGCAGAGAACTGTGTATGCATTAGTGTGTGTCAATGTGAATTGTGTATGTGTGACCACGTGGGTGGAAGGGTGTACGTATGCAACTGTGTGTGCGTGTTAGCGTGAGTGTGCATACGCATACAAGTGTGTGTGAGTGTACGGGTGGTAGTGTGTTTGTGGCGTGTATGAGTGTGTGTGGTCCCGCCCCCAAACCACGCAACAAGAGGGAGGCCCCACCAGTCCTGACAGAGAAAGGAAATAAATTCACTCAGGATGCCATGGGTTTACACAGCTCCTCCTGATATCAGTCACATTCCTTCCAACCTCAGCTAAGCTTCTGAGCAGTGCTGACTTGTTTTTCCTCATTTTATAGAGGGAGAAGCCAAGGCCAGAGAGGACAAGTGACTTGGCTAAGGTCACACAGCAAGTTGGTAACTGAGCCAAGGTTGGAACTCAGGCCTTCTAACCATGAGTACTAGTTTCTCCAACTCCTGTGGGCAGCAGAGGGCAGGAGGAGAAGGATTAGGGAGGAGAGGAGAGAAAGAGCCATCATCTGCCAGTTGTATGGCATAAATTTCAGAGTCTAAAAATGAAAATTACAGCACACCTAATGCCAACCCAAGGCAATCTTTCTTGGATGTTTCCTTCAAATGAACATGACCTTAGCAAGTTGCTCCACCTCTCTGAACCTCAGTTGCCCCTTCAGTAAAATAAGATGTTATCCTTACGTTTTAGGGGTTTGAGCATTTGACAAGTTGGAAATAATACTCAAACATCTAGTTTAGTTGTCATAATAATATCATGGGGAAGGTATTATCAGTTCTACTGTCCAGATGAGGAAACTGAAGTTCAGAGAGGCAAGGTGAGTTACGCAAGGTAACCCAGGTACTAAACAGTGAGGTAGTGATTCAAACCGAGGCCTGTCAGATCCCAGAGCCCCTTACTCAGTACCTCCTCCATGTAAGTTAAGGTGATGACTCAGAGACTCAGTGAGTGCTCAATAAATGAGAGCCTGATTTGGTGCTCAGGCAGGGTCTTTTCCCCTTCTGAGAAGGGAGAAGTGAGGCTGAGAGGGAGGGAAGCAAGGACTTAGCAGGGATGCAAGGGCTCAGAGCTGGGCTCCCACTTCCCAGCCTGCAGCTCTGCCCTCTCAGTTTTACCACCCAGACATCTGGGTCCATCTGTGCTGCACGCTTGAGCCCCACCACCCAACTCAGGGTAGAACAGCAAACAGGAAACCCACTCAAACAACAGTGGGGGAGAACTGAGCTCAGCAGCTGAGGAAACCACGGGGTGAACTTCAAAGCTCTTCAAAAACAGGCTATGCTTCATTGATGCTCAAGGCCCCACATCCGGCCAGCATTGGATCAGTCAGCTGTTCACCGACTGACTGACAGTGAGTTGGGGAGGTTGGTCCCAGGTGATGGTGCAGCTGACTGCACAGCTGATGGTACAGCCAGGGGTCTTGCTGGCTGGCTGACTAACAATACAGCTGGAAGGTCAGGCCCTGCTCACTGACTGACTGACAGTACAGTCAGAAGGCCAGGCCCTGTTCCCTGACTAACAGTATTAAAAGTATAATTAGAAGGTCAGGCCCTGCTCACTGACTGACAGTATCATTGGAGGATAGGGCCCTCATTCCTGACTGACTGACTAAGAGCACAGTCAGGAGGTCAGGCCCTGCTCACTGACTGACAGTTCAGCTGGAAGGTCAGGCGCTGATTCCTAATAGTACAGTTAGAAGGTCAGGCCCTGCTCACTGATTGACTAACAGTACAGTCAGAAGGTCATGCCCTGTTTGGTGACTGGCCGACAGTACAGAAGGAAGGTCAGGCCCTGATCCCTGACTGAATGACTGACTGACTGGCTGGCTGGCTGGCTGGCTGGCTGGCTGGCTGGCTGGCTGGCTGGCTGACAGTACAGTTAGAAGGTCAGGCCCTACTTGTTGACTGACTGACAGTACAGCTTGAAGGTTGGGCCCTGTTTGGAGACTGACTGGCAGTACAGCCAGAAGACTGGGCCTTGATCTCTGACTGACTGATAGTACAGCTGGAAGGTTGGGCCCTGCTCCAGTTAGGCTAATGGTACAGTTAGAGGATAGTCCCAGTTGATGATACAGCCAGAAGGTTGAGTCCTACCGAATGACTGACAGTTCAGCTGGAGGTTTCATCCCTGCTGACTGACTGAAAACACAATCAGGGGGTTGGGCCCTACAAGTTGGCTGGTAATACAGTAGGAGGGCTGGGTCCTCCTCACTGACTGACTATATAGCTGGGGTATTGGTCCTTGCTGACTGACTGGATGACATGAAGCCTTGGAGGTAGGCCCTGATAACTGGGGGGCTAACAGAACAGAGGGAAATGTGGCCCCTGTTGACTGACATACTGATTGATATACTGTCAGCAGCCACCAAGATAACATAAGCAACAGTTTCCTACCTGGCTCCTGCAGACAGGAGCCCGCTGGTGCCTTCCTGACTCTTTCCTTATCTGACAGAGACCACTGTGGGTGCGGAGGCTGCTGAGGGTTAACTATTCAGTCTCTCATTGGCCAGAGAAGGAGGACTGAGAAGGAAACAGACTGGAAGGGGTAGAGAGGATGATAAAGACAGGGCAAGATTGAGGGACGAAGAGAGTCACTCAGGGAGAGACGGGCAGGTGGAGGCAAAGAGAGAGAAGACCGAAAGGGAAAAGGAACAGGTGAGGAGGAAAGTATGAGAATGAAGGGGTAAGGGGCACATGGATTCAGGAAATACGGATGGAGGAAAACAAGACAGAGGGAGAAATGAGAAAAGGCGAAACAGAGAGGTAGAGAAGAGAGAGGGGGTGGGGAGAGGAGAGGAAAGGGGGGCAGGGGAGGAAGGGAAGAACGGTCACTGAGAATGAAACATATCTAGCAAAAAAAAAAAAAAAAAAGCCAAGATGGAGAGAGACACAGAGAGGAAAAGAAATGAACCCAGAGAAAGTACACGGGACAGATGGCCCGAGAGGCGGTTGGGGACAAAGAGAACAGAGCACAGTTGGGGGGAAAGCTGGGTGCGGGGGGGATGGGCAGGGAGCCAGAGAGACGATGACAGAGACAGGGCAGGGGTGCCAAGAATAGAAAGAAAAATCAAAGAATTGGACCCCAAACAGGCCCCGACCCATCAATCTCCCACTCAGAGATGGTCCCAAGGAGCAGCTGACCCCAGCCCTCCCCACACTCCGGGTCGGAAGTGAACCCATTCTGTGGCTCCCTGGTCAGGGGGCCCAGTGAGTCAGGCCGGGGTGGGGTGAGGGCAGGGGGCACTGACTGAGTGGAACAGACTGTCTCGGTGCAGACACGGGGTCCTTACTGGCCACGTTCTAGTCCAGTGCCGCAACAAAGAGGACATGGCTGGCCTCCATACAACCCCAGGGTCCTTCTCCACCCCATCGGGGGAACCGCCCAAAGCACAAATGTGATCAAGGCACACACCACTTTCCCCCACCATGGACGCCTTTCCTGCACTCTTGGAAGAAAGCCCAAACTGCTCCCTGAGGCCCCTCAGGCCCCTGCCCACCTCTCACCACTGAGCCCACACCAGCTCCCATGCCCCCACGATTCATGTGCCACAGGACATTTGCCCACGCTGTTCCTCAGCTGGAAGTAGTCTTCCTCCCTGTAGTGGGTTGAACGGTGGCCCTGTAACAGGTCCATCCACCTGGAACCCGTGTACGTGACCTTATTTGGAAAGGGTCTTTGCAGATGTAACTAAGTAAAGTATCTCAAGGTGAGACCATCCTGATTATCCAGGTGGGCCCTAAATCAAATGATAAGCATCCTTATAAGTGACAGAAGAGAAAACACAGACACAGAGGAGGCGACCACGTGAAGCTGGAGGCAGAGACTGGAGCGATGCAGCCACAAGCCAGAGGCCACCAGACGTTAGAAGAGACAAGGAAGGATGCTCCCCTAAAGCCTTCAGAGGGAGTACGGCCCTGCTGACACCTTGATTTCTTGACTTCCTGTCTCTAGAAACTGTGAGAAAATAAATTTTTGTTCTTTTGAGCCACCATGTTGGCGGTGATTCGTTACAGCAACCACAGGCACTTGTCCACCTCCTCTCCTCTTCACCTGGTTCACTGCTATTCACACTGAGGTCTCAAGCTCAAGATCTAGCCACCCCTGCCCTCTCCAGCAGCCTCCAAGCTGGAGGGAAGCAGGGCCCCAGCTTGATGTCCTGCAGTGCCTTCTCTGGGGTAACTAACGCTCCACATCCCCGTCATTCCTCCTTCAAGCCCCCTCATACGTCAGCTCTCCAAAAGCCGATGCCTGGTCAGCCTCATGGGGTCCGAACGCAGACCCTGGTCACAGCAGGTCCTCAAACAGTTCTTACTTATGTCATTCATTCATTCGTTCCAAAAAGACTGAATGTGCAAAAAATGATGTAAATCAACTCAAATGCTTAGGTTTTAGCAGAAACCTCCCGAAGTAAAAAAGATGGAGGTTTTGTTAAAATTCAAATCAGCATTCACAAAAGATAAAACCAAAACCAAACCCGCTACCGTTGGGTTGATTCCGACTGGTAGTGACCCTGTAGGACAGAGCAGAACTGCCCCACGGGGTTTCCAAGGCTGTAAATATTCAAAGAGGCAGACTGCCACACCTTTCTCCCTCGGAGCAGCTGGTGGGTTTGAACCGCCGACCTTTTGGTTAGCAGTGGAGTGCTTTAACCACTGTGCCACCAGAGCCCCTTCACAGAGGACAACAGAGGTTGAAAACTGGTAGTTCCCACAGCAGAGAATCCCTGATGGAACAGGAGAGCAGTGGGATGCAGACCTCAAATTCTCGTAAAAAGACCAGACTTAATGGTTTGACTGACACTAGAAGGACCCCGCTGGTCATGGTCCCCAGACCTTCTGTTAGCCCAAGACAGGAACCATTTCCAAAGCCAACTCTTCAGACAGGGATTGGACTGGACTATAAGACAGAAAATGATACTGGTGAGGAGTGAGCTTCTTGGCTCAAGTAGACACATGAGATTATGTGGGCAGCTCCTGTCTAGAGGCAAGATGAGAAGGCAGTGGGGGACAGGAGCTGGTTGTGTGGACACAGGGAATACAAGATGGAGAGGAAGAGCGTGCTGTCTCATTAGAGGGAGAGCAATTAGGAGTACATAGCAAGGTACAACTTTTTGTATGAGAGACTGACTTGATTTCTAAACTTCCGCTTAAAGCACAATAAACATAAAAAATAAAGGGAAAAAAGAAAATTGGTAGTTCCCTAGGCATGACGTGATTTGTTTGAGTGCTCATTTTTTGGGAGAAGGGACAAGAGGGGTGAAGAGGGTGTGTGCACCATATTGGTTTATCTGAATTAGTTGCCAAGACCTGAACACCAGAAGCATATTGTGTAACGATGTAGACTTCCGGCCTGTGTAGAATCGTGGGGAGATCACCCACTTGCCTGCATTCCTGCATGGGGACACGGGTAGGACCAGTATGGCAGCTGCCCAGGAACTGGCTGGGCCATATTACTCCCACTCCCCACAGTCCATGCTGAGACCATTGTCTGGCCCTCTTGGGCATCTGAGTTTACGACCCTCTAGGAACCCAGGAGCCCTGGTGGTACAGCGGTTAAGCAGTAGACTGCTAACCAACCAAAAGGTCAGCAGTTTGAACCCACCAGCAGCTCTGTGAGAGAAAGAAGTAGCAGTCTGCTTCTGTAAAGATGAAGCCTTGGAAACCCCATGGGGCAGTTCTACTCTGTCCTATACAGTCATTATGAGTCGAAGCCAACTTGATGGCAACAGGTCACTCAGAAGCCCAAGCAGGCTCCTCGTTTGTCATGTCTACTGCATGCCAACCCTGTGTAGGAGCTGGCCAGAGACGGTTCAACGTGGCCCCTGGCTGAGAAAGCTAGAGGGGCCTGCTCAACACCCACGTGTGGCTGGCAGCCTTGTTTCTTGGCTCGGCCTTCAATGCTCTTCTCTATATGGCCTCGACCCACTGTTCTTGCCCAACCCGTTCCTTACTCATGTCGTGGGACCTCGGCCTCCCTGCTTTTCCTCAGGCAGCGCCCTCCACCTGGAATGCCCTTTCCATCTGTGGAAATCCAACCATCCTTCAAACCCAACCCAAACAGCACCTCCTCCAGGAAGCCCTCCAAGCAAGGCACCTCTGATTCCATCCCAGGGGCAGAGCCAACCCACAGGGTCCTAAAAGACATTATCAATGGTTTAAAAAAAAAAAAAAAACTGTTGCCGTCAAGTCAATTCTGACTCATAGTGACCCTACAGGATAGAGTAGAACCGCCCCACAGGGCTTCCAAGGAGCAGCTGGTGGATTCAAACTGCTGGCCTTTTGATTAGCAGCTGAGCTCTTAACCACTGTGCCACCTGAGCTCTTTATCAATGGTAGGACGTTTGAAATCACTTAAAACCCACAGCTGAAAAAAGGAGAAAACTTTTATCCCATGGTGAGGACAGGGTAGATGGGGTCAGGGGTCAGGGAAGACAGGACTAATGACAAGAAGGATCCAGCCCAACACAAAGGAACGAAGAATTGATACACACTCCAACATGGATGAACCCAAAAACACCATGCTCAGTGAAAGAAGCCAGACACAAAAACACCGCATACCGTATGACTCCATTTATAGGAAATATTCAGAAAAGGCAAAATTATAGAGACAGAAAATAGATTAGTAGTTGTCAGGGGCTGGGGGGATAGGGATGGGGAGTGGCTGCTAATGGGTCCCAGGTTTCTTTCTGGGGTGATGAAAATGTTCTGGAATTTGACAGTGGTGATGATTGTACAACTCTGTAAATTTGTAAATCTTATTAAATTGTACAGTTAAAATGAGTGAGTTTTATAGTATGTAAAAAAAAAATGTACCTCAATAAGCTGTTGGAGAGAGGGAGGAGGAAGAGAAGAAGAAAGAAAAGGAGGAGGAGGAAGAGGAGTGGGAGAGGAAGGAGGAGGAGGGAGAGGAAGAAGTAGAAGAGAATGAGAGGGAGGAAGAGGAAGAAAAATAGGAGGTGGGGAGGATGAAGAGAGGGGGAGGAAGAGAAGAGGGAGGAGAGAAATAAGAGGGGAGGGGACCAGGAGGAGGAGAAGGGGGAGGAAGAGCCAGCCATGCAAAGGCTTAGGGAAGAGGAGGAGCGCCCATTGGGAATGTCTGAGGCCAGCAGAGCCTAGAACTCACTGGAAAACTCCCTCCCCACCAATTTAGCAGACTTCCATTGTACACCTACTAGGAGCTGGGTAGGGAAGCTGTCAGCAGCAGCGTGCAAACTCAGAGAGGCCTGGGTTCAGTTCCCAGCCCCAGTCCTGCCATACACGGTCATCCCAGACAACCCATTTCTCTCTGCACCTCAGTTTCTTCAGATGTAAAATAAGGCCAACAACAACAACAAACTCCTTCCGGTTGCGAAAGCAAGATGACATAGTGCCAGAAAAGCACCCAGCAGACCGTAAGTGCTCAATCAATCCTTATTCCTCAAAAAGTTGAACAGAGAACTACCATATGCCCAGCAATCCCAATGCCAGGTATATACCCAGAGGAAGTGAAGGCAGGAGTGCAAACAGAAACTTGTATACCATTGTTCATTGCAGCACTTTTCACAATAGCCAAAAGGTGGAAACAACCACAATGTCCATCAAAGGATGAACACATAAACAAAATGTGGTACAAACACACAATAGAATACTACTCAGCCATAAAGAGAAATCAAGTCCTGATGCATGCCGTGACATGGATGAACCCTGAAAACATCATGGTGAGTGAAATAAGTCACTCGAAAAGGACAAATACTGTATGATCTCAGTTATATGAAACAAGCAAATATACAGAAACCAAGATTATTAGTGGTTACCAGGGGTGGGAGGGAGGGGGAGAGGGGAAGTTTTTGTTTAGTGGGCACTGAATTTATGTTAATGGTGGTGGAATAATTTGGAAAAGGATAGGGAGAACAGTTACACAACTTGAAGAATGCAATCAATGTCACTGATTATACATGTAGAAATTCTTGAACTGACAGATGTTTAAAAAAAATTTTTAAAAAGCCTTAATGATTAAGTGTTGAACAATGGGGACCCTGAGTGTGGTGGAATGAGGCAGGAGTCCTGCCCTCAGGGAGCTCACATCTAAAAGGGAGAAGTATTTGGGAATAAATTAGAGCCCTAGTGGCTACAAGGCCTGGGATGGAGGAGTGCAGGAAAGGGTGCAGCCCGGAGGGCTCCTCGGAGGAGGTGGCATGGAACTAAGGCTTGAAATACGATAAAACATTCCTCTTTACAAGAGACTTGAGTTCAAGTTGAAGATTCCACATCTCTGGAAAGACATCTGATGAAGTCAGAAACACCATCTCTATAGTCACGGTGCTCTCATAATAGGCTACCTACCCCCTACAGGAAACCCTGGTGGCATAGCATTTAAGAGCTACGGCTGCTAACCGAAGGTCGGCAGTTCGAATCCAGGCGCTCCTTGGAAACCCTATGGGGCAGTTCTACTCTAACCTATAGGGTCGCTAGGAGTCAAAATCGACTCAACGGTAGTGGGTACCCCCTAGACACACATACTCATTAACAATCAAATAAAAGCAGAATTTTTTTCCAAAAAAAAAATAATAATTTCTTCAGAGGAGGAACATCACCAGTGAAGACAAACGGGACGGCCAGCAACAAATGGAGATTGCTGAAGAATGTCCCAACCTCAGCCTGGCAGCTCTGCTGTCAGGCTGGTAACAAGCTGGTGGGGAGCAAAGCTGGTGAAACAAGAACCAAGCTCAGTGGCATACATAAAAAGAAAATCTAAATGGCCTCCAAAAACTCATTTGTGTGTTTGTTTTCAGGTTTAGCCTGAAGGTTCTAAATGTACAAGGAGCCAAAAAATAATAAAAGCTAAATGTTGAAACTGGATCGCCTCTATCCTGCCCTCTGGCGGTCACTTCTAAACACTGCCCAAGAAAACCGGCGCCTTCTTTAGTCTGGAGGAAACCTGGTGGTGCAGTGGTTAAGAGCTATGACTGCTAACCAAAAGGCTGGCAGTTCGAATCCACCAGGAGCTCCTTGGAAACTCTATGGGGCAGTTCTGCTCTGTCCTATAGGGTCGCTATGAGTCAGAATTGACATGACGGCAATGAGTTTTTTTCCTTCAGTCTAGAAGGCAGATGCCAGGAAAGATGGGGACACTGGA
Source organism: Loxodonta africana (assembly GCF_030014295.1). Classification (NCBI taxonomy): domain Eukaryota; kingdom Metazoa; phylum Chordata; class Mammalia; order Proboscidea; family Elephantidae; genus Loxodonta; species Loxodonta africana. Next base: position 31,486,517 of record NC_087360.1, read on the forward strand.
GTCAGAAAACCCCTGGAAGGCACTTCAGTCATTTCCAACACCAGGGGAATGTGGAAGCTTCCGGAAAAGTCTGACAGCTGTCGAATGAGTCCTCCCTCTGGCACCTGCCCACTGTGCAAGTCCAGACCAAATCACTTCACTTGCCTGAGCCTCAGTTTTCCCATGGACCTCCCAGAGCTGCGGCAAGGACCCAGTGAGATAATATGTGCAAGACAAGAACCCCAATGCTTGGTGTGTTAATTGAAGGCACCTGCCCTCACTAGTGTCTAAAGTAAAAATATATACATGTGTATCTATATCTCCGACATACAAGAATCGCGAGGTTTCACATTAAATCAACACCGTTGGTTTTGCTCGAAAAACTGGGTAATGCAGCCACTCCAGGCGAGGATGGGCTGCAGTGCAGCAGCGCCCACTCCCTCCCCATTTATCACTAAACCCACCCCTCTGGAGCAGCTCCTCCTGCAGAATCTCCAGGGAAAGCGCCTGCAAATCTGGGTTCAAAAACCCTGAGGGGACCAGGTGGGTCTGTCCGAAGCCTAGCCCTCAGGAACCATCTGCAGCTCTGGAGCTTTCTGCAGGTGGTTTGGAGCTAGACTGTGTCCTCAGAACTCTACCGCTTCCACTAAATTCTCCATTTCCCCAGTGATGAGAAGACAGGACCAGCGCCCTGAGGGGCTTCCCTTCCAGGAACTCTCTGGCAAGGACAACAAATCACCCTGGCAAAATACGCTGTCAAGCCTCCTGGCCATTACTCAGGCTGGTCCTCCTGCCTGGCCGCCCTTCCTGACTCTCTAGCTGGTCAACTTATACTCACCCGTCAAGGTTCGGCTTAAATGGTACCTTTCTGGCTTTCCACAACCAAGTTGAGGGAGAGCTAACCACTCCCTTCTCTGTCGGGCTAGTTAACTGTGCCCATATATGTCTCCCAGACTCAGCTGCTGGCTCACTCACTCAGTCAGCAAGCATTTACTGAGCATCAATGCTACATCACACATTATTCTGAGGACGGGCAACACTGAGGTGAATGGGAGAGTCAAGAACCCCACAATCCTGCAATTCTGGTTTGGGGGAGGGGAAAGCAGGCAAAGAATCAGCAGGTAAATAAATAATAATTTCAGATAGAGGGTAGAATCGTAAAGAAATTAAAGCAGTGGAATGGAATTAGAAAGATTATGGGGTTACACATGACAGCCAAAAAACAGAAACTCAAATGTCCATGATAAAAACTCAAATGTCCATCAACAGGGGCAGACTACCCAGTAAACAAGGTAAGCACGGGCTTACTTGCGTTTACTTACTAATCTGCAGTGAATAATTTCACGTTTTTCACCACATCCCGTGTTTATCTCACTTACTGTCAGGGGCTGTAAATTTGAAGAGGCTTTGATCCTATAGGAAGTTACTATCAGGTTGGGAGAGAGACAAATGCCAGCCACATCTAGAAGAAGATTTCACGTAGTGAAAAAATGTGAAATTGTTCACTACAGATGATCTGGTAAGCAAGGTATGCACCGTGCTTACCTTGCCTATTGGATGATCCGCCCATGGATGAATGGATAAACAAAATGTGATATATTCATACCCACAAAAACCAAAGCCGTTGCTGTCGAGTCGATTCTGACTCATAGTGACCCTATAGAACAGAGTAGAACTGCCCTATAAGGTTTCCAAGGAGCAGCTGATGGATTCAAACTGCCGACCTCTTGGTTAGCAGCCGAGCTCTTAACCACTGCGCCCCCAGGACTTCTATATCCATACAATGGAATGTTATTTAGCCATACAAAGAATGAAAAACTGATACATGCTACAACGTGGATGAACCCTGAAAATACGCTCAGTGAAAGAAACCCATCACGAAAGGACAAATAGTGTATGATCTCATCATATGAAATGTCCAAAATAGGCAAATCCATAGAGACAAAATGTAGATTAGTGGTTGTCTAGGGGTTAGCGGCAAACCCTGATGGCATAGTGGTTAAGTGCTACAGCTGCTAACTAAAAGGTCAGCAGTTCGAACCCACCAGGTACTCCTTGGAAACTATAGGGCAGTTCTACTCAGTCCTAGAGGATCCCTATGAGTCGGAATTGACTCGACAGTGACAGGTTTGGTTTTTTTTGGTTTAGGGTTCAGTGGGAATAGTAGGGGTCGAGAGGTATGACCTTACTTGATTTCTTTTAAGGGAGAAATACCTGGCAGAATCTACTAAGGCTAAACATAGATTCCCTACCACTTAGCACTTCCACTCCTGACTGTACACCCAGCAGGTGTGAGTACTGATGGCCACCAAAAAACACGTTCAAGGACGGCAGCATTAGCAGTCATAGCCCCAAACTGGAAACAACCCAAATGTCCAGCAATAACCGAATGGATAAATACACTGTAGTATATTCCTATAACAAAATACACAGAGCAATTCAAAAGTACAAACTACTGCTACATGCAATAGCACGGGTAGATCTCACAAACAATACGCAGCTAGAAGGAAGCCACACACAAGAGACCATGCAGCGTGAAATGCGTTGTGAGGATTCAATGGGTTAACACGTGACAAGGGCGGAGGATTTCCTCCCTGCTGCAAGCAGACACCCCAGAGCGATCCTGCACAGCTCCAGGAGGGGGCGCGCACGTGCCGGGTTGGCCGCCAGGCCCCGGGAGAGCTGCTTTGTAGGGAGCCACCGCCAGTATCTATGACAGACTCCTCTGGGACAGGTCGGCACCCAGCTAAGGGCTCTCCACAGCCTCCGTCCCGGGGAGTCCGTACAGCCCTAAAAGCTCCGGGCCACACTCCTGAAACCGAATCCAGCCCGGCATGAAGCCATCCTTCTTCCACCAAGAATGCGAGGAGACGCCCTCTTCCCCTCTCCCTCCCCCAACTGGAACTCTGGAAAGTCTGAGTCCATAGGCCTGGATCTAATCCAGTCATTGCACTTTCCTCGGGTGTGTCCTTGGGCCAGGCACCACCTCAGTCTGGGCCTCAGGTTCAACACCTCTAAAATGGTCATCTTCCAAACCACTTAAGGTCTAGTGAGGTCAGGGATGGAACAGGCCAGGCACAGGAGCCAGGAAATGGGGTCAGCAAGTCTCAAAGGGGCTCCAGGTCTCAATATCCTCATCTTCACATGGGGACAATTAATATCATCTCTTTAGGGTTTAGGAGGATTAAATGGGATAATGTTTATATAGTGTTTAACGCACTGTCTGCCCCGTAGAATACATAGCCATAGTAATAAAGGCAAAGGAGCCCTGGTGGCAGAATGATTAAGTGCTCAGCTGCTAACCAAAAGGTTGACAGTTCAAACCCACAAGCCACTCCATGGAAGAAAAATGTGACACTCTGCTTCTGTAAAGATTAAAAAAAAAAACCCATTGCCATCAAGTCAATTTTGACTAATAGCGACCCTATAGGACAGAGTAGAGCTGCCCAGAGGATTTCCAAGGAGCAGCTGCTAGATCTGAATTGCCAACCTTTTGTTTAGTAGCTGAGCTCTCAATCTTTATGCCACCAGGGTTCCTTTGTAAACATTATAGCCTTGCAAATGCTATGGGGCAGTTCTCTTCAGTCCTATAGGGTTGCTATGAGTTGGAATCGACTTGACAGCAATGTGTTTTTTTAGTTTAATAACAGCAAATTCTTGTAAAACACCTACTAGGTGTCAGGTAGTTCAGCGGTAGAATTCTTGCCTTCCTTTGGAAGATCCAAGTTCGATTCCCAGCCAATGCATCTCATGTGCATTTACCACCCGACTGTCAGTGGGGGCTTGTGGATTGCTATGATGCTGAACAGGTTTAAATGGAGCTTCCAGACAAAGACTAGGAAGAAAGGCCTGGCAATATCCTTACAAAAAAATCAGCCAACAAAAACCCAACGGATCACAATGGTCTAATTCCGTCGTGCATGGGGTTGCCATGGGTCAGAGACAACTTGATGGCAGCTAACAATAGTGCCTTGTGTACGTTAACTCATATAACTTCACGGCATCTCTATCAAGTGGATTCTATGATGATGCCCATTTTACAGATGGGAAACAGCCTCAGAGATGTTAACAATTCACTCGAGGTCACACAGCTGGTAAGCCAACGTTAGGATTCGGCCAGGTCACCTGGCTTAGAATACATGCTCTTTCCTGTATGCATATTATGCGTCAATTTTAGAAGCTGTTTTTTAATAGTCTTGCCCAGATGCTGAGACAGCCTCCTCACTGGTCTCCCAGCTTCCAGCTCTCTCCGCAATGTCCACTAGAGGGCTCAAATCACACCTCTGATGTCCACTAGGGGGCGTGCTCAAAACTGCACCTCTGATGATATGGGGCCCCACCAGCTCCTGGAAAACCCCACGCTCTCCCATGCCTATGTAGGCACATGCCATTCCCTACATTGGATTCCCATCCTGCTGGCAAATTCCTTCTTCCACTGGGCCCAACTCTGACGTTGTTCTAGATTCCTCCCCTGTGCTCACCGCAGCAGCCTGTGCTTATCCAAAACCAACCTCCTTATTGTGTGTGGCCAGCAAGGCCTGGTGTGGTCCGACCCCTGCCAATGCCCTCATTCCTCACTCTCTCCACCCCTGCCTCAATGACGTGCTTATGATAATAATAACATTATGATAATTCATAAAGTAATGTAATAATAATGTGTTCAAAATGTTCAGTAATGGTAGCTGGGCACCATCCAGCTCTTCTGATCTCACGGCAAAGGAGGCAGTTGTTCATGGAGGCCATGAGCCACACATTCCATTTCCTGTTCCTGCTCCTGACACTCCTTCTTCCTCTGTTGCTCCAGGTGAACAGAGACCAATTGTTGTACCTTGGATGGCTGCCTGCAAGCTTTTCAAACCCCAAGCACTATGTAATGAACTAGGAGGCAGAACAGAAGCACTAAACATGTTATTAGGCCGATTAACTGAGATGTCCCATGAAACCATGATCCTAAACCTCCAAACCAAGGAACCAAATCCCATGAGGTGTTTGGTTGTACATAAGCAGCCTTAGCAGCTACTCTTTTTTTTTTTTTTTTGGTCATTGTTATAAATATGTCAAACAACTTTTGCCAGTTCAACTTTTTACTGGTGTACAGCTTATTGGCAACAATTACATTAACCGGCTGTGTAATCCTACCCTTAGTCGATGCAATTTTTCCATCACTGTAAACCGAAACTCAGTGCTCCATAACCAATAATCCTCGCTTCTCCCCTTCCTCCTGTCCCCAACAACCACTAATAAACTTTGGTGTCTTCTTTTTAAGTAAGTGAGGTCATACAATATTTGTCCTTTTGTGATTGACTTATTTCACTCAGCATAATGTCTTCAAGCTCCAACCATACTGTAGCATGATTACAAGGGGGAAAATGCAGAACGGAATTTCCAATTCACATGAAATCCAGACTTTCTGGAGCCATGGAGGATGGATGAACCCCTGAAACTACTGCCCTGAGCTAAGTTTTAAACCTTAAGCCAGATCCTCTGAAGTATTCTTAAAACCAAACAATAGTTTAGCTTACCTAGTAGAGAAGGTCTGCCTTGAGCATTGTGCTCTTTTAAGATCTATCTATATGGGATCAAGATGGCACAGTGGTTAAGAGCTTGGCTGCTAACCAAAAGGCCAGTAGTTCAAATCCACCAGCCAGTCCTTGGAAACCCTATGGGGCAGCTCTACCCTGTCCTATAGGATGGCTATGAGTTGGGATTGACTCGACAGCAACAGCTTTTTTGGTATATGGGATCAAATTGACAATAGCAACTCAAAAGATTAGATAGGAAACTTAGAAGACAGTGAGTTTATGCTAATGGGGAAGGAATAACTTGGAAAAGGAGGGTGAGAATGGTTGCACAATTCAAAGAATGTAACCAATGTCACTGAATTGTGTATGTAAAAATTGAATTCCTGCTATGTATATTCTCAAAACAACAAAAATAAAATATGTTAAAAAATAATAATAATGTTTATTATTATTAAACACATCAAGCCCCAGGACCTTTGCATTTGCTGTTCCCTCTGCCTGATGCTTTCCCTCTGATTCTTTACATGGATGGTTTCTTATCCTTCAGGTCTCAGCTCAAATGTCAACTCATCAGAGAAGCCCTACCTGACCATCTAATATGAACTGCCCCAACCACACTGTACCCAGTCATTCTTGACCCCAATACCCCAACTTATTTTCTTCACAGCACTTGGTACCATCTGACAGTCTCTCTTTTTTGAGTTGTATTATGACTATGCCCCCACACTAGAGTAAGGTCTCCAGGAGCACAGGAACTATGTAAGCCTTGTTCACTGCTGTAACCAAAGGGGCAATATTAGTGCATGGCACACAGTAGTGCTCAATATATATCTGCTGAATGAATGAATGAGTGAATAAATGAAAGAATGGCTAGCACTTATCACCCTGGATTACGTATTTGTAAATGGTCTGTGGCTGTGAGCAATTTAAGGACAGAAACTAACTGTTCATCTGTATATATTTAGAGCTTTGTGTACATTAATAACTGGGTAGAGGATTGATGGATGGACGGGTAGATGAATGGATGGACGGATGGATGGTTGGATGGGTGGATGGATGGATGGATAGATGGATAGATGGATGGATGAATGGGGGGATGGGTGTATGGATGGATAGGTGGATGGATGGATGGGTGGGTGGATGGGTGCCATGGGTGGGTGAGTGTAAGGCAGATGGATGTATGGATGGGTGAATGCATAGGTGGATGGGTGGGTGCATGGGTGAGTAAATGGGTGGATGGGTAAATTGATGAATACAAAATACCCTCCAATGCATCTCAGACACAACTGCTCCTTTGCATTTGTTGTTGTTGTTAGGTGCCATCAAGTCAGTTCTGACTCACAGTGACCCTATGTACAAGAGAACAAAACACTGTCCGGTCCTGCACCATCATCACAATCATTGCTGTGTTTGAGCCCATTGTTACAGCCACTGTGTCACTCCATCTCAGTGAGAGTCTTCCTCTTTTTCACTGACCCTCTACTCTACCAAGCATGATAGCCTTCTCCAAGGACTGGTCCCTCCTGATAACATGTCCAAAGTACATAAGATGAAGTCTCACCATCCTCCCTTATAAGGAGCATTCTCATTGTACTTCTTCCAAGACAGATTTGTTCATTCTTCTGGCAGTCTAGGGTATATTCAATATTCTTCACCAACACCGTAATTCAAATGCACCAATTCTTCTTCAGTCTTCCTTATTCATTGACCAGCGTTTGCGTGACTATGTGATGATTGAAAATGCCATGGCTTGGGTCAGGCACACGTTAGTCCTCAAAGTGATATTGTAATTTTTTAACACATTAAAGAGGTCTTTTGTAGGAGACTTGCCCAATGCAATATGTCCTTCGATTTCTTGACTGCTGTTACCGTGGGCATTGATTGTGGATTCAAGTAAAGTGAAATCCTTGAGAACTTCGATACTTTCTCCATTTATTATGATGTTGCTTATTGGTCCAGTTGTGAGGATTTTGTTTTCTCTATATTGAGGTGTAATCCACACTGAAGGCTGTGGTCTTTGATATTCATCAGTGAGTGCTTCAAGTTCTATTCACTTTCAGCAAGCAACGTTGTGTCATCCGCATATCGCAGGTCACAGGTTAATTAGTCTTATTCCAACCTGATGCCATGTTCTTCGTATAGTCCAGTTTATTAGTTGCTCAGCATACAGACTGAATAAGTATGATAAAAGCATACAACCCTGACGCACACCTTTCCTTATTTTAAACCATGCAATATTCCCTTTTCCTGTTCGAATGACTGCCTCTTAGTCTACATACAGGTTCTGCATGAGCACAATTAAGTGTTCTGCAATTCCCATTCTTTGCAATGTTACCCATAATTTGTTGTGACCCACACTGTCGAATGCCTTTGCATAGTCAATAAAACCCAGGTAAACATCTTTCTGGTATTCTCTGCTTTAAGCCAAGATTCATCTGACATCAGCAATGATATTCCTCGGTCCATGTCCTCTTCTGAATCCGGCTTGAATTTCTGGCAGCTTACTGCCCATGTGCTGCTGCAACCATTTTTGAATTATCTTCAGAAAAAATTTTACTTGTGTATGATATTAATGACATCGTTCAATAATTTCCACATTCTGTTGGATCACCTTTCTTTGGAATGGGCACAAATATGGATCTCTTCCAGTAGGTTGGCCAGGCAGCTGTCTTCCAAATTTCTTGGCACAGACGAGTGTGCGCTTCCAGGGCTGCATCATCCATTTGTTGAAATATCTCAGTTGATATTCCGTCAATTCCTGGAGCCTTGTTTTTCACCAAGGCCTTCAGTGCAGCTTGGACTTCTTCCCTCCATACATCAGTTCTTGATCATATGCTACCTCCTGAAATGGTTGAACGTCGATCAATTCTTTTTGGTATAGTGCCTCTGTGTGTTCTTTCCATCTTCTTTTGATGCTTCCTAAATCATTTAATATTTTGTCCATAGAATTCTTCAATATTGCCAACTCAAAGCTTGAATTTAAGACCTAGGAAACAAAAGCTTTCTGGTCTGTCTGGTTTTAATCCAGAAAAGAAACTTTAATCAGCAATCTAAATTGTTTAATTCTTCTCCAGCCCTTTTACAACCCAGCAATGAAAGACAATAAGCAATTGACAAATAGAATTAGCATGTGTCAGAGGACTCCTGGTCTTCCTAAGAGCCTAGGGTGCTGCCCTATCTCTCTGCACTAAGCTCTATAGTCACCCTCATCATCCTGACTCACCCAGGCAGAGAGTATCACCCTGGCTTCTAAACCAGCTGCCGCCCTATCTGTGTGTTCCACCTCAACCTTCCTGGCTTCTCCGTGCCCTGCTCCCCAGCAGACCTAGAGCCTTTGATGATTGGAATTATGTCTTCCCATCCTTGCAGCCCAGAGGCCAGAAAGCATCTCACGTAATATTGCACAGATGCTTGGCACCTTTTCTCTTTTGGCCTAGATCCTGGTTTGGAGACCCAAGGCTTCTTTGTCAAGCAGCCAACAGTCCCCATTTTCTTTCATACTGTGTGGTAAACAATGCTAGGTAAATGGCCAATGGCCATTCACCTTGGCCAGCTTTCCCAGACTCTCTTGCAGCTAGGGGTTAGCCATATGATCCAGTTCTCTTGTTGCTGGGTGTCATTAAGTCGATTCTGACTCCTAGCAACCCCACGTGAGAGAGTTGAAATGAACCATAGGGTTTTCTTGGCTGTAATGTTTATGGAAGGAACCTTGGTGGTGAGTGGCTAAGCACTCAGCTGCTAACCAAAAGGAAGCAGATCATCAAGATCTTTTTCCTGCGGAGCCTCTGGGTGGGTTTGAGCTGTCAACGTTTTGGTTAGCAGCCAAGTGCTTGTATGTGCCACACCAAGGCTCCTTGACCAGTTCTAGCCCATGGTATGTAAATGGACATCTCCTAGAGGGTGCTTAGGGGAAGCTTTTGCTTTCTTGATGAAAAGGGCAGCCGACACAGCCCTTCTGGCTTCTCACCTCTTCTTGCCTAAAGGTAAGCGTAATGCCTGGAGAAGTGGCAGTCATCTTGGGACCATGAAGCATGAAGCCCGAAGGAAAGCTCAAAAGACTCTCAGGAATGCTGAACCAAGCCAGCAGCTGCCCACCTCAGATATCTTGCAGTGGTGAGGCCAATTAGCTCCTTTCAGCGAAGCCACGTGAGCCATAGTCCTAGTACACACTCAGTTCATTGTGAGGTGGACATATGCCCAGCATTGAATGTGGGAATTGAGAATGCCTGTAATACATTAGGGGAGGAGAGCCCAGATCCTGGGCAAATAAAAGACCACAGGACCTGACAATCTGTAATCACAACTTATTTTTTAAATACAATATTTGATGATTTATTTCTAGGAATTCATATACGGTCTTACGTTTTGATCTTTGCTTTCCCACTTGAACACCCAGTCAACCAACTGAAATTCAAAGAGAATTTGTAACCAGGACCAAGGTTGTGTCCCTTGGGGGGCCACCTCATTAGTTCCCTGTTATCTCAAGTTGATCACATTCACAAGAACTACTGTTCTCGTCATTTGAATCCAAATGTTTTTGTTTTGTTTTCTCGCATTTCCCACTCAAGTCGTTAAGGGACTTCCTGGGCAAGCCTTGCATACAAAGATGGCGGCACGATGCCAACAGAGCTGCCAGGAGGTGGCACCACCCCTGGAAAACAAGGACCACAAATTCATCAGCAACAGATACGGGTAGAGCTGAATAGGGGTAGGGCTGAACTCAACATTAAAACCCACACTGAGGTACCTAATGCCCTGGGTGGTGCAAATAGTTAACATACCCAGCAGCTAACTGAAAGGTTGGAAGTTTGTGTCTACCCAGCGAAGCCTTGAAAGAAACCCCTGGTAATCTACTTCTAAAAAATCAGTCATTGAAAACCCTGTGGAACACAGTTCTACTCTGACACACATGAGGATGAGGTCGCCAAGAGCCAGTGTCAACTCTATGGCAACTGGTGTTGGAGTGAGGGGTCTCCAGGAACAATGTATCACCGCAAAGTTTAAAAGACACTCTAGACCTTCCCTGGGATTGCTGGTTTCGTCCATTTTATGGAACACAGTTTCACACTTTTAAGCCTCTGCACAAGCTGTTCCCTCCCCCAGAACAAGCCACTTCTCTCCAGACCACACCCATCTGACAAACACCTCTTCATCCTTCAAGACTTTAAACAAGTACCCCCTTTCTGGTGAGATCTCCCCACATACTCCCTCCTCTGGGGAGCCTTTGACACTTGGGTGGATTACATAAGGGAACACATGCAAAGCACATGACATATGCCTGGCACATAGTAAATGCTCAATAAACACTAGCTGTTCAAACCCACTGGAATTGTTAACCTATCTTCTGATTTATGCCAGTAATACAATAGGGGAAGAGAGCCCCAGTGCCCAGCACAGCACCTGGCACACATAGACAAATAATTAGCACATGCATAGATAATACATAAATTCAAAGACTGAAGCCCCTCAACACTCCACCCCAGCCAAACAGGTCTATCTACTGTCCCCCAAATATACCTCTTGCATTGCTCCCCCTCCATACTCTAGCACATGCTATTCCTCCTCCCAGAATGTACCCCCTCTCATCCTGCCTTTGCCTAACTAGATCCTCCAGGCTGTCTTCAGGCCTCCTGGCCTGTGGACTCTGGGAGGCTGAGGGAGGGAAACTCCAGGGCTCCCATATTCAAGGCCTCGCACATAGCAGGTCTGCAGAGGGATGACCACACGACTGAATGATCAAACAAATGCCGACCGACAGGTTTGGGGATTTGACAGAAAATTCCTGAGGTTACCAGAGGTCTGCCCGCCTACAAAGGAATCCCACATCTGGTGATCCTGTACCTTCAGGGTCATGGGAGGGACCTTTGGGGTGAAATGGGACCCAGGTCACAGTTCACACCTGAGTCACCATGTTTTATGATCCCTGTGGCAGTGCAGAACAAAGGCTCGATTTATGAGGAAAAGAGGGTGCAGTCACCCAAGGAGGAGGAGAGAGGAGGCTCAGCACAGGACCTGGAGCTATCAGGAGGATCAGAGGCCCCAAGGGCACCCCTGAAAGGAACAAGGGAGATGGGAGACAATGAGCACCGGCCAGGGCATCAGAGAGGCTGCGCTCCAGTCCCAGATTGGCCTCCAGCTAATGTGGGACCTTGAGCAAGATACTTCCCCTCTCCAGGCCTTGGTTTCTCCTCAACTGCAGAATAAGTGGGTGGGGTAATTTCTAAGGCTGAGGACACTTTCCTGTCCCATGAATAGCTCTTTAAGGGAACTTGGGGAAAAAAATGATAGCATATAATAATTACTAGCACAGTAAGAGCAGCTAATAATTATCAGAGGCACTGGAGGTTCAGTGGTAGGATTGTTGCCTTCCACGTGGGAGACCCAGGTTCGATTCCCTGCCAGTGCTCCTCATGTGCAGCCACCACCTGTCTGTCCATGGAGGCTTGCATGTTGCTATGATGTTGAACAAGTTTTAGCAGAGCTTCCAGATTAAAACAGACTAAGGAGAAAGGCCTGGTTATCTGCTTCTAAAAATTAGCCAATGAAAAACCCTACGGATCACAATGGTCCAGTCCATGACCAATCAAGGGGATGGTTCAGGACCACGCAGTGTTTCGTTCCATTGTGTGTGGGGTCACTGTGCGTAGAGGACTGACTTGACAGCAATTAACAGCAATATTTATCAAGCACGTGTTCTGTGCTGGGTATTGTACGAAATGCTTCCTAAGCATCATATTGTTCCCACTCCATCCTCCTACCAGTGTTGACAAGTTCAGGTGATGGTTAAGAGCACGGACTCCAGACTCAGACCTTGGAAGAGATACTTCACAGCTCTGAGCCTCGGTTTCCTCATCTGTAAAATGGGGGTAATAACAGTACCTATGTCACACAGGGAAACCCTGGTGGCGTAGTGATTAAGTGTTACGGCTGCTAACCAAAGGGTCAGCAGTTCGAATCTGCCAGGTGCTCCTTGGAAACTCTATGGGGCAGTTCTACTCTGTCCTATAGAGTCGCTATGAGTCGGAATCAACTTGACAGCACTGGGTCTGGGTTATGTCACACAGTAAGCACTGTGACAGATATTGGTATTATTGTCGTTCCCCATTTTACAGAGGAGAAGAAAAGAGAAACTAGTGGTAAACCCCCTCACTTGCTCAAGGCCTCCGGAAAGAGGTAGGGCCATGCCTGCCTGACCCATGCTTGGGCTTTGCCCAGGCTGTGGTTCAGCCAGGTGTGGGTGGGGCTATGCAAATCAGCAGGGCATCAGCCCCAGCAGATCCCAGGCACCCTTCAGAGGACTGCTGAGGCAGAACAGCTGGTGGCCAACCCTGGGCTGAACAAATATCCTGTTCTCAGCCCCAGGATGCAGCCACAGGATGCAGGGGTGTCCTGTTTCCTCCTGCAGGGAACACACAGAACGTGGCAGGCCCACAGGGAGAGAGGGCTGGCGGGAACTGGCAGCCAGCCCAATGCACCCTCCCATGGCAGGGTGTCCCATCAATTGCTCTTTCAGAGAACTTAGAGGAAAAAGCTGATAGCAAACAATAATTAATAGGACTAGCCCAGAAGGGAGACAAGCCCAGGTTCCTTCCCAGCTCCCTCACTTGCTAGCTGTGTGGCCTTGGGCAAGTGGTTTAATCCCTCTGAGCCTCAGTTTCATAGTCTGCATAATGGGACTCATACTTTCTACCATGGGGGCAGGGTGGGAGTTGATAAGGCCTTAGACATGGGCTCAAAAACTGGAGCTGAGCCTAAATTAGAAACTAACAGCATACACACACACAAAAAACCCATTGCTGTCAAGTCAAATCCGACTCGTAGTGACTCTACAGAATGGGGTAAAACTGCACCATAGGGTTTCAATGAGTGCCTGATGGACTTGAACTGCCAACCTTTTGGTTAGCAGCTGTGGCACTTAACCACTACACCACCAGGGTTTCCTAACAGCACAAAGGCACTGATAAAAGCAATGGTGGGAATAACAGCAGATGTTTATAAGAGTGAGTATTTCAGTCACCCCTTTAGCTGCCTCATGAGGTACTCAGTGCAAATCTGACCAACTTCCTGAGGAGTAGGAACAACCAGCAGGGCCAAGGGGTCAGAACCATAGCTCCCTCCTGGCTGGTCACCTTGCCTAAGTCAGGCCCTCTCTCTGGGCCTCAGTTTCCCCATTTACAAAGAGAGTTGGGCTAGGTAGGAAAAAGGGAGCAGGGAGAAATGGGAGGAGGGCAGGAGAAGGTGGAAGGGAAGGAAAGGTAGAAGAGAAGGAGAGGATAAAAAAAAAAGAGTAGGGGGAGAAAGAAGGAAAAACTGTAGCTGCAGCCAAGGTATTAACTGAGACTTTAACCTGTGCTGAGTGATCTCATTTACTGCTCACAAAAATACTCCTGAGACCAGGTAGGGCCATCCCCCTTTCACAGAAGAAAAAACTGAGACCCAATAAGGTCCATCAAGCCACTTTCCCAAGGTCACACAGTGGCAGAGCTGGGATGTGAGCCCACTTTTTTCAGCATCTAAAGTCCAACGCTAAGGTCCCTCCCAGTCAGGCTGTTGGAGCAACCAGAAAGGGAACTGAACAACACTGACTCCTGGTGGCTGCTCCCTAGAATTGCAGGCATGAGTCCTGAAAGCAGGGAAATAAGATCTGAGGCCCCATCAGGTTGGGGCTATGTCCCCCAACCCAGCCTACCTCTGGAGGTGTGGAAATTAAGCAGGCAGCAGTGGGGCATGGACCTTGGGGGCCAGAAGAGAGAGCCAAGGTGATCCACCGGAATACTCTAAGGACAAAGGCTCCTCAATGACAGAGTGTGAAAGAGGAGAAACTGGGCAACGAGGGAGGATGCCAGCAAGCAGAGACTATAAAAAGTCGAGTTTTAAATGCTTTTCTCCTCATGACCTTTGTCTTCACACACACACACAAAAGTTCAATCAGATAAAAAGTGCAATTAGACAAGCTGAGTCAGTGCCACCTAAGAGTGAACAGAGAAAAGCTTAAGAAAGAAATCAGTGGAAGAGAACATTTAAAAAACAACAACAACAAAGCAGATGGGTTTCAAATGTGTGTGGGTCTGTGGCTGAGATCTGGACACTTGAGGAACCTTCTGGGGCTGGTCAGCAGAAATCCCACTGAGGTCTGGGTTCCTTCCCCAGCTCTGTCGCCCCAGTCGTGAAGCCGGGCTCTCTCACCATAGCTGTTCTCTTATCAGGTTCCAGCAAGCACTCTGCCCCAAAGACCTTCTTCAAACTCATTTTACAGAGGAAGAAACTGAGGTTCAAGGAAGTGAAGTTTCCTATTCATGACCAACAAGCTAGAAGGGCTGGACAGATGAAAGCTGGATCCTATGTCTCCAAGATGCAAACTCAAGCACAAATGTCACTGACATGCATGGAGCTATGCAGTCAAAAGGGCCTCATGAGTGGAACACCAGTGTCACCTCGTTAAAGAAGCACTTTGTCTTGGAAGCCCTCATACAGGACCTGGGACACCAGAGGGACTTCAATAGTAAGCCTAAACCAAAATCCAAACCAAACCCTTTGCTGTCAAGTTGATTCTGACTCATGGCAACTCCATGTGGTACAGTGTAGAACCTCTCCATAGGGTTTTCTTGGCTGTAATCTTTATAGAAACAGATCGCCAGGCCTTTCTTCTGTGTCACTGCCAGGTGGGTTCAAACTGTCAACCTTTAGGTTAGTAGACAAGTGCAAACTGTTTATACTATTGCAACTCTCCAAATATCACAGAACTCGAATTAAAAAAAAAAAATCACAGAAAATCAGAGGTGCTCAGGCCCTGGAACCCACCTGGGTAAACTGAGGCCCACAGAGGAGGCAGCTTCCCCACAGTAATGCTGCACCATGTACCCACCTCCTTCCACAAGTAGGCAAGCAGACTGAGAAAGGAGAAGTGCTGGCCCAAGGAGACTCAGCTAAGTAATAGCCAAATGGATACTTGAAAATAAGGACAGTAATAATAAAATAATGATAACAATAACACTAAGTGTTTGATGTGCGCCCAAGATGGTTCTAAGCACTTCATGCACTATCTCATCCAAGCCCTACATCAGCCCTGTAAAGTAGATACTATTATTGGGGCCATTTTACAGACAAGGAAACTGAGGCCAGAAGCCGATCCAAGGTCACAGCTAGGATTTGAACCAGGTGGTCTGGCCCCAAACACCAGCTTTCCACTATTTCTCATCATTACCACAACTATAATGTATCAAACACAATGCTATGTACTGGGCCACACACATAATCTCACTCCCTCCTCGAAACATCATTAAAGAAACAGAGATCACATCACGTTTTCCAGACAAAGAAACTAAAGCTTAAATAATTTGTTCAAAATCTCAGAGATGCTGAGAGGAGGCAGTGCTGGGATTCGAACCCTGGACTTTCAGATCCCAGCGCCTGTTCTCTTAATCTCTCTGTGCCAGGCAGCTGGTGTTACTTCCCTATGTAGGGCTGGAAACATGTGAAGAGGGAAGGCCCCCTGGCAGAGCCACCGTACACCCTCCACGTCGTGAACCACAGCACAGCCGGTGAGACAACACCAGATTTCCAGCCAGCCACCCAGCCAGCCAGCCACGTGCCGGTCCTCCACTCCTGGCCCAGCCACCGCGACTCGCCACGGCCACATCCCGGACCACCCAGTGGTGTCTGAGGACCAGCACCACCTGCAGGTCCCACTCAGCCACGCTGCTGTCACTCACCACGAAGGGCCCGCTCCTCTTGTCCCTGCAGAAGCTGTGACTTCTCCGGGGTCCGTAGGCGGCGGGGGACACCTGCCGGAGCGGCTGCTCATCAACCTGGAGGCCATCTCCCGTCCCCAGGTCCTGCAGCAGCACCTGAAGGTCCAAACACAAGAAAAGAACTTTACTGGGTGGAGGAGGGGAGTGTTCCGGTTACAGGAAGAACGTGTCACTACACTCCAAGAGTTAACTCCTACGTGGCCTCAGTTAACTCCTACGTGCCTTAACCTTTCTGAACCTCGACCACCTAGGAAAAGAACAATAACAGCTGTACCCAGCTTCTAGAATTGACGGGAAAACGAGCGAGGAAGAGCACCCAAAGTGCATCCCACGGTCCACCACCAGGGGGCAGACGGCACGAGCCCTGGACGCCAGGCTTGCCTTGTTTTAGTCTCAGCCCTGCCCTGCCTCGCACTTGGCAGCCCTCCGTAAATGTTGTTAGGTGCAGTCCAATTGGCTCAGATTCATAGCGACCCCACGTGACAGAGTAGAACTGGCCAGTAGGGTTTTCTAGGCTGTAATCTTTCTGAAATTGCCAGGTCTTTTTTCCCCGCAGACACTGCGTGGTTAGGTTAGCAGCTGGGCCCCTAACCGTTGTTACCACTAGTGCTCCTTCCATAACTGTTAGTAGCCAGCTTCATTGCTGCCACTGGTCATACGTGGAGACCCATTTACTTTCCCACCACCAAACACACACACACACGCACATGCAGACATAGAGAAAATAAACATGAATGGAATCATACTACATACGCCGGTCTGAATCCTGTCATTTTTCCCACTTTGTCTATATAGGGAATGCATTCACAGGTCAGTGAATACGAGACTCCAGAATGTGGATTTGACCTGCCTCACATTCTCCACACAGACAAGGAAAGGAAGGCCCAGAGAGGGAAGGGACCTGCTTAAGAACACACAGCACTGGTGAAGAGCAAGGCTGGGTCCCTGATCCCTTGCCTCATGTTCTTTTTGTTTGTTTGTTTTGGTGCCATATGTGACCCCTGGAGTCCCTGAGTGGCATAAACAGCACTCAGCTGCTAACTGAAAGGTTGGTAGTTCGAGTCCACCCCGAGGCACCGCTGAAAAATCAGCCATTGAAAACCCTGTGGAGCACAGTTCTACTCTGACACACATGCAGTTGCCATGAGTCAAGTCAACAGCAACTGTTTGCTTTTCCGTATCTGTGTCTAGACAAGGGTTGCTCAATCTTGGCATGACTCGTATGTGCAGCCAGAAAATTCTCAGTCGTAGGGTGCCTGTCCCGTGCACTGCAGGACGTTGGGCAGTATCCCTGGCCTCTACCCACTTGAATCCAGAAGCACCCTCCCTTCAAGGTGTGACAAACAAAAACGTCTCCAGGCACTGTCAAATGTCCCCTGGAGGGCAAAATCACCCCTAGTTGAGAACTGCTGGTCTAAACACATATACAGAAAGAAAAAAGGGTCTGGAAGGGTGTGCCCCGTTTATGCACAGATCACTGTGGGGTGGGTCTTTGGGGAGATATTCTTTCTAAGCCATGTTTCCGTAATATTTTAAATTCTTACACAGCATTCACTACTTTTGTAAAGAGAAAAATGTGAAGGTTAGAAATGTATATAATTCATGAATCACTGTGAAGTGTAGGCAAGTCCCAAAGGACATCAAAAACTGTAACAGTGGCTGAGTATGGGGGATTGGGAAGGGAAGGGAGATACTTACCTTTAATTTTATATGCCCTAGTAAGGTCTGAAGGACCCCGGATGGCACAAATGGTTTGCACTCAACTGCTAACCTAGGGGTTAATGAGTCAAACCCATCCAGTAGTACTGTGGAAGAAAGGCCTGGGAATCTGCTTCCACAAAGATTAAAACCAAAAACCCACTGCTGTCAAGTCAATTCTAGGAGCCCATCAAGATTACATCCAAAAAAAAAAAAAACCCTACGGAGCAGTTCTACTCTGTAACACATGGGGTCACCATGAGTCAGAATAGACTTGATGGCAATGGGTTTGTACGGTTTGAGTTTTTAACAATCAGCATTTTGTTCTTCTGAGATACTTTTCTTTCCTCCAAGACCAAGAACCAAAGCTCTCTGGGCAGAAGAGAAGAGAGACACAGGAAGGTAGTCAAACGCTTCCTGATGCCTTGGTGAGAAAACAGATCCCCTGACAATGAGAGCTCCTGGGCCTGTGCACGCTGGGCGGGCGTCCAAGGCTGGGCTGAGGGGCCGAAGCCAGGCCCAGCCCCACTCAACACCCCAATTCTCTGCTGCCATTCGGGCCACTGAGCAAGGCGTTGGTGAACAGACACATTTCCATGGCCTATTCCCTCTGCCACCGCTCCCATAAATTCCCTCTGCCACCGCTCCCATAATAGCAGGAGGTGGGTGCGGGCAGAACCATTCTCTCTAAGTGCATCTTTAGTGCCTACAGGCAGAGGGGATGATGGGAAGCGCTGACTAGGCACCTCTGAATGCCCCAACATACTAGTTGCTTTATCGTAATTCAGCCTGATAACACAGCTTTGAGGCCGGGATCATTGTGAACTCCATTTAACAGGTGAGGAAACTGAGGCTCAGAGAGGTGCAGTGTCTGCTTTACAGTTAGAAAGTGGCAGAGCAGAGATTCAGACGTGGCCTGTGTGATCCTGAACATGGTGATTAACCTCTTTAGGAAGAGACGTGAATTCAAAGCCCAGCCTCACCACTTACCCTCTCTTAGACCTGAGGCAAACCTTAGGTTAATATTACCCTGTTGTCTAATCTCCACAACAACCCTTCCAGGTTGGACCCCTTTTACAGACAAGAACACTGAGGCTCAAGGAGGTGATGGGGCTTGCCTTTAATCACTCGACCAGAAAGAGGCAAAGGTGGGATTTGAGCTCTGGTTTGCTGATGCCACCAATCTCCTGTCAGAGCCACATCACACATGAGGACGTTAAGTCAGTTTCCACACTGCACCCGGAACACGCCATGATTTCTCCTGCCTCCAAAATTTTGCACGTTATGCCCCTGCCAAGAATGCCCTCCCCTCACCTCATTGGCCCATCGAAATGTACATCCATCTCTCAAGATTGTGCTCAAGCCAGCACCTCCTCCAGGAAGCCTTCCTGGGCCTCTTCTCCAGCCCCTCACACCACATTGTATCATTTCCTAGCCTTGAATCACCATGTCCCATTTCCCCATGGAGATCAAACACTTGCAGAGGGTGGGCTCCATTCCCCGGATTTCTTCCTTACCTCCCACAGCTCCTCATTCACCACAGAGTGAAAGCTTGTGTATTGGACCACACTTGGTGTCATGGATAAATTGTGCCCCCCCCCCCAAAATGTGTCAACTTGGCTAGGCCATGATTCCCAGTATTGTGTGGTTGTCCCCCATTTTGTGATCTCCAAGCAGAGAGAGGAAAGACCTCACTACCACTGAGAAAGAAGAGCTGGGAGTAGGGCACGTCCTTTGGACCCAGAGTCCCTGTAATGAGAACCTCCTAGACCCAGGGAAGATTAATGCCAAGACACGTGGGGATCTCCAAGGAATGCTGAGCCCAACAAGGACCTGCCACCGGAGCCGACAGAAAGAGAAAGCCTTCCCCTAGAGCTGGTGCCCTGAATTTGAACTTCTAGCCTCCTAAACTGTAAGGGAATAAATTTCTGTTTGTTAAAGCCATCTATTTGTAGTATTTCTGTTACAGCGGCACTAGATAACTGCTATGTATTGAATTGTGCCCCCCAAAATGTGTGTCAACTTGGCTAGGCCGTGACCGTGTGACTGTCCACCATTTTGACATCTGATGTGATGTTCCTACGTGTTGTAAATCCTACTTCTATGATGTTAACGGGGCAGGATTAGAGGTGGTTATGTTAATGAGGCCAGACTGAGGATTAGGTTGTATCTTGAGTCAATCTCTTTTGAGATATAAAATAAGAGAATCGAGCAGAGACGGAGGGACCTCCTACCACCAAGAATGAAGAACCAGGAGGGAAGTGTGTCCTTTGGACCCGGGGTCCCTGTGCTGAGAAACTCCTAGGCCTATCCAAGGGAAAACTGATGACAAGGATTTTCCTCCAGAGTGAAGAGAGAGAGAAGGCCTTCCCCTGGAGCTGATGCCCTGAATTCAGACTTCTAGCCTCCTGTGCTATGACAGAATAAATTTCTGTTTGTTAAAGCCATCTACTTGTGGTATTTCTGTTATAGCAGCACTAGATAACTAAGACAACAACTAAGACAGAATTTGGTACTAGATGAATTTGGTACCGGAAGAGTGGTAGTAACAGACACCTAAAATGTGGAAGCGGTTTTGGAATTGGGTAATGGGTAAAGGCTGGAAGAGTTTTAAGATGCCTAATAGTAAAAGGCGAGATTGCCTTAAAGAGACTGTTGGTAGAATGGTGGACATCAAAGGCAATATTGGTGAGGGCTCAGAAGGAAGTGAGGAAGCTACAGGAAAAGTCTCTATCATCTTGGAGGGTACATATAGAACCACCCACACAATGTTGCTAGCAATGTGGACGTTAAACATGCTTCTGGTGAGGCTTTAAAAGAAAATGATAAATGTGATTGGAGGATGGAGAAAGAGTGACAATTTTTATGCAGTGGCAAAGAAATTGTCTGAATTATGTTCAAATGTTTGGTGGAAGGTAGAACTTATAAGTGATGAACTTGGATATCTGGCTGATAAGATTTCTAAACAAGATCTTAAAAGGACCACGTGGGTTCTCCTTATAGTAAAATGTGAGAGGAAAAAGATGGACTTAGAAATGAACTGTGCAAAATGAAAACAGAACTTAAAGATATTTGGAAAATTCTGTTGTATAAACTAAGGACATGGGTCCTAGAATGTTCACCAAGAACGTGGCTACACAATCTTTTGTTAAAGAGATTAAGCCTGTGACTGATGGATCTAACCAACTACCACAGCAGAAAAGCCATCAAATTAGACTGAAGGGGACAGAGAAAGAACAAAAGAATGCTGTCTGCCTCTTGGAATTCTACAGGCAGGAAACAGGCCAAAGGAGCTATGTCTGTTGTTCTGGTTCTGGGGTGTGAGGATGCCATTATGGTGTGCCAGGGGTATGGGGCTGCCACCCAAAGCTGAGGGAGTGGGGCTTCCATGCTGAAGGGACAGAAGAACAGGCCCTGCCAGGGCTAAGAGGGTGGGGTCACCCTCTCAGATGGACTAGAAGAATGGGGCCGCCAAAACCCAAAAGAGGAGAGTTGCTGTCCCAGTGGGCCTAGAAGGCAGAGCTGAAGCCCCGGGCCAAGGGGTCTTCTCCCACAATCCAGAGAACATGGCCAACACCCAGAGTCTGGATGGCAGGGCCATTGTCCAGATGGTTTTAGAGTACAGAGGATTATTTTCAAGCCTTCAGAACAAATGCAAATTGTTCTGCTAGGTTTTGGACTTGCTTGGTGCCTGTTATATCTTCTTTCCCTCCAATTTCTCCTATTTGGAGTTGAAATGTCTATCGTGTGCCTGTTTCGCCACTGTACTTTGGAAACAGATAACTTGTAATCTAGATATCACAGGTTCACAGGTGAAGAGGAATTTTGCCCCAGGATGGAATATGCCTAACCAAAAAAACCAAACCCGTTGCCATCGAGTCAATGCCGACTCATAATAACTCTATAGGACACAGTAGAACTGCCCCATAGGGTTTCCAAGGAGTGGCCGGTAGATTTGAACTGCCGACCATTTGGTTGGCAGACAATCTCTTAACCACTATGCCACCAGTATACCTATGGTCTCATCCATATTTGATTTAGATGATTCAGAAGAGGAAATTTTGGACTTGGAGTCAGTTTAAGACTTTTGGGATGATATGATGGGGTGGTAAGCACATGAATTTTGGGGGCCAAAGGGTGAAAGGAGTCCTGGTGGCGTAGTGGTTAAAAGGATGAAATGTCATAGATTAAATTGTGTCCCCCAAGTATATGCGTCTACTTATCTAGGCCATGATTTTCAGTATTGTGCGGTTGTCCTCCCTCTTGGGATCTGTGAGCAGGGAGAGGAGGGACCTCACTACTACCGAGAAGGAAGAGCCAGGAGCAGAGCACATCCTTTGGACCCAGAGCTCCTGTGCCGAGAACCTCCTAGACCCAGGGGAAGATTGCTGCCGAGACACATGGAGATCTCAAAGGAATGCTGAGCCCAACAGAGACCTTCCCCGAGAGCCAAAAGAGAGAGAAAGCTTTCCCCTAGAGATGATGTCCTGAATTTGGACTTCTAGTCTCCTAAACTGTGAGAGAATAAATTTGTTTGTGAAAGCCATGTACTTGTGGTATTTCTGTTATAGCAGCACTAGAGAACTAAGACACATGGTTTTAAACACTGGCTTTGTTGCCTGCTGCTGTGAGACCTGGGACAAGTTATATAACCTCTCTGAGCTTCGGCTTTTTCCATTTGTACAAGAAGATGAAAATACCTGCAGCAGATGCTGTCAGTGCCCTGCTCAAAACTCAAGTACACAACAATGACGAAGGTATCCTACTGTGTGATGGCTTTCTCTCCACCACTGAGCACGGAACTAGCCAGGATAGAACAGCCTGAGAGTTAGTAACCCCAGGAAGAGCCTCAGCCAATGATAAATGGAAATTGGAATTTTCCCAATAAAATAAATACTCCAGGTGCTCTGTCCTGATGAGACAACTCAGAGGTGTGTGTTCTCTGCTGCCACCCAGAGGTATCCAGTGGGATTGCACCTCAGTTGCCCACTCTGATAACCTGCTTGAAAACACTATCACCTGCCTTCCTTTCTCAGTCTCACTTCTCCACTGCCCTGCCAGTTCGCCCCATGATCATCTCTTAACAAAACTACTTGCAACCAAAAGCTTGTCTCAGGTCCTGTTTCCAGGGGATCCCAAACCATGACGATCATTCTCTCACGGGATTGTCATGAGGCTCAGATAAGATCACTCATCCACTCATCCACCAAATACTTCTTGAATATCCACAAAAAGGTCAAGCACCATACTGGGCAGGGGGCACAACATACTGGTATACAGCAGGTGCTCAATAAATAATACCACGATTATCATTCGAGGCCAGAGTTTGCAAGCTGGTGGCCAGGGGCTCTATATAGTCAGCAGACAAGTTTTATTTGGACTGAACAATATTTTCTTAATAAATTGTCCTCCTTTATATAATGGGAATATTACACATAAAAATCTAGAGTTTCAGACTCTTTTGATAAACCAGATCTGCCATCCCAGGGCCAGCTTTCTCACACGTCCACAATTAGCCGGAACTGAGCCACAGTTGCCCCCCTTTAGACAGGGCACGAGCTCTCTATTTGCCACAATCCCCACCACTCCCTAGAGTCTTACACCCAGTTTCACGCCACTCATTTATGTACCCACCTGAGTTTGAGACCCCTGGCCTAGATGCTTCATCAATGTTTGACAAACTGAATAGCCACTTGGGCTGGGAAAGGGGAGTGTGCTGTCACACTGCAGGGATTGCAACTAATGTCTCGTAACAATATCTGTATAAATTTTTGTATGAGAAATTAACTTGAGCTGTGAACGTTCACCTAAAGCACATTAAAAAAAAAAAATTGAAATAGCCTTCTTACCTTGTGGCTGTCTCGATTCCCTGACTCCCGCCGACAAGGCCCCATTTTGGTCTCCTTGGCCTCTGAACTCTCCCCGGGGAGGCTGGGCCTCCCTTTGGGCTGCTCTTGTCTCCTCTCTCTGGCTTCTTGCATGATGGACAGGCCTTCTCGAATTTTGGTGGGGGGACCCTTCTCCGAATAGGCCCTCTTGATGTCCAGTGGCAACCTTCCACTGTCCCGTGGGTGGTCACCCCACTGGGCACCCTTATCCTCATCTTCCCTACCGATGGATTTCCTCGGGGTCCCTTTCTTCTGGTCAGTAAGGGGTGGCCTGGACAGCACATTCGCCCCGCTGCTCTGATCCTCCCCCCAACCAGAGGACTTGGACTCAGCCGAGTAACTGTGACACTTGGGGGTGTAATGTTTACTGGCAAAGGCCTTCTTTTCATCCTCAGAGATGCCCAAGATGTTTTTCCTGGGAACCACAGGACGGGGAGAGGTCCCTAGGTATTTTTCAGAAGCTGGGTGCGGCAGGGCCCACAAAGGAGGGTTAAATTTGGTGCTCGTGGCTGAGTCCAGGGTCTCCACCAGCTGCTTGCCTGAGCTGGGGGTGGAACTGTGGTTTGTTTCAGCAAAACTGGCCTGTTTCCTAAGACCCTCTGTTTGGGATGCCTCCTTCAGGCTTCTCCTACCCCGTTCCAGCCTCCCTTGGGGTGAGCTGCTGACTTCGGCCGTAGGACTTTCTTTCTTCTCCTGAGCTTCCCCAGGGCCTTTCGTCGACTGCTCCTTGTACTCAGCCATCAAGGCGTCAATATCCAGAACACTGGATCGATAGCCATCTTTGGTTTTACCTGGGAACGTCTCCCTGACCACATCCGTCTTCCTTCTGACAAGATTGCCAGCTTTCGAGTGACTTATTAAAGTTAGGGTAGTTCTGGGAGCATTGCTGGAGGACATCTTGTTCTCACTGTCCTTCCAATTGTTCTGAAAGCCAGTGACGTCTTCTGATCCTTGATGAATCCGTAAAGCATCAACATCAATGATTCGTTCACTAGAAGGATCCAGAATCCTATCCCCCAGAGATAACGGACGGTCAGCTGGCTTCAAATTCTTTGAAAAGCTGACATTTGCACACTCTCTTCCCTTAGCCCAGGTTTTACTGCCCACAGACTGCAGTGGCTCTTCATGGTTAAGAGAAACTAAAGTAGGTGTTAAAGAATGAGGAGATGGAGGGGGAGGTATTTTTCTAGAATGTTCCATCACATTTTCAGGCCCTGGGTTAACAACATTCTTGGCTTTTTGAGCATCAGGAATCTGATATGTTATTGCAAAAAATGTCACCTTGGGTTCCACAGGAGACCCTTGCTTCTCTGGTGGAAGAGTCTGGACCAGTGACACGTCTGGGTTCACTTCCTGGGTCCCCACTCTATCATGGGACAGTTGAGGTTTCCTTAAGGCACGAGCTGTAGGGGTCAAATAATCTGTCTGCCTCTGCTCCACCTTTGAAGAGTGTTCTGGGTTGAGGAAGCGGAATTCTTCAAACTTCACATCGTGGGGTAAAGTCCGACGCCTCCACCTCTCCATTCTCTGGTCCATGTGACTTGTTTTCCGCATTTTCACTTCTGGTTGTGGCGTCAGAGTCGGCCTTGGGTCATCTTCGCTGGCGGCCACAACAAGGGGTCCTTTCTGCACAGATAACATACCTGGATGTGCCTGTGCTCGGAAGTCAAAGGGCTCATCCTCAGCCCTGGAAGGAGGATCTAGAAGCCAGCCCTGGGGTGCACTCCTCTCTTCCCTTGAAAGGAAGCCTTCCAGCTTGTTTCCTGCTCCTTCAGGTTCCTTGGGCTGGACCTCATGGATGCTGGCCTTGACTGCCCTCACAGTGGTAGCCTCAGGCACGCAGGCCCTGGCCGAACGTTTGCAGGCAACTGCAGGGCTCAGCTCCGAGCCCTTCTCTTCACTGACGACCATGGTGGCGTTATTCCAGTTCACCAAGGCCCCACCTGTCCATTTTGGTGATGGGCAATTGTGCCCAAACACATCCTTTGGTTCTCGAAAGTCAGGCTTTGGTGCCATGGCCTCATGCTTCCCTCGAGCTTCCCAAATTAAACTGGCTCTTTGGACGGACCCAGGCTGACCTTCCAAACCACCGTCCAGGTCCACAGGGGGGACCTCAGGAGACAGCCGCCTCTCCTTCTGTGAGAGCAGAGATGTGCTGCTCCTGAGCGCCAGGGCTTTCTCCTCGTGAACTGTGGAGATGGCCTCACTGTGGGCATGCTCCCCTACTGTGTGCACAATGGCATACTTTGGCTCAACCCGTTGGGATGTGGCAGGGTTTTCCACATGCTTATAGAAGGGGTTATTAGTGCGCTTGTCTCCCAAAGGATATTTTTCTGGGAGGGGCGTGTGATACCATTTCAGCTCACCGTTTGAAAGGGCCGTTTGTCCCAATTTCTCTGTCTCAGGATTTTCGAACCACCTGGAGTTGTCTTTCTTGGGGTTTCTCTTTTCTGGCAGGACCTTTCCCAGCCAAGAGCCTTTGTCAGGCCCGGGTCTGCACTCTGAGACAGGGGTATCGGGCACATCGCCAGGGACTGTGGCCGAAGGAGAGCGTCTCAACTGGTCGGCCACAGTGTGTCTCTCTACGTGATGCTCAAACACCGTGGCCCACACGGTCTGGAAGTTTCCATCATCTTCCGGAGCGACATCAGGAGTGCAAGGGGACCCCATCAAGTTTTCACGTGGACAGTTGTCTGGGTCTTGTTTAGAGCTGTCTTTCTGCTCTGTCTGCTGGGCTTTCTTCTGGAGCGTCCCAGGCTTCCAGGGGCTTCTTGGGGCAGATGATCCATCCAAACAATGCCCCTCCTTCTGCTGGAAAAAAAAAAAAGAAAGAAACAATCCAACGTTAAAGGATTCAAAATAGGAAGGGAAATGTGAGATGATTGAAACGGCTGCTTATAAAATCAAAACAGCGATATATCAGAAAACGTAAAAGGCTGAAAACATCTAGCGTGACTGAGAATGTGGGAAAATAGACATTCTCAGACACTGCTGGATAGAACATAATAGATACAATTTTGGGGCAATTTGGCGTGATTATGATTTTAAAATATTCATTTCCTTTTATCTGGACAATTTCCTCTGCCCGTGTCCACACGTCTACGTAAATAAGAAAGTTCAGCAGCAGTGTTTGTGAGAAACCAAAAGGGCAGGTTTCTGCTTGCATTCCTGCTTTCACTTTCTCTGGGTATATGCCTACGGTCAGGACTGCTAGGTTATGTGGTAGTTCTGTGTTCAACTTTTTGAGGAACCACCAGACTATTTTCCACAGTGGCTGTACCAATTTACATGCCCACCAGCAATGGGTGAGGGTTTCAGTTTCTCTACAACCTCACCAACACCTGTGGGTTTCTGTTGTTTTCATCATAGGGGTGCGGTGGTGGTGCAGTGATTAAGAGCTACAGCGGCTAACCAAGAGATGGTGGTTTGAATCTACCAGCCACTCCTTGGAAACCCTAGGGGGCAGTTCTACTTTGTCCTTTGGAGTCACCATGAGTCCGAATCAACTCGACAGCAACAGGTTTTGGTTTTTGGAACGGCTAGTGACATTGAGCGTCTTTTCATGAGCTTGTTGGCCATTTGAATATCCTCTTTGGTGAAATGCCTATTCAAGTCCTTTCCCATTTTTTGATTGGGTTGTCTTCTTGTTGTTAAGCTCTGATGTATTTTTAAAACTCTGTACAAGTTTCCTAAAAAGTTAAATAAACACTGATCCTGTGATCCAACCATTCTACTCCTTGGTGTTTTAGGTATTTACCCAAGAGAAAAAAAAAAATAGTTTTCCGTGCAAAGCCTTGTACACCAGTGTTCATAGCAACTTTATTTCTAAGGGGTCCCAAATAGGAAACACCCCAAGGTAAATCAGTAGGTGGATGGATAAACAAACTGTGGTCTATCCATACCATGGAATGCTACTCAGCAAGCAATGAAAAGGAACAAACTATTGATACACACAACAACACAGATGAATCTCAAAATAATTATGCTGAGTGAAAGAAATATATCCTGTATGTGTCCATTTTTATAAAACTTCAGAAAATGCAAACTCATCTATAACGACAGAAAGCATATTAGAGCTTGCTGGGTAGGGAGGGAGGATAAAGGGGTACAAGGAGACTTTTGAGGGTAGTGGAAATGTCCATTTTCTTGGTTGTGATGACAGTTTCTCCTGTGTGTTGGTGTCAGAACGCATCAACTTGTACACCTTAAATATATGCACTTTGTTGTTGTTAGGTGCCCTCAAGTCGATTCCGACTCATAGCAACCCCATGTGACAGAGTAGAAGTGTCCCACAGGGCTTCCTAGGCTGTAATCTTTATGGGAGCAGATCACCAGGTCTTTCTCCCGAGGAGCTGCTGGCTAGGTTTGAACCACCAACCTTTCAGTTACAGCTGAGCACTTAACCACTAGGCCACCACAGCTCCTTATGTGCAGTTTCCTACATGTCCCTTTGCCTCAATGAAGCTGTTTTCGGAAAAAAAAAAATCTGCAAAGCACTGACCACAAACCAGTTAAAACTAGTAGTTATTTTATGAGCATTTTCTTATTAAATGGAATAAATAAAAATACTTTTTAGGCACTTTAATTGCTGGTAATTTACCTCTTTCTTCTATTGCTTGATGATCAGTTAGGACGGGGAAGAGAGCAAAAACCACAGTGAAGGAACTGAAGGGAGTTTCTATTAACATTTTTCAGCCTAAATTTTAGTTTCTTAATAGGAAATGTTTCTTATGGGAAAGCCATACTCCCTCCACCTCTTCACACAGAAAAAATAAACACCTGATGATTATGTTGTTTATAAACCACATTTAAGATCGGGCTGTTGAATAGATCGTGAAGCACCTTTCTCCAATCAGTATAACTACCCAGGAGTCCCTGGGTACTGTAAAGGGTTAACGCACTCAGCTGCTAACCGAAAGGTTGGAGGTTTAAGGCCACCCAGAGGTGCTGCAGAAGAAAGGCCTGGCAACCTACCTCCAAAAAATCAGCCAGTGAAAATCCTTTGGAACACAGTTCTAGTCTGACACACACGGGGTCATCATGACCTGGAGTTGACTCCACAACACCTGGTCGCATGAGTACTCACTGGAAAACAATTTGTGTCCCAACAGTCACTCCTTACCTTTTCTTTTGAGACCTTTGGAAGCTCGCTACTTGGCTCAGGAAACTTCTCGTATTTGACTTCATTGCTTGACGCAGGACTTGAAAACCTGGCACAGAGATGGCAGTTATTCTCACAGGGCTGGAAGCTGTGACTCCCCTCAGTCCACACCCCATAACTAGTTCCAGAGCCTGGGGGGGCACAATCAGCATTAAGATCATCAAAGCCACATGGCCCGATTTCCTCTGTCAAAGCGAAAATGTCCATCTCAGTTGACAATTGGGCACAGTGGGGAAAGCCTACCTTGAACACAGCATCATCGGGTGGACAAGCCCCAGGCTGGGCAAGGAGACCTGGCTGCTGGTCCCAGTTCTACTACCTCCTCACTGCGGGGAACTTGGGGCAGGATGTGACCTCACCTGAGCCTCGGTTCCTTCATCTATAAAACGGGTATAATTAACACCTCCCCATCCTTCTCTGCAAGGCAGATAAGAGGCTACGCAAGGCCCTAATAGCTACATGAGGGTGTTTAGGGAAGAGTGAAGGTGCCCCAGGAGGGATAATTAGTGGTTGTTGTTAGCAACCCAGGCACAAAAACAGCCCCACCACAGCCTGGCCCCAGGAGTAGGGGGCAGCAGGCCACATGGAATGTGGGGCCACGGTTTGCCTCTGTCTCTCTGGGTGATCTTGGCCAAGTCACTGTCCCTCTCTGGGCCTTGGTTTCCCCCGTTTGTCAAGGAGAAGAGAGAATGGGGCTGGAACTTTTCCATCTCTGGAGAGTTCTCTGGAGTAGGTGCCAGAAGACGCTGCAAGTGTTTTTAACGCAGGCTTGGGATGGCAGAGAAAAGGGAGGGGAGGGAAATCAGACAGTTAAGCGCATGGCTACTAACCAAAAGCTTGCAGTTCAAACCCAACCAGCGATGCCTCGGAAGAAAGGCCCGGTGATCTGCTTCCGAAATGTCACAAGCATGAAACTCCTGTGGTGCGTAATTCTATCCTGAACGCTTAGGGTCACTACGAGTCAGCAGCTGGTAACCTTGATTCATGCTCAGAAACGCAATGTCTGTCTCCCAGGTGCCAGCCATAAGCCGCAAGATGAATTGTTTCTAGACTCGGAGCCTCTGTTTCCTCAACTGTCAATGGGAATAACATGGCATAGGGCCTGGGACTTGGGCATTTTCCAGAAATGGAAGCTTCTGGTGATCTTTTCTCTGTGACTCTAACTCAGGGGTTCTCCAGCCTGGCTGCACTTAGAGATCACTTTGGGTCACTTTCTTGGGTGGTTCTAATGTGCTGAGAGTCCCGGTCTCGCTTTGGCCAGGCTGGCTGCCTTGATTCCCAGGGCCGGGAGGGCAGTGTGCCCAGAGGTCCTGCCCGTGGAAGCTCCACCCTGGAAAAAATATGCCAGTGGCATGCACGTCACTGACAAGCAGGTGAATCACACGCAGTGACATTGCAGTGTTGTGCCTGAGAAGCCACTTGTGGGAAAACAAAGGAGCAAAATATATCAGAGGCAAGGCCAACCTTAGAAAATCATTATTAACAGACTAGATTAATATCATCTGAGCCACACTGTATTGAGAGCTTCCCGTTGGCTGTGCAGTCCCCAGTATTCTCTGAGTCTTTACTTCAATCCTACAAGGAGGATCTTAGTATTATTCCTATTTAAGTGACCTGCCCAGGTTATCATGACCCCTCAGATTTTATTTTGCACAGAGGCATAGGCCAAATATTAAGTGTTCTCAGGTTGAGCTGGAATTATATCTGGGTTCCCAACTTCCTCACAGTACCTCACCTTTCTGACTCTTATCTGTGAAATGGGTACGATACCTTCCACTTTATGGACATTCCGCAAATATGAGAAGAGATAAGGAAGAAAAGCTCCCTGCCTGTCTACTGGTACCACTGTACACAGAGGGAACCTGAGTTATCTCTGCACATCTCAGCTTTTTCATCTGAGAGATGGAAACAGCCACCACTTTCTCTCAGGACTGTTAGTTAACTGAGGAAGGGGGTGTAAGGGGTCTAGCATGCAACCACAGGGGCTTCGGTGGGCAGTTTGAGGCAGCTCAGGCTGAGGCCCACGGATGCTGCCACTTACAGTTTGGTCAAATCCGCTGACAGTGGCCTCGCCTGGAACACCCTCCTCCTGATCTCCGGTTTTGCCTCAGCAGTATCAGCAGCCCAGCCTTTGATCCGCTCCTGGACACTCACACCCCCCTTCTCTGGCTCAGGGGCTGCTGAGGAGGACTCGGGGGCAGCCAGCGGGGGTGCAGACCCCCCTGCCAGGACTAAGGTACTCTCCTCCCCAAACAGGCTGATGCGCTTCTTGACGCTTCCCCTGGAGGTCCACTCTCCCCCCGCTGGGATTTCCCCGTCAGCCACACTGCTCTTGACCTCCGCAGATTCTTGACCCTTTCCAGACCTGGGTGAAGGGAACTCGGGTGCCTTCTCTGGCTCCCCGTTCAGCTTAGCTTTCTCTTCCCAAGGACTCTGGTCATTTTTGGAAGGAACCCTGGCTGAGCCCCCTGGGGTCCTGGGGCTGCCTGTCTCCGCCTGGTTAAAAATCATCTTCTCCTTCCGTTCGTGGATTTTCTTCACCACCTCCAGGAAGTCTGAATCCCACTCATGAAGGGGACCCTCTGCTTTGACCAAACACTCCCTGTCCACTTTGGGCTCTGGGTCAGACCTCTCTGTCCCCCAACACTGGGCAGTGGAACCTGCCATTGCCTCATTTCCCTCGTCAGCCACCTTCTTAAGCAAGGCCTCTTTGCTCTCAAACCGGGCCGTGAGGTCCATGGACAAAGGCCGGGGCTTCCTCACCCACGTCTTCTCAGGTGGGGTGGGCGGCGCTTTCCCCACTACGGCCGGTCCACCTGGGGCCAGCTTCTGAGGCTGAATGGATTCAATGAAAATGGCTGACACAGGCCTTCTCTTCAGGCGTGGCCGGGTCTCCAGACTGGGCCCCACAGTGTCCTCCACATTGGTAGCCTTCAAGAGAGGCTCATTTTGGCCTTTCTTCTCTTGGGATGCAGCTGGCCTTGTCTCTTCTGACAGGGAAGTGGGTCGGGGAAGTGTCCCTGCAGGCTTTCGGGAGGGTAGGGCAGGCTTGGCAGCCACCTCAGGGCGGGAGCCCGAAGGGGGCTCCTGAGATACCCCTCTGCTGGCCTCCTGTGCCCCCTCACCAGCCCCCTTTCCCAGAGTAGGTCCAGTTTTGATGGTTTCAAAGAGAATCATGGTGTTGGGGTTGGGCTGTAGGAACGGGGCTTTGTTGAACAGAGAAGAGCTTCTTCTTGGGCCTTCCCTACCACCTGCCTCCTGCCCCAGCAGGGTGGGCAACCTCTCGTCCAGAGTCTTCACTACCACATCCTCAGAGAACCCAGTGGAAGAAGACGGCCTTGGCCACAAAGATGCAACCGGGGATTTCACGTCAGGGGCCTTCTCCTTAGAGAAGGGTTTGGGGGCGAGTCTCGGCAAAGGGAATAAGCGGGTTGGGCTTCTGAGAGGGCTTTTTCCTTCCAAAATCCGTGCTGAAGGAGCCCCTGAGGTTTCGCCAGCCTGGCAGAAGTAGGTCCGCTTCAAGGTCTCCTCCTTGGTGATTTCACTGAGGCCTGGCACCCCCGTCAGAGAAGTTAGGGAGCTGACCTCGACCCGTGTTGCCATGGTTACAGTTGCAGATCCATAAGAATCAAGAATATCCAAAAAGGAGAAGCAATCACTAAAAAAAAAAAAAAAAATTTGCAAATTCAGTCAGTGTCTGGGTGTGGTTTGGGGGAGCCTAGAGTGAGAGACCAGAGCCCTGGTTCTGGACCCGGAGCTCCTCTGACTTCACCAGGTGACCCTGGACCAGTCCCTTCACCTCTCTGAGCTCCAGACAAGGAAAGTGGACTAAGTGGCCTTCTCTGAAGTCCATTTCAGCTCAAACGGCACTGACATTCTCCCCACTGCAGAAAAGACGCCAACACTGGCTGGGACTTGCCCAACTCAGCTAATCCTGGAGGTCAGGTCTTATGGTAAAAAGTGATTATCTCTGCTGTACAGATAAGGAAGCCAGCTCAGAGTGGGGAAGTAACTGGCCCAAAGCCACTTGGCAAGTAAGAGGTGAAGTCAGCATTCGAACCCAGGTCTCACCCCAAAATTCACACCATGCAGTCCCAGCTGAAGCCCTAGTGTTCCCTTATTCCTGTAGTTAGGTGCCACAGTGTGGATTTCAACTTACAGTGACCCCATTTGACAGAGTAGAAGCGCCCCATAGAGTTTTCTAGGGTGTAAGCTTTACGGGAGCAGCTTGCCAAGTCTTTCTCCTGTGGAGCTACTAGGTGGGTTCAAACTGCCAACCTTTTAGTTAGCAGCTGAGCACTTAACCACTGAGCCATGAGGGTTCCTTCCCTTACTCCTGCTACCCTACATATTTTATCATTTCAGAGCCTTCCCACATCACACATCAGTGGTGGGACATCAGGCACGGAGAGGGTAAGTAACCAGTCAAAGCTCACACAGCTACCCGAAGCTGGAGTCCCTGGGGTCACAAAGCTGGTTAATGACCTTGAACCCAAGCCACAGCCCCCAGCTCCACAAGGCCATCCTTATCTTTCCTCTCCTCTGTCACTAGCTCTGGCCCTTTCAGATGC
Organism: Loxodonta africana; assembly: GCF_030014295.1. NCBI lineage: Eukaryota > Metazoa > Chordata > Mammalia > Proboscidea > Elephantidae > Loxodonta > Loxodonta africana. The sequence goes on from NC_087360.1 coordinate 31,520,087, forward strand.
CTTGTCCGGGGATGGGGGTGTCCCCACTTTTTGCATACAATCTGCTGCTTTTTTGTGTTTGGCTTTGGCTTCATCTCTGCTGACCAACTATTTTATGCCTTCCTGTTCTTAATAAGGCAGGAGCCCTGGTGGCACAGCGGTTAAAGCGCTCAGCTGTTAACCAAAAGTTCGGCAGTTCTAACCCACCAGCCACTCTGCAGGAGAAAGATGTGGCAGTCTGCTTCCATGGAGATTTACAGCCTTGAAAACCCTATGGGTCGCTATGAGTTGGAATCGACCCGACAGCAGGGGGTCTGGTTGGATTTGGATCTTAATAAGAAAAGTGACAGTGAGGGTTTACCATGTGTGAGGCCTCAAGTGAAGACAAGTGCTTGTACGTTTGATAAACCGCGTCCTCACAACCCCTCGTGGGTACATATTAGATGGCATTTCCCAGAGGCTCAGGACGTAAGTCCTTAGTTTATCAAGCTCAGAGCTCTGCTCTGAGCCCTCCTCTCTCAGTTAATCCACCAACAACCCTGAAAAGCAGGGGCTGTCCTTATCTCCACTATGGAGATGAGGGAAAGGCTCAGAGAGGGCACCCAATTCACCTCCAACCACACAGCTGAAAAACCATCTCTGCCTTTTTAAAAATTAAAGGGGAGCCATTATTTAGGAAGCCACGTGCTTCTGTCTGTAGTGATGGAAAATTTGGCAACATGACTAATATCATTGATATCAGTAAAATGTACACCTGAAAAATGCTGAATTGGCAAATGTTGTGTTTTATATATATATATATATATACATACACCTATTTTTTATACCTATACATACATATACGTATATATATACATATACGTATATATAGTAACTAATTTTCTAAAATATTTTTTATTCCTTTCTGGTCTTAAAAAGTGCCAGACAAGTTGCCGTTCTTGGTCCTTCACACCAGTGTCATGTTTCCCTGCAAAACTGTCCCCCGCCCCCACCTAAAGGGACTAAGTAGAAGGTATTTCAGTTCCACGCAAGCCACTGGCTGCTCTTCCTAGGGGCCCCCAGGGCTGTGCCGGCTCTGACTCACCCTGCAGCACCTCCAGAAGAGAATGGCAGACAGATTTTGATATTTTCTCTTCCTTAAACGCTCGATGGTGCTAACAGATTCAGTCTCCCCAAACCGAGGCACACTGTCCAGACGCGGTTAGAAGCAGAGTTGGAGGTTGACAGACACAGGAAGAGACAGACAGATACAGCACCCTGGCCTTGGAGAATTCCGTGTAGAGACCCTGGGCAGAGCTCTCCAGCACCTGGGTCCCACCAGAAATCACGGCTATTCATCCATCATTACAGCCCGCCCCCCATGGCCTCTGGAAACCCTGCTCTGGGACACACACGAAGCCCAGGCATGAGACATACACAAGACAATGACAGAACGCTAAGACCACTGAGAAAATGCCTGGCAGAACCCACAGGCACCCTGCACGCCTCAACATTCCAGTTCCCTTTCCTGGCTGAGCACCAGCCCTACTTACTGGCACTGGCAAGCCCTGTGACTGCCAGAAGCAGCCAAGGGTGTCACATCTCACCCCTGCATGATGACCAGGGCTGTCAGCACACTCCCATGGCACAAGTGGACCATCCCAGCTGGCTGAGTTCTGGAGAGACACAGGACGACAGTCTCAGTACTGGAGTTCCAGCAATATGTGCACAGACGGTGCAAACGCTCTCACGCTCCAACTGCATCTGCTGGCATCTCCTGCAGCTTGGGAAACGCGCTTTACGGCTTTTCAATATGATATCCTTATATGTGTGTGTGCATAAATAGGTGCTCAATAAAAATCTCCCCTGTTCCTCTGATACATGATTAAGCACCTACCATGTGCTGGGGACTCTGAACTAAGATGCCTGAGAAACGTTGCTGGCAATCAGGGAACTCACAGCCACTTAAGAAACACACACACACACGCAATCACAACCCTGAGGAATAAATGTCATGGTTTACTAAGCGGGATGTGAGGGCAGGGAGGAGTAGGAAGATTAATGCCCAGAAGTGGGAGTGGCGGTCCCTGGTCACTCACTAGACCTGAAGGAGGTGACTTCTGAGCATTCACGATGCTGGCTAATTTGGGAGTTGTTTCTCCTGGTTCTCATGCTCAGCAGTATTCGGACGTTGCACCTTTTGCAGGTCCTCGGGAGTCCTGGGTGGTGCAAATGGTTAAGCACTCTACTACTAGCCAAAGGGTTGGTGGCTCGAACCTACCCAGAAGAGCCTCGGAAGAAAGGCCTGGAAATCTCCTTCCAAAAGGTCACAACCACTGAAAACCTTACAGAGCACAGTTCTGCTCTGCACATGTGGGGGGCCATTAGTAGGAATTGACTTGACAGCAACTAACAACAGCAGCAGCAGCAGTATGTCCTCAAACACCTCTGCGGGGCCTTGCACGGGCTGCGCCTGCTCTCTGGAACACCCCTCTCGCTCACACACAAACAGGCCCACCATGGGAGAAAGATGTGGTTGTCTGCTTCCATAAAGATTACACCCTTGGAAACTCTATGGGGCAGTTCTACTCTGTCTTATAGGGTTGCTGTGAGTCGGAATCAACTTGATGGCAATGGGTTGGCTTCCTTGGATCTGCCTTAGGGACCATCCCACAGGGAAGGGCAAGACGAGAGAGAAGAGAAAGCAAGGTTCTTGGTAGGCACTTCTCTTTACCAGAGTAGTGCCTCTGTTGTCTGTAATCTGTTTAATATCCTGTGCTTCCTCGCCAGTTTTAATTTTAAATGCCTGGCAAATGCCTGATATGTCAATATGGTTTGATGAATGGTGCGGTGAATTAATTAATACATCAATGAACGAAGGTAAAAGAGTTTCTAAGCTATGATAGTGGATGGCTAAATAATATTTTCAAGTCCTTCCCAAACCCAGAAGCCCTCGATTCTCCGATTTTTACTTAACCTGTTGTAAAAGGCAACCAATTTAAATATAGGCTTTAAACCTCACTTTAAATGGATCACATATGCTATGCTTGATTTAAGAGACGTGGGTCTCTTCCAAAACATTTCAGAAGCCCAGGCACACAGAGGCCAGCTGCTTGCTATTCCTGGGGTAGCCTCATTCACTCTTTCTAAATTAGCTGAGCACTATGTCTGAAGCCATGGGCCCTAGGTGGCACAAATGGTTTGCAGTTGGCTGGTAACCGAACAGTTGGTGGTTCAAACCCACCCAGCAGTGCTATGAAAGAAAGGCCTGGCAATCTGCTCCCATAAAGATTACAGACAAGAAACTGCTATGGAACAGTTCTGCTCTGTAACACACGGTGTCACCACAGATTGGAACCAAACCGATGGCACTGACGGCACAACAACATGGCCAAAGCAAGGTAAACAAGAGCTCCCTGGGACTGGCTGAAGAAAGAAGGGAAACTGATCTGAGTAATCTCTAATTGTATTATTTTTTAACATTTATTACGGAGGTCAGCAATGGGCAGCAGACAGGAAGCAAGGTGTCCACCTGGAAGGCCAGGAAGCCGTAGCGGACATCAGTAAAGAACGAGACTACATCAGTCTGACCTCAAGCAGTGACAGTAGCAATGGGTCTTTCTCTGCTGCTGCTGAACCCGCCAAGTCCTCAAGCTCGATCTCCCTAAATTGATTTGTAAACTTTGAAATTCCCATTTCCTGCAATTTCATGCAGAGAAAACCATTTTCCTGGGAAGGGAGTCGCCAAGAGCAACAGTTACTGAAATCAGACAGGAGACATTTGAAAGCATTCACCTGTCCATCCTTCCAATGCTCCTTCCACAAACACGGATTGCCTACCTGTCAAATGCCCGGTTGGGTGCTGGGTGCTGAGGGCAACAGCCACGGAGCTCACAGTCTCCTAGGAAATCCGACAGGCCCACAGAGGGAGAAGGCAAGGGAAGCGCTTCCATTCAAAACCTAGCAGTCTGGCAGCTTTTCTCCCAGACTGGGAGGCTTTGATTCATTCGAACAGCTGCTGACGATCTTTCATAATTACAGCCTTAGATCCGATCTGGGCGCTCGGCAACCATTCACTCAGTCATCTCCGGGTACCATACCCTGGGAATGCCACCATCTGGTGATGGGTGTGGGCCTATCCTGACACCTTCCAGCACCTTCTGGAATGTGACCTCAGCCCTTAAATCTGCAAATCTATCCCGTGGGGTGCACTGTGTGAAGGGGCAAGAGTGGACAGGCAAAACCCATGTGCTTGTCCTTCTACAAGAGCAGGGCTGCAGTACACGCGTATGGTCTGTCCGCCCAGCGGCCACAGATGGGTCTAAACAGAAGCACATCTATGAAAAGTAGGCCTACGGCAATTAGTTTTAAATTGCTGAATGATCTCTCACAGCTGGCAGTAGAAACCGTGAAGGCCAAATTAAACTGCTCACTGGCGCTTCCCCTTCAAGTGGCGCCCAAGGCATATGCCATACCTGCCATCCTTTAGATATGACTCTGCTGCCCCGCCACCCTGCCACTCATGGGAAGTGCCCCACCAAAATGTCAAACGCTGTTGGAGTACATCCTCTCTGTCCCCATGGCAGTGGTCCTAGGTCATTTCTTCATTTATTCATTCATTCCAATACACAATTATTGAGTACCTACTATATACTACTATGTGCTTTGTATTCTATCTATCTACTATGGCTCTGAGCCAGGCTCTGGAGTCCCACTTTCTGTATTCTGAGACACAACTAAATCTTCTACATCCTTCATGATTCCTTATAAACAGCTGGTGCTCAAAAAGGTTTGCTGAGAGACTAAATGAAATTCCTTTGCCGGCAGGAGAAGTGGTGAGAGCCAAGTTTCTTCCTGAGTTTTAATACTTCTGTTAAGAATTGCCTTAATTAGCATAGTCTTGATTTCAGCACAGCACAAACCGTTTGCACCCGACTGCTAACCAAACGGATGGTGGTTTGAACCCATTCAGCAGCACGGCAGAAGAAAGGTCTGGCGATCTGCTTCTGTAAAGATTTTAAAAAGGAACCCATTGCCATCCAGTTGATTTCAACACATAGCAACCCTGCAGGAGAGGGTGGGACTGCCCCATAGGGTTTCCAAGGCTGTAAATCTCTACAGAAGTAGACTGACACATGTTTATCCCTCAGAGCGGCTAATGGGTTTGAACCGGCAACCTTTCAGTTAGCAGCCGAGTGCTTAACCACTGCACCACCGGGGCTTCTCCTGTCAAGATTACAGCCACTGAAAACCCTATGGAGCACAGTTCTACTCTGTAACACATGGGGTCGCCATGAGGCAGAATCGATTCAACCGCAAAGGCTTTTTTTTTTTTTTTTTGGTTTTTAATTTCAGGTAAACGGCCTCCTCATTCAAGCTCAGCACACCTCTGACATTCCAGACTTCTAGAATCCACAGGGACAGCTGGAGGTGGCTTTTCCCCAAGGAAAAAGAGGTGGGTAGGTCACATTCACACCCACAAATGGGTCCTATGGTTAAGAGATTTGGGGGAACACTGGGTTCAACAGGTGCTTTTCAACAAGATTTTTGCATTTTAGAAATGCCAAAGCAAAATCCAGATTGCTTCGGCCCAATGCCCTTTTCCCAGGTGCAACCACCCATTTGGAAGAGGAAGGTGACAACATTATCTTTTTGCCAAGATCTCTTTAAACATCTGCCTTTTCAGTTTTCATTGGTGTGCCCCTTCCTACTGTTTATGCTGTTTTTGAACTGGCTGGAGCACTCACTAAGAAAATCAAGCTGCTTTTTTGTTACTGTTTTTTTCTAGATCAGGGATTGGCAAACTGTGGCCCACAGGCCAAATCTGGCCCATTTCCTATTTTTGTAAATAAAGTTTTATTGAAACACAGCCTCACTCATTTATTTGTGCACTGTCTGTGGCTGCTTTCAAGGTACTACAACAGGGTTGAGCATTTGTGACAGTGACCATACGACCCATAAAGCCTAAAATACTTATTTATAATAAAAAGCCTAAAGTATTTATAATAAAAATTAGTTTTTCTCTGGCAGATAATTACAGAAAAGTTTGCCGACCCTGGTGCTAAGTTGTGGAGAACTCAGTTGCCTAAGAGACTAGACTTCCTCAAGGACGTGACAGCCCCCTTTTTATCTAAAATCAGTTGTCGTAGAGTTGATTCTGACTCACAGCAATTCCATGTATGTCAGAGTAGAACTGTGCTCCATAGTGTTTTCAATGGCTGATTTTTCTGAAGTAGATTGCCAGGCCTTTCTTCTGAGGTACCTTGGTGGACTCGAACCACCAACCTTCTGGTTAGCAGCCAACTGTGTTAACCATTTACACTACCCAGGGACTCCTATGCATCCAAAGCCCTTACAGTATTCTGGCTGAGACCCACCCCTTCACTGCTGTTGTTGTGTGCCATCAAGTCACTTCCGACTCACAACGAAACTATAGGACAGAGTAGAACTGACCCCTAGGGTTTCCTACGCTGTAATATTTGCAGCAGATTTTCAGGTCTCTTCTGCAGAGGAAACCCTGGTGGCGTAGTGGTTAAGTGCTACGGCTGCTAACCAAACGGTCAGCAGTTCGAATCCACCAGGCACTCCTTGGAAATTCTATGGGGGCAGTTCTACTCTGTCCTATAGGATCGCTATGAGTTGGAATTGACTCAACGGCACTGGGTTTGGTTTTGGTTTTTGGTCTCCTGCAGATAGGATGGTGGGTTCGAACTGCCAACTTTTAGGTTGGCATCCAAGTGCTTAACCATTGAGCCACCAGGACTCCACCCCTTCACTAAACAACAACAACAAAAAACCCTTTGCTTTCATGTTGATTCTGCTCATAGCGACTCTGTAGCTTCACTAGGCCTCTTCAATTGCCCTACATGGTAAGTACAAAAAAATTTTAAAATACAGAAATACATATGAACAAAAGTTTTTTTAATAACCCTAAATCCCACCATCCAGAGCCAACAACCACTATTACCATTCTGATATATGTCAACCGGGACATCTGCCAATGTAAATGGGAACTTTCTGCCAAAACTAAAATAGAATTAGACCATATACTCTTTTTATTTTATTTTTAAATATATATCATGAACATCCTTCATGTCAATAGCTATACAACAGACTCTAATGCTTATATAGGACTCTACACTGACTCTTCGCTAACTGACTATCTTGTTATCTGACATTTTGCATTTCCAATAGTAAAAAATCTACTATCTATTTTGTGCATCAACAATGTATGTCTGGCAGTAACGAACACCAAGGTATGAAGCAAGAGTAATGCTGGGTATGAGGGTTAAGGTTATGTGTCGGCTTGGCTGGGCCATGATTCTCAGTGGCTTGGCAGTTATGTAATGATGAAATTTGGCAGTTATGTAATGATATAGTCATCCTCCATTTTCATATAACGTTGGTTTCCACTTAACAACCTGGTCTTTTGAACCTAACTAAAATTGTCAATAAGTGAAGAAAAAAAAAAATTAAGCGAGGAGTGGGTATATTAGAGACAATTGCATAGGAAGGTGGCCTGTTGGCGCAACTGTTAAGCACTCAGCTGCTAACCAAAGGGTTGTCAGTTCGAACCCCCCCAGCAGCTCCACAGGAGAAAGTCCTGGGAGATCTACTCCCGTAAAGATTATAGCCTAGAAAACCCTATGCGGCAGTTCTACTCTGTCACATGGGGTCACTATGAGTTGGAATTGACCCAATGGCACCTAACAACGACATCAATTACACAAATCACCTACCCTCTAGTACAGGATCAGGGCCCTGATGATGCAGTAGTTAAGAGCTACGGCTGCTAAACAAAAGGTGAAAAAAAAAAGTAGGCAGCTCAAATCCACCAGCCGCTCCTTGGAAACCCTCTGGGGCAGTTCTACTTTGTCCCATAGGGTCATTATGAGTCGGAATCAAATGGATGGCAACGAATTTGGGTTTTTTTTGTTTGTTTGTTTTAGTACTGGATCTTTAAATTGTTCTGAATTATTCACCATTATAACCAACACTGCAGTGAACATCCACATGTAATTATTTTCTCAAGATAAACATTGCCTAGAAGTGAGCTCGCTGGTTCAAGGGTGTACAACTTTTTTAAAAGTTTTTGTTATATCCCGAATGGACCTTTGCACCTAAAGGAAGCACGTCCCATGCTGACTCAACTCAAAGCTTCGGAGGCCAGAGTTCTCAACCTCTCCCCTGGGGCAGACCCAATAAAGGTGTCTCGTGAGCAATAAACCAGGACACTTGGCTGGCCTTGTCTTCCCTTGAAACTTTACTGGCCCTGGTTTATGGCATGATCATAATAAACTTGACCACAAGGCTTCCAAGGCCAATTAGAGTAGCTCACAGAAAGAGTAAGTTTGGGGCCAGCCCAGAGTCCCTGGACAGGTCTGGCGTTGGAAGAGCGAGCCAGAAGGAAGACCAGCCAGGAACTGATGTTCACTGCAGGTGGAACTCAACCCCTAAACTCAATTCAACACACAGTCTGTAAGCACCTGCTGTATGCCAGGTACAATGCTTGGCTCAGTAACAGGTGAATACAACATGCTCTCCCTTTAGGGAGTCTAAAAAGGGCATATTGCATTCCAGAAAGAAATAATTCCCTTCAAGTGCAAATGAATTTCTGAAGGAATTAGCTTCTGTTGGCCCAAGAACTGCCTTATGTGCAGAGCTCAAAGCCTGTCTCATCACATCACTCCCCACCTCTAAAACCATCAATGGCTCCCATTGCCCATTGCCTTGGACAAGGTATCCAAGTCCTCTCTCCCCCAAAACCTAATCCTGGTCTACACGGTAGGCCCTGAACACACACCCAATTTCCCAAATGGGTCCCAGGATTTTAGTGTGTTTTTCATCCTGTTTCTTCTTTGTGGGTAGCCCTTTGCCCACACCACAATTTCCATATGCCCAAATCCCACCCATCCTTATAAAAAAAAAACAACTTACCATCATATAGATTCTGACTCATGGAGACCCCATACGTGTCAAAGTAGGACCCTGCTCCTTACGGTCTCCAATGGCTAATTTTTCAGAAGTAGATCACCAGACCTTTCTTCTATAGTACCTCTGGGTGGACTTGAACCTTCAACCTTTCGGTTAACAGTCAAGCGCTTAAACGTTTGCCACACCCAGGAACATACCTATCCTTTTAGGACAGCTTAAATGTCACCTTCTCCAGGAAGCATATGCTGATTTTCCAGCCCAAAGTGACGTCCAACCTTCCTCAGCAATTTACCCGATCATAACACCGTGTATGAGATATGAGCCCAAGTGTCTTCCCATTGCAAGATTTACAGCCCTGCCCCCATCCTACCCAAGGCATAAACCCCTCCTCTCTGAGTTTCCCTTCACAGAACCTACTCACACCTGGCACAGACAAGGCAGATTGGGATAGTGCTGGATTCCTCTGATGTGGGAGGCAGCCCATGTGGGACACAGGATGGTGTTAGGTAACCGTGAGGATGCCGTGATATCCAGGCTCAGCCTTGAATGACATTGGGTGCAGCTGTTTTCTTTCTCATTCTCATGGGAGTCTTCTGTTGACGTCCCAAGACAGTCTTGGCTTGGTGCTTCTTTGCCTTTAACACCTACATCTCCGTTACCTGCTCACCTCCAAATTTAAGAGAGAGAAAACAGTCTCAAGCTTAGACCACTAGTCACAACAGTAGCAGCAGTAATAGATTTTAAAAATATTCATTGTATTTAATCTTACTGTTATTTTCTATTTAAGGCAAGTGACACTAGTTTTCTATTTACAATACTTTGTTTTTTCTTTAAGAATCTTTTTTAAAGAAAATTATTTAGCTTCTGAAAAAGTGAAAAGTTTAAAAATAAAATAATGGTTCAGTGGTTATGTTGTTATGGCAAAAGCCTATAAGGTTGGAAACCACCATAAAATAGAAAGAACATGGTATCGGAGTCAAGCAGTACAGATACAGTTCCTGGCGCAGCTTCCTCCTTTAAGGCTAAAAAGTCAGACACTCATTTTCCCAGTCTCCTTTGTAGGTAGGAGCCATGTTACACAATTTTGATCAGAGAGATGTAAGGGGAAATGGCTGGAATGCATCCAGGGAGGCTTTTGCATAGCTGATAAAATGCGCAGATGCCACTCCTATTGCTGCCTTCCCTTCTTCCTACCTGGAACCAGGATGTGATGCCTGGAGCTACAGCCACTATATTGGGCTCATAAGGATGGTGACATGGAAAAGACCTTGATGGCAGAGTTGAGCCACTGCACTAAGCCAAAAGACAAGAAAACAGGGACTCACACACCTGAACACCAATGTCCATGGCAGCATTATTCACAGCAGCCAAAAGGTGGAAACAACCCAAGTGTCCCTCAACAGATAAATGGATAAATATAATGTGGTATATACATACAACGGAATATTACTTAGCCATGAGGCAAAATGAAATTCTGATACATGCTATGACATGGGTGAGCCTTGAAAACATTATGCTGAGTGAAATAAGTCAGATAACAAGAAAACAAATAGTGTATGATCCCACTTAAATGAAATACCTAGAATAGGCCAATATATAGAGTCAAAAGTTTATTAGCGGCTACCAAGGGGCAGGGGGAGGAGAGAATGAGGAGTTACTGCTGAAGGTGCTGAGTTTCTGTCTGAGGGTGATGGAAAACTTTTGGAAATAGATAGTGGTGATGGTAGCACAACATGGTGGATGTAATTGTCACTGAGTTGTACGCTTAAAAATGGTTAAGATGGCAACATTCTTGTTGCATATATTTTACCACAATAAAATTAAAAGGAAAACCTGAAAAGATGGTCAAGACTGGACCTATGTCCCAGGGACGTAAGGATTTCAGTCCACCTCTGGCTACCGCACCCCACCCCACCCCACCCCACGCCACTACCACCAGCCAGTCCCATTTCCTTCCTCTGTGCCAGCCAAGGCAATCAGTCTGCAGCGATGGCTGCCATGTCCTCTCCTGGTTTTCCCATGAGGATAACTGTGCCTCCCACGCCCCGCAGGCAGCCAGCTGACTCCCTCCACCTCTTGTACCAACTTCCCAGCACCCTTGTAAGCCTGTCAGGGCCTGGCACTGCCAGCCTCGGGGCACAAGGGCAGGCCCACTCCTGGCACAGAACCCGGGCCTCCATGAGGCTGAAGAATTGCATCTGCCCCAATCGCCAACAGGATAACCCAACGAGCCATTCCAAATGGATTCAACGGCTTTGTCCTTGCACCCGTTAAGTGCTGGCCCTGGGAAAGCCCGGTAGCTATAATTGTTGTTAGGGGCATCGAGTCGATTTTCAACTCACGGTGACCCCATGTGACAGAATAGAACTGCCACACAGGGGTTTTTTTGGCTGTAATCTTTACAGGAACAGATCACCAGGTCTTTCTCCTGTGCAGCCACTGGGTGAGTTAGAACCGCTAACCTTTTGGTTAGCAGTAGAACAGTTAGCCGCTGCGCCATCAGGGCTTCTTGGTAGCAATAATGACTATCATCAAATCACTATCATTATTTGGGCATTAATTCTGTGCCAGCACATGAAATGTATCCCCTCATCTAATCCTCCCAAGCACCCTCTGAAGATGTGGCCAGACTAGGCCCATTTGATGGATGAAAACAACAAGGCTTGGGAAGGCTGAGCAATTTGCCCAAGTGGTGGAGCCAGGATTTGAACTCGGGAGGTCTCACTCCAGAGTCCACTCTGTTAAACTCTGCAGCCTCGACAGTGCTGTGTTATTAACCACTAACCATGTACTAAGGTGCCCTGATGGCACAATGGTTAACTGCTTGGCTGCTAGCCAAAAGGTTGGCATTTGGAACTCATCTAGCGGCTCCATGGGAGAAGGACCTGGTGATCTGCTTCCGTAAAGGCTACAGCCTAGAAAACCCTATGGGGCAGTTCTACTGTGTCACATGGGGCTGCTATGAGTCCAAAATCAACTCGACGGCACCTAACAACAACAACTATGTACTAGGCTCTGTAGCAAGGGCTCCACAGGTGTAATTTCTGTTAATCCCTTCAACAACCCCCTGGGGTTGATACAATTATCGTCCCCATTTTACAGGTGGGTAAACTGAGGTTTCAAAAGGCACAGTGATTTACCAAGATCAGCACACATAGGATTCCACTCAGGTTATCTGATGCCAGAGTATATGCCCTTTGCTCCCCACCCCTGCCTTGCCTCACCCCATCCCCTGGCACAGGGCCCACCCAGCTCAGAGCAGGTTTTCAGGCAAGTTTTGGGGCAGGACATCCTTATCCTTGAAGCATAGTTTGGTTAGGGAGGCAGATATGGCTGTAGACAGCGATCACAACACTCAGAGGCATGACTGAGACCCAGGGCCACCCAGAGGAGGAAGACTTTGTAGTAGACGGAATAATCCCCCTTCCAAAAATGTCTAGGTCCTAATCCCCAAAACCTGTGAATATGTTACCTTACATTGCAAAAGAGACTTAGCAGCTGTAATTAAGAACCTTGAGATGAGGAGATCAGCCTCCATTATCCAGGTGGGCCCAAAGTAATCATAATGGTCCTTAGGGAGGCAGGAGAGTCAGGGTCAGGGTCAGAAATGTGATGACAGAAGCAGAGGTTGGAGTGATATGGGGCTACAACCCAAGGAATGCTGGCAGACTCCAGAAGCTGGAAAAGAGAAGGAAGCAAATTCACCCCTAGAGTCTTCAGAAGGAACACAGGCTTGCAGAGCCATGTTGAGTTTCTGACCTCCAGAACTCTGAGATAATGAATGTATACTGTTAAAGCCACTAAACTGAAAGCTAATACAGGATAACTAGGCCATGGAAAGAGAAAGAGGAGAGGACTTCCTGAGGGAGGTGGCCTTGAGCTAAACCACTGCCTGAATAACCCCAAAGCTCACACCTCTATGAAGCTCTTGTCTGGGTTGGCACCTAGGGCCTTCAAAGGCCTCAGTCCCTCAGCCCTGGTTGACAGGACTTTTACAACATCGGATCCTGTGAGGTAGATCCTGGAACTGCACTTTCCATGTGGTTACTTAAATTTACCACCAGCCATCTGTCAGTTTGCCATAATGCGGTGGCTTGCATGTTGCTATGATGCTGGAAGCTACGCCGCTGGTACTTCAAATACCAGTAGGGTCATCCGTGGTGAACAGGTTTAAGTATAGTTTCCAGACTAAGAAAGACTACGAAGAAAGGCCTGATGATCTACTTCAGAAAACCAGCCAATGAAAACAGTATGGTCACACCAGAATATTGCTCAATACAGGGCTGGGAGATGAGCCTCCTTAATTGGAAGGCACTACACAACCACCACAACAATGGACTCAAACAAGCCAACAATATGAAGATGGCGCAGGACCAGGCAACGTTTTGCTCTGCTGTATGTAGGGTTGCCATGAGTCAGAGCCAACTTGACGGCAACTAACAACCACTTAAATTTAAATATCAATTAGTTACAATCAAATAAAATTTTAAAACCAGTGCCCCAGCTAAACTAGCCACATTTCAAGTGCTCAGTGGGCACATGAGCCTAGTCAGTGGCTGTCTCACTGGACAGCGCAGATACGTGACATTTCCATCACTAAGAGAGTTCTCATGCACAGCTCTATATGATCACCATGTACAGATGGGGAAACTGAGGCTCAGCGAGGGAGTCACATGGGCAGGGAAAGGCAAAGCTGATACAGTGGTTAAGTGCTTGGCTGCTAATGAAAAGTCAGCAGTTCAAACTTACCAGCTGCTCCATGCGAGGACGATGTGGCAGTCCCTTCCATACAGGCTTGGAAACTCTATGGGGGCAGCTCTACTCTGTTCTATGGGGGCGTTATGAGTTGAAATTGACTTGACAGCAACGGGTTTTAACTTTATTCTCAGGCTTCTCCAGACGGGGAAGAAAGACCTGGGCAAACTCGGCTGATGTACCACCACCCAGGTCTAACCTTTATTTAACTTAACCACAGATTACTCTCCCACTGTAAAGAGTCATAACCCCCAGAATCACTGCGAACAATTTATTTTGACTTCTTTGCCCTCTGCCTTAAATGCAGGGTGTACCATGACATGGGCAGGGGAGAGGCCTCAGGTTACTGAAGGGTCTGCTTCCCCAGGCTCCAGGGGATAACGTGGCTCATTATGGGGACGGACATTTGTGCTTTAGGCCGAAGAACGTCATGTGTTCCCATGATCAGCCACTGCCCCTCTGACCTGCAAATCTACCGTCTCTATTAATTGGCGTGCAGGGCGCTAAGAAAAATCTCTACCTACGGGGTTAGAATTATACCATAAACACACTACAATGGACGTGGTTCCATTTCTAGGGGAAACTTTGCAACCTACAAGGAATTCTCTTCGGATGCACTGATTGGTACATAACGAGCTATGATAAGTACAATCAAATCTTTTACACTTTCAGGGAAAGGCAATTATAAAGAGGTTCAGACAAAGAAATAAAATCTAATTACAAATAAGTTTTAAATGAGTTCCCTCAGTGGTGGGGAAATGGGTAGATGGAAGAACAGAGATGGGAGAATAAACCGTCTATGCTGTGTGGTAACTTGGTTTTGAAACATGTGAACGTATTATTCAGTCAATAAATAATTAAAAGTTCAATTTTAAGAAGTTTAGGTACAGTATAGGCATTTTGCTGTTGGTAAAGAATACTGAATATACCATGGACTGCCAGGAGAAGGAATATACCTGTCCTGGAAAGAGCGCAGCAACAATGTTCCTTAGAAGCAAGGATGGCACGACTTCATCTCACATGCTTTGTCCATGTCAGGAGGGGCCAGTCCTTGGAGAAGGACATCATGCTTGGTAAAGCAGAGGGTCAACGAAAAAGAGGAAGACTCCCGACGAGATGGACTGACACAGTGGCTGCAACAATGGACTCAAACGTAGCAACTATTGTGAGGACGGTGCAGGACCAGGCAGTGTTTCATTCTGTTGTACATAGGGTCGCGATGAGTCAGAACTGACTCGATGGCACCTAACAATGTTACATAGTCACTAAGATTCCATTTCTTGTTTTATTTAGATAGATGCACATGGATACGTTTCTAAATATGAATATGTGTACACTTACAGAAAGTACTAGAAGAATATATACATATATATATGAAAATGTTGACAAAGGTTAGCTCTAAAGGGGGTACATGAGACCACAGCAGATTTTAATCTTCTTTTGGCTTACTTAGAATTTCTAAATTCTATATAACAACAATAATAACAAGAATGTATAGCTAATTTCTGTGTGAAACACTTTACACACAAGAACCTGTTTATTTCTCCCAGGAACCTGTGATACGGGTGCTATTTTTACTCTCACTTTACAGAGGAGAAAACTGAAGCTCACAGACAGTAAGACCAGGAAGCCCACTTTCTTTACCCCTTTGCGGTATTGCCTTCCTATAAAATGAACATGATTGTAACAAGGAAAAAAAACTTTTTAAAAAAAAATGCCAAGGAAGTTAAAATAGGAAATTAAACTCACTAAGCTCATTAAAAAAAAAAAAAAAAAATTTTTTTTTTTTTTAAGCTCATTAAGCTTCGGAATACACAAATATCAAAGAGTCCAGGAATTCTCAAGGAGGGTGCAGCCGGCACCTTTGGTGCCCTGCCCTATCCCCACAGCACTCACCTCTATAGGCAGAAGGCTGCTTACTCAGAGGACACCTGTGGCTCTCTGGCTGAGGCTTGTTTCTGGCGTGGGAACACACTCAGAAGGCAAGCATCATAGGCCAGAAATGCCAGCAAGTCAATGCCCGAGCACAGCCATCCAGCCTTCCACCAGAGACCAACGGGGTTGGTATATAAATACCCCAGCTTCCTCCCTCCCTAGCGGATGCCTCTAGGTGCCTGTTCTAGCTGCCTCTCAGAACTCCCCAACTTTCTCTGTAACACACCTTGCCCTGGGTGGCACAAACAGTTTGCACTCGGCTACTGGTGGTGCAAATGGTTAACCACTCCACCGTTAACCGAAAGGTCAGTGGTTTGAACCCACCAGCTGTTCCACGGGAGAAAGATGTGGCAGTTTGCCTCCGTAAGGATTATCGCCTTGGAGACCCTATGGGGTAGTTCTACTCCGTCCTATAGGGCAGCTCTGAGTCAGAATCGACTCGACGGCATGGATTTGGATTTGGTGACTAACTTGAAGGTTGGCGGTTTGAACCCACCCAGCGGTACCAATGAAGGAAAGGTTTGATGATCTGCTTCTATAAAGGTTACAGCCAACAGGACCCTACAAGGCAGTTCTACTCTAACACGCATGGGGTCAGCATAAGTTGGAAGCAACTCAACAGCAATGGGGGTTTTATTGGCTCCTTCCTGTCCCTGTCTCACGACACTGTGGTGCTTCCTGGGATCACCTCCCCCAAAACCGCTTGTGCTCATCACACGCATCCTTGCCTCAGGGGCTGCTCCTGGGGGAACCCGGCCTAAAACAGGAGTCTTGACTGTACGGGGCTGTCGCCTGCACCTGATGATGCTCGACATGTCTGCTCGATGGTTACCATGGTTACCAGCAGCACACCAGCCTCCCAGTCATGGTGACAACCAAATCTCCAAACACTCCCTAGGTGTTTAGGGAAAAAAAAAAAAACAAAACTCCAGTGCGGTTTTCTTCCTGGATCATGAAACCACAGCATCTACATGACAAATACTGAGTCCAAAAATGAGGTAAGACTGCTTAGTTTTTTGGGCAGGACAATGGGAAAGAGGAGACCCCAGGTATATCTATGCCAGAGAGAAGAATGCTTTTCCTAACCCAGAGGTGGGACACATGCTGGTCAGAATCACCACTAGAACTGGAGCTCCTGATTCATGAAGCCAAAAATACAGATACAGACACAGACATAGACATATGTTGTTGTTAGCTGCTGTCAAGTCAACCCTGAGTCATGGTGACCCCATGCGCAACAGAACAGGACCACTGTGATCCACAGGGTTTTCATTAATTTTTGGAAGTAGATCACCAGGCCTTTCTTCCCAGTCCAGCTTAGTCTAGAAGCTCCACTGAAACCTGTTCAGCATCACAGCCAACAGGCAAGCCTCCACTGACGGACGGGTGATAGTTGCTCATGGGGTGCATTGGCTGGGAATTGAACCCAGGTCTCCCACATGCAAGGCTGGAAGGTGAGCATTCTACTACTGAACCACCACTGCCTACATATATTTTCACATCGTATTAAAAAAAAAAAAAAAACATTGCTGTCAAGTTGATTCTGACTCATAGGGACCCTATGGGACAGAGTAGAACTGTCCCATAGGATTGCTAAGGCTGTAAATCTTTACAGAAGCACACTGCCACATCTTTCTCCTGTGGAGCAGCTGGTGGATTCGAACCACCAACCTTTAGGTTAGCAGCCAAGCACTTAATCACTGTGCCACTGGGGCTCCCATATATATGAGGGTAAGTCAAAAAGTATTGCTACAAAACCATAGAAATCTTTACTAAACGAAAATATCAAAATGTGAAGCCATAGTTTCCTGACATAGCCTCCATTTAGACCTACACGCTTCTGAAGGCGGTATTTCCATCTCTCTCACCCTTCCCCAAAGAATTCTCTGCCCTGCAATTTACCACAACAAAACGGCAGTTTTGGCATCCTTGAGGGACTCAAATCGGGTTCCTTTCAAATTTCTTTGAGTTTGGGGAATAAAAAAAGGTCTGAAGTGGCAAGACCAGGGCCGTTGGGTGGATGGGGTGAGGTCTTCCAAAGAAATTCTCACAGGACAGCCCTCGCTAACCCTCGCAGAATGAACAGGTACATTGTGTGATGGAAAAAAATTACTCGGCGCCACTTGCCTGGGCTGTTTCTCACCACTGCACTTTTCAATTTTCTTAAAACTTCTTCATAATAAGCTCCTCTGATTGTCCTTGGAGAAAGTCTATCAAGATTACCCCTCAGGAATGCCAAAAAACAGTCGCCATAACCTTCTAAGCAGTCTTCCCTCTCTTCGCTCATCTTTGAGTTCTTCCTGACCTTCCTTAAAAGGCTTGATCCATCTAAAAACAAGTTTATGGGGCAACATTCCCATAAGCTCGTTGCAAAGCTTCAATGATTTGGGAAGATGTCCACTTGAGTTTTCTTAAAAATTTGATGTTAGCTCCGACTATAAAATCGTTTTTTTCCATGGTACAAAAAGTATCCTCTGTTTGAAGGCACCCTAGGAGACTAAGACAAGTGTGTTACTGAGGGAACTCGTCTGCAGCCATCCACTGATCACAGAGGCATGTTTAGACATGTTTTGTTTGGAATAAACATATATGAATTGGAACCCTAGTAGCAATCTTTCTGACTTACCCACGCATATGTATAGGATATAAAACTGCTTTACCTAAAGGGTTCCATGGAAACCCTAGCAGCGTAGTGGTTAAGAGTTACAGCTGCTAACCAAAACGTTGGCAGTTTAAATCCACCAGGTGCTCCTCAGAAACCCTACAGGGCACTTCTATTCCGTCCTATAGGGTCGCTATGAGTTGGAATTGACTCAATGGCATTTTTTTTTTTTTAAGGGTTCCATAAATTCAGAGATGTCACCTTGAAGACTAAGGTGCACCTGACCCAGCCATGGTATTTTCAATCGCATCATACGTATGTGAAAGCTAGACAATGAATAAGGAAGACAGAAGAAGAATTGACGCCTTTGAATTGTGGTGTTGGTGAAGAATATTGAATACACCATGGGCTGCCAAAAGAACGAACAAATCTGTCTTGGAAGAAGTACAACCAGAATGCTCCTTAGAAGCAAGGATGGCGAGACTGCGTCTTAAATACTTTGGACATGTTGTCAGGAGGGATCAGTCCCTGGAGAAGCACATCATGCTTGGTAAAGTACAGGGTCAGCAGAAAAGAGGAAGACCCTCAACGAGGTGGATTGACACAGTGGCTGCAACAATGGGCTCAAGCATAACAACTGTAAGGATGGCGCAGGACTGGTCACTGTTTCATTCTGTTGCGCATAAGGTTGCTATGAGTCGGAACAGACTCAACGGCACCTAATAACAACAACATAAATTCAGGTTCTCCCATCCCAGCTCCAGGAATCCTGTATGGATGGAAGAACCCCACAGCAGGCCTCATCTGAAAACTATCAGCCTCTAGAGCCTGCCCAGCTAGGGAGAAAAGCCGAGAGGCCTGGCAAGACTGTCCAGTCCCAGATTCATGCTTGAGCACTTTTTAAAACAGAAAGTGCCCTAAAGGATTCTAAGAGATCACACCCCCACACCCAATCCTATTCAATCTGACTCTTACGTCTCCCTCCATACCCTCTATTTCTCTGCATCCATTCCCTGGGCCCATCCCACCCCCACCCCACCCCACCCCCGTCCAAATACCACCTCTGGCCTGAATGATCCTTCCGTCTTCCCCCGTCCTCTTACAGTCCTGCTCCACACTGAGGCAGGCATGATCTTTCCAAATGGCCAACCTAAACATGCCATCCCCTACATAAAAACCTTTCAGCAAGGTAAGATCATGAAGCTTCTAGAAGAAAAGACAGGATAAATTGATCTTAAGTAAAATCGAGAATTTCTGTTCATCAGAAGACACCATTAGGAGAGTGAAACACCAGACCAGACTAGGACAAAATATTATTTACACACACACACATATCAGTGGCCATCAAGTCAATGCCAACTCCTGGAATATTAACCAAACTTTGCAAAATACGTATCACAAAGAACTCTATCCATAATACATAAAGAACCCCTCCAAGTCAATAAGAAAAAAAGGGCAGGCAATGCAGGTTGGCTTTTTGGTTTGTCTAGAGGACAAAAGCCTTGAATGGGCATGTCACACACAGGGGAAAAAAAAAAAATCCAAATGATCAATAAGCACGTGAATAGATGCTCAACTTCACTGGTTATCAGGAAAACACAAAGTAAAAACATAATCTGATACTACCACGTATTTACTGTAATGGCCAAAATCACAGTAACTGACGTTAGCAAGCTGACAAAGATGTGGAATGACTGGAACTGGTTTTAAATTGGTACAACCACTTTAGAAAACTGTTTGGCTGTACTAGAGCTTTGACCCAGCAATTCTACATCAAGGTTCTAGGCTATTCACCTGGACTCCAGATTGACAACATCGCCTCCAAAATATAAGTCTAAAATGAATTAACGTGCCAATGACAAGCTCAGGTCTTGCCAAGAGCCCTGTTGTAAGGGAAGGCAAAATCCAGATGTCTTTGTCTCCCAACATCCTTTAGTTTTGTTTTAATTTTATTGTGCTTTAGGTGAATGTTTATAGCTCCAGCTAGTTTCTCATTCAAAATTTATATACATTTTGTTTTGTGACATCAATTGCAATCCTTGCAATGTGACAGCACTCTCCCCCTTTCCACTCCAGGATGTGGTTGAACTAAGAAGCAATTCCTCCTGTGTGTTACTGTTTGTTTTCTAGGGCTGTCTAATCTCTGAAAAGTGGACTTTGGGAGTAGCTTCATTTCTGGGTTAGCAGAGTGTCTGGGGGTCATAGTTTCAGGGATTCCTCCAGCCTCTGTCAGACCTGTAGGTCTGGTCTTTTTTGGTGAATTTGAATTTTGCTCTATATTTTTCCCCTGCTCTATATGGGACACTCTATGCTGAGCCCCGTCAGATTGGTGGTGGTAGCTGGGCACCATCTAGCTCTTCTGGGCTCAGGCTGGTAGAGGTTCATGTGGTCCTTTAGCCCTTTGGCTAATATTTCCTCGTGTCTTTGGTTTTCTCCATTCTCCCTTGCTCTGGACAGGATGGGACCAATAGATGTATCTTAGATGGTCACTCACAAGCTTTTAAGACCCCAGATACTACTCAACAAACTAGAATGTAGAATATTTTCTTTATGAACTATGTTATGCCAATTGACCTACATTTCTCCAGAGACTATGGTCTTCAGCCCTCAGCCCCAGCAGCTGAGTCCCCAACGGTAATTGGGTGTATCTAGGAAGCTTCTATGGCTTTGCTTTGGTCAAGTTGTCCGACTTCCCCTATATTGCATGTTGTCTTTCCCTTCACCAAAGTTGACACTTGCCTACTACCTAGTTAGTGATTTGCCCTCCCCATTCCCCCCTACCGTCATAGCCATCAAAGAATTTTTTTATGCGTCCAAACCTTTTCTTGAGATTTTATAATAGTGATCTCATACAATATTTGTCCTTTTATGATTGATTTATTTCACTCAGAATAATGCCCTCCAGATTCATCCATGTTGTGGGATGTTTCGCGGATTCATCGTTATTCTTTATCGTTGCATAGTATCCCATCGTGTGTATGTACCATAGATTGTTTATCCATTCATCTGTTGATGGGCATCTAGGTTGTTTCCATCTTTTGGCTATTGTGAACAATGCTGCAATGAACATGGGTGTGCATATGTCTATTCGTGTGACGACTCTTATTTCTCTAGGATATAGTCTTAGGAGTAGGATTGCTGGATCATATGGTATTTCTATTTCTAGCTTTTTAAGGAGGTACCTTTATCATTTTCCATAGTGGTTGTATCATTTTGCATTCCCACCAGCAGTGCATAAGAGTTCCAATCTCCCTGAAGCCTCCCCAACATTTATCATTTTCTTTTTTTTTTTTTTGATTAGTGCCAGTAGTCTCTGGGTGAGCTGGTATCTCACTACAGTTTTGATTTGCATTTCTCTAATGGCTAATCACAAGCATTTCTTCATGTGTCTGCTAGCCACCTGAATGTCTTCTTTGGTGAAGCTTGTTCATATTCTTTGCCCATTTTTTCATTGGATTATTTGTCTTTTGGTTGTTGAAGTATTTTGTAGATTTTAGAGATTAGACCCCTGTCAGGTATGTCATAGCCAAAAATTTTTCCCCAGTCTGCAGACTTTCTTTTTACTCTTTTTGTAAAGTCTTTTGACAAGCATAAGTGTTTAATTTTTAGGAGGTCCCAGTTACCTAGTTTGTCTTCCAGTGTTTGTGCATTGTTAGTTATGATTTGTATTCTATTTATGCCATGTATTAGGGCCCCTTGCATTGTTCCTATTTTTTCTTCCATGATCTTTTTTGTTTTAGGTTTTATATTTAGATCTTTGATCCATTCTGAGTCGGCTTTTGTGTATAGTATGAGGTATCGATCCTGTTTCATTTTTTTTACAGATGGACATTCAGTTATGCCAACACCATTTGTTAAGAGGCTGTCTCTTCCCCATTTAATGGATTTTGGCCCTGTGTCAAATATTAGCTGCTTGTAGATGGATGGATTTATCTGGGTTCTCAATTCTGTTCCACTGGTCTATGTGTCTGTTGTTGTACTAGTACCAGGCTGTTTTGACGACCATGGCTATATAGTAGGTCCTAAGTTCAGGCATGTGAGGCCTCCCACTTTGGTCTTCTTCAGTAGTGCTTTATTTATCCGTGGCCTCTTTCCTTTCCATACAAAGTTGGTGATGAGTTTCTCCACCTTGTTAAAGAACGTTGTTGGAATTCAGACCAGGATTGCATTATATCTGTAGACCACTTTAGGTGGTACTGACATCTGCACAATGTTGAGCCTTCCTATCCATGAGCATGGTAACATCCTTTAGTTCTATCTCTGTGAGATATGCAGAAGCAGCCCATGGAAACATTCGTGCTCTCGTATGCCCGTGTTCACGGCAGGGCTGTCCACAATAGCCAAAAGGTGGCAACAGCCTAAATGTCCATCAACAGATGAATGGATAAGCAAAATGTGGTACATACACACAATGGAACATTACTCAGCCATAAAGGGAAATGAAATCCTGATGCATGCCACCACATGGATGAACCTCGAAAACATCATACTGAGTGAAGTAAGTCAGACACAAAGACACAAATATTGTACGATCCCACTTATATGAAATATCTAGAATAGGCGAGTAGATAAAGACCTAAGTTTATTAGTGGTTACCAGGGTCGGGCAGGAGGGAGGGGGAGAAGGGGACTTACTGCCTGGGGGACACTAAGCTTCTGTTAAGGGTGATGAAAGGGTTTGGAAATGGATGGAGGTGACGGTTGGACAAAATGAACGCGATCAATGTCACCAAGTTGTATGTGTGAGAAGCATTGAAATGGTGAATGTTTTCTTACACATACATTTACTACAATTTAAAAAAAAAATCCTTGCTTTTCACCACCAGCAATGAAATTCTAAAATGTCCCTCTGAGTCCAGAGAGGGCCCTCAATCCAGACATCCTGCCCCATAATCAGCTCTCAGAATAGCCACCTGGGGAGACTAGGCTCAGTTCCCCTGAGTCATTTTGAGCCCCTCCCCTGAAGACCACTTACCCGACCTTGTTACAGAAAACGCTATACAATCTCCTAAATTTGGATAAACACCACCTGCTCTCACTTGTCCCAAACCCTCATTTTGCCCAGCGTAATCACCAGTTGCCCAGCCTAGTGCTCAGAGGAATAATATGTGGGGATGGCAGCCAGGACTCCCGGCTCTCCTGACCCTGTCTGTGTCCCTCTCTAGGGCCATTCAGAGCTCAGGCTTCCAGAGTCAGCCAGCTGTGCGTCAAATCCCAACTCTGCCTCTACTAGCTGTGTGACTTTGGATGAGTCACTTCACCTCTCTGAGCCTCAGTTTCCTCATCTATAAAATGGAACCAAGGGCATGCACTTCACTGGCTTTTGTGTGGATTAAATGAAATCATACACATGAAGTCCTTAGCAGATGGTATCATTATCATCATCATCAACATTATTATTATTAATCACTTAGTGTGACTGAGGGGAGACAGGAGGCTGTGGAATTAGACCACTCAGCTTCTGTACATTTGCAAAAATGAGAAGGCCAAGAAGGAAGAGGGACAGGCTTCATCCCACATCCCAAATGACACAAGGAAGCGAAGTTGCCTGGGAAGTATCTGTATACAGCAGGCACTCAGTAGACAGGAACTCTGATTATTTTAAAATTCGTCCTCAGCAGGTGGGCCAAAGAAAATGACCACCCTGAGTTCAGAGATCCTTTTATGTCCCCCAAAAACCAGTTGCTGTCAAGTTGACTCCGACTCATGACAAGCCCACGTGCATCACAGTAGAACTCTGCTCCACACGGTTATCAATGGCTGTTTTTTCGGAACTATGTTGCCAGGCCCTTCTTCTCAGGCACCTCTGGGTGGACTCAAACCTCTGATCTCTTGGCTAGTAGCCGAGTATGTTAACCATTTGCACCATGCCCAAAGAGGCAGAAGTGGGACTGGAGGAGGTGCTCCCTCCTCGGTGCCTCTGAGCTCATCTTCTGGCTCACTTGGGCCCCTCTGCCTGCTGGAGCCATCCTGGCTCTCACCAGAGCTCGTCACTCACTGCACGTTAGCCACCACAGGAAGCACCTGCCTCCTCATGGTAGGTGCAGTTAGAGCCCCATCCAAATCTTCTCGGCACTCAAGGACAACTTCTACTGTTGGGGGATAAACACCCGAGCTCTGCAGCCCTCAGGTGGGACAATTAGGAGGTATGTTCTACACCCACCCCAGAGGTCTCCCATAAATTTAAGCCCCAGCTGGCCCAGTGGTAACCCACTGATTTTTTCCATTGTTGGCGGCCATCGGGTCAGCTCCCAACTCATGGCAACCCCATGTAAAATGGAAAGAAAGGCTGCCTGGTCTTGCATCAACCCCATGGTCATTTGCAGGTCAGACTGTTGCGATCCGTAGGGTTTTCACTGGCTGATTTTCAGAAGTAGATCACCAGGCCTTTCTTCCTAGTCCACCTTAGTCTGAAAGCCCCACCGAAACTTGTTTAGCATCACAGCAACATGCAAGCCTCCACTGATAGACAGGTAGTGGCTGTGCATAAGGTACACTGACCAGGAATTGAACCCAGGTCTCTGGCATGGAAGGCAAGAATTCTACCACTGAATCACTACTGCCCTCCTTAATGCACCCTAATGGTGTGACGCCACCCAAATGAAGCACTTGCCCTCCCGTACTTGTCTCAGGCTCTGCTTCTGAGGGAGCCCAGCCTGAAATCACTGACTCACAAGGGATGGACTTGTTCAGAATGCCAGTTCTTCCCTAAGGTGTTGTGACGCAGTGCTGAGACACACAGCACCATGACATCCACAAACCACCGACCACCAAGACGACGTGAAGTGCCAATGTTGGCACTTGCTAACGTTTTAACAGTTGCTCTTTTGAAAATTTATTCAAAAGATTTATTGACCCACTGTGTGGCCAACTCTGTGCTTAGTGATGAGGCGATATGCTTAACTCAAAAGTCAGGGTTCCTACTTTCATGGAGTTTAGAGTCGGAGGTGAGGTAGGGGTAGAAATGGAGAGGCAATGAATAAGTTAACATCCCAGAACCAAGATGGCAGTGTGTGACAAGAGAGATGAAGGGAACAGGTTCTGTGATATGAGTCACGGTTGGGCCCTGTTATGGACTGAATTTTGCCCCCAAAAATGTGTGTCAACTTGGCTAGGTCATGATTCCCAGTATTGTGTAGTTGTCCACCACTTTATGATCTGACATAATTATCCTATGTGTTGTGAATCCCCAACCTCTATGATGTTAATGGAGCCCTGGTGGCACAGTGGTTAAGAGCGTGGCTGCTAACCAAAAGGCCGGCAGTTCAAATCCACAGGTTTGAAACGCTACAGGGCAGTTCTACTCTGTCCTATAGGACAGAGTTATGAGCTGGAATCAACTCGACAGCAAA
Organism: Loxodonta africana; assembly: GCF_030014295.1. NCBI lineage: Eukaryota > Metazoa > Chordata > Mammalia > Proboscidea > Elephantidae > Loxodonta > Loxodonta africana. Next base: position 31,545,622 of record NC_087360.1, read on the forward strand.
GGGTTTGGTTTGGTATGATATTAATGAGGCAGAATTAGAAGCAGTTATGTTAATGAGGCAGGACTCAATCTACAGGATTAGGCTGTATCTCGTGTCAATCTCTTCTGAGATGTAAAAGAACATCAAGCAGAGGAGGGGGACCTCATGCCATCAAGAAAGAAGTGCTGGGAGCAGAGCGCATCCTTTGGACCCAGGATCCCTGCACTGAGAAACTCCTTGGCCTGGGGAAGATTGATGACAAGGACCTTTCCCCGAACCAACAGACAGAGAAAGGCTTCCCTGGGAGCTCACACCCTGAATTCGGACTTCTAGCCTCCTAGACCGTGAGAGAATAAATTTCTGTTTGTTAAAGCCACCCACTTGTGGTATTTCTCTTATAGCAGCACTAGCTAACTAAGACAGGTCCCACAGATTAGGTGATCAAGGAAGGCTTCCTGGAGGAGGTGACATTTCTCCTGAATGACCTACAGGATCAGAAGGGGTCAGCCAAGGGAAATCCACGAGGTCTAGAACCAGAAAAGAGCTTGGGACATGGAAGAGACAGAAAAGCACACCCTAGCAAGGCTGGAGTGGAGCAGAGGGGAGTACTCTGGGCTGAGTCTGGAAAGTGGGCAGTGGGTACACCTTGTAGGGCACTGTGGCCATTGTAAGAGTGTCTTTGGGACTCTTCCAGCATCTCTTCCCATACCTGCCTCCCTTGCATTCTGATCTGCCTTCCTGAATGGGAGTGGGTGGCGTTACCACCCGCCTGCCAGGGGCCGCACAGAATTGCCCACTCCCAAGGGAGGGAGTCTCACACGTCAGCATCCTCTGTCCTGTGTGTCCATCTTGAGAACTGCTGGCTTAAAGGCAGGCAGAGGGCTGTGGGCAAGTGGGCATCTGAGACATGGGGACAGCTCTAGGGAGCAGTTCATAGCACACAGACTTGAGTTCAAATCCTGCCTTTATGTGCTTGGGCAGGTTTCTTAACTTCCTGAGCCTCAGTTTCCTCGCCTGTCAAATGGGTTAATAACCCTATCTACTTCAAACAGTTGCTGAGAGATTTGGTAAGACACTGCATGTAAAAGCGCTGGGCACCCTTTCTTCACTGAATGTGTTTTTATTTTGGTCTCCAAAGTAACAAACTTTTTTACTTGTCTCCTACTATGTGCCAGCAGGCACTGTACTAGGAGCAGGGATGCAGCTGTGAAGACCAGGCCAGTGTTAGGTCTAGGAGGGGAGACATTCAATTCTTACAGAAATGATAAACAAAGGCAAAATTAAGAGCACATAGCAGGTGTTCCCTCAGTCTGAGACTGTGCGCCCCAATAAGAGTCCCTGGGGGGTACAAATGGTTAATGCACTCAGCTGCTAACCGAAAGGTTGGAAGGTTGAGTCTACCCAGAGGCACCTTGGAAGAAAGGCCTGGTGATCTACTTCTGAAAAACTCAGCCACTGAAAATCCTATGGAGCACAGTTCTTCTCTGACACAGGGTCACCATGAGTCGGAATCGACTTGACGCCAATTGGTTTTTTGTCCCCCAATAAAAGTCCAGAGCCTACCGGTCACAACAACATTAACCGTGCAAATTGAGACTCCTGCTTAATAGTTGGTGGCTGTTAAGAAACCCAGACATGAGATCCTTAAAGAATCCACTTTTTAGGGGCTTCTTGGCTCTGGCAGGGTCCAGGCACACCTGCCCTCCCTCCCCCTGGCAACATCCTGAGTCCAGAGGCCATCTTACTGGATGGAGATTAGCGGCCGGATGGCTAGTCACGCCAAGGGTGGTGTCTGCTGTGCAGCATGAATCATGTCCTGCCCGTCCATAAAGGACGGGGCAGGCATCCACCAGACCCAAATCAGAAACCGCCATGTGGCCGTGCCCAGGAGGGGATGGGAGTGGATAAAAACCTCAGTCCCCAACCTCCCCACACGGGGCGAGGGGTCGGGGGAATAACAACCCAACAACAAAACAAGCACTTGCTCAGCTTACCACACAGGTCCCGGGCTCTAATATAATCTCCGCCAGATTGTTTCCTTGATTCCTCACCATTAACCCTGTGACTGCAGATATTAGTCCCATTTGACAGAGGAGGAAACTGAGGCTTAATGAGATTAACTGCCTTGCCCAAAATCACTCATCTTGTTGAATTCCAGAGCCCAAAAGGCTAAACTGCTCTGCTGGACTGACAGGAATGTAGAGAGGGGACAACCTGAACAGGGAAGGGCAGGTCCCCAAAGGAGGCCTGGGTGACAGGCATTTTCTATTAACCCACTGCTGTCAAGTCAATTCTGACTCATAGTGACCCTAGACAACAGGGTAGAACTGCCCCATAGGGTTTCCAAGGCTGTAAATCTTCACAGAAACAGACTGCCACATCTTTCTCTCATGGAGTGGCTGGTAGGTTCGAACTGCCAACCTCTTAATTAGCAGCTGAGCGCTTTAACCACTGCACTACCAGGGCTCACCATCTGACCATTATGACCCTGAAACTCCAGGCCAGCCCTGCAGCAAAGTGGCACAGCAGAGTGATTAAGGCGAGACTTCTGTTCTGTCAGTGACTTCGGTTATGCGACTAGAGCCTGTTTCCCAAGCTGGGCCAAAAGCTAGCACAGTGCCTGGCACACCCACCAAAGTCCCTGGCCCCTTCCCACAGATGAGGGGAGACCAGGCATCTGGCTACAGCAAGAGTCTGAGGCCAGCACTGTTGAAGCCGCCATCTGCAAGGCCAGGTCACCCGCAGTGCCGTCAAGGAAGGACAAGGCCAGGGCTCAAAACAGCGCCTACTGCGCCACGCCTGTTGACACCCAGAGGTGGCCTGTTCACGCTGGGGTCAGGCCCATTATGTGACCAAAACCCAGTACCACAACCTGGGGGTGCTGTTGGTGTACCCATACGGCCAGGGTGCACATGTGTGGGTGGAAATGCATGTGTGTGTGCTTGTATGCAGAGGAATGGGTTGTGCAAAGGCCCTAGGGCAGAAGAACTTTGGGAAGGGTGAGTGACAAGTGCACAGTACCCTTGGGGCAAAGAGCTGGGGTCAGAGGGCACCAAGTGCGTGAGGCTAGAGAGATGGGCCAAGAAATCTAAAATAACTGAAATGTCCAATGATCAGGGATTAGTTAAACAATATTCTATTCTTTGCCAATTTTGTGCAGTTGCTCCAAATGAAGTTTACAAACACTTCCTGGCAACACAAGAAAGTGACCAATAGCATGATGTTAAGCAAAAAAAGGGAGGCTGTAAAACCATATATGTCTGGGTTTTAAATATACACATATATGTAAAATCAGCATAATCCAGTTACATGTAAAATAAATCCCTCCCCCAAAATGCAAAAATCCCCCTGCCAAGATTTCACAGTGCTTGTTGGCTGGCGATGAGCTTCTGGATGCAATTTCTCCTTCCTGCTGTTTGGTATTGATAACGTTCTATTAAATTTTTTTTTAATGTTTAACAAAGACAGAGGAACGTTCACTGCCACCTTCCGTCCCGATCCTAAACTCCAAACGGCTTTCTGGAGCCGTGGTTTGAAGAGCACGGCCTTTTTTTGTTCAAATCCCAAATAAACAAAAGCCCTTTTGGCAGAGGTCCCTAGCGGGTGGACATTCACCCCGCGCACCCTCCCAGCACCACACTGCAGCTAAGACAACATCCAGTGTTTTCTTGGTAGAGGACGGGGGCTCTTAAGTGCTTGCTAAGTTCTGGGAACTCGTCCCAAATAGTTTCTTCTTCCACACCCAGGACCCTCCCTTTCCTGCGGCTCAGGGTCAGCCCTCCTCCCACTCTCTCGCCTTGGGCCAGCAAATGCCCCCCAGAGCCCTGACCATCCCTGAATTCCTGGAGCCTGGAAGGCCGGAAATCTTCCAGCTTAAAGATCACGCAACCCAAGCTCCCTTGTTACACCAGCAAAGAGACCGAGCTCAGAGAGGGGACATGAGCTGCCCTGAGCTACCCAGGGAGTGGGCAGCAAGGTCCACACTTAAACCTGGTCTTCCTTACCAGGGTTCATCAGATATGTGTTAAGCACCCACTGTGTGCTGGATACTGTTCCAAGCACAGGGGATGCAGAAATGAGGCATAAAGGTGAGGGCACCTGGTATACTCTGCCCCACCTCTCTGCCCTAGGGATACCTTGGACTTCTCACTCCCCTCCAAAGTTGTCCTACCCCAGGACTTTTGCACAGGCTGTTCCTGCTGCCTGTCTTCCTGTGGTACTTTCTTGAAACGCTTCCCTTTACTCTCATCACAGTTGCAGACTCAAGCAGTGCAGTGAAGACCATAAAGCAGGATTTTGTGGTAAGAGTCAGTGGAGGGGGTACAAACTCTAGATTAGGCTGGTGGCAGTTCTCTCTGAGGAGGGGACGTCTGAACTGAGACCAAAATGAAAAGGAAGAGCCAGCCAGCCATACAGACAGCCAGGGAAAGAATGTTCCAGAAAGAAAGCCAGGGAGGCAGGGTCAGGTGGGCAAGGAAAGGTATAAAGGGATGGGGTGGGGAGGTGGGCAGAGGCCGTGTCCGCTGCGTCTCCACAGAAGGGCATGTGGCTCTGCTGTTTGTGGGACAGGAAGTCTGTAGAGGCCTTTAGCAGGGCTGGGACAGGCTCACTCTGGCCAGGGGGTGTGGAATGACTGTGGTGGGAAGGAGTGGAGGCCGGAGCCAGTAGGGAGGCCAATGCTGCCTTTCACACAGGAGATAGTGACCTGGATAAGTTCAGTGGCAGTGGGGGGTGAAGGAAGGGACAATATGGCTTTAGACAGAGACAACAAGACTGCCTGAAGGGCTGAGTGTGAGGATGAGAGGAAGAATACGAACCTCCTCCACATGAAGCCAGGGACCCCCAAAAATGATCAACTCAAAACTGCTACTATGCAGAAGCGGTGGGCACCCTGGGCCTGCTAATCCAGCACCAGCATAGAAAACAAGTAGTAAGAGAGACCTGGGTTCAAATTCTGGCTCCACCACTTACTAGTTGCATGTCCTTAAATGTGTCAATTCCCCTCCCTGAGCTTTGGTTCCCTCACCTGTGAAATGGGGAGAACGATGCCAAACCCAGATGGACACCAGCACAGGACCTGGCATGTCATAGTTCCCTTCCCCTTTCCTGCCCTGTCTTTGGGTCTGACACTGACCACAATTCTCAGATGACTCAAGAACAAACATTAATAGTGACTTTCTTCCCAAAGGATCACAGGAAGCAGAAATGAGAATCCTTCTCTTCAAGGGGGGTCAGAACAGAGATACCCAAAAAATAACAAGCGTACTCCCTGTTACGGGGCTGGGGTTGGGGCTGGGGCAGAGAGGACTCTTGACAGCCCTGTGCTGCTGCAGATGGAGTATGGCAGAGCAGAGACAGCCACAACCAGCCGCCTCTTGCTGCATCAGACTTGACTCGGGGCTCAGGGCTCACGGCTGCAAGGCCAGGCTCAAATCCTGGCTCCATTTCAGAAAGCCACTTCTCTGTCCTGTGCCTCAGCTTCCCTACTTGTAAAGTAGAAATCAGAAGCCTAACCTTGGAAGAGTCCATAAATAAGCTACCTGGGAGTGCCTGGCTGAGCTTGGAGGCACAGGAGGTGAGTTCTCTGGACTATGAGTTCTCTGGACCATGACAACAATGCTTCTCTGGGGCTGTGGTGGGCTGGATAATAAAAGCCCATTGCCATCAAGTCAAATCTGACTCATAGCAACCCAATACGGTAGAGTAGAACTGCCCCTACAGGGCTTCCAAGGCTGTAGATCTTTACAGAAACAGACTGCCACATCTTTCTCCCTCAGGGTAGCCGGCGGGTTCCAATCACTGACCTTTCGGTTAACAGCTGAGCACTTAACCACTGCACCACCAGGGCTCCTTGGGCTGAATAATGGCCCCCAAAAATATCAAGGTCCTAATCCCTAGAAGCTGTGATTACTACCTGGAGAAAGGGTCTTTGCAGATGCTTAAAGGGCCTTGAGATGGAGAGATGAGCCTGGATTATCTGGGTGGACCCTGAATGCAATTTTAAGTGTGTCCTGAGAGGGAGACTTCACTACAGAATACAGAAAGTGGTGTGTGACCTCAGCAAAAGGAGAGATTTGAAGATGCTACACCGCTGGCTTTGAAGATGGAAAAAGAGGCCATGAGCCAAGGTATGCACTTCTAGAAGGTGGAAAGGGCGAGGAGTGAATTCTCCTTACAATCTGCTGACACCTTGGTTTCACCCTGGTGAAACGAATTTTGAACTTCTGACCTCCAGAAATGTGAGAGAATAAATATGTGTTGCTTGAAACCACCCAGTTGGTAACAACTTGTTATGGGAGCCATAGGAAGCTAACATAGGGATCCTCGCCATTCGGAGCCAGAAACACTGCACCAATATTCACATCAGTATTTCTAGCCAGATGCAGTGCTGAGCTAAGTGCAAGTTTCTGCAGGTGGAGCTCAGACATTTCTATTTTTTAGGAAATAGATGCCAAGGTCATCCCCAAGAGAAGCACAAGTCCGGAAGGTAGAGAGGTTCAAACACATGGTCACTTTAGACATAACCATTCCAGCATTCACCCCATTGAACTGTGGCCTCCTGTCACTTGTCCCAGGATTGAGAACGCTCAAGAACAGGGTCCCGTCTTATTGTCCTTAGCTTCACCAGTTATTGGAGTCCCTGGGCAGTGCAAATGGCTAATGCACTCAGCTGCTAGCCACAAGGCTGAAGGTTCAAGACCAACCAGAGGTGCCTCAAAGAAAGGCCTGGCAATCAGCTTCCAAAAAAAATCGGTCGCTGGAAACCTTATGGAGCACAGTTCTACTCTGACACACGTGGGGTCATCATGAGTCGGAGGTGACTCAGTGGCCGCTGGTTTTTACTTACCAAGCTCTGTGGATACACAAGTGAACCAGACACGGACCCTGCCCTCAGAAGATGCCAAGTCAGGGGAAGAAAATAGGCTGAGGAGAAATTACAAAATCAAGCCCTGTAGCGCTAAGATAGGGGTCTACACGGGGACTTAGGGAGGGCAGAGGAAGGAGAAATAGAGTGTGCCGGAGGGGTCTGGGGAAGGCTTCCTGGCAGGGTAACATCTGAGCCAGGTCTTGAATGCAGACAATCGAGCACAGCCACGCTGCCAGTGGCCCCCCGCCCCCATCAGTAACCCTGTATACTCCAAAGGTCCCAGAGCCCTGCGATGTTCTCCCTGAGGGCTTTCTCCCACCCTGGGAGCTTGGGTGTAAGACAGGCCAGAAGCGGCAGGGAGTTCACAGCCCAGCGCAGCCTCAACCAATGACTGACGGGAGGAGATGTACACCGAAGCCTGCGAGAGCTGTGACTCGACGGGACTGCCTTGTTTTTCCAGGTCTTGAAAGTTTTCCATCTTTGATAGGGTGCAGTCTTACTACTTTTCTATCACTCATTTTAGTGGAGAATATTTGAATTTTCCTTCTCTGACAGATCTCTGCCTTACACAGGATCCGGCTTTCGCAGGTTTTACTGTATAAACACCCCAGTTCCCACACCCCTATGGGGAACAACTCTGAGGTGTGTGTTGTACATGGATTTCCCCGAGGTCCCCAGGGGGGTTGAAGCCCAGTTGCCTACAGAAGTAAGCTGTTTGTGAACACACCTGGCATTGACCATCTTGCCTTTTTTGTCTCACTCCTTGAGCAGTATCTCACCTCCCAAATAAACTGTTGTAGTTAGGTGCCGTAGAGTTGATTTTTGGTTCATAGTGACTCCACGTGACAGAGTAGAACTGCCCCATAGGGTTTTCTAGGCTGTAATCTTTACAGGAACAGATCACCAGGTCTTTCTCTCATAGAGCCACTGGATGGGTTCGAACTACCAACCTTTTGCTTAACAGCCAAGTGCTTAACCACTGCACCACCAGGGCGCCTTCTCAAATAAACTACTTGCACTCAAATCCTCATCTCAGGGTCTACTCTGGGGGAGCCCACACCCAAGCAGGTGATGTATTTCACGTAGAAGGCAAAGAATGTGGAAAAGCCTGTGGCATGAGAGAATGATACTGACATCATCACCCACACCATTTATCAACATCCCTGCCACGTGTCAGGCGCTGCCTTAAACACTGCTCATGTGTTAGTTCATTTTTTCCTCCCATCAGTGGAGGAAGGCGCTATGATCATTCTCTTTCACAGATAGGGAAACTGAGGCTTAGAGAGGTGGTGTCTTCACAAAAATCTAAAACAGCTTGTGCTCCTATTTCTCAGACCTCACCACCCACCTATCTCCTTCTCCCTCATTGTGCTTCAGCTCCACACAATTTTCTGTTCCTTGTACACTCCCCCACCCACCCTGCCTAGCTCAATTCTGCCTCAGGACCTTTGCTCGTCCTATGCCACCCCTGGGAAGGCTCTTCCCAGTCCCACGAGGGGCTGCCTCCTCCTTCACCTTCAGTTCCCCCACTTAAAAGGCATTTCTAAAGGACAAACAACATGTGGTACACCCTACAATGGAATATTAGTCATAGAAATGAAGTCCTGATACATACCATGACGTGGATAAATCTTGAAAATGTTACATCAACTGAAATAAGTCAGACACAAAAGGACAAATATTATATGATCCCACCTATATGAAATATCTGGAAACCCTGGTGGCATAGTAGTTAAGAGCTACAGCTGCTAACCAAAAGGTCGGCAGTTTGAATCCACCAGGTGCCCCTTGGGAACTCTATGGAGCAGTTCTACTCTGTCCTATAGGGTCGCTATGAGTCAGAATTGACTGGAGAGCCACAGGTTTTTTTTTTTTTTTTTGCTTACATGAAATATCTACAACAGACAAATGCACAGAGTCCCAAGTTCACTAGTGATTTCCAGAGGCGGGAGGGAGTGGGAAAGACGGAATCACTGCTTGAAGGGCACTGAGTTTCTGTTAAGGGTGATGGAAAAATTTGGAAATGAATCGTGATGATGGCTGAACATGATGAATGTAATTAACGTCACAGTCTCATACATATACAAAAGGCTGAAACGGTGGCTGTTTTGTTAAATACATTTTTACTACAAATGTATTTAACCTTCTTCGAAGAGGCCTCCTCCAAACACCAAACTGGGGCACCCCAATCCCCCTGCCCTGCTATCTTCTCTACTCAGTCCTTATCACTGACTGAACCGACCTTTCTTTATTGGTTTGCTTACTTATCATCTGTCTAGAACAGGGCTCAGCAAAGTATGGCCCACGGGCCAAATGCGGCCCACCACCTGTTTTTGCACAGCCCAGGAGCTAAGAATGATCTTTACATTTTTAAATTGTTGAAAAAAGTCAAAAGAAGAATATCATCTCATGACAGGTGAAAATTATTTAAACTCAAATGTCAGTGCCCATCAGTAACGTCTGCGAGGAACACAGCCACACCTACCCATTTAAATACGTATGGCTGATTTTTCGCTACTAGGGCAGGGGCAAGTAGTTGAGACAGAGGCCATATTACCTGCAAAGCCCAAAACACTGACTGGCCCTTTACAGAAAGTTCGCTGAGCCCTGTTCTAGGCTGGGAGGAGCCTGGTGGTGTAGTGGTTAAGCATTCGGCTGCTAACTGAAAGGTTGACAGTTTGAATCCACCAGCTGCTCCACAGAAGAGAGATGTGGCAGTCAGCTTCCGTAAAGATTACAGCCTTGGAGATCCTATGGGGCAGTTCTATTGAATCCTCAGGGTCGCTGTATGTCAGAATCGGGTTTGGTTTTGGTTTAGTTCGAGGCTGTGAGCTCCAGAGGGTGGGGCGTTGCCTGTCACTTCTATTTTTGAGTCCCTGGGCATAAATGGAGCCCTGGTGCCTAGTGATTAAGAGATTGGCTGCTAACTAAAAAGGTCAGCAGTTCAAATTTACTAGCTGCTCCTCGGAAACTCTATGGGGCAGTCCTACTCTGTCCTGTAGGGTCGCTATGAGTCAGAATCGACTCTAGGACAAGAGGTTTGGTTTTGATTTTGGGGGTGTGAACAGGGCCAGGCCCATGTCAGATGCTCAGATAACAATGGGTAGCTGATTAACACAAGGTCTTGCTCTCTAGAAGTAGGTTATGCATTACCTAGGCCTGCAACGAATGAATGGAAAAATAAACAAATGAATAAAATGAAATGGATATGCTTCAAAGGGAAGATGCTGGGGTTGAAGCCACGAGGTCATTCCTTGGAGCAGCCCAAAGTCCCAAAGTGGACTCTCAGACCAGATTGATATTCCTGGGCAGGCATCCCTCCCACAGGGCCCGCCCCGCCCTGACATCTTGTGAGCCCAGAACTAAAGCGAAGGATATGATTCATTCAAGACAAGGCCCTTCATCAGCAGAGGAAGGAAACCAGGCCAAAGATCCGGTACCAAATTTAACTACTTCCCCCCTCCTTCCAATGTCCCCCTGAAATACACACACAGACACACACACAGACACACACATGGCATCTCTTCCCCTCCATGGGTAAGGCGCACACACACACACACACGGCATCTCTTCCCCTCCATGGGTAAGGCAGACACACACACACAGCATCTCTTCCCCTCCATGGGTAAGGCAGACACACACACACACACACACACACACACACGGCATCTCTTCCTCTCCATGGGTAACGCAGACACACACACACACACACACACGGCATCTCTTCCCCTCCACGGGTAAGGCAGACACACACACACACACACACACACACACACGGCATCTCTTCCCCTCCATGGGTAAGGCAGACACACACACACACACACACACACACGGCATCTCTTCCCCTCCACGGGTAAGGCAGACACACACACACACACACACACACACACACGGCATCTCTTCCCCTCCATGGGTAAGGCAGACACACACACACACACACGGCATCTCTTCCCCTCCATGGGTAAGGCAGACACACACACACACACACACACACACACACACGGCATCTCTTCCTCTCCATGGGTAAGGCAGACACACACACACACACACACGGCATCTCTTCCCCTCCACGGGTAAGGCAGACACACACACACACACACACACACACACACACACACGGCATCTCTTCCCCTCCATGGGTAAGGCAGACACACACACACACACACACACACGGCATCTCTTCCCCTCCACGGGTAAGGCAGACACACACACACACACACACACACACACACACACACACACGGCATCTCTTCCCCTCCATGGGTAAGGCAGACACACACACACACACACGGCATCTCTTCCCCTCCATGGGTAAGGCAGACACACACACACACACACACACACACGGCATCTCTTCCCCTCCATGGGTAAGGCAGACACACACACACACACGGCATCTCTTCCTCTCCATGGGTAAGGCAGACACACACACACACACACACACACACACGGCATCTCTTCCCCTCCATGGGTAAGGCACACACACATACACACACACACACGGCATCTCTTCCCCTCCATGGGTAAGGCGCACACACACACATACACACACGGCATCTCTTCCTCTCCATGGGTAAGGCACACACACACACACACACACACACGGCATCTCTTCCCCTCCATGGGTAAGGCACACACACACACACACACACACCATCTCTTCCCCTCCATGGGTAAGGCACACACACACACACACGGCATCTCCTCCCCTCCATGGGTAAGGCACGCGCGCACACACACACAAACACACACACACGGCATCTCTTCCCCTCCATGGGTAAGGCATCCACGCCAGCAGCCAACGCCAGGCCCAGGGTTGGGGGGAGGGTATTGGCAGTTACAGGCTTAACCTGCTTCAGATGGAGCATCTCCTGACCCCCAAACCTCTAGAAACACACTTGGAGAAAAATCTTCAACTGAAAGGAGTATTCCAAAGGGCGAGGTTTTTGCTGGTATTGGAGAGCTGAATGGAGTAGCTCCTCTCTCTCTTTCAAAAGGAACCCAGACAAAGAGGGAGCTAAAGAAACAAGACACTGAGCAGGAAATAAAGGCCTTTCACTACGCTGAGAATTTCAGATCCAGCAAACAAACCTGTCTCTTAGGAAGATATTAGCGTCCTCAATACCTCTGAGACAGCAGCTAATTTGTGTTTTAAATCCTGGGGGTGCAGGGAGAATTGATATGCTCAACGCCTGAGAATGTTTCACCTGAACAGATACATATTTTCACTTCCCAACAAGACAAAAGTGCCTTTCCATGTAAATACACATCCAAAAGTCAGAGAAGCAGCAGCTTGAAGGTTTTGAAACCCTTGGAAATGATCCTTTCAAATGTTCACTGGTCGACAGGTGAGTGTTTACTGCTCTCTGCCCACTCTGTCTCCTCTGGAGCTCTGTTCTGAGTGGCAGCAGCTCACAGACAGGAGGAAATTAATTCCAACACTGGCTAAGTTGCTGGAATTACCATCTTATTCCCTGGGCTATAGCTAAACCTTCTCTTGACTGAGCAAATAATACAACACAGGCAGGAACAGGGGTAAAATCAATACTCCTACAGCCTCTCCTCTGCCCCAACATCCCAGCTCTCTTTGAGGATGGACCTTCAAGGTCCAAGGACCTTCAGCCTCCAGGTAAGCAGAGAGTGCACAAAGCAGAAGATATTGGTGAGAGCTCTGAGCACCCTTCATCCTTGTTGTGTGATCCTGGCCAAATCACTTACCTTCTCAGGGCCTCCATTTCCTCAGGGGATAATAGCAAGGAGCCCTGGTGGCACAATGGTTAAGTGCTAAGCTGATAACTGAAAGGTCGGCAGTTCGAACCCACCATTGGCTCCTCGGGAGAAAGATGCAGCAGTCTGCTTCCATGAAGATTACGGCCCTGGAAACTCTATAAAGGCAGTTCTACTCTGTTGTATAGGATCGCTAGGAGTCGGAGTTACCTCAACGGTAAGATGTTTGTTTTTGTTTTTGGTACCTACCTGTCATAGTCTGAGGATTATAACACTCAGGGGGTCTAAATATGCTCGATAAACCTTAGTCACTGCCATGTTCATCCCACTATAGTCTGGGGAAAAAAAAAAAAACTAAACCAGTTGCCATGGAGTCAGCTCTGACTCATGGCAACCCCATGAGCGTCAGAGTAGAACTGCGCTCCATAGGGCTTTTAATGGCTAATTTTTTGGAAGTAGATTGCCAGGCTTTTCTTCTGAGGTGCAAACTGTCAACGTTTCAGTTAGCAGTCAAGTGCATTAACCACTGTACCACCCAGGGACTCCCCACTATAGTGAGAGTGACCTCTTTGGGGAAATCTGATCACTTCACGCCCTTGCTTAAGCCCCCCAGAGTCAACTGGAAAGAAATCCAAAGCCCTTGTATGACTCTGTGCCCAGCCCCCCAGTCTCTGGTCCAGCTATGCTGGCCTCCTGGCCAATCTCCCAGGGGAAAGCCTTTGAACATGCTGCTCCCTCTGTGAGGAGTGCCCTCCCCTCCCCACATCCTTTAGTCTGAGCTGTAATGGCCCTTCCTCAGAAAAGCCTGACAGGACTCCTCAACTAAAACACATCCCCCTAGACTTCCTTCAATGCTTCCTGTTCCTCTTCTCCCTCACAGTAATCTCCACCTCCCTCTCCAGCCCATAAACTACAAGACAGCAGGGATCTCTGATGCCTAACCATCACAGAGCCTGGCCCCCAGCAGGCACCCGGTGAGTATTTTCCAAATGAATTAATTTGGCAGACAGGCCAAGGGAAGTTCAGAGAGGTAAACAGACTCACCCAAGGTCACACAGCAGGAAGTGGTAGACGAGGGGGAACCAATACCCAGGCCACTGGCCTACACACCAGTGATCCAAGTAGCCATTTGTGGGGTGCTGCACGAGGGACACAGTGATACAGGAACCCAGGACACTGACACCACCTCACAAGGACTTGAGCCCTGCAGGAAAAGCCACTTCTCACTCTCAGTTTCAAATTGCCAGGCCTGTGCCCTCTGGGCTCTGCGCCCGGGCAAGAGCCTGACCTCTTTGGCAAGGGCCATCTCAGCTAGATGACCACATAGATAAAAGCCTCTTTGGTCCTCCTGAGATTCTGGGGCTGCTGGGGGACAAGGGATGCCCTGTGCTTAAGTTGCTCCAACACCTACAGGGCAGATGCCAGCAACGGCCCATCAAGAAACTGGGCCTCCAACTCTTCAGACAGGGATTGGACTGGACTGTGGGGTAGACAATGATACTGGTGAAGAATGAGCTTCTTGGATCAAGTAGACACATGTTGATATCTCCGGTCTGAAGGGGAAATGAGAGGGTAGAAGGGGTCAGAAGCTGGTCAAATGGACACGAAAAGAGAAAGTGGAAGGAAGGAGTATGCTGTCTCATTAGGGCGCAGGCAATTAGGAGTATATAGCAAGGTGTATATAAATTTTTGTATGAGAGACTGACTTGATTTGTAAACTTTCACTTAAAGCACAATAAAAATTAAAAAAAAGGGGGGACTCGCGAAAACACAAATAATATCCCTGATAAAAAGATGAAATGAGCTGGAAAGCCACATACATCTTCCATAGTAAAATAGTGACAATAATAAACCTAACTCACTGCCATTAAGTTGATTCTGACTTACAGTGACCCTACAGGACAGAGTAGAACTGTCCCATAGGGTCTTCAAAGCTGTAAATCTTGTAAAAAAAAAAAAAAAAAAAAAGGAAGAAAGTGGGCCTCACTCCCTTGAACCCATTCACCTACCCGGCTCCTTGCACAACCACTGTCATTCCCAGCTCTGCGTTCATGATATGCGGGAGGTTCCCAGTGCAAAGATGGCCATTGAATAGACCTGACTCGCGGAAGAAACGTTTCTCTGGCCAGGAGAAAGTCTCCATCAGGTACTGATCTCTCATTAACATTTGTGCAACATTTGTTACTCACCCTTTATAACACAGAGGGAGCAGGGACTGAGGCTCAAAACCCACATTGGCAACAGTATTTATTCAGTTGGAACTTGATGATACTGTTGGGTTTTCTTTGTATTTTTAGAATAACCTTCTATTTATGGCAAGCGAACGGGTTTTGCAACTCACACTAGTGATAAACAGTTTCATGTAAGGAAGAATAAGCAGGCTGATTTTAACACATTAGGTAATTTTATACAGGAGGTACATAAAACTCAAACTAGCTGCCGTCGACTCCAACTCAGGGCGGCCCCACGTGTGTCAAGACAGGACTATGCTCCACGGGGTTTTCAGTGGCTGATTCTTCAGAGGTAGATCACCAGGCCTTTCTTCTAAAACACCTCTGGGGAATCAAATCGCCAATCTTTTGGTTAGTAGCCATGCACTTAACCGTTTGTGTGACCCTGGGACTTCATGGGAGGTACATTAAAAAAAAAAAAAAACCAACACCATCGCCATCGAGTCAATTCCAACTCATAGCAACCCCTTAGGACAGAGTAGAACTGCCCCACAGGGTTTCCAAGTAGTGGTTGGCAGAATCGAACTGCCGACAGTTTGGTTAGCAGCCAAACACTTAACCACTGTGCCACCACATAAACATGGTGAAAATCATGAAACTGGTGCCTGAATAGCAGAGCCTGAGAAACTATGCCCTAGTTTACTCACTTATTCACACAAAGATACAGACAGGTACGTGTCCCTTGGGTAGGTCTGTAATAAACTCCTCAGCTTTAGCCAGACTCAAGTACCACAGAACATGGCAGTGCCACTCAGACCAACCTGCCTGTAAGAGTCACCTACGGAGTTTTCTTTTTTAACACAGATGCCAAATTAAGTCTGAATTAAGTCTGAATCTCTAGGCAGTGGCCCCAGTGCCTTATTTTTTCAAAGCTGGCGGGGAAGGTGGTTCCTACTGAGCAAACAGGGCTGAGAACCACGTTCTAGGTACTTAGCTGTGTCACCTTCCGCAGTGCCGGGGGAGCTGGATCCACAAGCATCAGGAGAGCATTCTGGAATAACGAGATCCAGGCCTTAAGCATTTCCCTAAAAGAAGGTACATGCCAAGGCATGCCCTGGGTTGATGAGAAACACGTTCTTTATTTCCACAGCATCTGCTCTACTGGACGATGTCCTGGAAAAGTCCACTTCTGAGGGAGGCCAAAATACTACTGGAAAATGACAAGAACTTACCCGCTTCCTACATCTCACCCTTAATCTACACAGAAGCCCAACAAATACAAATCTAAGAATCTCCCACAAAACTCAGGCACCAGGACACAGGCTTGGGATCCAACAGCCTGGGTTCAAATCCCAGTTCTACTGCATCCCAGCTATGTGTCCTTAGGCAAGTCGCTTTGCTTCTCTGTGCCTCAGTTTCTTCATCTGTAAAGTGGGTATAATAATAATAACACCTGCCTCATGGGGCTGATGGGAGGATGAAAGGAGTTAAAACCGTATAAAGCACTTAGAAGAGTACCCGGTTTATGGTAGATGTGCAACACATTAACCACTATTATTGTGGTGGTTGTTATCACATCTCCCTTAAAGAGGTCCACATCCTAATTCCCAGAACTGTGAGTATTATACTGCGTGGCAAAAGGGAATTAGGCTGCGGATGGAGTTACAGTTGCTAATCAGCTGACCTCGAGCTGGGGAGATTATCGTGGATTATCCAGGCAGACCCAGTGTAATCACCAAACCCCAAAACTAGACCCACTGCCATCGAGGCCCTTATATGGAGAAGAGGGAGGCAGACAAGTCAGAGAAGGAGATGTAACCATAGAAACAGGGAGGTAGGCACTGAAGGGAAGGGGCCATGAGTCAAGGAATGCGGGCAGACTCTAAAAGCTGGAAAAGTCCAAGAAACAATTCTCCCCTAGAGCCTCCAGACAGAACCAGCCTGCAGTCACCTTGATTTTAGCCCCTGTGAGACCTGTTTCATACTCCCACTCCAGAACCGTGAGATGATAAATCTGTGTTGTTTGGAATCACTAGAGTCCCTGGGTAGCACATACGGTTAAGCCCTAGGCTACAAACCAAAAGGCTGGTAGTTCAATTCCATCCAGAGGCACCTTGGAAGAAAAGCCTGGAAATCTGCTTTCAAGAGGTCACAACCACAAAAACCCTATGGAGCTCAGAACTATTCTGCACATGTGGGGTCACCATGGGTCAGAATCAACTTGACGGCAACTGGTTTTGGTTTTTGGTTTTAAGCCACTAGTTTGTGGTAATTTTTCACAGCAGTCCTAGGAAACTCATAGTTCCTTCCATGCCCCGCAAAAAGGAAACAGGAGCCCTGAGTTACAGAGGACACCCACATGGAGAACGTGTGGGGCCAGGGGGCTTTGGGGCCCTGTGGTTTGGTTTGTTTAGTAAAACACTTATGAGTAAAGGAATAAAGACTATGACACTGCACGTGGGGGGTGGGGGGAGATGAGAAATTTAACTCCGAGGCCGGAGATCAATTGAGCCACAATTAAAACCCCTGTCCCCAGAGGCCTGGGCCAAGAGTCGAGGTGAGACCTCCGCTTCCCCAACTCCAAGCCCTGCCCTCTCAGGACTCCAGCCCCCTTCCCACCCCTCCTCACCACCACCCTGTGACTCAAAGGGCATGGAGATGGTCCATGACTCCAACCTGTCATCACATCAGACCTCTGGGGCTCTTGTAAAATACAGATTCCTGGGCCCCGCCAAAACCCCCAGATAAGCACAGGGTTAGAGGGTCTCAGACACACTTAGGTCTTTCTTCCCTTAATCCATGGGCTCCATGAAGCCAGATCTGGGAACTGCTACCCAGGAGGAAGTCAGGGGTAAGATCCACACACTGTCCCACTAGCCTCACCCAGGCCACCAGTACCATTTGTCCAGGGCCCAAAGGGCACAGAAAACAGTACAAAACAGGCCTTGGACCAAACATTATATCCAGAATCCCTGGACAGAAAGGGGGCCTGAGAGGCCACCTTGTTCATCTCCCCTCCCCCGCCCCGCCTCCACTACCCTATCAGTTTCCCCATTTTCAAAGAAACACATTCCCACTCTTGTAAGGTCATCCAATAAACACAGAGAGATGTGATGGACTCTGATACAGTGCAATTTAATATAATTATTATATTATATAATTATTAACATATTATTACATCAATAGTAATCTTAATAACAGCCACGAAGTACAGAGCACCAACAATGTGCTCGGCACCGGGATAAAAACTTCATAGGCAGTATCTCAGTCAATCCTCACAACAGCCCTATAAAGTGGTTTTATTATCATGCCATTTAACAGATGGCGAAGCTGTGGCTGAGGACTGAACTGGCCCAAAGTCACACAAGCAGTAAGTGGTGAAGCCAACGATTCCAACCCAGGCTTACTGGAGTCCAGAGCCTCGCTGCTCTGCTCTTTCCTCTCCCTTTATAATGCGGCCGTTTGTTGAGCACCTAAACCTGTTGTTGTCAAGTCGATTCTGACTCACGGCGACCCTTGTGTTATAGAGTAGTAGAACTAAGCTCCCAAGGGTTTTCTTGGCTGTAACCTTTAGAGGCAGACTGCTGGGCCTTTCTTTCACGGCATCTCTGGATGGGTTAGAACCACCAACCTCTCAATTAGTTGTCAAGCACGAACTGTTTACACCACCCAGGGACCTCATTAAGTACCTAAAAAAAAAAAAAAGTACCTACTATGTGCCAAATTCTCAAACACTACTTTGAAATGGGTATCGCTACCACACCCATTTTACAGATAAGGAAACTGAGGTAGAGGAAAGTGACATGACTGGTCCAGAGAAAAGACTGGAACCCGAGTCTGTCTCATTCTGGAGCAGTGCCATACTTACTGGGCTATGGCTCAAGAAGTTCCAGTCGTCCTACTCCTACTTCCCCACTCTGATTGGCACAGTCTCCAGAAGGCTCTGTTCTCTCGGGGCAGGGAAGGCCAAGGTCTCCACCCTCAGCCCAGGCACCCGGCCCAGCGGCATCTCTCCTGCAAAGCTGAACAGTCTCAGGCCTGGCCAGAGGCGGGTGCTCCATGGGCTGAGCTGGAAAGCAGGTGAGGAAAGGGCCCAAACACGTTCCTCCACCCCCCTCCCCCCAGGTGCTGAGCATGTCTTCATGTCATGACCAGCCCGGTGGGCTCTCTGCTCAACCTGGGGAGCGCCCAAGCCTGGCGGGCAGCCAGTAGGTGTTTGAGCTCCACCCAGACAACTCCTGGGCTTCACCTGCCAAGGGGCCAGTGACAGGTCCCCCCAATAATACAGGGAGGCAGAGAGAGTGTAGGGTGGAAAGAGGAATAAATTAGGATGCAGAAATCCTAACATTTTGTCCCCGCTCAAGGAGCCCAGATAGGGCAACAGTTAAGCACTTGGCTGCAAACCAAAAGGTTGGCGGTGCAAAATCTCTGCTCCACAAGAGAAAGACCTGGCAGTATGCTCTCATAAAGATTACAGCCTTGGAAACCCCTGTGGGGCAGTTCTACTCTGTCCTATAGGGTCGCTATGAGTTGGAACTGATTCCACAGCAACGGGTTTGTCCCTGCTCAGCTTCCTGCCGGCTGTGTGACCTTGAGCAAAACACTCATCCTCTCCAAGTCTTTTGTTCCCTACCCTAGAAAGGAAAGCTTCCAAAAGAAAGGCACAAAAATCCAGACAGCCTTGTGAAGGCTGGGATCCAACGCCCGCCCCTGGGGATTCTGCCGCTTGTTCCACACACAGGGAATTGCTGAATGTGAAACAATCCACGTCCCCAGGGGGACACACCCAGCTCAGTGTTCCAGCTATAGCAGGGCTAAGAGCTTGGAGTTGCTGGCTGGGGGGTGGACATCAGGGATGTCCAAGGCCCTAGAGGCCAGAGATTGGCAAGTCCCTGGCCAGCTGCCTCACCAATTCCCGCCACTTCCCACAAGGTATAGGGGAGCCACACGACAAGCCCCCAGTGAATGGAAGAGAATGTGGAAGGTGCAGGGAAACCCATCTCCGCTGCTGGAAAAGTAAACCAAAGCTCCTATCCTCTGGAGAGGAGTGAGCAGTGTCATTGCCAAGTGCAAATGGAGGCCAGGGAGACAAAATGAAATGAGCAGGGAGTTTAGATACCCTGGCTATATTTCCCTGGACGAGTCAACTCCCTCAGTTTTCTCATCTAGAAAAAGGGACCAATATTACCCATCTGGTGGGGTCATCCTGAGGTTGAACCATATGAAATTGCAATATTCCACCACTGTTGACCTACAAAATGGATAAGTGCAGCGTGCAGTGTGAGAGCAACAGATGCTCGTCAAAACAGAACCCAACACAACTGAATGCAATGAAGTATCCTGGAAGGGATCCTGAACAGAAAAAAGGACATGAGGTAAAATCTAAGAAAAATCTAAATCAACTATGAATTTTAGGTTTTTTTTTTAATAATGTATCCATATGGGTTCATTATTTACAACAAAAACATCATACTACTGTAAGATGGTAGTAATAATAAGTGCAGGATAGGAAACCCTGGTGGCGTAGTGGTTAAGTGCTACGGCTGCTAACCAAGAGGACGGCAGTTCAAATCTGCCAGGCGCTCCTTGGAAACTCTATGGGGCAGTTCTACTCTGTCCTGTAGGGTCGCTATGAGTCGGTATCGACTCAACGGCAGTGGGTTTGGTTGGAGTGTGGGATATATGGGAATTCTCTACATTATCGTCTCAATTTTTCTGTAAATCTAAACCTATTCTAGAGAAAATAAAGTCTATGAAAAAGAAAAGGGACAACTGGAACAACCAGAACGGAAATAATGAGAACATTCACGCATTGTGAAGAATGTAATCAATGTCCCCAAACAACCTGTGTAGAAATTGTTGAAAACGCAAAACCAAACCTGTTGCCATCGAGTCGATTCCGACTCATAGCAACCATAAAGGACAAAACAGAACCGCCCCACGGGGTTTCTAAGGAGCACCTGGAGGATTTGAACTGCCAACTTTCTGGTTAGTAGCTGCAGCTCTTAACCACTACACCACCAGGGATTCTGGAAATTGTTGAATGGTAACCTAAACTGCTATGTAAACCTTCACCGAAAACACAATAAATCATTAAGAAAAAAAAAGAAAGAAAGAAAAGGGGGATGTCCATCGGCAGATGAATGGATAAACAAAATGTAGCCTATACATACAATGGAATATTATGCAGCCATAAAGAGGAATGAAATCCTGATGCATGCCACAACACTGAAGAACTTTGAAAACATTGCAAAAGGACTGTATGATCTCACCTATATGAAATAAGCAAATATACAGAAACCAAAGATTATTAGTAGTCACCAGAGGTGGGAAGCAGAATAGGGGGTTTTTTGTTTGGGGAGCAGTGAGTTTATGTTAATGGTGGTGGAATCATTTGTGAAAGGATATCAAGAACGGTTGCACAACATGAAGGAGTAATCAATGTCACTGAAGTACACATGTAGAAATTGTTCTATTGGTAAACATTTTGACACATATAATTTCACCACAATAACAAAACAAGGGGAGAAGAAATCTCGCACCCCTTAACCATCACCCTCCAATCCTCTGCGCCCACCCCTGGTCTTAGCAGCCACTTACCTGCTCCATGTCTATAGGTTTGCCTATTCTGGACGTTTCGTGTGGATGGAGCTGCATAATGTGTGATCCTTTGTGACTGACTTCTCCCACTTAGCACAATGTTTTCAAGGCTCGTCCATGTAGCGTGTATCAGTACTTCACTCCCTTTCATGGCTGGATAATACGCCATTATATGGACACACCACATTTTGTTTATCCATTCATCTGTGGATTAATGGGGTTTCTTTTTTGGGGTGATGGAAATGTTCTAAGGTTGACTGTGGTGATGGCTGCACAACTCTGTGAATATACTAAAAGCTGTTGAATTGTACATTTTCAAAGGATAGGTTACATGGGATGTGAATTCTACTTCAATAAAGCTCTTAAAAAAAAACTGAACTTGAGAGCAAAATTACTGCTTTGAAGAAGCAGCGAGCAGAGTTGAGCAGGAACCCAAGCCCCTCCTCTGTTCTAGAAGACTGTGCTTTCCTCATCCATGGAGCAAAGACCTGAAACATTTGCACACCCTCCCAAATATAACAACCAGACAAGCACCACAACTACACAGCTCGCCAGTGGGTGGCCCGTTAAAGTTTTCAAAGCATGGTCCTGGGCATGGCAGATGGTTATGTGCGTGCCACGGTGACACAGTGACAACTACATTTTAAGTGATGTGTTTTCCTGGGTGGTGCAGTGGTTAATGCACTCTGCTGCTACCCAAAAGGTTGGCAGTTTGAGTCCATCCAGAGGTGCCTCAGAAGAAGGGCCTGGTGATCTACTTCTGAGTCACCATGAGCCGGTGTCAACTCCATAGCAATTGATTTTTTTCCATGTGTCTTAGATCAAATATAACTAGCCCACCCTACATCTTTTTAAATGTTCCTATTTAAGTTGAAAAAGTGAGTCAAAGTGTGGTACATCCACATAATGGAATATAATTTGGCCATAAAAAGGAATGAAGTGCTGAGATATGCTACGACGTAGATGAACCTTGGAAATGTTATGCTAAGTGAAAGAAGCCAGACACAAAAGGCAGAATCCCACTCATAGGAAATGTCTAGAATAGGCAAATCTATAAAGATAGAAAGTACATCAGTGGTTTTCCAGGGCCTGGGGGAGTGGGGGGGTTAGGTGTGTCGGCTAAGAGGTTGTTGCTGCTGTTAGGTGCTGTTGAGTTGATTCCGACTCATAGTGACCTTATGTGACAGAGTAGAATTGTCCCTTAGAGTTTTCTAGGCTGCAGTCTTTACAGGAGCAGATCGCCAGCCCGGTCTTCCCTTGCAGAGCCACTGTGTGGGTTTGGGCCATAAACCTTTCAGTTAGCAGCCAAGTGCTTAACTGTTGCAACACCAGGGCTCCTTGAATTCATCATGCACAGGTCCCCAAAACTCAGGCTCTATGTGAGTTCACATCCCAGCTCTGCCATCTCATAGCTGAGTGGTCGTGGGCTAGTGACTTCACCTCTCTGGGCCTGAATTTTCTCATCTGGAAAATGGGCACAAAAATAGTTCCTACCTCATGGAGTCGCCGCAGGAACTAAATGAATCAGCACAGTGCCCAGCATCGTAGGTGGTTGATAAATGGTATCAGCTTTGACAAAGAAACCAAGACTCATGGAAGGAACGGGACCAGCCTGAGATCACATGGCTGGAAAACGTGGGGCTGGAAACCTGAACCTCAGTCCTCAACTGCACAGAAATGCTACCTCCCACACAGTCGAGAGGCCTCACCCGGCCTGCCCCATCCAGGTCCAAGTCCGACTGATAAATCCTTTCCTGAAAGTAAGCACAGCTTGAAAAGCAGCCAGGGCTTTACTGAAGGCCCGCCAGGTGACAAGACTTCCCAGAGCTGGCCAAACTCCCATAGTACAAACAAGCCAGGGAGGCACAGGTGGGCAGGGGGTAGACATGGGGAGCCGGCAGGAGCACAGCACTGAAGAGTCAACACATGCCTGCAACTATTATTATTTGGTGGTCAGTATTATTCACACTGGTGGTGCAGTGGTTAAGTGCTCGACTGCTACCCAAGAGGTCAGCAGTGTGAATTCAGCCACTCCACAGGAGAAAGATGTAGCAGTCTGCTTCTGAAAAGATTACAGACTTGGAAACCCTGTGGGGCAATTCTACTGTCTTTAAGGCTATGCGTTTGGTTTGGGTTGGTACAGATTGACTAAGGAGCCCTGGTGGCGCAGTGGTTACGAGCTCAGCTGCTAATGGAAAGGTCAGTGGTTTGAGCCCACCAGCTGCACTGCAGGAGAAAGATGTGGCAGTCTGCTTCCGTAAAGATTCAGCCTTGGAAACCCTATGGGGAGGTTTGCTAGGAGTCGGAATAGGGTCGCTATCAGTAGGAATAGACTTGACAGCAAAAGGTTTGGTTTTTTGGATATTATTCATTCTCAGTATTATTTTCTCCCAGATTTGCTTTGGGAATCCCTAGTCACTCACTAGACAAATATTTACCTAATACACCTACCTTATGCCAGGTGCTGTGCTAGGGACTGGGGACAAAACAGTGAGTAAAACCAAGTCCCTGCTCTCCTGGAAGTGACAGTCTCATGGCGCTGACAGATCTTAGAGACATAAACATACAAATAATTATGTGGCAGTCAGCTGGGAGATGCGCTGAGAGGATCAGGGAGAGGAGGGCTGAGGGGAGGGCTGTCTTTCACCTCCACCTTCAGACGCCAGGCTTCCACTCCTGCACCCTGACTCCAAATCCATCCTCTCTTCATCAGCAAAAAGGATTTTCTTTTTTTAAAATTTTATTGTGCTTTAAGTGAAAGTTTACAAATCAAGTCAGTCTCTCATACAAAAACTTATACACACCTTGCTATGTACTCCTAGCTGCTCTCCCCCTGAGATAGCACACTCTTCCTCTCCACCCTGTATTCCCTGTGTCCATTCAGCCAGCTTCTGTCCCCCTCTGCCTTCTCATCTCCCCTCCAGATGGGAGCTGCCCACATTGTCTCATGTGTCTACTTGAGCCAAGAAGCTCACTCCTCACCAGTATCATTTTCTATCTTATAGTCCAGTCCAATCCCTGTTTGAAGAGTTGGCTTCAGGAATGCTTCTAGTCTTGGGCTAACTAAGGGTCCAGGGACCATGACCTCCGGGTTCCCTCTAGTTTCAGTCAGACCATTAAGTCTGGTCTTTTTATGAGAATCAGAAGGATCTTTTTAAAACCCAAGCCAGATTCTGTCACTAAGCACCACTCCACATTGTCCTGAACTGGCCCCTGAGACCCAACCCAGTCCTCTGATATCTCTCTCCCCCGTCACTCCCTCCATTCCAGCCACAATGGCTGCCCCTGGGCTTTTCCAGCACTCCCTGCTTGCTTCTGCCTCAGGACCTTTGCACTTGCTGGTCTCTCTGCCTAGAATGCTTTCCTAGTTGGTAACATCCTGAATGGGCTCTTAAGAAGGCTCCTTCTTCTCCCTCAGGTCTCAAATGTCATTTCCTCAAAGAGCCCTTCCCTGGCCACCTGATCTAAAACAGACACCCACCTCTATTTTACCATCTCTCTTAATTACTAACAGTCTCTCTTTTATTTATGGTCTTGTGTGCCTGCCTCTTCCCACTAGAATGTCAGGTCCATGCAGGCACTCAACTGGTGCATCCTTAGGACCTAGACCAGTGCTTGGCACACAGTAGGTACTCAATAAACATTGATGGATGGATGGAAGGACAGATAGATGCATGAGCGGTGGATGTGTAAATGGAAAAATGAATGGATGGATGGAAGACGAGACGGGAGGATAGATGGATGGGTGGGTGGGTGGGCGGTGAGTAGGTTGGTGGGTGTATGAAAGGAAAATGGATGGATGGATGGAAGAATAGGTGGAAGGATAGGATGGATGGGTGGGTGGATGGTAGGTGGATGGATGAATAGAAATACGGATGGATGGGCAGATGGATGGGTGGGTGGATTATGGATGGATGGATAGATGGATATAACCAGGAATGGCCACAAGAAACTCAGTCATCCTCCCAACTCTCTGCCTACAAGCCAAACTCCTTCCTCGTTTTGATCAACCCCTTCCCCCCCACAAAATAAAGTTGCTGGGTACAAATTTGTTACCATATCCCACAACAACAACTGAATGGATCACCTCTAAGTTTGGGGGAGATATTTGGGAGATACTACATTGTAGGTAACAATGGGCTCAAACATGCCATTGATCATGAAGATGCCACAAGACCAGGCAATGTTTCATTCTCTTACCCATAAGGTTGCCATGAGTCAGAGCCAACTCGATGGCAACTAACAATAACAACTTATGGGTACAAATTCACTCTGGAAGATCCAAGAGCGACCTTCAAGATTTGTCAGCCATCCTCCAGAGTGGCTGAAATGGACAAACAGGGCCTGGGGGACTGCTAATGAAGGGCAACCTGGCACGGTCTTGGTGTCATGGACCAGAAAAACAAGTAGTGGTTTTTCAAGATTAGCCACCAAAGAGGACTCCAGGAGCAGGCACTCAAATTACAGACACTGGGTTGACAAGAGAGCTGCTTCTGGTGTGGACAGCTCTGTATAGCCTCAGAAAAAAATTGCAGTAATAACTAGGGTGGCTGCCTTGCACTGATCACTTCCTGGGTGCTCCTCACCTTCCATGCAGGAGACCCAGGTTTGCTCCTTGACCAATGCACCTCATACACAGCCACCACCTGTCTGTCAGCCGAAGTTTCTGTGTTGCTATGATGCTGAACAGGTTGCAGTGGCATTTCCAGACTAAGAAAGACTAGGAAGAAAGGTCTGGTGATCTAACTTGGAAAGTAGCCAGTGAAAACCCTATGGATCACAACAGTCCAATCGGCAACTAATCGTGGGGATGGCGCAGGCCCGGGCAGCATTTCATTCCATTTTGCATAGGGTCGCCATGAGTCAGGGACTAACTCAATGCCCACTAACAACAAAGGTGTGAGGCTACGGTTATAAAAGTCTCCCAAGCGATGCAGAAAAAATTTAACTTGAAGGCAGTATTAATAATAATGATAACTACGATGTATGAGGAGAATTCAGAGAGCTAAAGCGTAGCAAGTATTTAGCCGAAGGGCATGGAGTCTGGCTCAGTGTTGTCACTGTTGGTGCTGCTGTGGTTGTGTTCTAAGTGTACTAGAGGAGGCGGAGGAGGAAGAGGAGGAAGGCACACTGGCTGTGTTTCTGGAGGTGTGCTGGGAGCTTTTACAGGTTGTGGCACAACCACCCCATAAGGTGAGACCTACCATTAGCCCATTTTACAGAGAAATAAACCGAGGGTGGACGGGGTCACCCAGTCACAGAGCTAGTAAAGAGCAACATCACTACACTGTGGATGTCACCAACCTCAGCTCACCTCTGAAAACAAGGCTTATTTACCACCCTGCCCTCTGGCTCCCCAAACCCCGGACCTTGGCACACCCCTCCCGTCACTGGCCCTCCGGGTACCCCCCTGCCACAGTCCCAGTTTTCAGAGCTTCTCGGAGGTGGCCGGCTGACTCTCTCCCCCTCCCCCCGGCAACACAAGGTCTGACCTCCGGAAGCCACTGCTGCTGGAGCAGAAGGAGGACAGGTTCTCAGTGAGCTCATCTTATCCTCCTACAGGGCCACCTCCAGCCCGCTGGGACCATCCAGCAGCTTTAACTTGGAAAACACCCAGGCCTCCACGGGGACAGGAAGCATCCCTGTGCGATAAAGATCAAGACTGGCTTGCGAGCATCTAGAGTTCTTTGTGCGGCCAAAGCACTGGCCCAGGCCAGGTCCTAAACAGCTCCACGCCCTGCCTGCAGGAAGTGAGGGGGTCAGCACCTCCCAGCCCAGGCCCAATGTCCAAATCCACCAGTTGTAGATTACAGCATTCTAAGAAGGGGGTTAATCACTTCACAAGAAGAAAAAACAGGCTGTTGCTGTTATTAGCTGCCGTCAAGTCAGCCCCCCACTCATGGCCACCCCATGCACAACGGAAAGAAATGCTGCTGGTTTCTGGGCCATCCTCATGATCAGTTCCAGATCAGACCACTGTGACCCATAGGGTTCTCACTGGCTGATTTTCATAAGTAGGTTGCCAGGCCTTTCATCCTAGTCCATCTTAGTCTGGAAGCTCCGCTGAGACCTGTTCAGCATCATGGCAACACGCAAACCTCCAATGACAGACAGGTGATGGCTACGCATGAGGTGTGTTGGCTGGGAATCAAACCCTGGTCTCCCACATGGAAGACAAGAATTGTACCACTGAATCACCAACAGCTAATAAGAATTGAGCATTTGTGGGTTCCAGGCACTTCACAGACATCAACTGATTTAATGCTCACAACAACTTTGTGAAGTAAGAACTATTATTATTCTCATTTTGCAGAGGAAAACGGAGCTCAGAGAGGGGCAGTCACCTGCCCAAGACCACACAGCTAGGAAGTGACAGCAGCAGGATTCGAACTCAAGCTACCTGAGAACAAAGTCCACATTCTAAACCCAAGATACACTGCTGACATCTGTCAGTCAATATGTATGTATGTAGGGTGTGATTAACAAGTTAAAAAACACACCTCAAAGTATTACCTGTAGTGGCCTCTAGAATGTGTGATATAAGGGATTTATTTTCTCCTAATTGTTTATTGAAGGAGCCCTGGTGGTACAGTGGTTAAAGTGCTCAGCTGCTAACCAAAAGGTTGGCGGTTTGAACCCACCAGCTGCTTCATGGGAGAAAGATGTAGCAGTCTGCTTCCATAAAGATTTACATCCTTGTAAATATTGTATAAGACCACTATTATAAGAACTTGAGAAATAGTTTAAACGGAGACGAAAACATTCTTTTGTGGTTACGAGAGGTGGGAGGGAGGGAAGGTGAGAGAGGGGCATTCACTAATTAGATAGTAGATAAGAACTACTTTAGGTGAAGGGAAAGACAGCACACAATTCAGGGGAGGTCAGCACAATTGGACTAAACCAAAACCAAAGAAGTTTCCTGAATGAACTGAATGCTTCGAAGGCCAGCGTAGCAGGGGCAGGGGTCTGGGGACCACGGTTTCAGGGGACATCTAAGTCAATTGGCATAATAAAATCTATTAAGAAAACATTCTGCATCCCACTTTGAAGAGTGGCGTCTGGGGTCTTAAACGCTGGCAAGCAGCCATCTAAGATGCATCAACTGGTCTCAACCCACCTGGATCAAAGGAGAATGAAGAACACCAAGGACACAAGGTGATTATGAGCCCAAGAGACAGAAAGGGCCACATGAACCAGCGACTACATCATCCTGAGACCAGAAGAACTAGATGGTGCCCAGCTACAATCCATGACTGTCCTGACAAGGAACACAACAGAGAACCCCTGAAAGAGCAGGACAGCAGTGGGATGCAGACTCCAAATTCTCATAAGACCAGACTTAATGGTCTGACTGAGACTAGAAGGACCCTGGTGGTCACGGCCCCTAGACCTTCTCTTGGTCCAGGACAGGAACCATTCCTGAAGCCAACTCTTCAGACATGGATTGGACTGGACAATGGGTTGGAGAGGGATGCTGGTGAGGAGTGAGCTTCTTGGATCAGGTGGACACTTGAGACTACGTTGGCATCTCCTGCCTGGAGGGCAGATGAGAGGGCGGAGGGTGTTAGAAGCTGGCGAAATGGACACCAAAAGAGAGAGTGGAGGGAGAGAACGGGCTACATCCTTGGAAACTCTATGGCACAGTTCTACTTTACCCAATAGGGTCACCAGGAGTTGGAATTGACTCCATGGCAATGGGTTTGGTTTTTGGTTATTTATCTGTATTTCTGTGTGTTATACAATGAAAATGAATTGCTTTACAATAAAGACAGAAAAAGCACTAAAACTATTAATTTGGAAAACAACACAAGCTTCATTCATTAGTTCACTGAGCAGTTATCTCATGCCATCACAGACCCGGCACTGAGGTGACAGCCTAGTAGGGCTGCAGGAGCCACCAAGTAGAATAAATAAGATGATATAAACAATAAAGGTATGGGAACCCCCACAGCATGCACAAAGGTGTGTGCACATAGTAGGGGCTTTACCTAACATCACCACAGGCCTAGAACAGCCTGGGCATCCACTCTCCATTCGTCCCAATGTTCACCCACTGAGTAATCTCACGGACAGCTCCTGGCCAGGCTGGAAGGGAGGTCTTGCACATCTATTCCCCAAGTGTGGACACTGAGGCAGAGAGGGGAAGCCACTCCCATGCTGGTGAAAAAACAGAGGCAGGACTGACCCAGGGCTGCACGGCTCCAAACCCTAGGCAATGTCCTCAGCAGCAGGCTGCTGCTGCTACAGTACCTGGAAGGGCCACCTTCCCAGGGTTGACTCAGGCCTCAGAACAGGCACCAGGCAACACTCTGCGAGCCCCCGTGAATGCACAGATGACCCCAACCAAAGCCAGGGAAGATGGCTCATGACTATCTGCTGGGGCAGCCAGCACTCTGGGCATTCCAAAAATCCCTCCAATGCTTTCTGCTGCCTTTTAAAATTTCTCTTCTTTAATGAACTAAAGGAAGGAAAGGCAGACGGGCTGATTCAGGCATGTGAACAAAGGCAAGAGTTGAAAGCCTTGTTGCCTCCTTTCCAGAGTTAAATACAACAGTCACCAGGTATAGCTCACCTCTCCAAGAAGACAGTGATCTGTTTGTTGCCAAAGCCTCTGTCTTGTCCAAGTCCCAAGTATATCAAGGGAAATGGTTTTGCCTCAAGGCTAAGGAAAGGCAGGACTGGAGGCCAGGAGAAAACGGTCCTACTGCTTGCTCCAGGGGCCCCTATGCCTCCCCATCTCAGCCACACTCCCCTGCCCACGCTGTTCTCTGCCCTCATCTCTCTCCTTGGTGAGGCCAGGCCTCTGTTCCAGGCAGCTCTGAAGCCCAGGGCCCAGCCCCAGCCCTGGCACACAGTAGGTGCTCAATAAATAACAAAGACGAAAATGATCAACTATTCTGACCAGGAGTTGGGGGAAGAGGGATGAAGGGAACAGACTGCCTTGAGTTATCATAGGAAGATCTGGGTTTTGCTGAGTCCCTGGTGGTGCAAACAGTTAAGGGCTCAGCTGAGGTTCAAGTCAACTCAGAGGCACCTCGAAAGAAAGGCCTGGCAAACTTCTGAAAAATCAGCCACTGAAAACTGCACAAGGTTGCCATGAGTCAGAATTAACTCGACAGCAACTGATCTGGTCTGAGCTTTGTGGGAGGCAGACCTGAGTTCAAATCCACTCTGTCACTTCTTATCCCAAGCTGAGTGACCTCGAGAATGGGAGTGCTTTGCCTCTCTGAGCTTCAGTTTCCTTGTCTGTAAAGAAGGTGAGTCATGCCAGCTGCCCCGACTAATCCTGAGGCTATGAAACGATGACACATACGCAATATATGCAGAGCCTCCCTAGCAAGGGACTAGGCACACAGTAGGCCTTCAGCATGTAGTGTTTTGTCCAGTCTCTGCCTCTTGAAAGGGTTTTGATTCTTCCCAGAATGTATGAGAAAGGCCCAGAGATGGGCAGGGGCTTACCAAGGACACACAGCAGCCAGAACTGGAACTAGAACTCAGGAATCCTGACTTCTGGCCCAGAACTCATTCTAACACACTCTACATTCTCTCCTGTGGGCCTAGGAGCCCTGCGCGTGCCAAACAGTCTCTGGCACATAGGCAATCAGTTCTAGAAACAAAGACAAGAGTCTTCCATTGCTGGGGCCTAAAATGAAAGGGAGAGATAAACTTGAGCAGCTTCCCGGGCCAAAGGGCCCTGCGAGTTCCTCAACCAAGTCACATCCCGGCCCAGCCCAGGGCCCTGGGCAGGGCTGAGGTGGGCACAGTGGCTGCCAAAGCCCAGCCTTTGAGTCCAGGCAGCCGAGGCCAGGGCTGGGCGGCCGGGCAGCATGAGTTCAGAGTGCCCTCGGCAGACCTAACGCATCTGCTGCCCTCCCCTTCTCCTGGGAGGCCCCACACCCAGCATTTCCTTCCCCCGGCAGCGCCTCACCACGTCACGGGTAAACAGGACGGTCCCCAGAAAGGGCTTTTGTCACGAGGAAGCAAAACAAAAAGAGAAGAAATATCAACACAGAGTTGGCCACGAGCCGCAGCCCTGAGCTGGGCCTTTGAAAATACAGTTTTGTTTCCAAGAGGCAGGGCATGGCGCTGCCGCCAAGAGCCATGCAGAAGTGCTCCAGCTCTCTCCCCCGTTAGCTGGTGATGCGGGCAGGATGCTTCACCTCTTGGGGCCTCCGTCTCATCTGTAGAATGGGAACAGCGCTAGCACCTTTCCTCATAGGTTATTGTGAGGATTCGGTAAAACAACGCACAAAACCTCCGTTGTCAGAGGAATCAGTATTTTATTAACTGCAACTGGCACCATTTCCGCTATGAATACAAATGAGAAAGATTTATATCATGACTTATCAAACAATTCCTCAGGAAAACTTTACACACATTTGAAAAACAAAAAACCGTAACTGATCTTTTTATAGGGAGGACTGGCAATTTTAAAGTAGCCACTCCGTGCTGCAGACGGCACTGGTGGTGGTTCAGTGGTAGAATTCTTGCCTTCCATGCAGGAGACCCGGGTTCAGTTCCAGCCAATATACCTTATGTGCAGCCGCTACCTGTCTGTCAGTGGAGGGTTGTGTGTTGCTATGATGCTGAACAGGTTTCAGCAGAGCTTCCAGACTAAGACAGAATAGGAAGAAAGGCCTGGTGATCTGCTTCCACAAATCAGCCACTGAGAACCCTATGGATCACAACGGTCCGATCTGGAACTGATCATGGGGATGGCACAGGACCAGGCAGTGTTTTCATTCAGTCGTGTGTGGGGTAGCCATGAGTCAGGGCCAACTCCACCGCAGCTAACAACAACAGTAAATCTTCAGCTCTGAAAGAAGGGGAATGCACACCTGCTCAGAAGCGGGTGATATAAAAGCATCTCCATCCTCCATCCTTATCCCAAGGCCCTGATAGCTCCCTGGAAGCAAAGTAATCTCTCTGGGCCTTCAGACACTAATAATAATACTAGTAATAACAACAGTAGCTAATACATATACATTCATCAGCATGCACTATGTATTAACTCGGAAACCCTGGTGGCGTAGTGGTTAAGTGCTACAGCTGCTAACCAAAAGGTTGGCAGTTTGAATCCACCAGGTACTCCCTGGAAACTCTATGGGGCAGTTCTAATCTGTCCTATAGGGTTGCTATGAGTCAGAATCAACTTATTGGCAATGAGTTTGTTTCTGTTTTTTGATATATATTAACTTGGAGCCCTGGTGGCACAGTGGTTAAGAGCTCGGCTGCTAACCAAAAAGGTCAGCAGTTCAAATCCACCAGCTGCTCTTTGGAAACCCTATAGGGCAGTTCTACTCTGTCTTATAGGGTTGCTGTAAGTTAGAATTGACTCCACGGCTTTATGTATTAACTTATTTAACCCTATCGACCTCATGAAGCAAGTACCCCATTTTATAGATGAGAAAACTGAGGCACAGAGAGGTGAACTGCCTTGCCTAAGATCACACAGATGGTAAATGGCAGAGCTGAGATTTGAACCCAGGGTTTCCAGATTCCCTGCAATATTTCCAAGGGAATGGGTTGCAAAAGCCCTCATTTCGGCCCAGTCATCTCATCTCCTTGGCAATCCTCACAGCCACCATTTGTTAAGCATCTGCCTCATACCAAATATTTCACAGTCCTTTTTGCCAGTGGTCACAAGCACTCTGTGTCCATTTTACAAGTGGACAAACTGAGACTGAGAGAGGCAGTGAGACTGATTGAAGGTCATGTGGCCCAAAAGGGGCAGAGCTTGGATCTGAACCCAGGTCTTTTCCCCTCCTCGGCCTCTCCTTGGCCTCGCTGTGCTCTCTCTCCCCACTGGCTCTAGGTACCGCAGCTCAAGGAAGTGTAAACCACATCCAGAGCCAAAATTCTCATCCAGGCAATCATTCCTTATCTGCACGCCTCACTTCACAGATGCACCTCCTTATCGAATACCACGTTCGAGTCTCAGAGCAGCCCTACCAGAGAGGTCAAATTATTCCCATTTTCCAGATGAGGAAACTGGGGCTCAGCGAGGTGAACTCCTCTTCTGGGTTATAAACTCAAACCAGGTATCCTCACCCAATGCGCCTGCTCTGATGCCTCCCACACAAATCACCAGAAACATGGCTGTGGAGCGTTGTATTATTCCTCTGCAAATATTTACTCCCCCCGCCCCCGGCCTCCATGAACCAGTCAACCAGTTGCCATCGAGTTGATTCCAACTCATGGTGACCCTGTGTGTGTCTGAATAGAACTGTGTTCCACTGGGTTTTCAGTGGTTGATTTTTCAGAAGTAGATTGTTAGGCCTTTCTTCCAAGGTGCCTCAGGGTAGACTTGAGCCTCCAGCCTTTCAGTTAGCAGTCAACTGTATTAACAGTTTGCACCACCCAGGGACTCCCGGCCTCCCTGACCAAAGTATATTTCTCCACCTCATTGATGTTGGGCTTGCTTTGCCTAATAGATGGAGGGTGGAAGTGACATAGTCCCAGGTCCAAGTGAAAGCTTTCAGAGGCATGGCAGGTTTGCACTTGAGCTGCTGACCTTCTGCTGTCTGGCTGGCTGCTACCCTGCAGCTTGGGTATCTAGATAAAGGCATGCACACCTAAGCTCAATCCAAAGCCTGGAGTCCAGCTTGCCCAGCCAAGCCCAGCCAAGATCACCCAAACCCTCTGCTGACCCATGAGCATGAAATGAATGTTTGCTGTTAAAGTCCGCTGAGATTTGGGACATGTTTGTTACACAGTATTATCGTAGCCAGACCTGACTAATATATGATCAGAAGGAAGAAGGCAGACTAGTGCATAGCTGGGCAAATGCCTTCCAAGACACAGTAGTTCTCGGCAAGTAGGATTAAAACCCAAGAGCCACAAAGTTCCACCGTCTGCAGGAACTATCACTTTCCCTACTGTCATGCCAGAGGTGGCCTCCTGAGGCTCGGCTCCAGGCCACTGATAAGAGGAGCCATCCACTGTTCTCTTTTGCTGAAACATACAAACAGGCTCTCCCTCCCACAGTGCAATGGCACAACAGCTGGGGGAGTGTGCAATGGCACAACAGCTCTGGAGGGAAATGTGGCAGACTAGATCAAAATTATAAAAACCCTTAATCCCAGCAGTTCCACACCATGGAATCTCTTCTCCAATCTACTGCAGCAAGTGTGCAAAAGAGTTATGAACAGGGATGTTCACTGCAGCACCATCGGTCAGAGCGAAAAAACAGAAGCAACCCAATGCCCGTCCACAGGGGATCAGTGAAATCACTAACAGCACCTCCATGCATTGGAGATTTATTCAGCTTGTAGAAGCTTGTAAATCAACATACTCTGAAGTACGAAAGTGTGCAAATCTATTTTTACGTGTGAAATTGTTTGTTTTATGATTATGACTGTTGTTGCTAAACGAATATGTCCACATATATTGATTCATTTGTTCAATGCACAACTATTTATGGAACACCTACAATGAGTTAAGAAGTATGTTGGGAATTGTACATGTAGGAATTATCGGACTGGTATATGTTCTGCTGTGTATATTCTCAACAACAACAAAAGAATAAAATATTTTTAAAAAACCTATCAACTAAAACTTGAAAATATCTTTAAGAAACATTATAAAGCAGTCAACAGGAATACCTATAAGGTTTACGAATAATTATAAGAAACGGGTGTTTAGAAATTGGTAAATTTCGTGAATTGGTATATATGTTAGGACCTGAGACACAGCAGTGAACGAAGAGAGTTCCTGCCTTCTTCAAGCTGAAAGTTCAGATGGGAAGCAGACAATAACAGGAACTCTACTCTGACCACCACAAATAATAATAATAACCACAGTCAACACACGTTGAGCACTTACCAGGTGCCAGGCCCTTCTCATTTATTCCTCACAGCAGCCCTCAGTGGCAGGCCTTTTTATTATGCTTATTTTACTGATGAGAAAACTGAGGCTCAGAAAGGTTAAGTCACCTATACAGGGTCACACAGACAGTAGTGGTGAAGCCAGTATTAAACTCAGTCTGTCTGGCTCCAGAGTGGATATAAAATAACTTAGGTAATGTTGAGTGTCATAAGAGCATGGAAAGAAGTAAATGGAACATGTGTATGCAGAAAGTTTCTAGAAGGTCAGGAGAATCTGCTGACTGCATTAACACTTCAGAAGTGGGACTGGGGATGTGGAGTAAGAGACTTCTTTTTCATTTAAGAGAATATCCTTCTGCCATCTTCGAAGCGTTGTATATATTACATGTTATTTTCATGATACCAAATACATTTTGATGTGTGTATGTGTGACTTTTAACCTGAATGATGTAAATATACAAAGATCTTGCTCTGGAAACATAATTTATGTTCTTAATGGAGACAAGGCTATAAAACATTTCAAAGGTCGTCTAACTCAGTAATTAACGTGCGTAGCAACGATAACTGTGCCGGAAGTAAAATCCATCTCTGGTCACAATTATTTACATTCTCGTCTCACTTTGTCTTATCCCCTCTCCTCTTCCCACCTAACTGACCCAAGGATTCTTGCGGGCAGGGGTTCTCTTGAATAAGATGCTCAGTAAAATATTCGTCACACTGAAGGAAAAAGTATGTAA
This sequence comes from Loxodonta africana, assembly GCF_030014295.1. Classification (NCBI taxonomy): domain Eukaryota; kingdom Metazoa; phylum Chordata; class Mammalia; order Proboscidea; family Elephantidae; genus Loxodonta; species Loxodonta africana. The sequence continues at coordinate 31,581,530 of NC_087360.1, forward strand.
ATACATATACAGGTATTTTTATCCCTCAATCCATCCCTGGTGGCGCAGTGGTTAAGCACTTGGCCGCTAACTGAAAGGTCAGCGGTTCCAGCCCATCAATGGCTCCATGGGAGAAAGATATGGCATTCCGCTTCCGTAAAGGTCACAGCCTTGAAAACCCTATGCATTTCCACCCTGTCCTATAGGGTCACTATGAGTCGGAATGAACCCAACAGCAACAACAATGGGTTTATCCCTCAATTCAGTGTGTTAGCTTCCTTTTAAATGACAGGAGTTTGAGTAGTGGGAGTGGACGGAGCAACTGCCCCTGTGTTGAGACAGGCGTGGCCTTGGGGCACAGAGTTCTAAGTTCAAATGTTAGCTGGTCCACTTCCTGGTTGCATGACCTTTGGCACGTCACAGAACCTCCTGAACCCTCAGCCTCAGTAACTACAAAACTGAGTGTCCCCAAAACAGGTACCTCCTGGATTGCTTGTGATGAATAAAAAAATGAGCCAAAGTGCTTAGCCTGGAGCCAGTCACATGTGAAGAGTTCGGTGAGCAGTGGTTATTACAACATACTAGTTACTTTACCTACCTTCTCTCCAATCCTCCCATTTTACAGAGGGAGAAAGTGAGGCTCCAAAACAGAAGTGGCTTGTCCAGGGTCACACCCCTATAATCTGAATGGGTGAGGGGGAAGGAGCATGAACTCCTGGACAGGCATCTTCCTGTCCTCCTCGCTATCCAAAACCTCTGTGTTTGGATATTCAGGGAGCAGCGGGGAGGGGAGTGGTTTAGAGAGATTTTTTGCCGCTGCTGGTCTAACCTGCCTTCATTCAATACGCCATGTGTTCTGTGCATACCGATTGGTGTACAATCCTCCAAATGAGACAGGCTTCCGCCTGTGCTGCTTCTTCTGCCTAGACTGTCCTCCCCTCCCTGCCTCCTATCACCCTTTAGGACTCAGTTCAAGGTCAACACTGGAAGGGCCCCCACCACGCTCGCCACACATACACCAGGTTGCACAAGGCAGCACCTGCCTGTAACACACCCTGATGGCAGGCTATAAGGATAATAACCGTACCCATCACTTACTGAGCACAGACCAGGTGCAGACCCTGTGCCTGGCACGTTTCATTCACTGTTCCACTGAACCATTCTAACAACCCTTTGCGGGAAGGCATATTCTATTGTGAGTCCATTTAACATATGAAGAAGTCTAGTACCACGCTCAAGGCCACAGCCAGGAAGACGCCAGGATTTATCCGCCAGTCTACCTGGGTGGGGCAAACAGTTAAGTGCCCAATTACTAGCCAAAAGGTTGGTGCTTCAAATCCACCCAGAGGTGCCTCAGAAGACAGGCCAGGCAATCTGCTTCCAAAAGGTCACAGCTTGAAAACCCTGTAGAGCACTTCTACTCTGCATACATGCGGTCACTATGAGTCTGAATCGACTTGACAGCAACTTACAAGAACAATTATCCGACTGGCTCCCTCCTTTCTATTCCTCTTGTTGCTCAGACACCACCCCCCCCCCGCCAGCCTTCTCCTGGAAGCCCCTCTTGGTTTGCCCTGGCCAGATTTTGACTCTGCCTCACTTCCCTTAGATGATCCTCTTACTCAACCTTATTGACTCTCAACATTCACAAGTTGCAAGATGGAAGCAAGCTCAAATCCCTGCTCTGCCACTGATGGCTGGCAAAGCCCTTGACTGGCCACTGAGCCCTGTGTCTGTGAAATGGCGATAATATGCCCCCTCCCCACTTCATAGGGACTGATGGTGAGGGTTACAAGGGTAACCCAGGGCAGGCAATGGATGCTCAGGAAGGCTTGCTGAATTGAAGTAAACACTGATAATGACAATATTTAGGTCAGTCACCTCCCCTGAGTTGGCGTGAGGACAGGGTCCTTGACTTTAGTGGCTCCCTAAGTAGAACACTGATCAACATCAGAATTGGCAACAAGCACCCTTCAACCCTATCTCTCCCCCACCCCCTGGTTTCTCACCTGGATTATCCTAGTAGCCCCCTCACTGGGCTCCTAGCCTCCCCTCATGCCCTCTCTCACCCAGCCCCCTGGAATAGCCAGGGTGAGCTTCCCCAAACACACAACTGACTCCATCGTTCTCCCACAGAGAACTTTCCACAGCACCTCACTGCCCTGAAATAAAGTCCAAACCCCTGAGCGTGGTCCACCTCACACCACCAACATCCTTGCTAATGCTCCATGACCCTCCTCCCAACCCCAGGCCTTTGAACAAACCATTCCCTGTTTCCTGCCCATAACACCATCCTCTCCTCACTGGTGAACTCTCCAGGAAACCCCTGAACCCCATCCTTCCCCATGCTAGAAGGCATTAGCCCCTCCTCCACCAGCTTCTCTCCTATATAATTGCCAGTTTTCACAAAGGCTTCACCCCTTAAGGGAATGACTGCTAGCCTCATCATTAAGCTCCTGTGCCTAGCAGTGTCTTGAAAGGTTTGTTGAATGAATGAATGAGTGCATGAATGCACATATAAAATTTTCCCCTAGGTCAGCACAACTGAACTAAACCAAAAGCAAAGAAATTCCCTGAATACAACCAAATGCTTCAAAGGCCAGAGTAGAAGGGGAGGGGGTCTAGGGACCACGGTTTCAGGGGATACCTAGGTCAACTGGCATAACAAAATGTATTAAGAAAATATTTTACATCCCATTTTAGCAAGTGGCATCTGGGGTCTTAAACGCTAGGAAGCAGCCATCTAAGATGCATCAATTGGTCTCAACCCACCTGGAACAAAGAAGAATAAAGAACACCAAAGACACAAGGTAATTATGAGCCCAAGAGACAGAAAGGGCCACATAAATCAGAGACTACATCAGCCTGAGACCAGAAGAACTAGATGGTGCCAGGCTACAACCGATGACTACCCTGACAGGGAACACAACAGAGAATACCTGACGGAGCAGGACAGCAGTGGGATGCAGACCCCAAATTCTTATAAAAAGACCAGACTTAATGGTCTGATTGAGACTAGAAGGACACGGGAGGTCATGGTCCCCAGACCTTCTTAGCCCAAGACAGGAACCATTCCCAAAGCCAGGATTGGACTGGACTATAAGACAGAAAATGATACTGGTAAGCAGTGAGCTTCTTGGCTCAAGTAGACACATGAGACTATGTCGGCAGCTCCTGTCTGGAGGGGAGATGAGAAGGCAGAGGGGTACAGAAGCTGGCTGATGAACATGGAAATACTAGGTGGAGAGAAGGAGTATGCTGTCTCATTAGGGGGAAAGTAATTAGGAGTATATAAAAAAAGCGAGGTATATATTAGTTTTTGTATGAGAGACTGACGTGATTTTTAAACTTTCACTTAAATAACAATTAAAAAAGAAGGAAAGAAAAAGAAATACAATTTTCCTCTGGGCTTTTTCTGAATTGGTCGGAGATTTATTCTGGTGATGCTGAGATAAGGAAGAAACGCTCAAGGCCAGGACAGCTGGCTGCTCTATTCCCTGCCAAAATCAGCCTTGAATATATGCCAACCCCCAGGACCTCCATGAGGGACAGGGACCCTCTGGACTCAGAATCTGGGGTTAGGGCCACATCCCCAACATCAGGAATCAGCACAGCTGTCCTCTGTGCTGCAGGGCAGGTTGGTGCTCCATACTCTAGAATGTAATTCCAGGAGGACACGGCCTGTTTTGCCATATCCACAGGGCCTGGCACATAGTAGGTAATTTATGCATATTAGTTGACCTAATGAGCTGGCTCGTGTACTCAGATGAACAATGTGCTCAGGCACTGCACAGAAAGGCTACACTTCCCTCAAGTAATTGCAGCCTTGTCAGGTATGCAAATCCTTTAAAGAAGGATTCCTCCAAAAGCATCCAGACCAGGGCTTGTGCCTGCACAACTCTCTGCAGAACGGTCCTGGGTAGCAAAGGGAAGGGAGGGGACGCCAGTGTCGGGGTGAACAGTGTTTGTCCAGGAGCCTCCATGGGCTAGCAAGGGGAAAGCTGGGCCAAGGAGAAGTCTTGTCCCAATGCCCTGGTTACTGATTAGCCAAACCTCAGAGCTTCTCTCTGCAAAGGGGGACTGAGGAGCAATTAATCCATTTGGAAAAAAGACCAAGTTAAATATCTTTCTAATCCTGCAGTTAAAAAGGACAGTGAGTTATGCTTTTGGACCCTTCTAGAAGATACTGGGGGGGGGGGGAAGCAGGAGAGGATGGGATGTGAGAAAAGATGGGACACAGAATGGGGGGGGCACTAATATTTATAGAGCCCTCATCATCCCTATTAATCCTTCCAGCCCCCAGAAGGGGGGGAGGGATGTGACCTGCCCACAGCCCCACTTTGCTCAGAAAGGAAACCCTGGCTCAGAGAGGTTAAGTGCGTTGCCCAAGGTCACAGAAAAAGCCCTTTCTTTGTGCAACAGGTACAGCCCTTTAACTTCCAAAAGGTAATGGCTGCTCCTGGTCAGAGAAAGTTCTGTCCTGGTCAGCAGGAAGCCATGGCCACCATAGCTGCGCGCAGAGGTCACAAGCCCTGATCTGGGACCAAGAGCAGGGTTTCAGGGCGCCGCGCTCAGGCTCCGAAGCATGTGTGTGAAGCGTGTGTGTGTGGTGGAAGGGTGTGGAAAGGGTAGGCTCCGGGTGGGGGTCAATGGGCCCTTCTCTTTCCAAGGGCCCCACCCGTGGCCCCTGGCGTCGCTGCTAAAGCTAAAGGGGCGGGGGCCATCCGGGCTTGCTTGGGAGCTGGGGGGCTGAGCCTTAATCCCATTAGGACGCCTCTGCCCTGGGAAGACGCGCGGAGGGGAGCGCAGGCCCAGCGAGGAGGACTCGTCCGGAGCCCTGGCGACCGGAGGGCCGGCACTGCTTTCCCCACACCCCGGTGGCACCCAGGATCCCCTCGCCCAGGGCTCCGCCTAGCTCGGCGCCTTAGCTCCCGAGTGTCCATCTCCAGGGCCTTCAACCGGCACCAGCGTCCGGATCCCAGCAGCTCCTGGGTGGGTACCCCTGATCCCCGGTGATCCCCCAGTTCCCGGCCACCAGATCCCTCTCGGAATCCATTTCCAAGGCTCGGACCCATATGAGGGGAAAGGGACCCACTCGCTCACAGTCCGGAATCACCTTTCACCACCCCCAGGCTGAGGATCCAGTGGAACCCTCCTGGGATCGACGCCCAAGTCTCCGGCCGGGTGGCGCGGGATCCATTGGTTGCCTTGTGCGGGATCTTCCCGCGGGATCCACTCTCAAGTCTCATGAGAGGGATCCCCGGCTTCCAAAACGGGGTGTCCCCTCCCCACGGACCGGAACCCGGGGAGATCAGCACCAGGTCGCCGCGCCCCCGCCGTTTCCCCCTCCAACTTTGCCAACTTTTCTCCCCGGGCCTCAGCCGGGCAGAAACTTGGCGGCGCCGCCGCCTCCCTCGGCCCCTCGCCCGACGGGAGTCGGGGGGCTGACGGTCGGTCCCCATCCCCCGCGCCCACAGCGCAACCTACCCTGGAGCCGCCGTGGGTCTGAGCCCGCCGCCACCTGCCCGCAGCCACGCACCTGCCCGCGTCCAGCCGCGCCGCCTGCAGCCCGCGCAGCCTAGCCTGCTGGGGGCGGGGCCTCGGGCGGGGAAGCTCCCCCGTCGCCATGGGAACCGCGGCTGGAGGCGCCTGCGCGGAAGGGCCCGGGGCGGAGCGCTGCCTGCGGGACCGGAGCCCGCCAGCCGGTGCCTGGGCTTGGGCACCGTCCGGCCGGTCAAAGGTCGTTAGTTCGCCGGGATCCCTCCCCCGCAAGCGCTCCCGCGCAGCATCGAATCCCTACCCCGCTGCGTCCGACTTGGAACGTGGCTTCACGGTCCCCGCCCGCGTTCCGGGGGCGGTGCTCAGCCTCCGGCCGGGATCCCTCGGGACAGGCACCCACCAGCTGCTGGGTCTGCATCCCCGAGAACCTAACGCAGACCAGGAATTAAGTAGGCGCCGGGTTAACGCTGGTCCAGTGAATCGCTCCTGCTGCGGGCGCCTGCCGGGGAGTGAAAGGGGTCTGCGCGAAGCGCTGGCGCCACCTCGCGGCGGGGGGGGGGGGGGTGTGGACTACAGCCGAGACCTCAGGGCCGTCGGGCTTGGCTGGGGTGTTCACTGCTTGAGGCGCCTACTTACTGTGGCGATGCCTGCTGTCATTGTTTTGGGGAGGGGAGAGGGCGAAGGGTATAGAGATGTTTTGGACAAGTTGAGAGAATTGTCCCTGGAAGAGAAAATACCTGTTTGTCTTGCTAGTCTTAACCCATTCAGAGGTCTTTACCAAGCGTGCTGTATGCTGGCTGTAAGTCAGGGTAGCACAAGGGGTTTGCTGTGGGTTGCTAACCCGAAGGTTGGTGGTTCGAACTCACCCAGCAGTTCCTCGGAAGAAAGGCCTGGTTCTGTTTAACTGAATGTTCCATATTTCTAAGCGTCCCAGGTAACAGTCGTCCACCTTGGCACCTCCTCCCTATTCAAGAACTTAAACACTGGAAAGAAGACAGTTCTCTTCCTGCCGCCACCACCCCCCGCCCCGCAGAGACCCCCAAACCCAGACCTGTCCCCAGCCCTGGTCCCACCCCCCACCTCCCAGCTTCCACTCCCAGAGATGCCCAGCCCAGGCGTGATGTCAGCTCTTCTGCCCATGGCAAGCTTTGAGCCGATTCCAGAAATGCCAAACTACAACTCCCAGAATCCTCCTGACCCCTGGGGCCGGACTTCCTGGTTCAGCCCCGCCTCAGCTGGTCCCCCCTCCCTCCGCATTCCTGTGTCCTACCGTACAGGTGAGAGGCTGCCAGTCAGGACACACCCTGAGATCAACATCCTCACCACAGAGGTGTTGGGTTGTATATTGTTTCCAGAGCCAACACCTCCCCCTACACCCCAGCCCCAGTTTTTATCTTCCTGAGCATAATGGACAGTGCCACCCAGGGACTTTCCTGGAAACCCTTACTCTGCCCATCTGCCCCTCCTCCAGGAAGTCTGTCCTGATTGGGCTACCTCTTGTAGGACTCTAGCAGCTATGTGGGGTATAATAACTTTGCTGCAGTGATGGAGGTGTTCTATATCCGCACTGTCCAACATGGTAACCACCGTGCAACGTTAGTCACAGATGACTGGCTATTGAGCACCTGGAATCTCGTCAGTGCGGCTGATGAGTTGAATTTAAAATTTTTCTTTCATCTTAATTAATTTAAATGGCCACACGTGGCTCTGGCTACCATATTGAACTGTGCAGCTGTAGACCCACACGTTCCCTGGCAAAGACCATTTCATGCATTTTCATCAATGCGTATTTCTCCATTTTGTTTCTCCTGTAATTTACCTGCTTCTGAGGGTGAGAGCTGTATATTCTTTGAAATGTTCTTGCTCAACACCAGGCCTCTACCCATGCAGTGCACCCTGTCTGGAACACTTCATCCTCCACCTGCCCACCATCTGGTTAACAACTACATGTCTTCAGATCTTGGCTTTAACGTCAACTCCTCCAAGAAGCCAACCCTGGCTGAGTCAGAAGCCAGAGCCTCTGAATCCTCCGCCCACCCACATTAAAGCACTGATGACACCGTAGTATAACTGCCCATTTACCGTGAGCTCCGGGGATGGATTACCCAATAGGCAGGGCACGCAAGGCTTACTTGTGCTTACTTACTAATCTGTAATGCGCAATTTCACCAGTTTTTCACCACATCAAATATGTGGTAAAATCCACGTGAAATTGTGCATTACCTATTAGCAAGTAAACACAATTAAACCTGTGCATACCTTGCTTACCAGTTAATCCAACTCTGGCTGAGCTCCTTGGGGACAGAGACCTGAAACAGAGCCAACAATAAATATCCATGGAATTCAATGTTGAATAAATGTTTTCACATGATATGATCCAGTGCCCTGCTTGCAAAAATGATACTAATAAAAGTTATCATTTATGGAGCCAAGTACTTTTACCTGTGCTATCTCATTAAATCGCCACAATGATCCTGTAAGAGAGGATGCTTTATTGAAGTCGTCAAGGATTTCATTTTATTTGGATCCACAATCAACACCAATGGAAGCAGCAGTCAAGAAATCAAACCATGCATTGCGTTGGGCAAATCTGCTGCCAAAGACCTCTTTCAAGTATTAAAAAGAAAAGATGTCACTTTGAGGACTAAGGTGCACCTCACCCAAACCATGGTATTTTCAGTCACCTCATATGCATGTGAAAGCTGGACGATGAATAAGGAAGACCAAAGAAGAACTGATGCCTTTCAGTTGTGGTGTTGGCGAAGAATACTAAATATACCATGAACTGCCAAAAATACAAGTCTGTCTTGGAAGAAGTACAGCCAGAATGCTCCTTAGAAGCAAGGATGGCGAAACCTCATCCCACATACTTCAGGCATGTTATCAGGAGGGACCAGTCCCTGGAGAAGGACACCATGCTTAGTAAGGTAGAAGGTCAGTGAAAAAGAGGAAGACCTCAACGAGATGGATTGACACAGTGGCTGCAACAATGGGCTCAGGCATAGCAACATTTGTGATGATGGCACAGGACCGGGCAGTGTTTGGTTCTTTTGTACATACGGTCGCTATGAGTTGGGAAATGACTGGGGGGGCATCTAAAAACACCAACAGCAACAAAGCTCAGAGAGCTAAAGTAAATTGCCTAAGGTCACACAGCTAGTTTATCAGCCTGGGTTCCTTAGAAAATAACTGGAGGCAGATCTTACCTGCAATACTTTACTGGGGTTGTAATTTCAGGGCAGGAAGGGTGAAGGAAAAAGGGCTGTGAGGCAGGGAAGAGGAGAACAAGTACAAGACACGCCTTATGGGGTTGGCCACGACTTCTCGAGAAAATGCAGATGAAAGTTGTATCACTTGAGTGTCTCCAGAGAAACCACGTGAGCCCATTGTGGGGATGAGGGTCAAGAACCCTATCTGCTGACCCCCCCACCTCCTGTCTGCCATTAGTTAGAGTTCAGCCCAACAGCTCCTCACTTCTGGTTGCATTACCTGTGCTTCCAGGCAGCCTTGAAGGAAGCGAGGTCCATGCACAGAGCTTCACCTGAGTCTGGGCGTGGAGGTAACAGCCCCCTCCTCCTCCCTGGCCAAAGGCCTGGTCAGGTCAGGTCAGCTTGGACAAAGCTGGGGGTGTTGGGAGCCTAGAGCACAACACAGGCCATGTCACTGCAGGATGAAATGACCAAATGGCTATGGCAGCTGACCTAGGCCGCCTGCAGGGGGAGGGCCCAGTGCTGCAGCCCTGTGGGTGGCTGGGAAGGTGCACTGGCCTGAGAAGGTGCATTGGTCAAGCCTAGAACAGCTAGTAAACATCAGGACCAGGATTCAGACCCAGTTTGGACTAACTGCAAAGCACTTCGACAAATATTGATTGGAAGAAAAAATGAATAAGGGGGGAAAAAAACTGGCAATCATATTTTCCAGATGCCCTCACTTGATAGATGGAGAAATGGGGGCCTGACTAAGGTCACGTTGAGTATAGGCAGCAGGGACCTGAGCCTTGATCACAGGGTCCCGGCTTCACTCACAGGTTCCCTGTGCTTGCTGAAGAACAGGCTACGGACATGATATTTCCAGATGCTTCTGCTTCTATCAGCACAAACTGGTATGTGACAGCATTTCCTGGTGACTGTAGTGATGCCTCTTGTTCCCTCTGCCCAGCATTCATCCTACTAGTAATACTTCCGTTATCCTCCTGGGAACCATGCCATCCCCCACCCTTAGTCCATGTAATTCCAATCCCCAACCTTTAACCCCAAACCCTAGGGCACAAGATTTACATCTGGCCAATTGGAACCCCCCATTTCCCTAGCCACAATGATTCGTGGGCATATAACCAAAGTTTGTCCAATGAAATTTAATCATAGCACTTGCTGGAACGATGTGAAAAGAGGGGCTTTCTTTCCTCTGGCATTGCTAAGCCTCAGGTGTCAGCCTGGAGCTACTAGGAGCCAACACTGTTAGACAGAATCTGAGAGCTGGCCTGAGAGTGAAGCCAACCCAGTAGAAAGCAGAGCTGAGAGCTGGAGAGACATTCCCTGGAAGTATTGTTTGGGCGCCTGGATCCAGACGTGCCCGAAGCTGTCCCGTGGACTTCCCGAAGCTGTCCCGTGGACGTCCCGAAGCTGTCCCGTGGACGTCCCGAAGCTGTCCCGCGGACGTCCCGAAGCTGTCCCGCGGACGTCCCGAAGCTGTCCCGCGGACGTCCCGAAGCTGTCCCGCGGACGTCCCGAAGCTGTCCCGCGGACTTCCCGCAGCTGTCCCGCGGACTTCCCGAAGCTGTCCCGCGGACTTCCCGAAGCTGTCCCGCGGACGTCCCGAAGCTGTCCCGCGGACGTCCCGAAGCTGTCCCGCGGACGTCCCGAAGCTGTCCCGCGGACTTCCCGAAGCTGTCCCGCGGACGTCCCGAAGCTGTCCCGCGGACTTCCCGAAGCTGTCCCGCGGACTTCCCGAAGCTGTCCCGCGGACTTCCCGAAGCTGTCCCGCGGACTTCCCGCAGCTGTCCCGCGGACTTCCCGCAGCTGTCCCGCGGACTTCCCGCAGCTGTCCCGCGGACTTCCCGAAGCTGTCCCGCGGACTTCCCGAAGCTGTCCGTGGACTTCCCGAAGCTGTCCCGCGGACTTCCCGAAGCTGTCCCGCGGACGTCCCGAAGCTGTCCCGCGGACTTCCCGAAGCTGTCCGTGGACTTCCCGAAGCTGTCCCGCGGACTTCCCGAAGCTGTCCCGCGGACTTCCCGAAGCTGTCCCGCGGACTTCCCGAAGCTGTCCCGCGGACTTCCCGAAGCTGTCCCGCGGACTTCCCGAAGCTGTCCCGCGGACGTCCCGAAGCTGTCCCGTGGACGTCCCGAAGCTGTCCGTGGACTTCCCGAAGCTGTCCCGCGGACTTCCCGAAGCTGTCCCGCGGACTTCCCGAAGCTGTCCCGCGGACTTCCCGAAGCTGTCCCGCGGACGTCCCGAAGCTGTCCCGCGGACTTCCCGAAGCTGTCCCGTGGACTTCCCGAAGCTGTCCCGCGGACGTCCCGAAGCTGTCCGTGGACTTCCCGAAGCTGTCCCGTGGACTTCCCGAAGCTGTCCCGCGGACGTCCCGAAGCTGTCCCGCGGACTTCCCGAAGCTGTCCCGCGGACTTCCCGAAGCTGTCCCGCGGACGTCCCGAAGCTGTCCCGTGGACTTCCCGAAGCTGTCCCGTGGACTTCCCGAAGCTGTCCCGCGGACGTCCCGAAGCTGTCCCGTGGACTTCCCGAAGCTGTCCCGTGGACTTCCCGAAGCTGTCCCGCGGACGTCCCGAAGCTGTCCGTGGACTTCCCGAAGCTGTCCCGCGGACTTCCCGAAGCTGTCCGTGGACTTCCCGAAGCTGTCCCGCGGACTTCCCGAAGCTGTCCCGCGGACTTCCCGAAGCTGTCCCGCGGACTTCCCGAAGCTGTCCCGTGGACGTCCCGAAGCTGTCCGTGGACGTCCCGAAGCTGTCCGTGGACTTCCCGAAGCTGTCCCGTGGACTTCCCGAAGCTGTCCCGTGGACGTCCCGAAGCTGTCCGTGGACTTCCCGAAGCTGTCCCGTGGACTTCCCGAAGCTGTCCCGTGGACGTCCCGAAGCTGTCCCGTGGACGTCCCGAAGCTGTCCCGTGGACGTCCCGAAGCTGTCCGTGGACTTCCCGAAGCTGTCCCGCGGACTTCCCGAAGCTGTCCCGCGGACTTCCCGAAGCTGTCCCGCGGACTTCCCGAAGCTGTCCCGCGGACTTCCCGAAGCTGTCCCGTGGACGTCCCGAAGCTGTCCGTGGACGTCCCGAAGCTGTCCGTGGACTTCCCGAAGCTGTCCCGTGGACTTCCCGAAGCTGTCCCGTGGACGTCCCGAAGCTGTCCGTGGACTTCCCGAAGCTGTCCCGTGGACTTCCCGAAGCTGTCCCGTGGACGTCCCGAAGCTGTCCGTGGACTTCCCGAAGCTGTCCCGTGGACTTCCCGAAGCTGTCCCGTGGACTTCCCGAAGCTGTCCCGCGGACGTCCCGAAGCTGTCCCGTGGACTTCCCGAAGCTGTCCCGTGGACGTCCCGAAGCTGTCCCGTGGACTTCCCGAAGCTGTCCGTGGACTTCCCGAAGCTGTCCCGCGGACTTCCCGAAGCTGTCCCGTGGACTTCCTAGTTATGCGAGCCAATAAGTTTCTCATTTCGACTTGAGGCAGTTTCAGTTGAGCTTCCATCGCTCATAGCAAACGACAACATAAGCACTAAGGGTGGATTAACTGGTAAGCAAGGCACACTTGGGTTTACAGCGGGCAAACTGCACAGGCTTAATTGTGTTTACTTACTAATCTATAGTACACAGTTTCACATGGGTTTTCTGCTTGGTGAAAAACAGGTGAAATCATGCACTACAGTTTAGTAAGTAAGCACAAGTAAGCCCATGTGTACCTTGCTTATTGGATAATCCATCCCTGACAAGCACTGCTCTGTGCCATGCCTTATGCTAGATGCTGGGGATAAAGATAGTTAAGGTGCTATCTTAACTGGCCTCCAAGAAGTTCACAGCCTGCAGGGAAGATCCTCAGGTCTCAGAGAAAGTTGTAAGCCTGTTCCCTAAACTAAAATTACCAGGGGAGAAAGGTAGACTGCACAGGTGGTAATATTCCCAACACCTGGTGTTTAATTGTAGCTTGGTTAATCCCTACTCGTGCTTTACCCTACCCAGGAAACACCATACCCTCACCCTATCCCCATCTGAGGCTGGCTTTTTCCTCTCCACCCAGCCCGCCCCGAAGCCTGGAGGGAAGGGCTGTTGACTTAAGGAACTGATAAGGGAAAACCACCCACCTGCACACAGGCACGTATACCCACAACTCCCAGACCTGCTTGTCGCCCGCCTGGGCTTTGTTCTCCAGCCTGAAGTTTTCCTTCAAGAGAAGAACTTTTCGGAGGTCACAGGTTTATGTCCAAAGCCAGAGAGTTTAAGCAGAGGAAGCCACGTTGGAGGGTCTGGATGTGAAGTGTGGTGAGTCTGGAGGGAAGAGTGATCTGCGATGATGGGGAGAAGGGGAGGAAACTGGGGCAGCCCCAAGCCTTGTCCAGGGGCCACAAGGGGCTCTAAGGGGTCCACGAACCCTGGAAATCATATACAATATTGTGTGTGTTTGTGTGTGAAGTTCACTGTGAACGTGAGCCCCCATTGCTGGTAGGTCAGTCTGAGTTTTTAACCATATTCTCAAAGCAAGCCATCACCCCCAAAAGGTTAAGTTCCACTGGTCTAGGATGTGGCCTTCCTTATGTAGATAGGGAAACTGAGGCTCAGAACCATTATATGATTTGTCCCAGGTCTCACAACCAACTTGTAGCAGAGCCTGGAATAGATCCAGGAATTTTTTATTTACCTGGCTGTACAGCTGGAGCCCTGGTGGCGCAGTGGTTAAGAGCTCGGCTGCTAATCAAAAGGTTGGCAGTTCGAATCCGCCAGCCACTCCTTGGAAACCCAGTGGGGTTCCACCCTGTCCTATAGGGTCGCTATGAGTCAGAATCGATTCAACGGCAATGGGTTTGATTTCTCGGTTTGGCTGTACAGCTGAGAGAATTAGATAAGGGATACAAGTAAAAATCTTGCCTAGTCCTGACTTGTCCATCTTCAGGTCTCAGCCTGGATGGCACTTCCTCCAGGAATCCTTCCAGACTAGACCAGATGCCCCTCTTCTGTGACCCCCTACCATTGCCCCTGGTGTGGCACTGTACCTGGTATGTACAGGGCATTGCCTACATATTTGTTGATCGATGCATTGGCACAAATACACATCTCAAACTTCACTTGTCCATCATTACACTTGATATCTCCCCCTTCTCCCCCAACCCCAGCAAACCTGCTCCCCCTGCAACTTCCTCATCTCAGCTAATGGCAGCTCCATGCTCCCAGGTGCCCAGGTCAAAAATCTCTGGAGGCATCCCTGATTCCTGGCTTTCTCTCACATCCCAAATCCAACATACCAGCAAATACAGCTGATTCAACCTTCAAAATAGATCTGGAATCTACCACCTCTTCTTGTGTTTTCACTGCTAACCCTGGGTCTGAGCCACTGTTGTCTCTCCCTGGGTGACTGTGGTTGCATCCTGACTGCTTTTCCTTGCTCTTCTTTGTCTTGGTCTCCACCCAGCATCCAGAGTCATCATTTATAAACCTGAGACTGGTCATGTCACTCCCATGGCTCAAGACCAGATGCAGACTCCCATCCCACTCAGAAATTAAAAGCCAAACATACTATGATTCCCTACAGGACCCCCTACTCTCCCTCTCCTCATTCCTCTCCAGTCAACTAGCCTCCTTGCTTCTCCAAACAAGCCAGGCAAGCGCCAACCCCAGGACCTTTGTACTTGCTCCTTCCTCTGTCTGGAATGTTCCTCCTCCACATATCCACATGGCTCTCTCCCTCCCCACCTTCAGGTCCTTATTAAAGCATCACATTCTCATGAGCTCTTCCTCCACCATCTCTCAATCACTCGCTGTCTCCCTTCCCTGATTCATTTTTCTCTATGGTACTTATGAACCTCTGCCATATTACACATTGACTTATCCATTTCATTCCTGTCACTTTGTCCCACTAGAGTGTAAATACCATGAGGAAAAGGCCTTTGGCTGTTTTCCTCACTGCTAAATCCACAGCACCTAGAACAATTCCTGGCACATAGTAGGTGCTCAATAAATATTTGTTGATTGGATGGGTGGGTAGATGGGTGGATGGATGGGTGGTTGGCTGGCTGGCTGGGTGGGTGGGTGGGTGGATGGATGGTTGGGTGGGTGGATAGGTAGGTGGGTGGGTGGGTGGATGGGTGGGTGGATGGGTGGGTGGGTGGGTGGATGGATGGATGGATAGGTGGATGGATGGATAGGTGGATGGGTGGGTGGACGGATGGATGGATGGGTGGGTGGGTGGGTGGATAGGTAGGTGGGTGGGTGGGAGGGAGTGTGGGTGGGAGGAAGGGAGAGTGGGCGGGTGGGCAGATGGGCAGATAGATGGATGGATGGATAGGTGGGTAGGTGGATGAATGGGTAGGTGGATAGGTAGGTGGATGGATGGATGGGTGGATGGGTGGGTGGGTGGGTGGATGGATGGATAGGTGGATGGGTGGGTGGATGGATGGATGGATGGGTGGGTGGATAGGTAGGTGGGTGGGTGGGTGGATAAGTAGGTGGGTGGGTGGGTGGATAGGTGGGTGGGAGGGAGGGTGGGTGGGAGGGAGGGTGGGTGGGAGGGAGAGTGGGTGGGTGGGAGGGAGGGAGGGTGGGCGGATGGGCAGATGGATGGATGGTCAGCCCATATTATTATATCCTGTTTGTTTTTTCTGTCTTGCCCACAAAACTCTAAACTGCTTGAAGGTAGGGCATATGTTCTGTTCACTACTATATCTGCAGGGAGGTCACATGGGGCTAGGCATATAAAAATTGAATGAATGAGTGATCAATCCCTTCTCTTTACAGATGAGGGCGTAGAAGCTGGGGGTAGAAGGGGCTTGACTGTGGGGACTCAGCAAGACACTAACACCCACCTCTGCTCTGGGAACATCCATACTCCCTGGCTAAAGTGGGTGGGAGAGTTGACCAAGTCCTAATCTGAGGCAGCCCCAGGGATTTGTTGGATTATTTGGTTTTCAAATAAACCCCTCATAAAAAATAAAAAAAAAATTCTTTTTTTTTTTTTTTTTATCACTTTGGACTTAGAGCCTGGAGTCAAGAGTCTGATTCCCTGGGTTTGAGTCCCGGCTCTGCTGCTCACTTCCTGGGCCTTGGTTTTGTCATCTGTTAGATGGGGACAATGATAACACTACCTACCTCCATCAGGTGGCTAGGAGGCTTACATCAGATGAGGCACTGCAAGGGTTTGGAATGGAGCTTGGCATTTGGTGAATGCTCAAGAATTGTTGCCTGCCATTAAAAGCACTGAACAATGAACTCCTGTTCTCCATCCCTCCCTCTCACCCCTGCTAACCACTGATAAACTCTGGTCTCTATGCATTTGCCTATTCTAGATAGTGCGTATAAGTGGGATCATACAATACCTGTACTTTCCTGAGTGACTTACTTCACTCGGGATAATGTTTATGGTGATGGAAAATTTGGCAATGGATACAAGTGATGGTTTTGAGACATGATTCATATAATCAGTGTCACAGATTTGTACATGTAAAAAATGTTGAACTGGCGAATGTTATATATATATTTTTACCACAATAAAATTTATTTTTTTTAAATTTTAAATGTTATGTGCTCAGCTGGAGGAGAAAGTCTTCAGTCCCTTTCAAGCTTCCCCTTGGTGGATTCCAGCTAATTGGAGCCTGGCCAGATGTGGTTTCAGGTTATAATGCTTCATTTAGGTTCCTGGGCACCTGGACAGTTGGTGTGATTTTCCCAGGTGACACTGAGCACATTATCTGGAGAACAAAACCCCTTTCAAGGTCAGGAACCCCCGGAGAGCCTTTGATGCAGCCTGGAGAGTCTCCGTCCCTCTGACTACGCTCTCCTGAGCTTCCTGGCTGGAATTACACCCTTAGGGCTCCTGCCAAGCCTACTGATTTTAGTGTAAGGAAAAAAAAAAATCACTTGCTGGCTAGCAGCTGAAGTTTAGCTAAGCCTGGGAGTAAAAAGCCTATGCAATCTAACCCTAGCCTACCTGGCCAGGCTTAACTCCCTGCCCCTCCCTCTCTCCTGCAAGGCACACTGCATTGCCCTCCTGCAAGGCACACTGCATTGCCCTCCTGCAAGGCACACTGCATTTTATGCACTTGAACCTTCACAAAAACCCCAACCTGTCTTCCAGAGAGGTGAGGAGACTTCTCCAAGGTCCCACAGCTGGGAGGGGGAGGATCCAGGTCTCTTTCCACAACACCCCACTCAGTGATGGAAACCAATACTACGTATCCAGTGGGATCCATTATCTTCTTTCACAGATGGGAAAACTGAGAGGCCCAAAGAGGTGGGGTGACTTGCCCCAGGTCACACAGCTAGAAAGTGGTAGAGTGACTGGTCCCCTGCAAGCCCAGGATTCCTGCCACATTTAAAATGCTAGCTGGGCTTAGAGCTGCAAAGTGAAAGCCAAGGTTAAAATGCACCGGCCCAGGGAAATCTGCTTAGGTGCCCTTGGCTTGGTTGGCAGAGCTGCTGCTCCTGGCCCTGGTTGGCCTTAGGAGGGCTCCGTCCTGCTGGGCTTCGCTTCTGAACATAAATGACAAGCCGCCCATTATCAGACCACCTTCCTGGTCTCGGCTGCATCATCCAACCACTTCTGTTTTTATTTAGATAAGGCTTGACTTTAAATCAACTTACCTTTTTACTAAAATAAAATGTAATTCTAAATGAACAGCCAGTATACCTTGCCAAAACATAGAATAAAACCACAAAAACATACGGAAGGAAAATCAAACATTTGCAAATGTTCAGTAGACTCTGTTGCCTGCTCAAGGTTCTCATGGTCTTTAAAAGGGGAGATTGGCAGTTGCTTGGGAGGTGTTTAAAGCCTATTAGCTCCAATGGAGACTTTCTCCTTGAAGGAAAAAGGACTGGAGGAGAATTGAAAGAGAAATAGCTTTGCCACTCTATGATCCAGTGACGTTTAAAGCACACACTCAGCAAATTTTAGAGAAAATTCAGCAATTAAAATGGCTACTGATTTGGAGGCTTCAGACAATGGGCAGGATGGGCCCTAGAAACACGGGATCTGTGTGTGAAAAAACAGGGTGTCTCCTCTGGGCAGAAGCAGGGCTTCTGGACAGTGCAAGACGTGATGGGCCAAGAGAATGAACGAATGAATGGATAAAACATGAGAGGGGCCTTACAGGAACAGTGATCATGTTGTGCCATGCAGTGGGTGGGGCAGGGAATGTTCAAAGGTCTGTCAAGCACTGACATCTCTTCTAGGATTTGGGGGTTATACCTCTAGAACTTGGAAGGACAAACCCCCCACCAGTTATAATTCTCATCTGCCATGTGGGAGACTCAGGTTCATACCAGCCAGTGCGCCTCGCGCAGCCACCACCTGTCAGTGGGAGCTTGTGTGTTGCTA
This sequence comes from Loxodonta africana, assembly GCF_030014295.1. NCBI lineage: Eukaryota > Metazoa > Chordata > Mammalia > Proboscidea > Elephantidae > Loxodonta > Loxodonta africana. Next base: position 31,599,527 of record NC_087360.1, read on the forward strand.
TGATGCGGAACAGGTTTCAGTGGAGCTTCCAGACTAAGACAGGCTAGGAAGAAAGGCCTGGCGATCACTTCCAAAAATCAGCCAGTGAAAACCCTATGGCTCACAATGGTCTGATCCACAACCCATCCTGAGGATGGTGAAGGACTGAGTAGTGTTTCATTCTGTTGTGCATGGGGTGGCCATGGATTTGGGGCCATCTCAATGACATTACACCTTATTGACTGATACCTCAGACCTGTCCAGGCTGAAGGGGGTGCTGGTGACATGGGGTCTGAACACAGGACCAGATCCTTGATTGTTGGGGGCACCTCCGCCAGCCCGTTTCTCTGTTTGCCCCCACAGCCTTCACTACTAACCTTGCCCATTGACCCCTAGGTCACCAACATGCCCTAATGGTGGGCAGCGTGTGGGCAGCTCTGGGGCTTTCCCTGACCTGCACCTGGGCCCTCAGCCTCATCTCCCCTGCCTGGTTCCAGATCCCCACCTTCTCCTTTGGCGTCTTTACCTACTGCTCCTGGCCTCAGGGTGACAGCTGGAACCAGAGCTGCAGGACCTTCAGGTCTCTGGACGATATTCCTGACATTGCCTGGAAGGTGAGACCAGGGCTCATCAATTCACTGGGCTCTGGGGGCATGGCCAGACCCACACAGGGCAGTGTAGTCAGACCCTGTATAGTGCGACTCGAAGGGCCTTTCCTCACTGCCCATGAAACTACCATTAATCTCCGATTAGAACTAAGCCTGACAGCTACTCAGAGTCAAAAATGCCAAGTTCTGGACCTCACCCCGAGCCTCTGGCTCTGTAGGTATGGGGTAGGGCTTGGCTATCTGTATTTTAGCAAATGCCCAAGATACTTCTGAAGGCAGCTGTCAGCCCCCATGGCACCTTTGTGCAAATTAGGAAAAGGACACTATACTGGCACCTGCAGGAGCACTGTCAGTATTCAAATCTATGAACATAAAGGAAATGTTGCCTGGAGTTGTGCAGTGTACGAGCAGTGGACCCTTCCCTGGCTCCCCTTTAAGCACAGCTAGGTTTGGAAACCATAGCTAAGGTATCAAAAGTTCCCCTTGTGATGGATTTTACCAAAATCAACAGCTGGGAGAGTGGGAAAGGCCTCCCAGTCCAGTCCCTCTAAGGAGCCGTCAAAACTGATAATTACAAAGACAATGTAACAGCACCCACTAGGTGTCTCTCCTGGTGATTCTGCCATATAGCAGATGCTCCTTGGGTGATGCAAATGGTTAACATGCTCAGCTGCTAACTGAAAGTTTGGAGGATGAGTATGCCCAGTGGTACCTCAGAGGAAAGGCCTGGCGATCCACTTCTGAAAAATCAGCCATTCTGAAAACCCTATGGAGCACAGCTCTACTATGGCACACATGGTGTCGCCATGAGTTGGAATCAGCTGTACGGCAACTTGTGCTACTTGCAGTAAAGGTAGGGCGTGGCTGTGTACCTTGAGACAAATGACTCCAATTTCCTGGACCTCAGTTTGTTGACATATAAAATGGGACTAATAGCACAGACCTCATCTTGGCCAGTAGCTGGTCAATGAACGCAGGGAGCATTGCCAGCCACCACCAGAGCCAGCACCTCCCTCCTCTCTCTTCCTGGCAGGTCTCAGCTGTGATGCTCCTTGGAGGCTGGATCCTGCTGGCCTTCAACTCAATTCTCCTCCTTTCCTGGGCCCTGTTCCCCAAATGGCTGAGCTCAAGAAAGGGCAGCGGCCCAGCTCCAGGGGTGCAGGTAGCAGCAGGTAAAAATCTATTGGCTCACTGTAAGTGCTCTAGACCTAATTGTGGAATGAATGAATGAATAAATGAATGAGCTTGTGAATAGAGCCTGGCCATCTTGGTCAGACCTCAGAGATGAGGCCTGGGATTGTACACTATTCCTGGGCCTTGAGCAAGCCAGAAATTGGAGTGGGTATTCTTTTTTTTTAATTGTGCTTTAGATGAAAGTTTCCCGCTCAAGTTAATTTCTCATACAAAAATTTATACACATATTATTATGTGACACTAGTTGTAATCTCTGCAATGTGACAACATACTCCCCCTTTCCACCCCAGGTTTCCCGTGTCCATCCAACCAGCTCCTGTCCCTTCCTGCCTTCTCATCCTGCCTCCATGAAGGAGCTGCCCATTTGGTCTCATGTATCTGCTTGAACTAAGCAGTACACTCATCACGAGTATTATTTTATGTCTTACAGTCCAGTCTAATCTTTGTCTGAAGAATGGGTTTTGGGAATGGTTTTAGTTCTGGGTTAACAGAGCAGGATGGGGCATTCTTTTTTTTTTTTTTGGTTTCTATTTTTTATTATAGATTACAGAATGCTATAATAACCCTTACATACCCATTAGCCAGATTAAACATTTATCAAGAGTTTACCACGCTTGCTTCATCTATCCTGCCTGCGTGCTAGCCTGATTATTTTAATACAATCCCATACTTCGGGTCATTTCACCCCTACATACTTAGTATTATGTCTCTAAAAATTACCGTTGCCTTTTTATTTTTCTTTTTTAGATTTTTATTGTGCTTTGAGTGAAAGTTTACAAATCAAGTCAGTCTCTCATACAAAAATTTATATACACCTTGCTATATACTCCTAGTTGCTCTCCCCCTAATTAGACAGCACACTCCTTCTCTCTACTCTCTATTTTCGTGTCCATTTGGCCAGCTTCTGACCCTCTCTGCCCTCTCATCTTCCCTTCAGACAGGAGATGCCCACATAGTCTTATGTGTCTACATGATCCAAGAAGCTCACTCTTCACCATTATCATTTTCTATCCCATAGTCCACTCCAATCCCTGTCTGAAGAGTTGGCTTTGGGAATGGTTCCTGTCTTGGGCTAATAGAAGTTCCGGGGCCCATGACCTCCGGGGTCCTTCTAGTCTCAGTCAGACCATTAAGTCTGGTCTTTTTATAAGAATTTGGGGTCTGCATCCCACTGCTCTCCTGCTCCCTCAGGGGTTCTCTGTTGTGTTCCCTGTCAGGGCAGTCATGGGTTGTAGCCGGGCACCATCTAGTTCTTCTGGTCTCAGGCTCATGGAGTCTCTGGTTTATGTGGCCCTTTCTGTCTCTTGGGCTCATAATTACCTTGTGTCTTTGGTTTTCTTCATTCTCCTTTGCTCCAGGTGGGTTGAGACCAATTGATGCATCTTAGATGGCCGCTTGCTAGTGTTTAAGACCCCAGACACCACTCTCCACAGTGGGAGGGATGGGGCATCCTTAATGCCATCCTCTCCTGCCCCAGGCCACCCAGCCCTAAAATCTGCCTGTCACGCATTGAATTATGTCCCCCCAAAAATGTGCATATCAATTTGGCTGGGCCATGATTTCCAGCACTGTGTGGTTGTCCTCCATTTTGTGATTGTAATTTTATGTTTAAAGGATTAATGCGGGATTGTTATACCACTCTTACGCAGGTCACATCCCTGATCCAATGTAAAGGGAGTTTCCCTGGGATGTGGCCTGAAGCACCTTTTATCTCTTGAGATAAAAAGGAAAGAGAAATAAGCAGCGAGTTGAGGACCTCGTACCACCAAGAAAGCATCACCTGGAGCAGAGTGCATCCTTTGAACCTGGGTTCCCTGTGTCTGAGAAGCTCCTCAACCATGGGAAGATTGATGACAAGGAGTCTTCCTCCAAAGCCGACAGAGAAAGCCTTCCCCTGGAGCTGACACCCTGAATTTGGATTTGTAACCTACTAGACTATGAGAGAATAAATTTCTCTTTGTTAAAGCCATCTACTTGTATTTCTGTTATAGTAGCACTAGATGACTAAGACACGCCCCACTTTGTTTTTCTCTTTCGTCCATCACTTTTAGCCATCTTCACCAGGGTTACCATACACAGTTGGGCAGGTTGTGCACTGCACAAGGATGCCCAGCTGAGGATGAGAAAATTCTGAAATCTAGCCCATGCTCTACTTGCTAAGCTATGAGTCTGGAGGGCTGAATCTTCCCTGAAGGGATGCCTCTCTCTAATTCACATGAAGGCTCTGTATGGACTAGTCCCGGTCTTGATTGCAACCCTCATTCAATTAACTCTCCTCCATCTCTTGCCTGGATGATAGCAATAACCAGCTTACAGATGTCCTTGCTGCTGCCCTTGCCCTCTACAGTCTGTATACCACAAGTGGCCAAAACGGTCCTGTTAAATCTGTTACTTTGATGACTAAGGTGTTTGGACCAAAGCCATGGTCTTTTTAATCACCTTATATGGGTACAAAAGCTGGCAATAAAAATGGAAGACAGAAGAATTGATGTATCTGAGCTGTGATGTTGGTGAAGAACACTGGCATACTGAATATACTGTGGCCTGCCAGAAGAACGAACACATCACTCTTAGCGAATACAACCAGAATGCTCCTTAGAAAAGAGGACAGCAAGACTTCGGCTCACTTATTTTGGACATATCATCAGTGTCTTAGTTATTTCATGCTGCTATAATAGAAATACCACAAGTAAATAGCTTTAACACAAGAGAAATTTATTCTCTCACATTCTAGTAGGCTACAAGTCCAAATTTAGGGTATCAGTTACAGGGGAAGGCTTTCTCTGTTGGCTCTGGAGGAAGGTCCACGTCATCGATCTTCCCTTGGTCTAAGAGCTTCTCTGTGCAGGAAACTCAGGTCCAAAAGATGTACTCTGCTCCCGGCACAGCTTTCTTGGTGGTATGAGGTCCCCATGTCTCTCTGCTTGCTTTTCTTTTTTATATCTCAAAAGAGATTGGTTTAAGACACTATCTAATCTTGTAAATCTCATCAATATAACTGCCACTAATCCATCTCATTACATCATAGTGATAGCACTTACAACACGTAGGGAAATCATATCAGATGACAAAATGGTAGACAGTCATACAATACTGGGAATCATGACCTAGCCAGGTTGACAGATATTTTGGGGGGGACACAATTCAATCCATTACAATCAGGAAAGACCAATTGCTAGAAAAGGACATCCTATTTGGTAAAGTTGGGGGTCAGCGAAAACTAGGGAGACCCTCAGTGACATGGATTGACACAATAGCCATAATAATGGATTCGAACATACCAAAGATTATGAAGACGGCACAGAACCATCTTCATTCTTTTATATATAAGGTAGCCATGAGTCAGAGCTGACTCGATGACAACTAGCAAGAACAACAACAAATCTGAAACCCAATCATGTGACTCAGCCTGATTTCCCAAGGAACCCTGGTGGCACAGTGGTTAAGTGCTTGGCTGCTCACTGAAAGGTTGGCAGTTTGAACCCACCAGTTGCACTGTGGGAGAAAGATGTGGTAGTCTGCTTCTGTAAAGATTTACAGCACTGGAAAACCTATGGGGCACTTCTATTCTGTCCTACAGAATAGTTTCCCATCACAGTCAGAGTAAAATCCAAACTCCTTACTGTGGCCTATGAGGGTCTACCTGACCCAGCTCCCATTCCCTTACTGACCTCATCTCTTACCTCTCTCTGCCAGGCTCTGGGCTCAGCCACACTGGCTGGCTTTCTGTTGCTCACACATACCAAGTCTGTTCCCTCTGCCTAGAATTCTCTTCCCCAAGAGCTTCACGTGTCTTGCTCCCCCACTTCATTTAGGCTTCTGATCAAAACTCACTGCCTCAGTGAGATTTTCCATGGCGTCTTCCTAAGGGAGCTTCTCTATCCTTTGATTCTCCACCCACAAACCTTGCTTTATGTATTTTTTTCACAGCACTTACCCAAAATACCTGCTTACTTGATTACTGTCCATCTCTCTCCATTAAAATTTTGACTCCATGAGGGCAAGGACATGTCTGTCTTGGTCACTGCTGTATTCCCAACACCTAACACAGTGCTGGGCACATAATAGATACTCAGTAAATATGTGCTGAATCAGTGGATGAAAGTACAGTTCTTGCTCTAAGCTTGCCCAGGGCCCAGTGTGTGTTTGCGGTGTCAGGCAGATACAACTCAGTGGTGTATTTGACATGATGAGGGTAAGTACAGGAAACTAGGAGAAACTCTAGGAGTGCCCGAACCACTGTGTGGGGGAGTCAAGGAAGGCTTGCTGGAGGAGGTATCATTTGAGTTGAGTCTTGTAGGGTGAGTAGAAGCTACCAAGGGGATTTCGGGTGGTGGGAGCTGCAGGGACAAAGGCATGGAGACAAGAGAGCAGGGCAAGTGCAGGAACTGCAAGCAGATCAATGTGGCTGTAGAACAGCAACTGAGGCTGGGGGTCATAGGATTTACCTCTCCTGGGAGCATCTTGAAGACAAGGAGGTGTCCTGTTCACCTCTGTAGATCCTCAGTGCCCCCACATCACCTCTGTAACAGTTTTGGTGAACAAATGCATGGGTAGATTGGTGGCTTGGGTGGTTGGATGGATGAGTGAGTGGGTGGGTAACTGGATGGATAAAATGATGGCTGCATCAATGGATATTAGTGGATGGAAAGATGGACAGTGGATGGATAAGTGAATGGATAGATGGACAATGGTTAGAGGGATGAGGAAAATGGGTGGGTTGGAAGATGGATGGTTGGAGGATGGAGATGAATGGACGGGTCAATGAGTAAATGGATGAACAGAAGGATATATGAGCAGAAAAAGAAAGGAATGGATGGATGGTGAATGAGTGAAACCTGGGATGGAAGGTTAACCCAGAGCCCCTTGACTGACACACTGGTTTTTCTTCCTGCTGTCTCCAGCTATTGCCACTGTTGTGGGCCTGCTGGTTTTCCCGATCAGCCTGGCCTCCCCATTCGCTAAGGAAGCCTGCGGAGCCTCCTCCACATACCGCAGTGGGCACTGCCAGCTGGGCTGGGGCTATGTGACTGCCATCCTCAATGCTGTCCTGGCCAGCCTCCTGTCCATCATTGGGTGGCCCCATACTACCAAGGTCCAGGGAAGGACCATCCTTATCTCCAGTGATACTGAGAGAATCCTCTTCATGCCAGAGACAAGCAAATAAAAATCTCCTGGGTGGAGCAAAAAACAAAGAAAGAAAGAAACCCACCCTAGCATTGTTTGAAATCATCATGTATCTAGCTTCAAATCCCATTTCTGCTGTGTAACCTCAGGCAAGCCACTTTACCTGTCTGGGCCTCAGTTTTCCCTTCTGTAAAATGGAAGTTGAAATAATACCCACCACAAAGGGTTGTTATGAGAATTGTAATACTCTATGTAAATAAAGCACTTGGCACAGTATCTGGCATATAGCACTCAATAAACATTGGTTAAGAACTATGGTTGCTAACCAAAAGATTGGTAGTTCAAATCCACCAGCTGCTCCTTGGAAACCCTATGGGGCAGTTCTCCTCTGTCCTATACTATGAGTCGGAATCGATGGCAACGGGTTTGGCTGGGTTTGGTATTACTATTATGGAGTCCCTGGGTGGTGTAAGTGGTTAATGCTCTTGGCTGCTAACTAAAAGGCTGGAGGTTCAAATCCACCCAGAGAAGCTTTGGAAGAAAAGACCTGGTGAGGTACTTCCAAAAGGACCAGCCATTTAAAACCCTATGGAGGACAGTTCTGCTCTGAGGAGGTCACCACAAGTCAGAGTCAACTCAATGACAACTGGTTGGTATTACTATTATAACAGCTACTTCACAGGACTGTGTGAGAACTAAATGTATTTATGAAAAGTGCCTGGGGCAATTCTAAGTACATGGTTGTCACTCAAACAGGACATTTTTAAATTAGTTGTGTGTATTCTCTCTCTCCCTTTCCTCCTTTTTTATACTTTTTATTTTATACTCCTCTTTTGGAGAATTTGGAAATTATTCATTTACCCATCAAATATTTGTCGTTGTTGGGTACTGTCAAGTCCATTCTGACTCATAGCAACCCCACATGACAGAGAACCGCTCCATAGGGTTTTCTTGGCTGTAATCTTTACAGAAGTAGATCTCCAGGTCTTTCTCCCATAGAGCTGCTGGGTGGGTTCGAACAACCAACCTTTTGGTTAGCAGCCAAGAACTTAACTATCATGCCACCAGGGCTGTTTATCAAATATTTGGTGGGTGCCTATTATATACAAGAATTTGTACCAGAGTTGGGGGTGGCAGTGGAAACCCTGGTGGCATAGTTGTTAAGAGCTACAGCTGCTAACCAAAAAGGTCGGCAGTTCGAATCCACCAGGCACCCCTTGGAAACTCTATGGGACAGTTCCACTCTGTCCTATTATAGGGTTGCTACGAGTTGGAATCAATTCGACAGCAATGGGTTTGGTTTTCTGGTTTTTTGGGGGTAGGGGCAGGAGTTAAGGACCTGCCCCACCCTTCCAGGCAAATAATCCCACTTCACTGTTACTCACGGCACTTTTGGCCTTGCACAATTATTCAGTTCCAACCTTTTGTCTTAAGCCTCTCTGTTGTCACCCTTCCAACACCCCCTCCCTGTGCCTCTTGCTCCAGCCACACTGACCTTCTGACCCCACAGATGATCTCTCACACCCTCCCCCTTTTGTGCATGCAGCTGTATGCTCCGGGGACGACAGAGTCAATCTGTTGCTTCTGCCTATCACAACCCACTGGGAGCAGCGCCCCCAATCTTCCCTTGGGAACTGACCCCCCCAACACTCTCTGGCCATCACAGGCTTGAAGACAGACAAATGTCCCCTGCCTGGCCAATCAACCCCAGTCAGAATGATTGGTTCAGATGTGGGCATGTGACTTATGAAAGCAGCATGGAGAGAGCAGAGCTGAGAGACTGGAGAGAGGCGACACTCAAGGACTTCATTTGAACACCTGGATTCAGCCATGCCTGCCTCCACCTGCTGGAGACATGGGCACAGGCAACGCCAGGCTGACACTGCCCTGGCTTGGCTACCCTAGAGGAGACAGTGAGTTTCTTCTTCCTCTCTTGGTATATAAAAATCCCAGGGAAGGAGTCTGATTGGTCAGGACCAGGTCATATGCTAACTTTGGGGGGAAGAGTGATATATCAGCTGCTCAACTAGAAGGCCACAGTTGGAATGGCAGAAATACAATTCCCTAAAGGATGAGAGGAAGGTGCTTGTACTAGAAATGGGGAAAGAATGCTGAGCAGGCAAAAACATCGGATGCCCAACATTCTCTTTCTGGGACGCATATTATCCCCACTTAACAGCTGTAAAAACTGAGGCTCGGAGAGGTAAAGTTGCTTGCTCAAGGCCACATAGCCAGTAAGTGGAAGAGCCGGGATTCTAAAGCAGTGCTTCCCAAACATGTGGAGGGACAGAAATGACATAATTTTCATTGGTGCAGTGAGAAAGCCATTTCTCTTTCAATTCCCCTTTAAGCCTTCCAGGAAGCAAGGCCCATTTGGCACTTGTATGACTTTAAGGCCTCTCAAAGCCTTGGTACATCTCTTTATTTTTTAACAAAGAGAGAGTGGCCTCAGGTTCAAAGCCCTTGGCAGGAAATAGTATTTTCCTGAAATAATCATGTTCATTTTCACAAAATGATATTGGCTTGCCATAAGCTTAAAAAATAAGTTGATTTAAGGAAAAGGATTTAAAAAATAATAGTATATGTGGTACACGATAATGGCCAAAGGCATAAAGGTGAGTTGCAAGTGACTCGAATTTGGGAGATGCTGTCATAAAACTGCAGAAGACTCTTTGGTTCATGGGTCTAATGCCCCTCAAACTTGAGGGCATCTGGTGAGAAGAAAAGAAATCCAAATGGCTCCCTCCCACCGTGCCTGACTGTACCCCCAGCTCCCTTCCTACTGGAATGCTAGATGGAGCCTCAGGCTTAGGGGAAGAGAAAAGGGGAAGAAGAAACACGATGGTTCAGCTATTTCAAAATAGGGGAAAGGTTAGGGTCTCCCAAACTGTTTGCACAAAAAGCACTTCTTAATTGCCCCTTAACCTCCCCACGGAGATCCTGGGTGGTGTAGACGGTTAATACACTTGAGTCCACCCAGAGGTACCTCAGAAGAAAGACCTGGCAATCTACTTCCATAAAGTCAGCTATTGAAAACCCTATGCGCAGCTCTACTACGGTGAAATTAGTTTCTTTGTGTGGCCTTTCACCTTGGTTCTCTGGAAAAACAGCTTGAGAGATTTTGCCCCTAAACCCTAGTTTTCTACTTCAGAGAGTTTGTTACATTTCCTCAGTAAACTGTAAACAACTTGGTTTGATACTTTTTGTCTGTTCTTGGGCTGCAGCCTGCCCTTCCATCAGTATGCACCTTGTAGGACAGACAAGTCCTGATGGTGCAGTGGTTAAGAGCTTGGCTACTAACTAAAAAGTCAGCTGTTCAAATCCACCTGAAAGATGTGGCAGTCCGCCTCCGTAAAGATTATAGCCTTGGAAACCCTATAGGGGTGTTCTACCCTGTCCTATAGGGTCGCTAAGAGTTGGAATTGACTCAAGAGCAATGGGTTTGGCTTTTTTGGGTTGCAGGGATTGGTGAATAGACTATGCAAATGAAATAGCTGTAGCCTACCATGCAAATGAAGTGTGGGTACCATGCAAATGAAGTGACTAGTCAAATGAGGTGACTATAACCTACTATGAAAATGAAGCGTCTGTGGCCTACCAAGAGGGATTGGTCAGTTTGTGGCCACACCCCCTCCCCCACTGGGAAGGGCCATACCTTGAAATTGACAAAGAGTTGTATATTTATGCAGTCAACCCCACAGAGGTTTTTCAGACAGAAAAGAAACAGGAGAAGCAGCAGGAAGAAGCAGATGGAAGAAAGGAGTAGGCAAGGAACCTCCTAGAAGAGATGTAAAACGGAAGAAAGCAAGGGGCTCAGAAGGGGGCTAGTTGCAGAGCTGGTGGTGACAGGCCTGGAAGGGGCCCTGCAGCAAAGTTGGTGGTGACAGACAGCAGGGCCAAGAGGAGCCTGTCCTGAAGGGGCCGAGAGGGGTCTGTCCTGAGGGGGCCTAGAGGAGTCTGCCCTGAGGGGACTGAAAGGAGGCCTGCACGGCCAAGAGGAGCTGAGAGAGCTGTGTGACACCAAAAAAGGGAGACTTTGCTTACATGCTTCCTGATCCTGATCCTGAGTTGTACCCTCTTACTTCCTTAATAAAGTACTTAACTGTAAATATGGCTGTGAGCTCTCTGCAGCCATTGCAATAGATGACCGAACCCAGAGGAGAAGTAGAGTGCTGTGGGAGGGGCGGCTGGTGTCAGAACTGTAAAAAGGTTGAAGGGTGGAGGTATGTCTGACCTCTGCCTCAAAGGAATCATCTTGGGGCTGATCTTGGTCATTATGGCCCCTGAAGTTAGGTTCTGACGCTGCTATTACTACTACTACCCCCCTTTTACATCTATTCTGACACACAGGAGGTTATCACGAGTTGGAGACTACTCAATAGCAACTGGTTAGACTGTCTGCAAAAACGGCCTCTATTATTGCTCTGCCTATATCCACAGTCTTTTCAATGTTACTTTGCAAAGCCTCCCAACAAGAGGTAGAGTCCATTTCCCCACCTTTGAATTCGAACTCAGCCATGTGACTTGCTTTGTCCAAAAGAATGCAGTGGAAATGACTTTGTGCCAGTTCCAAGTCTAGGCCTCTAGAGGCACCACTGCATGCTTCTGTTTGCTCTCTTAGAACCTTGTTTGCATCATGGCTGTGTCAACAAACCTGAGCTAGCCCTCTAGAGGACGAGAGACACGTGACCCAGTAGCCCCCACTGCCCTAGCCAATAGCCAGCCAGCCTTCAGAAGCAGATTTACCCAGCTGATCACCAGCTGACATAGACACATGAGGAAGTCAGGCTGAGGCCAGAAGAACCTCCTCGCCGAACACAGCCCAGATGGTTGACCCACAGAATTGTAAGCTAAATAAATGGCTGTTTTAAGCCGCTAAGTGTTAGGGTGGTTTGTTCACAGCATTATTTGTGGCAAAAGCTAACGGATACAGGGGGTGAGAAGTGATTCACCTGCCTTGAACTTCCTGGGGAGAAACCAGACAGCTGTCATGAGACTCTGACCTCGTTTGGGTATGGGTCACTGGCGGGCAGACTTCAGAAGCAAACATTTATTTATTCCGAATTAAAACAAACGAAAAAAATCCCCAAAGAAACAAAAAAAAGAACCAGATTCACATCTCCATTTACATATATTTTTTTCTATTTATTGACACAATTCTTCAGTAAACATTGACAAGATATGTTGGCAATACTGAAAAAAGAAGGGCACTCCGTGGACACAGTGACTCCCACGTGTTACATGCCAGGGCACAAGGACACGCACACAGCGTACAGAGACCTGAAGAAGCACAGTGAACAGAATAAATACTAGTATTTCAAATCACAACCACAGAGGCTCTTGGGAACACCAGGAAAGAAGGCTGAGAAGGGGTCTTGTGCTGTGTCTTTTGACCAGTCTGTCAGAAAAATAAAGAAGAACCAGAAGTCTAGGGCCTGGATCTTGCTAAAATAACATTGTCTGTAGAGAACAACTGAATGGCAAAATACATTTCTATCTGGAGGGGCCTTTTACACGTTTTTGCCCCTCTTGGGAAGCTGGGGGAGCAGGATGAGAGAATGTGATTCTAACAGGGGGAACCCTGCTCTCTCCTCTCTTCCTGATTTATTGGGGTGGGATAAGAGGCAGGACCGGCAAAGGCTCCTCAAACTTCAAATGTCCCCTAGGGTGCTCTGTGAAGCAAGGGCAGTTTAGGCCTCTTCCATCCTGCCCCAGAGGCCTTTCTCAGGGTGAGGTCGGGGGTTCAGGTTCAGGTTCAGCTGAAGGGCACTGTGCCCAAGCAAAGAGACCTTCACAAGCACACAGGGCAGGGATATCCCCCAACCTCCTGGTTTGTTCAGGGCTGACACGCCCCTTCTGCAAATACTTCCATGTGCTTTATTTATCTCCTCCCCTCTCCAAAGGAGTCCGTGGATGGTGCAAACGGTTGGAGGATTGAGTCTACCCAGAGGCACCTTGGAAGAAAGGCCTGGCAATGTACTTCCCAAAAGTCAGTCACTGAAAGCCCTATGGAGCACAGTTCTACCCTGACAACACATGGGGTCACCATGAGTCTGAAGAGACCCTACAGTGACTGGTCCCCCTCTCCAAAATCCCAACTGTCATTCTTTGACTGCCCTATAGGTGGCAGGTTTCCTGGGAAGAGCATTCAGCCCTGCCTTGTTTCTGTCTCCCCCAGTTCTGGTGGGTTCTCTGAAAGGAGGGGCCAATAAGACTGCTCTAAAATAGGGACGGGGGGCAGGGTAAACTAGCTAATCTCAGGCCTGTTTGTGGATTGGCGAACCTTCACATGAAGACGTGGAGGGGACTGTTCCCAGACTTAGCCATGACCCTGGCCCCAACCAGCTCCAGCGGCAGATGCTTTCTAAGGAAAATATACAACACACTCTACCCTGGCTTACCTCTGTCTTCTTTTTCCTCCTTTGTCCTGAGTGAGCAAGGGCACTTAGGAAAAAACCTACCTCCCTGATCAAATGGCTTTCACCAACGCACACCTGCAAAGCCTCTGGGACACCAGCCCCGATATGTGGAGAGAGAGACGAGCGGGGAGGGGGATGTGGACTCTGCCCTGCCTGGGTGGGGAGGAGTCACAGGCAGGGCCAGAGAGAGCTGGGGCTATCTCACACCTGCGAGACACTTTTTGAGTTCTATCACCCTTTCTTGAGGAGACAAAAAGTATCCCCTGATATCAGGCAGAGGAGGAAAAATGAGAGAATACAAAAATGGAATTGACTTCAAGAGAGCTGTGTGAGGGATTCCCTGTGCTTTTTGAAGTGTGTGTGTGTCGGGGGGGGGTTGAGTGGGAGGGCACCTCAGAGCACAGGGTGGATTAGCAATAAAGAAAGTGGGGAGGGATATACATCTGTAGCTTCTCCTCTAAGCCAGTGGTTCTCAACTTAGGGTGATTTTGCTCCAAAGGGATCATTTGGCAATGTCTGGAGACATTTTTGGTTATCATGGTTGCAATGGGGGTGCTACCAGCATCTAAGGGGGAAGAGGCTAGGGATGCTGCTCACCATCCTACAATGCATGGGACAGCCCCCACAACAAAGAATCATCCAGCCCCATGTGTCAGTAAAGTGCCAAGTTGGGGAAACCCTCCTCCTAGCCAAGCTTCTAGCAATGTTCCAGAACATTCCCAAAGGCCCCATTCAGAGTAAAGAAGTGGTCCCATAGACCTCTCCTACATCATTTTCTCCAAAAATACCCTCCCCAAGGCTTATCTGACAGAGAGTTTGGAGGAATAGGAGAGAGAAGACGACGAGACCGCTCTGGAGAGCATGAAGGAAGGTGTTTCCCTCACGCATCAACAATCCCCAGCTCCCGGACGGGAGAAGTCCCAGGCTTGGGCGATCTTTGGTCAAATAGGAAAACGTAAGGCTGAACTGAAGGGGCAACCTCTTGCCCCCCACCTGCCTAGAGGCCAAAGTTGGGGTAGTTTCTCTTTGCACAGAAGTTAATGCCCACCCGCGAGATGCCAGGACCTTGCTCCTGGGCAGCACGACGGCCGGGAAGAAAGTGGGCAGAGGGTAGGCAGGTGGCGCCTCAACTGATGCTGCCTGGTGAGGTGCCCCTCACTTGTTCTCAATCAGAGTCTGCACCTTGTACACGAGGTCCCGGGCCAGCTTCAGGACTTGCTTGCTGTTGTGTCGCTCAGCCATTTCTGAAAAAAAGAGCAGAAGGCGAAATCTCATGAGCCTCCTCTCTGTGTCTGGCCTGGGGACACACCTCCAGCCCGTGCAGGGGTGGCTGGCACATCTCCATCACAGAGCAGCTCTGGAAACAGACCTTGGGGAAGGACTGCAGCTCCAGACCTCAGTTTCCTCATCTGTAAAATGTGATCATAACAGTATCTACCTCACAAGGTCACTGTGGAGACCAAGTGGGATGTTGTTGGTACACAGCAGGGGTTTGAAAAAATCTTAGTTCCTCCAGCCCTTCTCCTACAAACAGAATGAGTGACTGGCAACCTTTTAAGGAAACAATGACTGGCATGTAATAGATGCTCAAAGATAGGAAAAGAAGGAAGGTGCAGAGGGAAGGAAAGAGAAAGGAGAGGTGAGGAGGGGAAAAAGCAAAAATGGTGTATATAGCAAGAGCCACAAGAAATGATCAGACCTTCCAACGAGAATAATCCTAAATGTTGACATTTATCATAAAGAAACCATTTAGGAGATGAAAGAGGTGTGCTAAGACCATGGTTCCCAAACTTGTGTCAAGGTACCCCAGAGGGCTTCTGTGGGATATTTTAAAATTTTGAGGGACACACAGTGATTCTGCACATTGGTTGAACACCACATAAACTGCAAACTTGAGTGGCAATCAGTGACATTGTGTCCTGGCAAAGCTAGGTTTTCAGTGGTTGCTGTGATAAAAAGCAAGGACTGTGCAAAAATCGATATGGAAGGAAAAATGAAGGCAGCGGAGTCCAATCTGATTCTTAGGTTTGAGAAGTTATGCAGAGCCCAGCAGACCTACGAATCCCATTTGTGGGTAATTACAGGGACTGAAGAATGAAACAAAAATGTTTTCTTTGGCTTTATGTATATTATTTTTCTCCAATGGCTATTAAGTTGTTAAGTGCTACGGCTGCTAACCAAAGGGTCGGCAGTTCAAATCCGCCAGGCGCTCCTTGGAAACTATGGGGCAGTTCTACTCTGTCCTATAGGGTCGCTATGAGTCGGAATCGACTCGACGGCACTGGGTTTGGTTTTGGTTTTTTGGTGTCAGGAGGGACCAGTCCCTGGAGAAGGACATCGTGTGAAAAAGTGGAAGACCATTGATGAGATGGATTGACATAGTGTCTGCAACGATGGGCTCAAACCTAGTGACAATTGTGAAGATGGCACAGGACCAGGCAACATTTTGTTCGGTTATACATTGGGTCACTAGGAATCAGAATTGACTCTAAGGCACCTAATGACAAGAAGGAAATGAGAAAGTCTGAGAAATTCTGCACTAACATATGCATTGCTTTGTGGTCTCTATCACACCCTCAAACTGGAAACAACCTGGATGCCTAACAAGAAGAGATGGTTTAGTAAATTTAGTAGTTATATTCAGCAGCCTTAAAATGATTATACATTAAGATGTTGTTGTTGTTAGGGGCCGTTGAGTTGCCCCTCACTCATGGTGATTCCATGCACAACGGGATCAGATTGTTGTGATCCATTGGGTTTTCACTGGCTGGTTTTTTGGAAGGAGATTACCAGGCCTTTCGTTCTAGTCTGTCTCAGTCTAGAAGTTCTGCTGATTCATAAAATAATTTTAGAAATATTAAGTGAAAAACAAATACTATACACAACTGGATACTGTAATGGTAACAACAACAAAATATACTTGACTGTGGAAAAGACTGAAAGAAAAAAATTTTTTTCTAGTGAACCCAGTAGATGCAGTGGAGCCCTGGTGGCATAGTAATTAAGAGCTCGGCTGCTCATCAAAAGGTTGGCAGTTCAAATCCACCAGCCTCTTCTTGGAAACCCTATGGGGCAGTTCTACTCTGTCCTATACAGTTGCTATGAGTTGGAACTGACTCGATGGTTCCTAATAACCACCACAACAATGACAGTAGATGCAATGTGGTTTCCTGGATTAGATCCTGGATCAGAAAAAGGAAATGAGTGGAAAAACAAGTGAAATCTAAATAACGTCCGTAGTTTAATTAATAGTAATGTAACAACGTTAACAACGTTAATGTCTTAGTTTTGATAAATCTACCAGAATCATGTAAGACGTTACCATTAGGGGAAGCTGGGTGAAGGGTATTCAAGGTCTCTCTGTGCTATCTTTGCAACTTTCCTGTAAATCTAAAATTATTCCAAAATAAAAGTTTATTTCTTAAAAAACCTAGTAATACTTTGAGCATGAGGTCACAGGTGGCTTCTTTCGTCTGTATTTTTGATTTTTCCAAGACCTTCTTCAGATTTTTATTTTTAAATTGTGATAACAACAGCAATAAAATAAACAAAAAATCCCACTGCGGTCCAGTCGATTCCAACTCATAGTGACCCTATAGGACAGTGTAGAACTCTCCCCTGGGTTTCCAAGACTGTAAATCTTTACATAAGTAGACTGCCACATCTTCCTCCTGCAGAGCAGCTGGTAGGTTCAAACCGCTGACCTTTCGGTTAGCAGCCAAGTGCTTTAACCACTGTACCACCAGGTCTCCTACAATAGCAATAGCTTCCATTTACGGGGTCCCTGTTTGGGTCAGGTTCTATGTGATGAGGTTTGTCCATGTTGTCTCTTTTAATCCTTATAGCTGCCCTGTGAGGGAAGTATCATTAGCACCATTTTATCCGGAGAAATCTGAGGCCCAGAGATGTGAAGCCACTTGCCCAAGGTCACACAACTCCCAAGCAGCAGAGCTGAGATTAGAATTCACATCTGTCTGATTTCAAAGGCTGTGCCTTTTTTTTTTTTTTTTTTTTTGCCTTTCTCATGCCTCTTCAACTGCCTGTCTGTACCTGCTTTTCCTGTCCAGGTCAACCCTCTGAAGTAGACACTGTCACCCTATTTTACAAGTGAGGAAGCAGATGCTTAGAGAGAGGACGTTCAGAGAGGGGAAGTGATGTGGTCATGGGCTCGGGTGGTCAGTGGCAGAGTCAGCCTTTGCCCCTGAGCCTACTTTCAACGCCCAGGCCACCTCTGTCAGGTCTCCAAGAAAAACACATCCTCAGCATGATAAGGAGATTTCAGCTCCTTCGTTTGGAAACGGCCACAAGAAGTGGCCAGAGACCTCCTCCATTCCTTTCACCATGTGTCAATCTGAGCAAATTCCCACCCCTCCCTGAGCCCCAGGAAAGGAGGCCCCCAGAAGCCTACACCCCTCAGATGAGACCCTAATCATGGAAGTACCATTAAAGAATTTGATGATGTCTGTGAAATCCATGTTGTTCTCCAAGATGATGTCGCGGTAGACCTCTACCAGAGCCAGCGCGATGAACAGGACATAGTGGGCGGATGAGACGTGTTTGGCTGCCCAGATGGTCTCCCAGACTGAAAAGACGTCATCATAGATGAGTTCTGCCAAGACACCAACATGGACATGCAAGGGAGAGAATTCAGTGACAGAGCTCACAGTACCGGCCTCCCTCTGCAGAAATCCTAGGCCAGCCCTGCTCCATGCCTCAGCCCTGGTGCAGTGGACAGAGCTCAGTCTGGGAGGCAGAAGATCTAGAATCTGTCATTTGGCAATCAAAAGCCTCGGTTTTCCCCATCTGTAAAATGGGCTATGCAAATCAGATGGTTTGTAAGTTTCTTCCAGCTCTGTGAGTGCAGAAACTGAGCATGTGCAAGTTTCATTTACACCGGCCTGTCACTGCCCTGCTCCCTGACCAGTGTCCCCCACCCTCTGCCTGCTCTGTCTCTACTGACACTCGTGGGGGTATCTCCCTTTTCTCCTGCACACAGATAGAGCTGGCCACTGCCTCTGCATCTAGCAAAGAGACAGAACAGAGCAGTGGGTGAGAGCAAGGCTTCTGATGTCCAGTAAACTGGGTTTGAATCCTGGCTCTACCACTTACTATCAAGATGACCTTGGGCTAGTTACTGCCCTTCCATGAGCCTCTCTTTTCCCATCTGTACATGGGTGATACTGATTTTATAAAGGATCGAAGAGATAATATACAGAAGCAGCTCAGTGCAGTGCCTGGCATTTGGTAAATACCTCCATACATGTTAGATATTATTATTATTAGCATTACTCCAAATGTGCACACAAACAATGTACTGTTACACATTATTTCTAAGTCATGTAGAAAACACACGATAACTAACCACTTCTCCATGGGCTTTAGAGTTCCTGGTTTCTGATAAGCAGCATAATAGAGCAGAAGGGAGCTGAGATTTGGGAGAATAGAGAAGAGGGCTTGACCATTCCTAGCTCTGAATTGAATTCTTCTAAGCCTAGTTTCCTCATCCATAAAGTGGGAATCATAATGTCGTTGCAAGATAAGGTACGTAAGGCGATGATCAGAACTCAATAAACTCAATAAATGGCCTCGCCTCTAAGGGATCTTCCCTCTTAGATCCAGCTACAAAGACTTGGAGGATGAGGCCCCATTAAGAAATCTGTACCTCGCTTGAAATCCAGCAGGAACCAGCGGTAGCAGAAGTAGAAGTGGGTGTAGTCCCCGTTCTGATGCATCAGCTCGAAGAGCTCCGAGTCCAGGATCTGTCAGAGGAAGGAAAGGTTGGCATTGGCCTCCTGGGAAAAGGATGGTCCATCCCTATACCAGCATGCCATACAGCCCTTAACAACCAGTGGAGGTAAAAAATGGACTAAGCAGACTTCCTGGAGCCACTGAGGCTGGATGGACCCCCAAAACTCCTGCCCTGAGATAAACTTTAAACGTTAAACCTTAAACCGAAACTATCCCCTGAAGTCTTTTTTGAACCAAGAATATAGTTTATCTTAATGCGTATGTCTACCTTGAGCATGGTGCTCTCTTAAAGGATTATCTATGTGAGATCTGACAACAGCAATTTGAAAGGTTAGATGAGAAGCTTAAGAGGCAGTGAGTCTAAGGCAATGGTGGTGGAACAATTTGGAGAAGGATGATGAGAATGGTTGGACGATTTGAAGAACGTAATCAATGTCACTGAGTAGTACAAGTAGAAATTGTTGAAATGGTATATGACTGTGTATTTTCACTAAAAAAAAAAAAAAGGCGGGGAGGGGGGGAACTAAGGATTTGAATGGACATTTCTCCAAGGAAGACCTACAAATGGCCAAACAAGCACATGAAAAGATGCCCAACATCACTAACCATCAGCAAAATGCAAGGCAAAAATCACAATGTGATACTAGTACACACCCGCTACTGCCGCATAGCTTGGCTTATCCCAAGATACAATCCAAATATCCGTCAATGGCAGAACAGATAAACAAACGGGGTTAAGTTCATGTGATGGATCTAAGTAAATGACCGCTATGTCACAGCATACATGATTTGTAGTAATGTAATACGGAATGAAAAACAAAGCAAGTAGCAGGAAAATACATATAATATGATTCCATCCATATCAAGTTCAAAAGCAAAACAAAGCAATATGTCGCTTAGCTTATAAATGTGTGTAGTAAAGCTATAAAGAAAACAAAAGAATGATAAATACAAAATTCAGGAGAGTGGTAACCTGTAACAGGGAGAGAATGACATACATTATTACACTTTACAGGATTCACATATTTCATAGGTCTTCTTTTTAAATTCACTCAATATCTAATATAATGGTTGAAAAAACAGACACAGAGCCTGCCCCCCCTCACTCTGCATAGCCAAACAACTGCCCCTCCCTGACCCAGCAGAGGAGTGAAATGGTAAAATAGACTATCTTTGGACTGGAGAACACCAGAAGGAAGTATCACACAGAAAACTGGTTATTAAGGGAAAGTTTAAGTACTGATTGTTGAGAAGCCTGAGACTTCTTCTCCTGCCAAAAAACAAACAAACCCACTGCCATCAAGTCAATTCTGACTCATAGCAATCCCACGTGTTACAGCATAGAACTGCTCCGCAGTGTTTTCTTGCCTGTAATCTTTTACAAAGCAGATCACCAGGTCTTTCTTCCACAGCACTGCAGGCTGGGTGTGAACCTCCAACATTTAGGTTAATAGTTGAGTGTAAACCGTTCGCACCATCTGGGGGCTTTTCTTTCCCAACCAGGCTCCCAGAAAATGGATTATACCCCACTGGCAGTTTCTGGAAGTATCCTCTTCTAAGGAATCTGACCAGTCCAAGAGAAAAGACCCAAATGTACTGACACCGGAGGGTCCCACACGAGACAGTCTAGCCAGATCACTCCACAGAAAAGAGCACAAGGGATACGCCCCACCTACATGCACAGAGATCTTCCAATTTCCATTTAGGTTCCTACTTGTAAATATATAAACAGGTGGCCAGGGAGCAACCGGACATGTGCAGAAAGCCTCTGACAGGAAAGAAAGAGGCCAAGCAAAAAGCAACTTGAAGGAAACAGACAATGCAAAGAAAAGGAAAAGCCAACAAATATTACCAATAGCCTCAGAGAGATGAGAGAAGAAATTACATTCATAAAACAAAAATGATGTGCTAAAAAGAAAGAAAGAAAAAGATGCTTCTGGAAATTAAAATATGATAGTATATATTAGTGGTTTACCAGGGGTGGAAGGGTGGAAAAGGGGGAGTTTGTGTTTGGGGGTGCAGAGTCGATGTTAATGGTGGTGGAATATCTTGGAAAAGGACAGTGGTAATGGTGGCACAACGTGAAAAATGTAATCAGTGGCACGGAATTGTAAATACGGAAGTTGTACTGGCAAACGTTTTGGTGTGCATATTTTCACCACAATAAAAAATAAATGATAGTGGAAGTTAGAACTCAAGATTAGGTTCAAAAATTAAAATCGTGGAAACTTCCCAGGAGGTTGAACAAAATGACTCTTAAAAAAAAAAAAAAGATGGAAACCACTACACGGATGAACCTTGAAAACATGATACTAAATGAAAGTCAGTCACAAAGGACCATGTACTGTGTGATTCCATTCGTATGAAATGCCCAGAACAAGCAAATCCATAGACAGGAACGTGCTACTACCATTATCCCTCTATATAAGTAAACCAAGCTTGGTGAGATGAAGGCACATGCCTGAGGCCATACAACTAGTGAGTGGCAGAAAGCTCCCTGGGTAGCACAAGCACTTTGCACTCAAAAAGGTTGGCAGTTTGATCCCACCCAGTGGCACCGGAGAAGAAAGGCCTGGTCATCTGCCTCCATCGAGATCACTGTTGTTGTCTTGTGCCATCAAATTGATTCCAACTCATAGTGTTACAGAGTAGAACTGCCCATAGGGTTTTCTTGCTGTAATCTTTAAGGAAACAGATCACCAGGCCTTTCTTCCACACAGCCTCTGGGTTTGAACCGCCGACCTTTTGGTTACCAGACAAGTGCAAGTGCTTAACTGTTTGAGCCTTAGAGCCAAGAAAAGCCTATGGAGCAAGTTCTTTGTAACACATGGGGTTGCCATGTGTTGGAACTGACTCAACAGCAGTGGGTTTGGTTTTGGGTTTTGTGAGAGTTTTTTTTGGAGTAGTAAAAAGAGGATTCAAACCCAGGTTGGCTCCAAATTACACAACATTACAGCACTGAACTATACCTATTGTCTCTCAGAAAAGTCCCAGCAAGGACTAGGCACCGAGTCGTACCTGGATCAGCGACCTCATGTTGGCGAAATGCGTGTCCATGGCGCCCCCGTGGGGGAAGTTCTGGTTCATTCTCTTCATTAGCTCTGTGAAGCAGCTGAAGGCAAGGGCCTCTGGTGGAAAGGACACAAGAGAAACGGTCAGCTGTGCCACTCCCTAAGGGACCAGTACCTTCCAAAGCGATGATCTAATGCCCAGTGCTGGCTTGCAAAACCTACAACCAAGTGAGGAAATCATGGAAAATGGAGTGCCAAGTGTGTACTCCATTTCAAGGGATGCTCCAATATAAAATTAACTGTACTTCCCACCTCAGAGGTGTTGAAACATTCTTTCTTTTAGGAAATGACAGTAATAGGAGATGCTTTCTCTTTAAAGATATCTACTTGCTACAATAAAAGCTGACAATGTTTTATTGGTCTCAGGCTTTAATATTATTATTATTTTTTTTAATAACTTTTATTAAACTTCAAGTGAACGTTTACAAATCCAATCAGTCTGTCACATATAAGTTTACATACATCTCACTCCCTACTCCCACTTGCTCTCCCCCTCTTGAGTCAGCCCTTTCAGTCTCTCCTTTCTTGACAATTTTGCCTGCTTCCCTCTCTCTCTATCCTCCCATCTCCCCTCCAGACAAGAGTTGCCAACACAATCTCAAGTGTCCACCTGATATAATTAGCTCACTCTTCATCAGCGTCTCTCTCCCACCCGCTGACCAGTCCCTTTCATGTCTGATGAGTTGTCTTCGGGGATGGTTCCTGTCCTGTGTCAACAGAAGGTCTGGGGAGCATGGCCGCCGGGATTCCTCAAGTCTCAGTCAGACCATTAAGTTTGGTCTTTTTATGAGAATTTGGGGTCTGCATCCCACTGATCTCCTGCTCCCTCAGGGGTCCTCTGCTGTGCTCCCTGTCAGGGCAGTCATCGATTGTGGCCGGGCACCAACTAGTTCTTCTGGTCTCAGGATGATGTAGGTCTCTGGTTCATGTGGCCCTTTCTGTCTCTTGGGCTCTTAGTTGTCGTGTGGCCTTGGTGTTCTTCATTTTCCTTTGCTCCAGGTGGGTTGAGACCAATTGATGCATCTTAGATGGCCGCTTGTTAGCATTTAAGACCCCAGACACCACATTTCAAAGTGGGATGCAGGATGTTTTCATAATAGAATTATTTTGCCAATTGACTTAGAAGTCCCCGCAAACCATGTTCCCCAGACCCCCGCGCTTGCTCCGCTGACCTTTGAAGCATTCATTTTATCCCGGAAACTTCTTTGCTTTTGGTCCAGTCCAATTGAGCTGACCTTCCATGTATTGAGTGTTGTCTTTCCCTTCACCTAAAGCAGTTCTTATCTACTGATTAATCAATAAAAAACCCTCTCCCACCCTCCCTCCCTCCCCGCCTCGTAACCACAAAAGTATGTGTTCTTCTCAGGTTTACTATTTCTCAAGATCTTATAATAGTGGTCTTATACAATATTTGTCCTTTTGCCTCTGACTAATTTCGCTTAGCATAATGCCTTCCAGGTTCCTCCATGTTATGAAATGTTTCAGAGATTCGTCACTGTTCTTTATCGATGCGTAGTATTCCATTGTGTGAATATACCACAATTTATTTACCCATTCATCTGTTGATGGACACCTTGGTTGCTTCCAACTTTTTGCTATTGTAAACAGAGCTGCAATAAACATGGGTGTGCATATATCTGTTTGTATGAAGGCTCTTGTATCTCTAGGGTATATTCCTAGGAGTGGGATTTCTGGGTTGTATGGTAGTTCTATTTCTAACTGTTTAAGATAACGCCAGATAGATTTCCAAAGTGGTTGTACCATTTTACATTCCCACCAGCAGTGTATGAGAGTTCCAATCCCTCCGCAGCCTCTCCAACATTTATTATTTTGTGTTTTTTGGATTAATGCCAGCCTTGCTGGTGTGAGATGGAATCTCATCGTAGTTTTAATTTGCATTTCTCTAATGGCTAATGATCGAGAGCATTTTCTCATGTATCTGTTGGCTGCCTGAATATCTTCTTTAGTGAAATGTGTGTTCATATCCTTTGCCCACTTCTTGATTGGGTTGTTTGTCTTTTTGTGGTTGAGTTTTGACAGAATCATGTAGATTTTAGAGATCAGGCGCTGGTCGGAGATGTCATAGCTGAAAATTCTTTCCCAATCTGTAGGTGGTCTTTTTACTCTTTTGGTGAAGTCTTTAGATGAGCATAGGTGTTTGATTTTTAGGAGCTCCCAGTTATCGGGTTTCTCTTCATCATTTTTGGTAATGTTTTGTATTCTGTTTATACCTTGTATTAGGGCTCCTAGGGTTGTCCCAATTTTTTCTTCCATGATCTTTATCGTTTTAGTCTTTATGTTTAGGTCTTTGATCCACTTGGAGTTAGTTTTTGTGCATGGTGTGAGGTATGGGTCCTGTTTCATTTTTTTGCAAATGGATATCCAGTTATGCCAGCACCATTTGTTAAAAAGGCTATCTTTTCCCCAGTTAATTGACACTGGTCCTTTGTCAAATATCAGCTGCTCATACGTGGATGGATCTATGTCTGGGTTCTCAATTCTGTTCCATTGGTCTATGTGCCTGTTGTTGTACCAGTACCAGGCTGTTTTGACTACTGTGGCTGTATAATAGGTTCTGAAGTCAGGTAAGGTGAGGCCTCCCACTTTCTTCTTCTTTTTCAGTAGTGCTTTGCTTATCCGGGGCTTCTTTCCCTTCCATATGAAATTGGTGATTTGTTTCTCTATCCCCTTAAAATATGACATTGGAATTTGGATCGGAAGTGCGTTAAATGTATAGATGGCTTTTGGTAGAATAGACATTTTTACTATATTAAGTCTTCCTATCCATGAGCAAGGTATGTTTTTCCACTTAAGTATGTCCTTTTGAATTTCTTTAGTAGAGCTTTGTAGTTTTCTTTGTATAGGTCTTTTACATCTTTGGTAAGATTTATTCCTAAGTATCTTATCTTCTTGGGGGCTACTGTGAATGGTATTGATTTGGTTATTTCCTCTTCGGTGTTCTTTTTGTTGATGTAGAGGAATCCAAGTGATTTTTGTATGTTTATTTTATAACCTGAGACTCTCCCAAACTCTTCTATTAGTTTCAGTAGTTTTCTGGAGGATTCCTTAGGGTTTTCTGTGTATATAATCATGTCATCTGCAAATAGTGATAACTTTACTTCTTCCTTGCCAATCCGGATACCTTTTATTTCTTTGTCTAGCCTAATTGCCCTGGCTAAGACTTCCAACACGATGTTGAATAAGAGCAGTGATAAAGGGTATCCTTGTCTGGCTCCCGTTCTCAAGGGAAATGCTTTCAGGTTCTCTCCATTTAGAGTGATATTGGCTGTTGGCTTTGCATAGATGCCCTTTATTATGTTGAGGAATTTTCCTTCAATTCCTATTTTGGTAAGAGTTTTTATCATGAATGGGTGTTGGACTTTGTCAAATGCCTTTTCTGCATCAATTGATAAGATCATATGGTTTTTGTCTTTTGTTTTATTTATGTGATGGATTACATTAATGGTTTTTCTGATATTAAACCAGCCTTGCATGCCTGGTATAAATCCCACTTGATCAGGGTGAATTATTTTTTTGATGTGTTGTTGGATTCTATTGGCCAGAATTTTGTTGAGGATTTTTGCATCAATGTTCACGAGGGATATAGGTCTATAATTTTCTTTTTTTGTAATGTCTTTACCTGGTTTTGGTATCAGGGAGATGGTGGCTTCATAGAATGAGTTGGGCAGTATTCCGTCATTTTCTATGCTTTGGAATACCTTTAGTAGTAGTGGTGTTAACTCTTCTCTGAAAGTTTGGTAGAACTCTGCAGTGAAGCCGTCCGGGCCAGGGCTTTTTTTTGTTGGGAGTTTTTTGATTACCATTTCAATCTCTTTTTTTGTTATGGGTCTATTTAGTTGTTCTACTTCTGAATGTGTTAGTTTAGGTAGGTAGTGTTTTTCCAGGAATTCATCCATTTCTTCTAGGTTTTCAAATTTGTTAGAGTACAATTTTTCATAATAATCTGAAATGATTCTTTTAATTTCATTTGGTTCTGTTGTGATGTGGTCCTTCTCATTTCTTATTCGGGTTATTTGTTTCCTTTCCTGTATTTCTTTAGTCAGTCTGGCCAATGGTTTATCAATTTTGTTAATTTTTTCAAAGAACCAGCTTTTGGCTTTGTTAATTCTTTCGATTGTCTTTCTGTTCTCTAATTCATTTAGTTCAGCTCTAATTTTTATTATTTGTTTTCTTCTGGTGCCTGATGGATTCTTTTGTTGCTCAGTTTCTATTTGTTTAAGTTGTCGGGACAGTTCTCTGATTTTGGCTCTTTCTTCTTTTTGTATGTGTGCATTTATTGATATAAATTGGCCTCTGAGCACTGCTTTTGCTGTGTCCCAGAGGTTTTGATAGGAAGTATTTTCATTCTCGTTGCTTTCTATGAATTTCCTTATTCCCTCCTTGATGTCTTCTATAACCCAGTCTTTTTTCAGGAGGGTATTGTTCATTTTCCAAGTATTTGATTTCTTTTCCCTAGTTTTCCTGTTATTGATCTCTAGTTTTATTGCCTTGTGGTCTGAGAAGATGCTTTGTAATATTTCGATGTTTTGGACTCTGCAAAGGTTTGTTTTATGACCTAATATGTGGTCTATTCTAGAGAATGTTCCATGTGCGCTAGAAAAAAAAGTATATTTTGCAGCAGTTGGGTGGAGAGTTCTGTATAAGTCAATGAGGTCAAGTTGGTTGATTGTTGTAATTAGATCTTCCGTGTCTCTGTTGAGCTTCTTACTGGATGTCCTGTCCTTCTCCGAAAGTGGTGTGTTGAAGTCTCCTACTATAATTGTGGAGGTATCTATCTCGCTTTTCAATTCTGTTAAAATTTGATTTATGTATCTTGCAGCCCTGTCATTGGGTGCGTAAATATTTAATATGGTTATGTCTTCCTGATCAATTGTCCCTTTTATCATTATATAGTGTCCTTCTTTATCCTTTGTGGTGGATTTAAGTCTAAAGTCTATTTTGTCAGAAATTAATATTGCTACTCCTCTTCTTTTTTGCTTATTGTTTGCTTGATATACTTTTTTCCATCCTTTGAGTTTTAGTTTGTTTGTGTCTCTAAGTCTAAGGTGTGTCTCTTGTAGGCAGCATATAGATGGATCGTGTTTCTTTATCCAGTCTGTGACTCTCTGTCTCTTTATTGGTGCATTTAGTCCATTTACATTCAGGGTAATTATAGATAAATAAGTTTTTAGTGCTGTCATTTTGATGCCTTTTTATGTGTGTTGTTGACAATTTCATTTTTCCACATACTTTTTTGTGCTGAGGCGTTTTTCTTAGTAAATTGTGAGATCCTCATTTTCATAGTGCTTGACTTTATGTTAGTTGAGTCGTTACGTTTTTCTTGGTTTTTATCTTGAGTTATAGAGTTGTTATACCTTTTTGTGGTTACCTTATTATTTACCCCTATTTTTCTAAGTAAAAACCTAACTTGTATTCTTCTATATCGCCTTGTATCACTCTCCATATGGCAGTTCAATGTCTCCTGTATTTAGTCCCTCTTTTTGATTATTGTGATCTTTTACCTATTGACTTCCATGATTCCCTGTTATGTGTATTTTTTTTTAATTAATCTTAATTTGTTTGTTTTTGTGGTTTCCCTATTTGAGTTGATATCAGGCCGTTCTGTTTTGTGACCTTGTGTTGTGCTGATATCTGATATTATTGGTTCTCTGACCAAACAATATCCTTTAGTATTTCTTGTAGCTTTGGTTTGGTTTTTGCAAATTCTCTAAACTTGTGTTTGTCTGTAAATATCTTAATTTCGCCTTCATATTTCAGAGAGAGTTTTGCTGGATATATGATCCTTGGCTGGCAGTTTTTCTCCTTCAGTGTTCTGTATATGTCGTCCCATTCCCTTCTTGCCTGCATGGTTTCTGCTGAGTAGTCAGAACGTATTCTTATTGATTCTCCCTTGAAGGAAACCTTTCTTTTCTCCCTGGCTGCTTTTAAAATTTTCTCTTTATCTTTGGTTTTGGTGAGTTTGATGATAATATGTCTTGGTGTTTTTCTTTTTGGATCAATCTTAAATGGGGTTCGATGAGCATCTTGGATAGCTATCCTTTCGTCTTTCATGATGTCAGGGAAGTTTTGTGTCAGGAGTTCTTCAACTATTTTCTCTGTGTTTTCTGTCCCCCCTCCCTGTTCTGGGACTCCAATCACCCGCAGGTTATCCTTCTTGATAGAGTCCCACATAATTCTTAGGGTTTCTTCATTTTTTTTAATTCTTTTATCCGATTTTTTTTCAGCTATGTTGGTGTTGATTCCCTGGTCCTCCAGATGTCCCAGTCTGCATTCTAATTGCTCGAGTCTGCTCCTCTGACTTCCTAGTGCGTTGTCTAATTCTGTTATTTTATTGTTAATCTTTTGGATTTCTACATGTTGTCTCTCTATGGATTCTTGCAACTTATTAATTTTTCCAGTATGTTCTTGAATAATCTTTTTGAGTTCTTGAACAGTTTTATCAGTGTGTTCCTTGGCTTTTTCTGCAGTTATCCTAATTTCATTTGTAATATCATTAAGCATTCTGTAAATTAGTTTTTTATATTCTGTATCTGATAATTCCAAGATTGTATCTTCATTTGGGAAAGGTTTTGATTCTTTTGTTTGGGGGGTTGGAGAAGCTGTCATTGTCTGCTTCTTTAAGTGGTTTGATATGGATTGTTGTCTCCGAGCCATCACTGGGAAACTAGTTTTTCCAGAAAATCCGCTAAAAAAAAAATGCAGTCAGATCCCTATCAGAGTTCTCCCTCTGGCTCAGGCTATTCAGATGTTAATGAAGCCGCCTGGGGAGGGTGGGGGAGGGAACAGAGAGATAGGAGAGTAGCACCTCAGAATACAGCCAGAGTTGCTTGTCTTGCTTGGAATGACTATTATATCTGAGATTCCCGCGGGCGCGTCGCCTATGTGTGCTGGCTGTGTGGAGATTGCCCCCGGGGGGTCTGGCCCGCTGGAGTCACGGTCAGATCCTCCGCTTCCAGCCGCACGCCCAGCGTCAAGGCTCCCCTACTGGGACGGTGCACTCTCGACTCCAAAATCAGTCGCTGCCTCCCGGGGACTTCTCCTCCCTCCAGCCGCGTGGCCGTGCTGCCCCTAAGAACCAGTTGGGCCTCCTCCCGGGGTTAGTTCAGATGGGTGGAGCAGGTCCCCGTGCTTGTGCCGTGACCGAGTGTCCCGGCTGGGACGCTGTTCTCCCTGCTCCAATACCAGTCGCTGCCTCCCAGGGATTTCTCCTACCGGCTGCGTCCCACGCCGCCCGCGCGACCCGGCTGGTCCCCTTCCCGGGGTTAGTTCAGGGGGGTGGAGCAACTCTCCGTGTTTATACCGTACCTGCGTCCAGTCCAAATCCCTGCGGGACGGTTCCCCGGCTCGGATGCTGCTCTTTCTGCTCCAAGACCAGTCACTGCCTCCCGGGGACTTCTCCTACCGGCTGCGTCCCACGCCGCCCGTGGAACCGGCTGGTCCCCCTCCCGGGGTTAGTTCAGGAGGGTGGAGCAGGTCTCTGTGCTTGTGCCGTACCTGACTGGTACGCTGGCTCCAGGCTCTGGAAACAATCGCTGCCTCCCTGTATTAGTTCGTTCTCCATCTCTAAATCTGTGTTTGTTGTTCAGGGTTCGTAGATTGTTATGTATGTGATCGATTCATTTGTGTTTCCGTGTCTTTGTTGTAAGAAGGATCCGAGGTAGTGTCTGCCTAGTCCGCCATCTTGGCTCCGCCCAATATTATTATTTTTAAAATTCTAATAGTTCATGAAATTCTCAAGTCTGGAGACTGTATTTGAGCAGCCATTGACAAAGTTTGAAGGACTTTTACAGGCTATACACGAAGAAAGGGTCAAATAACAGTGTAAAATGCTGCTTAGAGAGTCACTACACATATCACGAGAGTAAAGGCTCTGAGAAGTTCTGCAATAAAGAAACCTACTTTATATTGTTTAACCCACTGTTTCTAAAACTCACTTGAAGATAATATCTTTTGTTTGTTTTTTTCTCTTAACACCTAGTAACTTTGGAAATGCTAGGCCAGACTGGAAGCTTTCCCAAGGTACAGTAACAGCTCGCTCAGTTTTAAAACAGATTTTATTTTGTAGAACAGTTTTAGATTTACAGGGAAATTGAGATAATAGTACAGAGTTCTATATATACCACATCCAGCTTCCCCAATTAACATCTTATATTAGCATGGTGCATTTGTTACAATTAATCAACCAACAGATAGATGAGAGACAGCTGCCATCGAGTCGACTCTGACTTCACAGTAGCCTTATACATAACAGAATGAAAACAGAATGGGTCATCCTCATAATTGCCAGCATGTTTGAGTCCATTGTTGCTACTGTGCTAAACCATGTCACTGAGGGTCTCCCTGGCCCTTGCTGGCCTTCTACTTCACCAAACATGATGGTCTCCCCCAGTGACTGATACCTCCTGATGATGTGTCCAAAGCAAGCAAGTTGAATGTTCTGTTGTGATCCATACAGTTTTCATTGGCTAATTTTCTGAAGTAGATCATCAAGCCTTCCTTCCTGTACGTCTTAATCTGGAAGCCCTACAGAAACCTGCCCACCATGGGTGACCCTGCTGGTATTTGAAATACCAGTGGCATAGCTTCCAGGATCACAACCACGATCAAGCCACCACAGTACAACAAACTGACAGACGGGCAGTGGAATGAACCAACTGACACATTGTAATTAAAAGAAGTTCAAACATCACTCAGCTGTCTTAGTTTTTAGCTAATGCCCTTTTTTTGTTCCAGGATCCCATCCAGGACACCACATTACGTAGAGTTGTCATGTCTCCTTAGGCTCCCCTTGGCTGTGGCAGTTTCTCAGAGTTTCCTTGTTTTTGAAGGTCTTGACAGTTTTGAGGAGTTTTGGTCAGATGTTTTGTAAGGTGCCTCACTATTGGAATTTAACTAACTTTTTTCATAAGACTCAAGTTATGGGTTATGGGAGGAAGACAAGAGAGGTTAACTACTGTTTTCATCATACTGTATTAAGGGTACATGCTATCAGTATGATTTATGACTGTTGATGTTGACCTTGATCACCTAGCTGGTATCCTTTCTCCATTGTAAAAGTTTCTCCACTGTAAAGTTTCTCTCTTCTCCCTTTCCATACTGTACCCTTTGGTGGGAAGTCACCTAGAAAAGCCCACACCTAGAGTGGGGAGTTATGCTCCCCATTTTTTAATAGTTTAAGACAACTCACACACCATAGAATTTGCCCTTTTAAATTATGCAATTCAGTGGTTTTAGTATATTCACAGAATTGTGCAACCATCACGACTGTCTAATTTCAGATGATTTCATCACCCCATCTATACCCATCAGCATCATTCCTCATTCCCTTCTCCCCTCAGGTTCCCACAACCACGGAGTTGACTTTCTGTCCCTCTGGTTTTGCATTCCCTAGATATTTAAAATTAATGGAACATTATAATATGTTCTTTTCTGTGACTGGCTTCTTTGGCATAATATCTTCAAGGTTCATCACTGTTACAGCATGTTTCAGTACTTCATTCCTTTCTAATGCAGGATAATATTCCATTGTATGGATATACCACATTTAATTTATCCATTAATCTGTTAATGGACATTTAGGTTGTTTCTGTCTTTTGATTATTATGAATAATGCTGCTATAAACATTCATGTACAAGCTTTTTCATGGACATATGTTTTCAATTCTCTTGTGCATATACCTAGGGGCGGAATTGTTGGGTCATGTGGTAACTCTATGTTCAATATTTTGGGGAAATGCCAAACTCTTTTCCAAAGTGGCTAAGACATTGCACAATCTCACCAACAGTGTACGACGGTTCCAATTTCTCCACTTCCTTGTCAACAGTTGGTATTGTATATCTTCTTTATTTTAGCCATCGCAGGGATGAAGTGGTACATCATTGTGATGTGGATTTGCAGTACCCAATGACTAATGATGTTGAGCATATTTTCATGGGCTTATTGGCCATTTGTATATCTTCTGTTCTATTGAGAAATACCTATTCTAATTCTTTGCCCATTTTTAATTGGGTTTTTTTTTTATTGTGGTGAAAATACACACACCAAAACATTTGTCAGCACAACAACTTTGACATTTACATGAGTCTCTTCTTATTGTTGAGTTGTAAGGTTTCTTTACATATTTTGAATACAAATCCCTTATCAGATAAATGATTTGCAAAGGTTTTCTCCTATTCTGTGGGTTGTCTTTTCATTTTCCTGATGGTGTCCTTTGAAGAACAAACATTTTTAATTTTGATAAAGTCCAGTTTATCTATTTTTTCTCTTGTCACTTGTGATTTTGGCGTCATACCTACGAAACCACTGTCTAACCCAAAGCCACAAAGATTTATTCCTATGCTTTCTTTCCAGAGTTTTAGCTCTTACATTTAGGTCTATTACCCATTTTGAGATAATATTTGTATATGGTGTGAGGTAGGGGTCCAACGTCATTATTTTGCATATGGATATACAGTTGTTTCAGCACCATTTGTTGGAAAGAGTAGTCTTTCCCCATTTAACTGAATTGTCTTGAAAACCCTATAAAAAATCAACAGACCATAAATTTAAGGGTTTATTTCTGGACTCCCAATTCTATCTGATCTATTTGTTTATCTTTATGGCACTATCACACTGTCTTGATTAATGTAGCTTTATAATAGATTTTATATGTTTTATGTAATAGGAGCCCTGGTGGTGTAGTGGTTAAGAGTTCGGCTGCTAACTGAAAGGTCAGCAGTTCAAATCCACCAGCTGCTCCTTGGAAACCATAAGGCCCAGTTCTACTCCGTCCTATAGGGTTGCAATAAGCTGGAACCGACTTGACAGCACCTAATAACAACAATATAATAGATTTTGAAATTGGGAAGTGTGAGTTCTCCAACTTTGTTCTTTTTCAGGATTGTTTTGGGTATTCTGGGTCCCTTGCATTTGCATGTGAATTTTAGGATCAGCTTGTCAATTTCTGCAAAAAAGGCAGCTGGGACTTTAATAGTGACTGTATTGAATCTATAGATCAATGAAGAATATTGACATCTTAACTAGCTAAGCCTTCCGATCCATGAACATGAGATGTCTTGCCATTTACTTGGGTCTTCTTTAATTTCTTTCAACAATGTTTTGCAGTTTTCAGTGTACAAATTTTGCACTTTGTTAAATTTATTAATAAGTATTTTAATCTCTTTGATGCCAATGGAACTGCTTTTTTAACTTCATTTTCAGATTGTCCATTGCTAATCTATAGAAATACAATTAATATTTGTATATTGATCTCATATCCTGTAACCTTGATGAACTCATTTATTCTAAGTATTTTTATTCCTTAGAATTTCTATACACAAGATCATGTCATCTATGAAGACAGATAGTTTTACTTTTTCCTTTCTAAGTTTGATGCCTTTTATTTCTTTTTGTTGCCTAATTGCCCTGGTTAGAACCTATAGTGATGAAAGTGGGTATCTTTGTTTTGTTCCTGATCTTAGGGAGAAAGCTTTCAGTTTTTCACAATCAAGTACGATGTCAGCTGTGGGTTTTTATAGATGCTGTTTATCAGGATGAGGGAGTTCCCTTTGATACCTAGTTTATTGAGTGTTTTTAATAAGAAAGCTTCCTCCTTTTCCTAGTTTTTTTCTTTTAATCATGAAAAGCTGTTGGATTTTGTCAAATGCTGTTTCTGTGTCTATTGAGATGATTGCATAGTATTTTGTTCTTTATTCTATTAATATGGTGTGTACAATTGACTCCTTTTTGAATGCTAAACCAACCTTACATTCCTGGGATTGAAACTTTTATATGTTATATATACGATCGTGCTGTATAATCCTTTTTTATGTTGTTGGACTCATTTTCTAGTATTTTGTTGAGGATTTTTGCATCTATATTCATGAAGGATATTGGTCTGTCTGTAGCTTTTTTTCCTTTGATATCTTTGTCTGATTTTGGTGTTGAGGTGATACTGGCTTCATAGAATAGGTTGGTGAGTTTTAATTCTTCTTTAAACATTTGGCAGAATTCACCAGTGAAGCCATCTGGGCCTGGTATTTTCTTTTTTCTCATTCATCTTCATACCTTCTGTGGCTAGGAAAGGCCTGGCTAGGTGCTGGGCACCTGGAAACATGTGTTGGGAAACATGGAATAAAAGGGCTTTTTATTTCACTAGGATCTTGATGTGCTCGCCAGACAGGCCTTCTGAGCTCCTGTCCTGACCCATTCTATGAGTTACAAAGAGAGGCTAACCCCTCACCCCCTCAGCAGGAAGGAAACTGTAGTTCCGGGCCTGGAACAGTGAAGACACACTTACCGTCATCCAGGATGACCAGCAGTGGGGCCAGGAGGTCACACATGCCCTGGACATAGCCGATTTCAATGTGCTGCCAGATGTAGCTACAAGAGAGACACAAGGGGCCCAGTGATGCTACCCACAGCTTTCCCCTCCAGCCCACTCCTCTCATCCCTCTGCCCTGGTTTGGGTCCCTCATCCCTCTGGTGGACCACTCCCTCAGCTTTCTGCCTGCAACCCCGTCACCAATCTCACCCTCATCAAACATTCTACAAGCAGTCACAAGGAGGACCTTCCTAAAGTCCAGCTCGAGGAGGCTGCCTACATGCTTTAAAGCCTTCACTGGCTCCCCGCTGCCTGGAAGGATGATGTCCAAACTCATTTATTAGGGGTGCAAAGTGATTCATGGTCTCCTCGAAATCTGTCTTTACTGCCTCATCCATCATTTCCCAGCACCCCTATCTCCAGGTACATTGCAATATTCACCTTTACACAAATAAATCACATGTTTGTGCCTCTGAGCCTTTGTCTTAGCCATTCCCTTTTGGGAATTCCCATTTGCCCCTGAGTAATAACAGCTACTAGTTACTGAGCATTTCTGTATACTTGGCCCACCCTGGTGGTTCAGTGGTTAAGAGCTGCTAATCAAAAGGTTGGCAGTTCAAATCTACCAGGCACTCCTTGGAAACCCTACGGGGCAGTTCTACTCTGTCCTACAGGGTCACTATGAGTCAGGATCTACTCAATGGCAATGAGTTTTGGCCTGCTCTACATTCACTGTATCATTTAATTCTTAAAATAATGATATGAAATAGGTACTATTATCATCATCCCATTTTACAGAAGAGGAGACTGAGGCACAGAGAAGTAAGTGACACGTACAAAGTCATAAACCTAATGAACGGTAGAGGCAGGATTTGAAGGCAGGCTGCCTGACTCGAGGGTATGTGCTTTTAATCTCTATGGTAAATGGTTTCTTCAGTTTCTGGCAATTTTGTCAAAGTTCATCATGAAGGACACCACTTCTGTAAGATCTTCCATGATTTCTCCTTATGCCATAACCAGGCAAAAGTCAGCCCACCCTTCCTTCTCCTCCAACAATTTTTCATTTAAATATAACATACTCTGTAATAATTATATCTTTTCAACTACATTTTGAGTGGTACTGTGATTGCTTGGGAGACTAAGGCAGAACAATTAAAAGGTGGTGCTTATAAAAAAGAATGAGTTAGAGGCAGGGGTCAGCAAACTTTTTCTGTGAAGGTCCAGATAGTAGTTATTTTCGGCTTTGCAGGCCATATGCTCTCTGTTGTAACTACTAAGTTCCAAAAAAGCCATCATAGAGAATAAGCAAATGAATGAATATGGTTTTGTTCTAATAAAACTTTATTTACAAAAATAGGTGCTGACCCCTAGTTAGGATACCATATTTTGGCATGGAAAGAAGTTCAGAATGTATTGTTGATTAAAAAAAAAAAAGGAAGCTGCCAAAAATAAATAAATAAAGTATAATCCTACTTAGGTAAAATTTAAAAAAAAAATTAAAATATGTGCGTTCATGTTACAGGAAGTCCTTGACTTACGACGTATTTGAGTTACAATAAACTGCACTTATGACTGTCTTTTTTTTTATACATCTTATCGTTAGTGATAAGTACTACATATAGTGCTGCAGCCCATAACCTGCTGATGTCACCATTCTCAGATGTTCGCGTGCAGATGTTCAAAGATTGGACTTACAAAGATACTGATAACAAAATGCAATAATAATGAAAACTAAAAAAAAAGGTATTTGACTTATGTCACAACCGACTTATGACAGAGCCATCAGAACGGAACCCTGTCACAAGTCAGGGACTACCTACACATCATATTATACAATATGTATTATATAATGTACAACCTACTGGATATTATATTATGTTATATACCATATATATCACATGTTGTATATATGAACTTGGAGGATGTACACTAAATCGCTAGTTACTTCTTCTGGGTGAGTCTCACGGATGGGTGGAGATAGAAGTACAAATTTCTCTTTCACACCTTATGGACTTCTGAGTTCCTTGATTGATTTAGGTTTTGAAACAAGTATGGGTAAGTTTCATATATTAAAAAAATGCCAAAAATAATTTTTAAATGAAAAGTAATAAGTAGCCCCAGAACTTGGCTTAAAGAAAGAAAAAAAAAGAAAGGACACAGATTCTGGAGCTAGAGAGACGTGAGTTTAAATCCTGCTCAGCCCCTGCCCAGAAAGGGGACTGATACTTCTCCAAGCCTCCATTTCCTCACCTATAAAAAACAAACCAGCTGTTGTCGAACCGATTCTGACCCGCGGCGAGCCCACGAGTCTCGCCGTATAACTGCGTCGAACCGATTCTGACCCGCGGCGAGCCCACGAGTCTCGCCGTATAACTGCGTCGAACCGATTCTGACCCGCGGCGAGCCCACGAGTCTCGCCGTATAACTGCGTCGAACCGATTCTGACCCGCGGCGAGCCCACGAGTCTCGCCGTATAACTGCGTCGAACCGATTCTGACCCGCGGCGAGCCCACGAGTCTCGCCGTATAACTGCGTCGAACCGATTCTGACCCGCGGCGAGCCCACGAGTCTCGCCGTATAACTGCGTCGAACCGATTCTGACCCGCGGCGAGCCCACGAGTCTCGCCGTATAACTGCGTCGAACCGATTCTGACCCGCGGCGAGCCCACGAGTCTCGCCGTATAACTGCGTCGAACCGATTCTGACCCGCGGCGAGCCCACGCGTCTCGCCGTATAACTGCGTCGAACCGATTCTGACCCGCGGCGAGCCCACGTGTCTCACAGTATAACTGCGCTCTATGGCTGAGTTTTCAGAGGTAGATCACCAGGACTTTCTTCCGAGGCAGCTCTGGGTAGATTCGAACCAGCAATCTGTTAGAAGCGGAGTGCTTAACGGTTTGTGCCACCCAGGGACTCCTGACTATCAAAGGGGATGATACTTACCTCAGAGGGTTGTTGTGAGGGCTCAATGAGATGATGACAATAAAGAGCTCAGGACAGTGCCCGGTATACAGTAAGCACTCTCTTAAATGCTCTCTTCTATTATCATTATTCCTATTGTTATTTTAGTATCAGTGTGGGCTGAAATAAGATTCCCGGTGGGTATGGTGCCAGCCGCAGAGGCTGCAGTCCCGGTGGGTAGCCCGCAGCCCCCACTTCTGCCCCCTCCACTCTTCCACCGACAGCCCCTCCAGGCACCTGCACATGATGTTGCGCAGCTTCTCCAGGTTGGCAGGCGTGAAGTACCAGTAGTTCCGGTCGCACCTCTGCACGTCCTTCTCGATGCGGTGCAGGTTCACCGTGTACAGGTCCAGCAGCTCCGGCTGCAGGTCGCCAGGTGGGGAGGAAAAGAACAATGATACCTGACTCCTCACAGTGGCTGCCCCCCAGAGGTCCCAGAGGTCCCCTCACCTCCTCCTACCCACCTCCCATTGTCGCTTGAAAGAACATCGTCTACCTGGACCAGGCGGGTGTTTGAATTTTTTTTTTCTTCTGGGAAGCTGCATTTACCTTGTACGATGAACACTCTTTTTATTTGTTTCCTTTATAAAATAAAATCCCAACTCATACCAACCCCATGTGACAGAATAGAACTGTGTTCTGTAGGGTTTACAAGGCTGTGACCTTTCAGAAGCAGATCGCCAGGCTTGTCTTCTGAGGCCCTTTGGATGGGTTCGAACTGCCAACCTATCAGCTGATAGGCGAGTGCTTAACCATTTGCTCCACTCAGGCACTCTGTGTAATTGAGTTTTGTGGTACGTCCCCACCCTCCCAAGGCTGCTGGTGAGAAAACTGAGTGGAGGAGACCCCTGGTGACTTACAGAGTAGGTGACACCACTGGAAGACACAGGGGACGCCTCGCTATTGGCAGAAGTGGTCACGGCCAGGGAAGCCAGAGCGGGGAAGAGACTTTCCATCTCGGGCTCCTCTGAGAGGTTGTCCTCGCTGTCCGCCTGGCTGCGCTTCTCAGCCTCGCTGCCCTCCCAGCCATCCATCCCCATGCCCTCCTTGTCGGGCAAGGCCACGTCCATGCTGCCAGTGATGGACATGAACTCGTCCATGCTTTCATTGGCGAGGAGGTCGCTCTCCAGGCTGTCCTGCACAGCCAGCTCCTCCCGGGGGGCCTCGTCCCGGGAAGTGGTGGCCTCGCTGCTCTGTCCGTCATCCACGCTGCTGTCCCCGGGCTGCAGCACTGGGGGCACATTCCGTTGGGCATCCATGACACTGTCTTCCGTGCTCAGGCTGGGCTCTGAGTGCTCTGAGAGGCCTGACGAGAAGTTGTGGGAGGAAGGGTGGCCGGAGTCTGGGGAGCACGTGCCGTTGACCAGGTTCCCATTGGGGATCTTGGGGTGCTTCTCCTCCAACCTGCCTTCTGCCTCCACCTGCTCTACCTCATCCACAGACTCGAACACCTGAGGACAAGGTGCACAGAGAGATATGAACTAGAATGTCCTAAATATCCATCAGTAAAAAAACACCAGTTGCTGCCAAGTTGATTCTGACCCGTGGTGACCCCATGTGTGTCAGAGCAGAAGTACGCTCCACGGGGTTTTCAATCACTGATTTTTCAGACACAGATCGCCAGGCTTTTCTTCCGGGGTGCTTCTGGGTAGACCTGAACCTCCAACCTCTTGGTTAGCAGCTGAGCACGTTAACCATTTCCACCGCCCAGGGAGTTCTATCTATCAAGAGGGACTGGTTTAAACATGAAACATGTGAGCAGTGGAATATTACATAGTAAAAAAGGTGAGGCAGAGCAAGATGCAATATATACTTCCATTTATGAAAAAGAAAAAGTAAGTTATATGCTTGTATATATACAGACTAATCCAGAAAGAAACAAGGCAGCATGCAGTTGACTCTGAGCAGAGGGTACTTGGGAACTGGAATGGAAAGAGAAAAACTTTTCATCATACAAGTTTTTATTACGTGTATGTAATTTTTTTCAAGTAAAAAATTAGTTAACAACATCATGCTTGCTGAATATTATGGTGTATTTTTCAAAAGTAGTTAGATGCATATGAAATACTATGAAAAATCTCCAAGATACATTTTTAAGGTGTATTTGTGGTTCTTTTTGTCCTCAGGCCATGTCCCACCAAGGATATGCAGTAAAAGACCATATTTCAACGTCACTTGAAATATTTCTTCTCAGTGTGGTTGCTACTGACCTGATTTACTGTCATTTCATGTGTTTCTGTTTTTTTCATTTCTTTTTAGTGGCTTTAAATTATGTAAGAAAGTTACCTAAAGCCAAAGTCAAATCTAGAAAACAAGGAATATTCAGGAGACTATAGTTTCTGTTCTGCCACTTCTTCCACAGGGAACCATTTTGATTAGTTTCTGGTTTATCCTTCTTTTTTTTTTTTTTCTGAAAACAGACACAAATATATACATATATTCATATTTCTGCTTTTTGCATAAAAGGTGACATGCTATGCACATTTTTTGCACTTTGGTTCTGTTTTTGCTTTAACACTGAGTGTGACTGAGTTAACATGTTTCTACTGGGTAAAATGGAAATACTGAACAATATACACGATGGCATTTATGTAGAAGTTTTAAAAGGTTACCAAACATTGTTACATATTACCTATGCATTACTGCATATGTAAAGGGCTACAGACTGGTGTGGAAGGATACACAGCAAGTTGAGAATAGGTGTTATTTCTAGGGAGGGTA
Source organism: Loxodonta africana (assembly GCF_030014295.1). NCBI lineage: Eukaryota > Metazoa > Chordata > Mammalia > Proboscidea > Elephantidae > Loxodonta > Loxodonta africana. The sequence goes on from NC_087360.1 coordinate 31,639,678, forward strand.
CTCGGGGATTAAACCAGTGGCCATTGAGTAGATTCTGACTCATGGCGACTCCATGTGTGCCAGAGTAGAACTCTGCTCCACAGGGGTTTCCATGGTCAATTTTTCAGAAGTAAATAACCAGATCTTCCGTCCTGAGGTGGCTTTGGGTGGGTTTGAACTACCAACCTTTAGGCCAATAGTCAAGCACTTCATCATTTGCACTACCCAGGGACTCCTAGTTGGGGATCGCTGTTGCCATCAAGTCAATTCTGACTCACAGCAACCCTGTATGACAGAGTAAAACTGCCCCATAGGGTCTCCTAGGATATAATCTTTATGGGAGCAGATCGCCAGGTCTTTTCTCCCACAGAGCCACTGGTGGGTTCAAACCGTGGACCTTTTGGTTAGCAGCTGAGTGCTTAACCATTGCACCCCCGGGGCTCCTGTGTTGGGGACTGTTTTGGGGTGGTCAAGGATAACTTTAGCTTTCTCTACAATGCCTCATTTTTTAGAGGGATAATAGATTCACAATTACTTGTGTAACTAAAAAATCCACTTCTAAAGGCTGGTAGAAAAAGTTAAAAACCGATAAACCAAAAATCCACGTGTAGATGGTAGACATCGAGTCCCAGGACCCCAGGCTGGAGGGTGGGGCTCACCTGTGTGCTGCTGCTGGAGTCGCTCTGTAGGCGGATGTTCTGGCGGCCGGAACTGCAGCTCTGTGAGGACTGAGAGAAAAGCCAGCAGGGAGTGAGTGGTGCAGCCACATCCTGGCTCAGGGTGTGCCTGGCCCTTAGCCCAGGAGGCAGGGGCGCATTATCCAATAGGCTAGGTAAGCAGAGGGCTTACCTTGCTTACCAGATTATCTGTAGTGAACAATTCCACATTTTTCACCACATCAAAGATTCTGCTTCTAAGTATGGCTGGCATCTGTCTCTCTCCCAACCCCATAGCGCCTTTCTACAGGATCAAAGCCTCTTTTCCCATTTACAGTCCCTGACAGGGACAGATTACCACAGTAAGAAAGGTAAGCACGTGACACTCATGTGAAACTGTGTACTACAGATTAGTAAGTAAGCACAAGTAAATTCGTGCTTACCTTGCTTACTGGGTCATCAGCCCTTGGCAGGAAAGATGACTGGGCTGCGAGTCAGGAAGCCTGGTTGTATCTCTATCCCCTAACTTGGGCAGGCCCCTCTCTGGGCCTCAGTTTCCTATCTGTCATATGAAAAGGTAGGATTCACTCTTTGTTCCCTGGAGCCCCCCTGGAGGTCACGCTGGCCACTGGGATGCCACCTGCCACCCCTGCACCTAGAGCACCCCACCTTTAACTGCTCTGTACTTGACACTTGTGGCTAACATTTCAGTTCTACTCAGAATAACTGGTTGCATTAACAGTCCAATTCTTTACCCTCCCCAACCCCATACATTCTTTTTGCCCTGTAACTTTTTTTTAATATTTAATTTTTGTTGTTGTCATTGGAAATATACACAACAGAACACACACCCATTCAACAATCTCTACACATATAATTCAGTGACACTGATTAGATTCTTCAAGTTGTGCAACCATTCTCACCCTCCTTTTCTGAATTCTTCTTCCCCCATGAACATAAACTCACTGCCCCCTAAGCTTCCTGTCTAACTTTTCCAGTTGCTGTTGTCAACTTGATCCTGTATAGTTAGATCTTAAAGGAGCACGATGCTTAAGTAAGACCTTCTTTAGTAGTTAAACTAAACTACCGTTTGGTTTAAAGAACGTTTCAGGGGATATTTTTGGTTTAAGGCTTAAAGATGAGCTCAGGGTAATCGTTTCAGAGGTTCATCCAGCCTCAATAGTTCCATTGCCCTATAACTTTATAGTCCCTGTCCTTCTGTGGCTGGGCTTGACCATGGGACTTTCTTCAGCCAAAGGGATGTTAGCAAATTTGATGCAAGCAGTGGCTTGAAAAATGCTTCTGCACTTATGCTTTCTCTCTTCATCACCTGCTTTCACCATAAAATATGCTCGGGTTAACCTGATAGAGGTTGAGACATGTGGAGCAGATCTAAGTCGCCCCAGCCCTCTCAGTGAGCCCAGCCAAAATCAACAAGCCATTTAGCTGACCTGCTGCTGACAGCAAGGCACACATGCAAGGCTGAGCCCTACCTGGCCCAGCTCAGAGCAGAAGTGCCCAGCTGGCCCGGGCAACTGACGACTGACACATCACTAGTGAAGAGAACTGACTTTTTTCCTGAGCTTCTCCTTGGGAAAACTGGAGGCTCTCTGAGGACAGGCGTGTCTGCCTTGGCCCCTGGAGCATCCCTGACACCAAGCACAGTATCTGGCGCATTAAAGGTACTCAGAGCACTTGTTGAATAAATGGAAGCCAGGCACTGTGCCAGGTACTTTATATACACTGTTTCATTTGATCTGCATACAAACCTCCCCTATATAGATGATTATTCCCATTTTGTAGATGAAGAAACTGAGGCCCCAAAGTAAAGGTGCTTGATTGAGGACCCAGAGGTAGGAAATGGTAGAGGCTGGAGTTCAAACCTAGGTCTGTCTGACTCCAAAGTCATCCCGCCTCCCAAAAAGAAGCTAGCAGTGAGACTCTGTCTCAATGTCCCAGCCACCCACCCCTCACTACCCCTACACTGGCCCGATGAAGCAGATCCTGGCCTTCACCACCCTCCTTGCTCTCCAAGTGAGTGCCCATCACCTCGTTGCTGATGGTGGAGTCCCGGTGCATCATCCGGTGCAGGTGGCTGTCTAGGCTGGCCCCCGACGAGCATTTGGCCAGGGCGGCCGCGTGGGACTCGCGCTCTCTCTGCCGCACGATGGCCTCGCAGCCCAGCCACTCAGCCATGGTCTGTGCGTAGCAGGCGTGGACCTGCTCATCCACCTGCAGGGCAGACGCAAGGTTTCCTGGAGTTGGGATTCCCTAGAGAGATCCAGCCCTACTTGGAAAAGGAGGTCCCCAAGTCTTGGCAATGACCATCCAATATTCATGCAGTTAATGTCCAACAGGCATTAACTGAGCACCTGCTGTGTGCAGACACTGCTGTGTGCAGGCATGGACTAGGGCTTGGGGATACTTCCAAGTGGGCAAGGATGCTTCTTCCTTTGCTTTTTTAAAAATAAAAAGTTTACTTAAAAAATTATAGATGTGGCTTGGGTTCTATTTCTAATGGACAATGCTGTCCTTGAGTTTCCGGCCTCCCGTATCTCCTTGCCCCATTTTTGCCCAACATGGGCCCAGGTTTCCCCAGCCCCATAGCGTCCAGCTCTGCTTCTTGCCAATGATCCCACTGCTCACTGAGGGCAACCAACCTCCTTCCTTTCTGCTGCCGACATCCCAAACTGGTAGTGGCCCAGAAGGAAGGGCCACACAGCCTTGCGGATCTCTGGCTGGATGCCCCCGTAGTAGATGAGACGCAGCAGCTCCTGCTCCTCGTAACTCTGTGGTGGGCAGTGGGGAGGCAAAGGGTTTGGTCAACAGAAAACACGGGGGGATTGGACTTTGTGACCCAACAGTCCCATTTCTCAGACTAGCCTTCAGAGAGCCTGGTATGAACGAGCAAAGACATACGTTCCTGGATACCCATCATGGCATTATGTGAAAGAACGAGCACCTGGCAACTCCCCAACTGCCCACCGATGGGGAAATGGTGCACCTCTACACTGGAACACCACCCAGAATTTAAAAAAAAACAAAGAACAAACCCCAAACCCACAGGAGGTGTATCTATAAGGATCTATACAGAAAGATGTTCGATGCGCATTCTTAAGTGAAAAAAGCAAGATGGAGAACATACCTGGTGTGAACTCATTTTTGTATTAAGAAAAAAAGGCTAGTACATATGAGGAGTCCCTGGATGGCACTAATGTTTAACGAGCTCGGTTGCTAACACAAGGTTGGTGGTTTGAGTCCATCCAGAGGCTCCTCGGAAGAAAGGCTTGGTGGTCTACTTCCAAAACTCAGCCACTGAAAACCCTGTGGAGCGCAGTTCCACTCTGAAACACGCGGGGTCACCATGAGATGGAACTGACTAGATGGCCATGGGTTTGGATTCTTTTTTAAAATATATACATCAATTTATACATCAATATTTCTAATTACTTTTCAGTCAATTTTGCATACTCCACTTACTTGGCGAAATTATCCTAGAGTTACGAATGTTGACTCAGGTCTAAGAGAAATTGTTCTAAACCAAAATAGCCCACAATGAACATTTCCAGCTGCTACTTCATATACTAGTAACTTCTATGCACATGCTAGGATGACTCTTACTGTATCGCAGAGTATATTTTTTCCACTTTCTTCTCTTAAATTTATTTGCAGGCAAAGGCTGTACAGTTAACAAGTGGTCATGCTGAGGGTCCAGCACGTCCTAACTGTGGGTCTGTGTGGAAAGTAGGATTCACACCGGCCGGAAGCCTACTCTGAAGGGAGCCGCAGCCCATTTCCTCTCACCTCTTTACTTCACATTCCACTATTAAAATCGTATTTCAGATCTTAATGCTAGCCTTCGGTGTACCCAACCACAATGGCAAAGTAGGCTATTCCTTTGTCCCTGTCGGGAATTTTGATTTGTATTATGTAGACAGCCTTGTCAAAGCTGTTTAAAAAAAAATCAGAGAACTATTTGTGGCAGAGGCCTCAAGCTCTCTAACAAAATTCTATGTCCTCTTCTCCCTGAGGCCATAGTAGACTCCATTTCCCAGCCTGCCTTGCAGTTTCATGTGGCATGTGAAAGAGTGCTGACCAATGGGGTGTGAGAAGGAGTGATGGGTACCATTTCCAGGCCTGGGCTTTTAGGATACAGATGTGCTCTTCCCACCCTCTCTCTTTTTCCTTCTGCTGGCTGGAGACAGATGATCATGAGGCTCTGGAGGATGGTGGTAACACAAGCTGAAGGAGCCAGGGTTCCTGAATTGCTGTAGGGAGGCAAGATGCCCATCCACAAGTAACACCCACACAAGACTTGAATGAGAAATAAGCCTCTGTTTTTCTTGTTATTTGCCATTGAGGTGATTCCATCTCATAGTGACCCCATGCCACAGAGTAGAACTGCCCCATAGGGTTTCCAACACTGTAATCTTTATGGAAGCAGATTGCCAGGTCTTTTCTCCCATAAAGCTACTGGTGGGTTTGAACTGCTGACCTTTCAAAAATAACCAAGGTTCTGAGAAGTCTTGCAGAATTACAGAAAGCTTTTTAACCCTAAGTTTTCCAAACTATTTGACCATAAAATTTTTCAAACAAACCTTTTCCTTTGAAAATGTGGATCAATCTACCCTAATATAAGAATGCAACCAAGAAGGGTGAAAACATGGCAAAACAGGTTATGAAAGGGTTGCAAAGGTGTTGGATGAAAAATATTCATTTTTAACCTATTTGTCATTTCAACCAGTTTGTCCTTAGACTACCATACCGGTTGCCGTCAGGTTGACTCCAACGTATGGTGAGCCCATGTGTGTCAGAGTAGAACTGTGCTCTGCAGGGTTTTCAATGGCTGATTTTTCAGAAATAGCTTACCAGGGCTTTTTTCCCAGGGGCCTCTGGGTGGACTTGAACCTCCAACCTTTCAGTTAGCAGTCGAGTGCATTAAGTGTTTGCACCACACTCTTGTTGTTGGGTGCCATCAAGCAGATTTCAACTCATAGCAACCCCATGTGACAGAGTAGAACTCCCCCATAGGAGTTTCTAGGCTGTAATCTTTATGGGAACAGATGGCCAGGTCTTTCTCCCACGGAGCTGTTGGGTGGGTTTGAACTGCCAACTTTTCAGTTACCAGCTGAACACTTAACCATTGCTAAAAAAAGAAAAAACTAGAGTACCCCAAATTGGTTGATCGCCAGAATCACTTGTGATGCTTTAAAAAATACAGATCCTTGGGCCCCTTTCCCAGGGGTGCTAAATCATTAAAGCTGAAATGGAGCCCAGAAATCTGTAAATCTTTGAAATTCCTCAGGAAATGTGGACTCTCATAAGCTGCCAAGGGTTATGAATGCTCTGACCTTCTTAGAAAGTAAGCTGGTACATCGATTTAAATTATACATGCACATAAATCAATTTTATTTCTAGGAATCCACTCCAGGAATATAAGTACTAGTACTGAGAAGTGCGTGCTCATAAAAATGTTACCTGGAGTTAATTGCTTGAAATCATAGTAAAAAAGGAAGAACCTAGATCCCCGTCAATAGGGAAAGATTTAAATAAATTATGGACCATCTGTATATGTGGGTCTGAGGTTCTAACGTTCCGTATGAAAGAGGTTTGAAAGAGGTCCTTGATATCTTAAGTGACAAAAGCAAATTGGTCACTTAAAATATAGATATAATACGACCTCATTAAAAGAGGAAACCCTGGTGGCGTAGTGGTTAAGTGTTACGGCTGTGAACCAAATGGTTGGCAGTTCGAGTCCACCAGGTGCTCCTTGGAAACTCTATGGGGCAGTTCTACTCTGTCCTATAGGGTTGCTATGAGTCAGAATTGACTCAACAGCACTGGGTTTGGTTTTTGGTTCATTAAAAGAAAAAAAAAAAAAAAACCCGTATGCACCACCTGTCAGTCTGTCGTATTGTGCTGCCTTCTGTGTTGCTGTGATGCTGGAAGCTATGCCAGCAGTATTTTAAACACCAGTAGGGTTGCCCATGGTAGACAGGTTTCAATGGAACTTCCAGACTAAGACTAGGAAGAAAGGCCTGGCAATCTACTTCTGAAAATTAGCCAGTGAAAACCCTATGGGTCAACAGAATATTGTCTGATACAGTGCTGGAACGTGAGCACCCTAGGTTGGAAGGCACTTAAAATGCACAGTGGCTGCAACGATGGACTCAAACATACTAACGATTATAAAGATGGCACAAGGCAATGTTTCGTTCTCTTGAACATGGGGTTGTCATGATGGGGAGCCAACACAACAGCAACTAATAACAACAAACCCTGTACAAGTATATCCACAGATGGATAGGAAATGTATGCAAGGGTCCACACCAAACTGATGCTGTTCACTAATTCAGAGGATTAGAACTAGAGAGATGATTCTTTTATTGTTATTATCATCATCATTTTTAGTTTCTACACCTCTGTAGTCTTTGAGTTGTTATAATAAGCAGGCATTACTCCTGTAAATTAGAAAAATAACTTTTTGGCAAAAAACAAAAACAACCCTTCTGCTTGTCCAGGTTTGGGACCGAGTTCCTAGAGTAATGCACAGAATAGCACCTTCCCACCAACACCTGGAAGCCAGCCTGGCCCAGGGGCTCGCCAGCTTGATCCTCCCCAGGGACCAGGTGGAAAGGCACACAACAGGCTGGGCCACTAGATTTTCTCAGTGTCGAGGAAACAGGTACTTCTCCTCTTAATGCCTGCTTTTGGCAGTGGATAAACTAGTGTTTCTCAAAGTGGGTTCCGCCTTCCACCAGCTGTGAGAGGTACTCTTCCAACAAAAGTGGCTGCTCTGGCTAAGAGCATTTGAGAGAAGGTTATATATAATCTCCCATGATCCTCCAATTTTTTCAGCTTGACAAGCATGTTAGCATAACCAAGGCTCTGAGAAGTCCTGCAGAATACAGAAAGCTGTTTAACCCTAAGCTTCCCAAACTATTTGACCTTGAACCTTTCTTCAAACATAAACATTTTCCTTTCAGGGATCTCTGTATTCCAATTGAAAAAAAAAAAAAATCTTAGAACGCATTCAAGGAATGAGTATTCCTAGGCAAAATGCCTCATGGTACAACCTCAGGTCCCCCAGACGGGAGACAGGTTTTTGAACAGTGGTGGGGTTTCCTGGTTTGACTGGCTCACTCTAATTTAGCTGCTCTCATTCTAGGTCTTAAAAAGGATGCCACTTTGATGATGAAGGTGTTCCTGACCCAAGTCATGGTCTTTTCAATCACCTCATATGCATGTGAAGGTTGAATAAGGAAAAAAGAAGAAGAAAAATTGATGCATTCGAACTGTGGTGTTGGTGAGGAATACTGACTATACCACGGACTGCCAAAAGGACAAAAAATCCATCCTATACTGGTGAAGAATGAGCTTCTTGGATCAAGTAGACACATGAGACTATGTGGCCATCTCCTGTCTGAAGGGGAGATGAGAGGGCAGAGGGGGTCAGAAGCTGGCCGAATGGACACGAAAAGAGAGAGTGGAGGGAAGGAGTGTGCTGTCTCATTATGGGGGAGAGCAATTAGGAGTATATAGCAAGGCGTACATAAGTTTTTGCATGAGACTGACTTGATCTGTAAACTTGCACTTAAAGCACACACAAAAAAAATCCATCTTAGAAGAAACATAACAGAATGTTCCTTAGAAGCAAGGATGGCCAAGACGTCGACTGGCTTACTTTGGACGTGTCTTCAGGAAGGACCAGTTGCTAGAAAAGGGCATCATGTTTGGTAGAGAGCCAATGAAACAAGGGAACCCCCCAGTGAGATGGGCCGACACAACGGCCACAGCAATGGACTCAGACATACCAACGACTGTGAAGATGACACAGGACTGGGCATGTTCCGTTCTTTCATACCTAAGGCCACCATGAGTCAGTGCCGACATGACAGTTAACAACAACAGCCTCAGACCAGCCAGGTTCTGCTGGATTGTAAAATCCTTCTGGCCGAGGCCACATCACAGCACCTCGTGCAGGTCTGAGTATATAGCCAATTCTTAATAGATGCTTACTGACTGATTCATTCTTTAGCCCCTCTGGGCAAGCATATCTGTTTTCCGCCCCTTCAACTCCCACCCCAAAGGACAGAAGTGGGCTATGGGTCTTGGAACTCTCAAGAAGGGTTGGTGACCTTCAATTTGCATACACAGATCACAAGGATGCCAACTGGAGTGCCCACAAGCAGGCAGGTCTGTTCCTCAGATGACAAGATGGGCTTGTCTGCAGCCCCTTCCCCCTACCCCAGCAGAGCCATGCTCCGCCGAGCCACCTTACTGTGCTATCCTGAAGGTACTGCTCCCAGATCCCTGCTGTCAGCCCGTGTCCAGCATCGCAGGGCAAGTCCGGGTACACGATCCTGTGGTTGACCAGGGCTGACAGGTGGGTCCTCACGGTAGACAGGTGTCTGCAGTAGGCAAGCCCTGCCAGGGAAGGGAAAGTGTCATCCTCTGCCATCCAACACCTCTCACCCTGTCTCACAGAGCTTCCAAAGGGTTGTCTCAGTCACAATCTTATTGAACCCTCACCACCCAGCGGATTCTCATCGTCCCCCTTTCCCAGACAGGAAGCTGAGGCTCAGAGGGGTGGAGTCACTTGCTGGCTTGACTGCTTCATAACTCTATGACCCTTAGAAAGGGGAAGTCCCATCACCTTTCTCAGCCTTGGTCGAGGCACTGCTACCCACCAAAGCATTTAATGGCCCTGGCCCCCTAGGCTGGAGGAGGCAGAGAAGGGGCAGGCAGGAAGCGGCCAGGCTCACTGTGCCTCAGACCACCCTCTGACCCCGAGAGAAGCCCCCGTGGCACTCCTCTAATCCAGAGGAAAAGACAACACAAGAGGTAGACGACCCCTATTTAAATTGCAGCTTTGAAAAAGAAGACCCCAGCAAGTCAGTAACCAGGGCAGAGGCCGAGGGTACCCAAGTTGCTTTCAAAGGTGGCCCTGCACCCTTAAAGGAATGCCCACCCACCTCCACCCTTTGCTGTTCAGGTGCCTCCCCACCACCACCTCATCCCCAACTCTCAGACAGCACCCTGGACCTTCTGGAGCCTGAAATCTCACCCTTACCAACAACAGGGAAAATAACAGTAACGATAATAATAGCTAACATATATAGCACACACTATGTGCCAGGGTGTTGTTTCCAGGGCTCACAGAACCTAAGTCATTTCATTCTCACCACTTATGAGGCAAGCACTATTATTATCCCCATCTTATAGATGGGGAAACTGAGGCCTACGCGGCTAAATCACCTGCCCACGTCACACTAACAGGAAGTGTGGAGCTGGGATTTGAACCCAGGCTGCCTGGCTCCAGAACCAAGGCTCTCCACCACCACATGAGCAGTGAGTAGTCTTAGGGATGAACCACATCATGTGACCGTGATATTCCAGACCCTTCCCAACCCCCACTACTTCCTCCATGAAGATCTTCCATTTGGATAAATATTACTTGCCTGATGCCTGCTCTATGCCAGGTCCTGCATTCAGCACTGGGGGTGGGTGGAAACAGAGGAGGCAAAAACTTTGCCCTTCACCCTCTCTTTGCCTCTCGGGGCACTTGGGGGTATCTCCTGCACTGCCATTTTGCAGGCCCACGCAGCCTGTATCAGGACTTTTCTAGAATCCCTGAAAATATACATATGCTTGATCTTCCCCATCTAGGTATGAGGCTAGGGAAATAAAACCTGCAAGGATCAGTAGAGCAGGGTGGAAAAAACAGCGCTCTTGCAGTCAGGCAGGGCCAGGTTTGAGTCTCAGCTCTGCCACTTAATTGCTGTGTGACCTTGGGCAAGTCACTTCCCCTGCCTGTGCAAAGTTTCCTTATCTGTTAAGTGAGGAGAATCAGAGTGTCTGTATTATAAATTTAGTTTGTAAGTCCCTGGGAAAGAATCAGACCACTTTACTCTTCTGCTTCTGCCCACAGGAGTAGGGACTGACATTTATTGAGCACCTACGACATACAATGCTGGATGCTAGGTGCTCTATTCATGTTTCTCACTGAACCCTGAAGACAACATTCCAAGGTAAGTGCTGGGGATGCAAAGGTGATTAAAACATAATCCCTGTCTCCAAGGAGCACCATTGTTTGCTGCCCTCTCTTGGGGCTCAGGGGTCAAATTTCTCCCAATCTGTAGAGAAGGAAACTGAAGTTCACAGGGGTCACTGAAACGTCATTGAAACCCAGACACCTAAGAAACAGGATAGTAGAAGTTGAAACTCCATAGCCGGGCCCCTTCCCCTGAAGTTGCTGGCATATAGGAGACACTCAATAAATGCTCTCCAGGGACCCACACTGGCAAAGGGGAATACGCACATCCGTAGAAGGCTCTGGAGAGGATCTGGTACTTCATGTTGTCACAGAGCAGCTTCAGGGGAGCCCTGCAAGCGGAGGAATAGGGAGAAGCTTAGAACAGATAACTATACTGCCCAGGTTTCCTGGACAGGAGTAGAACTCGTTATCTTTATAGGGTATATTAAAACCAGCCAGTCTGGTTTTTCATAATGCTGCCTGGTCTGCGCCATCCCTACGATCAGTAATCAGCTACGGGTCAGACTGTTGTGACCCACAGGGTTTTCACTGGTTGATCTTCAGAAGTAGACAGCCAGGCCTTTCTTCCTAGTTTGTCTCAATTTTCCTTTGGGGAAACACCCTTTCCTCAACTCTCTGTCCCCATAGTTTGGATGGGACAGGCTACCCAGTACATGACTCAGGTTGGAATCATGGTGATTGGGTCAGAGATGGTCATGTGGCCCAACCTGGACCAATGAGAATCATTCCCAGGACTTTTGTTGGAACTACTAAGAAACGGACTCTTTATTTTTTCTGTTTGAGTTTTTATGCCAACAAGACATAGGGCAGTGACTGCTGGGGAATTTCTTTCCCACAATGAGGGAAGGGCCTGGCTAAGAATGAAGCTATCACAGAAGCAAACAGAGCCAAGAACTGGAGAAATGGAGATTTTTTTTGAGCCTCTGGATCCAGCCATGCCTGAAGTCACTGTGCCTCTGGACGTCTTGGTACATCAATAAATTTTCTTTTTTTTTTTTTACTTAAATCAGTTTTAATTAGGTTTCTTTAACTTGTAGAAAGAGTCCTGACTTTTAAAGTGACACAACTGAATTGACTTGACAGCAAAGGGTTTTGTTTTAAATTGAATCAAGCTGAGCCAGAGTGGGATTCAGAGTCTACTGAGTGCAGAGAAGGTGACGCTTCACAGCCTCTCCTTGCATGGGAATCTTTGAAGCATTCTTGGCTAAAAGAAGAGAAAGGAGTTAGAGACCCAGAGGTGCTGGAGAAAACATGGACTGCTGAAGGGAGTACTGGGCATTCTTACAGAGGAAAGGAGGGTAGAGCGATAGCTGCATATTCATTTCTATGACAGCCCAGGCGACACCCAGGAAAACCCAGGGATGGCTGAGATCCTCCAGTTATGCACACGGAGGCATTAAAAATTAAAGGTACCCTCAGGTTGGTGAGGCCCAGGCTTGCTCAGGTTACCAAAGAACAGCATCACATGGACAGCTGTCCCGCAGTGGACCAGGCTATCTGCAACTTGGTAAGCTCCCGGTTACTACAGGTGCGTAAGCAGATGCCACAAGAACTGGTACTGGGCTAGAGCAGCATTTCGCGGTGGTCCAAGAGTCACTTGGGGATTCTTCAACATATGTCTTCTCGGGCCCTGCACAGACCTACTCAATCGAGACCTCTGTGTGGCAGGACCGAGGGACCAGCATGTTTTGCCATCTTCGTCAGGTGATTCTGATGCACACTAAAGTTTGTGAATCTCTGGTTAGCTCGGTGCTTCCCAAACTGAAATGTGCACACGAGATCTTGTTAAATGCAGACTCTGACTCGGGAGGTCTGGGGTGAGGGACTGAGAATCTGCCCAAACAATGTTGCTGATCCTGCTGGTCCACGGACCACATACTGAGGAGCCAGGGGTTAGAGGACTTTGAAAACTTCAAGCTGGCTGCCACCCTACCCTGTTAGAGACGAAGGCTGGACCACCCACTGGGAGGGAGACCCAGAAAGGAAGGAAGGAATCCACTCTCCCAAACCAGGCAACACTGGGCTAGTGGGAGACGAGACTAGACTCACAAACTGGCTGAGTAATACCTGTCCAACTGACTGGAAGAGATCTGTATTTATGCCTATTCCCAGAAAGGTGATCAAACAGAATGCGGAAAATTATCGAACAGTATCATTAACATCACACGCAAGTAAAATTTTGCTGAAGATCATTCAAAAGTGGCTGTAGCAGTACATCAACAGGGAACTGCCAGAAATTCAAGCTGGATTCAGAAGAGGATGTGGAATGAGGGATAACATTGCTGATGTCAGATGGATCCTGGTTGAAAGGAGAGGATACCAGAAAGACGTTTACCTGTGTTTCATTGACTACGCAAAGGCATTTGACTGTGTGGATCATAACAAGTTATGGATAACATCGTGAAGAATGGGAATTCCAGAGCACTTAATTGTGCTCATGAGGAACCTGGACATAGGCCAAGAGGCAGTTGTTCAAACAGAACACGGGGATACTGTGTGGTTTAAAGTCAGGAAAGATGTGCGTCGGGGTTGTATCCTTTCACCATACTTACGGAATCTGTATGCTGAGCAAATAACCAGAGAAGCTGGACTATATGAAGAAGAACGGGGCATCAGGATTGGAGGAAGACTCATTAATAACCTGGGATATGCAGATGACACAACCTTGCTTGCTGAAAGTGAAGAGGACTTGAAGCACTTACTGATGAAGATCAAAGACCACAACCTTCAGTATGGATTATACCTCAACATAAAGAAAACAAAAATCCTCACAACTGGACCAATGAGCAACATCACGATAAACGGAGAAAAGATTGAAGTTGTCAAAGATTTCATTTTACTTGGATTAACAATCAACAGCCATGGAAGCAGCAGTCAAGAAATCAAAAGATGCTTTGCTTTGGGCAAATTGGCTTCAAAAGACCTCTTTAAAGTATTAAAAAGCAAAGATGTCACCTTGAAGACTAAGGTGCGCCTGACCCAAGCCATTGCATTTTCAATCGCCTCAGATGCATGCGAAAGCTGGACAATGAATAAGGAAGACTGAAGAAGAATAGAGGTCTTGAATTGTGGTGTTGGCGAAGAATATCGAATATACCATGGACTGTTCAAAGAACAAACAAATCTGTCTTGGAAGGAGTACAACCAGACTGCTCCTTAGAAGCAAGGATAGCGATGCAATGTCTCACATACTTTGGACATGTTACCAGAAGGGATCAGCCCCTGGAGAAGGACATCATGCTTGGTAAACTAGAGGGTCAGCAAAAAAGAGGAAGACCCTCAACAAGATGGATTGACACAGTGGCTGCAACAATGGGCTCAAGCATAACAATGATTGTGAGGTTGGCGCAGGACAAGGCAGTGTTTCGTTCTGTTGTACATGGGGTTGTTATGAGTTGGAAGCGATCTGATGGCACCTAACAACAACAATTCCAAGGAGACTAAAAGTTCTACATGCAAGGAAAGGGATGAGCTGGGGACTTAACCTCGTACATTAAAATAAAAAGTGTCATTTCCGGTGAGCTGCTTCCATAAAGATTACAGTCAAGAAAACCCTGTGGAGCAGTTCTACTTTGTAACACATGGGATCGCCATGAGTCAGAATCAACTCAACAGCAACAAGTTTGTTTGTTTTTGGTTTATTGAGCATTACCATGTGCTGGGTACCATGCTCTGGCCACTTTAAGCCATCAATTTGATTGGCTCCTTACAATAGTTGTATAAAGTAGGCATTAGTATCCCCATTTCGTGGAAAAACAAACTGAGGCACCTGTGGTTATCACTAATATTTCTGGTTTCTGCCTTCCAGACACATGGTAGAACTGTACTTCCTTTCCCCTTGGGGGTGGAGTCAATGAGCTGTCGGCGGAAATGACATGTGCCACTTTGGGGCTGGAGCGTTTAATTTTTGCTTCAAGCCCCTCCCGAGCTACCTTCTCCTCTGTCATTGTGACTGGCAATGCTCAAGCTGGTGGATAAAGCAGGGCCCCCAGCTGATCCATAACAGACATACAGCATGTGTGATCAATAAAACTTTGCTGCATAAAGCCACTGAAATTTTAGGACTGTTCGTTATTGCAGCATAACCTTGTTTATCCTGACTGACACATGTAAAGAAGATCCGACAGTTAGGACTTCACAAGGCCAGGATTTAATCTAGATCTGGCTGATCCCATAGTCTATGTTCATGCCTCTGAATTCAGTGCAGGGCAAGAAACAGGCACAACACAAATCTCTGCTAAACTCTTGGGTTCCCTCCATCCATAGCTCAAGCCCCTCATACCTCTCATGGTTGCAGCCGTTGGTGGAGCCACCATCAGCTGAGCCGCTCTGGGAACACGATGAGCAGGAGGACTTCCGAGGGCTGGGTTGCCATAGGGATGGCAGATTGCTCACAGAGACATCCATCAAGTCCTGGGGGCCTGTGTTGGGTAGAAAAAGGGGCAGAGGAAGGGCCCTGGGTAAGCCTGTGTGGGCCACAGAAACCTCAGCCCAAAGCAAGCAGCTCACCCCAAGGCCAGCACAGGGATAGGGAAAGACCCCAAATGTGACAGCAGGGAACAGTGACCCCAAACATAATCTGACCCAGGGCCTTGAGCCCACCTGATTCATTGCAAGCCATCACCAAGTTTTGGAGGGCCCACCAGATGGGCAGAGCCGATGGTAGCTGAAGAGAGATGAAGGGAACAGAGAGAGAGACCAGAGCCAAGAAAACAAGCACGATCCCAGAGTACTAGGCCAAGCCTCGCCATGTTGTCATTAGGTCTCCTCGTGGGGCGCTATGGCAGGAAACAGAGCCTGCTGGGGGCTTATGGGGAAGGTGGAGGGTCTCAAGTTCCCAGAGATAGGCCTCACGGGGCGTTGCTGGTGGTGAGGTGGAAGGAAGCTAGCCTCAACAGATAAGGCAGGACCCACAGGGACAAGGGACACAGTTCACGGTCCTCAGCTGCTCCATCAAGGGTGTTGCAAACAGGCCAGTGGCCCACCGAAATCATGTGTGGAGGGCTTGTTAAGCAGCCATATGCCCACTCCCTAGCCCAGATCTATTGAATTAAAACTTCCTGAAGATAGAGCCCTCAAATCTGTGTGTGTATATACATACATATATTGTTACATATATATAGATATATACACATATGTGTATATATCTATATATATGTATACACATACACACATATACTTATGCTGTTGGGTGCTATTGAGTCAATTTCGACTTAACATTGACTCCAAGTGACAGAGCAGAGCTGCCCCATGGGGTTTTCTTGGCTGTAATCTTTATGGGGAGGATCGCCAGGTCTTTCTCTTATGAAGCCCACGGGTGGGTTCAAACCGCCAATCTTTCAGTTAGCAGTCCAGCTACCAGGGCTCTTTACATATGTGTGTGTCTGTATATGGTTTTTTTTTTTAAGTCCTCAGGATTCATTCAACAACTACTGCTTTTGTCAAATCTGTATCTTTAAAACAATCTTCATGATCAGTCATATTCGAGTGAGAACCAACTCCTAATTCCTGGACACTGGCAAGTTCTCATCAGCTGACCCCAGGAAATAGTAGTTTCTCCTATTTATTTATTTTCCTTTCCAGCTTCACAAAAGCCACAGTGTCTGCGAAGCTGTGGAAAAAAACATACTGGGGACATATGCACTGTAATTTCTAGGGCAAACTTACTGAGTTCTTGATAGTTCTAGGCAGGTGCAACATTTTTATTTTCTCTAGGACCGGGGTCAGCAAGCTTTTTCTGTAAAGGGCTGGATAGTAAATGTTGTTGGCTTTGCATGTCATTTGGTCTCTGTTATCAGCACTCAACTCTGTTGTTGCAGTGTGAAAGCAGCCACAGACAGTGTGTAAACAAATGAGCATGGGTGTGTGCCAATAAAACTTCATTTATGGACACTGAGATGTGAATTTCAGATAACCTTCACATACCACAAAGTATTATTTTTACTAAAATGTTCTCAGTCATTTAAAAATATAAAAAATATTGAAAGCGTGTGGGCCACAGTGTGCCAACCTTTGCTTTAGGAAATTAAGAAGGTAGTACATTTGCCCCATGTGCCATGCCTCTGCAAGGACAACTGACAGCCATCTGTCTCTTCCCCTGGGCTGCAAAGGAAGGGGGTTCTGGACTTGGCCTCACTTGAGCTGGCCAAAAAGGCCAGTAAGCCACTGTCAAATATTCTAGAAAAACATCCATAGGTCTCAGCCCACCTCAAGGAAGCACTGATCAGCTTAGCCCAGGGGTAGCAAACATGCCTCCACCCCAGCCCCTCACAGCCATGCAAACATCATTAATCGATCCCTTTGCTACTGAACCAACATAACACTCGAGGCTGCCTCCTGCAGGGTGGCATCTGGACGGTGTTCAGGCATCACTATTTCTCCTGTATCCACCTCCCTCACGACCAAGACTCAAATGACAACATGGCGGAGGTGGCCGGCACCTAGCCCATGGTGGGAGCCCAGACATTACTGGGGGGCTGCTTCTTGAGGCCTGGTGTGGGGAGGGCGGTGTCCCATCTGGTTCGTGCCCACCAACTCCCCCTGGCCACCACCAGCACAGACTGGCCTGCAGGAACCATCATCCAGGCAGGGCCCACGGAGACTGGGGAAGGGCCGCCCAAGGGGTCGGAAGCAACTTGAGACACAAAACAAAAAGAACCGGTGAGACGGAAGGTCTGAGGTGGGCGGAACACTGAAGAACTAATTCCTTGGGGTCTGAACCCTTCCCCTGCGCTGCTCCCCATAGCTCTCATGCATTGTGTTTGATTAAAGGAGCAAAGAATGCTGATATTTAAAAAGTGCCTACTATGTGCTGGGTGCTGTGCTAGGCAGGGGATTGTCTTATCACGCTAACAGTCATGTAAGGGATGCATTTCTTTTGCAGAAGAGGAGGCAGGTTCAGAACCACGACAACTTAATCACTCAGAGCCCCGCGTATCTGGTCTGTTCGACTGAAGTCGCTTTGCTCTTTCCACTAACAAGAGACATCCTTTCTGAATGCCTACTCTTTAGGTAAACCAAAAACCAAACCAGTTGCTGTTGAGTCGATTTCAACTCATGGCAACCCCTTGTGCACAGAGTATAACTATGCTCCATAGAGTTTTCAAGGCTGTGACCTTTCGGGAGCAGATGGCCAGGCCTTTCTTCCAAGGCTCCCTTGGGTGGGTTTGAACCACCAACCTTTCAGTTAATATTTAAGTGCTTAATTGTTTGTGCCACCAAGGAACTCTTTAGATAGGTCCTATCATTCTCCCCTTTTACAGACTGGAAAACTGAGGCATAGAAAATTTAAGCAACATACCCAAGGTCACCCAGCTAATAAGTGGTGGAGCCTGAATTCCAAGCCAGGGAATGGGACTTCTGAGACCCTGCTCATAGCTCCTCAAGCTGTTTTCCCATTGACTATTGTCTCCCCAGGAGTCCCTGGGTGGTGCAAATGGTTAACATGTTCAGCTGCTGATAGGTTGGAGGTTCAAGTCCACCCAGAGGTGCCTTAGAAGAAAGGCCTGGCAATCTACTTCCGAAAAATCAGTCACTTAAAACCCTATAGAACACAGTTGTACTCTGACAGACATGGGGTCACCACGAGTCATAACTGACTTGATTACAACTGGCTTAAAAAAAAAAAAATTTTTTTTTTTTTAATTGTCTTTCAACACTGTCCTCACCCTAGACCAGAGGTCTCAAGAAGGGCGATTTTGCTCCCTAGAGGACATCTAGCAATGTTTGGAGCCATTTCTGGAGCGTTAGCTAGATGCTAGGAGCCTTGGTGGCACAACAGTTAAGTGCTCAGCTGCTAATAAAGGTTGGTGGTTCAAACCCACCCAGTGGCTCTGCAGGTGAAAGACCTGGTGATCTGCTCCTGTGAAGATCACAGCCAAGAGCTGTGGGGCAGTCCCACTCTGTCACATGGGGCCACCGTAAGTCGAACACTGACTCAACAGTACCTAACAACAACAACTGGCTGCTGCTGGCACCCAGTGGGTAGTGGCCGGGTGTGCTGGTCAACATCCACAATGCACAGGGCAGCCTCCCACACAAAGAATTATTCAGCCCAAAATGTCATTAGTGCCAAGGTTGACAAACCCTGCTCTAGATTAATGCTGTCCAATAAAAATAAGTGATTTGCATATATAGTTTAAAATATTCTAGTAGCCACATTCAAAAAGTAAAAAGAAACAAGTGAAATGAATTTTAACAATATATTTCGTTTAACTAATGTATCTGAAATATTACCATTTTAACATATACCAAAAAAACAAAACCAAACCCAGTACCGTCAAGTCGATCCCGACTCATAGCGACCCTATAAGACAGAGTAGCACTGCCCCACAGAGTTTCCAAGGAGCGCCTGGGGGATTTGAACTGCCAACCCTTTGGTTAGCAGCCGTAGCATTTAACCACTACGCCACTGGGGTTTCCATTTTAACATATATCCTATATAAAAAGTTATTAATGAAGTATTTTATATTCTGGGTTTTTTTTTTTTTATGTAAAGTCTTTGAAATCCTGCATGTATTTTACGCTTTCAGCACAGCTCAGTTTGGATTACCGGATTGCAAGCTCTCCATAGTCACAGGTGGCTTGTGGCTACAGTGCAGATCTAGAGAGCCTCAGGGACAAAGGTATCTGAAAAGGCCCTTATCTGACTGTAAACTTGTTTTAGAACTTATCTTTACCTCCTCTTGAGCACAAAACCCTAGCCCCCCAAAAATAACCTGTCACCATCAAGTTGATTCCAACTCACGGCAACCCTGTGTGTTACTGGGTAGGACTGCTCCATAGGGTTTACTTGACTGTAATCTTTACAGAAGCAGATTGCCAGGCCTTTCTTCCTCGGCACTGCTGGGTGGGTTCAAATGGCCAACCTTTAGGTTAGTAGTTGGGTGCAAACTGTGCCACAAGAGGCAGGTGAAGAACCATCTGTGGGGAGGAATAACTGGGAAAAGGAGGGTGAGAATGGTTGTACAACTTGAAGAATGTAACCAATGTCAGTGAATTGTACATGTAGAAACTGTTGAACTGGTGTACGTTCTGCTGCATATACTCTCAAAAACAACAAAAAAAAAAAGAGGGAGAAAGAAAGAAAAGACTCATCTGCGATCACATCTTCCCTCCCACAGGATGAAACTCTCCTTGTCTACTATTTAAGGCAGGCGTCAGCAAATACTTTCTGTAAAGGGCCAGACAGTAAATATTTTCGGCTTTTCGGGCCATTCAGGATCTGTCACAGTTACTGAACTCTGCTGCTGTAGCAGGCAAGCAGCACAGACAATAATGCATAAACAGGTATGGCTGTGTTCCAATAAAACTTTATTTACGAAAGCAAGCTGAGGGCTGGATTTGGCCCACAGGCAGTGGCTGGCTGCCTTCTGATTTACCCAGTATTTCAAAAAGGATGTCATCATACCTCTCACAGAAGAAAACTATAGATGACTGTTTTTATTAACCCTGCGTGGCTCAGGCCCCCCAGAAAGTCAACTGAGGCCAGGGTCACCATTACTACATGAGCTGAATCTGACCTTGAGGGTGAAGTGGGTGAAACCACAGTCCCCCCTCCCCCCAGTCAAAATAATCTGCATGGTCAGAAGCACAGACTCTGCTTTGAATTCCAGTCATGCCAAGAATTAGCTCTGTGACTCTGGACTAGTTACTTCACCTTCCTGTGCCTCAGTTTTCTTTCCGCAAGTGGAGATGTTGATAACAACGGTATCTGCCTGGGAAGGTTGAGGTGAGGATTAAATGAGTGAAGACGTGGACAGCACACAGAAGAGGGCTTGGCACACAGTGGTGCTCAGTGCACGATACCTGATGTCGCTGACTGAGTGACTGCAGAGCCTCAGGTCCCACACCAGGTGTTTTCATGCAGCATCACACTGACTCCCGAGAATATGATCTTGAAGGGGTATTGTTATTCCCATTTTACGGCCCAGGAATTGAGGCCCAGAGAGGTTAGAATCACTTAACCATATTGCAAGTGGCAGAGCCAAATAACAGTGGAGTGCTCTTTCCTCTACATCATTGGTTCTCAACTGGGGATAATTTTGTTCCCAGGAGGCACTTGGCAATGTCTGGAGACATTGTTTGGTTGTCACACCAAAATTCCACTGCCGTCGAGTCGATTCCGACTCATAGCGACCCTATAGGACAGAGTAGAACTGCCCCATAGAGTTTCCAAGGAGCACCTGGCGGATTTGAACTGCAATCTCTTGGTTAGCAGCCATAGCACTTAACCACTACGCCACACTGGAGCAAATACTACCGGCATCCAGTAGGGGGAGCCCCGGTGGCACAGAGGTTAAGAGCTTAGCTCCTAACCAAAAAGGTCGGCAGTTTGAATCCATTAGCCCGCTCCTTGGAAACCCTATGGGACAGTTCCACTCTGTCTTATAGGGTTGCTCTGAGTCGGAATCAACTGGAGGGCACCTAACAACAACAACAACAACAACATCCAGTGAGGAGAAGCCATGGATGCTGTTCAACACCCTACAGCGCACAGGACAGCCTCCACCACAAAGGACTATTCCATCCAAAATATCAGTAGTGCTAAAGTGGAGGAACCCTATTCCAAATAAACAGATTTAGTTGGAGTTTTCTCAAAGGCAGACCTCGTACTCAAGTGCAACTGGTTTATTTGGGAGGTGGTCCCAGGAAGCACTGGTTGGGGAGAGGTGAAGTGAGATAGGGGAAGAAGGAGTCAATAAATGGTTACTATTACAGACTGAATTGTGTCCTCCCAAAATGTGTTGTAAATCTTAACCCTATACCTGTGGTGGAGCCCTGTTAGCGTAGTGGTTAAGAGCAATGGCTGCTAACCAAAAGGTTGGCAGTTCAAATCCATCAGCTGCTCCCTGGAAACCCTATGGGGCAGTTCTAGTCTGTCCTATAGGGTCGTTATGAGTCGGAATTGACTGGATGGCAACAGGTTTGGTTTGGTTTTATACCTGTGGTTATAATCCCATTTGGGATTGGGTTGTCTTTGTTATGTTAATAAGGCAGGATTAGTGTAGAAAGTGTGTCTTAAATCAATCTCTTTTGAGATATAAAAGAGATTAAACAAGCAAGTGAGCAAACAGAGATGGAGCAAGACTGATGTCAAGTCACATGGAGATTTCCAAGGAACCAAGAACAAGGACCTTCCTCCAGAGCTGACAGAGACAGAAAGCCTTCCCCTAGAGCTGACACCCTGAATTCAGACTTCTGGCCTCCTAAACTGTGACAAAATAAATTTCTGTTTATTAAAGCCACCCACTTGTGGTATTTCTGTTATAGCACCACTACATAACTAAAACAGTTACCAAGTAAGTTACCACTGTGAGCAATGGTGCTTATTCCCTCAGGAACCTCTGGGAGACTGTATGGAGCACACAGTTCAGAGCTTCCCACCTGAGGGGGTGAGGGAGTTGGGGTATTTATACACCAGTTATTGGCTGAGAGCTGCACCAGGGAGGCACTGATTCCCTGGCACTTCCAATCTGACCCACCCATGGACAGAGGGGCCCCTGGTGGCCAGAGAAACCCCTGAGGCAAACAAAGAGATGCTGGGGCTGGCAGCCGGCAGGTGGATTGGCTGGCATGCACAGGACAGGAAACATGCATGGGCACTGCCAGTGTCTGTTCCACTGGCCCATGTCAAGCCACAACAGGACAGCACGGATATTCCCCAAATAAGTAAAAGACCCAGCACCCAGCCTGGCTCCCAGCAGGAGCTTACTCATTATTTGTTGGATGATAACCCATGGGGCAAGATCCCCCGGCAGGCGGCCACAGGGGATCTGGCTGTCTGTGATGAATCAGTTCTCTGAAGCGGCATCTTAACTAATGTCACGCTTCATAGGGGTGGGATGCCCAGGTCTCTTGGAAACTGAACAGAAGTCGGCTTAGCATCCACAAACCGAGCCTCCTCAGCCATGAGACCCAGAAGATCCTTGGCATTGGCCCGGGGCCGTGAGAGCTGAGGCCCCACGAAGAGCCTGAGCTGGCTCCAGCCAAGATACTGGATGAAAATGGACATGGAGGGGTAATGGATACTTCAAGACACTCTGCAGTGCTTAAATGATGCAAGAACAGGCGGCTTTGCTATTCATTGGCCACGAAGGAAACTCACTGGTGAAAACACAGACTAATCTGAATGTTAAGATCTCACTGCCAAGCCTGCCCCAGACCGCAGGTCCAACTCAGCGATGGATGAGAGCCAGGGGGCTTGGCAAAAAGCATCACATTAGAGTGGCAGTAAGTAGCCTGGCACAATCAGTCCAACCTTGCCAGGGAGGACAGGACATCTGCTTTCAAAAGAGCCTTTCTCTGCCTAGCATGCAGTCACTTAAGCAGAGGGAGGCTTGGAGCCATTATCTGTCATATGAGAACAACAGGGCTGCTGAGGTCAAACAGAATGAGGTTAAGAGATAGAACTTCTAACTTAATATTGATTTGGTTAACAGATAGCCATACAATGCTTAATAAATGCCAGGCTCCCTTCCAAGTACTTTTCAAATATTAATTCATTTAAATTCTCACAGTAGCTCCACGATAATGACGATCTTACTAGCAATTAAAAAAAAAAAATCCAGTTGTTGTCGCGTCGACTCTGACTCATGGTGACCCCGTGTGTGTCGGAGGAAAACTGTGCTCCATAAGGTTTTCAATGGTTGATTTTTCTAAAGTAGATCGGGAAGTTGCTAGGCCTTTCTTCCAAGGTGCCTCTGGGTAGACTTGAACCTCCAATCTGTTGGTTAGCAGCTGAAAGTGTTAACTGTTTGCACCACCATCTAATATTTGAGAGGTCTCAATGTGCCACGTGCTTTACAACGCCTTATCGAATTTAATCCTTGCAACAAATCCATGAAATAGGTGCTATGCGATCCCTACTTGACGGATGAGGAAACTGAGGGACAGAAGGGTGAAGTGACCTGCTCAAGTTCCACCAGGACTCAGAACCAGGATTCAGAGCCCATACCATGACCACTACTCTGCCTGCTGCCTCCTGCCCAGCGGCATCTTCAGTAGCTAAGTACAAAAAAAATAAAAAAGTAGAGGGTGGTTATTACTCTCATTTGGGGAGAAACCAAGGCCACCAAGATATGAGCTTCCTCATTCCAGAGCCCCTTGCTGGCCCCAGAATCCAGACCTCTTGGCTTCTAGTTCCAAATGCCTGGTGTGAGTTCCTGGATCAATAAGAGGTGGGTCCCCGGGGCCCCAGCCAGGGCAGCTCACCAAATTCGGACTGCATGCCGGGGTAGATGATCCTGAACACGTAATCTGTGGCCTCGTCGTCTTCCTTGTCTGAAGATGTGGACTCGGCGGACCCCTGAGGGCTTCGCTTGCGCAGTTTGGGAAATACTTTGCCCTGAAAGGACATGTTCCAATGCATAGTTCCTGGGACCAGCCTGATCTCTCCCCGACCTGCACAGCCCCAGAGTCTGAGTGGCATGAGCGTGACCCCACGAAATCATGTCAGGACTCAGGAGCAAGCACGGCCACCCCCCAGGGCTCAGACCCGCCCCCCCCAGCCCCACCCTGTGTCTCTCCTTGATGACTCACCTTCCCCCGCTGGGACCAGAGAGGTGGGTCCAGCTGTCCATGAGGAAGCAGTCCATTCTCCAGGCACGAGAGGAACTGCAGGAGGTGCCCACCCCTGGGGAAGCGGAAGGGCGGCCGCTGGATCCCATCCTGGCTGACCAATACCACCGTCCCGCCGCTGTCCACTGCCGCCATGACCGGCCAGAGAAGACCAGCGGGAAGTCACTAGGAGGCATGGTGACAGGCCCTCCCAGCAAACACATGCCCCCAGGGACGCCAAGCCAGACCCAGGGGCTCTGCTCCAAGGCTTCAGGAGAGGTTTTACATTGCCTGAGTCCCTCTCACCCCACCCATCTCTGGCTGGGGAACTACAGGGCAAGGTCAAGAAGAGTGTGACAGACTCCCTAAAGTCACCCACCAAAGGAAAAAGATGTCCTCAAACCTCTACCCCCTTTGAGAACCTTCTGTGACTTTGTCATCTGCAAATTTACCTGACCTTCATATTTCTGTATGGAGGCTTTCATATCTACCCTTTCTCAGGGCAATGACTGACTTCAGCGAGCTAACATTGAGCACTTACTGTATACAAGCAGGACACATTAAAGGCATTGTCTTATTTTAATACTCACAAAAATCCTATGACTCATTCCCATTGCTGTCTATTTTACAAATGATACAACTGAGTCTCAGAGAGGTTACGTAACTTGCCCAAGGTCAAACAGCGAATACGGCAGGGCCAGGATCTGAACCTAGGTTGGTCTGATTAAAAAAGCTGTGATCTTAATCACTATGTTGTGTGCCTCGGTGAAGCACAGACTCCTTACTTTCTAAAGCAAGATGGCCCTCCGCTTGTTCTGAATGTACGTTCTTGGGCTTTAAGAAGAACTCTAGCTATTGATTATAGATCTTCAGAGCAGTGGCTTTGGACTCACAAAGATCTGAGTTTGCATGCAGGCTCTGGCACTTACAGGCTATGTGACTTTGTTCCAAGCTGCTTCCTCACCTCTAAAATGGGAATGACTTGGCATAGTGTTAGGTGGTTCCCTCAAATGCCCAGACACTCTGAACTCAAAGGAAGCTCAAAACTCCAAAGACAAGGGACTACCAGGAAGATTGGCCTTCAGCGGAACTTGTCTTTTTGTTTAAAATGCACGTGGATTTTCTGTTTCTAATCAGTGCTTAGAAACAGAGAAGGGGAAAAAAAAGGTAGCTTCCAGAGAGAATTGCTTCACTGACATTTTCCCTCTGAGGCAATGCTTATCTGCCTCCCTCTGAAGGTATCCCATGGAGTTTCTTCTCTCTGATGCTTTTAACAGTTTCTGACCAGATTATTGGTATTTGTACAGCCCTGAAGCCTTTTCATCTCCAAGGGTGGGGATCTATTATAAGGGTTTACAGATATAGAAGAACATGGTTTTGTGCTCCGATGGTAATCAGCACAGAAAGGCATCTTGCTTCTTCACCCTTTAACCTCTGTTACCACTGGGGAAGTTTTCATACTGTCTCATGTTCTCTAACCCAGTAATTAGCTAGAACAATTTTAGGAGGAAAAAATAGGCCTGGGAGAGGATGGACTACAAGCTTAGGAATCACGAAATCCATTGCAAGTTTAGTGCCCAATCTGGGTAACCCTGGCTGGGCTACCCATTTCAGGAAGTTTGGTGTGACAGCATAAGCCCCCGGGAGCATTTGGGGGTTGACCTGATAAGATTCACATCCATGCAACAAAGCAAGTTATGTAGGAAAGATTACCTGCAATGATTTCATTGAAATTGATTTACCCCACCCAGACAACAGGGCAAAGCAACGCCTATGCAATTGGCTCGGTAAATTCTTCCTTAGGGAGCAGTGAGCCATTCTCCAAATGGCTGATCAATAGGATCCACTGCCTTGGTTCTAATGGCCTGATCAGAACAGGCCCCACTTCAAGGCTATTATCACCGAGGCATGTCAAGGGAAGGTTTTTTTTTTTTTTTTTTTTTTTTTTTAACAAAGCTGAAAAAGGAAATGGGATGGACAGAGTGCAGGATTCAATTAAGGACAAAAGGGGCAAATGTAAATTCCCTCAAGGGATTTATGTGTGAATAAGTTAATTGTGCCCTCTCCCCCCACAAAAAAAATAAATAAAATGGAACGATGTAACCCCATCGCTGTTGTGTGATGGTTAAACAGCAGGCACATGAATACTTAGAACTGGTGCTTGGCACATCGTAGGTACTCAGTAAGTGTCAGTAACTACAGCCACGGGTTTGATGCTGACATACGTCATTTGATCCTCAGAACGACCCCATGAGTAGGTACTGTTATGACCCCCATTTTACAGATGGGTAAACTGAGGCTCAGAGAGGTTAAAGTCACTTGCCTGAGGTCACGTGGGTAATAAAGGATACCCACCACACTGCCTCATAATATTAAAGACTGAACAGGTGTGATGGGTCGCCAAGGGATCCACGTGGAAGACCCCAGCCCCTTACTTGCCCACAGTCCCTACCTTGCTGGTGGCAGTGCAGATAAACAATCTCCTCCAAGCGGATGGTCATGGCATAATCCCAGTAGACGCTGGAAAGGGTGGGAGAGTTAGGCCTACAGGATGCAGCCTATGCCTGCCTGCCCCGTCATGGCGAAGGGCCTGGGAGGCCAGAAGACTACCACCCATGGGCTCCTCCATCCTCTTCATCAAAGTAGCTCACCAGAGCCCATCTGCCCCAATGTCTGTGTCCCAGACCCTGTCTCCCCTTATTCTGGTACCAGCATCTCAATTTTCCTAGGGGATCCTCTTCTCCACCCATGTGACTTAGGTGAGACCAACCCTATCCATACGCCATTCCAGGGCATCAGGTATAGCCATCTGGCTAATTAGCATATTCCTGACCACAGTGATTGGTTCAGGGATAGTTCCATGACCCAAGGAGAACCAATGAGACTCAGTTATTAGATTTATCTTAGAATTACTGAGAAAGAGATACTCCTCTCTGCTATGATAGTAATGGTCAGGATGATAGACAGATGGACATTAGGGGGCCATGGGAAGGAAAGCCTGCCTGAAAATGCAGTCAATAGAGAGGAAAGCAGAGCCAATAGATGGAAAGAGTTCAGGTCCTCATGACATCATTAGAGTTCCTAGATCCAACCACACCTGAAGCCAGACCCTCTGGATTTTTCAGTTAAATGTGAACCAGTGTTTAAACCAGCTTGAGTTTGGTTTTCTGTCACTAGCATCTAAGAGTTATGACTAACTCAGCCTCAATTCCAGGTGACCATGTGTTGTCCATGGGCAGGTATTAGAATAGTCACTGAACAGCCTTGACATCACAGGTCCCAGCAGTATGACTTGGGGGGCCTGGTATCGGTCACACAGAGGCTTAACGTTAAAACCAAACACAATAATGGTATTTTGCTTAGAGTTCTTGAAAAGAATCCTTATGTTTTACAGATGCACATTAAAAATATTTAAGATGAGATACAGGGTATCTGTATTCTGCTTCAGTATATGAAAGAAGGGAAGGGGCTGGGGACTGGACCGGCCTGGGATGATGGCTGTTAAGGATGGGCAACAGGTATCTGAGTTCTGTCTATCTTTATGTTGAAAGCTCTTCATAATAAAAAGTTTTTTTTTTTTTTAAGAATGAAATATGTCAGTCAGAAAGGGACAAATACTGTATAATTCCACTGATATGAAGTATCTAGCAGAGTCAAGTGTATAGAGACCAAGGTTGAATAGTGAGGGAGGGAGAAAGGGGAACTTGCTGATTAAGAGATGCAGAGCTTCTGTTAAGGGTGATGGGAAAATTTGGAAATGGATAGTAGTGATGGTGGAAAAACATGATAAACCTAACTAATGTCGCTGGATTATATGCGTGAAGAATGCTGAAACAGCAAATGATTTGTTACAAATATATTGACCACCATTAAAAAAAAGCAAGGAAACATAAAAGTCAAGTAAAATTGGACATGAGCTCAGAGAAGCAGGAAACACTACTTCTCCCCACCAGCTGCCAAGAATCCTCATGGTGAAATAATTGGGATGGCCACACCTTTGCACAGCAGCTTCCCTTTGTTCCTCCTAAAACCAAAACCAAACCAGTCACTGCTGAGTTGATTCCCACTCATGGCCACCCCGTGTGTGTCAGAGTAAGAGCTGTGCTCCACAGGGCTTTCAATGGCTGATCTTTCAGAAATAGGTCATCAGACTTTTCTTCTGAACCACCAACCTTTTGATAAGCAGCGGAGTGCGTTAACTGATGCACCACCCAGGGACTCCAATTGTGTTAGAATAACACTGCTATTCAGAGCAGGGAATCCCACAGATCAGCAATATACAGGAAACCAGTTTTTTCTTTTTAGCATAACTCCAAAGGCTTGGTGGGTGTTATGAATCGTGGAATAACACCGGAGACACAGCCCTGGACCAGAAGCCCATCAACTTTTTTCCCGCCTCCTTTTTTATTGGGTGATGGTAGAGGCGGGAGAGGAGACTGGACAGTATTCTGCCATTTGCAGGCTTACAATATCTTTGTCAAGATTTCCCTCTGGGTGGTGTTTTGACCAGGACATTGCCTAACTCTCATACCCTAAGATTCTTCCAGCAGGTTCTGGCTTCTCCTGTGTTCTTGACTTACCCATGGGCCAAGTGGCCACAGCAACCAGGCAGAGTAGCAGGCAAGGGCGGGGTACAAGCTCCCTCTGCCCAGAAGGGCCATTCCTCTGTGCCAAGGGAAGTGGAAGGACCCAGGGGACACATGAGGGACCCAGTGCCCTACCTCTTCTCATAGTCCAGGTCCCCCACAGACCCATTCATCAGCTGGTTGGGTGTCCACTTTAAGGTCATGACGTCAGCTGTCTGGTGCAGGGACAGGTACCCCGGCACGGCCTCCATGTCGTCTCTCTAAGGAGAGAGGAGGATGACTCAGCCCTGACCACAGTGCTGTGGTCACAGTGGGTCTTGGTCCATTTTGTTCAAGGATGCATAACCAGAACTAAGAGCCTGGGTTATTCCCTTTGAGGCCATGGCTATTTTCAGCTGGGAAGACCTCCATCCTCCTTTCAGGTGGCCATGCTAAGCAAAGCCCTTTGCAGCCAAACTCCAGGATGGTCCCGGAGTGCAGCTGTGAAGGCTGCCCCACCTGCAACACTTTCACAGCCATACTACCCTCCCAAGGTCAAGGGGCCCTGCTCTGTCCCCCTTAACATCCCCCTTTCCAAAACAGAAGGAGTTTATGTGGCACCATGTTGGCCATAAACTTGGAGAAAGAGATGGCAGCTGTATCCCATCCCTCGGACATTTTCCAGAAACTCCTTCCCAAAAAACCCCCACCAACCTCCCCACCCAGCAGCCTGGTCCTTTGCCTGCTGAGAATTTGCCTGCAGGACTTCTCAACTGCTGTGTTTTACCCCAAGACAGTAGCAGTGGGGTGGGGGAGTCACCAACCCTCCAAGCTTTACACGTAGAGGAGGTAGTAAGCCTGAGCAGGCCCTCTATTAATTTCACCTCAACAGCATGTGTAGTCAGTAGACTAGCATTTATTGAGCACCTACTGTGTACCAAACATTGTTCAACCTTCATGCACATTGTCTCAATTTAACCACACGTTTATAACCCCCTGTGGGTATACCATAGCAGTCTTTCATTGATTCTAAGGTACATATTTTTTTGGTCACAGTGGCCCCTGAAAGGAGGATGTGGCTTATAATCGATGGCATCTCACATTGTGATGTAGCTGTCATTGCCTGATCTTGCACAAACTTGGTCATGGATATTCATATGGTTGTCCCTTCAATTCAGTTTCGTGTGTGGTTCTTACTTCACATGCAGAGTTCACATATTATTAAAAATGTCTTCAATAGGTTAAACTGTGCTTTGGCTTTGAATGGAAAAATTTTTGTGTGCACAGTGAGGCTGGGTTATAAAAAAAAAAAAATTGAGCCCATTAAAAAGTCCATTGCTGGTATATATGTATCTATGTTTGTAGACATATATGTATATAGGTATGTGTATGTATGTGTATACATATAGGTATATGTATATAACTGTACGTACATACATTCATATATATAATAAAGAACAGAGGGGGCACAGTTACGGATGCTTCTTAGACATAACGAAACATCTCATCAGATTGGTTTTCTAGGTTTGAAGGTTAGGACCATAGTCTTGTGGGACAACTTGGTCAACTGGCATAATGTAGTTCGTAATGTTATGTTCTACTTCCTAATTTGGTAAGTAGTGTCTGTGGTCTTAAAAGCTTGCAAGCAGCCATCTAAGATACAACCATTTGTTTCTACTCATCTGGAACAAATGAGAAAGAAGGAAACCAGAGACTCAAAGGAGAAACTAGTCTACAGGACAAAGAGTCTACATGAACCATGGCCTTATCTACCCTGAGACCAGAAGAACTAGATGGTGCCTGGCTATCAACACTGATCTTTCTGATCAGGGCCACAATAGATGGATCCTGATGGGAAGGGGAAAAAACGTGGAACAGAACCTCAAATTCTTGAAAAATCCAGGCTTGCTGGACCAGTTGAGACTGGGGGACTCCCTGAGACTATTGCCCTGAGATACTCTTCAAACCTTGAATGGAAACAGACCCCTGAGGTCACCATCAAGCTAAATAACAGATTAGCTCACAAAATAAAGAAAATCACCCGTGAGCGCTCTGCTCATTTAAAAAATCATCTATATGTGACTAAACGGTCAAGAATTACTTTAAAACAAAGACGAGAAGGTAGGGGGCAGGGAAACTAGATTAATGGAAACAGAACAATCAGAAAGGGAATAATGAGAATGTTCGCCCATTGTGAAGAATGTAACCAATGTCACTGAACAACTTGTGTAGAAATTGTTGAATGGGAAAGCAGACTGTTGTGTAAACCTTCACCAAAAACACAACAAAATATGATTTTAAAAAGAAAAGAAAACCCGTTGCTGTCCACTCAATTCCGACTCATGGCAATAAAGCAGTGAGATGCCAGTGTGATACTGTGAGGTAGACACATTACTGTTACTGCAGGGATGTCCACATTTCATGTTTTCTTGCAAAGCAACAAACAAGTGCTTTACAGGACTTAAGAAGGTTCCAGAGACAAGGGCAAACACTCTTGCAAGAAAGGCCACAGTTCCTGCACTCCTGATTAGAGGTCAGCAAACTTTTCTGTAAAGGACCAGATAGTAGGTATTTTTTATTATGCCAGACATACAGGCTCATTTGCAACCACTTAACTCTGCCTTTGTAGCCTTAAGGCAGCCATGTTTTTGTTAGCTGACATTGAGTCGATTCCGATTCACCGTGACCCCCTGTGTGCAGAGCAGAACTGTTCCATAGGGTTTTCAGTGACTGTGATCTTTTGGAAGCGGATCACCAGGTCTGCCTCCCAAGGCACCTCTGGGTGGATTGGAACCATCGACCTATGGGCTAGTAGTTGAGTGCTTAGCCGTTTGCACCACCCAAGGACTCCAAAGCAGCCATGGATAATACATAAATCAGTGGACATGGCTGTGTTTCTATAAAACTTTAGTTACAAAAGGACAGGTGGAGGAGCGAATTTGGCCCACAGGCTCCAGTTTGCTGACCCCTTCTCTTGATGGAACAGAAAACAAAATTCGGTGGGAAAATAAGGACATCATCAACTTTAAGTCAAAAAGTGATAGAGAAGAGTCGGACTCTGAAATATGAAGCAGGGTTGGAAATATCTTAACTAATGTATTTATCTTTTCTCTTGTGTGTACTTATTCGAGTGGTGTATGATTTACTAAAAAAACAAAACAAAAAAACTAGGTCCAAATAAGTCTCAAAGAGTTCTTTCAAAAAAGTATAAAATAAAATTTCCAAGTAGTGAGAAGGCACTGTATATAACTTAAGTAGCATCTTTAATTTTTTGATGGTTATGTTAAAAAATGGTGCATCTTAGACTTGAGGAGATAGGGTCTTATACCCACTTTGGTGCCCATACTGAGGCTGATAGGGGAGAGGTGGCTTTCCCAGGGCGACCCAGGGATCTCAAGTGTGGCTGCAGAGCTGGAGTCACTGCTGATTCTGTGACCAAAGAGCCCTGGGGCAGGGACAGCCAAAGGAAAGGCACCATGAGGGCAGGGCTGTACTTGCCTCACTCACCACCCAGCTCCAGGGCCTGCCTGATGCTAGAGCCTAGAAGGTGATTGGTAAATGGCACAGACTCTGGTGTTGGCTGGCCTGAATTTAAATTCTAACTCTGCCCCTTACTTCACCTGTCTAGGCCTCAGTGTGATCATCCATGATATCATCACGCTCAAACGGTTGTTGTTAGGTTTAAATGAGTCAATACAGGTAAAAACCCTTAGCACAGTGGCTGGTACGTAGGAAACACTCAATAAATGTTAGTTAGGAAGATGATCATCTTGATAATTCCAAGCATCTAGCACAGAGCAGTTATGTTGTAGATATTTACTGAATGAATGAGTGGGATAAATGGACTGGAAAATAAATGGACAAATGAACAGGTGGATGGATGGAAAGATGGCAGATGCAGGATAGGTAGAGAGATGGTAGGTTGATGGAAAGGAAGATGGAGAGATGAATGGTGGGTGGATATACAGACAGATGAATGGGTGAGTAGATAGACAGGTGGATGAATTATGGATGGATGGATGGGAGGAAGGAGGCCTAGTGGCACACGGTTGAGCACTCTCCTGCTAACCAAAAGGTCAGTGGCTCAAACCCACCAGCCACTCCACAGGAGAAAGATGTGGCAGTCTGCTTTTGTTAAGGATTTACAGTCTTGGAAACCCTACTGACTTGATAGAAGTGGATTTTTGGTTTTGGATGGGTAGATGGGTGGATGGATGAATAGACGGTTAAAAATATGGACACATGGATCGATGAATGGAGGGTGGATGCATGGATGGATGGATACGGGAATATAGAGAATGCAAGAGAGCTGACTGGCTGGCTGCCTAGAGATACTGACACATGGATGAATGGATAGAAGGGTGGGTAGGCAGATGGATGGGTAGGTGAGTGGATGGATGGGTATAAATGTGGGCAGATGGACAGATGAATGGTGGGTAGGTGTTATACTGTAGTGGCTTGCATGTTGCTGTGATGCTGGAAGCTATGCCACATTTCAAATACCAGCAGGGTTGCCCATGCTGGACAGTTTTCAGCGGAGCTTCCAGACTAAGACAGAGTAAGAAGGACCTGGTGGTCTACTTCTGAAAAAACTGGCCAGTGAAAAGCTTATGAACAGCAGCGGAACACTGTCTGATACAGTGCCAGAAGATGAGCCCCTCAGGTTGGAAGGCACTCAAACTACAAATGGGGAAGAGCTGCCTTCTCAATGTAGAGTTGACCTTAAAGTTGTGGATGGAGTAAAACTTTCGGGATCTTTGTTTTCTGATGTGGCTCAACTCAAAATGAAAAGAAACAGCTGCAAATGTCCATTAATAATTGGAATGTAGAATGTATGAAGTATGAATCTAGGAAAATTGGAAGTCGTCAAAAATGAAATGGAATGCAGAAAGATCTATATCCTAGGCATTAGTGAGCTGAAATGGATGGGTATTGTCCATTTTGAATTGGACAATCATATAGTCTACTATGCTGAGAACGACAACTTTAAGAGGAATGGTATTACATTCATCGTTAAAAAGAACATTTCAAGACCTATCCTGAAGTAAAACACTGTCACTGATAGGATAATATCCATATGCCCACAAGGAAGACCAGTTAATTTGACTATTAGTCAAATTTACACACCAACCACTAATGCCAAAGATGAAGAAATTGAAGATTTTTACCAACTGCTGCAGTTTGAAACTGATCAAACATGCAATCAGTACACATTGATAATTACCAATGATTGGAATGCAAAAGTTGGAAACAAAGAAGGCGTGGTAGTTGAAAAATATGGCCTCGGTGATAGAAATGACTCCAAGGATCGCATAACAGAATTTTGCAAGACAAAACGACTTATTTATTGCAAATATCTTTTTCAACAATGTAAACGGTGACTATACATGTGGACCTCACCAGATGGAACATGCAAGAAGTAAACTGACAACATCTGTGGAAAGAGATGATGGAAAAACTCAATATCATCAGTCAGAACAATGCCAGGGGCTGACTGTGAAAAGGACCATCAGTTGCTTATATGGAAGTTCAAGTTGAAGCTGAAGAAAATTAGAGCAAGTCCATGAGAGCCAAAGTATGACCTTGAGAATATCCCACCTGAATTTAGAGACCATCTCAAGAACAGATTTGATGCATTGAGCACTAAAAACTGAAGGCCAGATGAGTTATGGAAGGACATCATACATGAAGAAAGCAAAAAGACATTAAAAAACAGGAAAGAAAAAAAGACCAAAGTAGATGTCAGAAGAGACTCTGAAACTTGCTCTTGAACGTAGAGTAGCAAAAGCAAATGGAAGAAATGATGAAGTAAAAGAGCTGAAGAAAATATTTCAAAGGGCAGCTCGAGAAGACAAAGTAAAGTATTATAATGATACGTGCAAAGACCTGGAGTTTGAAAACCCAAAGGGAAGAACATGCTTGGCATTTCTCAACCTGACAGATCTGAACAAAAAATTCAAGTCTTAAGTTGCAATTCTGAAGGATTCTATGGGCAAGATATTGAACGATGCAGGACACATCAAATGAGGATGAAAGGAATATACAGAGTCACTGTAGCAAAAAGAACTGGTAGCAAAAAGAATGGGTCGACGTTCAGCCATTTCAGGAGGCAGCATATAATCAAGAACCAATGGTACTGAAGGAAGAAGTCTAAGCTGCATCAGAGGCACTGGTGAAAAACGAGGCTCCAGGAATTGATGGAATACCAACTGAGATGTTTCAACAAGTGGACGCAACGCTGGAAGCGCTCACTCATCTATGCCAAGAAATTTGGAAGACAGTTTCTTGGCCAATCGACTGAAAGAGATTCATATTTGTGTCCATTCTACAGAAAGATGATCAAACAGAATGCAGAAATTATCAAACAATATCATTAATATCACATGAAAAAAAATTTTGCTGAAGATAATTCAAAAGTAGTTGCTACCGGACATCAACAGGGAACTGCCAGAAATTCAAGCTGGATTGAGAAAAAGACATGGAATGAGGGATATCATTGCTGATGTCAGATGGATCTTGGCTGAAAGCAGAGAGTACCAGAAAGATGAATACCTGTATTTTACTGACTATGCAAAGGCATTTAACTGTGTGATCATGACAAATTATGGAGAACATTGAGAGGAATGGGAATTTCAGAACACTTAATTGTGCTCGTGTAGAACCTGTACACAGACCAAATGGCAGTTGTTTGAATGGAACGAGGAGATACAGTGTGGTTTAAAATCAGGAAAGGTGTGTGTCAGGATTGTATCCTTTTACCATACTTATCTGCATGTTGACCAAATAATCCAAGAAGCTGCACTATATGAAGAAAAACGTGGCATCAGGGTTGGAGAAAGATTCATTAACAACCTGCTATATGCAGATGAGACAACCTTGCTTGCTGAAACTGAAGAGGACTTGAAGCACGTACTGATGAAGATCAAAGACCACAGCCTTCAGTATGGATGACAGCTCAACATAAAGAAAACAAAAATCCTCACAACCATATCAATAAGCAACATCAGTATAAAGGGAAAAAAGATTGAAGTTGTCAAGGATTTCATTTTACTTGGATCCACATCAATGCCCATGGCAGTAGCAGTCAAGAAATCAAATGACATATTGTATTGGGCAAATCTGCTGCAAAAGATCTCTCTAAAGTGTTAAAAAGCAAAGACATCACTTTGGACTAACATATGCCTGCCCCAGGCCATGGTATTTTCAATCACCTCACATGCTTGTGAAAGCTGGACAATGAATAAGGAAGACTGAAGAAGAATTGATGCCTTTGAATTATGGTGTAGGTGAAGAATATTGAATACACCAGAATAGCCAGAAGAACGAACAAATCTGCCTAGGAAGAAGTACAGCCAGAATGCTCCTTAGAAGCAAGGATGGCGAGACTTTGTCTCACGTGCTTTGGGTTTGTTATCAGAAGGGACCAGTTCCTGGAGAAGGACATCATGCTCGATGTCATGGATTGTTATCAGAAGGGACCAGTTCCTGAAGAAGGACATCACGCTTGATGTCATGGATTGAACTGTGCCCCTCAAAAATATGTGCATCGATCTGGCTAGGTCACGGTTCCCAGTGTTGTGTGAGTGTCCACCATTTTGTCATCTGATGTGATTTTCCTATGTGTTATAAATCCTACCTCTATGATGTTGATGACGTGGGATTCTGAGCAGTCATGTTAATGGGGTAGGACTCAATCTACAAGATTGGATTGTGTCTTGAGCCAATCTCTTTTGAGATATAAAGGAGAGAAGTGAGCAGAGATACAGGGGACCTCATACCACCAAGAAACAAGAGCCAGGAGAATAGCCTGTCCTTTGGACCCATGGTCCCTGCACTGAGAAGTTCCTCAACAGGGGAAGATTGATGATAAGGAAAAGCCTTCCTCTGGAGCTGGCACCTTGAATTCAGGCTTCTAGCATCCTAGACTGTGAGAGAATAAATTTCTCTTTGTTAAAACCTCTACTTATGTTATTTCTGTTATAGCAGGACTAAATGACTAAGACACTTGGTAAAGTAGAGAGTCAGCAAAAAAGAGGAAGACCCTCAGTGAGATGGATTGACATAGTGGCAATGATTGTGAGGATGACACAGGACCAGGCAATGTTTCATTCTCTTGTACAGGGTCACTATGAGTCAGAACCAACTCAACGGTGCCTAACAACAACAACAACAAGAGAGCTGACTGGCTGGCTGGCTGGCTAGAGATATTGGCAGATGGACGAATGCATAGAAGGGTAGGTGGGCAGATGGATGGGTAAGTGAGTGGATGGATGGGTGCAAAACCAAAAAAAACAAACCAAAACTGCTGTCGAGTTGATTCTGACTACATGGATATAAATGTGGATAGTGGACAGATGTCCAGTGGGTGGATGCACGCATGGATGAATGGGTGGATGTAGTGATTGACAGAGGGCTGGCTGACTGGAGAAACTAGAAGATAGATGGATGGATGGGTGGGTGGCTGAGTGGGTAGATGGATAAGTGGATAAGCAGCCTGGAACCAGAATGAATACCTTCCCTATAACGTGGAGCCAGACCCCAGTGGGTGACCCTGTGTGGATCCCAGATGGTCTCTCACCGGCTGGACCAGGACGTTGTTCTTGCCATAGAGCAGGGTGGTACGGGAGTTCTGATGCAAGGACTCCACATAGTCACGGGCGGAGAGGGACGGCCGGTCGTCCATGCTACCACTCGAATGCCTCTTCTGGATCTGGAATTGTGGGGGAGCTAGGAGGTCAAGGCCTGGAGTGACCTTCACTGCCCCCATCTCATTTCCCACCTACCTACCAACTTCACGGCCTCAGCCCAACTCCCTCCCAAGGTGCCACTGGGCACCTCACTCACGCAGAGGGCTGGACGCTTGGTGGGCGAGTCCTGTCGCAGGTGTGAGCCGTGGATGCGGTGCCTCTGGACGAGCTCATCGGCTGAGGGGTCAGTCCAGAAATGATCCGCAGTCTTCATCTTGGTGTACTCCAGGGCACAAGGCCCCACTGCAGAGCATAGGGGGGCTGGGAATCAGCGGCCCTAGAAAGTCCACCCTCCCATCTACCACCAGATGGGCTGCCCATTTCACTACCCCTCACCCAGCAGGCAGGTAGGCAGGCTGCCCGCCCCAGGGCCCTGATAAGGAGAAATCAGAACAAGGCTCTCAGAGCAAGAGATGGCGAAACGGTCCAGTTTGATGGGCGAGGCTGGGTTGAGGTGAAAGAGACCCTTAAGAGGTGCCCCCATGAGCAGACATCAGAGACTGCAGATGAAGCTCAGAGCACCCAAACACTCACCCAACAAAGACGCGAGGATGGGGCCGTCCACAGGGTCCATCAAGAGAGCTTCCTTCTCATAGTATTTACTAGCAAGAGGGGAAAGGACATGCAGATTTGGACAGAGACCAGCAGAGTGTCTACTATGGCCTCGTGGGTAAGAGCAGGCATAAGTGGGTTCAATCCCTTTCTGAGCCTCAGCTACCCCATCTGTAAAATGGGGATAATAACAACATATCTCATAGTGCCTTTGAAAGGACTTTTGAGAGAGAGAGAATAGGTTAAGGCACTTAGCACTTAGCTCAATATATGGTCAGGATAAGCTCTTTTAGAGTTAACAAGAATAATAATTAGAAGGCTTCTAGGCCTGAATGATTCTATCCGCTTCTCCCGCATTTTCCATTTCAGACAGGAAGTTGCTTAGAGGCTCAGACGATGTCTGCGCTTCTAATATACTGGGGCAATAAAACATTGTTCAGCTATGCTGTGTACTGAGAGGTTGTGTTTACAGGCCTTCTGGCCCTGATAACTAATGTTGGTGATGCTGGCCTGAGATGCTCAGATATATACCCTGGCCTCTGGCTTTTCAAAATAACTTTGATACCATCAGTATGATGTTTGTGTTGAGTTTTGTTTTGTTTTGAGTTGTTGTGTTAAAAAACAAACAAACGAAAAAAAACCCGGTGCACTCAAGTCAATTCTGATTCATACAGCTCCTACAGGATAGAGTAGAACTGCCCCATAGGGTTTCCTAGGCTGTAATCTTTATGGAAGCAGACTGCCACATTTTTCTCCCATGGAGCAGCTGGTGGTACAAACCGCTGACCTTTTGGAGCCCAGCAGGGCTCCTTCATTGTTGTGTTGTGGTTTCTAATTCCTTGAAAATTCATACAGTCTAGGGCCGTGAAACTATTCTGTGAGATACTGTAATGGTGGACACATGACATTACACATTTGTCAAAACCCATAGACCTACACAACCCAAGAATGAACTCTAACATTAAATAGGGACTTTAGTTAATAACACTGCATCAACACTGGCTCATCAACTGTAACCACTGTACCACCAAACAAATGCCAGATGTTAATAACGGGGAAACTGCAGGGCGGAGAGGGGGCATATGGGAACTCTCTGTATTTCATGCACTTTTTTTCTGTAAACTTAATATGGCCCTGCAGCCCTGGTGGCACCGTGATTAAGAGTCTAGCTGCTAACTAAAAGGTTGGCAGTGCAAATCCACCAGCTGGTCCTTGGAAACCCTATGGGGCAGTTTTACTCTGCCCTATAGGTTGGCTATGAGTCAGAATTGACTCAATCGCAACGGGTTTGACTTTTTGGTTAATACTGCTCTAAAAAAGAACCTCATATAGTCTAGAAACTAAGAGAATTGTAGAGCCGAAAAGGACCTCATTCAGACCTCCTGAGGGATCTCAGGCCCAGAGAAGGTAAGTGACTTCCTGGAGGCCACACAGCAGCTGGGTGCAGATTTGGGCTGCATCCAGTTTGCTCTGCTCTTCTTATCATACTGCAGGGTGAAGGGTACAGAGTCTGGAGTCAGAAAGGCCTGGGTGGGAGCCCAGCTCGGCCACTCCCTCCCTCACTGGGCAGGGACTCCCCTTTCTGAGCTTCAGTGTCCTCAACTGTAAAACGAGACTATGACAGAAATCACCTGCCAGGCTCTGACACTGGAAGGACTCACTAAATGGCAGCACCATCATTGTAATTTTACCCCAAAGAGATCTCCTGTCAACCAGAAAGAGCTAGTACTGACATGCCCTGGGCAGGCTCCATATCAAGTTTATATATTTTGGTGTGAAACCTAAAAATAATACTTTGAGACACTTTCCACACCACCACTTCATTTCCATGCCAAAAAATGAGCACTTGTGTGATGGTAAGCCTTGGAAATGCTACCTTAAAAAGCGGCAGGTAGGGCAGGGAGGAAGATGTGACCCTAAGGGGTAGCACAGGGGAGTTTCTTTGAGGAGATGAATTTCTCAGGAACAGTTCAGTATACTCACTGTGGTGCTGGTTACAGGAAACTATGTTGTTGTTGTTAGCTGCAGTCAAGTCAGACTGCTGTGACCCATAGGGTTTTCACTGGCTGATTTTTGGCAGTAGATTGCCAAGCCTTTCTTCCTAGCTCATCTTAGTCTGGAAGTGCCACTGAAGCCTGTTCAGCATCATAGCAACAGACAGGTAGGTGGTGGTTCACATGAGGTGCACAGGCTGGGAACTGAGCCAGGGTCTCATGCATGGAAGGTGAAAATTCTACCACTGAACCACCGTTGCTCTCGAAATCCCCACCCTAAATCCAAATACCCTGCACTGATATTAAACACTTGAATCTTCCCAAGGTTCGAAGCTAGCCTAGTTCAGGGTCAGATATCTAGGGGCCTTTATTGAATGACTTTCAAATCAAATGCATGTCAGGGGGAAAAAGAAAGCGGCTTTGAGAAGGGTGCAATTCCCAAAAAGGCCAGCAGGCGAAGGCAGAGCACACCCAGGATCCTTCTTACCTGCTGTTTTCCACAAGGTAATGCACGATTTTGTCCAGGACCTTCTCAAACAAGGCTGTGCGGATCCACAGGTGCTTGATGGCGAGGGGGGACAGGCTGGGCAGCTTTGGTAGCTTGCGCACATTCTCCTGGAGGCCCTGGATCTGGTTCCGCCTTCGAGACCAGTGAAGGATGAAAATAGGCAGTTTAGAAAATAGGAAATCCACAGGACTAATATGCAAATTTCTTCTGGCAGAAGGACAAATCTGCCTTGGAAGAAGTACAACCAGAATGCTCCTTAGAAGTGAGGATGGCGAGACTTTGTCTCACGTACTTTGAACATGTCATCAGGAAGGATCAGTCCCTGAAGGAGGATATCATGCTTGGTAAAACAGGGCGTCAGCAAAAAAGACCCTCAACAAGATGGACTGATACAGTGGGTGCAACAAGGGGCTCACCACACATAGCAATGATTGTGAGGATGGTGCGGGACTGAGCAGTGTTTCGTTCTGTTGTACACAGGGTTGCTATCAGTCGGAACCAATTCAATGGCACCTAACAACAACAATACACAAATGAGAAAATGTTCAATCTCTCTAAGAAAGAAAGGAATGGCAAATAAACCAGTAACAAGGGACCATATTGCTCTGGCAAATGGGTTGCTGTTATCTTGTGCCATTGAGTTGATTCTGACTCACGGTGACCCCACGCAGACTAGAGCTGAGCTCCATAGGGTGCTCTTGTCTGTAAACTTCATGGAGGTGGATTGCCAGGACTTTTCTTCCACAGTACTGTCAGGTGGGTTCAAACTGCCAACCTTTCAGCTGCCAGCTGAGCACAAACCATTTGCACCACCCAGCAAAAAAACCAAGCCAAACCCATTGCCGTCACGTCACTTTTGACTCACAGCAACCCTACAGGACAGAGTAGAACTGCCCCATAGGGTTTCCAGGGAGCCGCTGGTAGATTCGAACTGCCAACCTTTTGGTTAGCAGCCAAGCTTGTAACCACTGTGCCACCAGAGATCTGCACCACCCAGGGACCTCAGCAAATGGGTAAGGAGTTGAAAAAATAATAATACCCAGTGTGCACAAAGATGTGGTTAAAAAGACACTTTCATATACTGCTAATGTGCAAGCCAGATTCTCAGATCTCTCTCTTCCTCTGTCCTTTTCTCCTTTCCTCCCTCTCTCCCTCTCACTGGAAAGGAGAACTGGCCAAGAGAAGCCTCAGATTATAGATCCTTTGGTGGCTCCCCACTGCCCTTAGGATAAAGTGCAAGTCCTTAAACATGACAGGCAAGGTGCTGCATGGCGTTACCCCAGTTCACCTCTCCAACGGCTCCCCTTACCATAACTCCTTTCTCACCTGGTGATCTGCCAGAGGGAGATATTTGCAGATATCTGAGGCTGTCAGGTTCTTGTCTTTCTTCCTGCTGCTTTTTCCTGGCCTCTCTCCCCTCCTCATTCCTGGGCTGGCGCCTTCTCAGTCTTTAGGTCTCAGCACGGGCAACCCCTCCTACAGGAAGCACTCTGGGACCAGCCAAAACTGAAGGAGGGTATCCTCATCTATATTCCCTCAGCCTCAGGC
Organism: Loxodonta africana; assembly: GCF_030014295.1. Lineage (NCBI taxonomy): Eukaryota > Metazoa > Chordata > Mammalia > Proboscidea > Elephantidae > Loxodonta > Loxodonta africana. Next base: position 31,681,841 of record NC_087360.1, read on the forward strand.
GCTTAACTTCCTCTTCACTTTTCTGTGCCCCCTTCCCTCCGGAACAGGACCCTGAGGGCATGGACTAAGGAATTCATTTATTTTTTAAAATAAAATGTTTGCTGGGTGTCTATCATATAGCAAAGCAGCCCTGGTGGTGCAGTGGTTAAGTACTGGGCTGCTAACCAAGAGGTCAGCAGTTTGAACCCACCAGCTGCTCTGCAGGAGAAAGATGTGGCGGTCTGCTTCTGTAAAGATTATAGCTTTGGAAACCCCACAGGGGCAGTTTTACTCTGTCCTACAAGGCCGCTATGAGTCGGAATTGACTTGATGGCTGTGGGTTTTTGAATGATGTGGCAAGCATGGTCTCTCCTTATCTCTGCGTATTCAGGGCCTAGCACAGTGCCTGGTTTATTGTAGGAGTACAGAAAATATGTTCAGGGAGCCCCTGGGTCATCTAAACTGTTACGGCGCTCGGTTGCTAAGTGAAAGTTCGCAGGTTTGAGTCCAGAGGCACCTCAGAAGAAAGGCCTGGATATCCACATCCAAAAAATCAGCCACTAAAAACCCTGTGGAGCCAAAGTTCTACTCTGACACCCATGGGGTCCCCATGAGCCAGAGTCGACTCGATGGTCACTGTTTTTTTATTTTTTAAAAAGATGTTTATGAAGGAGTGAGTGCATGCACGAATGAATGGCTCTCTTATCTCCTGGCATGGGCATCTCCAATCCCTCCGTTAGAAAGTCACTCCCAATATTAAGGTCTGTGAAGGTTGAGCCCTTTGAGATGTTATCAGCAATCACCTGGGAATGCTGCAGGTGAATTGGGAAGTGCCCCGGAAACCATGTGGCTGAGAAGTCAGATACCTAATAGGAGTTGGCAGAGTCAAACCCAGCCAGCAGCCCTGGATGGGCAGGGGCTGAAGTGCAAGGAAAGGGGCCATTTGTCTTGCAGTGAAGCACGGTGATCACCCAGGCAGAGACGGTGAACACGTGGCACACATGTCCCTCTCTCCCTTACCTTGCCTGAGACAGACATGTCCAGTCAATCCATGCACTCTTTCCCACAAGGCTTAATCACAGCTTCAGAGTCCTTTACAACACAGTGCTTGGGCAGTCACTGCCATCAGCTAGGTTGAAATCTAGGGGTCTGGCTGTGAGGTCAGGACTCTGGGGGGTGGCTCTGGCAGAAGGCGCTAATTTACACCCACTCAGTCCACGAACTTCCCCCAACACACACAACCAGCCACCAAGATGAGTAAGTGAAACCACCTCCCCTTCAATGGAGAGAGTTTTAGCCCAAGGCACCAGCATCTGGTCCACATGGACAGAGACCACATTGGCTCTATTCGACTTTGGTCACAGTGAGCCCCTGTTCATCAGACAATTGTTTCTTGGGCATTTACCAGATGCTAAGCATTGCCCCAGACTCTAGGGACATAATGGGGACTAACACAGATGTAGTCCCTACCATCATGAAGTTCAGAGTCAAGTGGAGGAGATGACAGCAATCAAGTAAACAGTAAACAGACAAGTGGATGAAAACATAATTAGAGATGGTGGTAACAATTGGGAAGAAAATAAACAGGGTGACATGAAGGAGAACATGAGGGGTTGTAATTTACTTAGCTAGGGGAAGGCCTGAATGATGACAAGGTGCCTGCCATAGGCGATCAGGATAAAGGGTGAGCCAGGTTGCGGGAAGAGCACGTGCAAAGGCCCTGAGGACTGAAAGAGTCTGGCGGGTTTGAGGAGCAGAAAGGCCAGTGAAGACTTAATGGAGAAAGTGCTGGAAGGAGCACTGAGCTATAGCCAAGGCCTTGCAGAGCTGGGGAGGAGGGTGGCTGCCCTCTGGGGGAATGTCCCTGCCTGCATCCCATGTCTCTACCCCTCACTCCGAACTCACGCGCTCTCGATCAGCTGCTCCAGGTCCTGGACCTTGCGGCTGAGCTCCTCGGCCGGCGGGAAGCTCTTGCCTACCTTCATGAAGAGAGCTGCGATCTTGTTGCTGCGCAGGAAGCCAGCTGCCCTCCGCCGCAGCCCGTGCAGGACACACGCCTCCACAGCCGCTGCAGGGACACAGTGGTCAGCAGGCCCTGCCCTGGCCACATTCTCCAGCACCCAGCCCAGCTTGGAGCTTCAGTCAGACAGAGATGCCCTGGAGTGCCAGGGTCCTGAGACTCACAAAAATGGTGACAACAGGATCATAGGGAAAAGCGTGTACGCCGCCCCCACTTCCACACCCTTACAAGGTCAAGAGCGCTCAGGGGTGAGCCCGCACTCCGACCATCTCTGTCAGACCACCTCTGCTCATATCCTATCCCAGCCACTCACCAGCTGTGTGACTGTAGGAAATTACTGCCTTTCTTTCCCTCAGTTTTCTCATCTGTAAAATGGGGATAGTATAAACATTGACCTCATAAGGTTACTGTTAGGATGAAGTGGAAAAAACGAACAGAAAGCACATAGCACAAAGCCTGGCATACAGTGCTTTATGAACATTTTTATTATTATAATAATAACTGGACTACATGGCTGCTGAGTTTTATCTCAGTTAAAGAACCTTCATCATCATCACTATTATAGTGATTGCAGAAACAGGTAACATTTATGGATCTCATTCAATTCTCACCACAGCCAGGGAAGAAACCAAAAGGATCCCCATTTATCAGATGCAGAAACGGAGGCTCAGAAGGGTGAACTGATTTGTCCAAGGCCACCCAGCAAATAAAGTGTTGGAGTCGGGATTCAAATCCAGGACCGGATTTGTGGTCCCGACAAGGACCTTTGAACAGTTGTAGCCTTCCCATTTCTCTGTTCTCCCTGGAGGCCCTGCCCAGCCCTCCTCCATCAGGAGGCCTGGGTTGTAGCCTGGGCTCTACCAATAACATGCTGTGTGATCTCAGGAAAATCACTTTCCTTTTCTGGGCCTCAGTATTCCCTTCTGGGAAACAGGCTCTGTGCAGCGCATTCTGACAGCTGTATCTTATTCCTGGTACTTTCAGTCCTCTATTATCTTCTGGCTTGCACAGTAGACAAAGAGCTTGCCCTGGTAAGCTCTTGTTGTATGCCACCGAGTCGATTCCGACTCATAGCCACCCTATGGGACAAGAGTAGAACTGCCCTATAGGGTTTCCTAGGCTGTAATCTTTGCTGCAGATTGCCAGGCCTTTTCTCCCACAGAGCAGCTGATGGCTTCAAACTGCTGACTTTTTGGTTAGCAGTAGAGTGCTTAACCACTGTGATACCAGGGATCCTCACTGGTCTGCAATAGGTGCCTAATCAATATTTCTTGCAAAAGTAAGTATATTACTTAGTAAGTAAGCTACTCCTCAATGGGCACCTGCTGGGTGTCTGGCCAGTGCTAACATTCGCCTTACCTAATCCTCCCAATAAAACCCATGAAGTAAGCCCTCTGGTCATTGCCATTTCACAGAAGAGCTAAACCAGCCTCCAAGGGTTAGGACCTTGGCCAAGGCCTTGCTGTGATAGGAGGTGAAAAGTTCTGGTTTCATCACCTGTCTTTAGTTTTTTTGTCAGCAATTACTTGACCTGGAACAAATGCCCACATATTGCCTAATGCGCTCATGGATTTAAAATATTCTGCGTGAGGATCTCTTAACTATCTTAATTTTAATTTACGTACATAGTGCTTTTCGTGAAGGCATTGTTCAATTCTTTCTGACAATGGCCTCTAAGAAACAATGGACAAAAGAAACCTCAAGAAGATTCTTTTAAAAAAAACCCATTGGCATCGAGTTGATTCTGACTCATGGCAAACCCATGTGGGTCAAAGTAGAACGGTGCCCCATAGGGTTTTCAATGGCTATGACATTTCAGAAGCAAATCACCAGGCCTTTCTTCCCAGGCACTGCTGGGTGGACTCAAACCTCCAACCTTTCAGTTAGTACCCAAGGGCATTAACCATTTCTACTACCCAGGAACTCGATTAAGTGTCATCAAATTTCTCCCACCCATAAACTTTGATCAGAGTTAGAGAATTACTGTAATTTTTATCACTTTCTATTCCTCTAAGTCTTTTCATTGGTAGGTAGCAAGTTCTGAAATGGACATGCTTATTCTTTTATTTCCAAATAAAAATGTCCAGGAGGAAACAAAAAGCTGGGATTATATACATATAATTTTATTGTGCTAAAAAAATATATATAACATAAAAGTTGCCCCTCTAACCATTTATAAGTGTACAATTCAGTGGCATTAATTACATTCGCAGTACTGTGTAACCGCCACCACCATTCAACTCTATAATTTTCTCCACCTGAAACAGAAACTCAGTCTCCATGAAGCAGTAACTTCCCACTGGTTCCCTCTGCCCAGCCCCTGGTAACCATCGATCTACTTTTGTCTCTGTTCATTTGCCTATCCTGGAGGCTTCATATTGGCGCAGAGGCGGTTTAGTGGTAGAATTCAATTTGAGCCTTCCTTGCAGAAGAAGCTCATGAGCTCATGCGCAGCCACCACCTGTTTGTCAGTGGATGCTTGTGTGTTGCCATGATGCTGAATAGGTTTCAGCGGAGCTGCTGGACTAAGACAGACTAGGAAGAAAGGCCTGGTGATCTACTTTAGAAAACTAGCCAAGGAAAACCCTATGGATCACAATGGTCCATCCCGTTGTGCATGGGGTCACCACAAGTTGGGGGACGATTCAACAGCAGTTAACAACAATAGGTACTTCATCTAAGTGGAATCATATACAGGTAGACCCCGGCTCACAATGGGGTTCCGTTCCAATGACTCCATCCTAAGTTGGTTCTGATGTAAGCTGAATACTTAATTTTTTTTTTCACAGCCTGCTATTTGGCAGTTTTTTGAACAGTAAATCATAACATTGAACATCCAAGAGTGAACATCTGAGAATGATGACATCAGCAAATTACAAGCAGCAACATTGTATGTAGTATATACCACTAATGATGAGACGTAAAAAAAACAAAAAACAGACGGTCGTTTAAGGGCAGTTCATCATAACCTGAATATGTTGTAAGTCGGGGACTATTTATATTTAAATAAGCATATTTCACTTAAAAAAAATCTTGCCCAAAGTCATGTGACAAGGCAGTGGCAGAGATGGGATCTGATTCCAGGCCTGTCTGGCTGCACATGGGATGAACTGACATCAGTGGACTCCAAAGTCATGGCGTGCTGTGGGCCCATTTGGTGGTGCCCTCAGCCATCTGGCAGATGCTGATGACCTGGCCCGGTCTCCTTGCTCAGGCCTCTCCATAGAGCCAAGGTCACAGGAGGGAAGCATGTCCTCATTCAGAGACACTCCAATGGCTCACTAAGAAGCTTTTCAGGGAGAAAAAAGAAAAAGACACTCCCACATACATGTACACGCTGACTAAACTGAATCCTGGCTCCAGGGACATGCACGGCACGTGTGTCCACCCATTGGGAAAGTGCGGGAGGGACCTGGGAATGCGCTTATTTCTAGCACCTCGTCAGCAGAGCTGGCTGGGGGTGAGTCACAATCTGAGCCCTGGGCCTGTCTCCCTTGCTGAGACAGCTGGACGTGATTCCTCAGGTTGTGTCACTGGCTCTTAACTCCCTATTTTGTTTTAAAGTCTCCATCCATCTGCTCCCGATTTACAACAACCTTAGGCAGGGAGAGTAAAGAACACTAACTCTGTTCCTCAGACGTAAAACCACTCTTACCTTGTGCTGAGTGAGAGTCAGTGTTAACAGAACTCACGGGGACGGAGAGACAACACCTCCAACGTGAACCAGGGTCACCTCTTAGTGGGGTTGATCCAGCCCAACTGCCAATGAGTTGATTCCGACTCACGGTGACGCCATGTGTGCAGGGTAAAATTGTGCTCCACAGGGTTTTTCAAGACTGTGACTTTTCAGAAGCAGATTGCCAGGCCTGTCTTCCGAGGTGCCTCTGGGTGGGTTTGAACAGCCAAACTTTTCACTTAGTAGTCAAGTGCTTAACCATTTGCACCATCCAGGCACCTCATGGGGACAGTGATGGTATTCCCACTGAGTCAATTCTCGTAGCAACCCTATAGGACATAGAGGTGCTCCATAGGGTTTCCTAGTCTGAAACCCTTATGGGAGCAGATCGCCAAGTCATTTCTCCCATGGAGCTGCTGGTGGGTTCGAATTGCTGACCTTTCGGCTAGCAGCCGAGCGCTGAACCACTGCACCACCAGAGCTCCTTCATGGGGGTGTAGAAGTCATTTTTAATTTCTTCTCCATATTTTTCAACAGAGTCCCTTTGGAATCTGAAAATAACTACGGAGTTACAAAGAAAAAATGGTGTGAGAACCCTTGCTCAAAGATGTCACTTCCACAAGGCAGCCTGCAAAGAAAGAAGGCACTTTTCAAGGCCACAGGCCACTGACTCACCACAGAAGGAGATGATGTGGCTGCTGTCTTCGTGGACAAACTTGCGCGTGACGGCCTCTTCCATGATCTGCTTCACCTGGAAGACACAGGTGGCTGAAGAGGGGACGCCCCAGCAAGGCCCATGGTGCAGACACCCCAGAAAGGTTGCAGACACTTGACAAAGGCTGCATCGATCCTTTTGCGGGCTGTCTGTGATGATTTGGTAATGCTTTGCTACCACACTGTCCTCACCGTGTCTTCTGCAGGCATGAGGCCTGCAGTTGCTACAAGCTTTATGCTTTACTTGTTTTTTCAGGCTCTTTGCGTGGCTGGCTCCTTATTGCTGGTTTCACACCAAACGTCATCTCCGCAGAGCAGCCTTCCCTGGCCACTTTATCTAAGACAGCTCTCCTACTCCATCCTATCACCTATGGCAACTCCTTCAGAGCACTCACCGCGTTCCATTTATTTGTTCCTTGTCTGTCTCTTCTAGCCACCACCTACCCATCAGTTTGTCATACTGTGCAAGTTTGAGTGTTGCTATGATGCTGGAAGCCAAGGCACCAGTATTTCAAATACCAGCAGGGTCACTCATGTTAGACAGGTTTCAGCAGAGCTTCTAGACTAAGACAGACTAGGAAGAAAGACCTGGTGATCAACTTCTGAAACTTGGCCAGTGAAAACCCTATGAATCACAATAGAATGTAGTCTGATATAGTGCTGGAGGATGAGTCCCCTAGGTTGGAAGACACTCACAATACAGTGGCTGCAACAGTGGTCTTGAGCATACCAATGATCGCAGAGATTGTATGCAGAATTGGGCATTTCACTCTGTTGTACACGGGGTTGTCATGAGTTGGAGGCATCTCAACAGCAGCTAACAACCCTCTCACAACCAGAACACAAGCTCTGTGAGGGCAGGGACGTCATCTGTCTTGTTCACAGCTTTAGCCACAGAGCCTAGAACAGTGCCTGGTATGACACAGGGGCTCGCTCAATAAATATTTTCTCAATGAATTGATGAGTAAATGGATGAAACCACAAAACCAAACCAGTTGCTGCTGAGTTGTCTCTGAGTCATGACAACCCTGTGTGTGTCAGTACTACACACTCCATGGTTTCCAATGGTGGTGGTCTTCTGGAAGATCACCAGGCTCTTCTTCTGAGGTGCTTCTGGGTGGATTCAAACTGCAAACCTTTCAGTCAGTAGCCCAGTGCTTAACCAGGGACTCCTTGAGTGGATGACACAGGTACATAAAAGAAGCAGGAGAGTGTGGTGTGGAAAACTAGCCCTAGAATCTGGTAGACCCGGGTTCAAATCCCTGCTTGGACACGTACCAGGTGGGTTTGCAACCTTATTTGGGAAAACTGAGGCTCAGTGAGGAGAAGCAACTCGAACGGGGAGGTACAGCTGGTCCAGAATGGAAACAGAATTTCAGCCCGGGCCTGACTCCCCAGCCTGGGTGTTCTTTCTACCACACTCCCTCATTCACTCACAAAATATTTCCTGAGCACCTCCAACATGCCAGGCAGAGACAACAGCCTTGGGGGACAGCTGTCTCTGCTCCTAGTGCTGACCCTGTGGTGGCCTGAACTCTCCTCTGCTTCCCTGGACTCTGGGCCCCCTCTACCCTGGGACTTCAGCAAATCTCCTTTCCTCTCTGGGCCTCTGTTTCCCCAACCTGAGAGTGAGGAGGTTGTAGGAGACAACTCTGAAGTCCTGTTCCAGTTCCACATCACCAGGGATCTAATGTGGGGGTATGGGGAGCTAGTTCCTGGGGTCACTCCCCACTGGCCCCCTACTCTCTTCCCCACTGCCCTGTGGCCTCCCAGACCCAGCTGATGCACCAATGCACCCTGTTGAGAGCAGGCTCCCCTGCCTGTCTCCCTTCCTCCCGTCCCTTTCCATCCAGGAAGGAAAGACAGAACTCAGAGCATCTCTGGTGACATTCTCTGAGGAAAACACACAGCAGTGCCTGCCCCAGAGCTGGCAAGCCAGCCCTGCCACCAACAGCCATGTCAGCAACAGCCCTGTGAACAGTTCCTGACCTCAGAGCCCTGCTCAGCCTGAGTTAGCTCCACATTGGGCTTTGCTGGGAGACAGTACTTCTAAGCCTTAAAGCTATCTGGTGAGACTCCTGGAGTTGGCCCCATTTTACAGACGCGGAAACTGAGGCTTAGGGGGGTAGTGTGGTCCAGCCAAAACCACACAGCTAGGGAGCAGCAGAGCTGGGATTCGAACTTATAGCAGTCTTTTCGATCCTGGCCTCAGCTGCTATATCCTCGCCCCTCTACCTACTAGCTGTGTTTCCTTGGGAAAATCACGTCACCTCTCTGAACCTTTACTTTCTCATTGCTTAACGGAATGATAGGAACAGCACCCGTCTCATAAGGCTGTAAGAAGCACTGGTGGCACAACGGTTAACTGCTCAGCTGTTACCAAAAGGATGGCGGTTTGAACCTACCCAGAGGCTCCGCGAAAGAAAGACCTGGTGATCTAGAAAATCCTGTGGGGCAGTTCCACTCTGTCACATGGGGTCACTATGAGTTGAAATCGACTTGATGGCACCTAACAATATAGGGCCATGGGAGGACAAAAAAAGGTAATGAAAGTCACACACTGGGCACAGAGCCTGCCACACAGTGGGCCCATAATAAATGTTGGCTGCATGCAGATCACCTCCTCTGCCTAAAATCTCACCTGGCCTCCTTCTGTCAATCTGGTCTTGGCTGAAACATCACCTGTTTGGAGAATAAATTCCCCTGCCCAGTTCCCATGGCAGCCTCTTCTGTAATGCCCATAGACCTGTCAGGATTTGGCCACATCTGCCTTCCCTGCCAAGGGTAGTGTGAGCCCCATGAGGGCAGCAGCCTGTGTCTGTCTCCCTGGCCTTCAGCTATGGGGCTAGGCACCTATCCCAGGCTCCAGCACACAATAGGTGCCCAAATTGTGTTCAAGGAATGAATGGCCAAAGGGTCATGATTGACTTCAGCCTTTGGTGGAGTATTTCAGCTGAAGAAATGCCTTGTCACCGCCATCATGGGTAACAGAACAGCGGCATTACTATCCCTGTTTGTCAAGGGAGGAAACAGAAAGGTGGTGTAACCCGTCTGGAGTCACACAGCTGGAAAGGAACAGAGTCAGGGCCTCGACCCAGGTCTGTCCAACCCCAGGCACTGAGCTTCTTCCTCAACATGCCATTCAGCCCACATGGTCTCAGAGAACCCCTTCTCCACTCCTCTCTCCTTCCCAGTACCAGTCTCTCTCTCTCGCTTTGCTTCTCTGAGGCAGGGCACAGGGATTGACGGCCTAGTACCCAGCCTCTGAGAACCTGCCAGAAGAAGGCTGTCAAGCACCCAGACCCCGATGTGCTTTAGGTAGGGGTGTGATTCAGGCTGACCAGCAGTGGTGGACTGTCAGGGAGGCATGGGGGCAGTAGTCCAGGAAGCTGGGTCTGCACATTTTCAGAGAAGCTCAGTGGTGAAAGAAAAGCTAAGTCTTCAGGGCCAGTCAGGCATAGGTTCAAGTCCTGGCTCGGACACTAGTAGCAGTAGGACCTCAGGGAAATCCATTTACTTCCTCGGGATCATAACAGCCACAGCTTCTGAAGAGTCCGTAAGGTCTGCTGGCTTTGCCTTCAAAACATACCCCGAACTGGGCCATTTCTCACCCCCTCCACCACCGCCTCCCTGGTCACCTCTCTCCTGGATCAAAGCCATAGCTGCCCCACTGGTTTCCCTGCATGCCCCCTCAGAGGGTCAGCTTAACACAGCCAGAAGGACCTTGTTAAAAGGTAAGTCAGATCATGTTCCTCCTCTGTTCAGAACCCTCTCGTGGCTCCCACCTCACTAGGGGTAAAAAGCCCCCAAAAAACCCACTGCCGTCGAGTCGATTCCGACTCATAGCGACCCTATAAGACAGAGGAAAACTGTACCATAGAGTTTCTAAGGAGCGCCTGGCGGATTCGAACTGCCAACCTCTTGGTTAGCAGCTGTAGCACTTAACCACTACGCCACCAGGGTTTCCATCACAAAAAAAAAAAAAAAGCCCTAGTCCTCCCTATAGCCCACAAGGCTCCTGAAAGGGGAAATACCACCACCCAAGGCAGCCTGCAGGGGGTGTGGAAAGAAGGCGCTTTGCTGCAAAGATGAGGAGGGGATTAGAAGCAGGCCGAACACAGAAAACAACAACTAACAGCTGTACGTCCTGAGGGTATGGCAGTTTGCCTGTCTTGTCTTATTGGCTCTTCACAACAACTTCAGGATTATTCTCTCCATTTAGAGAGGAGGGAGCTGACACTCCGATGGGAAAGGACAGTTCGCCAAAACAGCACAACGTGGAAAGGGCAGACCAGACATTCAGGACTTCAGATTCCAAAGCACAAGGGTAGGGGTCAGCAAACTTTTTTCTGTAAAGTGCCAAGGAGTAAATATTTCTGGTTTTGCATGCTGTATGGTCTCTGTTGAAACCATTCAGCTCTGCCATTCTAGTGTGAAAGTTTCCTTTGACAATACGTAGATGAATGGGCACGGTTGTGTTCCAATAAAGCTTTATTTACAAACACAGGTGTGGGGCTGTATTGGCCCTCAGGCTGTAGTTGGCAGACCCCTGCTCAAGAATGTTTAGCTCAACCAGCCAGGTGTACTTTGCAGCTCCAGACAAAGGAGCTGCTCTTTCCCCCATCCTGGGTCTTGGCCCAGCTGGCTGCCCAGGTGGTCCACGGCTAGGTACAGCTCCTGCGGTCAGTTCTAATGCACTGACCACCCACACACAGCACAGGTCCAGCTCCTCACAGTGGCTAGCCCTTCTCTTAAGTAGGCTTCAGCCCTCTCACCAACATCCTCCTGTTTCTCGGAGGCGGCCATCTGCCTGCCGCCCTCCAGAGTGGCTCTGACGTGAGGAGCTTGCCTCCTGCCTGCCTGCCTGTATCCTCCCCTGCAGCGAGCATCTGCTCCATCCAGAAACGGAAACCACGAGTGTCCCAGGACACATGGCAAATCCTCCAGCTTTCTCACTGCACAGGGTAGGGGCCGAGCCTTGGGAAGTTCTGTCTCTGCCACCAACCAGCAGGTGCCCTTGGAGCCTTAGTTAACTCCTCTGGCCCCAAAGACCTGCCACTTCGTCTTCTGTACTTGGAAATCCAACCCTGCAAACTGTCACCTCCTCCAACATCATCACCTTCATCATCATCATCACATCTTTGACTGGGTACTTCTTATGTGCCAGACTCAGCCAAATCAGTGAATTAATTCTAAGCAATTTTCTCTAGGTCACAAAGGAAGGGGTACAGCAGGACTTTGACCTGTGTCTGCATGTCTATCTGATGGCCTGACCCAGAGCTCTGCCTCCAGCAGATGGGCCAGTGTTTCTTCCACTTCTGGGTGTGTTGGAACCACCAACCTTTCAGTTAACAGTCAAGTGTTTAACCATTTGCACCACCCAGGAGGGACATAGCTTTTACCACTACGGGGATATATAAATTTGTGAAGGAAGCTCCAGCATCCTTGAACACTGCTGTGACTGCTATTTTACGTAAGACAGATTTGACAGTGGGAACTGCCCTAACTGAATGGGGCTGATTGCACCCCTGTGGTGGTAGGTGCCAGGTGGCGGCACTCAATCAACCAAAACAAGGTAGATGTGGTTAACGTAACGGACAGTGGGGTCAAATAGCAATCAGAATAGTCTGATTCATACGGACTCATGGCGTTAGCTACTTAGTCACAGCATCCTGAGAAGTGAAATAGGTGGGACTTCCTACCAACAGGAAAGAAGAGCTGGGAGCAGAGCGCATCCTTTGGACCCAGAGTCCCTGTGCTGAGAAACTCCTAGACCCAGGGGAAGATTGATGCCAAGACCTTCCCCCAGAGCCAAAAGAGAGATAGAAAGCCTTCCCCTAGAGCTGGCACCCTGAATTCGGACTTCTAGCCTCCTGAAGTTTCTGTTTGTTAAAGGCATCCACTTGTGGTATTTCTGTTATAGCAACTCTAGATAACTAGACAACTAAGACAGAAGTACTACGTCAGGCTGTCTGAAAACCCAAGGTGCTGAGAAGCCCATGAGAAGGGATTCTTCAGTCTCTTACCACTTGGGGACCAAAAGGAACACTGAGCTGAGAGTCAGGAGACATGGATCACCTGGACGTGACTCTGACAACCGTACCCTCTGGGGGCATTTCAGAGGAGGATGTACCTCGAGGGTCAAAGTGGTCAGGAAGCTTTTATTACCTTTCCGGCATGCATTCTAAGCGGGCGTCCAAAACCTGCTTGTATTAACTCCAGTGCAGAGGAGTTCATTCCTTTGGTCCAGATTATTCACTAGACAAGATGTCAAGAGGCAGTCAAGAGAGGCTAAAAGCCCGGAATTTGGAGTCATTAACCTGAGGTCATATCCTTGGCCGCTCACTAACCGCATGACCTTGGACAAGTGTTGCCATCTGTAAAATGGTGTTGATGATAATAGCACTCCTACCTCATAGGGGTGACGTGACCCTTGAATGAGATCATGGAGACAGTGCCTGGCACATAGTAGGGGCTCTTGTAATGACACTGGCAGACCAGTTCACACAGTAGGAGCTCATGAATGTCAGTTAGGTGAGTGGCCGATTGCTAAGGAGCTGACCGAGCCTGAGCTTCTGACCAGTGGCTGGGGGTCTGGCTGGCCTCTGGGACTGTGGACCAGCCCCCCTCCACCTCAGGCTTCTGAGCACCTGCCCCCACCCCACCTCCAGCCCCACCCTGCAACCATTCAGAAACCAGCTGTGCCCTAGTGCCATGCCTCCCTCCAGGTGCAAATATTTAAACAACATAAAAGGAGGATTAATCTCAGGATGGAGTCAGGGCAGGCAGGTGCTGGTTCAAGGCACACAGGCAGGGAAATCTGGGACAATCTGCAAAGCTATCTGCAAAGCTGGGAGGTGGGCTCCTCAGGGCTGTGGCCTATACTTCCTCCTCCCCTCCTCACATCTGTCACTTGAGCTTGCCCAGGTACCCCTATACCGCCCACCTTGAAACCCCTCCCCCCAAAAACCCAAACCCATTGCCATCAAGTCAATTCCAATTCGTGGTGACCCCATGTGTCACACGGTAGAACTGTGCTCCAGAGGGTTTCTTAGCTGTAATCTGTATGGAAGCAGATCACCAGGACTTTCTTCTGTGGTGCCCCTGGGTAGGTTGGAACTGCCAGCCTTTCAGTTAGTAGTTGAGTGTAAACCATTTGCGCCATCCAGGGATCTTGACTCTTCCCAGGTTCCAAATCAACTCGCTCTTCCTCCTACCTCCTAACTCAAGCTTGCGGTGGTCACCCCTCTAGGCCTCAGATGAGAATAAGAACCTGCAACGCTCAGAGGTGTCATGAGGATTATGGAAAATATAGGCAGAGTGCCCCAAGCAGGACCCACATACCAAAAAAAAAAAAACTGAAAAACCCATCGCGTTCAGTCGATTGCAACTCATAGTAACCCTACAGGACAGAGTAGAACTGCTCCATAGGGTTTCCAAGGAGCACCTGGTAGATTCGAACTGCCAGCCTTTTGGTTAGTAGCTGAATGCTTAACCACTACACCACCAGGGTTTCCAGGACCCATACACAGTCGGTGCTATATAAAGGGAGGCACCCTAGTAACATAAGAACATGAGCTCGGGAGCCACCAGGCCCAGGTTCAAACTCCAGCTCTGCTGACAGCTCAGACCTTGGTTTCCTCATCTGTGAAATGGGGATGATACCGGTACCACCTCACAGGGCTGCTGTGTGAGGATTCAATGAGTAATTCACAAGCCGACGCTCAGAATGGGTCCGAGTGCACCTTGAGTGCTGGATGCATGCTAGCCCCAGACAGCCATCCACCCTTCTTGCTTCACTCAGGGCTCAGCTCAAACATCATCTCCTCAGAGGGACTCCCTGACCACCCTGTCTAACGCAGAACCTCATATGTGTCACTCTATACCACCTTAACCTGCTCTGTACTTTTCCTTAGGATTCACCACCTTTGTTGACCTTTTGTTATACATCTGTGGGTCTATTTGCTTCGTGTCTGTCTCTCCTAAGTACCCCATGAGCTCCTAGGACAGGGCCTGGGCACAGAGAAGGTGCTCAGTGTATGTCTGAGGATCACTATAACAATATTCATGAAACTAATACTAGTAGCTAATGCTCAGTGAGCTGTGTTCCAGGCAGCATCCTGAGCCCCTTTCATACCTGATCTCACCTGATAAGTGTTTAAGGCCAGGATGGGCAAAATTTTTCTGTAAAGGTTCAAATAGCAAGTATGTCAGGCTTTGGGGTAGGGCTGCCAGATAAAATACAAGACTCCCACTTAAATCTGAATTTCCGATGTTGTTGTTGTTAGGTGCAATCGAGTTGATTCAGACTCAGCAACGCCATGCAACAGAGAACTACTCCATAGGGTTCTCTGGGCTGTAATCTTTACAGGAGCAGATTGTCAGGTCTTTCTCCAGTGGAGCTGCGGGTGGGTTCGAACCACCAACGTTTTCGTTAGCAGCAGAGCGCTCAACTGTTGCACCTTGAATTTCAGATAAACAAGGAATAATTTTTTTAGTGTTAAGTACATCTCAAATACTGCATGCATCATACTTGTACTCTGAAATTCAAATTTAACTGGGTGTCCTGTATTTTATTTGCTATATCTGATAACCCTATTTGCAGGCCACATGCAGCCTCTGTCAGGGAAAAGTTACCTTTGTTTTATTTCGACAACCCTTTAAAAACGTTAAAATCATTCTTTGCTCAAGGGCCACACACTCACAGGCTGGATTTGGCCCACGAGTTATAGTTTGTGAACCCCTGGTTTAGAGTACTTTCTGGCACAGAGCCTGTGGCCCATGTCATTGTTGTTGTGCAGCCAGTTGGTTCCAACTCACAGCAACCTCATGTGACAGAGCAGAACTGCCCCATTGGGTTTCCTAGGCTGTGATCTTCACAGGAGCAGATCTCCAGGTCTTTTCTCTTGCAGGGTGGATTCGAGTCACGGACCTTTCAGTTAGCAGCTGAGTACTTAACCACTGCACCACCAGGGCTCCTTGCAGCACACAGAAGCCTAAGTAAAAATAACTAGAGCTGCCCCTGTTCCTCCAAGGCCTGTGGCCCTGTCCAGGCTTAGAGCAGCCTCCTCCACCTGGGGCTCAGGTGGCAGGCATCTGGCTGGGAGAGGGGAAGAGCAGATGGGGTGATGAATGCTGAGCCAGCAGCAGGGGCCCCCAGGCACCCTCTTAACTCCATAGGAAATTTGTCTGGTGAGGATGATTAAATTAGGATGCCCTAAGGGCCTGTGGGGTGGCTTTAAAAATAACTCTTGGCTTGTGGGGAAAGTGAGGAAAAGAGGGGGTAAAACAAAGACACAGTCCCTGTGCTCATGAAGGTCATGATCCAGCGAGAGGGGAAGACATGAATGAAATCACACAAATGGGTAAGGAGTTACAAAGTGAGACCAGTTCTCTGAGCAAAAGAGCACGGTTTTATGAGAAGGAAGTACAAACAAGCCTGATATGACAGGGAGGGGGGAAGTCAGGAAGGGCTTCCTGGAGGAGGTGATGCTCAAGATCTGAAATATAAGTTGAAATTAACTCTCTGGGCTTCAGTTTCTCTAAGTCTTAAGCTGAAGTGAAAAAAACTGTCCCTGCAACTGCCCTACAGAGCTGCCTTGGAGCTCAAAGGAATGAAAGAACAGATGTAAGGGCAATGTGGCAGGGAAAAGCCTAGATGGAAATAGCTGGCGGCTCTTTATTTTTGAATTTGTTATGGGCGAGGCGGGCTGGCAGAAGGTGAGAATCCAGAGGGGCTGGAACAGGACTGCTGGGGGAAAACGGCAATATTTTGGGAAGCTCCAAACTACAGCCACAAACAAACCTGGAGGCAGGTAAGTAGGGGAGAGGGGTGGATGAGGCCACTCGCAAGCTGTGGATGTTTCCATGGTGTGGCCTACCCTTCTTTCTAGCCCAATCCTGCTGACTTCCCAGTCACGTGTGCCATTTCTTCTGTGTGACCATGTGATTCCCACCACCTGGCTTTGGCTGGGGCAGCCCCTCCACCTGACATCCCCAGGCATCCCCACCTGTCTCCAGCTCTGCAAATATGCCCCAACTCTCTAGGGCCCATTCATGTACCTCCCCCACTCCTGAAGCCCCCTCCCCAAGTTGATGTGGCCCCTGCCTCTCCCAGTAAAGCCCACTGCATAGCTCTGAGCGTTGGGCTCTGGAAGCCAATTGCCAGCCCTGGAATCCCAGCTCTTCCATACAGGATCTTGGACAAATCCTGTCCCTTCTCTAAGTCTAGATTTCCCATCAATAAAATGGGTGTTTACTAGTATCTGCCTCACAGGCATAAAGATTAGGCATTGAAAGCATTAACACAATGGCTGCTGCCACCTAGTCAATGCTTCATAGGTTTAACTCACAATACCCAGCATGTATTTATAAAGTGTTCACTGTGTGCCTGGAACCGGGCTTAGAGGCCTTAGCTCATCTAATCCTCACAATAATTCAGTGGGGTGGGTACAATTACCCTCCCCATTTTATACAGCAGGAAACTGAGTCCCAAGGAGGTTACATGACTTACCCAAGAATACAAGGCCTGCAAACGGCAGGGCGAGGAGTCAAACCTAGGACTGTCTGCCCTGCAGGGAGCCTGGCACACACTCGGTTTGTTCAATCATCCAATGGACACCTATGGTGCTTCCCACATGCCGGGCACTTTGCATTCTGAGCCCAAAGAATCACAACCACCATGCAATAGAGGTGTCACTGTTGTGATTCCCCTTTTTCCCAACAAGATAGGGGACCTGAGAGGAGACGGGGATGTGAACCCAGGCCTCCTGCTCCCATACCCCAGGTCTGTAGTGGGGACCCAGCAGCCAGCCAGCCAGGTGGCCCACACACCTGCTCCCTCAACCCCCTGCAGCTGAGCGCCCCAGTCACAGCTGATTCCCTGTTCCCAGAGCAGGTTCCAGCATTTCCTGCTGCCTGCACCTCCGCCCCCGCCACCTGCTTCCATGGCCCACTTCCCCAGTGCCTCCTGGCTCCCTGGCCCTACACATGGCGGTTTCCAAAGAACGACCACGGTAACAGAAAGAAATGTCCTTTCATGACTCTGCCAGTAACGGAGCACCTTAGCAGGAATTCTGACCTTGATTCAGCAAACCTGCTCAGAATCTCATTCTAAATGCTCTGCCCCTCCCCCTCAGCCCAGGTTACCTGCAATGGACTTTGGGGCCTTTGTAAAGGTGACTGGTGGTGTCAGCTCAGAAGCCTTACCTACTACTTCCTCCTGGGACTCTCTAGGCCGTGGGAGATGGGCTCCCTCAGGCCACTCAACCTTCCAGGCCACCTTGTTGGTGAGCTCACCTAGGAGGACACCCAAAACACTTGCTGTGTGAACATTCAAGGTCCTCCAGCACCAGAGAAGGGTTCAGGGGACCTGCTGGGGGCCCACATTTGAGGAGGGTCCAGTGACCTTCTCAGAGGCCACCAGTAGGAAAACACGCTTCTAGCCCTCATAAAAAATTCTCTAGAGACCCCCAGGTTCCCTCACAACATCAGGCTCTCTTTCTTCCTCCACCTCTGCTCGCTGCCTCTCTTGCTCTCTCCATCTTGCTTTCTCTGTGGTAGTTTTTCTGTGTGTGTATCCATATGGTCTTTGTACGCCTGTGTCTCCTTCTCTGTATGTCTCTGTGTTTATCTGTCTCTCTCTGGTGCTGCCATAGATAACATGTAAATGATGAGTGTGGCTTGGTTCCAATACAACCTTATTAACAAACACAGGTAGCAGGCCAGATGTGACCCATCGGCCATGGTTTGCCAATCCCTGCTCAGACTGTTGGGCTGAAACAAGCTGGTCTACTGGGAAGCTCCAGCCAAGGAAGCCTTTCTCCTCCCACCCATAACTCTTGGCCCCAGCTTTCTGCCCAGGTGGTCCACAGCTGGAAACAGCCCCTGGGGTCAGTGCTAACATGACTGACCAACACACACACACACACAGAGAGAGAGAGAGAGAGACACAGTGATAGACTGAATTATGTCCCCCCCCCCAAATGTGTGTTTCAACTTGGTTAGGCCATGATGCTCAGTATTCTGTGGTTGTCTTCCATTTTGTGATTGTAATTTTATGTTAAGAGGATTAGGGTGGGATTGTAACACCACCCTTACTCAGGTCACCTCCCTGATCCAACGTAAGGGGATGTGGCCTGTACCCCCTTTTATCTCTCAAGAGATAAAAGGAAAAGGAAGCAAGTAGAGTTGAGGACTTCATACCACCAAGAAAGCAGTACCAGGAGCAGAGCGTATCCTTTGGACCCGGGGTCCCTGCGCCTGAGAAGCTCCCAGACCAAAGGAAGACCAATGACAAGGATCTTCCTCCAGAGCCAACAGAGAGAGAAAAAGCCTTCCCCTGGAGCCAGCACCCTATATTCAGACTTCTGGCGTACTAGACTGTGAGAGAATAAAATTCTCTTTGTTAAAACCATCCACTTGTGGTATTTCTATTATAGCAACACTAGATGACTAACACACATACACACCCTTCTACTGGCTCCCATAGCTCTTACAATAACATCCAAACTCCTTTGCCTGGACTGCAAGGCCCAGCACACCTAACTCCATCCACTGTGCTTACCTTTCTCCTGGCCTGGCCTCCTCAATCCTTCTCCCCCTGCTTTTCTCAAATGCTGCCAGCTCTTTCCTGCCTCAGTGCCTTTGCTCACGCCATTTCCTCTGCCATTCCCCAGACCTTTGCACACCTGCTCTTCTTATCACTCAGGTATCAGCTCAAATGTCACCTCCTCAGAGAAGCCCACACCAACTGCCCAAGTCAACTGCCCTACACTCTGGCCTACCCCATATTCTTTCTCTCTCCCGTTGCTGTTTACTTATTGATCTCTGAATTCATCATATGTTCTCTTTGTCGCTTGTTCACTGTCTATCGCTCCCCTCTAGACAGTCGGCTCCAGGAGGGCAGGGACCCCCTGCCATGCTCACTGCTGTGTCCCCAGCGCCCAGTACAGGGCACTCAGGAGATCAGCAAATACCTGTACATGGGTAAGATCTCCCTTTTCTGGAATCTCTCACTCATGCACAGTCCCAGGACAGACATGCCGCACCCCTCAGGCCCACACACCTCCATCCTGGCTAGCACAGCACCCCAGCATAGACATCAAAAGCAAACACACAAGAGAGTGTCCTTAAGTCCCCTGTGATGGGAGCAAGCAGGCAAGGGAGGGGGTATAAAATAATAAAGCAATAGCCTGTGAATCTTCAGTGTCGGTAAAATCCTCGCTCTGCTTCCTCTCTTTAGCTTACCCTAAAAGCAGCTGGGCAGGCGGCAGGAGAAGCAAATGCCTCTAACTCGGCTGCTGCCAGCTCACTGACAGCCTGGCTCCAGTTAATCGTTTACTGGCTCACTATAAATAGGTGCCAGGCATTGTTCCCTAACAGTCTGAAGGCCTGAGAAGAGGCTTGAGAATGAAATTCCTGCAAATGGGCCTCCTGCCTCTGCCCTGTACTGGTGTCTCAGGCGCCCCTAGAGGAGGTTCCCCAGTCCCTGATTCTGCAGCATCCACCTGGGGTATCTGGGTATAAAGGTCCCTCAGCTGACACCCAACGTACAGCCGCCAGTGGAGACAATCCACTGCCATCCTTCACTCCCAGAGAAAGCGGCCTGCGTGTTTCACATCTACAGCCCACACCCTGGAAACCAGTGGCTTTCTCCCGGTGCTCTGCCCACTGCTCAGGGCTGGGCTCCCCTGGCAACACGCCCCGTTTCCACAGAGCCCAGCCTCAGGGAAGAGGAAGACACACACATACAGACTCTAGAGCCTGCATGACCTCCTTGTCTGGAAGGGAGCCCAAATGTGGGGAGCCTGAACACCGCATGAAACTAAGAAATGACAGGCCCAGCTGGTTGCTTAAAATACACACAGGGTGAACCAGAACCTCTTCCCTACCTTAGAGAGGAATCAGTCAAATGTTGTGTCTGAGGACTGGGTTCGATTCCTGGCTCCACCTCTTATCAGCTGTGTGACCTTGGTCAAGTCACTTTACTTCTCTGTGCCTCGATTTCCTCACCTATAAAGAAGGGTGATTTATCCTCTTCATGGGGCGTGGAGATAATTAAATGAGGTCATCCATATAAAACACTCAGCAAATGCTGTTTTTTAAAAAGTCTTTATCCCATTAGAATGGCTTAGTTCAGCCCTTGTTTTCCTTAACTGGAGTGAAGGCTCCCAAAAAGTCTTATCAGCTACTGAGTTTCAATAAATCTTAACTACAGACTTGGCAGGTTCAGTGTAGACAAATATGGAAGATTAGGCTCTCAGAAAGTGACACTGGCCAAATTAGATCGTTGAGGTTCTTCAAATCTGGAGCTGCCCAACCACTTGGAAAGCACTTGGGAAGCAGCGAAATGGGGCCAGAAGGAGGGACTTACCAGGGGCTGCACATGTTTGGTATGAGTAGGGATGGGTCTCCTTACTTCTAGTCCTGGGGTCTGCAGCTAGCAGCTGTGGGTCCATGGGGGTGACAGGAATGCACTTTCTGATCTGGCAACCAGCAGGAAATGCTGCCACCAGCTCCAGGAGCATCCCACCAGGGTGCTGCAGGGGAGGCCCAACTGAGCAAGAGAGCCAGGGCCCCTCCTGCCACCTTGGTCACATCAGTCCAGGGTGCCCAGGCCTGTTGCCAATGCCCACAACAATGAAAACCTCCCAGAAGCCAAGTTGCCAGAGACCCGAAAAAAGCATCAAACCATATCAGGAGGCTAGGGCTGCATTATTCATGAGAGTCTCTGCTGTCTCAAGCCTGCAAACTCAGCACGCACAAACACTGCAGTCACTCCTGTAGGCACGGAGAGCCCAGGAATACCTCGCCCGGCATTCTCGCACTCATCCAATCTGAAGGCGTATTTGGAACCCCTACTCGGCACAGGGGGGCTGTTATTTCCACCAGAGAATTGAAACCTCAGCAAAGAATAAGACAAGTTTCCTCTTTGCTTGATGACCTGGTATCCTTGCTCCACCTCCTTGTTCCCCTACAATTTATTGCCCACTCTGCAGCCTGGGCAGTCCTATTACAACAGAAGTGAGTTCACGTCCACCCCAGCTCACTATCCTCCCATAGTTACCATCTTACTCTGGCTAGTAACATACAGGGGTCTTCTACGGCCACGAGGTCCCACATGATCCCCCTCCTTTTCCTTCCCTGACCCCATCTTCTCTTCCTCTCCCCAGTTCACTCCACTTTAGGCTCACTGGCCTCCTTGCTATTCCTTGTTCCTGACTCAGATTCTCTGCATATGCTGTTCCCTCTGCCAGGAACACCCTTCTCCCAGGTGTCTCCATCGCACCCTCTCTCTCCCTTCCTTCAGGTCTCTGAGCACATATCACTCATCAGGGAGCCTCCCTAGGCCACCTCCTCTGGCAGAGTATCCCCTCCTACCTCTAGTATATATTTGTTGTTGTTGGGTACCATTGAGTCAGTTCTGACTCATAGTGACCCCGTGTGAAATGGTAGAACTGCCCCATAGTTTCCCAGGTTGTAATCTTAACAGGAGTGCCTGTAAAGCCGCTGGTGGGTTTGAACTGCCGACCTTTTGGTTAGCAGTGGAGCGCTTAACCACTGTGCCACCAGGGAGCCTTTAATGTATATTTACTATTTATACATCTGTCCCCCAAATAGGCTGTATGCTCCATGGGAGCACGTCGTTTACGAGGTTGCTGT
Organism: Loxodonta africana; assembly: GCF_030014295.1. Taxonomy (NCBI): domain Eukaryota; kingdom Metazoa; phylum Chordata; class Mammalia; order Proboscidea; family Elephantidae; genus Loxodonta; species Loxodonta africana. The sequence continues at coordinate 31,703,893 of NC_087360.1, forward strand.
GCTCACTTCCCAGTCTGCAGCTCCTAGAACGGTGCCTGGATCACAGTAGATGCTCAATAAATATATGTAGGAGAGGAGGGAAAGAGGAAAGGAGGGAGGAGAGACAGAGAGGAGAGAGGGCAGAAAGGAGAGAAGGAGGAAAACAGTTTCTTTCTAAGAACTGGCAGAAAAGAGTCTGTCCTGGCCCCGGCTGCCACTCGAAACTGAGATACAGCTCACACCAAGGCACTCCCCTGCTCATAAATCTATAGCCAAACCCACGGCCTTCGAGTTGATTCCAACTTCTAGAAACCATACATGACAGAGAACAGCTGCTCCATAGGATTTCCAAGGCTGTAAACCTACAGTGAAGCAGACTGCCACATCTTTCTCCTGCAGAGCAGCTTCTGATTTCCAATAGCTGAACTTTTGGTTAACAGCCGAGAGCTTTAACCACTGCACCACCAGGGTTCCTTCAATCTTCTATAGTTCCCCCTACCTGCTAGCACAAGTCCAAACCCTGCAGCCTGAAATTCACAACCCTGCACAAGCTGAGACAAATGGATATTCCTGCCTCATCCCCTCGTCCCCACACACCTGACCCCAAGCCATGTTTCTGGGCTCTCAGCAAAGCTCACAGCTCCCTGTCACTTCCCTCTGTACGCGGTCACGAGCCCTCTCTTCAGACTCTGACACACAGGGGTGTGAATCCAGGCTGCTCCATGGACTGGCTGTATGACCTCCCAGGCCCAGCCCTGAGGCATGAAAAAAAGGCAGTTAATCACTTTGCTTCTGCTACCAACTGGCATCATGTGGCTGTATCCTTTAGTGACAGTCGTCATGGCAACAGGAAGCCAGTCCCTGCTCAGCTCTTAGAATCAAAACAAAATTAGGGGGTAGAGGGGAGGAGGAGGAGAAGAAAGAGGGAGGGCAAAGTGAGCAAGGAAGAAGTCCGAGTAGAGCTGCAAGATTTAACTGGAAGAAATCATCTGGAGGCCACCCTGAACCCAGCTTTTCCTCGGTGGCACTGGGAAGGCACAAAAAATCAGATGCCTGCCCTGGAGAAGCTCAGGCTGACCAAGTGGGTGTTTCCACATGTACTATCCTGCCAGATGAGTCATTTTCATCCCTATTATGAATAAAGTAAATCCAGACACACGTAAAGGTAAAGATACTTGTCCAAGATTCTGCAATTTCAGCTCCTTCCACTTCTGTCCATATTCCCCTGCTATGTCCTCCTCACTCCTTTGCCCTTGATTTTAGGATATGACCACATGCTCAGGCTTCTCTGCATCTGGCATCCTTCTCCTTTCTTTCTGTGCTCCAGCCACATCCATATCCTTCAGTTTCTCAGATTCACCAAGCCAGCTCCCTCCAGCCACATAAAAAAAAAAAAAAAAACAATAAAAGAAAAAAAACGAAACAAAGCAAAACGAAATCTGTTGCTATCAAGTTGATTTTAACTCATGGAGACCCATGTGTAATAGAGTAGAACTACTCCATCAGGTTTTCTTGCCTGTAATCTTAAACAGAAAGGAGCCCTGCTGGCACAAACAGTTAAGTGTTCAGATGCTAACTGAAAGGTGTGGCAGTTTGAATCCACCCAGTGACTCTGTGGGAGAAAGAACTGGCAATCTGCTCCTATAAAGATTATAGCCAATATAACCCTATGGGGCAGTTCTACTCTGTCACACTGGGTCACTATAAGTCCAAATCGAGTCGGCAGCACCCAACAAGAACAACACTCTTTACAGAAGCAGGTTTCCAGGCTTTTCTTCCAGGGAGCTGCTGGGTGGGTTGGAATTGCTGAACTTCAGGTTACCAGCCAGCTGCAAACGACTTGCACCACCCAGGAACCTTTTCCTCCAGCCACGTAGCCTTTGCTGATGCAGTATCCAAGCCAGGAATAGATTTCCCTCCCTCTCCCCTGCTCCCAAACCTTCACCTAAATGGCCTTCAGATATCCTTCAGCTCTCTCTTTCAACATCACTTCCTGGGCCCCTGCACATGGACAGTTCTCCCTCTGCCCTGTTCTCATGGCACCAAGGGCCCCCCTGCAGACCTCTTTGCACTGTCTGTAATTGTACATTTACTGCTTGGAGTATCTGTCAGGGTCTGTGTCCCTCACTGGGCTGCCAGTGCCAGGAGGGCAGGGACTGGGCCTGTCTTCTCTTATGCTCTATCCACAGAGCCCAGCCCAGTGTCTGGCACATAAACTGCCCTTGGTAAATAAATGCATCAGGATTTGAACCCAGTTCTGGCTGAACTCGAGGCCCCTCCTTCACCTTGCTGCAACATTGCTGGGTCATACTCGCTCCCAGGTCAGCCCTGGACAGAGCCCCCAGTTCCACAGCCTCTGCTGCCCCCATGGTGGCTGCAGTGGCTCGGGCTGAAGCTTGCAGAGCTGCCTGGATTCTCTAGAGAAGCTGATGGTTAAACCACCCCTTCCAGAAAGAAGGTGCAGGGCACCTCTGGGAATGGCGGTCACAGGCAGGGATGTGCAGATCCTTTGAATCCAGAGGGTGTAAGAAGGAAGACCTGACTGAATCCTAGATTTCTCCACTGGAGAGAGGTCTCTGACATCAAGGAGAAATGCCCCCCACACAGGTTGGCAAAGGAAGGGAAAGAGAGGAGAGGCCTGTTTGGGGGGTGAGAACTTGAGTTGCCCTGAACTTAGGGGAGTGGAGATAGAAGACCTGAATCTGTTCCCCCTCCCTGGCTCTGTGCCCTTGAAACACCACTTACCTTCTCTGGGCTGCCATTTTCTCATTTTTACAATGGAAATTACTCCACCCACACTTCCTGAGGTTGTGGCGAGAACCAACCAGAACTGCATAGACATGGATGCCCCACTGGATATGTCTGTGGTTTGGGGGTTAAGAGTTTGGTTATCACGGTTTCAGGCCACATCTAAGTAAATTGGTATAATAAAATCTATTAAGAAAACATTCTGCATCCCACTTTGGAGACTGGTGTCTGGGGTCTTAAACACTAGGAAGTGGCCATTTAAGATGTATCAATTGGTCTCAACCCACCTGGTGCAAAGGAGAATGAAGAAAACCAAAGACACAAGGTAATTATGACCTCAAGAGGCAGAAAGGGCCACATAAACCAGAGACTACATCAGCCTGAGACCAGAAGAACTAGATGGTGCCTGGCTATAACCGATGACTGTCCTGATTGGGAACACAACAAAGAACCCCTGAGGAAGCAGGAGACCAGTGGGATGCACACCCCAAATTCTTAAAAAAAGACCAGACTTAATGGTCTGGCTGAGACTACAATGACCCCAGAGGTCATGGTCCCCAGACCTTCTGTTAGCCCAAGACAGGAACCATTCCCAAAGCCAACTCTTCAGACAGGGATTGGACTGGATTATGGGATAGACAATGATGCTGGTGAAGAATGAGTTTCTTGGATCAAGTAGACACATGAGACTATGTTGGCATCTCCTGTCTGAAGGGGAGATGAGAGGGTAGAGGGGGTAAGAAGCTGGCTGAATGTACACGAAAAGAGAGAGTGGAGGGAAGGAGTGTGCTGTCTCATTAGGGGAGAGCAATTAGGAGTATATAGCACGGTGTTTATAAATTTTTGTATGACAGTCCAACTTGATTTGTAAACTTTCACTTAAAGCACAATAAAAATTAAAAAAAAAAAAAAAGTTTGGTTATGACTCAGACAGACCTGGGGTTAAGTCTGGCTCTGCCCCTTATTGGCTGTGTGCTTTGAGGCAAGTCATTTTCTCTCTCTGTGCCTCAGTTTTCTTATCTGTAAGTGGGGACAACCCACCCCCCCACCTTGTAAAGATCCTTGTGTGTACAGGATGTAGTGCATAGCCACCACCCAGTAAATGAAAGCTCTGATTATTAAAATGATTTGCCCTGGCAAATGCAGAATTTAGAATCAGCCACCACCTTGCAACTGTGAACCTGCCTTCTGATTGTACAGCCTGGCTTAAACCAGCACTGGAGGCCCCTTGCCTTGCAAGGCTCTGCCTCTGCCCCTCAGCACCAAGCAGGAGCCAAAAAGTTCCTCAGATCAGGAACTGGCCTCAGCCTCAAGCTAGGCAGAAAGCTCACAGTCCAAGCCCCAGGCCTGGCCACCCCTGAGGGAGAGGATGCAGGCCCAGCCCTGTGGCCATAGGGCCAATGCATTCCCCACAGCCTGCGCAGTAACCCAGACCAGACTGATGTGGATGGGACATGGAAGGGCATCTGGACCATCAATTCCATCTGCACATGGGCAAACTGAGTCCTGGAGAGAGGAAGGAACTTGAACTGGGCATAAAGGGAGCTGGTGCCAGAGTTGGAACCAGGACCCTACACCATGGCTCTGCCAAGTGGAGGGAAGCACTGCCCTCCTCAAAGGCCTTGCTGAGACCCCCTTTTCCCTTTAGCCCATCCCCAGTTGAATCAATCAATCATTTCCTTAAAAACAGAGACCCCCCCCCCCGCCGCCGGGGTGAAAAATATACCTGGGGAGCATATACTTCATCTCGGTCTAGTTGGGAGATGAATAAAGGCAGCAGGTTCTTCACCTAAAGGCTTTAGGGGGTCCATACTTCCTCCTGCCTAAAAGGTCACAAAAATGTTGTGGGTCTGTGCATTTTGTCAGAAAGAAGGTCTAGACAGAGTTTTCTTTAGGTCCCCATCAGGCCTGGGCTGAGGACTTCTTGGTCTTTCTAAAGGATCCTATGCATCTTGATGTTTCCTTTTCAGAAATGTGAGAATGCCCTTGAGCTGATCTGTCAAGAAAATGGGACACGCCACACACAGAGACACATACACACACCCATGTTCCCTGAGGACAGAAGCTCAGCAAGAGGTCCCAGCCTCATGGCTACCCCTGCTGGTACTGAGGAACTGAGAGGGGCTGCCTGCCACCAGGCAGGGCAGGGGCTTCCTAGGCGCTCAGCACTGCCACCAGATGCTGACACCCTCAACACATGTACACAGACACACACACACATATGTGGAGAACCAGGCACAGGGACCAGGCCAGTACCCTAGGTCCCCAGGCACTCACAGCCTCGGTCTGAGGGCTCACAGGCACAGAGATGATGCAGGTGTGGCAGTGATGGAGTCCAGGCTGAGGGGCGTGGGGCAACATGGGGAGCGCAACACACACACGTGGATACACACGTAGACGCACAGCTGATCACAGCCTCACTCCTTCACAGGCTTGTGTATCACACAATACACACACTCTGATATACACACACACACACTCACTGATACACACACATATACACACACATTCACTGACATATGCATACACACGCAGGCTCATACATCACACAGATACACACACACAGATCTGTAGTCACAAAAGCACAGATAAACACACACATACAGATACACGTACACACAATCCATAGAGAGACACATAGATATCTCCAGGCAGATACACAGACACTCTCACGTACATGAACTCACAGCTGCTGTCCTCACCCACACAGGCGTGGGCACACACACGCATGCGCACACACACACGCACACACGCACACACACTCTCCAGGCTCCTAAACACTTTCCCAGCCCCCTACCACTATAAATTCTCCCCCATCTGCCAGGTCTTTGGGGTCACTGGCTACTAACCTAAACTAGACTGGGCATGGGAATGGCCCCAGGGAGAGTGGGGGGTGGGCAGCTGAGCGCTAACTGGTTCTCAGCCTCCTGCCTGGAGGAGCGAGGGGCCTTCCCGCCAGGGGAGCCCAGGCACAGGCCCACAACGGAGCAGCCTGCTGCTCAGGGACTCTCAGGGAGGGTGTCCCCTGCTCCAGGGGTAGCTCCAAAGACGAAGGGCAGAGAATTTGGGTGTGAGGGGAGAGACGGTTTTGTTTCCCCAAAGCAAACCTCTCCTTTCTTGAACTCTGGTCCTCCTAACACAGCCCCATCCAGCCCTCCCACGGCCCGCCCCCCCACACACCCCCTGCTAGTCCTCCAGGGCCTTGTCATCTAGAAGGCCCCCCACTGAGGACCATCCACCTGCCCCTTCCACAAGGTGAGGGTCCTACCTAGACACATCCAGGGGCGCCCCCACCTGGGCTGACTTCAAGCTGCATCTCCCAGGCACAGAGCATAGAAGCACCCAGAGGCTCCCCAAGCCTAGGCCCCCAACCCAAACTCACCCGTGTACGGCCCACGGGAGGTAAATACCCACAGAAGTGAGCCCCATATCGGAGGTGGCCGCCCCCGCTGCCAGTGGCTACCGGTCCTGCGGAGAGCCTTCCCCCGGGTGGCTGCTCCCCTGGGTGTCCCGACCGCCGCCCCCGGTGGCACCTACCTCCTTCTTGACGGTGCGCAGCAGCCTCTGCCGGGTGTCCGCCTCTGTGGAGCAGACGGAAGAGCGGCCGGTTAGCCAAGGGAGGGGAGGGCGGGCTGCCCTCCCGCCCCCGGCCCGCACCCCTTACCGGCCGGGCCCGAAGCCATGGTTCCGAGCTGCGTTCCGGGTCCGGGCGGGGGGAGGGGAGAGGCGGCGGCGGCGGCGGCGGCGGCGGGGGCTTCTCCTTGCTCAGCGCTGCTGTTGCTGCAGCCTCGGAGGGGCGTGGCCAGCGCCCAGTGACAGCCGAGGCGCTGTACGTCGGGCGAGGCCGGTAGCCAGACTCCACCCCTCCGGAAAGCCGCTGTGCCACAGGGAAGCAGAGACTGCCTGAGGGAGGATCCTCCTGACAGGGATACAAACACCCTTGCTCTCACAAGTCCAGCGCCATCATGGCCTGGAACCCCCCCTCCCCCCGCCCATCCTGCATGCCCAACCAACCATGTCCCACCACCCTTACATGGAGCAGGGAAGGAAAGCATCATCTATTGAACCTCTGCTATGTGCCAGACCTGGGCATAATGGGGCTACTACTTACCATCTCCAAGCCTTAGTTTTCTCTTCTTTAAAATGGGTAAAATATGGCTGTTATCGTTGTTAAAAAACCAAAAACCCACTGCCGTCGAGTCGATTCCAACTCATAGCGACCCTAGGAAACCCTGGTGGCGTAGTGGTTAAATGCTACGGCTGCTAACCAAGAGGTGGGCAGTTCAAATCGGCCAGGCGCTCCTTGGAAACTCTATGGGGCAGTTCTACTCTGTCCCCTAGGGTCGCTATGATTATCGTTGTTAAAAAAAAAAAAATCGTTGTTAGGTGCTATCAATTCCGTTTCAGCTCATAGCGACCCCATATGACAGGGTAGAACCGCCTCATAAGGTTTTCTCTGGGTTGGGGTCCTGTAATCTTGAGGGGAGCAAACCACCAGGCCTTTTTCCTGCAGAGCGGCTGAGAAGTGTTCCAACAGCTGCTTTTGGTTATCAGCCTAGTGCTTAACTTTGGCACCACCGGATCTCCTTATAACGTGAATATCTCATAAGAACGATCCGAGACGTCAATGAGATGTTGGATGTAAAGCATTTACCATAGACCCATGGCATAAAGGTCAACAATCATAAATGGCAGCTGCACTATTCTCGTCATTGTCGTCATTACTAAGAGTGAGAGTCCTCCAAGATATACTGACTCTCCAGGCAGGAAAGGCCAGGATTTAAGAGGCTCCTTCCTCCACATGCAGTCATTGGGGGTGGGGTTTCTCCCAGGAGCCTGCCTCCAGGGGGACCATCTGTCAGCCAGGAACTCCAGGTCTGTGCAGGCAGTGGGCTCTGAGGGACCAAGACTTGTTCCACCAAGAGGCCCACTACCCCCAAGTCCTTGACTGTGTTCACCCAGAATGCAATTCAAATCAACAAACATTTATTGAGCACCTACTCTGTGGCAGGTTACTCTGCTGGGGTTAGTGAAATCAGCAAGACAAAAGGCCCTGCCTTTGTGGAGCTTAAGAGGTAGACACCAAAATGAATATGCAAGTTATATAGTATGTTAGAAAGTCATGGGGAAAAATAAACCAGGTGACAGGGACAGGAGGATCTGACGGGTCAGGTTTGTATTTAAAAATAGGGTGGTCGTGAAAAGGTTTATATACAAAAAAGAAACAATATTTGATGGTTACCAGGGAGGTGAGGGGTGGGGATGGAAAAACAGTAAATAGACAATTGGCAAGTGGTAACTGTGGTGAAGGGTAAGGCAGTACACGGTATTGGAGAAGCCAGCACAACATGTACAAGGCAAGCCCATGGTAGCTCCATAGGACACATGGACCTGACGGACTGAATTGCTGGGCTGAAGGCTGTGGGGACCATGGTCTCAGGGAACCTCTAGCTCAATTGGCATCCAGAGTTTATAAAGAATATGTTCTACATTCTACTTTAATGAGTGGTGTCTGGGGTCTTAAAAGCCTGCGAGCGGTCATCTAGGATATGCCACTGGTCTCATCCCTTTGGGAGCACGGAAGAATGAAGAAAACTAAAGATATAAGGGAAAGGTTAGTCCAAAGGACTAATGGACCACATCTACCACGGCCTCCACCAGACTGAGTCCAGTACAACTAGATGGTGCCCAGCTACCACCACTGACTGCTCTGACAGGGATCACAATAGAAGGTCCGAGACAGAGCTGGAGAAAAATATAAAACAAAATTCCAACAACCACAAAAAAAAGACCAGGCTTGCTGGCCTGACAGAGGCTGGAGAAACCCTGAGAGTATGGCCCCTGTACACCCTTTGAGATCAGTAAAGATGTTGCTCCTGAGGTTCCCCCTTCAGCCAAAGATTGAACAGTCCCATGGAACAAGACTAAAGGGGCGCACCAGCCCTGGGGCAGGGACTGGAAGGCAGGAGGGAACAGGACAGCTGGTAATAGGGAACCCAGGGTTGAGAAAGAAGAGTGTTGACATGTTATGGGGTTGTTAACCAATGTCATACAACAATGTGTGTACCGGTTAATGAGAAACTAGTTTGTTCTGTAACCTTCATCTAAAGTTCAATTTAAAAAAAGAGAAATAAATAAAAATAGGGTGGTCTAGAGAGGCTCCACTGAGAAGGTGACATTTGAGAAAAGAGGTAAAGGAGTGAATCATGGGGATTGCTGGATGAAGAGTGTTTCAGGCAAAGGGAACAACGAGTACAAAAGCCAAGAGGCATGGGCGTACTTGTTGAGTGTGACAAATAGCCAGGAAGCCAATGGGGTGGGGTGGATATGTGGGACAGAGGAGTAGTGGGCCCAAGACACAAAGGGCCTTGAAACCTACTGTAAGGATTTGCATTGTCTCCTAAATCCCCAGGATTCAGCACTCACTTCTGAAGACTGAACTGGGGGACAGCACTGAGCATGACCCCTCCCTGCAGCAGTGGATCCTCTTGTCAGTGGTCAGGGTCTTTGACTACAGGACACCAAAGTCGAAGTTAGCTAACTCAGCACAGGGGATAAACTGGAAGGACAATGGACATTCCCAGAGCCCTTGGGAGGCTGGAGAAATGGGAAATGGGACAAAACCAAGGCAGCTCCGAAGGGCCAGGAAGGGGGACTCCTGGGAGTAATCACCCAGCAAGGACAGTGTGGTTAGGGCACCACCTCTCCAGTGAAAGGAGCTCCCACCCTACATTCATCTGTTTAAGGTTGCATTTCCAGGGAGGGAGCATCAGGTTGGCTTGGCCTGGGATACATGTCTGCTCCTTGGGTGGGGAAGGGGAGCTTCCATCACAGTCCCCCACCGCAGTATCTCCAGGAACCTGGAAAATGTGAAATGGTTGGTTGGCAGCCAAATAAATAAATAAAACATGTATTGAGGAGCTACTCTGTGCTGGGCACTGTGCTCATATATTATAACCAAGGAAAGCCAAGCCCAGAGGGAGAAGCTTCTTGGTAAAGTTCATGCAGCAAGTGAGCGGCAGCCAGAATTACTACTGCCAGACCCAAGCGATTGAGACATGGTTCTACATCTTGGCTGCATCCGAGCTAACTGTAGAAAAGGGGTGGGGGTGGGGGGGGCTTGAGCTTTATTCCAGGAGCTCATTTTTTGAAATCCATGTTTTTCATTTCCCTGCCAAGCATCAAGATTGAGAACTTGACCTGTGCTGGTTCTTCCCTGAAAACCTGGAGTTTTCATCCCCAAGATAAAGGACTTGAAGGTAATTGGCAGAATAGCAACAGGCAAGTGGGCTGGGCAAGGATGGGACCAGGGCTTGCTGTGGTTCTCAGTTGGGAGCCTGGCTCCCTTCGTTGCAGTTGGGCCACTCACCACTAGGGGCACCATCACCTAATGGCAGCTTGGGAAGAGTTGGACCCCTCCCTGTGGTCAGAGCAGGAAAACTTCCCTGGGCCCCAAAGGCTTCCTCAAGCCCTGTAAATCCCATCACCTGACCCAGGCTACACCTCATACCTGCACCACTGACCAATGGTGCAGCAGCTGGAACCTGTAAGAAAAGCAGCTTCCACCTGAAATGAATCTTCAGCGCCCTCTATGGAGAACTGGGATGCTCGGCAAAAAAGAGAAAAGCTTTAAAAATTCAGATTATGGACACGCAAGCACTGGAAAATAAGTTTGGAGATAGGCAGCATATTAAAAAATGTGATATCTCATTACCTTACAATTCATAACTCAATAATAAGGCTAATAATAACAGCTAAAATGTAGCCAGCATTTAATATATCTGGCACTGTGCTAAGAACTTCTCACATTTAATTCACCAAAATAAGCCCTAGAGGTTAGTTCCTTCTATTATTTGCGTTTTATAGTAGTGGCCCAGGGAAGCTGAATAATTTATCCAGGAAAAAATTATCTGTCAAATAAGCAGAGGCTGGATTCAAACCCCAGCATTCTTGAGTACCTTACTATTCAGAGATGCCCCTGGTCTTGTGTGCCCTGTGCTGCAGATACTGTAGGTTACCCCCCCAAAACTTCCATTGCCCAGCCCTTCTTTTTAATAAAGCCCTGAATCTGTGCAGGTAGCTATCCTTGCCTTGGCCACATGCCTCGTGGAAGGTGAAGCCCTTTCTCTGTGTGTGTGTGTGTGTGTGTGTGTTGTGTGTGTGTGTGTGTGTTGTGTGTGTGTGCGTGTGTTGGGGGAGGGGTGGGAGACAGTGGATGGGTCTAAGCCAATCACGGTGGGCCTCTGCCCTTTGACAATGATGGGTTAAAGCATGAGCATGGGACCCAGTTGTGGCCAATGAGACACAGGGGAGGTATGCTTGGGGTTTTGGGAAAAGGTCTCCTCGCACGGAGAGTGGGTGCCACAGAGGATATGTCTGTGCAGGTCTCCTTCTGGGTTTCAGCCTCTCTGTGTGGACAGCCATTGTCTGACCAGGAGGGAGGATGGCCTAAGGGCAGGACTGACACAAGGAGGAGGATAGAGCCAGCAGCAGGAACACTGAGAAGTGGGGCATGAGCCCAGAACCCCCTACCTCTGGACATTTCGTCATTGTAGAGTTACTTGAGATAAAGCTCTGTCATACCTGAAATTGAAAATAACTTACTGACACCTATTTTTTCTGTGTAGTATACTCATGTTTTTCTGCACACTTAAAAATGATCATCTCTATATCAATAAAGATAGCTTGAGATCACTATTTTCCATATTTACCAAAGAATTCGGTAACTATGGGTGCTCCATAAGTTATACCACCTACACCCTGGTGGTGCAATGGATAAGCCTTGGTAACAGAAAGATCGACTGTTCAAACCCACCAGCTGCTCTATGGGAGAAAGATGTGGCAGTCTGCTTTCATAAAGATAACAGCCTTGGAAACCCAATAGGACAGTTCTACTCTGTATGAGTTGGAATCAACAACAGCCAGCTTGTTTTTTTTTTCGGGGGCGGGGGGAGCTTGCTATTATTGAAAATTTTGGTTAATACAGTTGTTCCTACCATGAGCACTTTTGTTCTTGATGGCGGTGGTTATTACGTGCCATACAGTTGGTTTTTTTCATGGTGACCCTATATACAACAGAACGAAACACTTGCTGAGGCCTGTGCCATCCTCATGATCATTGCTCTTTCAGCCCATTTTTGCAACCACTTGTTTTTTCTTGGAGAATGCCCTTTATTTCCTTAGGATTTAATCCCCAAGGATGGTGGTGGTGGTAGATGTGCACTGTCAGGTCAATTCCAACTGATAGCGACCCTACAGGACAGAGTAGAACTTCCCCATAGGGTCTCTAGGCTGTAATCTTTACAGGAGCATACTGACAGGTCTTTTCTCCTGCAGAACCACTGGGTGTGGTCGAACCACTGACCTTTCAATTAGCAGTTGAGTGCTGAATCACTACACCATTGCCAAGATTAGTATCAGGTCTAAAATTGTAGCAGGTAAGCTTTAAAGTAAACGGTGTTGTAAAAAACACTTTATTGACTAGTTTGAGGCTCAAATGCTGCTAATGTAGATACAGACCTCTCGTCCCCACATAAAACACCACAATTTCCTTGCTTCCATGGACATGTCTGGGGTATACTGAGGAGTTTGGGTGGTGAGGGCCTTAAAGGAAGGGAGGTGTAAAAAGAGGAGATTGTTGATGGCAGGTTCTGAGGGCTGGGTTTGAGTCCTGGGGGAAGAAAGGTCAGAAGTTGATGAAACTCTTCATGCCACTCTGTCCCAAACAAAGTTGCTGCTGAACCCTGGTAGAAAAATGTGGCACGGAGCTGTGAAGGAAGCCCTTCTCACCTGCCTCAGGTAGGAGTGCTTTGGTTGTAAATAGAAAAACCAGTCTAAACAAATAGGAGCTTGTTGTCACCATCTCACAAGAAATCTGGAGCTAGAAATTGGTGGCATTGGAGGTCTCCATCGTGACATTTGTGGGCCCTAAGCACTTTAGCCTTCAGAAAAGCTCTTCTTCCATAAATACTCTTAAAAATCATGTTTCATCCTCTTGGTGGTGTTTGTTGATGCGCAAGAGATATGGCTGGATTGGCATAGATGAATATGTAATTATATATTAATATCATAGATTAAAAGATTTTCTTCAAAATTATTTTTGATGATTTTTAAATTAAAACATTTTCATAGTGCTTTTAAGTGTTTTGGGTCCTAGGCACTGAGTGTACTGTCTGCAATGGATAAGTAGTCCCAAGCCTTGACTCATTGGCTGATTGAGGCCATCAGAAACGAAGATGCTTGCTCTGTGGTTTTGTGCTTCATGGTCTTAAAATGGCTGCCACAAGTTCCAGCACCATATCCCATATTACTTCAGGAAAAAAGGGGTAGTGTCATCTGTATCTGTTCCTAATATCAGGAAAGCAAAGGCACTCCCAGTGTCTTCCCCACCAGATTTCCCTTACAGTCTGAGCCGTAAGGGGTGCTGGACTATTGAGTGTGTTGCCCCGGGGAACATGACTATTCTGATTGGGTTTAATCAATCATGGTAGCAGGTGGGAGTGAGCCACCTCTGCGTATAACCAAGGCATGGAAATTCGGTCAGCATCCAGAGACCTCCTCCCAAACATGGCACCGAATCCATTAGTAGTGGTATGATGGGGCTCCTGCAAGTCACATATGGAATCAGACATTGGCTGAATCACTGAGTAGAGGCAGAGCATGGAAGAGTCCAATACTGAGTAGTGCTCGTAGCCCACAAGTAGATGTGTGAACACAAAGGTGTTTCCACTATGGGAAATCTGAGGTACTGGAGTAGGGAGCTTCTCATAGGATGGCTCGAGATGCGGTGTGAGCAGAGGAAAGAAAGACCAGGAATGGTGGGTCAATGATGTGAATGTGACTTCACAGACTGCCAAGCTCTGGAAACATCTGGGTCACGCTGAGCAGGACTTGTGGGTTCCGAGGCTGTGAAGCTTTGGAGGTCAGGGATGAAGATGGGAGGCTCCAGGGGAGTTTTAAGAGGTTGGCTGGTATTCTCTTTGATGGACAGTTGGAGGGCAGCCCTGGTTGGAAGCAGAGGGATGCATGAGATGACCTCACCATAATGAATTTCCAAAATTATGTGTCAAACAAGAAATAACAATCTTGCCTTCTCCCACAGATAGATAATAACTACTAATCTCTATTTTGCTCTACCTGATTTTTATTTTAAAAAGACTTGGTTCTTTTTCCAGGTTAATTCCATTCATTCATACTTCTATCACAGCTTTTAAAAATTTTCTCTTAAGGTATTATTGTGCCATTTTATCAGTAAATAAATGACTTACACCCATCTCAGAAAACCACCCTATCTAATTCTTAGAATCCTGATGTGAAGAGCCAGAGATGATCTGCTTTTGCAGCTCATAGTTTTGCAGATGGTGGAATGGAGACCAGAGTACTTACCAGGGCTCTTTAACATCCTGGTAATCATATTAGTTCCAGTAACTATAACTCAGGGTGCACTTAGAGTGGGGAGGCTCTTTTTATAGATTAGGTCCTGTCATCCGCACAGGGGAGCCCTGGTGACAAAATGGTTAAGAACTGGGCTGCTAACCAAAAGGTAGGCAGTTTGAATGCACTGGCTGCTCCTTGGAATCCCTATGGGGCAGTTCTACTCTGTCCTATTGGGTGGCTATGAATTGGAACTGATTTGATGGCACATAACAACAACAATATCCTCCTCACAGGACCCTGTGATGTAGGCACCCATTCTACATATGCGATGTCCACATACCTCAGACTGATGGTATGACCAACTCAGTGTCACACAGCACATACAAGGATGAGCTAGGACGCAAACACACATTTTCCTGAGTCCAAATGCCAGGGACTTAACCGCTACACTTTCCTACTGCCCACAGCAGATGCTGTTTATGGAGCTCCTACTATGTGCTGGGCCCTGAGTGAGGCTGGGTGAATACAGAGATGTGTATGATAGACCCAGTGGTGGAAATTATTTGTTCAGTCAACAAATTCTCACTGCATTTCTACTATGTGCCATACGTTATGCTCTCCAGATGCTGGGATTCCACAGAAAGCAGTTGCAGTGTTAAGAGAATCCAGGAGGGATCCCTTGAGCAGCAGGGAGTTGGAGCCAGTTTCCTCTCAGGGCTGAGGACATGCATTCTGACAGGGGTTGGGGTGGTTCACATCTCCCCAGGGAGACTGATTCTTCTTCACCCACCCAGCTCCTCTCCTTCGGGCCCTGTGCAGGGTTATCCAAAGGAAGCCTGGGTAATCCTGGGTTCTATTGGCAACCACTTTCTTTAGCACTTATGTTCTTAGGAGTATCTGGAAAAAAAATAGCCCCTGTCAGTGTTATAAGTCAAGACTTCCCTAAGTTTGCTAAAAAATCTCACAGAGATCCTTCTCTCTTTTTTACTAACAACAAAAAGAAGATTTTGGCAGTCATTGGTGTTATACGTGTTGGCCGCTTATGGATACCTGACACTCTGGGATGAATGACATAATGTCTTTGGAAAATTGTGATGGACGAGGCATGGTGAGAGGGCAGGATAAGCTGACGGCTAGCTGCCAAGGACAATGAAGTTTTTGTGGAGTCTGAAGCTTCCACAAGTTTCTGAAACCTCATCAAGTAGAATATCAAACTGAAAATACAAATTTTAGTACAAAAGCAAATATTTTCTTATAATGAGAAGAATACTCAACAAACTACAAACTTAAGCTGAATAATAACACTGACATCACAAAATTCAGAAAAGAACATATTTTTATTAAGTGACACCAATCTATAATAGTTTCTTTCACTTTTATTTTTTTCCCTTCAGATTTGCTGCTCACTTTGGTCTCTTCTACATACCAAACTGATTTTTAATTTAATTTTCTATAGAAAGAGTAAAAATACTGTCATCTTTCCTTGAGCACGAATTATAGATATTTGTTCTTTTTTAGTGAGCGCTTCAAAAAACTTTCTCTGTCCTATATCTTTATTGTAATGCCATGTAAATTTAGGGGTTGCTGTCAAATTTTAGAAAGTCTCTATCAATTTTCTTTCATCTTTGAGCTGATATATTTCTGGGTATTTCAAGGTTTCCTCATGCAGTAACTGGGACTGCCTTACTTAAAGCCGGGAACATGAGTTCATTTGTAGACCACCATTTATGGTCTTGAGCCACATCATCCTTAAGAAGCTTTTAAGATGCACAGCATAATGTGGCTGACATATTTCTGATGCAGACTGAAATTTTTAAAAAGCAGTAAAGAAAATTCAAAGAGTTCTTTCTTTTTAGGGGTTATTTCCAAAATATTGTTGTATGCCGCTGAGTTGATTCTGACTCACAGTGACCCTAAAGGACAGAGTAGAACTGTCCCATAGAGTTTTCTAGGCAGAAATCTTTATGGGAGCAGATTCTCAGGTAATTTTCCCTGAGGAGCTGCTGCTGGCTTTGAACAACTGACCTTTTGGTTAGCAGTGCTTAACTGTTGTAGCACCAGGGCTCCTTAATAGAACTAGTAACTAAATGTAAACTGTATGGCAGAAACCGTTATTCTTAGGTACTGTCGAGTCAATTCAGACCCGGCAACCCTGTGTACAACAGAACGAAACATTGCCTGGTCCTGCACCATCCTCACAATTGTTGCTGTGCTTCAGCCCGTCGTTTCAGCTACTGTGTCAGTCCGTCTCGTGGAGGGTCTTCCTCTCTTTGCTGACCCTGCATTTTATGAAGCATGATGTCCTTCTCCATGGACTGCTCTCTTCTGATACCACGTCCAAAGTATATGAGAGAAAGTCTTACAATCTTCACAACTAATGAGCTGTATTTCCTCCAAGACAAGTTTGTTTGTTCTTCTGACCCTCCATGGTACATTCAATATTCTTCAGCAACCCCAAAAGCATACTTTTTCCTCGGTCTTCCTGGAGTTAGAAAACCAAAAAGGGAGAACACACTCGGCGTTTCTCAAGCTGAAAGAACTAAAGAAAAAGTGAAGCCTCAAGTTGCAACATGGAAGAATTTTATGGCCAAATATTGAACAGCACAGGAAGCATCTAGAGATGAGAGAAGAAATACAAAGAGTTACTGCACCAAAAAGAATTAGTTGATGTTCAGTCCTTTCAGGAGGCAGCATGTAATCAAGACGCAATGGTATTGAAGAAGAAGTCCAAGCTGGGCTGAAGGCATTGGCAAAAAACAAGGTTCCAGGAATGAACGGAATACCAATTGAGATGGTTCAGTAAAAGAATGCAGCGTTGGAAGTGCCCACTCATTTATGCCAAGGACTTTGGCCAACCTACTGGAGGAGATGCATATTTGTGCCCATTCTAAAGAAACGTTATCAAAGAGAATGTGGAAATTATCCAACAATATCACATGCAAGTAAAATTTTGCTGAAGTAAATTCCCAAGTAGTTGCAGCAGTACATCAACAGGGAACTGCCAGAAATTCAAGCCAGATTCAGAAGAGGATGTTAAATGAAGGATATCATTGCCGATGTCAGATGGACCTTGGCTGAAAGCAGAGAATACCAGAAAGATGTTTACCTGTGTTTTATCGACTATGCAAAGGCATTCGACTGGGTGGATCATAACAAATTATGGGTAACATTGCAAAGAATGGAATTCCAGAACACTTAATTGTGCTTATGAGGAACCTGAACATAGACCAAGAGGCAATTGTTTGAACAGAACATGGGTATACTGTGTGGTTTAAAATCAGGAAAGGTGTGAGTCATGGTTGTATCCTTTCACTAAATTCATTCAATCTGTAGGCTGAGCAAGTAATCTGAGAAGCTTGACTATATGAAGAAGAAGAATGCTGCATCAGGATTGAAGAAAGACTCATTAACAAACTGCAATATGCCGATGACACAACATTGCTTGCTGAAAGCAAAGAGCACTTGAAGCACTTACTGATGAAGATCAAAAACTACAGCCTTCACTATAGATGACACCTCAACAAAACCCACGCAAAAGGACCAATAAGCAACATCATTATTAAGGGAGAAAATATTGACGTGGTCAAGAATTTCATTTTACTTGGATCTGTAATCAACACCCATGGAAGCAGTAGTCAAGAAATCAAACCACGCATTGCATTGGGGAAACGTGTTGCAAAAGACCTCTTTAAAGTGCTACCAAAAACCATGTCTCCATGAAAATAGGGAAGTGTGAAATATACCGAAAATTCATTGGTATAAAAGGAAGTGCTGTTGTTGGTGTTGTGGTGTGCCACCCAGGCAATTCCAACTCACAATGACCCCATGAAAAGGGTAGAACTACCCCATGGGAATTTCTTGGCTGTAATCTCTATAGAAGCAGATCACCAGGTCCTTTTTTTTGTTGTTAGAATTCTGTTCTATATTTTTCTCCAGCTCTGGCCAGGACCCTCTACTGTGACCACTGTCCGAGCAGTTAGTGGTGGTAGCCAGGCACCATCTCGTTGTACTGGACTCAGCCTGGTGGAGGCAGTGGTAGATGTGGTCTGTTAGTCCTCTGGACTAATCTTTCCCTTGTATCTTTAGTTTTCTTTATTATTCTTAGGTTCCAAAGGGATGAGGCCAGTGGATTATCTTAGATGGCCACTCAAGGCTTTTAAGACCCCAGGTGCTACTCACCAAAGTAGAATGTAGAACATATTCTTTACAAACTATGTTATGCCAGTGAGCTAGATATTCCCCGAGATCATGGTCCCCACAGCCCTCAGCACACCAATTCGGTCCATCAGGGCGTTTGGATGTGTCTATGGAACTACCATGACCTTGCCTTCTACAGGTTGTACTGGCTTCCCCAGTATTGTGTGCTGTCTTACCCTTCACCAAAGTTTCTACTTATTATTGTCTATTAAGTCTTTTTCCATCCCCACCCCTCCCCTCCCCAACAAAGACTGTTTCTTTTTGTATGTAAACTTTTTCTTGAGTACTTACAGTAGTGGTCTCAGAATATTTGTCCTTTTGTGATTGACTTATGCATTCAGCATAATGCCCTCAGTTTAATCCATGTTATGAGATGCTTCCCAGATTCATGTTTGTTCTTTATCATTGTGTAATACTTCATTGTGTGTATGTGCCACAGGTTGTTTATCCACTCTGTTTGCTGTTGTGAACAGTGCTGCAATGTACCTGGGTATGCATATTCATGTGATGACTCATTTCTCTAGGATATATTCCTTGGAGTGGGATTTCTGGATC
Organism: Loxodonta africana; assembly: GCF_030014295.1. NCBI lineage: Eukaryota > Metazoa > Chordata > Mammalia > Proboscidea > Elephantidae > Loxodonta > Loxodonta africana. The sequence continues at coordinate 31,722,748 of NC_087360.1, forward strand.
ATATGGTATTTCTATTTCTAGCTTTTTAAGGGTAGTGCCATAACGTTTCCCAAAATGTTTGTATCATGTTTCATTCCCATCAGCAGTGCATAAGAGTTCCGATATCCAGCATTTATTTCCTGTTTTATTGATTCGTGCCAGTAATGCCTGGGTGAGATGGTACCTCATTGGGGTTTTGATTTGCATTTCTCTAATGGCTAGAGATCGTGAGCATTTCCTCATGTGTATGTTGGCCACTTGAATGTCTTCTTTGGTGAAGTGTCTCTTCATTTCTTTTGCACATTTTTAAATTGGATTGTCTTTTCTTTTTTGTAGAGGTGCTGCATTTTCTTGTAGATTATAGAGATTAGAACTTTGTCTGATTTGTAGTAGTGAAAATTTTTTCACAGTCTATAGTTTCTCTATTTACTGTTTTGGTGAAGTCTTTTGATGATCATAAGTGCTGAGTTTTTAGAAGATCCCAGTTATCTAGCTTATCCTCTGGAGCTTGTGTGTTGTTGGTTGTGGTTTGTATCCTGTTAATGCCATGTATTAGGGCTTCTAGCATTGATCCTATTTTTTTTTTTCTATGAACTTCACGGTTTTTGGCTTTATATTTACTTCTTTGATCCATTTTGAGTTAGTTTTTTTTTATATGAAGTGAGGGATGGGTCCTGTTTCATTGTTTCTTCAGATGGACATCCAGTTTTACTATCACCACTTGTTAAAAAGACTGTCTTTTCCCCAGTTGATGGACTTTGGACCCTTGTCGAAGATCAGGTGGCCATAGGTGGATGGATTTACATCTGTGTTCTCAAATCTCTTCCATTGGTCAGCGTATCTTTCGTTGTACCAGTACGAGGCTAGTTTGTCTAAGGTAGCTGTATAGTAGGTTCTGAGCTCAGGTAGTGCAAGTCCTCCTACTTTATTCTTCTTCCATAGTGCTTTACTTCTCTGGGGCTTCTGTCCTTTCCATATGAAGTTAATGATAAGTTTTTCCATCTCTGTAAAGAATGTTGTTGGTATTTGGATTGGTACTGTGATGTACTTGTAAATCGTTTTGGGTACAATTGTCATTTTCACAATGTCGAGTCTACCTATCCATGAGCATGGTATGTTTTTCCATTTATGTGAATCTCTTTTGGTTTCTTGCAGTTTTCTTTCTAGAGGTCTTTTACGTCCCTGGTTAGACTAATTCACAAATATTTTATTTTTTTAGGGGCTGTTATAAATGGTATTGTTTTCCTCATTTCCTTTTCATTGTTCTCTTTATTGGTGTATAAGAATCCAACTGATTTTTGTATGTTGATCTTGTATCCTGCTCCTCTGCTCAATCTTTCTATTAGTTCCAGTAGTTTTCTCATGGAGGCTTTTGGGTTTCCTATGTACAGTATCATATCCTCTGGAAATAGGGAGAGTTTAACTTCTTCATTACCAATTTGGATGCCCTTTTGTTCTGTTTCTTGCCTTATTGCTACCTAGGACTTCCAACACAATGTTAAATAGGAGTGGTGATAAAGGGCATCCTTGTCTTGTTCCTGTTATCAAGGGAAATGTTTTCAGCCTCTCCCCATGAAGAACGATGTTGGCTGTTGGTTTTGTACATACGCCCTTTATTATGTTGAGAAATTTTCTTTCTATACCTATTTTATTGAGAGTTTTCATAAGGAATGGGTGTTGGACTTTGTCCAATGCCTTTTCCGCATTGATTCAGGTGATCATGTGATTCTTTTGTGTCTTTTTATTTCTGTGGTAAATTACATTGATTGATTTTCTAATGTTGAACCATCCTTGCATGTGGGTATGAATCCTCCTTAGTCGTGCTGTATTTTCTTTTGAATATGATGCTGAATTTTATTGGCTAGGATTTTGTTGAGAATTTTTGCATCTGTATTCATGAGAGATATTGGTCAGCAATTTTCTTTCTTTTTTTTTTTTGTGGTGTCTTTGCCTGGTTTTGGTATTGGGGTTTTGCTGGCTTCATGGAATGAATTCTAAAGTTTTGCATCCTTTTGTATGTTCTGAAGTAGTTTGAGTAGTACTGGTGTAAGCTCTCTGAATGTTTGACAGAATTCTCCAGTAAAGTCATCTGGGCCGGGGCTTTTTTTTTTGTTGTGAGTCTTTTTTTATTACCTTTTCAATGTCTTCTCTTGTTAGGGGTCTGTTCAGATTTTCAACATCATTTCGTGTTAGTCTGGATAAGTAGTGTGTTTCTAGAAATTTGTCCATTGTCTCTAGGCTTTCAATTTTTTTAGAGTATAGTTTTTCATAATACTGTGTTATGATCCTTTTTAGTTCAGTTGGGTCTGTTGTAATGCCCCCCATTTCATTTCTTATTTGAGTTATTTGCATCCTCTCCTGTTTTTCTTTTGTCAGTTTATCCAGTGGTTTGTCGATTTTGTTGAACCTTTCCAAAAACCAACTTTTGGTTTTGTTGATTCTTTCTATCATCTTTGTACTTTCTATTTCATTTATTTCTGCTCTGATCTTTATTATTTCCTTTCTTCTCGTGGCTGTGTTCTCTGTTTGTTCAAGATGTATAACTAACGTTTTGATTTTGTCCCTTTCTGCTTTTTTGATGTGTGCACCTATTGCTACAAATTGACCTCTGAGCACTGCCTTTGCTGTGTTTCAAAGGTTTTGGTATGATGTGTTTTCATTCTTGTTTGATGCTAGGAATTTTCTTATTCCATCTTTGATTTCTTCTGTTACACAGAGGTTCTTAAGGGAAGTGTTATTCAGTTTGCATGTATTTGATTTTTTTTTCCTTTCTCTTCCTGTTATTACTTTCTACTTTGATGGTGTTGTGATCAGAGAAGACACTTTGTATTATCTCCATATTTTGGATTTTGTTGAAGGTTGATTTGTGGCCTAAGACGTGGTCTATTCTGGAGAATGTTCCATGTGTGTTGGAAAAGAATGAGTACTTCACTGCTGTTGGGTGGAGTGTTCTACATATGTCTATGACGTTAAGTTCATTGATTGTAGCCTTTTGATCATCTGTATCTTTGTTGAGTTTCCTTCCAGATGTTCTGTCCTTTACCAAGATTGGTGTGTTGAAGTTTCCTACTATTATTGTGCAATGTCAATTTCTCTTTTCAGTGCTGTTAGAGTTTGTTTTATGTATTTTGGAGCCCTGTCATTGTGTGCATAGCTGTTTATTATGACTAAGATTCATGATGGATTGTCCCTTTAATCATTATATAGTGCTCTTCTTTGTTTTTTATGGTGGATTTTGTTTTAAAGTCTATTTCATCTGAGATGTTTATTGCCACTACTGCTCTTTTTTGGTAGTTATTTGCTTGATATGTTATAGTCCATCCTTTGATTTTTAACAAATTTATGTCTTTGTTTCTAAGATGTGTCTCTTGTAGACAGCATATTGGTGGATCCTTTTTTTTTTTTTTTATCCATTCTGTTGCTCTGTGTCTGTTTAGGGGTGCATTCAGGCCATTTACATTCAGCATAATTATTCATAGGTGTGAGTTTATTTTTGTCATTTTGTAGTGTTTTCTTTTTCTTTCTTTCTTTCTTTTTTTTTGTGGTGCTAACATTTTCTTTGTTCCTCTTATTCTCCAGTGCTGAGTTCCTTTTGGTTGTGGATTTCTTTTGTTTTTTTAGATTTTGTTTTTATTGAGATTTTATGTTTTTCTTTATTTTGATGAGTAGGTTTGTTAACTTACTTTGTGGTTACCTTGAAATTTACCCTTCTCTTCCTAGGCTTGAATGAATCTGTTATTACTTGGTATTACCTTGCCTTCCTCTCCATTAGAAACTTGTATACCTACACTGTTTATTCCCTCTTTAATTGTTCTAATGTCATTGTCATTTACAGATTAACCTCTCTGGTGCCTTGTTCCAATTCTTTTCACTTTGGGTAGTCCTTGAGAATTTATTTCCTATGTTGGTATCTGGCTGGTACAATCTTGCATCCTACATTTAGGCTGTGGTCTGATGTCATTTGTTCTCAAACTGAAAGACTCCATTTAATAATTCTTGTAGGTTTCATTTGGTTAATACATATTCCCTCAGTTTCTGTTCATCTGGAAATGTTCTAATTTCATCATCATATTTGAACAAAAGTTTTGTAGGATATATTATTCGTGGTTGGCAATGTTTTTCTTTCAAAGTTTTATATATATCATCCTATTGCTTTCTTGCCTGCATGGTTTCTGCTGAATAATCAGAGATTAGTCTCATTGTTTCTTCTCTGTATGAGACTTTTTGTTTTTCTTGAGCTGCTTGCAGGACTTTGTCTTTGGTTTTAGTAAGTGTGACTATGATGCCTTTCTTGGTGCTTTTCTTTTGGGGCCTATCCTATATGGGGTTTGTTGAGCTTCTTGGATGGTCAGCTTATCATCATTCATGATATTAGGGAAGTTTTCTGTCAGCAATTCTCCAATGATCCTCTCTGTGTTTTCCATTTTTCTCTCCCTGTTCTGGAATTCCCATCACTTGCATGTTTTTGCTTTTGGTTCTATCCCACATAATTCTCAGGGTTTCCTCATTTGTCTTCGTTCTTTTTTTCTGATTTTTCCTCAAGCAGAGTTGTATGCAAGGGTTTGTTTTCAGTATCACGGATCCTGTCTTTCATCATTTCAAGCCTGCTCCTCAGCCCTTCTATGCTACTTCCATTTCTGAAAGCTTGTTGTTTATCTTTTGGATTTCCAATTGTTTTTGTATGATTTCTAGTTGTGAATCTTGGATATCTCCGAATATTAGAGATTTTCATTCCCTATCAGGTAGTTCCAGTGTCTTTGCTTCTACTGGAAATTCACCTGGTGTTTTATTTTGGATGCCTACTGGAACCATCCTCTCTTGTGCTTTTTATATATTTTGATACTGTCTGCTGTCTTAGGGTCATTCAGTAATTTTTTTTTTCATTTCATGATTGTAGATTTTTTTTGTTTCATCCTGGTTTTTTGTTTTATTTGGTTATGTCTCAGCAGGCAGGTTGTGCATTCTTTGTTGTTTGTGGTACTTTTCACCTCCTTATCCAATGGGTGGGGCCAGTCAATCAGTTATGGCGCAGTAGGGCAGGTCTAGTTAAAGGGGAGTGGCTGGGATGGGTTGTTTGAGGCACGTACTAGGGCCAACAGAGTGGGCCAGGATCAGTGCCAGGAAGGTTCTGGTAGGTTGTGCCTGAGCTGCTTGGAGGTGTGATGTTAGGTAGGAAAGAGGATGGAGGTTGTGATGGATGGAGCTAGTATGGGTAGGGGAAAGAGGAGAGGGAAACAGGAGCCAAAGATAAAGGAAAAACAAACAAAAAAGAGTGCAAAGGGAACTTGCTATTTGGAGCAGAGAAATGAGAACCCAAGAAATGGACAAAAGCAAAAAGGAATAAAAAAAAAAAAAAGAGGGAAAACAAAAGCTAGATAAAAATTTGGAGAAAAAAAAGAAGAAGAAGAAAAGAAAAGTCAAGGGGGTATGACCAGAAAGGCCGAGAAGACCAGGGAAGTGGCTCCCAGGCTGTGCAGTATAGCCTGGCTAGAGAGGGTATAGATGTCCCACAGCACCAGTTATTCAGGAGACAGGAAAAAAGGTAAGTGTAGACAGACTAGAGTGGAGAAATCAAGACAGAAAGGGAAAAAGAGAGGAGGAAAAAAAGAAAAGAAAGAAAAAGAAATGCCTCCAAGGATCCTGCCTATGCATCTTTGCAGATCAGGTTAGTGTCTCCTAGGTCATGTGGTGTAGCCCAACTAGAAGGGACTTCCAAGTGTGAAAAGAGAAAGAAACCAAACATGCAAACAAAACAGAATAAAGCAAAGCAAAGCAAAACAAAACAACCACAGGAATCCTACCAGTGTGGTGTTGCAGGCCAGCAGAGTGGATTCCCCACCAGGGGACTAGATTCTCAGTCGAGCGTGGCTTCACAGCCTTTCAGACGTAATCAAAGATGGCACTCACACAGAGCCAGGTGTTCATGAGAAAAGAGGGGGCAGTGGTGGGAGGCATGGGAAAAAACAAACAAAGTAAAAAAACAAAAAAACAGAAAGAAGCAAGAGTTCAAGGACCTAGCCAGTGTAAATCCAAGGAGGTCTGGGGGGAAGCAGTTGCCTCCTGGCCAAGAGACTGTGGCTGGCAGGAAGCAGAGGAGGCTGAAGCGGGCGGGGAAGAAGGGCTGGTGTTAGGAAAGCCTATAGTGCTCATTACCAGGTACTCTGTCTGCTGCTGGGGGCTCCGTGAAACTGCTTTCCCGTGCCCCCTGTCTGCCTATCTCCGACAGAAGTGCAAGATGTGAATCAGTGCTGCGTTAAGGAAACTCCGCATGAATCTATCCTCTCTTTCAGTGCTCTATCAGTTTCTTACTCCATTTGGTGTTTGGCTGAAGTCTTTATCTCTTAATTTGAAACTTCAGGTTCCAGGAATGATGTTCACCTCTATTTTACTTTGTGTTTCGGGTCTTTGCTGTGAAGGGACAGCATAGTGCTTCTGTCTATGGCACCATGGTGGCCAGATGTAAGGCTGCCTTTTAATGATGGGATCTCTGAAGAGACTGGGTTTGGAATCTCTGCAGATTGAGGCACTTCCAGGCATATAAACAAATGCTTTAACTCCCTTGATCTGTTACCGCTATACCCGGGGCTTAACAGCTCACAGAACCGGTGATGAAGCTACAGACCTAGTCTCACATTTTGGCATTCTCACTTGGGAGCTCAAAACCTTGTGCAATTTATCTATGTGCCTCAGTTTCCTCATTTGAGAGCAGCCATGATGAGGAAACCGCAGATATACCTGTGATGAGGGTTGAATGAGTTAGCATATGTAAAGTGTACTTTGGTGATGGGACCCTTTGAGAAAAGGGACACTAGCAATTGTGCTGTGTAAGTTGGACAAAACTGCTGAGGAAATACACACACCTACTTCCTCTGCATGTACATCAACAACGATACCACGTTGACTCACACTCTGATACCCTCCAACACCCATGCACACAAGCCTGCACCACTTAAGTGAGGACAGCTGCTTGTAGGAACTGTAGAACACAGACACAGATATTTACCGAGATTATATGTTTATTTCATTACACCCTCAATCCTCATTCCCACCAGGAAGCCTGATTCAATGTGGCTTTCCAAATGAATGCCCACATGAAGGGCCCGCCTTTCTTATCTAGATTTTTCCCTAGCAAGTAATTCCAGAGACGTACTGTTTTTACTTGTACTTGAGATTACATGCAATTACATGAAAGAAAACACTATAGGGATCGGATCATGCTCATAGGTCTCCCATTTCCTTGGAGCTGTTACAAAATTGGATTAAAACACTGGGTGAGTCTAAGGTCCCAACAAACAGCATAGGGCAGACATGTGAAAAAAGACACCTATTTCCTGGAGGTTGTATTTCTCAAATCCATTTTGTTTGACAACTATAAAATTTGTAAATCAAGGGAGAAAAATTGCTGATGAAAGAAAAGCCTCGTACTACACAGTTTATACCTGATGCTGCCATTTTAGAATGACCTTTTGATTTAGGTATCAGTTGATAAGAGACTCTCATCGAACACTGTTCGCACCAAAAATATAGCATGTATCATAGAAAATATACATGTTCATATTTTTATCTCTCAATTGGATTGAAAAAGAAAAAACCTAAGAAAGCAATAAATCTACCTCAGAAAAAGAAAAGTGGCCTTACCTTGGCCTTCGATGGTGCCTTGTCATTTTTATCATCACTGAGATGATCTTGAAGCAGGACTTCGGTGGGAGCTAGGAGGACACAGAGTGACTGTCAGTACATGGGTGATGTTGCTCATGAGTTCCCAAGGAAATTTTGCTTGACTTGGATAAGGGGCTAGGGTGTATCGATGTAGTTAGTTAACAAACAGGGACTGAGCTGATGCGAGGCCATCCACTTTAATGGATTAAGGATGGCAAAGGAAAGAAATGAGCAACAGAATCCTTTGCTTCAAGATAAAGGCAGTTTAAAGCAGCATGAATTACTCAATCTGCAAATTTTATATATGCTGTAATTAAATGAAAGACTCTTAAAACTCCTCCTGCCCATTTGAAGTGCACCTAAATTGCTAGTATCTTTTCGACAGTCTTCAAGACCGTTTCGGCCTCCAGGACACATGTATGCTATAGCTGCATTTATCACCCTTTCAATATGTTTTTTCACTTTATTAACAGCAATCTCTTATCGGGGATAACATTCAGTTCTAGATCCGACATTCTACTGAATTCATTCAATAATATTTGTTACATTGTTTTTAGGTGTCATCGAGTCCGTTCTGAATCCTAGTGACCCTATGTACAAGAGAACAAAACACTTCCCAGTCTTGCACCATCCTCAGAGTCGTTGCTATGTTTGACCCCATAGTTGCACCACATTATTAATCTGTCTCGTTCAGGGTCTTCTACTTTTTTGCCACCAGGGCTCTCTTGTTGAAAACTAACCATTGTTAATCATGCATTTTTTTTTTTCCATTTCCTTTTTCTTTGCCATGTGTGAGCATCCACTGAGTGAGGTGGCTGTCCATGGTATCACTAGCTATCCAACACTGGGCCAGTTCATGAGGTTGCGGACGCTGTGGTTGAGCACAGACACTCTCCAACCCAATTGTGCAGGAGTTGCAGCAAAAGTGATGAACACCAAGTAAATAACCAAGAGACACTTTCAGTTCGTATTGGTAACTTTCACTACCACAAGTAGCGCAGAGGATTTGACCATTTCTATGGATTATGGTGATATTGTTATCAAGTACATGAAAATATCTCCTTGATTCTTATCTGCTTTAGGCTAGTAGCTGACAAGTGACCCCAGCAAAGAGAGGTTGACCTCATTGTCCTACACCGTACCTTGGAAACCTCGGAATCTGTGAGCTGACCAGAAGCATGTGGGCTTTCTCTGTGCATTTCTCACTAATGACAATGCCAAGGTCTACAGTAAAACACACCTATAAGTACCCTGAGTGATAGGTTCAGTAACGTTACCTTTTAAAGGTGGAATCTCTGTAGAGAATGGGTTTGAAGTCTCTGTAGGTACAGGTACTTCTAGGCATATACACGGATGCTTGAACTCTTTTGCTCTGTGACCAATAGCTCCCAGCATCACCATTGGAGGTGTGGACCTAGTTTCACCTTTTTGCCTTCTTGAGAACTTGGGCCATTCATCTATGTGCCTTAGTTTCTACATCTGAGGAGTGACCATAGTGAAGAAACCCCAGATATGGCTGTGATGCAGGTTGAAGGAGTTAGTATATACAAAATGTAGAGTGGTGATGGGAGTTTTAGAGAAAATGGACACTGGAAAATGTGCTGTGTAAGTCGGACATAACTGCTGAGAAGACACCCACAACTACTCCCCCTACATGCATATTAGCAACGATATTGCATTGACTCGCACAAAGACGCTCTCCAAGACCCATGCACACACAAGCTAGCACCACCTAAAGGGAACACACCTGCTTTCAGGAACTGTACAGCATGGACATATTTACGTGGAACATCAGTTTCTTTCATCCCACCCCCGATTCTCACTTCCACCAAGATGCCTGAATAAAGACGGCTCTCCAGATGAAAGCCCTCCCTTTCTTATCTAGATTTTTCCCAGTTAAGTGAGTAATTCCAGAAACATACCGTTTTCAATTGTATTTGATGTCACCTGCAATTTTATAAAGGGAAACAGTATGAGGATCTGATTATGTTCATAGAGCTCCCATTTCCTTAGAGCTGTTAGAAAACCGGATGAAAGCAGTGGGTGAGCCTAAGGCCCCAAAAGCCAGCATAGGGCATACATGTATCAAAAGACAAACCCATTTCCTGGAAGGATGGGTTTGTCAAATCCATTTTGTTTGACAACTACAAAATTTGTAGTCCAAGGTAGAAAAATTGCTGCTGAGCGAAAAAGTCCTACCATAAAGTTTATAACCTGATGCTGCCATTTTAGAATGACCTCTTGAATCAGGAATCAGTTCGTAGGACACCCTCATTGAACACTCTTTCTACCAAGAATGTAGCATGTCTCCTCTAAAATATAAATGTTAATATTTTCACCTCTCATATGGATTGAAAAAGAAAGAACCTAAGAAAGCAACATATCTACTTCAGAAAAAGAAAGGTGGCCTCACCTTGGCCTCTGTTGGAACCTCATCATATTCACTATCGCTGAGATAGTCCTCGAGCAGAATATCAGTGGGAACTAGGAGGACACAGAGTGACTGTCAGTACATTGGTGATGTTGTTCATGAGTTCCTCAGGGAATTTTGCTTGACTTGGACAAGGGGCTAGAGCGTATGGATGTAGTTGGTCAACAAACAGGGACTGAGCTGATGCCAGGCCAGCCACTCTAGTGGATCAAGGATGGCAAAGGACAGAGCATGTAAGAAATGAGAAACAAAATCCTTGGCTTCAAGAGAAAGGCAATCTAAAGTAGCATAAATCACTCAATCTGCAAATTTTATATATACTGTGATTCAGTGGAAGACTCCCAAAACTCCACCTGCCCATTTGAAGTGCAGCTAAATTGCCAGTATCTTTTTGACATCTTCCAAGATCATTTCAGCATCAAAGATCCATGTATGCTATAGCTGCCTTCATCACCTATTCCATAGGAGGTTTGGGTTTATTACCAGCAATTTTTAAAATCAGGACATAACACTCAATTCTAGGCACAGTTGTACGGCATTTATTCGCTAATATTTGTCATGTTGCTGTTAGGTGCCATCGAGTCAGTTCTGAATCATAACAACCCTATGTAGAAGGGAACAAAGCACTGCCCAGTCCTGCACTATCCTCACAATTGTTGCTATGTTTGAGCCCACAGTTCCACTACATTATCAATCCGTCTTATTCAGGGTATTCCACTTTTTTGCCATCAGGGCTCTCTCATTGAAAAATAACCACTGTTAACCATGTACTTTTTCTCCCCATCTCCTTTTTCTATGCCATGTGTGAGTAACCACTGAGTAAGGTGTCTGTTCATGGTATCACTAGTCATCCAACGCTGGGCCAGTGCATTAGGTTGTGGAAGCCCTGGTTGATCGTGGATGCTCTCTATCCCAGTTGTGCAACAGAGTTGCAGCAAGGGTGATGGACACCAAGTAAATAACCAAGAGACACTTTCAGTTCATATTGGTAACTTTCACTAATGTGAGTAGATCAGAGGATTTGAGCATTTCTACTGGTTCTGGTGATAATATTCTGAAGTGCAAAAAATATCTCCTCAATTCTTATCTGTTAGGCTAGTAGCTGACAAGTGACCCCAGCAAAGAGAGGTTGACCTCACTGTTCTACAGGATGCCTTGCAAGTCTCAGAATCTAAGAGCAGATCAGAAGCTTATGGGCTTTCTCTTCTATTTCTTACTAATGACAATGTCAAAATCTGCAGTAAATTCACCTATAACTACCTTGGATTATAAGATCAATAAGGCTACGGTTTAAGGATGAAATTTCTGTAGAGATTGGTTTTGGAGTATCTGTGGGTTCATGTACTTTCAGGGATATACATGGATGCTAGAATTTCTTTGCTCTGTGATCAACGTACCCAGCACTTAATAGTTCGCAGCATCAGCATTGGAGGTACAGACCTAGTTTCACATTTTCGCTTTCCCACTTAGAAGCTCTAGAGCTTGGGCCAATCATCTATGCCTCAGTTTCTCCATTTGAGGCATGGCCATAGTGAAGAAACCCCAGATAAGGCTGTGATGAGGGTTAAATGAGTTAGTATATGTAAAGATGGGACTTATTGAGAAAATGGTCACTGGCAATTGTTCTGTGTAAGGGGGACATATCTGCTGAGGAAACTCCACACCTGCTCCCACTGCATACACATTAAATGGATACCACATTGACTCACACTTAGACACCCTCCAACCCCCATGCACACAAGCCTGCACCACCTAAAGGGAACACGGCTGCTTTCAGGAAGTATAGAACATGGACATAGAGATTTACCTGGAACACAAGTTTCTTTCATCATATCTGCAACCCTAATTCCCACCAGGAGGTGTGAATCAACGTTGCTCTCCAGATGAAAAAAAATGAAAAAAAAATTTTTAAAGCCCCATTAAATCCCTGCCTTTCTTGTCTAGATTTTTCCCCAGCCAGTGAGTAATTCCAGAAACATACCGTTTTTACTTGTACTTGAGGTCACCTGCAATTACATAAAGGAAAACACTATGAGGATCTGATCATGCTCAGTAGGACTCCCAATTCCCTTGGAGCTGTTAGAAAATTGGGTGAAAACAATGGGTGAGTCTAAGGCCCCAAAAGGCAGCATTGGATATACCTGTGAAAAAAGACACAGTCTTTTCCTAGAGGTTTATCTCTCAAATCCATGTTGTTTGACAATTACAAAATTTGTAACCCAAGGTAGAAAAATTGCTCCTAAGGGAAAAGCCTCGTGCCCTACAATTTATAATCTGATGCTGCCATTTGTGAGTGACCTGTTGACTCACGCATCAGTTGGTAAGAGATTCTCACTCAACACTCTTCCCACCAAGAATATAGCATGTATCATCTGAAATATACACGTTCATATTTTTACATCTGAACTGGATTGAAAACGAAGGAACCTAAGAAAGCATCATATCTATCTCAGAAAAAGAAAGGTGTCCTTACCTTGGCCTTAGATGGGGCCTCGTCATCTACTGTAACAGTACTGAAAAAGTATATGACGGTTCCACCATAAAAGTAGGAGAATTCAGCACACCACTCTCTATAAGGAAGAACATCTAGAAAGAAACTCAACAAAGATACAGAAGATCTAAAAGCTACAATCAACCAGTGTAACCTCATAGATATATTTGGAACACTCCACCCAACAGCAAGAAAGTACACATTCTTTTCCAACACATATGGAATGTTCTCCAGAACTGACCACATTTTAGGCCACAGAGCAACCCTCAAGAAAATCCAAAACACTGAGAAAATACAAAGTATCTTCTCTGATCACAACACCAGCAAAGTGGAAATTAGTAAAAGGAAGAGCAAGGAAAAAAAAAAGAAATACATGGAAAAGAATAACACTCTGCTTAAAAACCACCCGGTAGGAGGTAGGACCAAGAAGGTGACTAGGTAGAAGCTTCCGCTGATCCCTCTTGCAACAAAGACTCGAAAAATTTAGTGAATCGATTACATACATGGCAATCTACGAACCTTCACCATCAAACACAGAACTAAGGAGTTGACCTGAGTGACCGGGGAGTGAAAAGTCACTTGCTGAAGCAGCGACTGCTTCCGGAGCCAGTGTACCGTGCCACAGCCTTGAGCCCTCGTGGTACCCTGACCCAGAGTGGTGTGGCTGATTGCAGCTTACTGAGATGGGGCAAGCACGGGACGCAGCCCTAACTCCCTGGAGTAACCTCAATGGGGACAGTGCCAGGGCACGCAGGTTCACACTGATGCAGCTGACAGGAGAACGAGAAACCAAAGGGAAGCAGTGACTAGTTTCGGAGCCTGGAGCACGGCAACCCAGCCAGAAAACCTTAGCGCTGGGCTTTGGGCTAAGCACGGAGGAGCTGATCATGGCTTCCTGAGACTGCACGAGCACGGGATGCAGCCCTCAACTTTGGGGGCGATCTCGACCTATCCAGCACACACAGGCTACACACCCCTCTGGAATCTCAGACAGATAAAACATTCCTCACCAAACAGGATAAGTAACTTTGTCTATCTTGCTGTGCTACCCTCTCCTATCTATCTGATCTCTCCCCTCCCTGCCCCAGCCTGCTTCATTAACACTGGAATTCTCTGGGACAGGGAGCGAAGCACTCTGGTGTTTTTTTTTCCTAACCCATTCTCCTGGCCTGAGAGAAGCAGCAATTAACAATCGGGGGGAAAAATCCTTCCCTGACTTCCCTAAACTGGAATAGTAATACAGAACAAGCTCCAGCCAAGCATAAAAGATCTGCAGTCTTTGGCTTTCATCCCTACAGGGAACCAGATGGCTATTCTAATACAAAGGCAATTCTGATAGAGACCTGACTGTAATTGTTTTAGCCGAGCTGTGGAAAGGCAAGTTTTGGGGGCCTGATACCTCTCTACCTGTTAAACAGAGCCCTCACTGATCCACAGCAGGAAACTGAGGGCTGAAGCTCCACCCACACTACCTGGCCACCTGCTAAAGGGATCTGAGGATAGTGATTCCTACCAATCTTTAAAGGTACAAGCATTGGGTGCCTAAAGTACAGCTGCAGAGCCCACCCACCATAGTGCTCTAGAGAACAGAGACACTCCTGCCTCACTGGCATGTGGGGAAAGGCTGTCAGCATTCTGCCCTCCTCAGAGTGTGATCCCTTGCTGCTAGTAGAATCTGATGCATACAACCATCACCACTACTCTCTAAGTTAATAAGTGACAGCCTACACTACACACTAGGTGACCCACTTTCAGGACATCTAAGCTGATTCTATTCAAGAATAGTGAATGGACTTATAGGCTCATATATCTGGTAACAGCTCAAACCAGCTGGTAACAGGACATAAGTGATTTAAGGCTACAACAATCAAGATACCACAATCTAGTAGCCCATCTGGGCATACTGAAACAAAACAAAACAAGAGGATAAGACTTAGTGAACAAATGTAAAACAAATCATTACAATATCTTATAGATGGCTCAGAGACAGCAGTCAATATCAAATCACATAAAGAAGCAGACCATGATTGCTTCTACAACCTCCCAAATCAAAGAATCAAAATCTTTTCCAAAGGAAGATACAATCCTGGAGTTGCCAGATGCAGAATATAAAAAACTAATATACAGAATGCTTCAAGACATCAGCGATGACCTCAGAAATGAAATAAGGCTATCTACAGAAAAAGCTAAGGAACACACTGACAAAGCAGTTGAAGAAATCAAAAAGACTCTTCAAGAACATAGTAAAAAATTTAATAAGCTGCAAGAATCCATAGAGAGACAGCATTTAGAAATCTAAAGGATTTACAATAAAATTACAGAATTAGACAACTCAATAGGAAGTCAGAGGAGCAGAACCGAGGAATTGGAATGCAGAGTGGGGGAGCTGGAGGATAAGGCAATTGACACCAATATAGTTGAAGAAAAATCAGATAAAAGAATTTTTTAAAAAATGAAGAAACCCTAAGAATCATGTGGGACTCTATCAAGAAGAAAAACTTGCGTGTGATTGGAGTTCCAGAACAGGGAGGGATAACAGAAAATACAGAGAGAATAGAAGAAGAACTGTTGGCAGAAAACTTCCCTGGCATCGTGAAAGATGAAAGGATATCTATGATCATCATCGAATCCCATAGAAGATAGATTCCAAAAGAAAGTCACCAAGATATATTATCATCAGACTTACCAAAACCAAAGATAAAGCAAAAATTTTAAAAGCAGCCAGGGATCAACAAAAAGTCACCTACAAAGGGGAATCAATAAGAAAAAGTTCAGACTACTCCGCAGAAACCATGCAGGCAAGAAGGCAATGGGATGACATATATACAGCAATGAAGGACAAAAACTGCCAACCAAGAATCGTATAAGCAGCAAAAGTGTCTTTCAGATATGAAGGGGAAATTAAGGCATTTACAGATAAACACAAGCTTAGAGAGTTTGCAAAACCAAACCAAAGCTACAAGAATTACTAAAGGAAAGTCTTTGGTCAGAAAATCAATAATATCAGATACCAACACAACACAAGGTCAGAGAACAAAACATCTGGATATCAACTCAGATAGGGAAATCACAAAAATGAAATAAGATGAATCAAAAAAAAAAGAATTTCTCAAAACAGAGAATCATTGAAATCATTTTGTAAAAGATTACAATAATCCAAGAAGAGAGACTAAATACAGGAGGCATAGATCTTCCATATGGAGAGGAAACCAAGGCGATATAGGACAATACAAGTTAGGTTTTTACTTAGAAAGATAGGGGTAGATATTAAGGTAACCACAAAGACATCTAACAATTCCATACTCGAAAATAACAACCAAGAACATAATGACAAAAGTAGCAAAAATAAATTCAACTACTATGAAAATGAGGAACACGCAATTAAGAAAGAAAAACTTCTCAGCACAAAAAGGTAGGTGGAAAAATGAAATTGTCAACAATACACAATAAAAGGCATCAAAATGACAGCACTAAATGCATACTTATCTATAATTCAGCTGTATGGAAGTGGACTAAATGCACCAATAAAGAGACAGATAGTTACAGACCCATAAAAAAACACGATCTGTCTATACGGTGCCTACAAGAGACACAGCTTAGACTTAAAGACACAAATAAACTAAAACTCAAAGGATGGAAAAAATATATCAAGCAAACAACAAGCAAAAAAGAGCAGGAGTGGCAATGTTCATTTCTGACAAAATAGACTTTAAAGTTAAATCCACCACAAAAGATAAAGAAGGACACTACATAATGATTTAAGGGACAATTTACCAGGACAGTATAACCATAAATATTTATACACCAAATGACAGGGCTGCAAGATACATAAAACAAACTTATGGAATTGAAAAGTAAGATAGACACCTCCACAATTATAGTAGGAGACTTCAACACACCACTTTCGGTGAAGGATAGGACATCCAGTAAGAAGCTCAATAGAGATATGGAAGTTCTAATTGGTACAATCCAGCAACTTGACCTCATACACTTATACAGAACACTCCAACCAACAGCTGCAAAGTATACTTTTTTTTTTCTAGTGCTCATGGAACATTCTATAGAATAGATCACATATTAGGTCTTAAACAAACCTGTGCAGAATCCAAAACATTGAAATATTACAAAGCATCTTCTCAGACCATAAGGCCATAAGAGAAGAAATCAATAACAGAAAAACTAGGGAAAAGAGATCACATACTTGGAAACTGAACAATACCCTGCTCAAAAAAGACTGGGTTATAGAAGACATTAAGGAGGGAATAAAGAGATTCATAGAATGCAACGGGAATGAAAACACTTCCTATCAAAACCTCTGGGACACAGCAACAGCAGTGCTCAGAGGTCAATTTATATTGATAAATGCACACATACATAAAAAAGAAAGAGCTAAAATCAGAGAACTGTCCCTACAACTTGAACAAATAGAAAGAGAGCAACAAAAGAATCCATCAGGCACTGGAAGAAAACAAAATAATACAAATTAAAGCTGAGCTAAATGAATTAGAGAACAGAAAAACAATTGAAAGAATTAACAAAGCCAAAAGCTGGTTCTTTGAAAAAATTAACAAAATTGATAAACCATTGGCCAGACTGACTAAAGAAATACAGGAAAGGAAACAAATAACCCAAATAAGAAATGAGATGGGCGGTATTACAAAAGACCAAACTGAAATTAAAAGAATCATATCAGATTACTAAGAAAATTGTACTCTAACGAATTTGAAAATCTAGAAGAAATGCATGAATTCCTAGAAACACACTACCTACCTAAACTACCACAAACAGTACAACTAAATAGACCCATAACAAAAAAAGAGATTGAAAGCTAATCAAAAAACTCCCAGCAAAGAAAAACTCTGGCCCGGAAGTCTTCATGGCAGAGTTCTACCAAACTTTCAGAGAAGAGATAACACCACTACGACTAAAGGTATTTCAAAGGATAGAAAAGGCTGGAATACTCCCTAACTCATTCTATGAAGCCAGCGTATGCCTGATACCAAAACCAGGTAAAAAAAAAAGACACCACAAAAAAAGAAAATTACAGACCTATATCCCTCATGAACTTAGATGCAAAAATCCTCAACAAAATTCTAGCCAATAGAATTCAACAACATATCAAAAAAATAACCCACCATGACCAAGTGGGATTTATACCAGGTATGCAAGGTTCGTTCAACATTAGAAAAACAATTAATGTAATCTACCATACAAATAAAACGAAAGACAAAAACCACATGATATTTTCAATTGATTCAGAAAACACATTTGACAAAGTCCAACACCCATTCATGATAAAAAAAACTCTCAGCAAAATAGGAACTGAAGGAAAATTCCTCAAGAAAATAAAGGGAATTTATAGAAAGCCAACAGCCAACATCATCTTAAATGGACAGAGCCTGAAAGTATTTCCCTTGAGAATGGGAACCAGACAAGGATGTCCTTTATCACTGCTTACTCAACATTGTGCTGGAGGTCCTAGCTAGAGCATTTAGGGTAGACAAAGGAATAAAGGGCATCCATACTGGCAAGGAAGATGTAAAATTACCCCTCTTTGCAGACAACATGATCTTATACACAGAAAACCCTAAGGAATCCTCAAGAAAACTACTGAAACTAATACAAGAGTTCAGCGGAGTAACAGGTTACAAGATAAACATACAAAAATCGCTTGGATTCCTCTATATCAACAAAAAGAACATCAAAGAGGAAATCACCAAATCAATATCATTCACAGGCGCCCCCAAGAAGATAAAATACTTAGAAATAAATCTTACCAAAGATGTAAAAGACCTATACAAAGAAAACTACAAAGTACCACAGTAAGAAACCAAAAGGGACCTACATAAGTGGAAAAAACATACCTTGCTCATGGGTAGAAAGACTTAACATTGTAAAAATGTCTATTCTACCAAAAGCCATCTATATATACAATGCATTTCTGATTCAAATTCCAATGACATTTTTTAATGTGATGGAGAAAAAAATCACCAACTTCATATGGAAGGAAAAGAAGCCCCGGATAATTATACTATTACTGAAAAAGTAGAAGAAAGTGGGAGGCCTCACTCCCTTGATTTTAGACCCTATCATACACCCACAGTAGTCAAAACAGCCTAGTACTCATACAACAACAGACACATAGACCAATGGAACAGAATTGAGAACCCAGATATAAATTTAGCCACATATGAGCAGCTGATATTTGACAAAGGCCCAGTGTCAGTTAATTGGGGAAAAGATAGTCTTTTTAACAAATGGTGCAGGCATAACTGGATATCCATCTGCAAAAAAATGAAACAGGACCCATACCTCACAGCATGCACAAAAACTAACTCCAAATGGATCAAAGACCTAAACATAAAGTCTAAAATGATAAAGATCATGGAAGAAAAAATAGGGACAATGTTAGGAACCCTAATAGAAGGCATAAACAGAATATAAAACATTACTAAAAATCCGAAGAGAAACCCGATAACTGGGAGCTCCTAAAAATCAAACACCTATGCTCATCTAAAGACTTCACCAAAAGAGTAAAACACCACCTACAGACTGGAAGAAAATTTTCAGCTCTGACATCTCCGACCAGCGCCTGATCTCTAACATGTACATGACTCTGCTAAAACTCAACCGCAAAAAGACAAAGAACACAATTAAAAAACGGGGAAAGGATATGAACAGGCACTTCACTAAAGAAGACATTCAAGCGGCTAACAGATAACGTGAGGAAATGCTCTCAATCATTAGCCATTAGAGAAATGCAAATTAAAGCTACAATGCAATTCCATCTCACGCCAAGAAGGCTGGCATTAATCCAAAAAACACAAAATAAGCAATGTTGGAGAGGGCTGTGGAGAGATTGGAAGGCTTATACACTACTGGTAGGAATGTCAAACGGTACATTCACTTTGGAAATCGATTTGGCGCTTCCTTTAAAAGCTGGAAATAGAACTATCATACGACCCAGCAATCCCACTCCTCGGAATATCCTAGAGAAATAAGAGCCTTTACAGGAACAGATATATGCACACCCATGTTTATTGCAGCTTTGTTTACAATAGCAAAAAGTGGAAGCAACCAAGGTGCCCATCAATGGATGAATGGGTAAATAAATTATGGTATTTTCACACAATGGAATACTACACATCGATAAAGAACAGTGATGAATCTGTGAAACATTTCGTAACATAGAGGAACCTTGAAGGCTTTATGCTGAATGAATTAGTAAGGTCCTGAGAAATAGTTTAAAATGAGAACGCATTCTTTTGTGGTTATGACAGGGGGGAGGGAGGGAGGGCGGGAGAGGGGTATTTACTAATTAGATAGCAGATAAAAACTACTTTAGGTGAAGAGAAGGACAACACTCAATACAGGGGAGGTCAGCACGACTGGACTAAACCAAAAGCAAAGAAGTTTCCTGAATAAACTGAATGTTTTGAAGGTCAGCGAAGCAGGGGCAGGGGTTTGGGGACCATGGTTTCAGGGGACATCTAAGTCAATTGGCAAAATAAAACCTACTAAGAAAACATTCTGCATCCCACTTTGAAGAGTGGCATGTTGGGTCTTAAATGCTAGCAAGAGGCAATCTAAGATTCATCAAGGAGTCTCAGCCCACCTGGATCAAAGGAGAATGAAGAACACCAAGGACACAAGGTAATTACTAGCCCAAGAGACAGAAAGGCCTACATGCACCAGAGACTACATCATCCTGAGATGAGAAGAACTAGATGGTACTCCACCACAACCGATGATTGCACTGCCAGGGAATACAACAGAGAAACCCTGAGGGAGCAGGAGAACAGTGGGACTCAGACCCCAAATTCTCATAAAAAGACCAGGCTTAATGGTCTGACTGAGGCTAGAAGGACCCCAGCGGTCATGGTCCCCAAACCTTCTGTTGGCCCAGGACAGGAACCATTCCCGAAGACAACTCATCAGACATGGATTGGACTGGACAATGGGTTGGAGAGAGATGCTGATAAGGAGTGAGCTACTTGCATCAGGTGGACACTTGAGACTACGTTGGCATCCTCTTTCTGGAGGGGAGATGAGAGGGTAGAGGGGGTTTGAAGCTGGCAAAATGGTCACAAAAGGAGAGACTGGAAGGAGGGAGCTGGCTGTCTCATTGGGAGAGAGTAATTAGGAGTATGTAGTAAGGTGTATATAAGTTTTCATGTGAGAGACTGACTTGATTTGTAAACTTTCACTTAAAGCAAAATAAAAATTATTAAAAAAAAAAAAAAACACCAGGTCATAGAAGAAATCAAAGATGGAATAAGAAAGTGCCTACAGACAAATCAAAACATTAGCTACACAACTTGAACAACTAGAACAGTGAAAGAAGCCCACAGCCACCAGAAGAAAGGAAATAATAAAGATCAGAGCAGAAATAAATGAAATATAGAATAGAAAAATAGAAAGAATCTACAAAAGCAAAAGTTGATTCCTTGAGAAGATCAACAAATTGGAGAAACCACTGGCCAAATTCACAAAAGAAAAACAGGAGAGGAAAGAAATACCCCAAATATGAAATGAAATGGGGGACATTACAACTTACTTAACAGAAAAATTAAAAAAGGTCTTAATTGGAGTACTATGAAAATCTGTACTCCAAGAAATTGGAGAACCTAGAGGCAATGGACACATTTCTAGAAACACGGTACCTACCCAAACTAACACAAACTGAAGATGAAAGTCTGAACAGACCCATGACAAGAGACGAGATTGAAAAGGTAAAGAAAAATAGTGCCTACAAAAACAAAAACAAAAAGCTCTGGTCCAGGTGGTGTCACTAGATTATTCTACCAAACACTTCTTGAACTATTTCAAAACATATAAAAGGAAGGGTTACTGCCAAATTCATTCTATAAAACCAGCGTATTTCTGATACCAAAAGCAGTCAAAGACGCCACAGAGAAAAGAAAATTATAGACCAATATCTCTCATGAATATAGATGCTAAAATTCTCAAAAAAAAAAAATCTAGCCATTAGAATTCAGCATCATATAAAATCTAATAAGAAGAATACGCCATGACCAAGTGGGATTCATACTAGGTACACAAGGATCGTTCAACATTAGAAAAGCAATCAACATAATACGCCACATAAATAAAAGAATCACATGATCATCTCAATTGATGCAGAGAAGGCATTTGACAAAGTCCAACGCCCATTCCTAAAAGAAGCTCTCAATAAAATAGGTATAGAAGGAATATTCCTCAACATAAGAAAGGACATCTATATAAAACCAGCAGCCAACATCATTCTTGTTGGAGACAGGTTGAAACATTCCCTTTGAGCAGGAACAAGGCAAGGATTGCCTTTATCACACCTCCTATTTAACGTTGATGGGTCTGGGTTTTATTTAACGTTGTGCTGAAAATTCTCTCTGTCTAAAGCAATAAGGGAAGAAAAAGAAAGAGAGGGCATCCAAATTGGTAATGAAGAAATACAGTTGTCCTTATTTGTGGATGTTACGATGCTGTACATAGAGAACAAAAAACACTGTGGGAAAAACCTGCTGGAGCTAATAGATTCAGCTGAGTAGCGGGATATAAGTTGAACATAAAAAAATCAGTTGGATTCTTAAACAGCAATAAAGAGTACTATGAAGAGGAAATCAGGAAAACAATACCATTTATAATAACCCCTAAAAAATTAAAGTATTTAGGAATAAATTGAACCATGAATGTAAAAGACCTATACAAAGAAAACTACAAAACACTATGGCAAAATACCAAAAAAGAACCTACATACATGGAAAAACATACCATGCTCATGAATAGATAGATTCAACACTGTAAAAATTTCAAATTTTACCCAAAGCAGTCTACAAATACAATGCAATCCCAACCTAAATACCAAAAGTATTCTTTAAAGAAGTGGAAAAAATAATAGTTTACATTCTACGGAAAGGGAAGTGGCCCCAGATAAGTAAAGCACTATTGAAAAAGAAGATTAAAGTATGAGAACTCCCACTATCTGACCTCAGAACCTACAGCTACATTAGTCAAAATAGCCTGGTACTGGCTCAACAAAAGAGACAGCGACCAATGGAACAGAATTGAGAACCCAGATGTAAATCCATCCACCTAAAATCATCCGATCTTCTACAAAGTCCCTATTTCCATCAAATGGGGAAAAATAAAAACAGCCTTTTTCTTAAATGGTGTTGGCAAAATTGCTTGTCAATCTGCAAAAAATAAACTAAAAAATAAAACAGGATCCATACCTCACACCATAGACGGGTATTCACTAATTAGATAGTAGATAAGTTTCATACCACACAGGAGAGGTCAACACAATTGGACTAAACCAAAAACAAAGAAGTTTCCTTAATAAACTGAACACTTCAAAGGCCAGTGTAGCAGGGGCGGAGGTTTGAGGACCATGGTTTCAGGGGACATCTAAGTCAATTGCCATAATAAAATCTATTAAGAAAACACTCTGCATCCCACTTTGGAGAGTGGCATCTGTGGTCTTAAATGCTAGCAAGCAGCCATCTAAAATGCATCAATTGGTCTCAACCCACCTGGAGCAAGGAAGAATGAAGAACACCAAAGACACAAAATAATTATGAGCCTAAGAGACAAAAAGGACCACGTAAAGCAGAGACTCCATCAGCCTGAGACCAGAAGAGCTAGATGGTACCTGGCCACAACCGATGACTGCCCTGACAGGGAACTCAACAGAGAAACCCTGAGGGAGCAGGAGAGCAGTGGGATGCAGACCCTAAATTCTTGTAAAATGACCAGGCTTAATGGTCAGACTGGGCCTGGAGGTGCCCCAGAGGTCAGGGACCCCAGACCTTCTATTACCCTAGTGCGGAAACCATTCCCAAAGCCAACTCTTCAGACATGGGTTGAATTAGAATAGGGGATGGAAAATGAGACTGGTGAAGAACAAACGAGCTTCTTGGATCATGTCGACATGTGAGACTATGTTGGCACCTCCTGTCTGGAGGGGAGATGAGAGGGCAGAGGTGGCCAGAGGCTACCTGAATGGACATAAGGAGAGAGAGTGGAGGGAAGTACTGTGCTATCTCATCAGAGGGAGAGCAATTAGGAGTGTATTGCAAGGTGTCTGTAAATTTCTCTAGAGAGACTGACCCGATTCGTGAACTTTCACTTAAAGCACAATAAAAATTAATTAATTAAAAAAAAAAAAAAACAGTGACAATTTTAGATAAAGATGAGAGAGCTTCCATGTTTAAAACATATAGGCACCATTCATACCAGGCTACAGTACAAATGTACATCATTGCTAATTCACCCCAAATTTCTAATCAATCAAATAGGCCATTGATGAGGTATAAAACATGCGTTAATATAAACAGTATCACGCTTTCTCCAGCAATTCACCCATTAGAGGGTATTCATTGAATGAGTGTGGGAAGGAGCAGGCAGTATTCTATATTCTGAAAAGGAAAATTTTAAAGGCTTTCAGTTTGATAGTAAGATTATATATATACATACATTGAGCAAGACAACAGAACTAGAAAAAGGTTCACAGCTCTGAATGTCAAAATGGAGGAGAAAAGGAAAATGATTAGGAACCATGTTAAGAAAAATGCAGCCATCCCATTAAAGGAGTAGCGTTCGGAAGGCAATCTTGAACAGCAGTTTCGGCATCCCATTTTTGGAGAACAGTTGGAATAAAGTAGAAGACTTTCCTTCCTGCTGCCATCTGAGAGGCCACAGTGAACGAAGAGTAAACGAATCAATAGAGGTAAAGCCCTAAAAAAATGCCTGTCACGGTGTCAGTGCCGTGTAAGTGTTCAGTTACTAAATCTGAAAACATGTGCAGGAACTTAACAGCTCTTACCTCCAGAGGCAGAACCTGTAAGGCAGCAGAACAGGAAGATGGAAACTCAGATTTCCTTGTACATGTCGTGTAGTTTTTCAAATTTTCTCTTAAACGTTCTACCAGTGCATTATTCCTTTTGGTATTATCAAACCCCACCACCATGAGATAGTGGCCTAAAACAAAAATTTTGCTCATGGTTCAAAAGGTTAGGGATTCAGACACAGCACTGTGAGGATGGCTCATTTCTATTTTTGGTGTCGGGGCCCCAGCAAAACCTCCTGGCTGGGGTTGATTTGGCAGCTAGGGGACGGAATTATCTGGACCGGACTTCACTCATGTCTGTCAGCTGCCTGTTGGCATCAGGACTTACGTTAGAAATCTCCACATGGCCTGGGCTTCCTTGCAGGAGAGCAGTCAGGGCATTTGGACCTCTCACGTGGTGGTTGTGGCTCCGTAGGTGAGTGACTGAAATGAACTAGGCAGAGGCTTGTGGCCTCTTCAGGCCTAACCTTGGAAGTCACACACGTCGCTTCCAAGATTTTTCATTAGTGACAAGTGAGCACTAGTGTCAGTCCTGGCTAACAAGGAGGGGTGTAGGCCCCACCTCTTTATGGATGATATGTCAAAGAATTTAAGAACATACTTCATTCAATCCACCATATAGAATACGGTGAAAGATGGAAAGTTTTCCTCAGAAGACAAGAAACAAACTAGGATATCTATTCTCACCACTTCTTTACAACATTGTACTAGAGATCTAGGCCCAGCGATTAGGCATGATAAAGAAATATGTGTTCAGATTGGACAGAAGGAAGAAAAACTATCTCAATTTGCATACGACATCATCTTATATATAGAAAATTGTAAGAAATACAGTAAAATACTATTAGAGCTAATAAATGGTTTCAAAGACTGCAAGATAGAAGACTGACATATAAAAACCAGTAGTTTATGGGTGGTAGAGTGGAGGGCCAGCAAAAAAGAGGAAGACCCTCAGTGAGATGGATTGACAAATGGCTACAACAATGGATTAAAATGTAGTAATAATTGTGAGGAAGGTGCAGGACCAGACAGCATTTCTTTCTGTTGTACATGGGGCCATTTTGAGTTGGAACTGACTCCACAGCACCAAACAACCACAGTGGTTTATTGGTGGTGGTTGCATAATGTGATAAACGTAATTAATACCACTAACCTGTACACTTGAAAAATGTTGAATTGCAAATGTTGTGTTATATATATTTTTACGACAATAAAAAAATCCTACCTTCAGTGTTCTCAGGTACAGTATCTTTGACAGCGTTTGATGCAGATTCTTAAGAAACACAAATATTAGAAAGAAAGATATGGAGAGAGTAGTCTACCCATTTCTCTCTACTCAATGTCACGCTGGTTGACTTAAGATCACTACCACTCTTTCCCCTGGGTTCTCAGACTTTCCCTGGGGTCTGTGGACTCCGAGGACCTCAAGACACCATTGCTCAGAGTTTGGAGACCTCAGGATGAGAGGGAGGATGTGAAGGAATTCCCCCTTAATATCTCACTTCTTTTGGACCATTCTAGCTCTGAGACTCATCTTATGAACCAGAAATTTCCACTGCTATGGACACACACACATTGGGTTACTTCTATCTTGGAAGAAGAACAGGCAGAATGTTCCTTAGAAGTGATGGTGGGAGACTTTCTCTCGAGTACTCTGGATATGTTATAGGAGGGACAAGCTCATGGGGAAGGACAACATGCTTGGTAAAGTAGAGGGTCAGCCAAAAAGAGGAAGGCTCTCAAGGAGATGGACTGACACAGTGGCTACAACAATGAGCTCAAACATAGCAACAACTGTGAGCATAGTGCAGGACCAGACCATGTTTCATTCTCCTTTACATAGGTCACTATGAGTCGGAAGTGACTCGACAGCACCTAACAACAACAACAACAACAACATTCAGTTAGATGAGTAGAATGCACAGACCCTGAGCCAGGCTCAGAGCATCTGCTCATGAGAGCCTTGTGTGAAGTTGGAAATATTCTCTGTGCATTGTCCAATATGACAGGCAGTAGCATATAAGGCTCTTGGGCATTTCAAATGTGACCATTGTGATTTAGAGGTTGTATTTTTTGTTGTAGTCAATTGAATTGATTAATTAATTAGTGAAATTAATTTTATAGATTCAGCTTTTGAGATCCAACAATGAGGAAGGTGTAAACTTCTTTGCCCTTCCTTGCGGAATAGTTTGCTTGCCTGATCTAATCGTTCATTCGATAGGAACTTCCTGAGCACCTGTACTAGTGACAGGCACTACCGAAGGCCCTGAGGATAACAGGAGTAAGGCCAACACCCATGCTCTATAGGACTTCTCATCAGGAAGGCCAGCCTGTAAACAGAGGTGAAAAGCAACACCCAGGAAACCCTGTGCTAGGCATAATCAGATCAGTGAGAGTAGAGGGAGTCAGGGCCACTTCACTATCTTCAAGGGCCCAGGCTTGACAACTCTGACACTGAATTTGAGTTTGGCCAAACACCTCAGCTTAGTCTGGCGCCCAACGAGGCGGGAAAATCTGAGGGGGGAAACATTCTGCACCTCAACTAGATCATAAATCACAATCCAGGGGTATGTTGCTCAGACACTTATTGGGGTCCAAATGGGGTTGCACTGGGCTGAGTACTGGGATACAGGAAGGGATGAGGCAGACATAGTCACTGCCCTTGTGATGAATGCTCATGGCCTGGAGTCCTGTCGTCATGAGAGGGAGGGTAGAGAGAGAGTTTGGGCCTGAGAAGTCCCAAGTCTTTTCAGAGAATGTCTGCAACTTATATCCTTCAAGCCATAAAGGAAATCTGCAAGGACTCCTGGACTGAGATCAGCCCACATCTCTCTGCTGACCTGAGCAGCCATGGAGATGGGAGTTTTTTTTATGAAGAAAGTCAACTCTGGCATTCAGGCTGTTTGAGGGGATATAAATCTAGGGAAACACACAGACACGTACATACTCAGAATCAAAGCACGTGGATTCATACGTAGACACAGCTCATCCTTACAGAGACCAACACACACTACCTCAAGAGAACACAACTGCTTGTAGAGATTCTGACCTAGAAGGCAATTTGTTACCCCACACCCCAAACCTCATTCCCACTGGGAATCTCAAATCAGAGTGGCTCTACAGACTGAAGCCAGCAAGGAAGCCCTGCCTTTCTTATCATTGAGATTCTGTCAGCAAGTGAGTGAGTGCAGAATACATACCAAAGTGGATGACTCTTTTGACGACCTGTGGTTACAGAAAGGAAAACACTATGAGGATCCCAGCATGACTCATACTGTTTGTATAGGTCTTTGGTTCTCTTGAAATTTTTTGAAAATCACATGTGACACAGTGAATGAATCAAAGCCCCAAGATAAATGATAAAGGACACCTGTGGAAAAGGCACAAGCTATTCCTGGAGGATGTATATTTCCAGTCCATTTCTCATGGTAATTACAAAATCCTTAATGCAGTGTGAATGTTCCAATGAAGAAAATGCTCCCTGCCGTAGTTTATGACCTGGCAGTATCATTTTTGAATACCCTCGTGAATCAGGTACCAGTGGGTAAAAGGGTCCCCTTGATGCCTCTCTCCAGCCGTCCCAGAAAAACTATCATGTATAATGTACTTCAGCATGTTTGTATATCTGATATTAAATGAAAAAGAAACAAACCAAGAAAGATACGTTTCTACCTCGAAGATTGACAACCTCACCTTCGCACTACATGGAATCTCTTTGTCCTCACTCTTCGTAGGTACGTTCGTGACTGAGTCATCCAGGGAATCTGGGAGGATACAGAGTAACTGTCAGTGTATTCATGGTGGTACATACAAATTTTCCAGGGGAATTTATTTGCTTGCTTTGGAAGACGGCCAAGAGTTTATGTGTGTGTTTGGTTAAAAAGTAGGAACTGCTATTGTGTCATCCTGTTTGTTGGAAGAGCGATGGCAGAGGAGATTAAGAAGAAAGAAATAAAAGACAGAGTCCTTAGTATTATTGTAGCTATGTTTGTAGCAATCTAAAGCAGGACAACTCAATCTAGAACCAGTACTGAAAGCACTCTGTGATTCAATGACACAGTCCCATTACTTGTCCTCTCTGTTTTCAAGTCCAACTAAATTGCCAGTATCCTCTGGCATCTTCCAGACCACGCCAGCCTCCATGGCATCACGTATCACATATGCTGCCACTGCATTTATCTTTGGTTGTATGGCTTGTGGATTTGCATAAAAGTAATGTTTCATTTGGGGACAGGATTATATTCTAAGCATAACATTTTATTGTTTTTGTTCATTATGTCTTCATCACAAAGATCATGAAGTATAAAAAAAAAATGAAGTATAGAGGTCGGAAAATACTGATATCCTACCATTTAAAAATAACCATCCTTAAGCATATGACTTTTAACTCCTGACTTTTTTTTTCCCCCTGTAAATTCTATGTGTATTCATTGGGTGAAGTGGCTGTCCATGATTGTACTAGCCAATGGTGAGAAAGTTCATTAACAGGTTGATGCAATGTTTGCACACTAAGGGTTTACAACCCAGTGCCAAGAGAGTTACAACAAGGGTGTTTGACAACAGGTTAATACCCAGATGGTAGTGTGAGTTGTGGAGCCTTGGTGTTCTAGTGGTTAAGACTCGGCTGAGAACCAAAAGGTTAGGCCTTTTTGACTAGCAACATTCTTTAAAGAGGTGGAAAAACTAATCGTTTACTTTCTGTGGAAAGGGAAGAGATCCCAGATCAGTAAAGCACTATTGAAGAAGAAGAATTAAGTATGAGGACTCCCAACACCTAACCTCAGAACCTCCTATACAGCTACTTTAGTCAAAATAGCCCAGTAGTGGTGCGACAAAAGATACACTGAGCAGTGAAACAGAAATTGAGAGCCCGGATGTTAACCCATCCAAGTAAGGTCATCTGATCTTCTACAGAGGCCGAAAGTTCATCAAATGGGGGAAGGTAAAAAGAATCTTTATTTCAAATGGTGCTGGTAAAACTGCTTGTGCATTTGCAAAAAAAGGCAGGACTCATACTTCACACCATACACAAAAACTAATTCAAATTGATAAAAACCTAAATATAAATCCAAAAACTATAAAGATCATACCCAACCACCCAGTGCCATTGAGTCAATTCCGACTCATAGTGACCTTATAGTACATAGGAGAGAAAATAGGGTCAACACTAGAGGTCCTAATACATGGCTGAAACAGGATACAAAT
This sequence comes from Loxodonta africana, assembly GCF_030014295.1. Classification (NCBI taxonomy): domain Eukaryota; kingdom Metazoa; phylum Chordata; class Mammalia; order Proboscidea; family Elephantidae; genus Loxodonta; species Loxodonta africana. The sequence goes on from NC_087360.1 coordinate 31,752,361, forward strand.
CATAACTAGAAATATACAGACACCAGAAGATAAGCTAGATAACTGAGATCTACTAAATGTTTTTTTTTTTTTTTTTTTATATTCATCAAAAGACTTCACAAAAGAGTAAAAAGGGAACCAACAGACTGGGAAAAATTGTTTGGCTATGACAAACCTGACAAAGCCCTGATCTCTAAAATATAGGAATAACCAACACCTTAACAACAAAAAGACAGATAATCCCATTAAAATATAGGTGAAGTCTGTGAACAGACACCTCACCAAAGAAGACATTCTGTTGACTAACAGACACATGAGGAAATGCTCTCGACCACTGGCCATTAGAGAAATGCAAATCAAAACCACAATGAGATTCCATCTCACCAGGCATTACTGGCATGAATCAGAAAAAAAAAAAAGAACAATTGGATGGGCTGCAGGGACACTGGAACTCTTATGCACTGCTGATGGGAGTGCAAAATGGTACAACAATAAGGAAAATGAAATGGCACTTCCTTTGAAACAAGAAATAGAAATACCATATGATCCAGCAATCTCATGCCTAGGAATATATCCTAAAGAAATAAGACATGTCCCATGAAGAGACATATACACACCGATGTTCACTGCAACATTATTCACATTAGTAAAGACATGGAAATGACCTAAGTGCCTGCCTCATCAACAGATGGATGGATAAACAAACTATAGTGCATACACACAATGGGATACTACACAATGAGAAGGAAAAATGATGAATCTGGGAAACATCTCACAACATGGATGAATCCTGTGGGCCTTATGCTGAATTAAATGAGTCAATCACAAAAGGACAAATACTGTATACCACTATCATAAAAAACACATGAAAAGGTTTACACACAAAAAGAAACAATCTTTGATGATTACGAGGGCAGGGAGAGATGGGGACTGAAAAACACTAAATAGACAATAGATAAGTGCTAACTTTGGAGAAGGGTGAGGCCATATGCAATATTGGGGAAGCCAGCACACCTTGTACAAGGCAAGGTCATGGAAGCTCCACAGACACATTCCAAGTCCCAGAGTGATCAAATACTGGGCTGAGGGCTGGGACCATGGTTTCACAGCATATCTTCCTCAACTGGCATAACGTAGTTCACAAAAAAAATATTCTACATCCTACTTTGGTGAGTAACGTCTTGGTCTTAAAAGCTTGTGAGCACGTATCTAAGATACTTCAAGGGTTTCAGTCTGTCTGGAGCATGGGAGAATGAAGAAAACCAAAGAGACAAGGGAGAGGTTATTCCAAAGGACTAATGGACCACAACTACCACAGCCTCCACCAGACTGAGTCTAACACAACGAGATGGTGCTGGGCTACCACCACTAACTGCTCTGAAAGGAAGTACAATAGAGTGTCCTGGACCGAACTGAAGAAAAATGTGGAACAAAATTCCATTTCACACACATACACAAAATGATGATCAGACTTAGTAGTCTGACAAATACTGGAGAAACCCCAAGAATAGGGCCACGAGACATAGGACTTCTCATCAGGAAGGCCAGCCTGTAAACAGGTGAAGAACATCACCTAAGAAATCCTGTGCTAGGCACAATCAGATCAGCGAGATTAGAGGAGATCAGGGCTACTTCACTATGTTCAAGAGACCATGCTTCACACCTTTGACACTGAATTCGAGTTTGGGCAGACACCTTAGCTTACTTTGGGGCCCAACAAGGCTAGAAAATCTGAGGAGGGAATCTTCCTTCCATCTCCACTAGATCGTAGCTCACAGTCCATGGGTGGACCCTCAGACATTTATTGGGGTCCAAATGGGGTCACACAGGGCTGAGCATTGGGATAGAAGAAGGCATGAGGCAGACATAGTCACTGCCCTTGTGGTGATTACTCATGGCCAGTAGCCCTGTCCTCATGACAGGGAGGATACAGAGACGGTTTGAGCCTGAGAAGTCCCAAACATTTTCAGAGGATCTCTGCAACTTATATCCTCCAAACCATAAAGGAGAGCTGCAAGGACACATGGACTGGGATCAGCCCACATCCCTCTGCCGACCTGAGCAGCCATGGAGATTGGATGTTTTCTATAAAGAAAGTCAACTCTGGCATTCGGGATGTTTGAGGGGATATAAATCTAGTGAAACACACAGACACGTGCACACTCAGAATCAGAGCGCATAGACTCTCATGTAGACACACCTTGCCCTCACGCACATAAACTTTCGCCACCTAAAGAGAACACAACTGCTTGTACAGATCTTGACCTAGAAGGCAATTTGTTACCCCACACCCCAATCTTCATTCCCACTAAAAACAAACCAACGGAGGCGGGGCCAAGATGGCGGACTAGGTGGACGCTACCGCGGATCCCTCTTGCAACAAAGACTCGGAAAAACAAGTGAATCGATCACATACATAACAATCTATGAACCCTGAACAACAAACACAGATTTAGAGACGGAGAACGAACAAATACAGGGAGGCAGCGATTGTTTTCAGAGCCTGGAGCCAGCGTACCAGTCAGCAGATTTTCTGGAAAAACTAGTTTCCCAGTGATGGCTCGGAGACAGCAGTCCATATCAAACCACATAAAGAAGCAGACCATGACAGCTTCTCCAACCCCCCAAACAAAAGAATCAAAATCTTTCCCAAATGAAGATACAATCCTGGAATTATCAGATACAGAATATAAAAAACTAATTTACAGAATGCTTCAAGACATCACAAACGAAATAAGGCAAACTGCAGAAAAAGCCAAGGAACACACCGATAAAACTTTGGAAGAACTCAAAAAGATTATTCAAGAACATAGTGGAAAAATTAATAAGTTGCAAGAATCCATAGAGAGACAGCATGTAGAAATCCAAAAGATTAACAATAAAATTACAGAATTAGACAACCCAATAGGAAGTCAGAGGAGCAGACTCGAGCAATTAGAATGCAGACTGGGACATCTGGAGGACCAGGGAATCAACACCAACATAGCTGAAAAAAAATCAGATAAAAGAATTAAAAAAAATGAAGAAACCCTAAGAATCATGTGGGACTCTATCAAGAAGGATAACTTGCGGGTGATTGGAGTCCCAGAACAGGGAGGGGGGACAGAAAACACAGAGAAAATAGTTGAAGAACTCCTGACATAAAACTTCCCTGACATCATGAAAGACGAAAGGATATCTATCCAAGATGCTCTTCGAACCCCATTTAAGATTGATCCAAAAAGAAAAACACCAAGACATATTATCATCAAACTCGCCAAAACCAAGATAAACAGAAAATTTTAAAAGCAGCCAGGGATAAAAGAAAGGTTTCCTTCAAGGGAGAATCAATAAGAATAAGTTCAGACTACTCAGCAGAAGCCATGCAGGCAAGAAGGGAATGGGACGACATATACAGAGCACTGAAGGAGAAAAACTGCCAGCCAAGGATCATATATCCAGCAAAACTCTCTCTGAAATATGAAGGCGAAATTAAGATATTTACAGATAAACACAAGTTTAGAGAATTTGCAAAAACCAAACCAAAGCTACGAGAAATACTAAAGGATATTGTTTGGTCAGAAAACCAATAATATCAGATACCAGCACAATACAAGGTCACAAAACAGAACGTCCTGATATCAACTCAAATAGGGAAATCACAAAAACAAACAAATTAAGATTAATTAAAAAATAATAATAATACACATAACAGGGAATCATGGAAGTCAATAGGTAAAAGATCACAACAATCAAAAAGAGGGACTAAATACAGGAGGCATTGAACTGCCAGATGGAGAGTGATACAAGGCGATATAGAACGATACAAGTTAGGTTTTTACTTAGAAAAATAGGGGTAAATAATAAGGTAACCACAAAAAAGGTATAACAACTCCATAACTCAAGATAAAAGCCAAGAAAAATGTAACGACTCAACTAACATAAAGTCAAACACTATGAAAATGGGGATTTCACAATTTACTAAGAAAAACGTCTCAGCACAAAAAAGTATGTGGAAAAATGAAATTGCCAACAACACACATGAAAAGGCATCAAAATGACAGCACTAACTAAGAGCCCGAGAGACAGAAAGGGCCACATGAACCAGAGACCTACATCATCCTGAGACCAGAAGAACTAGTTGGTGCCCGGCCACAATCGATGACTGCCCTGACAGGGAGCACAGCAGAGGACCCCCGAGGGAGCAGGAGATCAGTGGGATGCAGACCCCAAATTCTCATAAAAAGACCAAACTTAATGGTCTGACTGAGACTGGAGGAATCCCGGCAGCCATGCTCCCCAGACCTTCAGTTGACACAGGACAGGAACCATCCCCGAAGACAACTCATCAGAAATGAAAGGGACTGGTCATCACGTGGGAGAGAGACGCTGATGAAGAGTGAGCTAATTATATCAGGTGGACACTTGAGATTGTGTTGGCAACTCTTGTCTGGAGGGGGGATGGGAGGTTAGAGAGAGAGGGAAGCCGGCAATATTGTCAAGAAAGGAGAGCCTGAAAGGGCTGACTCAAGACGGGAGAGCAAGTGGGAATAGGGAGTGAGATGTATGTAAACTTATATGTGACAGACTGATTGGATTTGGAAACGTTCACTTGAAGCTTAATAAAAGTTATTAAAAAAAAAACTTATTTATCTGTAATTACGCTGAATGTAAATGGACTAAATGCACCAATAAAGAGACAGAGAGTCACGAACTGAATAAAGATACACGATCCATCTATATGCTGCCTACAAGAGACACATCTTAGACTTAGAGACACAAACAAACTAAAACTCAAAGGATGGAAAAAAATATATCAAGCAAACAATAAGCAAAAAAGAAGAGGAGTAGCAATATTAATTTCTGACAAAATAGACTTTAGACTTAAATCCACCACAAAGGATAAAGAAGGACACTATATAATGATAAAAGGGACAATTGATCAGGAAGACGTAACCATATTAAATATTTATGTACCCAGTGACAGGGCTGCAAGATACATAAATCAAATTTTAACAGAATTGAAAAGTGAGATAGACACCTCCAGAATTATAGTAGGAGACTTCAACACACCACTTTCGGAGAAGGACAGGACATCCAGTAAGAAGCTCAATAGAGACACGGAAGACCTACTTACAACAATCAACCAACTTGACCTCATTGACTTATACAGAACTCTCCACCCAACTACTGCAAAGTATACTTTTTTTCTAGAGCACATGGAACATTCTCTAGAATAGACCACATATTAGGTCATAAAACAAACCTTTGCAGAGTCCAAAACATCAAAATATTACAAAGCATCTTCTCAGACCACAAGGCAATAAAACTAGAAATCAATAACAGAAAAACTAGGGAAAAGAAATCAAATACTTGGAAAATGAACAATACCCTCCTGAAAAAAGACTGGGTTATAGAAGACATTAAGGAGGGAATAAGGAAATTCATAGAATGCAACAAGAATGAAAATACTTCCTATCAAAACCTCTGGAACACAGCAAAAGCAGTGCTCAGAGGCCAATTTATATCGATAAATGCACACATACAAAAAGAAGAAAGAGCCAAAATCAGAGAACTGTCCCTACAACTTGAACAAATAGAAAGTGAGCAACAAAAGAACCCATCAGGCACCAGAAGAAAACAAATAATAAAAATTAGAGCTGAACTAAATGAATTAGAGAATAGAAAAACAATTGAAAGAATTAACAAAGCCAAAAGCTGGTTCTTTGAAAAAATTAAAAAAATTGATAAACCCTTGGCTAGACTGACTAAAGAAATACAGGAAAGGAAACAAATAACCCGAATAAGAAACGAGAAGAACCACATCACAACAGAACCAAATGAAATTAAAAGAATCATTTCAGATTACTACGAAAAATTGTACTCTAACAAATTTGAAAACCTAGAAGAAATGGATGAATTCTTGGAAAAACACTACCTACCTAAACTAACACATTCAGAAGTAGAACAACTAAATAGACCCATAACAAAAAAAGAGATTGAAACGGTAATCAAAAAACTTCCAACAAAAAAATGCCCTGGCCCGGAGGGCTTCACTGCAGAGTTCTACCAAACTTTCAGAGAAGACTTAACACCACTACTACTGAAGGTATTTCAAAGCATAGAAGAAGACGGAATACTACCCAACTCATTCTATGAAGCCACCATCTCCCTGATACCAAAACCAGGTAAAGACATTACAAAAAAAGAAAATTATAGACCTATATCCCTCATGAACATAGACGCAAAAATCCTCAACAAAATTCTAGCCAATAGAATCCAACAACACATCAAAAAAATAATTCACCCTGATCAAGTGGGATTTATACCAGGTATGCAAGGCTGGTTTAATATCAGAAAAACCATTAATGTAATCCATCACATAAATAAAACAAAAGATAAAAACCACATGATCTTATCAATTGATGCAGAAAAGGCATTTGACAAAGTCCAACACCCATTTATGATAAAAACTCTTACCAAAATAGGAATCGAAGGAAAATTCCTCAACATAATAAAGGGCATCTATGCAAAGCCAACAGCCAATATCACTCTAAATGGAGAGAGCCTGAAAGCATTTCCCTTGAGAACGGGAACCAGACAAGGATGCCCTTTATCACCGCTCTTATTCAACATCGTACTTGAAGTCCTAGCCAGGGCAATTAGGCTAGACAAAGAAATAAAGGGTATCCGGATTGGCAAGGAGGAAGTAAAGTTATCACTATTTGCAGATGACATGATCTTATACACAGAAAACCCTAAGGAATCCTCCAGAAAACTACTGAAACTAATAGAAGAGTTTGGCAGAGTCTCAGGTTATAAAATAAACATACAAAAATCACTTGGATTCCTCTACATCAACAAAAAGAACACCGAAGAGGAAATAACCAAATCAATACCATTCACAGTAGCCCCCAAGAAGATAAGATACTTAGGAATAAATCTTACCAAAGATGTAAAAGACCTATACAAAGAAAACTACAAAGCTCTACTACAAGAAATTCAAAAGGACATACTTAAGTGGAAAAACATACCTTGCTCATGGATAGGAAGACTTAACATAGTAAAAATGTCTATTCTACCAAAAGCCATCTATACATTTAACGCACTTCCGATCCAAATTCCAATGTCATATTTTAAGGGGATAGAGAAACAAATCACCAATTTCATATGGAAGGGAAAGAAGCCCCAGATAAGCAAAGCACTACTGAAAAAGAAGAAGAAAGTGGGAGGCCTCACCTTACCTGATTTCAGAACCTATTATACAGCCACAGTAGTCAAAACAGCCTGGTACTGGTACAACAACAGGCACATAGACCAATGGAACAGAATTGAGAACCCAGACATAGATCCATCCACGTATGAGCAGCTGATATTTGACAAAGGACCAGTGTCAGTTAATTGGGGAAAAGATAGTCTTTTTAACAAATGGTGCTGGCATAATCGGATATCCATTTGCAAAAGAATGAAACAGGACCCATACCTCACACCATGCACAAAAACTAACTCCAAGTGGATCAAAGACCTAAACATAAAGACTAAAACGATAAAGATCATGGAAGAAAAAATAGGGACAACCCTAGGAGCCCTAATACAAGGCATAAACAGAATACAAAACATTACCAAAAATGATGAAGAGAAATCCGATAACTGGGAGCTCCTAAAAATCAAACACCTATGCTCATCTAAAGACTTCACCAAAAGAGTAAAAAGACTACCTACAGACTGGGAAAGAATTTTCAGCTATGACATCTCCGACCAGCACCTGATCTCTAAAATCTACATGATTCTGTCAAAGCTCAACCACAAAAAGACAAACAACCCAATCAAGAAGTGGGCAAAGGATATGAACACACATTTCACTAACGAAGATACTCAGGCAGGCAACGGATACATGAGAAAATGCTCTCAATCATTAGCCATTAGAGAAATGCAAATTAAAACTACGATGAGATTCCATCTCACACCAACAAGGCTGGCATTAATCCAAAAAACACAAAATAATAAATGTTGGAGAGGCTGCGGAGAGATTGGAACTCTCATACACGGCTGGTGTGAATGCAAAATGGTACAACCACTTTGGAAATCTATCTGGCGTTATCTTAAACAGTTAGAAATAGAACTACCATACAACCCGGAAATCCCACTCCTCGGAATATACCCTAGAGATACAAGAGCCTTCACACAAACAGATATATGCACACCCATGTTTATTGCAGCTCTGTTTACAATAGCAAAAAGCTGGAAGCAACCAAGGTGTCCATCAACGGATGAATGGGTAAATAAATTGTGGTATATTCACACAATGAAATACTACGCATCGATAAAGAACAGTGACGAACCTGCGAAACATTTCATAACATGGAGGAACCTGGAAGGCATTATGCTGAGCGAAATTAGTCAGAGGCAAAAGGACAAATATTGTATAAGACCACTATTATAAGATCTTGAGAAATAGTAAAAACTGAGAAGAACACACACTTTTGTGGTTACGAAGGCGGGAGGGAGGGAGGGAGGCAGAGGGTTTTTTATTGATTAATCAGTAGATAAGAACTGCTTTGGGTGAAGGGAAAGACAACACTCAATACATGGAAGGTCAGCTCAGTTGGACTGGACCAAAAGCAAAGAAGTTTCCGGGATAAAATGAATGCTTCAAAGGTCAGCGGAGCAGGGGCGGGGGTCTGGGGAACATGGTTTGAGGGGACTTCTAAGTCAATTGGCAAAATAATTCTATTATGAAAACATTCTGCATCCCACTTTGAAATGTGGCATCTGGGGTCTTAAATGCTAACAAGCGGCCATCTAAGATGCATCAATTGGTCTCAACCCACCTGGAGCAAAGGAAAATGAAGAACACCAAGGTCACACGACAACTAAGAGCCCAAGAGACAGAAAGGGCCACAGGAACCAGAGACCTACATCATCCTGAGACCAGAAGACCTAGTTGGTGCCCGGCCACAATCGATGACTGCCCTGACAGGGAGCACAACAGAGAACTCCTGAGGGAACAGGAGATCAGTGAGATGCAGACCCCAAATTCTCATAAAAAGACCATACTTAATGGTCTGACTGAGACTAGAGGAATCCCGGCAGCCATGCTCCCCAGACCTTCTGTTGGCACAGGACAGGAACCATTCCCAAAGACAACTCATCAGACATGAAAGGGACTGGTCAGCACGTGGGAGAGAGATGCTGATGAAGAGTGAGCTAATTATATCAGGTGGTCACTTGAGAGTGTGTTGGCAACTCTTGTCTGGAGGGGGGATGGGTGGATAGAGAGAGAGGGAAGCTGGCAAAATTGTCATGAAAGGAGAGACTGTGAAAGAGCTGACTCAATAGAGGGAGAGCAAGTGGGAGTACGGAGTAAGATGTATGTGAACTTATATGTGACAGACTGATTGGATTTGTAAACGTTCACTTGAAGCTTAATAAAAGTTAATAAAAAAAAAAAAAACCCAACATTCCCACTAGGAATCTCAAATTGGAGTGGCTCTACAGACCGAAGCCAGCAAGGAAGCCCTGCCTTTCTTATCAAGATTTTCCTCAGCAAGTGACTGTAGAATACGTACCAACGTGGATGACTCTTGTGATGACCTGCAGTTACAGAAAAGAAAACACTATGAGGATCCCAGGATGACTCATAATGTTTGCACAGGTCTTTTGTTCTCCTGAAATTTTTTTGAAAATTACATGTGACACATTGATTGAATCAAAGCCCCAAGACAAATGATAAAGGACACCTGTGGAAAAGGCACGAGCTATTCCTGGAGGATGTATATTTCAAGTCCATTTCTCATGGTAATTACAAAATCCTTAATCCAGGGCAAATTTTCTAATGAAGAAAATACTCCCTGCCATAGTTTATGACCTGGCAGTATCATTTTTGAATACCCTCATGAATCAAGTACCAGTTGGTAAGAGGGTCCCCTTAATGTCTCTCTCTCCAGCCCTCCCGAATAATCTATCATCTATAATGTACTTCACCATGCTTGTTTATCTGATACGAAATGAAAAAGAAACAAACCAAGAAATCTACATTTCTACCTCAGACAAAGATTAACACCCTCACCTTGGCACTGGATGGGACCTCCTTGTCCTCAGTGTGTGGGTACGTTCTTGAATGAGTCATCCAGGGAACCTGGGAGGACACAGTAACTGTCAGTATATTCATGGCAGTACATATTAATTTTCCAGAGAAATTTATTTGCTTATTTTTGAAAACATGCAAGATTTTATGTGTGTGTTTTTTAAAATAGGAACTGCTATTGGGTCATCCTGTTTGTTGGAAGAGCAACGGCAGAGGAGATTAAGATGAAAGAAATAAAAAACAGAGTCCTTAGTATTATTGTAACTAAGTTTGTAGGAATTTAAAGCAGCACGACTCAGTCTACAACCAGTATTAAAGCACTCTGTGATTCAATGACACAGTCCCGTTTTGAAGCCCAGCTAAATTGCCAGTATTCTCTGGTATCTTCCAGACCATGCCAGCCTCCATGGCATCACGTATCACATATGCTGGAACTGCATTCATCCTTGGTTGTATGGCGTGTGGATTTGAATAAAAGCAGTCTTTCATTTGGGGACAGGATTAAATTCTAAGCATAACATTCTATTGTATTCATTCATTATTTCTCTTTATCATATAGATCATCAAGTATAATCCACTAAAAGAGGTTGGAAAATACTGATATCCTATCATTTAAACATAACCATCATTAAGCATATGACTTGTAACTCCCGACTTTTCTTATTTTTCTTTCTTTCTTCTTCTTCTTCTTTTTTTTTTTACTGTAAATTGTATGTGTATTCATTGGGAGAAGTGGCTGTCCATGATCGTGCTAGCCAACAGTGAGAAAGTTCATTAACAGGTTGATGCAGGGTTTGCACACTGAGGGTTTACAACCTAGTGCCAAGAGAGTTACAACAAGGGTTTCTGACAACAGGTTAATAGCCAGGTGGTACTGTGAGTTGTGGAGCCTTGGTGCCCTTACGGTTAAGACTTGGCTGAGAACCAAAAGGTTAGCAGTTCATATCCACCAGCCACTCTTTGCAAAACTATGGGGCAATTCTACTCTGTCCTATAGTGTCTCTATGAGTTGGAACTGTCTAGATGGCTTCTAACAACAACAACTGTGAGTTATCTGTCAGTGTCCCTGGGGTATGAAGCTCATATGGTGTGAGCATTTCTAGGGCTGTGGTTATAATGTCATCAAATACACTATCACCTTGATACTTATCTGCTTTGGCCAGGTAGTCGGGAGCAACCACAACACTGACAGAGTTTGAACCAGTTCTTCTGTTTCTTGACTTTTAACTCTCAGGATCTGTGGCTACTCAGAAAAGCATGTGGGCTTTGTATGGGTTTTCATAGTAATGACTATGGCAACATCTGTATTAAAATGTTCTTGTAGCTTCCCTGGTTATGTTACCAAGGGGACAGTGTACAATAATGGGCAGGATTTGGGATCTCTGTAGGCTTGAGTACTTCCAGACATATACATGGAGACTGGAACTCCCTTGCACAGTGACTGATGAGCCCATGGCTGAGAAAGAAGTGTGGTTCAGAAGTTCAGAGCATCATTACTGGGGGCAACACTTGGGTACACATTTTGGCCCTTCCACCTAAGAGCTCAATTATTGGGGCCATTCATCTCTGCACCTCAGTGTCTCTATCAGAGGGGTGGAGTCAGTGAACTATTGTCAAGGTACAGCTGTGATGAAAGTTGAACAACCTAATGTTGGGGATTTTTTGGAGAAATTTGACACTGACTATTGTGCTGTGTAAGTGGGACATATCTCCTGAAGAGAGACTCACACTCACACATACTCCCACGCAGTTTCACAGTCACAATACAGAGACACACACAGACAGCCACTAACCCCACGGACACGATCCTACACTGACAAAAAAAAAAAAAAAAAAATCCAGCGTAGCTAGGGGCTCTGGAAACATAGCAGTAGTTCTTTACCTGGGAAATCATTTTGAGGTGAAAAATTTTTTTTTTTTTTTATCCATGCAGGTACTAGCCAACCAATACTGGAATAGTTCATTAAGGAGGGGTGGTACTGGCTGAGGTCTCTAACTCAGTTGTGCAAGGGAGTTGGGAGAAATGTGCTGGACACCAGTTTAATAATCAAGTGGATCTTGTAGTTCTTATTTGTCCTGGAGTGAGGTGTTGGCAGCATTTGAGCATTTGTAATTCTCATGGTGATAATACTATCAATTACCACTAAAATATTTTCTTGATTTTTGTTTTTGCTCAGTTGCTGAGGACACCAGCAATGGCAGAAATTGACAAGAATGGCATAAGTATTGCCTCTGAACGTTCAGAATCTGTGAGCTGACCAGAAGCATGTGTGGTTTCTATGTGCTTTTCATGCTAATGACTGTGACATGTCTGTGGCGATACGCACTGATAGCTGCCTGGGCTGCGTGCACAATGAGGCTACCTTCTAATGATGCACAGTGTTTGTGATCTTTGTAGGCCTGGGTACTTTGAGGCATATTTACTGATGCTGAAACTCTTTTGTACTGTACTAATGATCCCATGACTGAGTGTTGAGTGCAGATCATTGGTTCAGAGCATCAGCATTACAGCCACATCTGGTTGGACATTTTGGCTCTTCCACTTAGGAGTTCATGACCTTGGTCACATTCATCTCTGCACCTCACTTTCTCCCCCCGTGAGTGAGGATAGTAAACAAGCTAGGATTATGTCTGTGGTGAAGGTTGGATGTGTTACAGTACGTAATGTGTACAATGTAAATGCTCCAGAAGGTTCACGAGAGGTGAAATATCTTGCCTGAGATCTCATAGTTGAACACTTAGAGCTGCGTTCAAAGCCAGGATTCTGACATCCCACGCCATTGCTCTTTACCTGGCACACGGCTGCTTTGCCTAAAAACAGCGCTGTCTCTCAATCCTAACCAGTACTGAATTAATCAGATAAGGTGTCAAAGAAAGTTACTGGTGACTGCATGAGTCCACAATCAGTGGCCACTCTGCCAAAGTATGCAGGATTGTTCTCCAGAATGAATGGATTGTCTGGCCCTTGGTCAACAGACAACTGGTCAACTGAGATAAACACCAGTTTACTGGGGAAGGGGCATGATCTATTATAAAACCTCTTGTTTTCTAAAACCTGTGAAACAATATCATCTGGCATTTTTTACTGCTCATAACTATAGGTGCCTGAAAATACAAAGTTACCAAGTCATTGCAATGCCTGTAGCATAGCTTTTAGAAAGATCTCCCAGGGAAGTCTCAAAGGACTAAGTCACACGTTACATCAAAACAATATCGAGACTCATTCTTTTTTCTAGCTTCTTAGTGTACTTAATTAGCTTCCAGGCTCTATCATTTCGTTACCCAATTTTCCTACCACTGTGTGTTGACAGACTGGCTACTCATTGGGTACTTGAGATAAACATTCACCATATTTTCTCCATGCTTATCTCTGGGAAGTGAATGGGTTGGGTGATAGGTAGAATTGATTCTCCTTCAAATAGGAGTTTTGGATAACTCCCATGTATAAAAGTAAATGCGTGTTTCTTTTCAAAACTGATGCCTAGACACACACATTCCTATGAGTTGTTTCGGTAGTTATATGAATGGAAGCAACATGCCCTCAAGTACCAAACTAAGTATACATTTCAGGATATAGGGTAGAAGGAAAATATATTAAAAAGCAAAAGTAGGTAGACTTCATTCTGTGAAATGGCTCCCTACACTTCACAACAATTGCAGATTACTCCAAAACTCTGAAACTAATAATTTTAGTAGGTTCTTGACGAGGTCAAAACAGCATTAAAATAGACCTTGCCATATTTCCCCTGAGAGTACCTAATGAGGAGGTGAGAGGTACAGGATATATACGAAGTAGTACATTTTTCTAAGGGAGATAAAGTTTTACCAGCAACCTGCTTGATAGAAGAATCAAATATGTAAATTAGAGTATAAAACAAATCTATAAAAGACTTTTAAAACTGTGCATGGCTGTATGAAGAGGAGAATTTTTTTTAAGTGAAAATACTTTTCAAGAAAATTTTCCTAGCCCATTTGGAGGGGCAGCATTCAAAAGGTCAATGAACATACCTCTTAAGCAGCAATTCATATTTCCCATCCTAGATGAAAGTGGTGTGAAAGCAAGAACTTTTCTATGTGCTGCCAACCCTTAAAACCTCAGCCCACAGAGTGAGAGAGAGAAGAGAGGGCAAGTTGTATATCACAACATGACCATGGAAACAGCTTATCACAGAATTTTCAGACCGAATGTTCTCTATTCTCCAATATTCAGACATGCTGCTATTTAGATGTGTGCTTTTATGTGTACAAGTGTGTCATTTATGAGTAAATATTTTGCTTCAAAAACTGAACCCCAGAACCACGTTATTATTCTCTGTTTTTGAAAACAAGTTGTAGGAGGGAAAATGACTTGTAACCCACCCAGTAAGTCAATAAATAGTGGTGGTTTCAAAGTAAAAAGAAACAAAGCTGACACATTGAGAATAGAGATACTATTTTTTATGTGAAATGACATCCCATTCATTTCTACCATTCCTGAGTTACCAAATATTTCTCGAACAAATAATTTAAAATTTTATCCAGATTATATTTAAAAAAAGGAGCTCTGGTTGCACAATAGATAAGCTCTCAGCTGCTAACCCAAAGGTTGGTGGTTCCAACACACCAGGAGCTATACGGGAGAAAGACTTGGCGAATTGCTTCCATAAAGATTTCAGCTTAGAAAGTGCTATGAGGCAGTCCTACTCCATCACGGGGTCATTGTCAGTTAAAAATCACCATAACAGTACTACCAACAACAACAGATTTAAAAACAGCATGAATGAATTCACTTTTAAAAGGTCAAACTTCCTGGAATAAGGAGTCTCTCCACATAAGAACCCCAGATCCAAAGGACATGCTGTAGTCCTGCCACTGCTTTCTTGACGGTATGACATCTCCAAGTCTCTGCTTGCTTCCTTTTCCTTTTATCTTTTGTAAAACAAAAGGCGTTAGAGGCCACAACCCAAGGAAACTCTCTTTACATTGGATTAGGGATGCAACCTGAGCAAGGGTGTTTTATCCTACCCTAATCCCCTTTAATCTCAGGAAGAATTGATGATTTATAGCACATAAGAATATCGCAAAATGGAGGACAAGCACATAAGAGTGGAAATCATGGACTAATCAAGTTCACACATATTTTGGGGGGACACAATTCAATCCACAAAAAAAGTTAACAAAACTACTCTTCAAAATAAAAAATATAGAAGAAAAACGGAGGTCTCAGTAATCACAAAATCTACAGAAATGAAAGAAATGAAAAAAGAAATCCATAAAGAAGAAGAATTAAGCAGAGTAGAGTAAGAGGAAGAAAGAAAACGTCAGCACTACAAAAAAAGCACTAGAAAATGACAGCAACAAACTCACAGCTATTAATAATCACAGTGAATGTAAATGGCTTAAATGCACCCATAAAGAGACAGAGTGTGGCAGAATAGATTTAAAAAAAAAAAAAACTGGAACCATCAATATGCTGTCCACAAGAGACACACCTTAGACACATAGACGAAACTATATTAAAAATCAAAGGATGTAATAAGTATATAAAAAAGTATATAGATATACACAAATCAAGGAAACAGCAAACAAAAAAGAGTAGGAGTGGCAGTACTAATCTCAGGTAAAACAGACTTTAAAACAAAAAAAAATCCACCATAAAATACAAAGAATAACATTATACAATAATTAAGGGAGAATCCACCATGAAGATCTATGCACTCAGTGACAGGGCACTAAAATACATAAAACACAGTCTAACAGCACTGAAAAAGGAATTCAACTGTTCCACAATAAAATCAGGAGACTTCAACGTACCACTCTCCATAAGGAAGAACATCTAGAGAGAAACTCAACAAAGATACAGAAGATCTAAAGGTTATAATCAACCCACATAACCTCATAGACATATGTGGAACACCACACCCAACAGCAGGAAAGTACACATTCTTTTCCAACACACATGGAACATTCTCCAGAATAGACCACATCTTAGACCACAAAGCAACCATCAAGAAAAGCCAAAACATAGACATAGAGTGAAGAGGCAGGGCCAAGATGGCTGACTAGGTAGAAACTACCTCGGATCCCTCTTGCAACAAAGACTCAGAAAAACAAGTGAATAGATCAATGCATGACAATCTATGAACCCTGACCATCAAACACAGATCTAAAGAGTTGGCCTGAGTGACAGAGACTCAGCAAGTGCAAGCAGGCTGCACACTGACACGGCTAATGAGAGAGCAAGCAACCACGGGGAAGCAGTGACTGTTTTCGGAGCCTGGAACCAACATCCCAGTCAGAAAACCTTGGTGCCGGGCTTTGGACAGGGCGCAGGGGAGCTGAGCTTGGCATCCTGGAACAGCGCAAACACGGGACGCAGCCCTAGCCACCAGAATTTGCCTCGGGGAAGCCCAGCCAGAGCACACAGGCAGCGCAGCAACGTGGCTGAAAGGAGGAGAAGTTACTGGGAGGCAACGACTGGTTTTGGAGCCTGGAGTGTCGTGTCCCAGCTGGGGAACCTTGGCGCTGGGCTTTGGACTGGGAGCGGAGGAACTGACCACGGCTTCAGAGACAGCACAAGCACAGGACGCGGGCCTGACCTTGGGGGGCAATCTCGACCCAGCCAACGCACACAGGCTACACACCCCTGGGGAATCTCAGATAAAACAGTCATCACCAAGCAAGATAAGTAACTTTGTCTATATTCCTGGGTGCTACTCTCTCCTATCTATCTCATCCCTCCCCTCGCCTTCCCAGGTGGCTTCATTAACATTGGAATTTCCTGGGTCAGAGAGAGAACTGCTCTGCGGTTTTTTTTTTTTTTTTTTTTTTTTGTCTTTTCCTAACGCATTCTCCTGGCCTGAGAGAAGCAGCTACAAAAAACCCAGGGACCAAAAATCCTTCCCCGACTTAATGAAATTGGACTAAAAATACAGAACCAGCTCCAGCCAAGCATATGAGATCCACAGTCTTGGGCTTTCACCCCTACAGGGAACAAGTTGGTTATTATAATGCAAAGGCAATTCTGATAGTGATCTGAATGTAATTGTTTTAGCAGATTACTGGACAGACAAGTTTCCCAGGTCTGATATCTCTACCTATTAAACAGAGCCCTCACTGACCCACAATGGCAAACTGAGGGCTGAAGCTCCACCCAAACCACCTAGCCCCTGCCATAGGGGACTGAGGATAGTGACACCTACCAATCTATAGAGGTACATGCATGGGGTGCCTAAGGTGCAGCTGCAGAGCCCACCCACCAAAGTGCTTTAGGAATAGAGACACTCCTACCTCATTGACACATGGGGGAAGCCTGTCAGCATCCTGCCCCTGCTGGAGTGTGCTGCTGCTAAAATCTGGTGTACACAACTATCACCACTACTCCTCTAAGTGAATAGGTGACAGTCTACACCACACACTTGGTGACCCAAAATCAGATCCTACTCAAGAATAGTGAATGGAATCGTAGGCTTATATATGTAGTAACAGGCCAAACTAGCTGGTAATAGGACATAAGTGATTCAAAGGCTACAACAATCAAGACAGTGCAATCTAGTAGCCCATCTACATATACTGAAAGAAAACAAAACAAGATAAGACTCAGTGAGCAAATATAAAATAAAATACTTCAATATCTTATAGATGGGTCGGAGACAGCAGTCGATATCAAACCACATAAAGAAGCTGACCATGATTACTTCTACAGCTCCCCAAATTAAAGAATCAAAATCTTTCCCAAATGAAGATACAATCGTGGAATTGCTAGATACAGAATATAAACAACTAATATACAGAATCCTTCGAGATATCAGGGATGACACCAGAAATGAAATAAGGCAATCTACAGAAAAAGCCAAGGAACACACTGATAAAACAGTTGAAGAAATCAAAAAGAGTATTCAAGAACATAGTGGAAAAATTAATAAGCTGCAAGAATCCATAGAGAGACAGCATTCAGAAATCCAAAAGATTAACAGTAACATTACAGAATTAGACAACTCAATAGGAAGTCAGAGAAGCAGAATCGAGCAATTGGAATACAGAGTGGGGGAGGTGGAGGATAAGGCAATTGACACCAATGTAGTTGAAGAAAAATCAGATAAAACAATTAAAAAAAAATGAAGAACTCTAAGAATCATGTGGAACTCTGTCAAGAAGAATAACTTGCATGTGATTGGAGTTCCAGAACAGGGAGAGATAACAGAAAATACAGAGAGAATAGTTGAAGATCTGTTGGCAGAAAACTTCCCTGGCATCATGAAAGACGAAAGGATATCTATCCAAGATGCTCATCGAACCCCATATAAGATTGATCCAAAAAGAAAATCACCAAGACATATTATCATCAAACTTGCCAAAACCAAAGATAAAGAGAAAATTTTAAAAGCAGTCAGGGATAAAAGAAAGGTCTCCTACAAGCGACAATCAATAAGAGTAAGTTCAGACTACTCAGCGAAAACAATGCAGTCAAGAAGGCAATGGGATGACATATATAGAGCATTGAAGGAGAAAAACTGCCAGCCAAGGATCATATATCCAGCAAAACTCTCTCTCAAATATAAAGGTGAAATTAAAACGTTTACAGATAAACACAAGCTTAGAGAATTTGCAAAAACCAAACCAAAGTTACAAGAATTACTAAAGGAAATTGTTCAGAAAATCAATAATATCAGACACCAGCACAACACAAGGTCACAGAACAGAACATCCTGATATCAACTCAAATAAGGAAATCACAAAAACAAATTGAGATTAATTTTAAAAGGAAAAAAATGCTCAAAAGAGGGAATCATTGAAGTCATTATGTAAAAGATCACAATAATCAAAAAGAGGAACCAAATACAGGACGCGTTGAAATGCCATATGGAGAGGAAAATAAGGCGATATAGGATGAAACGAGTTAGGTTTTTATTTAGAAAAATAGGGGTAAATATTAAGGCAACCACAAAGAGATCTAAC
The DNA here is from genome assembly GCF_030014295.1 of Loxodonta africana. Taxonomy (NCBI): domain Eukaryota; kingdom Metazoa; phylum Chordata; class Mammalia; order Proboscidea; family Elephantidae; genus Loxodonta; species Loxodonta africana. The sequence continues at coordinate 31,771,343 of NC_087360.1, forward strand.
AATTCCACAACTCACCATAAAAACCAAGAAAAACATAACGACTCAACAAACATAAATTCGACTACTATGAAAATGAGGAACACACAATTTACAAAGAAAAAGGTCTTGGCACAAAAAAGTAAGTGGAAAAATGAAATTGTCAACAACACTCACAAAAAGACATCAAAATGACAGCACTAAACACTTATCTATAATTACACTGAGTGTAAATGGACTAAATGCACCAATAAAGAGACAGAGAGTCTCAGACTGGATAAAGAAACACGATCCGTCTATATGCTGCCTACAAGAGACACACCTTAGACTTAGAGACACAAACTAAAACTCAAAGGATGGAAAAAAATATATCAAGCAAACAACAATCAAAAAAAAGCAGAAGTGGCAATATTAATTTCTGACAAAATAGACTTTAAAGTTAAATCCAGCACAAAGGATAAAGAAGGACACTACATAATTGATTAAAGGGACAATTGACCAGGAAGATATAACCATATTAAATATTTATGCACCCAATGACAGGGCTGCAAGATACATAAAACAAACTTCAACAGCACTGAAAAGTGAGAAAGACACCTCCACAATTGCAGTAGGAGACTTCAACACACCACTTTTGGAGAAGGATAGGACTTCCAGTAAGAAGCTCAATAGAGACACGGAAGACCTAATTGCTACAATCAACCAACTTGACCTCGTAGACTTATACAGAACACTGCACACAACAGCTGCAAAGTATTCTTCTTTTTTTTCTAGTGCACATGGAACATTCTCTAGAATAGACCGCATATTAGGTCATAAAACAAACCTTTGCAGAATCCAAAACATCGAAGCATCTTCTCAGACCACAAGGCCATAGAAGTGGAAATCAATAACAGAAAAATCAGGGAAAAGAAATGAAACACTTGGAAACTGAACAATACCCTGCTCATAAAAGACTGGGTTATAGAAGACATTAAGGAGGGAATAAAGAAATTCATAGAATGCAACAAGAATGAAAATACTTCGTATCAAAACCTCTGGGACACAGCCAAAGCAGTGCTCAGAGGTCAATTTAGATCGATAAATGCACACATACATAAAGAAGAAAGAGCCAAAATCAGAGAACTGTCCCTACAACTTGAACAAATAGAAAGTGAGCAACAAAAGAACCCATCAGGCACCAGAAGAAAACAAATAATAAAAATTAGAGCAGAATTAAATGAATCAGAGAACAGAAAAACAATTGAAAGAAATAACAAAGCCAAAAGCTGTTTCTTTGAAAAAATTAACAAAATTAATAAACCATTGGCCAGACTGACTAAAGAAATACAGGAAAGGAAACAAATATCCCGAATAAGAAACGACATGGGCCATATCACAACAGACCCAACTGAAATTAAAAGAATCATGTCAGATTTTTACGAAAAATTGTATTCTAACAAATTTGCAAACCTAGAAGAAATGGATGAATTCCTAGAAATACACTACCTACCTAAACTAACACAATCAGAAGTAGAACAACTAAATAGACCCATAATGAAAAAAGAGATTGAAACGGTAATCAAAAAACTCCCAAGAAAAAAAGCCCTGGCCCGGACAGCTTCACTGCAGAGTTCTACCAAACTTTCAGAGTAGAGTTAGCACCACTACTACTAAAGGTATTTCAAAGCATAGAAAATAATGGAATACTACCTAACTCATTCTATGAAGCCATCATTTCTCTGATACCAAAAGCAGGTAAAGACACCACAAAAAAAGAAAATTACAGACATATATCCCTCATGAACGTAGATGCAAAAATCCTCAACAAAATTCTAGCCAATAGAATTCAACAACATATCAAAAAAAATAATCCACCACGACCAAGTGGGATTTATATGCAAGGTTGGTTTAATATTAGAAAAACCATTAAAGTAATCCACCGTATAAATAAAATAAAAGACAAGAACCACATGATCTTATCAATTGATGCAGAAAAGGCATTTGACAAAGTCCAACACCCATTCATGATAAAAACTCTCAGCAAAATAGGAATTGAAGGAAAATTCCTCAACATAATAAAGGGCATCTATACAAAGCCAAAAAAAAAAAAAAAAAAATTTTTTTTTTTTTTTTATACAAAGCCAAAGCCAACAGCCAACATCATTCTAAATGGAGAGAGCCTGAAAGCATTTCCCTTGAGAACGGGAACCAGACAAGGATGCCCTTTATCACCGCTCTTATTCAACATTGTGCTAGAGGTCTTAGCCAGAGCAATTAGGCTAGACAAAGAAATAAAGGGCATCTGGACTAGCAAAGAAGACATAAAATTTTCTCTATTTGTAGATGACATGATCTTATACACAGAAAACCCTAAGGAATCCTCCAGAAAACTGCTGAAACCAATAGAAGAGTTCGGCAGAGTTTCAGGTTACAAGAAAAACATACAAAAATTACTTGGATTCCTCTACATCAACAAAAAGAACATCGAAGAGGAAATCGCCAAATCAATACCATTCACAGTAGCCCCCAAGAAGATAAAATAATTAGGAATAAATACAAAGAAAACTACAAAGTACTAGTGCAAGAAACTAAAAGGGACTTACAAAAGCGGAAAAACATACCTTGCTCATGGATAGGAAGACTTAACATAGTAAAAATGTCTAAAGCCATCTATACATACAGTGCACTTCCTATCCAAATTCCAAAGACATTTTTTAATGTGATGGAGAAACAAATCACCAACTTCATATGGAAGGGAAAGAAGCCCCGGATAAGTAAAGCATTACTGAAAAAGAAGAAGAAAGTGGGAGGCCTCACTCTACCTGATTTTAAAACATATTATGCAGCCACGGTAGTCAAAACAGCCTGGTACTCGTAGAACAAGAGGCACATAGACCAATGGAACAGAATTGAGAACCCAGATATAAATCTATTGACATAAGAGCAGCTGATATTTGAGAAAGGCGCAGTGTCAGTTAATTGGGGAAAAGATAGTCTTTTTAACGAATGGTGCTGGCATAACTGGATATCCATTTGCAAAAAAAAGAAACAGGACCCATACCTCACAGCATGCACAAAAACTAACTCCAAGTGGATCAAAGACCTAAAGACTAAAATGATAAAGATCGTGGAAGAAAAAATAGGGACAACGTTAGGAGCCCTAATACAAGGCATAAACAGAATACAAAAAACTACTAAAAATGACAAAGAGAAACCAGATAACTGGGCGCTCCTAAAAATCAAACACCTATGCTCATCTAAAGACTTCACCAAAAGAGTAAAAGACCACCTACAGATTGGGAAAAGATTTTCAGTTATGACATCTCCGACCAGCGCCTGATCTCTAAAATCTATATGATTCTGTAAAACTCAACCACAAAAAGACAAACAACCCAATCAAGAAGTGGGCAAAGGATATGAACACGCACTTCACTAAAGAAGATATTCAGGCGGCTAACAGATACATGAGAAAATGCTCTCGATCATTAGCCGTTAGAGAAATGCAAATGAAGAGTACAGTGAGATTCCATCTCAGTACAAGAAGGCTGGCATTAATCCAAAAAAGACAAAATAATAAATGTTGGAGAGGCTGTGAAGAGATTGGAACTCTTTTACACTGCTGGTGAGAATGTAAAATGGTACAACCACTTTGGAAATCTATCTGGTGTTTCCTTAAAAAGTTAGAAATAGAACTGCCATACAACCCAGAAGTCCCACCCCTCAGAATATATCCTAGAGAAATAAGAGCCTTTACACGATATGCACACCCATGTTTATTGCAGCACTGTTTACAATAGCGAAAAGCTGGAAGCAACCAAGGTGTCCATCAGTGGATGAATGGATAAATTATGGTATATTCACACAATGGAATACTACGCATCGATAAAGAACAGTGACGAATCTGTGAAACATTTCATAACATAGAGGAACCTGGAAGGCATTATGTTGAGTGAAATCAGTCAGATGCAAAAGGATAAATATTGTATAAGACCACTATTATAAGATCTCGAGAAATAGTATAAACTGACAAGAACACATTCTTTTGTGGTTACGAGAGCGGGGAGGGTGGGAGAGGGTTATTTACTGATTAGGTAGTAGATAAGAACTACTTTAGGTGATGGGAAGGACAATACTCAATACAGGGAAGGTCAGCTCGACTGGACTGGACCAAAAGCAAACAAGTTTCAGGGATAAACTGAATGCTTCGAAGGTCAGCGGAGCATGGGCAGGGGTTTGGGGACTATGGCTTAAGGGGACTTCTAAGTCAATTGGCAAAATAAATTGTATTATGAAAACATTCTGCATCCCACTTTGAAGTGTAGCGTCTGGGGTCTTAAATGCTAACAAGCGGCCATCTAAGATGCATCAATTGGTCTCAACCCACCTGGATCAAAGGAGAATGAAGAATACCAAGGTCACACGATAACTATGAGCCCAAGAGACAGAAAGGGCCACATGAACTAGAGACTTACATCATCCTGAGACCAGAAGAACTAGATGGTGCCTGGCCACAACCGATGACTGCCCTGACAGGGAGCACAACAGAGAACCCCTGAGGGAGCTGGAGAACAGTGGGATGCAGACCCCAAATTCTCATAAAAAGACCAGACTTAATGGTCTGACTGAGACTAGAAGAATCCCGGCAGTCATGGTCCCCAAACCTTCTGTTGGCCCAGGACAGGAACCATTTCTGAAGACAACTCATCATTCATGGAAGGGACTGGACAATGGGTTGGAGAGAGATGCTGATGAGGAGAGAGCTACTTGTTTCAGGTGAACACTTGAGACTGTGTTGGCATCTCCTGTCTGGAGGGGAGATGGGAGGGTAGAGAGGGTTAGAAACTGGCAAAACAGTCACGAAAGGAGAGACTGGAAGGAGGGAGCGGGTTGACTCATTAGGGGGAGAGTAAATGGGAGTATGTAGTAAGGCGTATACAAGCTTATATGTGACAGACTTGTAAACTTGCACTTAAAGCACAATAAAAATTATTAAAAAAAAAACTACAGTGAAATACCATCTCACCCCAATAAGGCTAGCATTAATCCAAAAAACACAAAATAAAATGTTGGAGAGGTTGTGAAGAAACTGGAACACATACACTGCCAGTGGGAATGTAAAATGGTGCAACCACTTTGGAAATCAATTTGGCACTTTTTTAAAAAGCTAGAAATAGAAGTACCATAGAATCCAGCAATCCCACTCCTTGGGATATATCCTAGAGAAACAAGAGCCTTCACACGAATAGAGATGTGCACACGCATGTTCACTGCAGCACTGTTCACAATAGCAAAATGATGGAAACAACCTAGGTGCCCACTGGCAGACAAATTGATAAATTATGGTATATTCACACAATGGAATACTACACAACGATAAAGAACAACAACGTATCCCTGAAATGTCTCATAACATGGATGAATCTTGAAGGCATTATGCTCAGTGAAATCAGTCAGTTGCAAAAGGACAAATATTGTATGAGACCACTATTATAAGAACTCCAGAAAAGGTTTAAACACAGAAGAAAACATTCTTTGATGGTTATGAGGGTGACGGAGGGAAAAAGGTATTCATTAACTAGATAGTAGACAAGAATTATTTTAGGTGAAGGGAAGTACAACACACAATACAGGGGAAGTCAGCACAACTGGAATAAACCAAAAGCTAAGAAGGTTCCGGAATACAACCAAAGACTTCCAAGGACAGAATAGAGGGGGCGGGAGTCTAGGGACTATGGTTTCAGGAGACATCTAGGTCAATTGGCATAACAAAGTTTATTAAGAAAATGTTCTGCATCCCACTTTAGTGAGTGGCGTCTGGGTCTTAAACGTTAGCAAGTGGCCATCTAAGATGCATCGGTTGGTTCCAACCCACTGGAGAATGAAGAACAATGAAGACACTAGGAAAATATGAGTCAAAGAGAAAGAGCCACATAAACCTGAGGCTCGAACAGCCTGAAACAGAGCTAGATGGTGCCTGGCTACCACCAGTGGCTGCCCTGACAGGGAACACAACAGAGAGTCCCTGATGGAGCAGAAGAAAAGTGGGGTGCAGAACTCAAATTCTAGGAAAAAAAAACAAAAACAGACTTAATGGTCTGACTGAGACTGGAAGGGCCCCAGAAGGCTGTTAGCCCAAAGCTAATTTTGCTGAGTATAATGTCAACTGGGTTTTTGGGTGTAGTGTCAATAGCAAAAATAAATTATTTATATATATATATATTTTCCCCCATTTCAAAGGCTGTGGCACCTGGATCACCCCTGAAGTTTGATACTCTGATATAACATTGTTTTTAGCTACCATCCAAAAGGCCTCCAATTCATGGGGACCCCAAACATCATCCCAGTGATCAGTTGGGTATCAAACCATTGTGATTGTAGGATTTTTGTTGGCTGATTTTTGGAAGTAGATCACCAAATCTTTCTTAGTCTGTAGGCTCCACTAAAACTTGTTCAGCAACAAGTAAGCTTCCACCGACAGACCGTACTTTGGCCAGGGATCGAACCAGGTCTCCCAAACAAAAGAACAGAATTCTACCACTGAACCACCACCATCCTTCCGATATATCATGAATTCCTCATTGTTACTGGTGATCCAGGTCTCGCTGGTGCAACACTGACATATGAGTGGGGTGAAAGCAAAACAAAAAACTTTATTTGGTTGGCCGAGCAAAGGCGCACACCAGGACCTGCCTTGCCAAGCCGGCTCAAAATACTCCAGGAAATTACACACGAAGGCAGATTTGGGAATTGTTAGGAAAAACTGCAAACATACAAGGACTGAGAATCCTTGTTCTGCCTCTAATATGCAACGCTGACATGATGGTCGTTGGTGACTTCTGACTGGGTAAGAAGATAGAAGAAATGATCAAAGAGCACACCTGGACAGGTCTACCAGGAGTTCACTGTGTGTCCTCCGTGTGGCCGCGAGCAGCTTCCACAGAAACATCTCCACTCCTGTCATGAGCCTGGCATTGTGATGACCAACTTCACAGCCTTTGTCTGAGTGAATCCTTCCACCAACCCCAGGAGGTGATGATCATGATTGAACTGAACAATTAGGGTTCTGAAGTCAAAGATCTGGTGATTAACAATGGCTGGAAAATCAGTGCTTTTTAAAGTAATTCTCCTTGGAGATGGTGGAGTTGAGAAGAGTTCTCTTATGAACAGATATGTAATGAATAAATTTGAAACCCAGCTGTTCCATACAATAGGTATGAAATTTTTAAGTAAAAATCTGGAGGTGGATGGACATTTTGTTGCCATGCAGATTTGGGACCCAGCCAGTCAGGAGCAATTCAGGAGCCTGAGGATGCTGTTTGACAGAGGTTATGATTGTTGCCTACTTTCTTTTAGTGTTGATGATTCTTAAAGGTTCCAGGACTTGAGTAATTAGAAGAAAGAGTTCATCTATTATCAGATGTGAAGAGAGCCAGAAAGCTTTCCTTGTGTGGTTTTGAGTAACAAGATAGACAAAAGCGATTGACAAGCACCTGCAGAAGAAGCCCAAGACTGGTGCAGGGACAACAGCGACTATCCTTACTTTGAAACAATTGCAAAAAATGCCACTAGTGTCACAGCGGCATTTGAGGAGGCAGTTCAAAGAATTCTCACTATCAAGGATAAGTTGAATCACTGGATTCAGACAGACACAGTAAATATGCACTGGGAGCCCAAGCCTAGCTCGTCTTGCTGTTGATTATTAAAGATATTGCTGGGGCATTCTAACCAACTCACGCCTACGCACAACGTAAGTATGAGCGTGGATAAATTAGTGTTTGCAGGAAGGTATCATTTACTAACAAAGTTAAACTAATGGATATTGCACCATACCTATTTGCTCTGTATGCTGAGCAAATAATCTGAGAAGCTGGACTATATAAAGAAGAACAAGGCAACAGAATTGGAGGAAGACTCATTAACAACCTGTGTTACGCAGATGACACAACCTTGCTTGCTGAAAGTGAAGAGGACGTGAAGCACTTACTAATGAATATCAAAGACCACAGCCTTTGGTATGAGTTACACCTCAAAATAAAGGAAACAAAAATCCTCACAACTGGACCAATGAGCAACATCATGATAAACAGAGAAAAGATTGAAGTTGTCAAGGATTTCATTTTACTTGGATCCACAATCAACAGCCATGGAAGCAGCAGTCAAGAAATCAAAAGATACTTTACATTGCACAAATCTGCGCAAAGGACCTCTTCAAAGTGTTGAAGAGCAAAGATGTCACCCTGAACACTAAGGTGCACGTGACCCAAGCCATGGTATTTTTAATCACATCATATGCATGTAAAAGACGGATAATGAATAAGGAAGACCGAAGAAGAGTTGATGCCTATGAATTGTGGTGTTGGCAAAGAATATTGAATATACCATGGACTGCCAGAAGAACGAACAAATCTGTCTTGGAAGAAGTACAACCAGAATGCTCCTTAGAAGCAAGGCTGGCAAGACTGTGTCTTATATACTTTGGACATGTTGTCAGGAGGGACTGGTCCCTGAGAAGGACATCATGCTTGGTAAAGTACAGGGTCAGTGGAAGAGGAAGACCCCCAACAAGATGGATTGACACAGCGGCTGCAACAATGGGCTCAAGCACAGCAATGATTGTGAGGATGGCGCAGGATCAGGCAGTGTTTCATTCCGTGGTACATAGGGTTCCTATGGGTTGGAACTGACTCGACAGCACCTAACAACAACAACAGTGGATATTGCTGCTTCATTAATGGGTGGGAGAAGGGGCACGTCCATTCATGAGGTATCTCTTTACTGAATAATGGCACCTTACATTTCTAAATTGTAATGGCTGTCTAATAATGTCTCTTTAATTTAAATGTTACAGAGCTAAGAAAATTAGATGACCCAGATTTTAATTATAATTAAAATGGAAAACTTGAATATTCTAGAAGTTATCCTTGGATTATTTTTTCCAGGAAAATGGAGAACTACTTTTTATATGTGTACATTTTTATGTAATTAGTGTCCCATTCTTGATAGGAGGGGAAACTTTCCAAAAGCAATAATGTTAGGTATTAAAGATTAAAATCTAATGCAGTACCAAAAAAAAAAAAAAAAAAACCCTATGGCTCACAACAGTCTGATCCTCTTGTGCATGAGGTCTCTTGGGAACCACTGGACATAGCTAATCACAACAAGAAGCTAGGCTACAATGAACACTCTCTTAAAGTCTTTCCTTGTGCACATGTGAAAACTTCTCCATAGTATACTCTTACTTAGAAGAGGAATTGTCTGGAGGAAGAATGTGCTCATCTTTATTTATAAATTGCTTTCCAAAGCTTGGTACAAATTTAGACTCGACCAGCAGTGTATGAGAGTTTCTGTGTCTCCATATATTGACATTTATCAGACTTTTTTTCCCCAAACAATTGGGGATAAAATTTATTCATACATTTTACAAATACTTATAGGGAACTTACTTTGTATAAAGCGCAGGGAAAGAGTAGTAGTAAATGAAGTCGGAAAAGTAATGGAGTGAGAGGGTGTATATGGTGCCATTGTGACAACTTTGGCTTTTCCTTGAAGTGACATAAAAGGCCATTTGAGGATTTGGACCAGAGGAATGATTAGATTTATGTTTTAAAAGGATCACTCTGGTTGCTGTGTTGGGAACAGACTGTAAGGAGGCAATGAAAGAAGCAGGGAGACATGTTAGAAAGCTATTGCAATGATCCAGACAAAGGACGATTGTGGTTTGGACCACCATAAAAATATCTCATTTAAAATTTTTGCATTTCCCAGAACTATAAAAAAAATTTTTTTTTATTATAGTGAGATTAAGCATAATTTCTTATGTGTATTGGTTATTCTGAGTTTCTTTTTTATGAATTACCTATTCATATCCCATTTTTCAACCTTTACTTCTCCTATTCAGTATCTTTTAACATTCATCTCAATATCTTTAATAGTTCAATATCTTTACCAACTCAGTAGTTTTTACTTTTGTGTATACTCTAAATGAAATTGAAGTTTTACATTTCAATGTAGCCAAATGTATTAAATCATTCCCTTGTGATTTGTGCTATTATGCCTCACTGAAATTTCCTAATCTTACATTAAAAATACTCACCTGTTTTAAAAAAAAAATTGACATAATACAAAGTATCTTCTCTGATCACACCACCACCAAAGTAGAAAGTAATAACAGGAAGAGCAAGGAAAAAAAAAAAAATCAATTACATGGAAAAGAATAACACTCTGCTTAAAAACTACGGGGTAATAGAAGAAATCAAAGGTGGAATAAGAAAATTCCTAGCATCAAACAAGAATGAAAACACATCATACCAAAACTTTTGGGACACAGCAAAGGCAGTGCTCAGAGGTCAATTTATAGCAATAGGTGCACACATCAAAAAAGAAGGGACAAAGTCAAAACATTGGCTACACAACTTGAACAAATAGAACAGCAAAAGAAGCCCACAGCCACCAGAAGAAAGGAAATAATAAGGATCAGAGCAGAAATAAAGGAAATGTAGAATAGAAAAACAATAGAAACAATCTACAAAACCAAAAGTTGGTTCTTCGAATAGATCAAGAAAATGGAGAAACCACTGGCCAAATTGACAAAAGGAAAACAGAAGAGGAAAGAAATACCCCAAATATGAAATGAAGTGGGGTACATTACAACTGACCCAACTGAAATAAAATGGATCTTAACAGAGAATTCTGAAAATCTATATTCCAACAAATTGGAAAACCTAGAGGCAATGGACAAATTTCTAGAAACACACTACCTACCCAAACTAACACACACTGAAGATGAAAATCTGAACAGACCCACGACAAGAGACAAGATTGAAAAGGTAATTAAAAAAAAATACTGTTGTGGCAGTAGCAGACTGAAGATATTTTATATAAGATAGTGTCTACCCTAATGGTCTTTATAATCTCGAGTATTCAGCCTCTAAATTCAAGTGGTGATGCTGCATGTATATTTAATTTAAATCATTAAAATAGTTTATTAAATAAAAAAATAAAAATAAAAAATACTGCTTACAATAATAAAAACAAAAAGTTCTGGCCTGGATGGTGTCACTAGATTATTCTACCAAACATTCAGAGAAGAGCTTACATCAGTACTTCTTGAACTGTTTCAAAACATATAAAAGGAAGGGTTACTGCCAAATTCATTCTATAAGCCCAGCAAAATTCTGATACCAAAAGCAGTCAGAGACACCACAGAGAAAAGAAAATTACAGACCAATATCTCTCATGAATGTAGATGCTAAAATTCTCAAAAAAAAATCTAGCCAATAGAATTCAGCATCATATGAAATATAATAATAAGAATACACCATGACCAAGTTGGATTCATACCAGGTAGGCAAGGATAGTTCAACATTAGAAAATCAATCAACATAATGCACCACACAAATGAAAGAATCACATGATCATATCAATTGACACAGAAAAGGCATTTGACAAAGTCCAACGCCATTCCTAAAAAATGCTTTCCATAAGATAGGTATAGAAGGAACATTCCTCAACATAATATATATAAAATGTATATAAATATATACATTTATATAATGTAGATAATGTATATAAAAGCAGCAGGCAATATCATTCTTGTTGGAGAGAGATTGAAAACATTCCCCTTGAGAACAGAAACAAGGCAAGGATGCCCTTTATCACCACTCCTATTTAACATTGTGTTGGAAATTCTATCTAGAGCAATGAGGGAAGAAAAAGAAATAAAGGGCATCCATATTCGTAATGAAGAAGTAAAACTGTCCTTATTTGTGGATGATATGATACTGTACATAAAGAACCAAAAAGACTACAGGAAAAATCTATTAGAACTAATAGAAAGATTCAGCATCAGTTGGTTTCTTATTCAGCAGTGAAGAGAACTATGAAAAGGAAATCAGGAAAACAATACCATTTATAATAGCCCCTAAGAAATTATACTACATGGAATAAATCAAATCATGAATGTATAAGACCTATACAAAGAAAACTAGAAAACACTACTGCAAGAAACCAAAGGAGACCTACATACATGGAAAAACATACCATACTCGTGGATAGACCGAACATTGTGAAAATGTCAGTTTTACCCAAAGCAGTCTACAAATACAATGCAATCCCAATCCAAATACCAACAGCATTCTTTAAAGAGGTAGAAAAATTAATCGTTTACTTTCTATGGAAAGGGAAGAGACCCCAGATAAGTAAAGCACTATTGAAGAAGAAGAATTAAGTATGAGAACTCCTTCTACCTGACCTCAGAACCTACTATACAGCTACCTTAGTCAAAATAGCCTGGTACTGGTACAATGAAAGATACGCTGACCAGTGGAACAGAAATTTAGAACCCAGATGAAAATCCATCCACCTAAGTCCTTCTGGTCTTCTATAAAGGCCCAAAGTCCCTCAAATGGGGGAAAATAAAAACAATCTTTTTTTTTTTTTCAATGGTGCTGGTAAAACTGCTTGTCCATCTGCAAAAAAAATAAAACAAGACCCATAGCTCACACCATACTCAAAAACTAATTCAAAATTGATAAAGACCTAAATATAAATCCAAAAACTATAAAGATCATAGGAGAAAAACTAGGGTCAACTCTAGAGGTCCTAATACACAGTTGAAACAGGATATAAATCATAACCAAAAATATACAAACACCAGAAGATTAGCTAGATAACTGGGACCTACTAAAATGCAAACACTTATGCTCATCAAAAGACTTCACAAAAGAGTGAAAAGGAAACCTACAGACTGGGGAAAATTGTTTGGCTATAACAAAATTGACAAAGCTCTGATCTCTCAAATATATAGGAATATCCAACACCTCAACAACAAAAAGACAAACAATCCAATTATAAAATGGGCGAAGGCTATGAACAGACACCTCACCAAAGAAGACATTCAGGTGGCTAACAGACACATAAGGAAATGCTCTCGATCACTGGCCATTAGAGAAATGCAAATCAAAACCACAATGAGATTCCATCTCACCAGGCATTACTGGCATGAATCAGAAAAAAAAAAGAAAAGAACAATTGGAGGGGCTGCAGGAGACTGGAACTCTTATGCACTGCTGGTGGGAATGCAAAATGGTACGACAATATGGAAAACGAAATGGTACTTCCTTTGAAACTAGAAAGAGAAATATCGTATGATCCAGCAATCACACCCCTGGGAATATATTCTAAAGAAATAAGAGATGTCCTATGAAGAGACATATACACACCCATTTTCATTGCAGCATTATTCACATTACTAAAGACATGGAAATGACCTAAGTGCCTGCCTCACCAACAGATGAATGGATAAACAAACTATAGTGCATACACACAATGGGATAATACACAATGAGAAGGAAAAATGATGAATCTGGGACACATCTCACAACATGGATGAATCCTGTGGGCCTTATGCTGAATTAAATGAGTCAATCACAAAAGGACAAATACTGTATACTGCTGTCTTAAAAAACAAAGGAAAATGTTTACACACAAAAGGAAACAATCTTTGATGATTACGAGGGCAGGGAGAGATGGGGACTGAAAAACACTAAATAGACAATAGATAAGTGCTAACTTTGGAGAAGGGTGAGACCATATGCAATATTGGGGAAGCCAGCACAGCTTGTACAAGGCAAGGTCATGGAAGCTCCATAGACACATCCCAAGTCCCAGAGTGATCAAATACTGGGAGGAGGGCTGGGACCATGGTTTCGGGGGCATCTTGCTCAACTGGCATGACACAGTTTATGAAAAAAATATTCTACATCCTACTTTGGTGAGTAACGTCTTGGTCTTAAAAGCTTGTGAGCAGCCATCTAAGAAACTCCAGGGGTCTCACTCCATCTGGAACATGGGAGAATGAAGAAAAACAAAGAGAGATTATTCCAAAGGACTAATGGACCACAACTACCATAGCCTCCACCAGACTGAGTCTAACACAACGAGATGGTGCTGGGCTACCACCACTAACTGCTCTGAAAGGAAATACAATAGAGTGTCCTGGACCGAACTGAAGAAAAATGTAGAACAAAATTCTTTTTCACACATACACACAAAATTATGATCAGACTTAGTGGTCTGACAAAGACTGGAGAAACCCCGAGAATATGGCCACCGGACACCACTTCAACTCAGTACAGAAGGCACCTCTGAGGTTCACCCTTCAGCCAAAGATTAGACAGGCCCATAAAACAAAACAAGACTAAATGGGCATCCCAGCCCAGGGCAAGGACGAGAAGGCAAGAGAGGACAGGAAAAATGATAATGGGGAACCCTAGGTCAAGAAATGGAGAGTGTTGACATCCCTGGAGGTTGACAACCAATGTCACAAAACAATATGTATATTGATTGCTCCACGAGAAACTAATTGACTCTATAAATCTTTTTCTGAAGCTCAGAATAAATAAACATGTGTTCATTTTGACACCCAATCCCAAATACTGTTATGGCCTCTTTTGAAAACTACCTTTAAGAAGGGAAGTCAACTGCATTGAAAAACAGAACAAGTGACAATTTTGAATAAAGTTGAGACAGCTTCCATGTTTAAAACAAATAGGCACCATTCATACCAGGCTACAGTACAGATGTACATCATTGCTGACTCACCCCAAATTTCTAATCAATCAAATAGGCCACGGATAAAGTATAAAATGTGCATTAATAAAAATGGTGCCACACTTTCTTCAGCAATTACCCATATGGGGGCCCTCGTTGAATGGGTGTGGGAAGGAACAGGCACTAGTCTATATTCTGAAATGGAGATTTTAAAGGCCTTTGACTTGACAGTAAGATTATATATATACATATATTGAGCAATACAACAAAACTAGAAAATGGGTTCACACCTCTGAATGTCAAAATGAAGGAGAAAAGGAAAATGATTAGCAACCATATTAAGAAAAATGCAGGCATCCCACTGAAGGAGCAGCATTCCGAAGGCAATCTTGAACAGCAGTTTCAGCTTCGCATTTCTGGAGAACAGTTGGAATGAAGCAGAGGGCTTTCCTTCATGCTTCCATCTGAGTGGCCACAGTAAATGGAGAGTAAACAAATCAATAGTGGTAAAGCCCTAAAAAAACTCCTGTCACGGTGTCAGTGCCATACAAGTATTCAGTTAATAAATCTGAAAGCATGTGCAGATGCTTAACAGCTGTTACCTCCAGAGGTAGAACTTGGAAAGCTGCAGAACAGGAGGAAGGAAACTCAGATTTCCATATCCTTGTTAAGTGTTTTTTAAATTTTGTCTAAAATGTTGTACAAGTACATTATTCTTGTTGTTATTATCAAACCCCACCACCACCAAATAGTGGTTTAAAACAAAAAGTTTGCTCATGGTTCCGAATGTTAGAGATTCAGGCAGAGTTCTGGGAGGATGGTGCATTTCTGTTTTTTGGTCTCTGGGGCCCAGCAAAACCTCCTGGCTGGAGTTGACTTGACAGCTAGGGGATGGAATTATCTGGACAGGACTTTACTCATGTCTGTCAGCTTCCTGTTGGCTTCAGAACTTACATGAGAAATCTCCATGTGGCCTGGGCTTTCATGAAACAGGGTAGTCAGGGCATTTGGACCTGTCACATGGTGGTTGCAGCTCCACAGGAGAATGATTTGAATAAGGCAGAGGCTCATAACCTCTCCAAGCCTAACCATGGAAGTTACACAGGCCACTTCCAAGACTTTCTGTTAGTGACAAGTGAGCACTAGTGTCAGTCCTGGTTAACGAGGAGAGGTGTAAGCTCCACCTCTTTATGGGAGATATGTCAAAGAACTTGAAAACATACTTCAATCCACCACATACAATATGGTATAAGATGGAAAGTTTTCCTCAAAAAATCAGAAACAAGACTAGGATATCTAACCTCACCAATTCTACACAAAATTTTACAACAGATCTAGGCCCAGCGATTAAGCATGATAAAGAAATAGGTGTTCAGATTGGAAGGGAAGAATTTAAAAGATCTCAATTTGCATACAAATCAGTTTGTATAAAGAAATCATAAGAAATACACTAAAATACTTTTAGACCTAATAAATGGTTTCAATGACTGCAAGACACAAGATCGATATATAAAAACCAGTGGTTTATGGGTGGTAAAACAAAGGGTCAGCAGAAAAGATGAAGACCCTCAATGAGATGGTTTGACACAATGGCTGCAACAACGGGCTCGAATATAGCAGTGATTGTGAGGCAGGTGAAGGACCAGGCAGCGTTTCATTCTGCTGTACACAGGGCCACTATGAGTTGGAACCGATTCAACAGCACCTAACAACAACAGTGGTTTATTGGTGGTGGTTGTGCAACATGATTAATGTAATGAATATCACTAATGCGTACACCTGAAATTGTTGAATTACAAATGTTGTATTATATGCATATTTACAACAATAAAAAGCCTACCTTCAGTGTTGTCACATGCAGTGTCTTCGAAAGTGTTTGATGCACATTCTTTTGAAACACAAACATCAGCAAGAAAGATATTAGAGTAGCCTACCCATTCCTCTCTACTGAAGCTCACTACTTACTGCTCTTTCCCCTGGGTTCTCAGACTTGCCCTGGGCTCTGTGCTATCTGAGAACCTCAACACATCATTGCTCACAGTTTTCAGACCTCAAGATGAGAGAGAGGAGGTGAAGGAATTCTCTTTCAATGTCTCATTTCTACTGGACCATTCTAGCTCTGACCCCAATCTCATCAATCTCAAATTTCCACTGTTATGGACACACACAGATTTGGTTGCTTCTTTCTTGGAAGAAGTACAGGCAGAATGTTCCTTAGAAGGGAAGGTGGGAGGCTTTGTCTCAGGTACTTTGGATATGTTATAGGAGGGACAAGTCCACGGAGAAGGACATCATGCTTGGTAGAGGGTCAGCTAAAATGAGGAAGACTTTCAAGGAGATGGACTGACACAGTGCCTACAACAATGAGCTCAAACATAGCAACAATTGTGAGGATAGTGCAGGACCTCGTGGTGTTTCTTTCTATTTTACATAGGTCGCTATGAGTTCGAACTGACTCGACAGCACCTAACAACAAAAACAACAACGTTGAGTTAGGTGAGTTCAATGAACAGAGCCTGTATCAGCCTCGGAGCATCTGCTCAAGGGAGCCTTGTGTGAAGGTGGAAATATTGTCTCTGCCTTGTCCAATATGACAGGCAGTAGCACATAAGGCTCTCGGGCATCTGAAATATGACTATCATGATTTAGTGGTTGTATTTTTTTTTTTATTTTAGTCCATTGAATTGAATTGATTAATTAATTAGTGAAATTAATTTTATAGAACGCAGCTTTTGAGACTCAACAATGAGGAGGGTGTAAATGTTTTGCCCCTCGTTGCAGAATAGTTTGCTGGCCTGATCTAATCTTTCATTTAATAGGAATTTCCTGAGCACCTGTACCAGTGACAGGCACTACCTAAGGCCCTAGAGATACTAGGAGTAAAGACAACACCCAAGCCTTACAAGACTTCTCATCAGGAAGGCCAGCCTGTAAACAGGGGTGAAGAGCATCACCTAGCAAACACGGTGCTAGGCATAATCAGATCAGCGAGACTAGAGGGGATCGGGGCACTTCACCATCTTCAAGAGCCCACGCTTGACACCTTTGACACTGAATTCGAGTTTGGGCAGACACTTTAGCTTACTTTGGGGCCCAACAAGGCTGGAAAACCTGAGGAGGGAATCTTTCCCGCCTTCAGCTAGATCCTAGCTCACAGTCCATGGGTGTGTTCCTCAGACATTTATTGGGGTCCAAATGGCGTCACACAGGGCTGAACACTGGGATAGAGGAAGGCATGAGGCAGACATAGTCACTGCCCTTTTGGTGAATACTCACAGCCAGGAGTCCTGTCCTCATGACAGGGAGGATACAGAAAGTGTTTGAGCCTGAGAAGTCCCAAACATTTTCAGAGAATCTCTGCAACTTATATCCTCCAAGCCATAAAGGAGAGCTGCAAGGACACGTGGACTGGGATCAGCCCACATCCCTCTGCTGACCCGAGCAGCCGTGGAGATTGGATGTTTTCTATAAAGAAAGTCAACTCTAGGATTCGGGCTGTTCGAGGGAGTATAAATCTAGGGAAACACACAGAGACGTGCACACTCAGAATCAAAGCACATAGATGTTCACATAGACACACCTCACCCTCATGCACATAAACTTTCACCACCTAAAGAGAACACAACTGCTTGTAGAGATCTTGACCTAGAAGGCAATTTGTTACCCCACACCCCAAACCTCATTCCCGCTAAGAATCTCAAATCAGAGTGGCTATACAGACTGAAGCCAGCAAGGAAGCCCTGCCTTTCTTATCCTGGAGATTGTCTCAGCAAGTGAGTGAGTGCAGAGTACATACCAACGTGGATGACTCTTGTGATGACCTGTGGTTACAGAAAAGAAAACACTGTGAGGATCCTAGCACGACTCATACTGTTTGTAAAGGTCTTTGGTTCTCTTGAAATTTTTTGAAAATCACATGTAACATATTGATTGAATCAAAGCCCCAAGAGAAATGATAATGGACAGCTGTGGGAGAGGCACGAGCTATTCCTGGAGGATGTATATTTTCAGTCCATCTCTCATGGTAATTACAAAATCCTTAATCCAGGGGGAATGTTCTCAGGAAGAAAATACTCCCTGCCATAGTTTATGACCTGGCAGTATCATTTTTGGATACCCTCATGAATCAAGTACCAGTTGGTAAGAGGGCCCCCTTGATGCCTCTCTCCAGCCCTCCCAAATAATCTATCATCTATAATGTACTTCACCATGCTTCTTTATCTGATATGAAATGAAAAAGAAACAAACCAAGAAAGCTACATTTCTACCTCAGACAAAGATTGACAGCCTCACCTCGGGGCTGGATGGGACCTCTATGTCCTCCCTGTCTGTGGTTTCACTGGTGAATGAATCATCCAGGGAATCTGGGAGGACACAGAGTAACTGTCAGTATATTTGCAGTGGCACATACAAATTTTCCGGGGGAATTTATTTGCTTTTTTTGGAAAACGGTCAAGAGTTTATGTGTGTGCTTGGTTAAAAAGTAAGAACTGCTACTGGGTCATTCTGTTTGTTGGGAGAGAGATGGCAGAGGAGATTGAGAAGAACGAAATAAAAAACAGTCCTTAGTATTATTGCAACAATGTTTGTAGCAATCTAAAACAGCACGACTCAGTCTAGAACCAGTACTGAGAGCACTCTGTGCTTCAGTGACACAGTCCCATTAGTCATCCTCTCTGTTCTCAAGTCCAGCTAAATTGCCAGTATCCTCTGGCATCTTCCAGACTATTCCAGCCTCCATGGCATCACGTATCACATATGCTGCAACTGCATTCATCCTTGGTGCCATGGCGTGTGGATTTGCATAAAAGCAATCTTTTATTTGGGGAGAGGATTAAATTCTAAGCATAACATTCTGTTGTATTCATTCATTATTTTTTTGTCATATAGAACATCAACTATAAAAAAAAATTCATTCGTTCTTTCTTTGTCATATAGAACATCAAGTATAGAGGTCGGAAAATACTGATATCCTACCATTGAAAAATAACCATCATTAAGCATATGACTTGTAACCCCTGACTTTTCTTATTTTTCTTTCTTTTTTTTTTTTAACTGTAAATTGTATGTGTATTCATTGGGAGAAGTGGCTGTCCATGATTGCTCTAGCCAACAGTGAGAAAGTTCATTAACAGGTTGATGCAGGGTTTGCACACTGAGGGTTTACAAACCCAGCGCCAAGACAGTTACAGCAAGGGTGTTTGACGACAGGTTAATAGCCAGGTGGTACTGTGAGTTGTGAAGCCTTGGTGTCCTAGTGGCTAAGACTTAGCTGAGAACAGAAGGTTTGCAGTTCAAATCCACCAGCCGCTCTTTGGACAAACTATGGGGCAGTTCTACTCTGTCCTATAGTGTCGCTATGAGTTGGAACTGTCTAGATGGCACCTAACAACAACAACTGTGAGTTCTTATCTGTCAGTGTCCCTGGGGTATGAAGCTCACATGGTGTGAGCATTTCTAGGGCTGTGGTTATAATGTCATCAAATACACTATCACCTTGATGCTTATCTGCTTTGGCCAGGTAGTCGGGAGCAACCACAACATTGACAGAGGTTGAACCAGTTCTTCTGTTTCTTGACTTTTAACTCTCAGGATCTGTGGCTACTCAGAAAAGCATGTGGGCTTTGTATGGGTTTTCATAGTAATGACTATGGCAACATCTGTATTAAAATGTTCTTGTAGCTTCCCTGGTTATGTTACCAAGGGGACAGTGTACAATAATGGGCAGGATTTGGGATCTCTGTAGACTTGAGTACTTCCAGGCATATACATGGAGACTGGAACTCCCTTGCACAGTGACTGATGAGCCCATGGCTGAGAAAGAAGTGTGGTTCAGAAGTTCAGAGCATCATCACTGGGGGTAACACTTGGGTACACATTTTGGCCCTTCCACCTAGGAGCTCAATTATTGGGGTCATTCATCTCTGTACCTCAGTTTCTCTATCAGAGGGGTGGAGTCAGTGAACTATTGTCAAGGTACAGCTGTGATGAAAGTTGAATGACCTAATGTAGGGGATTTTTAAGAGAAAGTTGACACTGACTATTGTGCCCTGTAAGTGGGACATATCTCCTGAAGGAAGAGACACATTCACACATACTCCCGTACACACTCACAGTGACACTGCAGAGACACACACAGACACCCACCAACCCCGTGCATACAATCCTACACTACCAAAAAAATCCATCATGGCTAGTGGCTCTGAAAACATAGCAGTAGTTCTTTACCTGGAAAATCAGTTTCTTTCACCATACTTCCAGCCCTCATTCCCACCAGGCACTGGAATAGAAGTGCCTCTCTCAATTGAACTCAGCAACACAGCTGTGCTTTTCCTATCTATATTTTTCCCACAGCAGTTGGATGATTCCAGATTACGTACCCTTTTCTCTTGAGGAGTTCTGCAATTACAGAAACAAAAACACTATGAGGACCAGATCATGCTGGGTACTGTTTGTACAGTTCTTTGTATTTTTGACTTTAGAAAGTCAGATAGAAAACAGTGGTGGAACTCAAGGGCCCCAGTGCAAGCACAGAGGACACCTGAGTAAAAAGCACCAGTTTCTCCTGGATGATGTGTCTCTCTTCTGCCCATTTCGGTTGGCAGTTAAAAATTCTTAAACCAAGAGGAAAGTTCTAAAAAAAAAAAGTCCCTGCCATACTTTATGATCTGGTGCTATCAGTTTTGAATACCCTCTTGAACCGTGTATCAGGTAATAAGAGCATTCCCCCAAGAATATCATAATCTATCATCTATTACGAATTACATCATGTTTTCAAAAGTTAAAAAAAAATGCTTAAAGAAAGAAAGCAACATTTCTACCTCAGACAAAGATTGACAACTCACTGTGTCAGTAGAAGAGGTCTCCTCCCCTTCATAAAATACCAACGGAGCTAGAAGGACAAAGAGTAACTCTTAGTACACTGGATGGTCGTGCATATCTCAGGCAGCTGAGCTTGATTTGGAAAAGACACTGTAGGGTATGGATGTCCTTTTTAAAAAAGAAAACATGGACTGAGCAGATGGGGGGCCATCCTTCTTGTTGGAAGAAAGACGGTAGAGGCAAGAGCACAGAAGAAATGATCAGTAGTGTCTTTCGCTTTGGAGCTAAAGTAACCTAAAGAAATGCTAAATAGTCTGTCTATGAATGGTACTAAATTGCACACTTTTATTTAATGACAGTCCCATCACTCTTTCTACCTGTTTGAGGTCTAGATAAATTGCCAGTATCTTTTGCCATCTTCCAAGACCATTTCAGCCTCCACAAGCCCACATACGCTGCTACTGCTTTTATCAACAGTTAGACTAGATTTTGCAGTTGATTAAAAGCAGCGTGGCATTTGGGACTGCATTCAATTCTAGGCCACATTTACTATTTCTTTATTCACTAATCCCTTACTCACTTAATCCTCTGAGGACTAAGGTGCTCCTGCCTTGGTCTTGGTATTTTCACTTGCCTCTTGTGCATGCGAAAGCTGGACAATGAATAAGGAAGGCTGGCGAAGAACTGATGCATTTGAATTAAAGTATTATCAAAGACTATTGACTATACCATGGATTCCCAGAAGAAGAAACAAATCTGTCTTGAAAGAAGTACAGCCAAAATGCTTCTTAAAAATGAGGATGTTTTGTCTCACGTACTCTGGACATGTTATCAGGAAGGACCACCCCCTGTGAAGGATGGTATGCTTGGTAAATTAGAGGGTAAGCAAGAAGAGGAAGATCATCAATGAGATGGAGTGACACAGTGGCTACAACAATGGGTTCAAATATAGAAATGGTTTTAAAGATGGCACAGGACTGAGCAGTGTTTCATTCTGTTGTACTTAGGGTCCCTAAGAGTCAGAACTGACTCAATGGCACCTAACAAGAACAACAATACTTTGGTATACAGATAGGCAATTATGGAAGCTTGAAAATAATGAAATACTATCACTTTAAAATACCATGATTATTCAAGTTACATGTGCTGTTCCAGTCTTTCTTTCTATGTCATGCTCATTTAGTGAGGTGACCATTCATGCCCACACTAGCCATCCAATGTGGGGGAGTCTGTCATGCATGTGAGGCAGGGCTTAGTGTGACACTCTGTAACCCAATCTACAAAAGAGCTGAAAGAAGGGTGATAGGCACCAGGTTAGTAACAAGTGGCACCTTTGCTTCTTATTTGTCACTGCCCCAAGGGTGTGATATGTAGCTTGGAGAATTTGAATATTACAAGCTTGTAGTGATAAGGCTATCATATACTACCAAAATAGGTCTGCGAGTGTTCTTAGTGTGGGGCCAGCTGCTGAGGAGTGACCCCAGCACTGACAGAGAATGAAGAAATGTTCTACGTAGTGCCCCAGCACCATGCTTAGAATCTGTGAGCTGACCAGAAGTATGTGGGCCTTCTGTGCGCTTTCACACTGAGAACTCTGCCAAAATCCTCATGAAATTCCTCGAAATCTGCCCTCTGCTCTGTGACAACTCAGGTCACGTTATACTGATGAACATTGTTTGGGTTCTCCACAAGATCATGTAACCCCAGCAGGCACACAAGGGCTGGAACTCCCTCATGGTTATTGATAATCGCATGGCTGAGAACCACCCCTCTCAATGATGAGTGCAGCTCAGTATATCAGAGCATCAGCACTGGGATCACACACCTCACTTCACCTCCTGTGTTCTTCATTTGGGATTTGTGACTTGGGCACATTCCTCTCAAAACCTCAGTTTCTCCATCTGAGGAGCTCCAACGGTAACCAGTCTAGCAGCTATGGCTGTGGCAAGGGTTCATTGAGCTAATGCATGTAAAGTGTACTGGGTAAATCCTCAGAAAGTTTCTGATGTTAATGCCTTACCTGATGTCACAATTTAACAAGTCCCAGAGCTGCATTCAAATTCAGGAGTCTGAGCTCCTAGGTCAATGCTCTTTCCAAAGACACCTGCACTGACTAAAAAACAACCTCTTTAATTTGAATGAATCAAATATGTCCAAAAAGGCTGATGATCACATCCTGAGTCCATACCTAGCGGCCACTTCTTCCCTCCCCAAATTATAGGATTCTTCTCTAGAATGAGCCAGTTGTCTGACCCATGGTCAACAGGTACCTGATCAGATGAGATGGACACCTTTTTCTGGGTGGAGGATCATAATCTGTAACAAAATCCTGTGTTCTAAAACTTGTGAAACAACATCGTCTTTATTATTTACTCCCCATAAATAAAAGTGCCTCAAAACTGAGACAGTTGCCAAGTCATGGAAAGAATCACAGCTTAGATTTTGGAAAGTGCTCTGTAGAAAGGATCACAGAACTGATTTGCCTATTCTGTCAAAACAGCGTTCACAGAAATTTGTTCTTTTGAAAGGTATAATTGTATATGAAAGCACACACCACTATCGAAATATATATATATCGATTCATATATATATATCAATTCACGTATATATCAATTCATATATATATACACACACACGTATTCCCTCCTTATCTTTGTACATTACCTTTTTCTCTCTGTAGGTAAATAGCTCATTTTGTACTTGGTTATCTACTGTTGTTCTTCGGTGCCATCAGGTTGGTTCCAACTCATAGCAACCCTGTAGGACAGAGTAGAGGTGCCCCGAAGTGTTTCCACAGAGCGGCTGGTGGATTTGACTCAGGACCTTTGTTTAGCAGCCGAGCTCTTAAGCACTATGCCACCAGGGCTCCTTGGTTATCTACTAGTCTCTATCAATTCATTATCCTAACTCTTGTGTGTTGAAGACTGGCTACTCACTGGGAAATTGAGATAAAAAAATAAATTCATTACTTTTCCCCCAGGGCGCCCCTCTGAGGAGTTGAGTGGATTGAATGAAAGCATATAATTGATGTCTCTGTAGAGGTTGGAAACCCTGGTGGCATAGTGGTAAAGTGCTACATCTGCTAACCAAAGGGTCAGCAGTTTGAATCTGCCAGGCACTCCTTGGAAACTCTATGGGGCAGTTCTGCTCCATCCTATAGGGTCGCTATGAGTCGGAGTTGACTGGAGGGCACTGGGTGGGTTTGTTTTTTGTAGAGTTAGAACTTTAGATAAACCCCCGAACTAAAAACGGGAAGTCAGTAAAGAAAATCAATGTAAGCAAAGGCAGTTCTTTAAAAAGATCAATAGAATAGATAAATCTCTAAGTAGCCTAAACAAGAAAAAAAAGAAGGCAGAAATTAGTAATATCAGAAATGAAAAATGAGTTATCACTAATGACCCCACTGCCATTAAAAAGGTAATAAAGGGATATTATGAACAAGTCTATGCCCAGAAATTTAATAAATGAAAAAGAAAGAAAGAAAGAAAAACCTGAACCCACTGCATTCCAGTCAATTCAAACTCAATGTGACTGCATAGGGTTTCCAAGGATGTAAATCTCTAGAGAAGTAACCTGCCACATCTTTCTCCCATGGAGTCACTGGTGATTTCAAGCCACAGACCTTTAGGTTAGCAGTCAATTGCTTTACACACTGAGTCACAGTGCTCCTTAGAAACCTGATAGTTTAGAGGATATGGACCAATTTCTTGAAAGACACAACTACCAAAACTCATACAAGAAGTAGATAACCTGAATTGGCATATATCTATTAAAGAAATTGAATCCATTAATAACCTTCCAAAAAGAAAGCACTAAGCCTAGATTTCACTGGGGCATTTCTGTGAAATATTCAGAAAGCAAGACATACTTTTAACTTACAATCCAACAATTATGCGTCTGGATATTTATCTAGTTGTATTGAAAAATTATGTCTACACAAAAACCTGCACAAGCATGTTTATAACAGCTTTATTCATAATCACCCAAAATGGAAAGTAACTAAGATGTTCTTCAATAGGCTGAAGAGTGGATAAACAGTGGAATCTTATTCAGCAATGAGAAGAATTGAGCTTTCCAGCCAGGAAAAGACATGGAAGAAACGTAAATGTATATTGCTAAGTGAAACAAGTCAGTCTGAAAAAACTACTCTATGATTCCAGTGAGAAGATGTTCTGAAAAAGGCAATACTACAAAGAAAGTGCAAAGACTAGTGGTGGCCAGCAGTCCCAGGAAGGAGGGGAGGGATTAACAGGTGAAGCACAGAAGATTTTCTGGCCAACGAAACTCTTCTGTATGACATTTTATCTGTAAATGTTTTAATTTCACCTTCATATTTGAGAGAGAGTTTTGCTGGATATATGATCCTTGGCTGGCAATTTTTCTCCTTCAATGCTCTGTATATGTCATCGTATTGCCTTCTTGACTGCATGGTTTCTACTGAGTAGTCTCAATTTATTCTTATTGATTCTCCTTTGTAGGAGGCTTTATTTTTATTTCTTTTATCCCTGGCTATTTTTAATAGTTTTTCTTTATCTTTGGTTTTGTTAAGTTTGATGATAATATGCCTTGGTGATTTTCTTTTTGGATCAGTCTTATATGGGGTTCGAAGAGGATCTTGGACAGATATCCTTTCATCTTTCATGATGCCAGGGAAATTTTCTGCCAACAGATCTTCAACTATTCTCTCTGTATTTTCTGTTATCTCTCCCTGTTCTGGAACTCCAATCACATGCAAGTTATTCTTCTTGGTAGAGTCCCACATGATTCTTAGGGTTTCGTCATTTTTTTTTTTAATTCTTTTATCTGATTTTTCTTCAACTGTATTGGTGTCAATTGCCTTATCCTCCAACTCCCCAACTCTGCATTCCAGTTGCTGTATTCTGCTCCTCTGACTTCCTATTGAGTTGTCTAATTCTGCAATTTTACTGTTAATCTTTTGGATTTCTGAATGCTGTCTCTCTATGGATTCTTGCAGCTTATTAATTTTTCCACTATGTTCTTGAATAATCTTTTTGATTTCTTCAACTGCTTTATCAGTGTGTTCCTTGGCTTTTCCTGTAGGTTGCCTTATTTCATTTCTGATGTCATCCCTGATGTCTTGAAGCATTCTGTATATTAGTTTTTTATATTCGGCATCTGGCAATTCCACGATTGTATCTTCATTTGGGAAAGATTTTGATTCTTTAATCTGGGGAGTTGTAGAATCAATCATGGTCTGCTTCTTTATGTGGTTTGATATTGACTGCTGTCTCCGTGCCATCTATAGGATATTGTAATGATTTATTTTAAATTTGCTCACTGAGTCTTACCTTGTTTTGTTTTCCTTCACTATACACAGATGGGCTACTGGATTGCACTGTCTTGATTGTTGTAGCCTTTGAATCACTTATGTCCTATTATCTACCAGCTGGTTTGGGCTGTTACCAGATATATAAGCCTAAGAGTCCATTCACTATTCTTGAATAGAATCAGCTTAGGTGTTCTGATTTTGGGTCACCAAGTGTGTGGCGTAGACTGTCACCCATTAACTTAGAGCAGTAGTGGTGATAGTTGTGTGCCCTAGATTCTAGTAGCAGCAGGGGGCCACACTCCAGGGGGGGCAGGATGCTGACAGCCTTCCCCCACGTACCAGTGAGGTAGGGGTGTCTCTATTCCTACAGCACCTTGGTGGGTGGGCTCTGCAGCTGTACCTTAGACACCCAATGCATGTACCTCTAAAGATTGGTAGGTGTCCATATCCTCAGACCCCTGTGGCTAGGTGGTTTGGGTGGAGCTTCAGCCTTCAGTTCCTGTTGTGGATCAGTGAGGGCTCTGGTTAATAGGTAGAGATATCAGACCTGGAAAACTTGTCTTTCCAGTGATCCGCTAAAACAATTACAGTCAGATCTCTATCAGAATTGCCTCTGCATTATAATAGCCACCTTGTTCCCTGTAGGGATGAAAGCCAAAGACTGTGGATCTCATATGCTTGGCTGGAGCTCATTCTGTATTTTTATTCCAGTTTAGGGAAGGATTTTTGGTCCCTGGGTTTTTAGTAGCTGCTTCTCTCAGGCCAGGAAAATGGGTTAGGGAAAGAAAAGAAAAAAATCTCGCAGAGCACTTCACTCCCTGCCCCAGGAAATTCCAATGTTAATGAAGCCACCTGGGGCAGGGAGGGGAGGGATCGGATACATAGGAGAGAGTAGCATCCAGCGATATAGACAAAGTTACTTATCTTGCTTGGAGATGACTGTTTTATCTGAGATTCCTGAGGGGCATGTGGCCCGTGTTCCCTGGCTAGGTCGAGATTGCCCCTGGGGGTCAGGCCCACATCCCTTGCTTGTGCTGTCTCAGAAGCCGTGGTCAGCTCCTCCATTCCCAGTCCAAAGCGCAGCGCCAAGGTTCCCCAGCTGGGACACCACACTCCAGGCTCCAAAACCAGTCGCTGCCTCCCAGTGACTTTTCCTCCTGTCAGCCGCATCATTGCGCTGCTGGCGTGCACTGCCTGGGCTTCCCCTGAGGTCACTTCAGGGGGCTAGGGTGTGTCGGGTGTTTGCGCCATCTCAAGAAGCCGTGCTCAGCTCCCCTGCGCCCAGTCCAAAGCCCGGCGCCAAGGTTTTCTGACTGGGATGCTGGCTCCAGGCTCCGGAAACCTTCGCTGCTTCCCCGTGCTTGCTCATTCTCTTCTTAGCTGTGTCAGTGTGCATCCTTCTTGTGCTGGCTGAGTCTCTACGGAGATTACCCCGGCGGGCTAGGGGTTAGGGCTGTGTCCCGTTCCTGCTGTGCCTCAGCAAGGCGCAATCAGCCCCACCACTAGGCACCAGGGAGCCGCGAGGGCTCAAGGCTGTGGAGCAGGACGCCGGTTCCAGAGGCTGTCGCTGCTTCAGGGTGCAGCTTTTCACTCCCCTGTCACTCAGGTCAACTCTTTAGATCTGTGTTTGATGTTCAGGTTTCATAGATTGTCATTCATGTGAACGATTCACTTGTTTTTCTGAGTCTTTGTTGCAAGAGGGATCTGAGGTGGCGTCTATCTAGTCAGCCATCTTGGCCCCCCCATATGACATTTTAATGGTAGACATGTGATATTATGCATTTGTCAAAACCCATACCTTATCGATTCAATTGCATCTTCCAAAAACACATATTGAAGTTCTAGCCACCTGGTACCTGTGAATGTGGTTTTTTTTGGAAACAGATTCTTGGCAGATGTTATCAGTTAAGGTAACGTGAGGTCATATTGGAGTAGAGTGGGTAGTAAACAATTATGAGCAGTGTCACTGTGAAAAGAAGAGACATAGAGACAAAGGGAAGACTGCCATGTGATGACAAAGGCAGAGAGTGGAGTGATGCATCGTAAGCCAAGGGATGCCAAGGATCAGTGTCCTCTACCAGAGTCTAGGAGAGAGGCATGGAACAGATGCCCCTCAGAGCCCTCAGAATCAATCAATGTGGCCAACACCCTGATTTCAGATTTCTAACCTCCAGAACTGTGAGAGAATACATTTCTGATCTTCTAAGCCACCCATTTTGTGGTACTGTGTTACAGCAGTCCTAGGAAAGGAATAAATCATAGAACTGTACAACACAAAGAATGTATCTTAATGTAAACTGTGGATTTTAGTTAATACAAAATGTGTCAATATTGGTGCATTAATTGTAATAATGTCCCATAGCAATCAAAGATGTTAGTAATATGGGATACTAGGCTGAGGGCTGGGGTCATGGGGTATGAAAAATTTTGGTACTGTCTGCTAAATGTATAGGTATATCTAAAATTAATTACATTGTTCTAAAAAATAAAGCCTGATCATTTATACAAATAATCTGTCAAAACCATTTTGGGGAGAGATCTCTTTCAGCAAATGTTCAAAAATTGTCTAATGTGCAATCATTAGCTTGATACATAGTCTACTAATGGATGTGAACGAAATATGAGTGGTAAATGTGTCTTTAGCTGAGTGGTTGCAGCACTACTGATTGACTTCATAAATAAAACTTTTCACACATGGAAAGAAAAACATGGCTTAGAATTTGTATAGTTTCCTCCTAAACAACATCCGGGAGTCCTCAGGTGGTGCGAATGGTTCAGCTGATGGCTACTAACAGAAATATCAACAGTTGGATTCCACCCTGAGGCTCCTCAGAAAATGATGTCTGGCCATCTACCTCCAAAGGATCACAGGCATTGAAAGCCCTGAAGAGTGCAGTTCTACTCTGAAACACATGGGGTCACCATGATTTAAGTTGACTAGGCAGCAACTGGTGGTTTCTTTTAAATATTCAACAATAAATAAACTGTAATTGTTACTTTTGAATCAAATTACAGATTGCATTTGTACAGTACCTGGCGTTAAAATCGGGTGAATTTTATATTTCCTCCAGAATCCCCTATTGCTGATGCTCACCCACTGGAATTTTGTGGCCCCAAGGCACGATCCTGGGAAATACATTCAAACAGATAGAGCTCTCAACAGATTGCAGAAGACCATAAGGAAATTAGAAATAATTGATCCACAGTTCAAACTTTGACCAGCTGCATAGCAGAGCCACCAGAATCAAAAAAAAATTGGGCTTTATTAGGGTTTTGCCTTTGGTGTGCACTTAAAACCTTCGACAGACAGATTGCATGGGCAAATGCCTTTATTTGCATGAGAGAGTGTGGAATGGCAGTGCAGCACAGTGACCAAGCGCATGGGTGCTGGTGCCTGGTGGCCTGGGTTCGAAGGTCACTTAAAAGTCACGAGTTCCTGGGAAAGTTACTTAATTTCTCTGTATCTCAATTTCCTGTTCAGTGATGTTGAAATGTTAACAGGGCCTACTTGCTGTGATTACATTATGAGGCTAAACATCAATAAAGAGAGTAAAGCTTTGAGAAAAATGACTGGCTGTTCATAAGTGCTACATAAGTGTTCAGTTTCTAAATCTCTGGAAAAATTAGCTGAAAGCATGGCAGTAATTGCTTCAGGGAGTGTACTACCTGGACTGCTACAGGGAAAGGGAGGATGGAGTATTCTTTTTCAGCCTTTACACTGGTGTGATACCTCACAGGTCATGGAGAGTATCTATTATCATCTCCATTGTTTCCTGACAGGTAGCTCTAAACACCTGAAATTTCATGAGTAAATGAGGCACTTTTCTTATCTAAACAACACCCTAGGATTTGAGTGGGTGCTGACCAGATCTCAAAGACCACTTGGTAGGCTGATGTCAGCTGACCTCAGGGAGAGTGAGAAGGGAGCACGATTCAACCAATCATGCCTATGCAATGAGGCTCCAGTGATGCCTGTGCAATGATCCCCATCATGCTTCTGTAACGAAGCCAGTAAAAGCTCTGGGCATGGAAACTCCTGGTTGGTGAAAGACACCCATGCACCTGGGAGGGCGGCATGATCTTTGAGACATGGAAGCTCTGCACTGGGACCCTTCTAGACCTCATTCTCTGCATCTCTTTGTTTGTATCATTTTTGCTCTAAAAGCTGTCATTGTAAGTACAGCACGTTCTGTGAGTTCTGTGAATCATTCCAGAGAATTACTAAGTAGTGGGAGCCAGCAGTTCTGATGTCAAAAAACTCGGTGTGGGGTGGAGGGGAGGAATCCTGAGCCTGCAGCTGGCAGAGGGGCAGAAGGATACCTCATTTATGTAGCCAGCAGATCAGAATTGAGGGTGCCATGTGGACTCCCAACTTGTAGTTGTCATCTGCCTATTTGACAGTCTAAAGGACAGAAAAAAAAAAAGGATAGTGTCCTTTTAATGTGAGATTTGACCTAACTCAGAATGAGTAGGCTCAGAGAAAGAAGTGCTGCAGGGTCAGTTGGTGTCAGAAGTGAATGCAGAGCTGAAAATGGGATTTGTCATATCCTCATCTTTTAGGACCAAAGGGTAAAATTCCGAGATTTCCATCCTGTGCAGAAGCTGGCAAGGTTGGAGCATTTCTAGGGCTCATGGTGATAATGCTATCCAATACCACTTACCTGTTTGGACCAGTTGTTGAGAAGTGTCTCCCAGCTCTCACACAGTTTGACCACGTGCCTCCCAACCTTCAGAATCAGTGAGCTGACAAAAAGCCTGTGGGCTTCCTATGTGCTCCTCACACTAATGATGCCTAGGTTGTGGTAATATTCACACACACACACACCAAAACCCTGAGCTATGTGACTACTGAGCCTACTGTTTAATGATGTAGAGTGTTTGGGATCTCTATAGGCTCAGGTACTTCCAGGCTTATGCAGAAGCTGAAAGTCCTTTGCACAGTGACTAATGATTCCATGGCTGAGTGATAAAAGTGAAGACCAATAATTCTCAGCATCAGCATTGGACCACATGGCTAGGTTTACATTTTGGCTCTTCCACTTAGGAGTTCATGAGCTTGGACATATTCATATCTGCAGCTCAGTTTCTCCACCTGACTAGCGCAGACAGTGAGTAAGCAATGACTTAAGTCTGTGGTGAGGGCTGAATGAGATACGGTATATAATGTGTGCAGTGTAAATGCTCAGGATGGCTAAGGAGAGTTGAAATATCATGCCCGAGATCTCACAGTTTAAGGCTCAGAGCTGGATTCAAAGCCAGGATCTGAGAACTCAGGCCATTGCTCTTTCTTTTTATGACACAGAGCTGCTTTGCCTAAAACAGCCGGTGTCTCTTAATCAAAACTACTACTGAATTAATCAGACAAAAAGGTCAAAGAAAGCTGTTGGTGACTGTGTGAGTCCACACTCAGTTAGGCCACCCTGTGAAAATGTGCAGGATTGTTCTCCAGAATAAATGGGTTTCCTGGGCCTTGGTCAAATTAGATAACCACAAGTTTACTGGGGGAACGGTGTGCTCTAGTATAAAATGCTGTGATTTCTAAATCCAGTGAAACAACCTCACCTTGCATTATTTGTTCCTTATCTATTTCAGTGCCTCAAAACTGAGAGAGCTGCCAGCTCATGGAAATGGCTGTAGCATAGCCTTTGGGAAAGAATCAGGAGACCTGATTGGTGCCTTACATCAAAGCAGCATTTTAGAGACTCATTCTTTTTAAAGTTACAACTCTACCCAAACACATGCTGTTATTAATTTATGTAAATTCTTTTTCTCTCCGCATCTATGTGCATTTCCTGTTTTTCTGTGTATGTAACTAACTCTCTTGTACTTGGTTATCTATCGGTTTTCATCCATTTATTAGCCTATTCCTGGTCTATCATTGTGTGTTGTGAGACTGGTAACTCATTGGGTAAATGAGCTATAAAATCACTGTATTTTCACCATGCTCACAAAAAAAAAAAAAAAAAAAAAAATTTTTTTTTTTTTCACCTTTAGGGAGGTGAATGGTTTGAGGAGTAGTATATAATTGATACCTTCACAAAAGAGAATTTGGGGTACACCCAAAATATAAAAGTAAACGTGTTTTTCGGTTCACAAACTGACATCTAGACACATACATTCTTATGACCTGTTTTTGAAAACTACTTACGTGAATTAAAGCAACATGCCTCAGATATACTAAAAACAACACATCTGAGGACTAAGAGTAGAGGAAAACATAGTAAAAACAGAGGCATGTACCCTGCGTTGTGTGAAATGCCCCCTAGCCATGTCTACCATCCAGGTTCACTCCACTTTTGAAATGAATCATTTTAATAGGTTTATGATGAGGTAAAAACTACATTAAAGGAGACATCATCACGTTTTCCCCAGAGAAGACTTAAAGGGGTAGAGGGGTCTGAGGGGTACTGGGTGTAATAGGAAATAATTGATTTTTGAAATGGTGACAAAATTTTAAAGGCAGCCAGCTTGACGGAAGCATCAAAAGTATCAACTGAGGAATCAGACAAAACTAGAAAACACTTTTCTAAGTCTGTGTGGCAAATTGCAAAGGAGGAAGTAAAACAAAATGAGAAATTTTTTTGAGAAAAATTGGCTAGGATTTGGAGGGACAACATTTAGAAGGTCAAGATGAACATACCTCTGGAACAGCAGTTAAGGTTTCCCATTTGGGGAGATTGTAGGTATGAATCTGAGAAATTCTCTGCCCCCTTCAAACTCTGACACTATCAGTGCTGAGAGTGCCTCTTAGAAATGAGGGCAAGAAGTAACCACCCACGTAACCATGGCGATGTTTCATCATAGAGAGTTCAAAGTGAATGCATGGCCACACTATGACCTCAAACTGCTGCCACTGAGACAAGTGTGTATTTCCATGTACAAGTGTGTCATTTAGGAATAAATATTTTGTTTCAAACGTTGAATCCCAAACCCACACAGCATTGTTCTTTGGTTCTGAAAACCAGTTATTGGAGGGAAATTGAGTTGCCCTCCAAATATAGTTGTCTTACTAACCTAGTGCTGCCATAACAAAAGATACCACAGATCAGTGGCTTTAAAGAAGAGGAATTGATTATCTGACAGTTTGGGATGCTAGAAGTCCAAATCAGGGTATTGGCTCTAGGGGAGGGTCCTTTTCTGTTCAAAGCCCCTGGGCCTTGCTGGGCTCCCTTGGCACTCCTTGTTGTTCCTTAGCATGTAGACAAATCTTCACATGGTCTCTGCCTCCAGTGTGTGCCTCTGAGTCTATTCTGCCCTTTTGGTAAGACACTAGCGAGGAGTGATTAGATTTAGGACCCGCCGAATTGTGGTATAACCTCATTAACGTAATCAAAGAAAATGCTTCTTTACAAACAGTGCCATATTTATAAGTACAGGGGTTAGAAGTTGCATATATCTTTTGGAGGACACTATCAGATCCATTCAACAGTCGGTAGGGAGAATTGAAGAGTGAAGATGATCAAAACTGACCTGTTGAGTACTAATAGAGGTACCATTCTTCTTTTTTAAAAAATTTTTATTGTGCTTTAAGTAAAAGATTACAAATGAAGTGAGACTCTCATACAAAAATTTAAAACACCTAACTGTATACTCCTAATTGCTCTCCCCCTAATGAGACAGCACACTCCTTCCCTCCACTCTCTCTTTTCGTGTACATTCAGCCAGCTTCTTACCCCCTCTACCCGCTCATCTCCCCTTCAGACAGAGAGGAGATGCCAACATAGTCTCATGTGTCTACCTGATCCATGAAGCTCCTTCTTCACCAGTATCATTGTCTATCCCGTAGTCCAGTCCAATCCCTGTCTGAAGAGATGGCTTTGGGTATGGTTCCTGTCCTGGGCTAATAGAAGTTCTGGGGACCATGACTTCTGGGGTCATTCTAGTCTCAGCCAGACCATTAAGTCTGGTCTTTTTAAGAGAATCTGGGGTCTGCATCCCACTGCTCTCCTGCTCCCTCGGGGGTTCTTTGTTGTGTTCCCTGTCAGGACAGTCATCAGTTGTAGCCGGGCACCATCTAGTTTTTCTGTTCTCAGGCTAATGTAGTTTCTGCTTTATGTGGCCCTTCCTGCCTCTGAGGGTCATAATTACCTTGTGTCTTTGGTGTTTTTCATTCTCTTTTGCTCCACGTGGGTTGACACACATTGATACATATTAGATGGCCGCTTGCTAGTGTTTAAGACCACAGATGCCACTCTTCAAAGTGGGATACAGAATGCTTTCTTAATAGATTTTATTATGCCAATTGACTTAGATATCCCCACACCCCCGCTCCCTGCTACCCTGGCCTTTGAAGCATTCAGTTTATTCAGGAAACTGCTTTTGGTTTAGTCCACTTGTACTGACCCCTCCTGTATTGCGTGTTGTCTTTCCCTTCACCTTAAATAGTTCTTACCTACTATCAAATTAATGTAAACCCCTTTCCCTCCTTACCTCCCTCCCCCCTCATAACCATCAAAGAATATTCTCTTCTTTATTTAAACTATTTCTCCAGTTCTTATAATAATGTTCCCTATACAATATTTGTCCTTTTGCAACTGACTAACTTCACTCAGCATATCTTCCAGATTCCTCCATATTATGAAATGTTTCACAGATTCATCATTGTTCTTTATTGATGTGTAATATTCCACTGTGTGAATATACTATAATTTATTTATCCATTCCTCTGTTGATGGGCACCTTGGTTGCTTCCATCTTTTTACTATTGTAAACAATGCTGCAATGAACATGGGTGTGCATATATCTGTTCGTGTAAAGGCTCTTATTTCTCTAGGATATATTCCAAGGAGTGAGATTGCAGGATCATATGGTAGTTGTATACCTAGTTTTTTAAGGAAGCGCCAAATCGATTTCCAAAGTGGTTGTACCATTTTACATTCCCACCAACAGTGTATAAGTGTCCCAGACTCTCCACAACCTCTCCAACATTGACAATTTTGTGTTTTTGTATTAATGCCAGCCTTGTTCAAGTGAGATGAAATCTCATTGTAGTTTTGCTTTGCATTTCTCTGATGGCTAATGATTGTGAGCATTTCCTCATGTATCTGTTAGCTACCTGAATGTCTTCTTTAGTGAAGTGTCTGTTCATGCCTTTTGCCCGTTTGTTAATTGGGTTATATGTCTTTCTGTAGTTGAGTTTTTGCAGTATCATATAGAGTTTTGAGATCAGATGCTGATCAGAAATGTCAGAGCTAAAAACTTTTTCCAAGTCTGTAGGTAATCTTTTTACCCTTTTGTTGAAGTCTTTAGATGAGCATAGGTGTTTGATTTTTAGGAGCTCCCAGTTATCTGTTTTCTCTTCTGCATTGTTGTAATATTTTGTACACAATTTATGCCATATATTGGGGCTACTATCATTGTTCCTATTTTTTCTTCCTTGATCTTTATTGTTTTAGATTTTGTACTTAGGCCTTTGATCCATTTTGAGTTCATTTTTGTGCATGGTGTGAGGTATAGGTCTTATTTCATTTTTTTTTTTTTTGCAAATAGATAACCTGTTGTGTGAGCACCATTTGTTAAAAAGACTGTCTTTTCCCCATTTAACTGACTTTGGGCCTTTGTCAAATATCACCTGCTCATATGTGGTTGGTTTTATGTCTGGATTCTCAATTCTGTTCCATTGGTCTATGTATCTGTTGTTGTACCACTACCAGACTGTTTTGACTACTGTGGCAGTAAAAAAAAAACAAAACAAAACAAATACCAGGGCCATCGAGTAGATTCTGACCCATAGCGACCCTTTAGGACACAGTAGAACTGTCCCATAGAGTTTCCAAGGAGCGCCTGGCAGATTCGAACTGCTGGCCCTTTGGTTCAGAGCCGTAGCACTTAACCACTAAGCCATGGTAGTATAATAGGTTCTAAAATCGGGCAGAGTGAGGACTCCAGCTTTGTAATTCTTTTTCAGTCATGCTTTAATTATCTGGGGGCTCTTTCCCTTCCATATGAAGTTGGTGATCTGTTTCTCCATCTCATTAAAAAATGTCCTTGGAATTTGGATATGAATTGCATTACATCCATAGATCACTTTTGGTAGAAGAGATATTTTTATAATGTTAAGTCTTCCCATCCATGTGCAAGATATGTTTTTCTACTTAGGTGGGTCTCTTTTGGTTTGTTACAGTAATGTCTGGTAGTTTTCTATGTATAGGTCTTTAATATCTCTGGTAAGATTTATTCCTAAGTATTTTTATCTTCTTGGGGGCTACTGTAAATGGTATTGATTTGGTGATTTCCTCTTGGATGTTCTTTTTGTTGTGAATCCAACTGATTTTTGTATGTTTATGTTGTATCCTGATTCTCTGCTGAACTCTTCTATTAGTTTCAGTAGTTTTCTTGAGGATTCTTTAGGGTTTTCTATGTATAAGAGCCTGTTGACTGCAAACAGAGATAATTTTACTTCTTCCTTACCTGTGTGGACTCCCTGTATTTTTTATCTAGCCTAATTGCTCTGACTAGGACCTCCAGCCTGATGTTGAATAAGATAAGGGATGCCGTTTATCACTGATAAAGGGCATCCTTGCCTGGTTCTCGATCTCAAAGAGAATGCTTTCAGACTCTCTCCATTTAGGATGATGTTGGCTGTTGGCTTTGTAAAAATGCCCTTTTTTATGTTGAGGAATTTTCCTTCTATTCTTATTTTTCTGAGAGTTTTTATCATGAATGGGTGTTGAACTTTGTCACATGCCTTTTCTGCATCCGTTGATAAAATCATGTGGTTCTTGTCTTTTGTTTTATTTATATGATGGATTACATTAATTGTTTTTCTAATGTTGAACCATCCCTGCATACCTGGCATGAATCCCACTTAGTCATGGTGAATTAGTTTTTTGATATCTTGTTGAATTGTCTTGACTAAAATTTTGTTGAGTATTTTTGCATCTAAGTTAATGAGGGAGATAGGTCTGCAATTTTCTTTTTTTGTGGTGTCTTTACCTGGTTTTGGTATCGGGGATATGCTGGCTTCTTGGAATGAGTTTGGGAGTATTCTGTCCTTTTCTGTGTTCTGAAATACTTTTATTAGTAGTGGTGTTAGTCCTTCTCTTAAATTTTGGTAGAATTCTGCAGTGAAGCCATCTGGGCCAGTGCTTTTCTGTTGTTGTTGTTGGCAGCTTATTGATTACCTTTTCAATTTCTTCTTTTGTTATGAGTCTATTTAGTTGATCGATGTGTGTTTGTGTTATTTTAGGTAGATAGTTTGTTTCTAAGAATTCATCCACTTCTTCCAGGTTTTCAAATTCGTTAGAGTACAATTTTTCATAGTAATCTGAAATCATTCTTTTAATTTCATTTGGGTCTGTTGTAATATGGCCCATCTCATTTCTTATTTGGGTTATTTGTTTCCTCTCCTTTTTTTTCTTTTGTCAGTTTGGCCAGTGGCTTATCAATTTTGTTAATTTTTTCAAAGAACCAGCTTTTGGTCTTGTTAACTCTTTCAATTTTTTTTCTCTTTTCTATTTCATTTAGTTCTGCTCTAATTTTTATTATTTCCTTTCTTCTAGTGCCTGAAGGTTTCTTTTGTTGCAGTCTTTCTATTTGTTCAAGTTGTAAGGATAATTCTTTGATTTTGGCCCTTTCTTCTTTTTGGTTGTGTGTATTTATTACTATAAATTGACCTCTGAGCTCTGCTTTCACTGCATCCCATAGGTTCTGATAGGAAGTGTTTTCATTCTCATTGCATTCTATGAATTCCTTTATTCCATCCTTCAAGTCTTCTATAACCCAGTCGTTTTTGAGCAGAGTATTGTTCAGTTTCCATGTGTTTGATTTCTTTTCCTTGCTTTTTCTGTTACTGATTTCTACTTTTATGGCCTTATGGTCAGAGAAGATGCTCTGTAATATTTCGATGTTTTGGATTCTGCTAAGGCCTGCTTTGTGACCTAATACGCGGTCTATTCTAGGGAATGTTCCACATGTACTAGAAAAAAAAGTATACTTGGCTGCTCTTGGGTGGAGTGTCCTGTATATGTCTATGAGGTCAAGATGGTTGATTGTGGCATTTAGATCTTCTGTGTCTTTATCGAGCTTCTTTCTGGATGTCTTGTCCTTCAGCGAAAGTGGTGTGTTGAAATCTCCTATTATAATTGTGGAGCTGTCTATCTCACTTTTCCATACTGTTAGCATTTGTTTTATATATCTTATACCCTGTCATTAAGTACATAAATATTTAATATGGTTATATTCTTCTGGTATATTGTCCTTTTAATCATTATACAGTGTTCTTCCTCATCCTTTGTGGTGGATTTAACTTTAAAGTCTATTTTTACAGAAATTAATATTGCCACTATTGCTCTTTTTTGATTATTCTTTGCTGCGTATATATTTTCCATCCTTTGTGTTTTATTGTGTTTGTGTCCCTAAGTCTAAGGTGTGTCTCTTGTAGGCAGGATATATATGCAACATGTTTTTTTTTAATCCATTCTGCCACTCTTTTCCTCTTCATTGGTGCATTTATTCTATTAACATTCAGCATAATTTTGGATAGGTATGAGTTTAGTGCTGTGATTTTGATGTGTCTTTTTGTGTGTTGTTAACAGTTTCTATTTCCCACTTAGTTTTTTGTGCTGAGTAGCTTATCTTTATATATTGTCTTTTCTTCTTCGTTGTTGTTTTTGTTTCTGCTGAGTGTCTATTTTTTTCTTGTAGTTTATTTCGATGAGTAGTATTGTCAGTCTCCTTCGTGGTTAGCTTAATATTTACCCTATTTTTCTAAGTTTAAATCTAACTTTTATTTTTTATATTATTTTGCCTTCCTCTCCATATGAAAGGCCTATGACTACATTTCTTAGTCCCTCTTTATTATTTTAATGTTGTCTTCTTTGACATAATGACATCACTGTTTCCCTGCTGTGAAATTGGCCCACTGCAGGGGGTGGGCTCTTGTATTTTTAGAGACACTTCTGAAGTCATCTAAAATTATCAAGGCACAAAATCAGTTTTATATCCACTCCTCATGTTACAGACAGAGAATTGGAGAAGCAGAGTGATACGGGGACATTTCCAAGTCCCACTTAGAGTTAGGGATAAAATCAGGACTAAACCACTACACTCTCCAAATCTCGAAACTGACTTTTTTCCTATACACCGTAACGACCCTAAAGCTCAAACCTCCAGCTTTTATGAAAGATCATTTCATGTACACCGTTTAAGTTTAAAACAAAAACCTATCATGCAACGTAGTTAAACTGTCAATTATAAAATCAATGACCCCAAATACTGACATTATTTTGGTGGATGTCATCAGGCTTAATTTACACTAAGGTCACGTCCTCCAAAACAAACTCTTATTGAATGAGCAAAGTCACACAGACAATAGTTTAGCCTGGGAGAGACCCACGAGGTACATCAAAACAGCAAGACTTCAAAATCTGATGATTTTTTAAGGCAAGTTAGTCTACCTCACTCCTGTAAGGGTACTCAAAGAGCAAAACAAAACAAAACAAAGCAAAATAAATAAATAAACCCAAAACTACAAAAAAGACATATTTATTAAGTGTTGGCCACTAAATGAAAGTGAAAACCACATCCTATGAACCAGCTAGCTTGGGAACTGCATACGGGTCTCTCTAATAGTAGAAAGGGAAGCCCTGCTGGTGCAGTGGTTAAAACGTTAAGCCGATAACCAAAAGATCAGCAGCTGTAACCCACCAGCTGCTGTGCTGGTGAGAGATGTAACATTCTGCTTCCATGAAGATTGCAGCCTTGGAAACCCTATGAGGCAGCTCTACTCTGTCCTGTACGGTCCCTAAGAGTTGAAATCAACTCATTGGAGGTGGGAATGGTAGAAATGGACTCATACATCCCTAAGATTTGTTCCATCAAAAATGAACTCCCAGGAGGCAGGGCCAAGATACCTGACTAGGTAGAAGCTACCTCGGATCCCTCTTGCAACAAAGACTTGGAAAAACAAGTGAATCGATCACATACATGACAATCTACGATCTCTGACCATCAAACACAGATCTAAAGAGTTGATCTGAGCGACACGGGAGCGAAAAGCAGCAACCGCCTCTGGAATTGGTGTCCCGCTCCACAGTCTTGAGCCCTTGCGGTTCCCTGGTGCAGAACGGCAGGCCTGATTGTGGCTTGCTGAGGCGGGGCAAGCACGGGACACAGCCCTAACCCCTAGCCCCCTGGGGTAACCTCGGTAGAGACTCAGCCAGCCCAAGCAGGCTGCACACTGATGCGGGTAACGAGAGAAAGTGCAACCATGGGAGAGGAGCGACAGTTTTCGGAGCCTGGAGCCAGCATCCCAGTCAGAAAACCTTGGCGCTGGGCTTTGGACTGGGTGCAGGGGAGCTGAGCATGGCTCCGTGAGATGGCGCACATATAGGACCCAACCCTAATCCCCTGAAGTGACCTCGGGGGAAGTCCAGCCAGTGCATGCAGGCAGCGCAACCACTCGGTTGACAAGAGGAGAAGTCACCGGGAGGCAGCGGCTGGTTTTTGAGCCTGGAGTGCAGTGTTCCAGCTGGGGAACCTTGGCGCTGGGCTTTGGACTTGGAGTGGAGGAGCTGACCACGGCTTCTGAGACAGCACAAGCAAGGAGTGTGGGCCTGACCCTTGGGGGCAATCTTGGCCCAGCCAGTGCACACAGGCTACACGCCCCTCGGGAATCTCAGATAAAACAGTCACCTCCAAGCAAGATAAGTAACTTTGTCTATATTGCTGGGTGCTATTCTCGACCAAATGGTCAGCAGTTCGATTCTGCCAGGCGCTCCTTGGAAACTCTATGGGGGCAGTTCTACTATGTCCTATAGGGTTGCTATGAGTGGGAATCGGCTTGACGGCACTGGGGTTTTGTTCTCTCCTATCTATCTGATCTCTCCCCTCCCTGGCCCAGGCAGCTTCATTAACATTGGAATTTCCTGGGACAGAGAGTGAAGTGATCTGTGGGTTTTTTTTTTTTTTCTTTTCCTAACCCATTCTCCTGGCCTGAGAGAAGCTGCTACTAAAAACCCAGGGATGAAAAATCTTTCCCTGACTTCCCTAAATCGGAATAAAAATACAGAGCCAGCTCCAGCCAAGCATATGAGATCCACAGTCTTTGGCTTTCATCTCTACTGGGAGCAAGGTGGCTATTACAATACAAAGGCAATTCTGATAAAAATCTGACTGTAATTGTTTTAGTGGATCACTGGAAAGACAAGTTTTCCAGGTCTAATATTTCTACCTATTAAACAGAGCCCTCACTGATCCACAGTGGGGAACAGGGTTGAAGCTCCACCCAAACCACCAAGCCACCTGCCAAAATGGTCTGAGGATACGGACACCTACCAATCTTTAGAGGTACATGCATTGGGTGCCTAAGGTACAGCTGCAGAGCCCACCCACCAAAAGTGCTTTAGGAATAGAGACACCCTACCTCACTGGTACGTGGGGGAAGGCTGTCAGCATCCTGCACCCCTTGGAGTGTGACCCCCTGCTGCTACTAGAATCTGGTGCACACAACTATCACCACTACTCCTCTAAGTTAATAGGTGACAGTCTACACCACACATTTGGTGACCCAAAATCAGAACACCTAAGCTGATCTTATTCAAGAATACTGAATGGATTTTTAGGCTTGTATACCTGGTAACAGCCTAAACCAGCTGGTAATAGGACATAAGTGATTCAAAGGCTACAACAGTCAAGACAGTGCAATCTAGCAGCCCATCTACGTATGATGAAAGAAAACAAAACAAGACTCAGTGAGCAAACATAAAAAAAATGATTACAATATCTTATAGATGGGTCGGAGACAGCAGTCGATATCAAACCACATAAAGAAGGAGACCATGATTGCCTCTACAACTCCCCAAATTAAAGAATCAAAATCTTTCCCAAATGAAGATACAATCCTGGAATTGCCAGATGCAGAATATAAAAAACTAATATACAGAATGCTTCAAGACATCAGGGATGACATCAGAAATGAAATAAGGCAATCTACAGAAAAAGCCAAGGAACACGCTGATAAAACAGTTGAAGAAATCAAAAATATTATTCAAGAACATAGTGGAAAAATTGATAAGCTGCAAGAATCCATAGAGAGACAGCATTTAAAAATCCAAAAGATTAACAGTAAAATTACAGAATTAGACAATTCAGATGGAAGCCAGAGGAGTAGAATCCAGGAACTGGAATGCAGAGTGGGGGAGTTGGAGGATAAGGCAATTGACACCAATACAGTTGAAGAAAAATCAGATAAAAGAATAAAAAAAAAAAAATGAAGAAACCCTAAGAATCATGTGGGATTCTACCAAGAAGAATAACTTGCATGTGATTGGAGTTCCAGAACAGGGAGAGATAACAGAAAATACAGAGAGAATAGTTGAAGATCTGTTGGCAGAAAATTTCCCTCGCATCATGAACGATGAAAGGATATCTATCCAAAATGCTCATCGAAACCCACATAAGATTGATTCAAAAAGAAAATCACCAAGACATATTATCATCAAACTTGCCAAAACCAAAGATAAAGAGAAAATTTTAAAAGCAGCCAGGGATAAAAGAAAGGTCTCCTACAAAGGAGAATCAATAAGTTCAGACTACTCAGCAGAAACCATGCAGTCAAGAAGGTAATGGGATGACATATAGAGCACTGAAGGAGAAAAACTGCCAGCCAAGGATCATATATCCAGCAAAACTCTCTCTCAAATATGAAGGTGAAATTAAAACATTTACAGATAAATACAAGCTTAGAGAATTTGCAAAAACTAAACCAAAGCTACAACAATTACTAAAGGAAATTCGTCAGAAAATCAATAATATCAGACACCAGCACAACACAAGGTCACAGAACAGAACATCCTGATATCAACTCAAATAAGGAAATCACAAAAACAAATTAAGATTAATTTTAAATAGAAAAAACACTCAAAAGAGGGAATCATTGAAGTCATTATGTAAAAGATCACAATAATCAAAAAGAGGGACTAAATACAGGAGGCATAGATCTTCCATATGGAGAGGAAAACAAAACGAAATAAGACAATACAAGTTAGGTTTTTACTTAGAAAAATAGGGTTAAATATTAAGGTAACCACAAAGAGGTCTAACAATTCCATAATTCAAAACAAAACCAAGAAAAACATAACGACTCAGCAAACAAAAATTCAACTACTATGAAAATGAGGAACACACAATTTACAAAGAAAAACATCTCGGCACAAAAAAGTAAGTGGAAAAATGAAACTGTCAACAACACACACAAAAAAGCATCAAAATGACAACACTAAACTCATACTTATCTATAATTACACTGAATGTAAATGGACTAAATGCACCAATAAAGAGACAGAGAGTCTCAGACTGGATGAAGAAACATGATCCGTCTATATGCTGCCTAAAAGACACACACCTTAGACTTAGAGACACAAACAAGTTAAAACTCAAA
Source organism: Loxodonta africana (assembly GCF_030014295.1). Taxonomy (NCBI): domain Eukaryota; kingdom Metazoa; phylum Chordata; class Mammalia; order Proboscidea; family Elephantidae; genus Loxodonta; species Loxodonta africana. The sequence continues at coordinate 31,815,343 of NC_087360.1, forward strand.
GGATGGAAAAAAATATATCAAGCAAACAACAATCAAAAAAGAGCAGGAGTGGCAATATCAATTTCTGACAAAATAGACTTTAAAGTTAAATCCACCACAAAGGGTAAAGAAGGACACTACATAGTGATTAAAGGGACAATTGACCAGGGAGAGATAACCATATTAAATATTTATGCACCCAATGACAGGGCTGCAAGATACATAAAACAAACTTTAACAGAACTGAAAAGTGAGATAGATACCTCCAAAATTATAGTAGGAGACTTCAACACACCACTTTCGGAGAAGGATAGGACTTCCAGTAAAAAGCTCAATAGAGACATGGAAGACCTAATTGCTACAATCAACCAACTTGGCCTCATTGACTTATACAGGACAGTCCACCCAACAGCTGCAAAGTATACTTTTTTTTCTAGTGCACATGGAACATTCTCTATAATAGATCACATATTAGATCATACAACAAACCTCTGCAGAATCCAAAACATCGAAATATTACAAAGCATCTTCTCAGACCACAAGGCCATAAAAGTAGAAATCAATAACAGAAAAATCAGGGAAAAGAAATCAAATATTGGAAACTGAACAATACCCTGCTGAAAAAAGACTGGGTTATAGAAGACATTAAGGAGGGAACAAAAAGATTCATAGAATGCAATGGGAATGAAAACACTTCCTATCAAAACCTCTGGGACACAGCAAAAGCAGTACTCAGAGGTCAATTTATATTGATAAATGCACACATACATAAAGAAGAAAGAACCAAAGTCAGAGAACTGTCCCTACAACTTGAACAAATAGAAAGAGAGCAACAAAAGAATCCATTAGGCACCAGAAGAAAACAAATAATAAAAACTAGAGCTGAACTAAATGAATTAGAGAACAGAAAAACAATTGAAAGAATTAACAAAGCCGAAAGTTGGTTCTTTGAAAAAATTAACAAAATTGATAAACCATTGGCCAGACTGACTAAGACAGGAAAGGAAACAAATAACCTGAATAAGATGTGAGATGGGCCACATCACAACAGACCCAACTGAAATTAAAAGAATCATATCAGATTATTATGACAAATTATACTCTAACAAATTTGCAAACCTAGAAGAAATGGATGAATTCCTAGAAGAACACTACCTACCGAAACAACACAGTCAGAAGTAGAACAACTAAATAGACTCATAACAAAAAAAGAGATTGAAAAGGTAATCAAAAAACCCCCAACAAAAAAAGCCCTGGCCCAGACTGCTTCACTGCAGAGTTCTACCAAACTTTCAGAGAAGAGTTAACACCACTACTACTAAAGGTATTTCAAAGCGTAGAAAATGACAGAATACTACCTAACTCGTTCTATGAAGCCAACATATCCCTGACACCAAAACCAGGTAAAGACACCACAAAAAAAGAAAATCACTGACCTATATCCCTCATGAACACAGATGCGAAAATCCTCAACAAAATTCTAGCCAATAGAATTCAACAACATATAAAAAAAATAATCCACCTTGACTAAGTGGGATTCATACCAGGTATGCAGGGATGGTTCAATATTAGAAAAACCATTAATGTAATCCACCATATAAATAAAACAAAAGACAAAAACCACATGATCTTATCAATTGATGCAGAAAAGGCATTTGACAAAGTCCAACACCCATTCATGAAAAAAACTCTCAGTAAAATAGGAATTGAAGGAAAATTCCTCAACACAATAAAGGGCATCTATACAAAGCCAACAGCCAACATCACTCTAAATGGAGAGACCCTGAAAGCATTTCCCTTGAGAACGGGAACCAGACAAGGATGCCCTTTATCACCGCTCTTATTCAACATTGTGCTAGAGGTCCTAGCCAGAGCAATTAGGCTAGACAAAGAAATAAAGGGCATCCAGATTGGCAAGCAAGAAGAAAAATTATCTCTATTTGCAGATGACATGATCTTATACACAGAAAACCCTAAGGAATCCTCCAGAAAACTACTGAAACTAATAGAAGACTTTGGCAGAGTTTCAGGTTACAAGATAAACATACAAAAATCACTTGGATTCCTCTACATCAACAAAAAGAACATTGAAGAAGAAATCACCAAATCAATACCATTCACAGTAGCCCCCAAGAAGATAAAATACTTTGGAATAAATCTTACCAAGGATGTAAAAGACCTATACAAAGAAAACTACAAAGTACTACTGCAAGAAACTAAAAAGGACCTACATAAATGGAAAAAACATACCTTGCTCTTGGATAGGAAGACTTAACATAGCAAAAATGTGAATTCTACCAAAAGGCATCTATATATACAATGCACTTCCGATCCAAATTCCAACAACATTTTTTAATGTGATGGAGAAACAAATCACCAACTTCATATGGAAGGGAAAGAAGCCCCGGATAAGTAAAGCATTACTGAAAAAGAAGAAGAAAGTGGGAGGCCTCACTCTACCTGATTTTAGAACATATTATACAGCCACAGTAGTCAAAACAGCCTGGTACTCCTACAACAGGAGGCACATAGACCAATGGAACAGAATTGAGAACCCAGATATAAATCCATGGACACATGAGCAGCTGATGTTTGACAAAGGCCCAGTGTCAGTTAATTGGGGAAAAGATAGTCTTTTTAACAAATGGTGCAGGCATAACTAGATATCCTTTTGCAAAAAAATGAAACAGGACCCATACCTCACAGCATGCACAAAAACTAACTCCAAGTGGATCAGAGACCTAAAGACTAAAACGATAAAGATCGTGGAAGAAAAAATAGGGACAACGTTAGGAGCCCTAATACAAGGCATAAACAGAATGCAAAAAACTACTAAAAATGACGAAGAGAAACCAGATAACTGGGAACTCCTAAAAATCAAACACCTATGCTCATCTAAAGACTTCACCAAAAGAGTAAAAAGACCACCTACAGATTGGGAAAAGATTTTCAGCTATGACATCTCCGACCAGCGCCTGATCTCTAAAATCTATGTGATTCTGTTAAAACTTAACCACAAAAAGACAAACAACCCAATAAAGAAGTGTGCAAAGGATATGAACACGCACTTCACTAAAGAAGATATTCAGGCGGCTAACAGATACATGAGAAAATGCTCTTGATCATTAGCCATTAGAGAAATGCAAATGAAAAGTACAGTGAGATTCTATCTCAGTCCAAGAAGGCTGGCATTAATTCAAAAAACACAAAATAATAAATGTTGGAGAGGCTGCAAAGAGATTGGGACTCTTTTACACTGCTGGTGGGAATGTAAAATGGTACAACCACTTTGGAAATCTATCTGGCGTTTCCTTAAAAAGTTAGAAATAGAACTACCATACAACCCAGAAGTCCCACTCCTTGGAAGATATCCTAGAGAAATAAGAGCCTTTACACGAACAGATATACGCACACCCATGTTTATTGCAGCACTGTTTATAATAGGGCAAATCGGGAAGCAACCAAGGTGTCCATCAATGGATGAATGGATAAATACATTATTGTATATTCACACAATGGAATACTATGCATCGATAAAGAACAGTGATGAATCTGTGAAACATTTCATAACATGGAGGAACCTGGAACGCATTATGCTGAGTGAAATTAGTCAGAGGCAAAAGGACAAATATTGTATAAAAAAAAAAAAATAAGACCGCTATTATAAGATCTTGAGAAATAGTTTAAACTGAGAAGAACACATTCTTTTGTGGTTACGAGAGGGGGGAGAGAGGGAGGGTGGGAGAGGGTTATTTACTGATTAGGTAGTAGATAAGAACTACTTTAGGTGAAGGGAAGGACAATACTCAGTACAGGGAAGGTAAGCTCAACTGGACTGGACCAAAAGTAAAGAAGTTTCCAGGATAAACTGAATGCTTCCAAGGTCAGCAGAGCAAGGGTGGGGGTTTGGGACTATGGCTTCAGGGAACATCTAAGTCAATTGGCAAAATAAATTCTATTAAGAAAACATTCTGCATCCCACTTTGAAGTGTGGCATCTGGGGTCTTAAATGCTAACAAGTGGCCATCTAAGATGCATCAATTGGTCTCAACCCACCTGGATCAAAGGAGAATGAAGCACACCAAGGTCACAAGATATTTATGAGCCCAAGAGACAGAAAGGGCCACATGAACTACAGACTTACATCATCCCGAGACCAGAAGAACTAGATGGTGCCTGGCCACAACCGATGACTGCCCTGACAGGGAGCACAACAGAGAACCCCTGAGGGAGCAGGAGAATGGTGGGATGCAGACCCTAAAGTCTCATAAAAAGACCAGACTTAATGGTCTGACTGAGATTAGAAGAATCCCGGCGGTCATGGTCCCCAAACCTTCTGTTGGCCCAGGACAGGAACCATTCCCGAAGACAACTCATCAGACGTGGAATGGACTGGACAATGGGTAGGAGAGAGATGCTGATAAGGAGTGAGCTACTTGTATCAGGTGGACACTTGAGACTGTGTTGGCATCTCCTGTCTGGAGGGGAGATGGGAGGGTAGAGAGGGTTAGAAATTGCCAAATGGTCACGAAAGGAGAGATTGGAAGGAGGGAGCAGGCTGACTCATTAGGGGGAGAGTAAATGGGAGTAGGTAGTAAGGTGTATACAAGTTTATATGTGAGAGACTGACTTGATTTGTAAACTTTCAGTTAAAGCACAATAAGAATTATTTTAAAAAGAACTCCCAGAACTTTTTGTGGATGGGAGAGTTGATGTAAACTATCTGAACTCAGAGAAAGATGAGCAATCCAAAGTCTCTTTTGGTTTTGTAACCACCTAGAAACTGCTGAATCTTGAAGGAAAAAATGTCTTAAATTTATCGATGAAAATGGGAATAAAAATGCCCAAATCCAAAGGAGATCATGGTGTTCTAGTGTCCCATCTTGACTGACAAGCTGTGGTTGTTTTCTCAGCTTCCCGCCATGAAATCCACCACTAAAAATTTAGGTCTCTAAATGGCCTGCTCTTGGTGAAAGAATAAAGTAAGAATTAGTGGAGACCAAGTGCTATTCTCTTTAAATTCAAAGCCCTACTCCACAGTCATCATTAAGGAGAGCCTAATTGTTTAGTTTACTTATTTGCCATGCAAAACAATTATCTCAGCAGAAATATTAAAGAATCCAAGTAGAAATGCATTTTCAATTTACTGATAAGTTTCTCCTTAGAATTCTATCAACAATTTTGTCAATAAGATTGTTCACTCAAAAAGACATATCAAATTTGTTCTCTAAAATCATCCATCTCCTCCCTTCTGCAGTGAGATGATTTCATTGTGCAATATCACATCAATTCAACCGTATCATAGGTTAAAAAAAAATAACAAAACATGGTAGTCATGATTTTTTTTACTTAAATCATTAAGCTATTCAATAAGCAATTTATCTTAGAAACAAATACATATCCACTCACAAAGAATTAATAGGTGTAATTGGACAATATAAAGTTCAAAGCAGAAAGCCTTTGAGAGTGAAAGGGGATGTTGTTAAAAGCCAGGACAATAGACATAAATCTGGACTGCCCTCGATGAATGGGAGCCTACAGTTAATCTAATCGATCTTTTTGAACAGCTATTTCATAAACTAATGTTTAAATGCTATTTCGTAAACCAACGCATAAACGTACTTTATTTTACATCAACAGTGCCCTATTGACTGATTTTTAGGATGCTTTCAGATGTTTGCTACTGCAGTGGATGTCCTCAAATATATGTCTTTGCACACTGTGATCAGTGCCTCACACATGTGAAATCATTTATCTTCATGATAGCTCGATGATGCAGTGAATGCTAATATTATCCCCATGGGACAGGGAGGACGCTGAATATCTTCTAAGACGAGGAGTAGTCATTTCGAGAACTTGCTGCCAGCTGTTATTGTAATGGGGGTGAGTTGCAGGAGAGTGGATCAAGCAATGATACTGTAAGCCTCAGACCATCAACTGTAACACTTTGCCTGGGACATCACCAGTTTATGCCTGTTATCTCACATAATTATTGAGAGTCCCTCCTTTTATTTTTAAAGGTGTCTCTGTTGGGCAGTAAATGACATGGCCAGTTATCAGAATGGGGAGGTTTGGAGATAACAGACAGTCATGCCCACCCAGAGACTCTTACCTGCACCTGCTTCCCTTTCAGCAAGGAGGACACGTCCAGGCGATGGTGAGAAAGACCAGCGATGGGCCCTGGACACTCTCAGTGAAGCCCCATTTGGAAGATGAAAATAAAGATTAGAACATGTGTGGCCTCGCTGGGCACCAGCGTCTCTCCTTCCATGAGCTTGGTGGGGAGGGGAACTGCTCATTGATTTCTAATGAGAGAGATAGGCTTCATAAAATGAGTGGACAAAATAGAGTCAAATTGTGATCATGGACATGAAAGAAGCAAATTGGGAAGGGGAGATCCGGAGAGCACTGGATCATGAGAACCCTCGAGAGAGGAACGGGCTTGATATGCAGAAGAACTGACAGAATGGGTTTCAGGACAAGAGGGCAAGAATAGAGACACACATTAGAAGGCTGTGTAGTCTTCCGGGAAGGGAAGTGATGATGCTTTGGGCTATGGGTAGGAGTGGAAGTGGAAAGAATTAAATGGATTCAAGGTCCACAAGGCTTGCTGGTGAATAAAATATGGGATGTGAGACTTAAGACTGGATGCAGGTTTCAGATATTACAAGGAGAAAGGTCCTGATATTGTCAAGCCCAAATGAGCTCTCGCATGCCTGAACACAAGGAGATGAATTATGATGATGATCAGGTAAGGGGTAGTTTGCCTACCTTTAATGACAGTAATCTTTCGTGCCAGGTTATTGTCAGTATACAAACGCAGTAAAAATCACCCTTTGAAAAGCCTTCTCTGAACATTAGTATGAGATTTATAAAACAATTACTGAGAGGACAAAAAAAGAGATATGGTTTGTGTGTCCAGTAAATGCGCCTGTCATATGTCATGTGAAATACCCAGGAGGTGGCTGGAGTGAGATACAACAAGGGATTGGATGGGTCAGTTGAATCCCAAAGTGAAAGGAACTGGCATCTTTTAGGTCAAATTTTAGATGTATGTCCTGTGTGTGTCACCTTTTATTGAGCATTTCTCTTATTGACTATGTCACTGTTGCTATCATATCTGCTAAAAGAGAGAACAAAGCCTTGTGATAACAAGTGGTGGTCCATCTGTGTACAGTAGACTGAATCCTGCTGAGGAAGGCCTTGAGCAGAGAAGGAGCCCACTCAGTGCCAGTGCAGCCACTGCTCATTCCAGCCAGGCCTTCGGTCCAGGCTGCTGACAATCAGTCAGGCCTTTAGTCGATGAGTCAATTGCGGGCTTAAAGACTTCATTCATTAAGCCACCAAATCAGCTACTTTGATGGCCATTTCCCAGTTCTTTAGTATTCATTTGTCAGCCAGGGCTGGTCAGTTGAAAAAGGGGGGGCTAATTCTGTGCAGAGCCATCATGTGGTTTGGAATATCCTGCATCCTAAGCCAGCATGGGAGCCAAGCAGTCCACTGCAACTTGGTTGGCCTCCTGTCCCCAGGAAGTCTCCCTGCAAGGCAGCTGCAGGACGATGGACACAGCTTGGCCTTCCCCTGGTCCTTCAGAGGGGCTTCATGTAAGAAAAACTGCATTGCATTTTGGATCTGAGATTGAAATTTAGATGCATGGGGCTGGGTTGAGGATTGAAACATAGGGAATAAAGCTGGGTCAGGAATTGAGACTGTCTCCTGGCTCAAGCACTTCTACCAGGGCATCAGTTCTCAGGAACCCAGGGCATGATATAGAGGTCTCCCACATTGTCAGGGATCTAGGTTCCCAGAGAACCAATTACATTCCCTGCCTTAGATCCAACATCAGGTTTGTGACTCTGGGAAATCTACTTAACTTCTCTTGAAGTACCTACCCCGAACTGTAAAATATGGGTAACAGGCCCCCTTTTTGCTCATCCCAGCAGGCTGGTGTAGGGATCACCAGAGATGACAACCAACACCAAAACCAAACCCAGTGCCGTCGAGTCGATTCTGACTCATAGCGACCCTATAGGACAGAGTAGAACTGCCCCATAGAGTGTCCAAGGAGCACCTGGTGGATTCGAACTGCCGACCTTTGGTTAGCAGCCATAGCACTTAACCACTACGCTACCAGGGCTTCCGAGAGATGTTGTTGTTGAGATGACAACAGATATATTCGATGAACTAGAAAGCATCCATCGGGATTGAACTGTGTCCCCCCAAAAATATGTGTATCAAATTGTCTAGGCCATAACCCCCATTTTTGTATGATTGCCCACTATTTTTTCCTCTTATGTGATTTTCCTATGTGTTATAAAACCTACCTCTATGATGTTATTGGAAACCCTGTTGGTGTAGTGGTTAAGTGTTACAGTTGCTAAAGAAAGGGTCGGCAGTTTGAATCCACCAGGTGCTCCTTGGACAGTCTATGGGGCAGTTCTACTCTGTCCTATAGGGTTGCTATGAGTCAGAATCGACTCAACGGCACTGGGTTTGGTTTTGTTGGTTTATGATGTTATGAGATGGGATTATGTTAATGAGGCAGGGACTCAATTTACAAGATTAGATTGTGTTTTAAGCCAATCTCTTTTGAGATACAAAAGAGAGAAGCAAGGAGAGAGACATGGGAAACTCCTATCACCAAGAAAGTAGTGCCAGAGGGAGAGCGTGTCCTCTGGACTCTGGATCCGTGTGCTGAGAAGTTGCTAGACAAGGGGAAGATTGATGATAAGGACCTTCTATCAGAGCTGACAGGAGGAGGAAGCCTTCCCCTAAGGCTTTCACACTGAATCCAGACTTCTAGCCTCCTAAACTGTGAGAGAATAAATTTCTCTTTGTTAAAGCCATACACTTGTGGTATTTCTGCTATAGCAACACTAGATAACTAAGACAATATCCTACCCCTGAAAAGTCTGAGAATTAAGCTTCCATCCTCCTCTGTCCCATAGGCACCCACGTACCTCTCTAGTGGCAATCACTACCAAGTCTCTTGTTTTTCTTCTGAAAATTATCATTTGAATGCTTAGAGAGTGCTTATGATGTAAAAAAAAAAAAAAAAATTTTTTTTGTGATGTACCAGTCTATTCCTAAAGGTTTACATGTATTTAGTCATCATTATCCTCATAACATAATAGAAATAAATATACCCCACTAAAATTTTGATGTCATAGAACAGTGATCTGTGGCACAGAAGATTAAATTACTTTCCAGGGACATGTGGCTTCTATGTGACTTTTGATACCAGGCCATGAGGCACCAGCATCTAATGCTCTCGATCACTATGTGTCTTGTCTTTCTATACTCTCTCATCAAAAAAAAAAGAAAGTTATTTTCCCTTGTATTAATTCTTTTGGTTAGTTTCCACTGATGTGAAAGTTTGATAGTTTCAAGTCCAATCAATATCTGAGATAGAATTTTTTTGTTTGTTTGTTTATTTCTTCTTTGATTTCAAATAGGAAAGCATGTTGGCCTACATTATAGACGATAGACACGGTTTTTCACTGGGGGTGTAAGGGAACAATCTTACCAACTGTTACCTGATTCACCAGGGTATTAATAAATTATATCACCAGGTCATAAACTAGGGTAAGGAGATTTTTCTTCACTAGAACTCTCCTCTTGAATTAAGAATTTTGTAACTGTCAACACAAATGAGCTGGAGAGAGACAAGAGACATATCCTTTAGGAAAAGCCTGTGCCTTTTCCTCACATGTCCTCTACAATTGCTTTTGGATCCTCTAGCTCCACCATTATTTTCTACCTGGTTTTCTAAAGTCAAAAACAGAACTGTGAGGATAGTACCCAGCATGATCTGATCCTCGTAGTATTTACTTTATTTTTTTTTGCTATAATTGGAGGTGGCCTCAAGTGAAATGTGTCCATATTCAGGAATCAGTCAACTGAGAATTCCTGCAGTCTGTGTGTGTTGGCCTTACTTGTATAGCATCTCCAGGGCATCATAGCGTACCTATCACAGGTACAGGTGCTGAGAAAATACCAATTAAATGAATGATCAGATCAGGTCAACCAACTATGCCCACAGGAAGGGCAAAGAAACAATTTCCTAGTTTTGGAATCTCTAGATCTGCACTCTTTAAAATTAATTTAGCTGACTAATTAACCAATTAAATTAAATATAACTAAAAGTTCAACTAATAAGCCATAATAGTCATTTTTAGTATTCAGTAGTCTTATATCCTAGTGCCTGTCATATTGGACAATGGAGAGAGAATACCTCCGTCTTCAAAGAAGGCTCACTTGGGCAGATGTTCTAAGCCTGGAATAAGGTCTGGTCAGTGAACTCATCTAACCCAACGTGTGTCCTTAACAGTTGGAATTTCAGGTTGGTAAGACTGGGGTCAGAGCTAGAATGGCCCAATGGAAACCAGGAAGTAGACATTGAAAGGGGAGCCCTTCACCTCCTCTCTCTCTCATTCTTAAGGTTTACAAACTGTAAACAATGGCTTGTTGAAGTCCTCTGACTCCACAGGGCCCAGGAAAGGTCTGAGAACCCAGGAGAAGAGCAGTAGCAATCTTAAGTCAGCCAGAATTACCTTGGGTACAGAGGAATCGGTAGGTCATTGTCTCTAATATCTTTCTTGCTGATGCTTGTGTTTCTAAAGAATGTGCAGCAAAAAGGATGGATGTCACCAGCAGTGATAAAGAAGGAAATGCATGTAAGTAGTAACATTCAATGTAGGATCCCATTGGAGATGGTTCCTGGGAGCAGTCCATTTACTCCTGCTGCTTTGGAAACTGCAGAGGGTAGTGTAAAATCACAGAGACAAAAGAAGTAAGTGTGGAGTCTCTCTTGTTCTTTTCGTATTTTATTTACAGAATACAAACATGTATTCTATCTATGGGGTTTGACTGGGAAGTGTTTTAAATCAGCTCCTTTTCTTGGTTTGCCATTTCAAGATTCTCATTCCTGCAAGACTTCACATTCCCTCCTCTGCCACTTCCTAACATCAAAGCCTGGGGTTTTACTTGGTTAGCATATCTTGGGATTTGAGCACGTGAGATTTGGTTTTGAGTTTTAACGTTGACCTATGGTGTGGGATATCTGACGGGTCCTAACTATCTCACAGGCATATAGTTGGCCCCCCCTCAAAAAAATTTTTTTTTAGAGACAAAGCCTTTCCAGTGTCTGCTAGGTGAGGGTGTGCCAGTTGAGAGACTGGCCCTCTACCTTCTGCACATTCAGATCTTGTAGAAGTGCCCTCATATTTCTGTGTCACTGTGTGCACCTGCTATCAAGGGCACTCCTAGGATTGAAGAGCAAAGAATAATTCATCAGGGAACATCTAGCTCAATGGGCATAACATAGTTTAAAAAGAAAATGCTGTACATCCCAATTTGGCGAGTAGCATCTGGGATCTTAAAAGTAGCAAGCAACCTTCTAAGATGCATCAATTGGTCTCAACCTACCTGGAGAAAAAGGAGAATGAAGAAGACCAAAGACATGAGGAAAATATGAGCCCGAGAGAAAGAAACGGCCACATAAACCAGAGTTCATCAGCCGGAGACCAAAAGAATTAGAAAAGTTAGACCATCAATGACTGCTCTAACCGGGAATATAATAGAGAATCCCTGATGGAGCAGGAGAAAATAGGATGCAGACCTCATATTCTGGTAAAAAGACCAGATTTAATGGTCTGACTGAGGCTGGAGGGTCCCCAGAGGTCATGGCCCCTGGACTCTCTGTAAGCCCAAAACTGATACCATTCCCAAAGCCAACTCTTCTGACAAAGATTAGGCTGGAGTATAAGACAGAAAATGATACCGGTGAGGAGTGTGATTCTTAGCTCAGGTAGACACATGAGACCATGTGGGAAGCTCCTGTCTGGAGGCAAGATGAGAAGGCAGAGGGGGACAGGATTTGGTTGAATGGACACAGGGAATACAGGGTGGAGAGAAGGAGTGTGCTCTCACATTGTAGGGAGACAAACTATGGTCACATAACGGAAAAAAAAAATTTTTTTTTTAAGGAAACAGCAGCCATAAAGAGCAGGAGTGGCAATATTAATCTCAGATAAGACAGACTTTAAGACAAAATCCACCATAAAAGAAAAAAAAAAGGATATTATAGAATGATTAAACGGACAATCCACCAGGAAGATATTAACTATTATAAATATCTACACACCCAATGACAAGGCTCCAAAACACAGAAAACAAAGTCTAATGGCACTGAAAAGAGAAATTGACAGCTCCACAATAACAGGAGATGACTTCAACACACCACTCTTGGTAAAAGATAGAACATCTAGAAAGAAACTCAACAAAGATACAGAAGAGCTAAACTCCACAATCAGCCAACTTGACCTCGTTCATATATAGAACACTCCACCCAACAGCAGCAAATTACACATTATTTTCTAAGGCACATGGAAGTCTTCCAGAATAGACCACTTCTTAGGCCACAAAGCAAACTTCAACAAAATCCAAAACTTTGAGATATACAAAGCATCTTCTTCTATCGCAATGTAATCAGAGTAGAAATTAAAAATAAAATAAAATAACTTCTCCCCCAAAAAAGCTGTGGCCCAGATGGTTTCACTGGAGAATTCTACCAAACATTCAGAAAACAGCTTATGCCAATACTACGCAAACTATTTCAAAACACGGGGAAGGAAGGGATACTTCCTAATTCCTTCTATGAAGTCAGAATTACCCTGATATCCAAACCAAGCAAAGACCACATAAAAAAGAGGAAATTACAGACAATAACCCTCCTGAATATAGATGCAAAAATTCTCAAAAATTTCTACCCAAAAAATTCAGCATCATATCAAAAAAATAAAATACTCCCCAACCAAGTAAGATTCATATCAGGTGTGCAAGGATGGTTCAACTTTAGAAAATCAATCATAGTAATCCACCACATAAATGGAACAAAATAAAAATTAGGAATTATCTCAATCAACTCCAAAATGGCATTTGATTAAGTGGAACACCCATTAGTAATAAAAAATCTCAATAAAATGGGAATAGAAGGGAAATTCTTCACCATAACAAAGGGCATCTATACAAAACCAACAGTCAATGCCATTCTTTTTTATTTTTTATTTTTATTTTGCTTTAAGTGAAAGTTTACAAGTCAGTCTCTCATACAAAAATTTATATTCACCTTGCTATATATTCCTAGTTGCTCTCCCTCTCATGAGACAGCATACTCCTTCCCTCCATTCTCTATTTTCCTGTCCACTTGGCCAGCTTCTGAGCCCCTCTGCCCTCTCATCTCCCCTCCAGACAGGAGATGCCCACAGAGCCTCATGTGTCTACTTGATCCAAGAAGTTTACTCCTCACCTGTATCATTTCCTATCCCATAGTACAGCCCAATGCCTGTCTGAAGGGTTTGCTTTGGGAATGGTTCCTGTCTTGGGCTACCAAAAGGTCTGGGGACCATGACCTCTGGGTCCTTTCTAGTCTCAGTCGGACCATTAAGTCTGGTCTTTTTACGAGAATTGGAGGTCAGCATCCCACTACTCTCCTGCTCCCTCAGTTGTTTTCTGTTGTGTTCCCCGTCATGGCAGTCATCAGTTGTAGCTGGGCACCATCTACTTCTTTTGGGCTTAGGCTGATATAGTCTCTGGTTTATGTGGCCCTTTCTGTCTCTTAGGCTCATAATTACCTTGCATCTTTGGTGTTCTTCATTCTCCTTTGCTCCAAGTGAGTTGAGATCAGTTGATGCATCTAAGATGGACTTTGCTCCCCAGTCAATGCCATTCTTAATAGGGAGAGGCTTAAAACATTTCCCCTGAGAACAGGAACAAGACACAGATGCCCTTTGTCAACACTCTTATTTACCATTGTGCTGGAAGTCATAGCTAGAGAAATAAGGCAAGCAAAAGCAGTAAAGGGCATCCAAATTGGTAAGGAAGAAGCAAAACTATGGCTATTTGAGAATGAATTGGTAGTATACATAGAGAACCTTGACTACTCTACAAGAAAATTACTGAAACTTACAGAAAGATTGAACAGATTAGCAGGTTACAAGATCAGCATACGAAAATCAGTTGGATTCTTATACACAAAAAAGAAAACTACAAATAAGAAACCAGGATACAATACCATTTACACCGGCCCCCAAGAAGATAAAATACTTAGGAATAAATCTAATTAGGAATGTGAAAAACCTGTATACAGAAAACTACAAAACACTACTACAAGAAGCAAAAAAAGGCCTACGTAAATGAAAAAAACATACCATGCTCATGGATAGTTTCAACATTGTGAAAATGTCAACTCTACCCAAAGCAATCTACAAATACAATGCAATTCCAATCCAAATACCAAAAGGATATGTTAATGAGATGGGAAAACTAATCATTAACTTTATATGGAAAGGGAAGAGGCCCTGGATAAGTAAAGCAACATTGAAGAAGAATAAAGTAGGAGGCCACCCAGTGCCTCACCTCAGAAGCTACTGTATAGCTATGGTAGAGTATTCAGAACAGCCTGGTACTGTTACAAGAACAGACACATTGACCAGTGGAACAGAATCAGGAACCCAGTTGTAAATTCATCCACCTGAGGACACCTGATCTTCAACAAAGGCCTAAAATCCACTAAATGGGGAAAAGACAGTGTTTTTTTAACAAATGGTGCTGGCAAAACTGGATGTTCATCTGTGAAAACAAACAAACAAAAAAAAATGAAACAGGACCCATACCTCACACCATACACAAAAACTAACTCAAAATGGATCAAAGACGTAAGTATAAAACCAAAAACTATAAAGATCATAGAAAAAAAATTGGGTGAAGGCTAGAGTTCATTACACAATATAAATAGGACACAAATGATAACTAACAATAAAGAAACACCAGAAGATAAGCTAGATAACAGGTATCATCTAAAAATTAAACACTTATGCTCATCAAAAGACTTCACCAAAGGAGTTAAAAAGAGAACCTATAGACAGGGAAAAAATGTTTGGCTATGACATATCTGACAAAGATCTGATCTCTGAAATCTACAGGAAAATCTAATGCCTCTACAACAAAAAAACAAACAACCCAGTTAAAAAATGGGTGAATGATATGAACAGACACTTCACCAAAGAAGACATTCAGGGGTCTAAAAGGGACATGAGGAAATGCTCGCAATCACTAGACAGTAGAGAAATGTAAATCAAAGCTACACTGAGATACCATCTCACTCTGACATTACTGGCATGAATTAAAAAAAAAAACACAACAGAAAATAACAAATGTTGGAGAGGCTGCGGGGAGATTGGAACACTTATACACTGCTGATGGGAATGCAAAACGGTACAACCATTTTGGAAAATGATATGGTGCATTCTTAAAAAGTTAGAAATAGAAATACTCAGTGATCCAGCAATCACTCCCCTAGACATACACCCTAGAGAGATAAGAGCTGCCACGTGAATAGACACATGCACAACCCATGTTCATTGCAGTGTTATTCACAATAGCAAAATGATGGAAACATCCTAAGTGCACATCAACAGATGAATGGATAAACAAACTATGGGACTATACACACAATGGAATAATAAGCAATGATGAAGAACAATGACGGATCTTCATAACAGCTCACATTAATGGATCTGGAGGGCATAATGCTGAGCGAAATAAATCAATCACAAAAGGACAAATATTGTATGACATCACCATTCTAAAAAGTCATGGAAATGTTTACACACAGAAAAAAGCAATATTTGATGGATATGAGGGAGGGGAGGTGTTCAGAGGGAAATACACTTACTAGACAAGAGATAAGTGGTAACTTTGGTGAAGTGTTAAGACAGTACACAGTGCCGGGGAAGTCAGCACAACTTTACCAAGGTAAAGTCACAGAAGCTTCACAGACGCATCCCCGAGGGACCAAATTACTGCGCTGAGTGCTGGGGACCATGGTCTCGGGGAACATCTAGCTCAATTGACATAACATAGTTTACAAAGAAAATGTTCTACATCCTACTTTGGTGAGTAGTTTCTAGGGTCTTAAAAGCTTTCCAGAGGCCATTTAAGATACTCCACTGTTCTCATGCCATTTGGAGCAAGGGAGAATGAAAAAAAAAAAAAAAAAGATGCAACGGAAAGATTAGTCCAAAGGCTTAATGGACCACAACTACCACAGCCTCCACCTGATTGAGTCTGGCACAACAAAAGGGTGCCCAACTAATACCACCTACTGCTCTGACAGGGATCACAATAGAGGGTCCTGGACAGAGCTGGAGAAAAATGCAGAAGAAAATTCTAACGGACAAAAACAAACAAAAAAGACCAGACTTACTCATCTGGCAGAGACTGGAGAAACCACGAGATTATGGCCCCTGAACACCTTTTTACCTCAGTACTGAGGTTACCCCTGAGGTTCATGATACCGCCAAAGATTAGACAGGTCCATGAAAGAAGCAGTAATGCGTGTAACTCAAACATGCATGTGAGTTTAAATCAGAAAAATGAGCTGAGGAACAAGGACTAGAAGGCAGGAGGGACAGGAAAGCTGAATGAATGGAAATGAGGAGCCCAAGGTCAAAAAGAGGAGAATGTTGACACTCTGTTGTGTTGGCAACCAATGTCACTAAACAATATGTGTATTAGTAGTTTAATGAGGGACTAATTTGCTCTGTAAAGCTTCATCTAAAAGCACAATAAAAATAATTAAGAAATAAGCAGTCGGAATATAATGCTATTTGACTATGTTAAGCATCTGAGGTTTAGAAACGGCCAACAAGGTATGTCTCTTCTTTCTTGAAGATCTAAGTATTCTGCTGCATGAGGCACACAGGCCATCATCTCAGGAAAACACTACTGTGAGATAGATGTGGACAACTTTTGGGACTGGGCTCGAGGAGTCTGTAAATATTCCTGGAAGAGGAAGAATAGCTCACTGAAGACATGTTTCTTCTTTTATGTGTGAAGGAGGATAACCGTTCCAATCAGCTGACCACCTCCCCAATTATCTTAAGCTAGGTTCTCTAGGGAAGCAAACCAGTAAAGCCTATACATATATACTGCTGTCGTTGTTGTTAGGTGCCATCGAGTCTGTTCTGATTCATAGCCACCCTGTCACAACAGAACAAAACACTGCCCGGTCCTGTGCCATCCTGGCAATAGTTGCTATGCTTGAGCCCATTGTTGCAGCCACTGTGTCAATCCACCTTGCGGAGGGTCTTCCTCTATTTCCCTGACCCTCTACTTTGCCAAGCACGATGTCCTTCTCCAGGGACTATTCCCTTCCGATAACATGCCCGACCTATGTGAGACGATGCCTCGGCATCCTCGCTTCTAAGGAGCATTCTGGGTGTGCTTCTTCCAAGAGAGATTTGTTGTTCTTTTGGCAGGCCATGGCATATTAAATATTCTTTGCCAACACCATATCTCTAAGGCGTCAATTCTTCTTCAGTCTTCCTTATTTATTGCCCAACTTTCACACGCACATGAGGTGACTGAAAACATCATGGCTTGGGTCAGGCACACCTTAGTCCTTAAAGAAACATTTTTGCTTTTTAACACATTAAGGGGATCCTTTGCACCAAATTTGCCCATTGCAACGTCTGCATTAATTTCTTGACTGCTACTTCCATGGTGTTGATTGTGGATCTACGTAAAATGAAATCTTTGATAACTTTCATCTTTTCTCCGTTCTTCATGATATTGCTTATTGGCCCAGTTGTGAGGATTTTTGTTTTCTTTATATTGAAATGTAATCCATACGGAAGTCTCCAGTCTTTGAACTTAAAAAAAAAAAAACCAAGCCTGTTGCCATTGAGTCAATTCTGACTCATAGCGACCCTGTAGAACTGCCCCATTTGGTTTCCAGGAGTGACTGGTGGATTCGAACTTTGGACCTTTTGAACAGCAGCTGTAGCTCTCAACCACTATACCACCAGAGTTTCTTTTTTGTTTTTTTTGAACTTCAAGTCCTCTTCAATTTCAGCAACCAAAGGCGTCTCATCTTCATATTGTAGGTTGTTAATGAATCTTCCTCCAATCTTGATACTGAGTGCTTTTTCATATAATCCAGTTTCTCAGATTATTTGCTCACCACGGAGACTGAATAAGTATTGTGAAACGATACAACCCTGAGGCATACCTTTCCTGACTAAACTATGCAGTATGCCCTTGCTCTGTTTAAAACACTGCCTCTTGGCCTAAGTACAGCTTCTTCATGGGCACAATTAAGTGTTCTGGAATTCCCATTTTTCACAATGTTATCCATAATTTCTTATAATCCACATAATTGAATGCCTTTGTATAGTCAGGAAACTCTGGTGGCATAATGGTTAAGAGCTACAGCTGCTATCCAAAAGGTGGGCAGTTTGAATCCACCAGGCGTTCCTTGCAAACCCTGTGGGGCAGTTCTACTCTCTCCTAAACGGTTGCAATGAGTCAGCATCAACTCAATGGCAGTGGGTTTTTTTTTTTTTTTTGGTTGCATAGTGAACAATACACAGGTAAACAGCATTCTGGTATTCTCTGATTTCAGCCAGGATTCATCTGACATCAGCAATGATATCCCTTGTTCCATGTCATTTTCTGAATTTGGATTGGTTTTCTGGCACTTTCCTGTCAATATACTGTTGAAACCTCTTTTGAATGATCTTCAGCAAAATTGACTTGCATGTGATATTAATGCTGTTTTTCAATAATTTCCACATTTGGCTGAATCACCTTTCTTCGGAATAGGTATAAGTATGGATCTATTCCAGTTAGTTGGGCAGGTAGCTGTCTTCCAAGTTTCTTGGCGAACACGAGTGGACTGCCAGTGCTGCATGCATTTGTTGAAACACCTCAGTTTGTATTCCATCAATTCCCAGAGCCTTCTTTTTCACCGATGCCTTCAGTGCAGCTTGGACTTCTTCCTTTAGTACCATCATTTCCTGATCATATTGTACCTACTGAAATGGCTGAATGTTGAGCAATTCTTTTTGGTATCGTGACTGGGTATTTCTTCCATCTTCTTTTGATGCTTCCTGCATCATTTAATATTTCTTCCCGTAGAATGCTTCAGTACTGAAACTCAAGACTTGAATTTTTTCTTCAGTTCTTTCAGCTTCTGAAATGCTGAACATTTTTTCCCGTTTGGTTTTTTATCTCCTGGTCTTTGCACATGACATCATAATACTTTGTCTTCTCAAACCGCCCTTTGAAATCTTCTCTTCAGGTCTTTTACTTCATCATTTTTTCCTTTTGCTTTAGCTACTCGACGTTCAAGAGGGAGTTTCAGAGTCTCTTCTGACATCCATGTAGGTCTTTTCTTTCTCTCCTCTATTTTAATGACCTCTTGCTTTCCTCACATGTGATATCCTTGATGTTATTCCACAACTCTTCTGGTCTTCGGTCGTTAGTGTTCAACACGTCAAATCTATTATTGAGATAGACTGATGATATTGACTTTTTCCATTGCCTCTTTCCACAAATGTAGTGGATTTGATTCCTATGTATTCCACCTGGTGAGTTCCATGTGTATAGTTGCTGTTTATGGTGGTGAAAAAAGGTATTTGCAATGAAGAAGTCATTGGTCTTGTAAAATTCTGTCATGCAATCTCCAGCGATGTTTCTATCACCAAGGCTGTATTTTTCAACTATCAATACTTCTTTGTTTCCAACTTACACATGCCAATCTTCAGTAATTATCAGTACATCCTGATTGCATGCTTGATCAATTTCAGATGCAGAAGTTGGTAAAAATCTTCAATTTCTTCATCTTTGGCCTTAGTAGTTGGTTCATAAAGATGAATAATGATTGTATTAACTGATCTTCCTTGTAAGTGTGGATATTATGACATCACTGACAGGGTTGTACTTCAGGATAGATCTTGAAATGTTCTTTTTGATGATGAATGCAAAGCCATTCTTCTTCAAGTTGTCATTAAGCACAAAGAAGTCCATGTGCTGTTAGATCTAAAATGACCAATAACAGTCCATTTCAGCTCTCTAATGCCCAGGTTATCGATGTTCATGCATTCCATTTCCAATTTTCCTTTTCATACATTCTAGGTTCAGATTTTTAATAGATGTTTATAGCTGTCTTCTCATTTTGAGTGGTGCCGGATCCTTCTTCCTAGCCTGTCTTACTCTCGAAGTTCACCTTAAACCTGTCGTCCATGGGTGACCCTGCTGGTATTTGAATACTGATGTCAGAGCTTCTAGCATCACAGCAACACACAAACCTCCACAGTATGACAAATTGACAAATGCTTAGGGGTGGAAACCCTATGCGGCAGCTCTAATCTGTACAGTAGGGGTGCTAGGAGTTGGAATTGATTCCATGACAATGAATATAGAATATCCCCTAGAAGAGATGAAGAAAAACTGAGGAAGTGTCAGGTCAAGGTTGGAATAGAAATTTTTTGAAGGCTTTTGGAAAGGTTGGGACAGAGGCCAGGAAGCTGACATGCATATTCTCTGTGTCTCCAGTAGGTGAGATCAGATGAGGTCCCATCAGTAGTAACAAGGACACACATGCAGCTGAGTCTCCTCCAGCTAATGAAGGTGGTTCATTTCTACTCCCTCTCCCCAGGCCTCTCTGGGTTTCTGGGTCCTGTCAGCTTAGAGGCACATCTTTCATGTTCTGACCCATTCTCTGTGTTCACCTAAGGGCACTGCCTCTGCCTATGCCTAAGCCTCCACTGGTCAGGATGCCAGGGCAGTAGAGGACCCTGTGTCATGTCACAGTCAATGCCACCTCCACAACTCTGGGACGCATATCAGAATCTGGGCCCATGTGTCCCTCAGACATCAGATCTGTACTTGTCTGATCAATGTCCCCCAAAGTCATCAGGGCCTAATCACTAAAATTTGCAAATATTCCTTTATTTGGAAAAAAAAAAATCTTTGTAAATATGACTAAGTTAAAGATTTTGAGATGGAGAGCTTATCATATGTTACCTGGCTGGGCCCTAAATGCAACCACATATATCCTAAGAAGAGACAGTCAGAGGGAGCCTTAGCACAGTAATATAAAGGATAAGGTGATGTGAAGATGAGCAGAAGGAGATTTGAAAATGCTGGCTTTGAAGATTGGAATGGTGGGGCAACAAGCCTAAATCCTAAATCCTCCCTAAATCTCCATCTCTGTTTTTCACTCCCTCCCTCAGTCTTCCTCTACCTAGCTCTCCTCTTCCTATGCATCAGGAAGTAGGCAATGGGGAGAAGCCAGCTCCAGGACATTCTGAAAAAGTCCCAAGTTGAGAGCCCATGGGGAAACACACGGGAGACCTTTATCTCCCAGCCATTTGTCCTGGCACCCTTAAGAAGGAAAAGAAAAGTCCAGCAATGCAAACTTAGTTTCAGTTTCCAAATGTCAATGCTGGCAGCCATCAGACACGCAAAGAATCAAGGGTTGGATTCTCTCCTAGAGCCTCAGGAAGGAGCACAGCCCTGCTGAGGTCTTTGTTTTGGCACAGTGATACTAATTTCAGCCTTCTGGACTCTGGAATTTGAGAGCGAATTTGTGATGTTTTAAGCCACAAAGTTTTTGGTAAATTGTTACAGAAGCTACAAGAAACTACTACAAGTTGCTCTGGCTTCTGGTACTGTCCCTCTCTGCTTTCAGGCTCCACCCCAAATGTCTTGCATCCCCTCCACATCTCCTTTTGGGTCTTGAGAGCAATAGTTTCCTGTGTTCCCCCTGCATTCCACCCTGCCCCCAAGAGTACTTGGTCTTGGCTTGGCCCTGGGCTGATGAAGGGGCTGTCCCCAGGCCTTGGCTTTTGAAGGTCGTTGCAGTCCTGGGTGCTGAGGACAGCAGATGCCACCAACTTTCCCAGACAGGAACAGAAAACCTCTTGGCCTAATTATATTCCAGGTGAGAACAGAAGGAGCAGCCAGCCCAGGAGACACTGTGTTACAACATGACAGCCTTAAAGACCAAGCACAGCTTCTCTCCTTCTAACCCCTGCTCTCCTCCTTGACTCTCTCTTCCCATACTTCCTGCACCTTGGTGTTCTATCGCTTGTAGACATGTCCTCACATAGCATCTATCTTCACCCTGTGTGTGTCCTTGTATTTCTTCTTCTCTTATTGGTAACTTAGTAGTCATTAGGTTTAGAACCCACTCTACTCTGGTATGGCCTCATTAAGGTAACAGAAGAAAACTCCTGGAATGTGATTTATGATCTAGTCCAAGTGGGAAAAGCTTTTTCTCCCCAGCTTTTCTGGCTCTGTTAGGCCCCATACAAAGCTACAGTGTCTGTCGAAACTCGTATTCAGTGTCAAGGATGACAAAGTTCATCTCCTGAAGAGAGTGAAGTGGCCTTGACTCCGCCTGCTCTGACTATGCCTAGCAAGGGTTTGCCAGGTGATGCTCTTCACTTTGTCTTACAGATTGGTCTCCCTGCGGAGAATTCCTGTAGGGCATTCATGTTGGCCTTACTCTTTTAGTATCTCCAGAATCTTACATACTGCCTCTCACTGGTACAGGTACTCAGGAAACACCTATTAAATGAAAGACTAGATCAGGCCACCAAGCTCTGTGAAGAAGAACAAAGAAGGTTACATCTGCCTCATCTTTGGACCTCTAGAGCTGCACTCTATAAAATTAAACTGTTCATTGAACTCATCTAACCCAATGTTATTGTTGTTGTTGTTAGTTGTTGAGTCAGTTCTGACTTCTAGTGACTCTGTGTACAACAGAAGAAAACACTGCCTGGTCCTGCACCATCCTCACTAACGCTTCTATATCTGAGCCCATTGTTGCAGCCAGTGCATCAGTCTATCTCATAGAGGGTCTTTCTCTTTTTTGCTGCCCTCTACTTTACCAAGCATGATGTCCTTTTCCAGGGACTGGTCCCTCCTCAGAACATGTCCAAAGTACGTGAGATGAAGTCACACCATTGTCACTTCTAAGGAGCATTCTGCTTGTATTTCTCCCAAGGCACAGCTAACCCAATGTGTGTGTCCATGTCATGGATTGAATTATGTCTCCCCCCACCCTCTAAAATGTGTGTACAAATTTGGATGGGCCATGATTCCTGGTATTGTGTGATTTCCTATATGATGTAAATCCTGCCTCTATGATTTAAAGAGGGTAGATTGGTGGGCTGCAGTTGTGTT
Organism: Loxodonta africana; assembly: GCF_030014295.1. NCBI lineage: Eukaryota > Metazoa > Chordata > Mammalia > Proboscidea > Elephantidae > Loxodonta > Loxodonta africana. The sequence goes on from NC_087360.1 coordinate 31,838,359, forward strand.
AGTGAGACAGGACTCCATCTACAAGACTGGATTGTGTCTTGAGGCAATCTCTTGAGATATAAAAGAGAGAAGCGAGCAGAGAGACAGGAGGACCTCATACCAGCAAGAAACCAGTGCCGGGAGTAAAGCGTGTGCTTTGGACCTAGGGTCCCTGTGCAGAGAAGCTCCTTGTCCGGGGAAGATTGATGAGAAGGCCGACAGAGAGACAAAGTCTTCCCCTGGACCTGATGCCCTGGATTTGGACTTTAAGCCTACTCGACTGTGAAGGAATAAATTTCTATTTCCTAAAGCCATCTCTTACTGGTATTTCTGTTACAGCAGCATTAGATGACTAAGATAATCTGTAACAGTTGGAATTTCAGGTTGATAAGATTGGAGTCAGAGCTAGAATGATTCAGTGGAAAGAGGGAAGTGAGACATTGAAAGGGGAGTCATTCAATTCCTCTCATCTGAATATTTACCAATTATAAACCATGTCTAGCTGAAGTCCTCTGTTTCCACATAGCCCAGGAAAGGTCTGAGAACCCAGGGGAAAGAACAGTAGTGATCTTAAGTCAGGCCGCAGGATCTTGAATAACGAGGAACTTGGAAGGCACTCTCTGTTGTCTTTCTTGCTGATGTTTGTGTTTCTAAAAAATATGGAGCAAACAGGATGCATAGTTAAGGCAGTGATTAGGAAGGAATTGCATGCAAATAACCGTCAAGGTAGGACCCAATGGGAGAGGGTTCCCTTGAGTGGTCCAGTTACTCCTGCTGCTTTGGAAACTGAGGAGGGGAGTGTAAAATGAGCAAGAAAAAAAGTGTGGAGGTTGTCATGGATTGAATTGTGTCCCCCCAAAATTTCTGTTAACTTGGCTAGGTCATGATTCCCAGTATTGTATGATTGTCTACTATTTTGTCATCTGATGTGGTTTCCCTCTGTGTTGTAAATCCTATCACTATGATGTTAATGAGATGGATTAGGGGCAGTTTACATTGATGAGATCTACAAATTACACAGTGTTTTAAGACAATCTCTTTTGAGATATAAAAGAAAGAACTGAACAGAGAGACAGGAGGACTTCATACGACTAAGATAGCAGTGCCGGGAGCAGAGGGCATCCCTTGGACCTGAGTTTCAGCCCTAAGATGCTCTCAGACCAGTGGAGGAAGACTGGTGAAAGGGACCTTCCTCTAGAGCCAATGGAGAGAGGAGGCCTTCCCCTAGAGCTTGCACCCTGAATTCGGGCTTCTAGCCTACTGGACTGTGAGAGAATAAACTCTTTGTTCAAACCACCTGCTTGTGGTATTTCTGATGTAGCAGCACTAGATGACTAAGATAGAGGTCTCTTGTTCTTTTCCTATTTTATTTACATAAGAGTAAGATGTATTATGTCTATGACTTTGAGTGGGAAGTGTTTGGAATCACACCTTTTCTTGGCTTGCTATTTCAAGATTCTCATTCCCACAAGACTCGATATTCCTTCCTCTGCCACTTTCAAACATCAAAGCCGGGGGTTTTACTTGGTTAACATCTCTTGGGATTACTCCATGAAAGACTTTATTTTTGGTTGTAGTGTTGATCTACAGTGCAGGATATCTGGTGGGTCACAACTATCTCATAGGCACATAGCTGTCCCTGGAGACAAAGTCCTTGTAGTGTGTGCCAGGTGGAGAATGACATGTCACTCCTCTCCCTTCTGTACTTCCAGGTCTTGTAGCAGTGCCTTCATGTGTATGTGTCACGGTCTACTCCTGCATTAAGGGCACTCCCAGAATTGAAGAGGTAAAGAATATTTCAAAGCTTCAAACTCATTCAAACCAGTTCAAGCATGGCTGAAGAAGCAAAACTGGAACAGGCCCAAATTTTTACATTTTTGTTGATGTGTAATGATAACAATCAGGAAAAATTACAGGCTGAAGATGTGGACTGGGAGATCTGGAAGAGGTGTAGTGAACCCTTTCAGGAGCCTGATGCATGAGATTGGATTATTGGCAGAATGGTGAAGAGTGACACACGTTCAAAGTGGCATGGGCAGCCACCTGCTTTGAGTGGGGCACCACTGTTTCCACTTTTGGTGAAAACCTGATGGTCAGAAATTTGGTTGTAATGCAATGCTTTTGCTACTCTTGTTTTCTAGAAGACAAATTAGGTCTGTAGGAGGGCTTCGATCCTTCATTTTTCCTCTTCTGATTCACCCAAATTTTAATATTATCAGTCTGTTACAGTTTTGCTTCCTTAGCCATGACTCAACTGGGAAGAACCAGTTTCAAGACCTGGAATATTAACTCTGTGATTACTGTACATGCTCCTATGCCCTAAACAGGTGAGGATGGAAACAACCTAGAGCATGTTTCTAGTCTCAGATGATCCCTTATATCCTAATTCCTGCAATTACAAATAAAACTGGAATTAGCTTCCATTTGAGAAGCTTGTGTCCAGCTGCCTAAGAAATCTTTCCGTTCCAGTAGGGTCCTGGACGATGTCTGTGAAGGGGCTGCTAGGCATGCATCTCAGACTTGTTCTCACAGTTCACCAACCTGGTCCCCTGGAACTGACTGGGCCCGGGATGGAGACTCATGGTGGCAGGGATGGGAGATCACTGCTACCCTCTGAACCTACAGCTTCAGCCAAACTGGTGAGTCCCTGTTCTCCATAATTCAGACACGTCCTACTCAGCAGTCTTTCCTCAGCCCATTCTAACTGCCCTCGTGTCTGAGTCCTCCCAAGGTTTGGCATAAATCCTGGCAGGTACCATTTATTTATGGGGCCATTCCTGTTGTAGCAGTCCTGTTGCCTCATTTACAGAATAAGGTAAATTGGATAACTTACTTTACCTCTGATCTCACATTCATATTCTCTAATGGACCATGGACATGGTGTTGTCGTAAGGATCAAATGCCTTCCACGTTTGTATGGTCACTCCAGGCATAGAAGATTCACTCAGTACGAGGTGTTGGTTCTCACTCTTTCCAACAGGGCAAAGCATAACCCCTGAATCATGAAAGGCACTCCTGTGGTAGGATGGATTGTTTAATTGATCAATTGATTGATTATGTATGGAGGCAGTATATCTTGATCATTTTTTGAATGTTCCATATTGTAGAATAATGTGATTGGTGAGATTGAAGTGGAAAATGGATTGGGCAGTATTTAAGAGCATGAAAAGAGGCAGTTAAGTACTGAGGGAAGGGGGGAAGAAGAAGAACAATGTGACGCACACAGTATTGTAAATAGAGTGACAGCCTTCTTAGAGGAACAAGAGGACAAGGCATTGCATTCTAGTCAATATTATAGAATATTAGGGGAGGAAAAGTACTCTGGAAGTCCCAACCCCATTCCCTCACTGCAGAGATGAAGCCATCAAGTCCCTGGGGGAGAAGTGTACAGATGAGGGCAGAACTGGATCCTGAAGTCAGCCAGCATGCTGCAACAAGCAGCAGAGGGCTGAGTTCTCACCTCAACCCTAACCATCCTTGTCCAGGCATGGATCAGTAATTTAAACTTACCTCCGAAATTGGAGGGTGCTGAGAGACCAAAGAAAGAGGCAGGCAACTCCAGTGTGGCAAGAAAGTAGTCATATTAATAGAATTACATAGGAATCAGTGGTCCCTAGTTGCAGGGCCAAAGCATAGCTTCGTGCTCCACAGTGGGTGGGTGACGGGGCAGAGGTTTACTGTGGTCAAGGACAATAGTGGCTACAAGCCAGGTAGTTACATAAGTTACATAACAGGGATTGGAAAACAACAGTGAACTAACAGAAAGCATGAGAGCAGACATGTTCACCCTCACAAAGCCTGTTTTTCCCTTCAGTCCACCCCTCAAGGCTGCCTCTTACAATCTGACGCGTTCTCCCTCTTCCGCAAAGTCCCTGAGGGCCCTGAGAGGTGGTGTCACTGGAGGGACAGACAGAATTGCTGTACTTAGAGGCACAGACCACACTAGTAGCACAGACAAATGCAGTACACAATCCCTAGACCCAGAAAAAGACCAAGATCCATCAAAAGGCCATGTCAACTAGAGTTGAAAGAGGAAAACCAGGTGGCCACAGCAGAACAACTATCAGGTTTGTCCAAGTCTTCCATTTCTTCATGTGGCCTAGCAGATCTGTAATGTTCTGGTCATAGTCTGGCATATAGGTACAGCATTCAGTCTTTACTATAGCTTATGTCCCACTTTGAGCAACTGTTGGAATGTTCAGAGCCATTCAGTTCTGAAGGGCTACCTTCTTCATTTGCGTGGTTTCGACAGTTGACAGTCACAAGCTTTTTCTGCTGTCATTCAGTGTGCATTTAGTAAAAGTAGTTAGAGCTTCAATTTGTCCCATTACTTCCAAGGAGCCTGCAGATGGAACAAAAATAGTTAAAAAGTAACCATAATAGTGGAAAAGAGTATGCTTGTTCCATCCGACTTTCACTATGGGGTAATTCAGAGGTTTTGATATAGTTTTCTTGATGGTCACTGCAGCATAGAGTAACCCCAAAGAGCAGCAGCCTATCCAATCGTGCAATAACCAGGGCCACACACAGTCACCACAGCCATTGGGTGCCATTAGGAATAAGATAAGCTCCTGCCTTCCAGTTTGGGTGTTTATATTGCAACCAGTCAGTGGTATTATCACACTTTGCCAGTGGGTTGTATGAGTGCAGCCCACTGCGCAAGCTGAAGTCTAAGAAGGAGACAGGGGAACCCATGAGGTTTTTATTCAAATCAGACAAAAGTAGGTTTTCCTAGTACACGCAGTTCAGTTACTAACCAACCTAAACTGTCCCAGAGTTGGTAAACATCTTCTTCTAGTGTTGAGAGGTGTTTCAGTTTCTTACCACAATGCGGGTGTCCACGACAGTTTGAGTCCAGGAAAAGGTGAGGTTCTGCCCTCTCCCACATGCTATGCCCCAATTAGTTAAAGAGGCTTTTATGCCACTGTATGTCCCTGTCGTTTTTGGTCAGGGGCTCCACTCTGTCGGGCATGTTTCCGGTACTTGAGAAGGGGATTTATCCACAGAACCAGCAGCTGCTTTTTTGTGGACTACGAGGAAGCTGTGAGTCCACTCTAGGGAGAGTCTGGCAGCCCTGAAGGGAAGAAAGCAGAGTCGGTCTTACCTACATTCAGAAATACAGGTGTTTAGTAGGTACCAAGAAAGGGAAATTTTTTTATTAGGATCATTATGATTCAGAATCGGCGCGATGGCAGTGGGTTTGGTTTGGTTTTGGTTTATTAAGATCACACTAGCGGCTTCCCATCACGTAGTAAGAATAATGGATGCTTTAGGCATATTTTCTGGCTGAGTACACCCTACGTGCTGGCCTGGAGAGATCACCTGATGGGTTGTGAGTAAAGTCACCCATTTGCTGTATGTCAGAAAAGGAAGCCCACTTCTGTCCCTCGTGGTATACCTACTGCTCCTTTTCATATGAAGCTTGACTGCCTAGGCCCTCCTTGCAGTAAGATGGTGGGCTCTTACATTAAGCCAATCAGTTTCTCCATCTCCAGAGAGACGAGGTAACACATCCACCCAAGTGGAGTGACCCACGACAGGTGCCAACAGATGGATCCAATTCCCTGTGAAAGGTCTTGCGGTGTCCCAAGGATCACGGTGTTTTGTGCCAGCAACAATCTTGGTGGATAGGGTTCTGGAGCTTGTGACATCACTTGGATTGTTGCTTGAGGGTCACTCTGGGCTCCTAGCCTGGCATACATGGATAAAGTCCCAGTGGGAGATGAATTTATAACCTCAAGGCCTCAGACAGCACCTTGGTCCATCTTGCCATGGAAGCTTTGCCTGTAAGGGTTTCATATTAGTTTTTTCATGACCTTGTTCTTCCACTCCTCCAGGCCCTTGGCCTGAGTGTTTAGGACAGATGGTAATGCAATTGTACCTCATTCTCCAGCTGCCCTTTTGTGTGACCTGTAAAGTGTGTTCCCTGGAACTTATTAACGCTTCAAGGTATTCCATATATAACACTCAATTTTTGTAGCCTCTTTTTGGTAGCAGCCTGGCTTGCTGGTTTACATAGGAATGCCTGCGTTAACCCGCTTGACAGTGTCCCCATAAGCAAGACTGTACTGCACATCTTCACTGGGGTGGGAGGGAGGTCAGGGTAGAATTCCTATATAATCTACCTGTGTGTCCATCACTGGTGTGTTCCCTTATGTATCTTCCCTGGATCGTGTAGCGGACACCTTGGGCATTGGTGTGAGCACATGGGACAATTTTGTACAGCACACTAGATTACTATACTTTACTGCTATGCCTGCTTCTTTCGCTATTTTCAAATGAACACTGGCAGTATGGTGTCCGCTTTTCTGGTGAAACCAATGGGCATCTTATGCCTCGGAATGCACCATTCTAACTTTTGCCATAACGTCTGCTTCTTGGTTTCTCAGCAGGGCAAGGAGTAAATGGGCTGCTACATGAAAAAATAGGTCAGCATCCAGGCTTTGGAGAAGATCCCAGATGACTTGCCACAGGTTTCCCCCCACAGAACTTTACCTACTATTTTCCATTGCTCCTTATGTCATGGACCTATTCACATAGTGAGGCCACAGGCTACTGCCCAGCTATTTGCACCCAGCGGTAAGGACCAGATTTCGTGGATGATGACCATCCACACAGTCCTTAATTCTACTGACTGTTTTACCCTGAGCTGGTTTCAAAACAAATGTTATCAGAAGAGGTTTGCACAGCCACTGCTATCCACAGTGATGGCATAACTTGGCTAAAGCTATCTGTGTACCAGATGTCTGACAGCGGTGGGCCTTCCCTTCTCTTGGATGAGAGGAGAGGTGGCTCTGGTGGTACACTGGCCCGTCATGGGAGGTCAGCTTGAGAAGTCACTGAACCAAGTACAGCCTGTAACTCTTGGAGCAACTGACTGGCAGAAAGGTCACTGAGCTTTTGCATGTATGCATGCCATTTGGTCAACGTAGTTACCTGGGTGATAGCTTATGATGGCTTGGTAACTGGCTACTGACCCACTCATTTATAGGCAAAGCTGTGGGAAGGGTGACAGCTCCTTCCCATTAAGGGCTTTACCTGGCAGAGAGCATCATAGGCCAGTAACAATTGCCTCTCCATGAGACTGTATCGATTTCCTACCTCACTCCATAGCTGGCGCCCAAAACCTAGGGGGGCTTTAGTTCCATCCTGATCTTGCCATGAGTCCCAGTCAAAGCTGTCCTTAGGGATAATCATGCCTAACCAGAAGGGTAACCTTTCCTGTATTGTGCCCAAGGCTTTCACCTGTGCAACTAACAACCTTGCTTTCTCAAAAGCTTGCTACTGTTCATTACTCCAAGCCCAAGAGGTACCCTTTAACCAGTCAATATATAGTGGTCTCAAACACAGGGCCCAGTAGGGAATAAATACTCTCCAATACCCCCAAAACCCCTGAAGGCTTGCACTTCCTTTGGCATCCTAGGGGTGGGGTAAGCTTATCTCTTATCAATTATATTTTCAGGGAACATAAGGATCTTACCCAACCAGATGACCCCTAAGAATTTTACTGATGTTCCGAGCCCCTGCACCTTGTGAGGATTCAGGGCACATCCTCTCTCCTGTAGATGGACGATTAGGGTTCTAGAGACTCCTGTAACAGAGAAACATCTTCAGCAGTTAACATGACATCATCAGTGTAATGAAACCAATGGAGGATCGAAGTGGAGGAAAAGAGTCAGATCTCCAGCAAACATACCAGGCAAATAGTGGGACTATGTAGATATCCTTGGGGGAATACATGGAATGTCCATTGTTGCTCCACCCAGGTGAAGACAAAATGGTTCTGGGTAGACAGGGATTGTGGGATACCGAAGAATGCATTGGACAGATCTAACACAGCCCACGTCCCCACTAAGGATTTCTAACAAGAAAGTTATGTTTGGGACTACAGCATGTATAGGAGGAATCACCTTGTTAAGTTTCCTATACTCCATGGACATATATGAGGACTCATTTGGTTTCTTCACAGGCCACACAGGGGTCTTAAAATGTGGACTTCCTGGAGGATGCCTACTCCTTTTATTCCAAGATAGTTGCACTAATTTCCTAATGTATCCGGGTGACTTACATTGCTCAATGTCAACCTTTCTTCGTGGCTGGGGTAGGGCCACTAGTTCCCATGGTACATTCCCCTACGAACTGCCTTTTCTACCCTCACTTGCAGTCAAAATTCTCCCACAGATGTACTCAAAGTCAGTCCCATGAGAACATCCACCCCTAGAATGTATTCTGCTTTGGGGGAACTAGACACTTGTGAATGTTTCAGGGGAGCACATCCTACTTGGAGGGTCTGAAGTACCGGGCATATGCAAATGGACTCTGTACCATACACATCAATTGCCAAGGGGGGTTCTTGAAACCACTCAGGGTTCCCAAAGATATGGGTGTACTCAGCCCCCGTCTCAACCAGAGCTAGCCCACATTGCTTGTTTGTTTTTGACCAATGTATTGCGACCTCTACATGGGGCCTCTGGTCCCCCGGCATGACCCTAACTTTTGGGTGACCTCATCTCCACCCCCAGTGGAGTGCTGAGGGATGGCAGGGTCTACCCAGTGGCAAGCAGCATTTCATCGCAAGGGACAGTAGGATCCAGAGGGCCATAGTTTGGCTCCGGCTTCAGATCCTTCCAAAGGCTAACCAAAACTGCTTTTGGTTGCTTATCTATCTTGTCCACTGCCATTCTGGCAGGCACTAAGCTCACCCACAGGGTAGGGTGTGTGGTTATACTGCTCATTTTCTCTGCTTTGGCCCCATTTGAGGAGACACGGTCTCCCCTGATACCCCACAGATGTAGTAACCAAGTTCCAGTAAGTTCTTTCCTTTTCTGCTGGAATTTGCAACACAACTCAATCAGCTCAGTGGGTGTGTATTCCCACACTGTCATGGAACTGGCTGGTGGGATTTCTTGTCCAAGGCCATTGGGTCCCCAGGAAGCTTTCATCTTATGAGTACCAAGAAGCCATGACCAGAGAGGCCACTCTGCACTGTCACATGCCTCCTCCACTATCACTTCCACACCCAGTTCACTATCTGATATGCTTTCTCATGGATTTCATGTTTTTGCATCCCAGTCACCTCTCATCAACACTGCCCTAATCTTTGCCTTTGGCCCTTCCCTTCCCCTCACCTTTTAAAACCTTCAGGTGAAGGTCTCTGAGAGTTTGTCCTGCTCTGAGACATGGCCACTCACTATATCAGACATTGTCAAATAGGACTTGTGTACAATTCTAATTCCAGCTTTACTGCAGGGCTCTTATGTGCACTTCAGAAGCTTCCTGGGTGTTGGTGGTTAGCTGAGCCACCTAGAGCAGTGGGTGTCCTACAGCCTCTCCTGGTCTCCTAGCTTTTTTCACACGTATGAAGATGCACATCTTCTAACAAATGTGCTACACTGCTTGGCGTTTTGGGGCATCCACGTACTCATGCATCAAGCAAATGGGCCAGACCTACCCACATGGAGGTCATGTGCCAATTTGGGTTTGCCCTGTGGATGCTTCACTCTCACATGCCATTTCTTCATTCTCCTGGCTGGCTCATCCATTTTCCATGGAGCAGTAATTTGAAATTCCCCTCCAAATTTGGAGGGTGCCAAGAGACTGAAGAAAGAAGTAAGCAAATCCAGTGTGGTGGCAAAAGAGTTTAATTAGGGATATTTACCTATGAGGCTATGATCCTGGCACCACAGGACCAAAGAAGTTCTCCGTGCCCCATGTTTGGTGGGAAGAGGATTTACAGTGGTCAAGGACAATATTGACTCCAAGCTAGGGAGTTACATAAGACTGCCTCAGCAGGATCAAAAAACATGGGCTTGGAAAACAGCAGAGGACTAACAGAAACAGCAGAGGACTAACAGAAACAGCAGCGAACTAACGGAAAGTATGATGGCAGCCAGGTTGGGCTTTGCAATGGCTGTTTTCCCCTTCACACCCATTCCTTTCCAATGCCACCCAGTCTGCAGAATAACTGTGGTCTGCATAGACAACTGGAGCCCTGGTGCCACAGTGGTTAAGTGCTCAATTGCTAACGAAAAGGTTGGCAGTTCAAAACCACCAGCCTCTCCTTGCAAACTCTATAGGGCAGTTCTACTCTGTCCTATAGGGTCACTGTTAGTCTCAGTTGACTCCACAGGAACAGGTCTGGTTTTCTTTTTGGTGCATAGACAATTACATCCAAGATACACAACAGGATCCGGAGAGTTTTAGTAAGTGAGGGTGTCCTGAGATCATCTTCCCCTGAGAAGAGATACCCATTTCATACCAGCCCCTAAGATTGGTTAGAGCTTTGGCCCTAAGGCTACAATGTCCAGTGGCTGCTGTAATTTGGAGAAGATGGCTGTCAAGTGGCCATTCACACTGAATTACTTGTGAGGGGTGTCCCTGAAATTGTTCAATATTGTCCCATGTAGAAGACAAACCTACCATTCCAACCCCTTTAGGGTCAGCAGGGAATACCTATTGAGCATTGGATATGGTGAGACTCTGTGCGGTGGGCTGATCTTCTGCTCCAGGGACCTGGGAAAGGAGTGGGGGACCAGAGGTACTCTGATGAAAGTTGTATAGCTAACCTGGCTCTTCTCTGCCTCTTTGTGGCTGGGTTGTCATCGTTACCGTCAAGTAGGGGACCCTGTAGGATCACAGTTTGACTGGGAGTTGCTGAAGCTCTTGGGTCCCTCAGCCTCTGGGGAACCACGTAAAGGACTTGGGACACCTCATGGCACCATTTGTCAAGGTGAGGTTCTATTGATTATTTTTTTGTATATTTTGGTATAAATTAAAAAAAAATCTGAAGAGTATTCTGTGTAATGTTCATGTGGCATGAGTTTAGAAGGTAGGATTATAAGTTACCTGTGTTTCTCCTATTTATTTTTAAATTTTGTAAATAAAAAATGAATAGAACTGATTCTATTACATATTAAAAAGCAGTGTCTTCTCTATCCTTTTCACGCTGGAATACACTGAATCAATAAAAGTAGTTTTCATTACCACAGCATAATGATTAATTTGAATTGAAAGACATAGGCAAGGTTGTGTCATGGTTTTTGGAAAAAAATAAAAGATTTTTAGGGACATCTCTAGGAAGCTGTCTAAGTGTGATGTGAAGATCTCGTGACTGTATTTTACCAATGTAGGGGATAGTGGGGGTAGAGTCATCACTTCCACACCTGTCCCATCAGTCCACCTGTCCCTCAATGGCCCTTTTGCGTGGGACTTTGAGTTTTCATCCTGGATCCCATACTACTTTTCTGTCCACTGCAGCCTTTTCACTGTTGGATGCCCTGCTGAGCACCCAGGTGAAACAGTTTTGTGGGGCAGTTATAGACACCCGTGCCCTAGGCAGAGAGCAGCGAAAAGGCCACTGTGCCCTGTTGACCTGACCCCTGATATTATGGAGAATCCAAGGTTCCTCTCTAGGGCCTGAGAGCCATTCTGAGTCCACCAGCTCACCCCAATATGCCTTTCCTACATCCTTCTTAGTGCCTCCCCAGTGATTATGGCCCCTGTATTTGTGTTGAAGATTCTGGTCTCTAGTGAAGTGAATGAATAGACCTGGAGGCCTCAACCTGAACCTGAGGGGAGCTAAAACTGCTCCACTGATTACTGTTATTTACTAGTTCATTTTCATTGTATCTATATATAAATATTTTACTATGAATTTTATTTTTTATGTATTTAATTTTAGTTACTGTTAATTTTAGTTATAAATTCTCTTTTTTTTTTTTTTAATTTACACTTTGAGCCCAAGCCCCCAGGCGACAGCACCCATGCCTTTGGTCACTGTCCTGTGCTGCCTTTCTACACTGCCTCATGCAAATAAAGGTATTTGCCCATGCAGTCTGTTTAGTGGAAGTTTCAAGTGCACCCCAAAGGCAAGACCTTTAATAAAGCCCACCTTTGATTCAGGTAGCTCTGCTATGCAGCTAGTCAATGAGGGGAAGAAAGTTTGAACTATGAATTAATTATTCATAATTTTCCTATGGTCTCTGCAATGTGTTGAGAGCTCTATCTGTTTGAATGTACTTCCCAGGATCATGCCTTGGGGTCACAAAAGAAAAATTCCACTGGGTGAGCATTAGCAAGAGGGGATTCTGGAGGAAATATAAAATTCATACGATTATAATGCCAGGTACTGCACAAATTCAATCTGTAATTTGATTCAAAAGTAAGAATTACAGTTTATTTATAGTCTAATATTTAAAAGAAACCACCAGTTGCTGCCTGGTCAACTTAAATCATGATGACCCCATGTGTTTCAGAGTAGGACTGCACTTCCTTAGGGTTTTCAATGGCTGTGATCCTTTGGAGGTAGATTGCCAGGCATCATTTTCTGAGGAGCCTCAGGGTGGACTCAAACTGCTGATACTTCTGTTGCTAGCCAACAGCTGAACCATTTGCACCACCCAGGGACTCCATGTTTAGGAGATTAAGAAAAAAATACAGCCTGCCCACAGCACTGTGGGTCAGTTTAAAAAAAATTAAAGCACAAGACACATTATGTGCTGTGTCCAACAGAGATCTTTGTGCAAGTACTGTACAAATTCAATCCATCATTTAAAAAAATGTACATCTGTATTCTAGTGTGTCTTTTCCAAATCAAGCTCAGCTCCCCGAGATATCCATGACTTATCAATGTAGTGACAGTTACTCTTGGCCTTCTAGATCCTCTGGTATTTTACGAAGAGGAGGAGACCTCCTCTACTGACACGGTGAGTTGTCAGTCTTTGTCTGAGGTAGAAATGTTGCTTTCTTGGTTTATGTATTTTTTTTCAGTGTGGAAAACATGATGTAATTTGTTATAGATAGCAGATTATTTTATTCTTTGGCGGTGCAAGGGGATGCTCTTATTACCTGATACTAGATTCAAGAGGGTATTCAAAACTGAAAGCACCAAATCATAAAGTATAGCATGGAAGGTTTTCTTCATTAGATCTTTCCCCTTGGATGAATAATTTTGTAACTGCTGACAAAAATGGGCTACAGAGAGACACATCCCCCAGGAAAAGTTTGTTCCTTTTCCTCAGGTGTCTTCTACAGTTGCATTTGGGTCCTTGAATTCCACCACTGTTTTATATCAGGTTTTCTAATGTCGAAAACAAAAAGAACTGCACGAATAGTACCCAGCATGATCTGATACTCAGAGTGTTTTTGTGACTACAGGCCACCTCAAGTGAAAAAGATACCTACTCTGGAATCATTCAATTGCTATGCAAAAAATATAGATAGGAAAAGCAGGACTGTTTTGCAGGGTCCAGTTGGGAGAACCTTCCGTTTTCATTTCCTAGTGGGAAGGAGGTTGGAAAACATGGTGAAAGAAACTCATTTTCCAGGTAAAGAACTATTGCTATGCTTCCACAGTCCCTAGGCACTCTTGAGTTTTTTTTTTTTTTTTGGTTTTCTGGGATTGTGTGCATGGGTTGGTGGGTGTCTATGTGTGTGCCTCTGTGGTGTGACTGTGAATGTGTGTGGGAGGATGTGTTAGTGTGTGTCTTTCCTCAGAGGATATGTCCCACTTATACAGGATAATAGTGTCAAATTTTTCCAAAAAATCCCATTACCATGGCATATCTACATACATTAGGTTGTTCAACTTTCACCACAGCTATACCTTGACATTAGTTCACGATCTCCATCCCTCTGATGGAGAAAGTGACATGCAGAGAAGAATAGCCCGAATAATTGAGCTTCTAGGTAGAAGAGCCAAAATGTATACCCGAGTGGTAGCCCCAGTGATGATGCTCTGAACTTCTGAAGTGCACTTCTCTCTCAGCCATGGGCTCATTAGCCACTGTGCAAGGGAGTTCTAGTCTCCATGTATATGCTTGGAAGTGCCTGAGCCTACAGAGACCCCAACCACTGTCCTTTATTCTACGGTCTCCTTGGTAACATAACCAGAGAAGATATCGGTACATTTTACCACAGACAATGGCATCGCCATTACTAGGAAATTCAGATGGAAAGCCCACATGCTTTTCTTGTCAGACACAGATTCTGTGAATTACTAGCCACCATGCAAAACAACTGTTCAACCTGAGTCAGTGTTATGGTCACTCCTCACTACCTGGCCAAAGCAGATAAGAATCATAGAGATCTTTTAGTATTTTGATTACATTATAACCACTGCCTAGAATTGCTCAAACTATTGCTTCACACCCCAGCAACAGTGACAGATAAGAACTCACAGAACCACCTGGGTATTAACCTCTTGTCCAGCCCATGTGTTGCAGCTCTCTTGAACAGCTGGGTTGTAGACCCTCACTGGCCAGACCATGCTTCAACGCTATAATGAACTCTCACCCTTGGCTAGTGCAGTTATGGACAGCCATCTTGCCAATGAATACAAATGCAGGCTATAGTAAAGGAAGCCTGGAATCAAAAGTTTCACATGATTAATGACCATTATTTTCAATGGTAGAATATCGGTAGTTTCAAATCTGTATACTTGATGACGACCAGTCACCTCTCTGTGTGTCATATGGCGGTGCCTTGTGTGTTGCTATGATGTTGGATGCTATGCCACCAGTAGTTCAGATACTATCACTCATGGTGAACAAACCCCATGGAATTCCAGAGGAAGACACACCAGAAAGAAGATCCTGAAGATCTACTTCAAAAAAAAAAAAAAAAAATTAGCCAATGAAAACCCTGTATACGCTCTGGTAGGATTTTGTATCACACAATTGTGCAGGTTCAATGAAAGAAGTCACAGAAAGTATGTAGCAAAATGACAGAGTGATAGTAAGTACCTAAAAGTGGAATCTTTTATACCATCAACATCATCAATGAGAGAATCAAAAAACCCGATTTTTATGAGAAGAGCATTTACATGTTTATGGAAATTCCAATGTTATATTCATCACGTCTTCTAAGAGGCCAGCATAGACAGACCAGTGTCCATGAAGGCCAAGGCCTAGTTCCTGGGAGAGAGGTTCCAGTGAGCCCAGTGTAGGTCTGTGTGGGCCAGCTAATATGGCTGCCAGGGCTTGAGGGTCACTTCTGAGAGGACAGGAACCTCTCCTGCCCCTAGGCCTGATGAGCAGGCTGCCCAATACCACCTCCTCCTTCTCCCACCTCTACTCCAAGGAGTTCTAAGATGTAGGAGGGATTACAGCAGACCAGGGACCCATGTTCTAGCCAGGCCTCAAAGCCTGATTAGGACTCAGCTCAGAGCACAGAATCTGGAGCCAGATCACCTGGGATCAAGTCCCTGCTACTGCAACTTACACTCGAGTGACCTAGGAGAAGGTGTTACAGCTCTGCATGCCTCTATTCCTCTGTGTGTAAAATGAGAGAAACGATCATACCCACTCCACAGACTTACTGTGACGATTACGTTTAGATCAATAGTATACACGGTCAACTTAGAACAGTGTTGGGCACAAAACAAGCTCTCTTAGTCTGGCTTCTCTAGAGGAGCAAACCCAGTGAAGCAGATAAATGCCCCAAATCCATGGGTCAAGTGACAGACTGAAAGCCTCTGCTGGCTCACATTGTTGCAGGAGCTGATGAACCCAAAATCTGCAAGTCAGGTAGGAGGCCAGAGACTTCTACAGGCTTATGTTCCAAGAACCAGAGGTCAGGAGATCAGAAGAGAGCAGGGTTGAGAGAGAATGAGTTTTGCCAGAAAATCCATTTGTATACTAGAGGTAGGGCACACCTCCCAGGAAACTCGCCTTTTGTCTGATTGGCTGATCAAATCTGATCACAAAATGGAAGCTGATTATATTATGGAAGAGCACATGTCAAACCACAGAAAATCATAGCGTAGCCAAGTTGACAGATAACAACCATCACAGAAGCCCTATATGCAAGTGTGCCATAATCACCATTACCTGAAAAGAGAGGGTCAGAGGCCACGTGGTGCCTCTTCAAGACGTGTCAATGCCTTCAGCCAGAGACCACCAGGAACACGCCTGAAGTCGAGCAAGTTGAAAATCTCCCAACGTTGTTAGACATGAATCGAGAAGGTCAGGAAACCTTACCATGACACATCATGATCAATCTGCTGAAAACCAAAGATAAAGAAAACATCTTGAAAGCAGTCAGAGGAAAAAGGCACATTACATATAAGGGAATATCAGTTTAAAGACCTGTGATTTCTCATCAGAAACCAGAGAGCCCAGAAGAGATTGGAATAACATAAAGTGTGAAAGGAAAGGACTATCAACCCAGAATTCTTTTTTTTTTTTAAATTGTGCTTTAAGTGAAAGTTTACAAATCAAGTCAGTCTCTCATATAAATATTTATATACACTTTGCTTTGTACTCCTACTTCCTCTTCCCCTAAAGAGACAGCACACTCCTTCTCTCTACTCTGTATTCCCTGTGTCCATTCAGCCTGCCTCTGTCCCCCTCTGCCTTCTCTTCTCCCCTCCAGACAGAGGCTGCCCACATAGTCTCATGTGTCTACCTGAGCCAAGAAGCTCACTCCTCACCACTATCATTTTCTATCTTATAGTCCAGTACAATCTCTGTCTGAAGAGTTGGCTTTTCAACCCAGAATTCTTTAAGCAACAAAAATATCCTTAAGGAAGCATTAAAGACCAAAGAAAACAAAGCAACCACAGACAAACACTGATGGAGATGAAAGAAAACAAAGAGAATTCATCACCAGAGGACCTGCTCTAAAAAGATGGAGAAGGAACTTCTTCCGGAAATGATACACGAGGGAACCTTGGAACTTCAGGAATAAAAGAAGAGCACCTGAAAGGGTAAGTATCTGGGTAAACCTGACAGCCTATTTTTCTCCTCTTAAATTTGTTAATATATGTATGACTTTTGAAAGGAAACATTATGCCACAGTCTCAGATGGTAGGATTCAATTCATGTAGATGTAATACATATGAAAACTGTTACATAGATTAGAGGGTACAAGGATCTATATGGCCGTAAGGCTTCTACCTTTTACTAAAATCGATAAAATATCAACTCTACTTACACTATGGAATGCTTCGTGTACATATTGTTATTCCCAGAACAACAGTTGATAATTACACCCACTCAAGAAAAACTGGGTGACACCAATGGTCTTACGTCCAGGAGATAAGAATAAAAGAGCTTAAATATTCACATACAGTTTTGTGTGTGAACATAAGTTTCTACTTCTCTTGGTTAAATACCTGACAGTTGGGACTGCTAGGTCATATGATCAGTGTCTCTCCCTGGCTACCCCGCCTGCAACCACAACACTACCTGAGCAGGATCCGTGTGGAGACCCTGCACTTCTGCTCTGAGCAGGCCCCCTTTCCTGAATTCCCAGGGGAAAAGGCAGGGAGATACATGGACCGGTGAATAGAATGTGGGATATGAGACTTAAGACTGGATGCAGCTTTCTTCCATGGTGTCCCAGATATTACAAGGAGAAAGGTCCTGATACTGTTAAATCCAAACGAGCTCTGTCTTGCCTGAATACAAGAAGATGAATTATGCTGATGATCAGGTAAGGGATAGTTTGCCTACCTTTTATGAAGGTTTTTTTTTTTTTTCATCCGAGGTTCTTGTCAGTCTACAAATGCAATTGAAACATCCATTTGAAGGTTCTTCTTCTCTGAACATATATATGGTTTCTACAAAACAATGAAGGAAGGACAAAAGAATACATGGCTTGAGCCTCCTGTAAAGTGTGCCTAATGTATGTCATGTGGAATACCCAAGAGATGAATGGAGTGAGAAACAAGGGATTGGAGGGCCTATTGAATCCCGAAGTGAAAGAAACTGGCATTTTTTAGGTCAAATTTTAGGTACATGTCCTCTGTGTGTTCTCTTTTATTGTGCATTGCTCTCATTTACTATATCACTATTGCTATCATATCTGGTAAAAGAGAGAGCAAAACCTTGTGATAGAAACAGTGGTCCATCTCTGTACAGCAGAGACTGAATCCTGCTGAGGAAGGCCTTGAGCAGGGAAGGTGCCCACTCAGTGCCAGTGCAGCCACTGCTCATTCCAGCGAGGCCTTCGGTCCAGGTTGCTGGCAGTTGTTCACACCTTTAGTCACTAAGTTAATTGGGGCCTAAAGATTTCATATATTGAACCACCAAAGCACCAGCCTAGATTGCTACTTTTCCGGTTCTTTGGCATCAACTTCTCAGCCAGGGTTGGTCAGTTGAAGGGAAAGCTAATTCTGTGCAGAGCCATGATGTGGCAGTTGGTTTGGGAAGTCCTGCATCCTAGGCCAGCATGGGAGCCAAGCAGTCTACTGACACTTGCTTGGCCTCCTGTCCCCAGGAAGTCTCCCTGCAAGGCAACAGACAGTGGGAAAGTGCTGGAGGAAGATAGACACAAGCTGGCCTTCCCCTGGTCCTTCAGAGGGGCTTCATTTAAGGGAAACTACTTTGCATTTTGGGTTAGGGATTGAAACATAGATTCACTAGGCTGGATTAGGATTTGGGCTTGTCATTTGGCTCAAGCACTTCTTCCAGGTGCATCAACTCTCTGGATTTGGAAAGGGAGGGAGGGGAGCTCTTATCTCCAGAAGCCAGGGCATGATCTAGCCATCCCACAGGTGATCAGGGATTCCTGTCCCCAGGGAACCAACTACATTTCCTGCCTTAGATCCAATATCAGGTTTGACTCTGGGAAAGCTACTTAACTGCTCTAACTTTATACCCAGAACTGTGAATTAAGGGTGACAGACCCCCATTTTGCACACCCCATGAGGCTGTTGAAGGGATCAATGGAGATAACAGATAATCTCCACGAGCTAGAAAGCTTCATATCCCTGAAAAGTCTGAGAAGTAAGCTTCCTTCCTCCTTTGTCTCTAAGTTATGTACCCTCTCTGGTGGCAATCACTGCCAAGTCTCTTTTTTTTTCTGAAAATTAATCACTGAATGCTTACATAGCACTTACATCTTACCGTCATTTTTTGGCAAAACTTTACACGCATTTACTCATTTTTGTCTTACTAACATAATAGGAATAAATGGGCCTTACTATTTTTTTTTTTTTTTTACTAACATTTCCATGTCACAGAACAGGGATTGGAGGCACAGAGGGTTAAATTACTTTCCCAGGCACAGATGACTTCGAGGTGACATCTGAACTCAAGACATTAGGCACCAGCATCCATACTCTCGTTCACTTTGTGCACTGCCGCCTTTGTATATTCTCTCATTAAAAAATAAAATAAAATAACTTTTCAGGTAATTATTCTGTGGGTTGTTTTAGTTGTAGACTGAACCAGAAGATCTATCATCCTGAGTTCAATCAATATATAAGATAGAAATGTTGCTTTCTTTTTCATTTGATTTTACATAGGAAGACATGCCAAACTACATTACAGATGATACTCTTGTTCTGTAGGGGTGCAACTGATACTTGATTCACGAGGCATTCAACAATGATAACACCAGATCATAAACTAGGGTAGGGAGCTTCTTCTTCACTAGGAATGTCCCCTTGGATAAAGGAGTTTGTAACTGCCAAACCCAATATGCTGGAGAGAGACACATCCTCTAGGAAAAGCCTGTGCCTTTACCTCGGGTGTCCTGTATGCTTGCTTTTGTGTCCTTAAACTCCAGCATTCTTATCTATCTGGTTTTCTAAAGTCAAAAATAGAAAGAACTGTGCAGACAGTACCCGATATGATCTGATCCTCATGGAGTTTTCGTTTCTGGAATTGCACGTGGCCTTAAGTGAAAAGGAAACCCTGGTGGCGAAGTGGTTAAATGCTACGGCTCCTAACCAAAGGGTCGGCAGTTTCAATCCGCCAGGCGCTGCTTGAAAACTCTATGGGGGAGTTCTACTCTGTACTACAGGGTCGCTCTGAGTCGGAATAGACTCGATGGCACTGGGTTTGGTTTTTTTTTTTTTTTGGTTAAGTGAAAATGGTATGTATTCAGTAATCAGTCAACTGAGAAATCGTGTAGGATATGAGTGTTGTCATTACTCGTTTAGTAACTCCAGAGTCTCAAATAGTGCCTGGCACAGGTATGGGTTTTTTTTTTTTTCTAGCGCCTTCTGAGGAAATATCTATTAAGTGAATGATCACATCAGGCCATCAAACTATTCTGCTAGGAAGGGCAAAGAACTTTACACCTTCCTAATCTTTGGGTCTCTAGAACTACACTCTTTAAAATTAATTTAACTGATTAACTAATCAATGAAATAAATAAAGTGAAAAGTCCAACTGCTAAGTAATAGGAGTCACATTTCAAGTGTTCCTATATGCTAGTGCCTGTGATATTGGACAGTGCAAAGAGAACATTTCCATCGTTCCAGGATGATTCCTTAGGCAGATGCCCTACGCTGGGTACATTTTCTGTTTAGCAAACTCAGCTATGTGAAGAGGCTGCTGGGCTTGCATCACATACTTACTCTCAGAGTCCACTGACTTGTTCTCCTGGGACTGATCAGGCCCAGGACAGAGCTGCTGGGTAGAAGGACTGGGGATCACTGCTCCCCCTCTGAACCCACTCCTTTAGCTACACAGAATGGCCCCTATTCCCCACACTTCAGCCATGCCCCACTCATCTACCATTCCTCGGGCCTGCCAGGTATGCTCACCTCTTCCTACTAAGGTTTGTTGCAAACGCTGGCAGGAACCACTTATTTATATGGCCATCCCTGCTGTAGAAGCCCTGATGCTTCACTTGGAGGCTAAGGGAAATTGGAGAAGATACTTTACCTCTGATCTCACACACATCTTCTCTAGTAGGACAGGAAACTTACCGGGTTGTGGTAACAATCAAGTATTTCCCAAGTTCCTAAGGGCACCACAGGTAGAAAAGTATTGCTCAATTATGTGGGGTTGGTTCTTGCTCTCTACCACAGGACCCAGCATAATCCCAACCCATGACAGGTGCTCCGTGGGTAGGATGAAGTATTTGATTTATCAACTGATGGATTATACGCCTACTACTCACTTATCTACTATATTCTTATCTGACATTTCACATTTACAACAATAGTAAAAAATCTACTATCCAACTATTTTGTGCATTAACAACGTCCATCTGCTAGTAATGAAGGCTGAGGTGGAAGGCAACAGTAATGCCGGCGGTGCTGGTTAAGGTTATGTGTCAACTTGGCTGTGCCAAGATTCTCAGTATTATGGTAGTGATATAATTTTCACATCACATCAATTTCTTTATAAAGACTAGGTATTTGGAACCTGACCATGTTGATAAATGGGCAGTGGGTATATAGAGAGATAGTATAACTTGATCAGTCTTTGACCATTTTCATGTTGCAGAACGGTATGATTGGTGAGGTTGACATGGGAAAATGAATGGGGAAGTAATTGGTGAAAGAAAAGAGTCAGGGGAGTAGACCGGGACAGGTGGTGGGCGGTGGGGGGGGTGGGCAGGGAGGCAATATCAGGCACAGAGTGTCTTGGAGACAGTGACTACCTTCTTGACAGAAGAGGACCGGGACATTGCTTCCCGGTCAAAGCTATAGAATGTTCGGGCAGGAAAAGTAATTTAGAGTTCCTAGGCCCACTTCCTCAGTATAGAGGTGAAGCCATCGAGGCTCAGGCGAAGGGGTGCGCAGACGAGGACAGAATTGAGTCCTGAGGTCAAGGAATATCCTGCTAAGAGCAGCATGAACCCAAGATCTCACCTCAATCCTAAGTCTCCTTGTCCCTTCCAAGTCCAACCCATCATCACAATTACAATGGTCTTCAGAAACCCTGGTGGTGTAGTGGTTAAGTGCTAAGGCTGCTTACCAATAGGTCCATACTTCAAATCTTTCAGGCGCTCCTTGGAAACTCTATGGGGCTGTTCGGGCGCTATGAATTGGAATAGACTCGACGGCACTGGGTTTTTTTTTTTTTTTGGACATGGAGACCTACATTTCAGCTGTAGAACAAGAGCCAAAGACCAGCAATTCACATCTAATTTAGCTCCTGTTTCTGTTTAAAAAAAAAAATTTTTTTTTCTGTTTTATTTTTATTGCCTCTCTCTTTCTCTTATTCATAAGCTCTTCTAGGAAACAGAGGTCCTTCGATCTTCATTGTTTATAAAATCTCTATGCAGTCCTCCGCACCCACTCTCATAGCATTGCTCTCGTTCCTAAAACCCACTCTATACCACTGAATCATGTCGACAACACTTGTGGCCCAGACAGGCAGCTAGGTTGGGAGTCAGAAGTTCTGGGCCATCCCTTTGGAAGTGGTAACAGTGAAGATCGGTTCTGGCCTGAGCACTCCCACACAGGTGGTATTCTGCACTTGGTGGCCCTGGATATTGTTTCCTACCCTCCAGATTTCAGGAGTACCCTGTGGGAAGTATGACTGGAGGAATGATTAAGCATGAGGAGAGACGGAGGAAATGTAACTGTGGAAGGGAAAAGATGACGAGAGGGAGGCATATAAGCTCCCATGTGTTCCATTTCTTTCCTAATTTTGACTTTGGCATTTAAGGAAAATCAATACAATGAAGGAGACCAGTGGGGAGTCCAATATTAAATATGCATGTGGAAGAGCTGGCAAAATCATAAGAATTAGTTTAGGTAAGTGAAGAGTGCTCCAAGAACATCTTTCCCTGGGAAGGAATACCAATTCCCTAGAAGACCCTAAGGCTGGCAAAGGATTAGGTCCTAATTTATCCAATGGCTACTGTGATTTGGAGAAGAAAGCTGTAGAGTGGCCATGTCCATGACTTCAGTTGGGTGCCGTACATATGGAATATTTTGTGAAGATTGTCCCTGGAATCTTTCAACATCATTCCATGAAGAAGCCAACCTTGCCTTCCCAAGCCTTTAGGGTAAGCAGGGAACACCCAGTTAACCAATGAGGATGGATAGTCCCTGTGAAATGCCCTGATCCCCTCTACTTCAGGCAGCTCAGAAAGGGGTGGGGGAGGCAGGGGCACCTCAATCGCAAGCTGTATAGCTCACATGTCTCTGCTCTGCAAACCTGTGTGTACATGTTCCTCCTTGCCATCAATAACCAAAAAAACCAAACATGCTGCTGTCGAGTCAATTCCAACTCATAGCAACTCTATAGGACAGAGTAGAACTGCCCCATAGAGCTTCTAAGGAGCACCTGGTGGATTTGAACTGCTGACCTTTTGGTTAGCAGCCATAGCACTTCACCACTATGCCACCAGGGTTTCCTTGCCATCAATAGAGGATGCTATATGACACCAGCCTGACTGGGAGTTGTCCAAGCTTTAGGGGAACTCAGGCTCTGGGGAGCCCAGTTGAGGATCTGGGTTACCTCATGGCACCATTTCTCAAGCTGAAGTTCTATAGGTTTTTGTGTGAATGTGAAAGTCATACAAAACACAAAAATCTGAGGAAAATTCAATGCAATGGTCACTTGGTGTGACTTGGGGGGCCGGGTAGTTCTCTCCAAGATGCCTGGGGAAAGGGCATGAGGACTCACAAGCATCTGATCTTTCCCCATGCCTGCTGTTGGGATTGCTCCTCCAGTAGCTGCTTCTCCAGCCCAGAATTAATCCACAGATGAAGAGATGCAAAGAGAAGCAAAACTCCCTAGGTCCAGTTGAAGTCCAGAAACCTACTTAAGTGGCCAACCCTAGAGATTCTTTGCACTGGAAAAAGCCCACGTCACCAGGCCCCCTAGTCTCTTCACTCTTAGTGCCCCTCCCAGACACCGTTCGTGCTCACTGGCCTGAGCCCCTTTCACCTTGCTGTACCCTCCTTCTTCCCCTATGTCAGGTGTTGACATGGCTGACCTGTCTGATAGGCCTCCTGTCCTCCCCTGCTCCTTAACTCACACCAAGTGTAGACTGAGAGGTGAAGAGCCCAACTCATGACTCACCTACAGCTGCTGTTCTGTCCCTTCCTTCTTCATGTTCAATCGCACTTGTGAGCCCCTCTGGGCAGGGGGGAAGAGACCTTTTGCATCGCAGATCCTCAGTCACAGCTGCAGCAGATGCCAGTTCTGCCCTGAATGCTGCTTTCAGCACCTGTAGACCAGAGCCACCTACACCAGGAGTGTGGATTCTACTGTCTCCTTCTCACGGAACTGCCTCCATTGAGGGACCCTAGTGCCCCTCTCACCACCAGCCTGCCAATCACTGCTTCAGCAGTCAGTTCCAGCCCCTCAACCACCACATCTGCAGGCATGACCTCCCATCCTGCTTCTGGCTTTGAGGTCACCATTATGGACACCAATCCCTCTCCCACGACAGGCAGTCATTCTCGACATAATATATCTTTTGAAAAGCTGTATCATAATCCAAGCATAAAAGAAGCAGTGCCCTATTGAAAGAGTTTGCGGATGCCTTCAGACTTTGGCTATTACAATGGCTATACTTCAATATATGTCTTCGTACACCATCAGCAGTGCTGGCGTCTGTGAAATCAGCCTCACAAAGGCTGAATGATGTACCTATGCAGCAGGGACTAACATTATCCCCCTGAGAAAGGTGAGCTCTCTGAATATTTCCCTATATGAAGAGTGGTCATTTGGAGATCTGCTGCCAGTTGTTACCTTAACAGGGGTGAATTGGAAGACAGAGGATGAGCAAAACATCCTATAAGCTGTGGACAACCAAATGTCCCACTTTGCTTGGGGTATTCTTGGATCATATCTATTCCTCACATCATTTTTGATAGCATCTCCTTTTAGTTTTAAAACTGTCTCTGAAGGGGGGTAAATTACATGGCCAATTGCCAGAATGGGAGGTTTTAGTGGCAACATACTGATATGACCACTGAGACCCTCCACTGCACCTGCCTTCCTTTCAGGGAGCAAGGGACCTCCAAGTCACGATGAGACTGCTCAGGGAGGTACCTGGGCACTCTCAATGAACGCCTACAGTCCCATTTGGAAGGTGAACATGGAGACCTGGAGGACATCTGGCTTCAGTGGGTGACAATATCTCTCCTTGCTGGAGCCAGGTGAGAAGTGTCAGCTTCTTGCAGCCAGCAGGAGTGAGGGTTAGAGGTACTTCTGAGGTCATCTAAAATTATCAAGGCACAAAATCAGTTTTATATCCAAATCCTCATGTGACAGATAGAGAATCAGAGAAGTTTAGGGATAGAGGGACACATCCAAGTACCACTAAGTGTTAGAGATCAAATCAGGACTAAACCACTATACTCCCCAAACCTCTAACCTGACTTCTTTCCTCTACACCATACTGACCCTAAGGCTTATACCTTTAGCTTTTGTGAAACAACATTTCATATACACCCTTTAAGTTTAAAACAAAAATCAATCACAGAACATAGTTAAACCGTCAATTATAAAATCAATGACCCCAAATACTGACATTACTTCTAATGGACGTCATCGGGCTTAATTTACAATAACATCACCTCCCCCAAAATAAACTCTTATTGAATGAGCAGAGTCACACGGACAGTAGTTCAGCCTGGGAAAGATCCACGAGGTGCCTTGAAACAGCAAGACTTCATCGAAATCTCATGATTTTTAAAGCAAAAGTTATTCTACCTCACTCCCATAAGGGCAGTCAAAGAGCAAAGCAAAACAAACGGAACAAAATAACAGTAACAATCAATCAATTGATAAATTGGAAAAAAAACGTAATTATTAAGTGTTGGCCACTACATGAAAGTGAAAACCAAATCCTATGAGCCAGCTAGATTAGAAACTGTATACGAGTCTCTTTAATAGTTAAAGTAATCTGCTGCTAACTAAAAGGTTCTGCGGGCAACAGAGGTGACATTCTGCTTCCATAAAGATTACAGCCTTGGAAACCCTATGGGGCAGCTCCACTCTGTCCTGTATGGTACCTATGAGTCTGAATTGACTCCTCAGAAGTGGCAATAGTAGAAACGGACTGAAACATTCCTAAGGTTAGTCACAACAAAGATGAACTCCCAGAGCTTTCTGAGGATGAGAAGTTGAAGTGAACTGTCTGAATTCAGAGAAAGATGAGCCAACCCAAAGTCTATTTTGGTTTTGTAATTGCCTAGAAACTGCTGAATCTTGAAGGAAAAAATGGCTTACAAATATCAACAAAAATTGGAATAAAAACACTTAAATTCCAAGGAGAACACGATATTCTAGTGTCCCATCTTGACTGACAAGTTGTGCTTGTTTCCTCAGCTGCCCATCATGAAACCCATCACTAAAAAATTAGGTCTCTAAATGCTCCCCGCTCTTGGTGAAGGAATAAAGTAAGAATTAGTGGAGACCAAGTGCTACTCTCATTAAGTTCAAAGCCCCACTCCAGAGTCATCACTAAGGACAACCTAATTGTTTAGTTTACTTATTTGCCACACAAAACAATTATCTCAGCAGAAATATTAAAGAATCCAAGTAGAAAACACATTTTCAATTTACTGAAAAGATTCTCCCTAGAATTCTATCAACAACTTTGTCAATAAGAATGCTCACTGGAAAAGACATACCAAATTTGTTCTTTAAAATAATCCATCTCCCCAGTTCTGCACTGAGATGATTCTGTTGTGTAATATCACATCAATTCAAGGAAATCATAGGTTAAAGAACAAAAAAACTAAAACTAGTCATGATTATCTTCGAGAGAAAAAGACAAGAGAGTTGAAATTTTCCCCAGAAAACAGATCAAATTTAATGAAAAATAATACATTGAAAAGAATTCAATTTATTATTACCCCTGTTCTTCTAATATGTATGGCTCACACAGGGGGAGGGACCCTACATTCCCCACTGCTTTCAACTGAGTGGAAACAGCTGGAATGGAACTCAACATCTGCATCCTCACCTAGCTGTGAGCCCTCATCATCAGAGCTCAAAATCCAGTGAAAGTTATTTTCCTCCTAAAGGTGAACTTTATAACACTATTTGTAGTCTCTCTTTACAGCCTTTCCCCCACCCCACTCCCAGTGTACAAACTCCTGCTATTTCTTGACAAAGTACAGATCCTCATTTCTGTTATTCAAAAACAGTCAGCAAATAAAGTCCTATCTGATCTCCCACCTGGAAAAGGCTGTAAGGAGGGAGTACTAGGAAGCCCACTGAAATTCAAGTACACAGGGATTCAAGTACACACTTTGACTTTCAGTAAAGATCCTTTACTGAATCTTTACTGAAAGATCCATTATTTCTCTCACTCACTCTTTAATCCCATGTTGAAAGTGATTATTGTCCAAAGTTCAAATTTCTATGCTGTGGGAACATTTTCTTGAGCTCCTGCAACATGTACCTATTTTAAAAGTCCGCTAACTTTCAGTCCTCATGACTGCACTGAAGTAGAGAACATAACTTACAGATTTCTACCCACACTGAAACATGATTGTTTCAAAACTGTTATCTGAGAGAAAAACTTACGTGACAATCAATGGATTGTTGAACAAATAGTATCATCAGAGGTATCTTTTTCATCCATAGAGGGCACTCACTCAGAGTTCACCATTCTGTTGAGTGGCTCTGTGTCAGAGAAAAAATGATGTGGTTGGCAAGGACTGTGGAACTCAACCTCAATGACATCAGAGTCTACAGCCCTGGAAGAATGGATGGACAAATGACTTACCTTATACAATGGGAGCAAAAAGAATGCTCCCCCTCACTAGCTTCTATGGTCATGGCAACAAATGTGGGATTGACAAGGCAAAAGAAACTATCCCAGATCATAGGAGAAACCCAGATATCATCAGAACACTGGTCAGTTTCCACTGCTTGCCTAAACACATACTGAAACGTGCTCTGTTGTGCAGTAGCCTCATCATGTCTGCAGAAGAGGAGCAGGAATTATGTTAGAACTACACCCCAAATGAGAGCGTTACTTTCAAAAATGAAAAACTGCTAGAAGAAAAATAGAATTGCATGGCAGTTGCCGATGCTCCTAATAAGCATGCAGACTTCAAATCCAAATTTCCTTTGCAAGCACATACCCAGAGCAAATTCTAGTCTCTCACTTCCCTCCTTCCAGATTGCCCTCAGCCCGCCTCTCCCCTCTATGACTAGATCCATGCATGGTTGCTAGGGGTTCTTGAGATCCCTGGGGCTTGTTAGTCCCAAAAGGTAACTCCCCACTCTACCCTTCCCATACTCTCTTCCCTGTGCACTCTGCATCGTGCTCATCTGAGTCCCCTTCCCACAGGGATACTCTCCCTGCTGAGTCCCTGCCATGTGCCTCCAGAGACAGGCTTCATTTTCTGCCCTCTCCCTGGAATTCTGAAACCAAAGAAATTCCAAAATATCAGAGGAATCTGGCAAAACGATGGTGGTCTTGTGGGTTTTTTTTGTTGCGGGCCGTCATGTGGATGCCAACTCATACAGACCCTATAGAACACACTCCAACTGCCCTGTAAATTCTTCTAGGCTGTAATCATTACAGGAGCTAATGGCCAGGTCTTTTCTCCTATAGATCCACTGGTGGATTTGAACTGCTGACCTTTGGATTAGTAGCCAAGTGTGTAAACATTTTCCCGCCAGAGCTTTTAAAATAGTTTACACCTGCAAATCTTACAAGAACGAGTGACAATATGAACACATCTATAGGGCTCTTCTCAGGGTATTGGAAGGATTCCATGTAAGTGAGAGGCCATAAAGCTTAAACTTAAGGATGATTCTGCAGACATCCTGAGGAGGAGTGAGTCCCTGCAGCTGCATATGCCCCAGCCTCTGAACCCAGCACTCAGTGCAGGGCCCATCACTGCACTGGTAGATACGTTCAACCAATTCCATGGGGAAATTTCCTTCAATTTAGAAATTTAGCATTCAGAATATCATGCTGTTTGATAACATGAGACGTTTGAGGTTTAGACATTACCTTTGAGATGCACTTCTTTCTTCTGGAAGATCCAACTATTTTGCTGCATGAAGTGCCCAGGCCTTCACCTCAGGAAAACACTATTGGGAGATACATGTAGACAGCTCTTGGCTGGGCTTGAGGAGCCTGGAAGGATTCCTGGAAGAAGAAAACGGATCACTGGAGGTAAGATTTCCTTTATGTGTGAAGGAGGATAATCATTTCAATCAATCCACCAGCTCCCCCATGTTCTGTCAGCATATACAGACACCTGTGAAACGGGTTGGTGTGTTTGTTGATTTTGATAGTGCAGCTGTGAGTTTTGTTAATGTTGCCAAGAGTGCCCTGATGTGGAGGTGTCCAGTTTGCTTTTTCAATTACCCACTCAGGCCTTTCTTTTACACTGGCCACACATGATCAGGAAGAATCAAGACCCTGGGAACTTCCCAAGGTACCACTTCTCAACTGAAGCTTATCAAGAACACTTTACAGTCTTTTAGGAGCCTTGATGGGGCAGTGATTAGAGCACTTGGCTGCTAACCAAAAGGGTGGTGGTTTGAACCCACCAGTCGTTCCCCAGGAGAAAGATGTGGCAGTAAGCTTCCGTAAAGATTTATAGTATTGGAAACTCTATGGGGCAGCTCCACTCTGTCGTAAAGGGCACTATGAGTCGTGATAGACTTGACAGCAGTGGTTTTTACTGTCTTTTAGGTTGTTCTACTTTAATGCAACATTTTCATGTTATTATGAAGGTTGTCTGCAATGAAAAATAGTTAGTTCAATTTTCTTTAAATTAAATTTATTTGTTGTGACCCATCCAAAAAAAAAAAAGGGGACACAGCCAGAGAAAAACTGCATAATACATCAGGGAAAAAATTACAAGAAATAAAAAGATTCCCCATTCAGGATTCAGAAAAACTTATATCAGTTTTAATTTCAAGAGAAAGTTCACAGGAAAGAATGATGGAAAATTAACTTTTGAGGATACTCTGGGCACTTAAAGATAATTTAATCTAACACCTCCTATTATAGACAATGACGTTACCTGTTAGAATTAAACCTGAAGACAGCACAAAAACACGTTTTTTCCCCCCTTACCCTGTCAAGGTTAGTTTTCATTTTTTAAACATTTTCCCAGTATATCAACATTCGCTATGAGTCGGAATCGACTCCACGGCACTGGGTTTGGTTTTTGGGTTATGAACATTCTGCTGTCTTAGAACTGTGCCTGATCACCAGAGAATTTCCACAAGACCAACTACCTGCAGTGGGTAAGTCAAGAGACACAAGCAACCATCCTTGTGACCAATAGCTTTCCTGTCTCCTCTAACACAGACCTATTATTCACACCAACTCATTATCAAACAGGTACTGAGTGAAATGGTAAGAAACAGGTCAAATCAGTCTGGGCTAAAGCAGCCAGTGGGTGAAGAGCCAGGCCTTGGAAAACAGTAACAAGTATTTACACAGAAAATAATGTAATGAAAATGGTGTTCAGAGCGATAATCACCTGACAGTGCATATTGCATGGAACAGACAGGAAGATGGAAAAGTCAGGTGCCTGGGGCATCGAGTTTATGTTAATGGTGACAGAATAAGTTGGAAAAGCATAGCAATAATGGTGGCACAAAATGAAAAATACAATCAATGGCATAGAATTGTGAATGTGGAAGTTAGGGCATTGGCAAAAGTTTTAGTGTTTCTATTTTTACCACAATAAAAACAAGAAGCTATGAGGGTAAGTCTGGTCAAAGAAAGGCCTGGAATGATTACCGCAGCAGCAGCAATGTGACAGAGGAAAGGATAAAGTCAAGGGCTACTCTGGACAGGAAAAAAGCCAGAATGGGATTTCATGGTAGGGTTGACCATTCACCACAGTCACTTCGCTAGTAAACCTGGGGGCCTGGGGAGCCGAGGCAATAGAGAGCTGGCTGGTGTCCCTGCACATCCTCTTGGGTCACTTCAGACTCTGCATCCTCCTTGGCTGTGAACCACATGTGCAAGGAGAGCTCTGTGTTAGGACCCCCATCCCCCACCTGACTCCAATCCTCCAGTGAAAGCTGGTCAGCAGGAAGGAGTACTTTGATTAAGAGTCTAGCACAAAGGACAGCGGCTTCCCATCGCTAATACTGTTTTAAACAACTAACGTTCATCATTTGTAGTGATCTCTCAAAACTGCCAGAAACGTCACACCCACAAATACAATTACGAAGCAATTCTTCTTTGTCAACCCTTATCACACCATCAGTCACTAACACAATATAAACCAAGGACAGGTTTTCAAATTTTAATATCTTCTAAAGGATGAGACCACTGAACAGTCGCACTGCTTTAACCTCCTCAGTTCTTGTCAAAGTTTCAGGTTAAAAGAATTCAATACACTCCTCAGCCATGAGGCTTCAGGAGTCACTCCTCTGCCTCCTGACTCTCTGGGGCTGGGTCCTGGGGTCCCTCGGGGTCCACCCTGAACATCCCCACATCCTGCGCCCCTGGGGACACGGGACAGGAACACTTTTCCAGTCTATCACTGGATTCAAGGAGAAGGAAATGGAGGAGAAGCATCTGTACCTCCTCAGGAACATGACTGTCCCCTCCAGAAAAACAGGGGAGCCGCCGCTTACCAGGGCCCAGGTGCCTGAGGAGCAGCTGCGACCACCAAAGTGACTGCAGCAAATACCAGTAACGCCTCCAACCTCCACCTCAGAACCCAAAGGCCCGGAGGGAGCAAACACCCTCAAGCTCCAGACACGCCCTCTCACTGAGGTGACCAACCAGGGCAGCAGGATTCGACTGTCCCCGCCCACTACCAGGAGGGATCCACTTCCTGTTACCTCAAGGCCCATGGTCGCTTGCGCCCTCTCTGGTTGCAGGTAGGATTGCAGATGCAGAGCTGAGGAGGTGTTCCCAAGGGACACTGTGTGTCTCCGTATTCTCCAAGCCTCACCCAGTGCCCAGCACACAGCAGCTCAAGAAACGGCGTGTGCTAGGTGCAGCAAGACTGTGTATTGGTTAACCCGTGACATTTGATATTGGGGAAACTTGTTTGAATGCCAGCTTATTTGCTAATGTGCTGTGTGACCCTGAGCAAGTCACATTCTTTCTGATACCCAATTTCCTCATACCCAAAGGGCCCTGTGACCTAAGTACCCATTCTAGGTATGAGGAAATTGGGTACTTAGATCACAGGGCCCTTTGGAGAAGAGCTTGGCACACACTAAGGTATAAAAAAAAAAAAAGTCAAAGTCTGGTTGGCCCCAGAACTGGGCTTTGGGCAAGCTGTTGCCCCCTTAGCCTCAGTTTCTCCCACTGTAAAATGGGGATGATTACATCATGACATCTCACGCAGAATGAGGCTCAGTGGGTCTGTAAGCCAGAGGTTGGTATGGACAGCCTGTCTTAAGTCATTCATGCATGCAGGGACATGGTTGCAGGGTGGGGTAAGGTATAGCTACTATAATTCATTTTGTTACCATAATGTTAAAAAAAAAAAACATAATATTAAAGAGCCCCGATAAATACTCCGCTCTCCAATCCACAGTCAGCAAAACTGGGATTGACGTATCATCTCTATCTCCTCCGTGCTAGAATCCTGGGCACAAGAAATGGTGGGTTTTTATAGATGGGTGTAAAGCAGTGCCTAGTGGACATGAAGAAAAACTGACAAAATATCGCAGTCAAGTTTGGAAGAAAACCAAAAACCAAAAAAATGAACGAAAGAAAAGAAAACAAAAAAAACCTGTTGCCTTTGAGTGGATTCTGACTCATCGTAAACCTATAGGACAGAGTAGAACTGCCCCACAGGGTTTCCCAGGAGCAGCCGGTGGATTTGAACTGCTGACCTTTAGGTTGGTAGCCAAAAGCTTAACAACTGCACCACCAGGGACCCCAAGTTTGAAGAAGAAAGTTTTAAAACACTTTTGGAAAGGTTGGGACAGAGGTCGGGAAGGTGACATGCAGATTCTATTGTGTCTCAAGTTGGTGAGGCCAGATGATGTCCCCTTAGCAGTAAAAAGGACTTCCACCCATCTGAGTCTTCTCCAGTTAATGACAGTGTTTGTTTTCCACACCCAACCCCAGGTAGCCAGAGTTTCAGGGTCTTGGGGCCTCAGAGGCACCTATTTTATGTTCTGCCGCACCCTCCGTGTCCAGCTAAGGGCACTGCCTCTGCTGACCCACAAGCCTCCACTCCACAGGATACCAGGACAGTAGAGGACTCTGTGCCAAGGCACACCCAAGGACAAGGACCCTTCTGCACATCAGAAGTTGGGGCCACGTGGTCCTCTGACATCAGATCTGTAGTCCACTGATGAAGGTCTCTCAAAGATATCAGGGTCTAATCCCTGTGACTTGGGAATGTTACCTTTTTTGGAAATAGGATCATTGTAATTGTGACTAGGTTAAGGATTTTGAGATGGAGAGAATATTTTGGGTTTTCTCTCTGCACTCTAAGTGCAGTCACAGGTATCCTTTGAAGAGAGAGGCAGAGGGAGACTTGGCACACAAATAAAAAGAGGTGATGTGAACATGAGTAGAGGGAGATTTGAAAATGCTGGCTTTGAAGATGGAGAGATTTGGCCACAAGCCAAGGAATGTTGGCAGCCATCAGCTTCTCAGACAGATGAGGGTTGGCTTCTCTAGAGCCTCAGGAAGGAGCACAGCCCTGGTGAGGTCCTCATTTTGGCCCAGTGATATTGTTTTCAAATCTCTCATCTGTGGAACTGTGAGAGAGAGAATTTTTGAAATTTTAAGCAACAATGTTCTTGGTAATATGTTACAGCAGCTATAGGAAAATAATACAAATTGCACCGCCTTTTTTCTATACTCAGACCCCATAACAAATGTCCTGAATCCCTTGCACACCTTCTTTTGGTCCTTTAGGTCAAGGACAGTACCTGGTCTGGAATGAACCCAGGGCTCATGAAGGAGTTGGCCCCAGATCCTTGCCCTTCAAGGTCTGTGCAGTCTTGGGTGCAGGGGAGAGCAGATGCCACCCACTGGAGCGGAAGTTCACCGTGGCTAATAATATTCCAGATGGGCCTTGAAGCTTAAGAACAGGAGGAGCAGCCACTCAGAAGCTACTGAGTTAGGACCTGGAAGATGTCAGGACCCAGGACATCTCTCCTGCCACCTGGCTGCTTTCCTCACTGGCTCTCTCTTCCCATCTTTCCCTCCCTCTAACATGCTCTTGCTCTATCCCTCTGTATGTGTCTGTGTGTCTGAGAAAATGTGTGTGTGTGTGTCGATTTGTCTGTCTATAGGTGTGTTGCTCTGTGTGTGGGTGTGTTGTGTAAATTCCTGACTTACCCTCTTTCCTCCTTCTCTGCCTCTCCTCTCTCCATCTCTATCTCTCTTTTTCATTCCCTGCTTCAGTCTCTTTCTCTCTGTCTCTCTCCCCATGCAGCATAATAAAGGCAATAGAGGAGGCCAGCTGCAGGACATTCTGGAAAATTTCCAGGCCAGAGCCTATGCAGAAGCCCATGGGAGACCCTTATATCCCAACCGTTTGTCCTAGCACCCTTAAGCAGAAAGAGAAAAGTCCACCAATGCAAACTCGGTTTCAGATTCCAAATGTCAAGAGAGCACAGAGGACCTTGCAGAAGGGATGTCTACTGAGCTAAGGACCCCAGGGAGGCAGGAGCAATGTGCTGCTGGGAGGGATTTCAGATCTCTACCCATTTTCCAGATGTGGAAGCTGAGGATCTATGTCACATAGCTTGTAAGCAAAGTGCCCAGGTTTAAATGAACTTCGGAGCCTACATCTTTAATGCTCCTATAGACAGAATCCATTCATTGTGTATCAGTGCTCTGATTTGAGTCTTGCTGGAAAATGTCTCTAGTTCCAAACTGGGGGAAGAAGAGGGATGAGCAAGTAGGAGAGGAGAGGAAGGAGAGAGCTGGTCCCTCTTCTGTGGGCAGTGTTCCATTTCTGGGGTAGGAGGATAATAACAGTTAATAACTGTTCATCAAGGCCTGCTGGGTGCCAGGCACTGAGCTAAGCCCATCGCATACCTGATTTCATTTACGTATTTACCTTCCCTATGGATTTTCAGGTAAGTACCATCCTTCAGTAAGGAGTTCTGGTGACTCAGTGGTTAAATGCCAGGCTGCTAAGTGAAAGGTCTTCTCCTCGGGAGAAAGAGGTGGCAGTCAGTTCCCATAAAGATCCCAGCCTTGGAAACCCTATGGGGCAGTTCTACTCTGTCCTATAGGTCAGTATGAATCAGAATAGACTTGACAGCAACAGGTTTTTTATTTTATAACTGTCTGGAAAGACACAACATTGCACTTCTGGGCTCTGAATCTTCCCCACATCTGAACGTACAAAGCATTTTCCTACAGGGCGCCAACAATTTTTCTGTCTGTGCTAGAGATACATCAGCATCTTTGCATTCTGTATCTAAAACCAAAAAGGGAAATTCCAGGCAGAACTAGAAATGGGATGCATATTTTCTCAAGGGTGACTTGAAAGTGTTCTAATACTTTATGCTCTAAATAAAGCTCTCCTAATCGACTCAACAGCACTGTTTTTTTTTAAGTGATTCAAATTGAAGAAATACAGTTTTGTTCTACTACAATTACCCATATGATGACGCCAACATTTCACCTTTACAAATGTACGCATCAAGTGGAAATTATTGTGTTTACAGAAAAACTATCTTTAACTTTCTCTTGCTCCATCAGTAATAATCTATTTCCTGAATTTGAAACACCCTTAGAGTAACTATCTCCAACTATTTAGAGCAGAATGGAAAATGCCTAGAACAAAGTGTTGACAGAGTTAAACCTCATTTGGACAAACGTTGGCAAACAAGCTATAGCAATGGAGAAACACCTGCATTAAGTTGCAGCGCCTCCACAAGGAGGAGAAAGGTCCACTACACATCTTGCACAAACTTTAACATATGCTTTCTCTCTGCCTTTTCCCACCTTGACAAGTACTGGATTTTCTTAGATACATCTAGTTTCCCTGGTTTCAGCCATGCATATTCTGGTGAGAGTGTTGTATTTTCCTACAGTCAAATGTGCTGATTCCTTTTGATTTCCTACTTTAAGTAGCCTGGACAGTCTTTTGAGAGAGGTAGTAAATTTTGCAAGGACATGCCTCTCTCTTTTTTTTTTTTTTTAATTGTGCTTTAAGTGAAAGTTTTTAATTCAAGTCAGTTCCTCATACAAAAACTTATACACACATTGTTATGCGACCTTATTTGCTCTCCCTACAAAGTGGCAGCGCATTCCTTCTCTTCACCCTATATTCCCGCTGTCCATTCAACCAGCTCCTGTCCCGCTCTGCCTTCTCATCTCAACTCCAGACAGCAGCTGCCTTCATAGACTCACGTGTCCCCTTGAGCTAAGAAGCACACGACTCACCAGTATCATTTTATGCCTTCTAGTCCAGTCTAATCTTTGCCTAAAGAGTTGATTTTGGAATTTTTTTTTTTTTTTCTGGGCTGGGGGCTAACAGAGAATCTGGGGGCTGTGACCTCTGGGGTCCCTTCAGTCTCAGGCAGGCCATGAAGTCTGACATTTTTGCTAGAATCTGAGGCCTGCAATCCACTTTTCTCCTGCTCCATGAGGGATTCTCTGTTGTATTCCTTGTCAGGTAGCCATTTGTGGTAGCTAGGCACCATCTAGTTTTTCCGGTCTCAAGTCGGTGGAGTCTCTGGTTTGTGGCCGTTTCTGTCTCTTTAGCTCATATTTTCCATGGATCTTTGGTGTTCTTCCTTCTCCTTTGCTTGCAAGGACATTTCTTGCTGGATTCAATCATGCTACCATCGAATACTCGCATTCTTCCTTTTTCTACTATTTTCGTTCCTCTGGTTATGAAACCCAAAGCTTCAATTAAGGTGACACAGGAATCACTTCCAGGTCTGAAGTCAAAATGGCTTCTTGCTTTTTTTTTAAATTTGCATTTGCTGTTGCTTTTAGTTACCATCAAGATGATTCCAATTCATGGCGACCCTGTGTTGTCAATGTTTAGTAACAAAACTATCAAAAAATACAAAAA
The DNA here is from genome assembly GCF_030014295.1 of Loxodonta africana. NCBI lineage: Eukaryota > Metazoa > Chordata > Mammalia > Proboscidea > Elephantidae > Loxodonta > Loxodonta africana. The sequence goes on from NC_087360.1 coordinate 31,874,951, forward strand.
ATTGCAAATGAATGACCTTATTATTCATAGATGAGCACTATTAGCAGTTTGATGTACAATGCTCAAATTTAAAGTAGAAAAAAATAACTAGAAAACATTTTCCTTCATATGTATTTACACATACATTTACTTTGAAGGTGATTTTAAACATCTGATGTGGGCCAAGATGGAGTAAGACACTTACAATCTGTCTCTCTCACAGATTCAAACTGAAATTCTGGGCAGCGGACAAAAAGTAAACACTTTACTAAAAAGTAAACAATAATAGATAGATGGAAACTGAAGTCCAAACTTCAATAACAACCTATAACCAGCGTAATTACATCAGAACAACTACCAATAAGTACAACAACATGGATGGATATTATGGGCAATAGGCTGAGTGGGGGAGGAAAAAAAAAAGCAATTTCAAAAGGTCACATACTCTATGATTTCATTTATATAACATTCTCTAAATGACATCATTTTTAAGATGGAAAAAAGATGAGTGGTTTCCAGGGTTTAGGCACAGCGGCGGGGAGGGAGGGGAGTGTGACTACAAAAGAATAGCGTGAGAGAGATCTCAGTGGTGATGGAATAGTTCTGTATCTTAATTTCAGTGGTGGTTACAGGAATCTGCCCCTATGATAAAATGTCACACAACTATACACCCACGTGGTATCACTGTCAATATCTAGGTTTTGATATTCTACTGTATTTATGAAAGATGGAACCATTGCGGGGAAGCAGGTGAAATGTACACCAGTCCTCTCTGTACAAATTCCTGTGAATCTATAATTACATAAAAAAGTTTTTAATTTTTTGTGTATTTTATGCCCACACATGTACACAAACACATAATACATGTACAAAATATATAGTCCAAAAATGTACTTGTCTTCGCCAGAGCTGTCCCATAGAAATTTCTACAATCATAGAAACATTCTATAGCTGTGCTGTTCAATATAGTAACTGTTAACCACGTGCGGCTATTAAGCCCTTGAAATGAGGCAAGTGTGACTGAGGAACTGAATTTTTTTGGTCATTTAACTTTAATAATTTAAATAGCTACATGGGGTTTTGACTACCTCTTTGGATAGGTGTACGGCATCTATAGAATGATATATGCAAGTTGGTAAGTATGAATGCCTCTGGAGAAGGGGTTTAGGGCCTGGGTGGAATGGAGTTTTACATATTATGTATATCTTTTCAATTGTTTAGCCAGTATTTTCTCTAACCAGTCAAAGTATAGGGCCAGCGAAAAAGAGAAAGACCTCAATGAGATAGGCTGACACAGTGGCTGAAACAATGGGCTCAAACATAAAAAGGATTGTGAGGATGGTGTAAGACTGGGCAGTGTTTTGTTCTGTTGTACATAGCATAGACACGAGTCGAAACCAACTCGATAGCACCTAACAACAACAATGAATAGTCTTAGTAATACCCATAGCAAAGACCAATGTATGTCATGGAAACCAAAGGCCCTATTTTGAGCCTGTGTAAACAGCCCATTTATGATGTTTCTGATGCACTTCCAACCCAGGCACCAAACCTCACAGAAGTAAAGCTCAATATTGTTGTCCATCACAAAACATCTCCTCTGGCACCAGGCCTCAGTGGAAGTGAAGCTCAATATTGTTGCTCCGCACAAGGGGGCTGCAGGCACCAGGCATCAGGGAAGGTGAAGCCCAATATAGTTGTCCCTCACAGGGTGGCTGTTCAGGGTAGAGGACAAATTTGAACTACAGGTTCAATGTAGACCTGGTTCTGTTTTTGAGCTGCTTCTCATGCTTACAAGACCACATCTAAGATGTCATCAACAGCTTCATCCAGGAGAAATTGGATCACTGTAGTAGGAGACTGGCCTACAACATGTCATTGGTCCAGTCCAGAGAGAGGGCCAAGGCACCTTGCTCCCTGTCAGTCCAGGGCTGGTCCAAGAAGAGCAATGAATTCATTCAGGAGGATGTGTTCCTGGTTCATGATGCCCTGCATTCCAGACAGAGATGGGTTGAATGCAGAGAAACTAGTTGAGGTCCTTTCACCTACCTGGTCTTGGGGGAAGTCTGACAAAGTGGAAATTAATGAGGAAAGATTGGTCTTTGCTCTTTTAAGGGGAGGAAAGGACTGAAGCTATACTTGAGTGAAGTCCTCTCTTTAGTGCATGTGTTGCCATGTCCAATTGTCTTATGGGAAAAGGGGCCCTCTCCCCTTAATGTATTCCCACTCAACCCGTGGAGGAGATTCCTGTCTGACCCTAAAGGAAGTGGTGAGTTGAGCAAGAACTTCATGGTCTTTGGAGTCTGCCAGGAACACCCTTCTCCCAGATGGTGTTGTTGCTTAAAACACAAACAGGGTGAACCAGAACCTCTTCCCTACCTTAGAGAGGAAGCAGTCTAATGTTGTGTTAAAGGACTGGGTTCCATTCCCGACTCAACCTCTTATCAGCTCTGTGACCTTGGGCAAGTCATTTCACTTCTCTGTGCCTCGATTTCCTCACCTACAAAGAAGCGCGATTTATCCTCTTCGTGGCATGGAGATAATTAAATGAGGTCATCCATATAAAACACTCAGCAAATGCTGGTTTTAAAAAAGTCTTTATCCCATTAGAATGGCTTTAGTTCAGCCCTTGTTTTCCTTAACTGGAGTGAAGGCTCCCAAAGAGCCTTATCAGCTACTGAGTTTCAATAAATCTTAAGGACGGACTTGGCAGATTCAGTGTAGACAAATATGGAAGATTTGGCTCTCAGAGAGTGCACTGGCCAAATTTGATCGTTGAGGTTCTTCGAATCTGGAGCTGCCCAACCACTTGGAAAGCAGCGAAATGGGGCCAGAAGGAAGGATTTACCAGGGGCTGCACATGTTTGGTATGAATAGGGTGGGTCTCCTTACTTCCAGTCCTGGGGACTGCAGCTTACACTTCTGGGTCTGTGGGGGTGACAGAAATGCACTTTCTGATCTGGCAACCAGCAGGAAATGCTGCCACCAGCTACAGGAGCATCCCACCAGAATGCTGCAGGGGAGGCCCAACTGAGCAAGAGAGCCAGGGCCCCCCTGCCACCTTGGTCACATCAGTCCAGGGTGCCCAGGCCTGTTGCCAACGCCCACAACAATGAAAACCTCCCAGAAGCCAAGTTGCCACAGACCTGGAAAAAGCATCAAACCACATCAGGTGGCTAGGGCTGTATTATTCATGAGAATCTCTGCTGTCCCAAGCCTGCAAACTCGGCACGCACAAACACTGCAGTCACTCCTGTAGGCACGGAGAGCCCAGGAATACCTCACCTGGCATTCTTGCACTCATTTAATCTGAAAGTGTATTTTGGAACCCCTACTCGGCACAGGAGGGTTATGATTTCCACCTAGAGAATTGAAAATTTGGCAAAGAATTAAACAGGTTTCCTCTTTTGCTTGATGACCTGGTGTCCTTGCTTGAACTCCTTGTCCCCCTACTATTTATTACCCACTCTGCAGCCTGAGCAGTCCTATTACAACAGAAGTGAGTTCACTTCCACTCCAGCTCACAATCCTCCCATGGCTACCATCTTACTCAAGGGTCGTCTATAGCCACGAGGTCCCACATGATCCCCCTCCTTCCCCTTCCCCAACCTCATATCCTCTTCCACTCCCCAATTCAGTCCACTTCAGGCTCACTGGCTTCCTTGCTATTCCTTCTTCCTGACTCAAGTTCTTTGCATATACTGTTCCCTCTGCCCGGAACACCCTTCTACCAGATGTGTCCATGGCTCCCTCTCTCCCTTTCTTTAGGTTTCTGATTAAATATCACTCATCAGGGAGCCTCCCTAGGCTGCCTCCTCTAGCAGAGCATCTCCTCCTACCTTTAGCATATATTCATTGTTGATGTTGGGTGCCATCGAGTCGATTCTGACTCATAGTGACCCCATGTGAAAGGGTAGAACTGCCCATAGTTTCCTAGGCTTTAGTCATAACAGGAGAATCTGTAAAGCCACTGGTGGGTTTGAACTGCTGATTTTTGGTTAGCAGCAGACCACTTAACCATTGTAGCACCAGGGAGCCTTTAATATATATTTACCATTTATGCCTCTGTCCCCCCCAGTAGACTGTACGCTCCATGGGAGCATGTGAGTTGGGAGGTTGCTTTGCCCACTTCTCAGTCAGCAGCTCCTAGAACAGTGCCTGGATCACAGTAGATGCTCAATAAATACGTGTAGGAAGGAAGGGAGGGAAGGAAGGAGGAGAGACAGAGACGAGAGAGGGCAGAAAGGAGAGGAGGAAAACAGTTTCTTTCTAAGAACTGGCAGAAAAGAGTCTGTCCTGGCCCCTGCTGCTACTCGAAACTTCCTGATACACAGCTCCCACCAAGGCACTCCCCTGCTCATAAATCTTCTATAACAAAACCCACTGCCTTCGAGTTGATTCAGACTCATAGATACCATACAGGACAGAGGACAACTGCTCCATGGAGTTCTAAGGCTGTAGACCTCTGGGGAAGCAGGCTAGCACATCTTTCTCCTGCAGAGCAGCTTCTGATTTCCAATAGCTGACCAGCTTGTTAGCAGCTGAGAGATTTATCCACTGCACCACCAGGGCTCCTTCAATCTTCTATAATTCCTGCTATCTGCTGGCACAAGTCCAAACCCTGCAGCCTGGCATTCACAACCCTGCACGAGCTGAGACTAATGGATGTTCCCTGCCTCATCTCCTCGTCCCCACACACCTGACGCCAAGCCATGTTTCTGGGCTCTCAGTAAAGCTCACAGCTCCCTGTCACTTCCCTCTGTAACCTGGGTCACAAGCTCTCCCTTCAGACTCTGACACACAGGGTCTCCGTGGACTGTTGCCTAACTTCTCTGTGTTTCCAGTTCCTCATGTACCAAGTGAAGAGGATGAGGACTCTCACTCTTAGGGCTGTCATGAAATGTGAAGGGGGTAAGGCTTGGGAAGCACTTGGCACAGTGCCCAGCACAGAGTAAACCCTCCATTAAAAACAACAAAAAAGAATTTATGTCAAGTTGATGCTGATGCATGGTGACCCCATGTATGTTGGAGTAGAACTGCACTCCATAGTTTTTCCAATGCTGTGATACTTGGGAAGCAGATAGCCTGGTCTTTCTTTTGAGGTGCCTCTGGGCAGATTCGAACCACTAACCTTTCAGTTAGCAGCTGAGCACTTAATTCTTTGCGCCACTTAAGGGTTCTTCAAACCCTCCATAAATGGATTATTAATATTACTATATGGTCTACCCACTCTCTTCTTGCCAAAGCCCATTTTATAGAGGAGAAAATGAGGCATTCTATGGAAGCTTGCCCCAAATGACACAGTAGGAGATGAGACCTCTACCATCCCCACTGTCCCTTTGGCCCTAAATATTTATACGGAATAATTTAAGAGAAGGGAGAGCAAAGTTGTTCAAGAACATGGGGTTCCCATCAGACCTCCTAGAGAAGTGAAGGGCAGGGTGGGGACAGGGTCTGTAGTGACAGGTTAGAGCAGTATTGACATTCTGGGCTAGAGGATTCTTTGCAGTGGGGACTGTCCTGAGCACTGGAAGATGTTTAACAGCATCTCTGACCTCTATCCACTGGATGACAGTAGCATCCCCAGTGTGACAACGAAAAATGTCCGCAGATTGTCAAATGGCCCCCTTGGGTGGAGGGTTGCTTAATGAGGCAATATATTAAAAAAAAACTAGTTGCTGTAGTGCGGATTCCAACTCATGGGACCCCGTGTGTGTCAGAGTAGAACTGTGCTGATTTTCAATGGCTGATTGCTTGGAAGTAGATCACCGGGTCTTTCTTCCAAGGTGACTTTGGGATGACACTTTCCTTAAGCCTATCCATTAGCAGCTAAGTGTTTGCACCATTGTGAGATTCCTAGCAATACACTGTTGCTGTTGTTGTTGTTGTTAGGTGTGATTACGGCTCATCTCATGTTTGACCCATTGGCATAAAGTCAAGTCCAACTCATAGCAACTCTATAGGAAGTCTGACTCTGCTCCTTATTGGCTGTGTGCTCTTGGCAAAGTCACTTTCTCTTTCTGAGCCTCAATTTTCTTATCTGTAAAATGGTGACAACCCATCCCCCTACCTCACAAGTTTCCTTGTGTGCACAGGATATTTCCCATAAGCACCACCCAGGCAATGGAAGTTCTAGTTCCTAAAACGATTTGCCCTGGGAAATGTAGTATTTACAAACAGTTACCGCCTTGCAACTGTGAACCTGCCTTCTGATTGTACAGCCTGGCTTAAACCAGCACTGGAGGCCCCTTGCCCAAACTTGCAAGGCTCTGCCCCTTCCCCTCAGCACCAAGCAGGAGTCAAAAAGTTCCTCAGATCAGGAACTGGCCTCAGCCTCAAGCTAGGAAGAAAGCTCACAGTCCAAGCCCCAGGCCTGGCCACCCCCTGGGGAGAGGATGCAGGCCCAGCCCTGTGGCCATAGGGCCAATGCATCCCACACAGCCTGCCCAGTAACCCAGACCAGACTGATGCGGATGGGACATGGAAGGGCATCTGGACCAGTGATTCCATCTACACATGGGGAAACTGAGTCCTGGAGAGAGGAAGGAACTTGAACTGGGCATAAAGGGAGCTGGTGGCAGAGCTGGAGCCAGGACCCCAAACCAGGGCCCTGCCAAGAGGAGGGAAGCCCTGCCCTCCCCAAAATCCTTGCTGACACCCCCTTCTGCCTGCCGCCCACTCCCCAACTGAACCAACCAATCATTTCCTTAAAAACAGAGACCCCCCCCGACCCCAGTGAAATATATATCTGGGGAGCATATATTTCCTCTAGGTCTAGTTGGGAGATGAATAAAGGCAGCAGGTTCTTCACCTAAAGGCTTTTGGGGATCCATACTGTTCCCCCCCTCCCCCCACAGAAATGGTCACCAAAATGTCGTGGGTCTGTGCATTTTGTCAGAAAGAAGGTCTAGACAGAGTTTTCTTTAGGTCCCTACCAGGCCTGGGCTGAGAAACTCATGACCTTTTTGAAAAATCGTGTGCATCTTGATGTTTCCTTTTGAGAAATAACGAGAATGCCCTTGAGCTGATCTGTCAAGAAAATGGGACATGCCACACACAGAGACACGTACACACTCCTATGTTCCCTGAGGATAGAAGCTCACCAAGAGGTCCCAGCCTCATGGCTAACCCTGCTGGTACTGAGGAAGTGAGAGGGGCTGCCTGCCACCAGGCAGGACAGGGGCTTCCTAGGTGCTCAGCACTGCCACCAGATGCCGATACCCTCAACACATATACACACGCATACACACACATATGTGGAGAATCAGGCACAGGGACCAGGCCAGTCCCCTAGGTTCCCAGGCTCTCACAGCCTCGATCTGAGGGCTCACAAGTCACAGAGATGATGCAGGTGTGGCAGTGATAGGGTCCAGGCTGAGGGGCGTGGGGCGACATGGGGAGCGCAATGCACACACGTAGACACACAGCTGATCATAGCCTCACTCCTTCACAAACAGGCTTGTGTATCACACGATACACACACTCACTGATATACTCACATACACACACACTCACTGATATACACACATACACACACGCTCACTGATACACACATACATGCACACTCACTGATATGCACACACTCACTGATACACCCACATGCACACACACTCACTGATATACACACATACACACACTCACTGATACACCCACATACACACACACATTCACTTACATATGCATACACATGCAGGCTCATACATCGCACAGGTACACACACACAGATCTTTAGTCACAAAAGCAGATATAAACACACACTTACAGATACACGTACACACAATCCACAGAGAGACATGTAGATATCTCCAGGCAGATACAGAGACACTCTCACGTACATGAACTCATAGCTGCTGTCCTCACCCACACAGGTGTGGGCACACACACACACACACACACGCACACACACACACTCCAGGGTCCTAACCACTTTCCCAGGCCCCCACCGCTATAAATTCTCCCCCATCTGCCAGGTCTTTGTGGTCACTGGCTACAAACCCTAAACTGGACTGGGCAGGGGAATGGCCCCAGGGAGAGTGGGGGGGCAGCTGAGTGCTAACTGGTTCTCAGCCTCCTGCTTGGAGGAGTGAGGGGCCTTCCTGCCAGGGGAACACAGACACAGGCCCACAAGGGAGCAGCCTGCTGCTCAGGGACTCTCAGGGAGGGTGTTCCCTGGCTCCAGGAGTAGCTCCAAAGACCAAGGAAGGAGAATTTGTTGTGAGGGTAGAGAAGGTTTTGTTTCCCCATAGCAAACCTCTCCTTTCCTAAACTCTGGTCCTTCTAACACAGCCCCATCCAGCCGTCCCACAGCCCACCCCCACACACACCCCCTGCTAGTCCTCCAGGGACTTGTCATCTTGAAGGCCCCCGCTGAGGACCACCCACCTTCCCTTCCACAAGGTGAGGGTCCTACCTAGATACATCCAGGGGTGCCCCCACCTAGGGCTGACTTTATACTGCATCCCCCAGGCACAGAGCATAGAAGCACCCAGGCGCTCCCCAAGCCTAGGCCCCCAACCCAAACTCACCCGTGTACGGCCCACAGGAGGTACATACCCATGGAAGTGAGCCCCATATCAGAGGTGGCCACCCCGCTGCCAGTGGCCTCCTGTTCTGCAGAGCCCATTTCCCCGGGTGGTTACCGTTGCCCCCTCCCCTAAGAGTCCTGACCCCTGCCCCCTGTGGCAACTATTCCTTCTTGACAGTGTCTAGTAGCCTCTCCTGGGTGTCTGCCTCTGTTTAGCAAATGGAAGAGTGTCTGGTTAGCCAAGTGGGGGTGGGGCTTGGGCTGCCCTCCTGCCCTGACCCACTCCCCTTACCCATGGGGCCCAAAGCCATGGTACAGCACTGAGATCCAAGTCCAGGCGGGAGCTCGAAGAGGGTGGAAGTGGCTGTGGCAACAGCAAATTCTCCTCCCTGAGCTCTGCTGTTGCTGCAGCCACAGAGGGGCATGGCCAGCACCCAGTAACAGCCTAGGGTGACCTATTTAGGGCTCTGCCTACAACCAGACTCCACCCCTAAGGAAAGGAAGGGCCGCCCATGAGAGGAACTTCCAGGTTGGGTATACACAAACCCTTGCTCTCACATGTCCAGTGCCATCACCTCCAGGAACCACCAGCCCCTCCCCTGCTGGAAGGAAATGGAGCCGGGAAGGAAAGCATCATGTATTGAAGCTCTGCTATGAGCCAGACCTGGGGATAATGGGGCTACTACTTACCCGCTCCAAGCCTTAGTTTTCTCATCTTTAAAATGGGTAGAATATGACAGTTGTCGTTGATAGGTGCTAGCAGTAACGTTTCAACTCATACTGACCCCATGTGACGGGATAGAACTGCCTCATAGGGTTTTCTAGGCTGCAATCTTGATGGAAGCAAATCACCTGCAGAGTGGCTGAGCATGTTCCAACAGCCAACATTTTGGTTGTCAGCCTAGCACTTAACTTTTGCACCACCAGATCTCCTTATAATATGAATATCTCCTAAGAATGATCTGAGACTGCAATGAGATGTTGGATGTAAAGCATTTACCATAGACGCAGGGCATAAAAGTCAACAATCATAAATGGCAGCTGCACTATTATCATCATTGTCATCATTATTAACAGAGAGCCCTCCAAGATATGCTGGCTCTCCAGCCAGTAAAGGCATGTGACTCCCTCCACCACATGCAGCCACTGGGGGTGGAGGTCCTCTCTGGAGCCTGCCTCCAAAAGGGATCATCTGTCAGCCAGGATTTCCAGGTCTGGGCAGGCAGTGGGCTGTAAGGAACCAAGACTTGTTCCATCAAGAGGCCCACTACCCCCAAGTCCTTGACTGTGTTCACCCAGGGTGCAATTCACATCAACAAACATTTATTGAGCACCTACTATGTGGCAGGTTACTCTGCTGGGGTTAGTGAAATGAGCAAGACAGACAAAAAGTTCTGCATTTGTGGATCTTAAGAGGTAGACACCAAAATGAATATGCAAATTATATAGTATGTTAGAAAGTCATAGAGAGAAATAAAGCAGGCAGCAGGGACAGGAGGGTCTGAGATGTGGGGTTTGAATTTAAAAACAGGATGGTCTAGAGAGGCTCCATTGAGAAGGTGACATTTGAGAAAAGATGAAAAGGAGAGAGTCATGGGGATTTCTAAAGGAAGAGTGTTCCAGGCAAAGGGGACACCATGTGCAAAAGCCAAGAAGCACTAATGTGACAAATAGCCAGGGGGCCAATGGGGTGAAGTGGACATGTGGGCCAGAGGAGTAGTGGGCCCAGGACACAAAGGGCCTTGAAGCCTACTGTAAGGGTTTGCATTGTCTCCTAAGCCCCCAGGATTCAGCACATCCTTCTGAAGACTGAACTGGGGGACAGCACTGAACATGTTCCCTCCCTGCAGCAGTGGGTCCCCGTGTCAATGGCAGGGGTCTTTGGCTACAGGACACCAAATCTGAAGTTAGCTAACTCAGCACAGGGGATAATCTGGAAGGATAATGGACATTCCCAGAACCCTTGGGAGGCTGGAGAAATGGGAAATGGGACAAAACCAAGGCAGCTCTGAAGGGCCAGGAAGGGGGACTCCTGGGAATAATCACCTAGCAAGGACAGTGTGGTTAGGGCACCAGCTCTCCAGTGAAAGGAGCTCCCACCCTACCTTCATCTGTTTCAAGTTGCATTTCCAGGGAAGGAGCATCAGATTGGCTTGGCCTGGGATACATGTCTGCTCCTTGGGTATAGAAGGGGAGCCTCCATCGTAATCTCACACCCCAGTATCTCTAGGAACCTGGAGAATGTAAAATGGTTAATAAATAAATAAAACATGTATTGAGGAGCTACTCGGTGCTGGACACTGTGCTTCTGTATTACAACCAAGGAAAGCCAAGCCAGAGAGAGAAGCTTCTTGATCAAGTTCATGTAGCAAGTGAGCGGCAGCCAGGATTCTGACTCCCAGAACCAAGAGATTGATACATGGTTCTATATTTTGGCTGCATCTGAGCTAATTGGGGTACTTTAGAAAAGGGGGAGGGCTTGAGCATTACTCCAGGAGCCCCTTTTTTGAAACCTATGTTTTTCCTCTCCCTGCCAAGCATCAAGATTGAGAACTTGACCTGTGCTGGTTCTTCCCTGAAAACCTGGAGTTTTCATCCCCAAGATAAAGGATTTGAAGGTATTTGGCAGAATAGCAACAGGCAAGTGGGCTGGGCAAGGATGGGACCAGGGCTTGCTGTGGTTCTCAGTCGGGAGCCTGGCTCCCTTCGTTGCAGTTAGGCCACTTACCACTAGGGGCACCATCACCTCATTTCAGCTTCGACCCCTCCGTGTGGTCAGAGCAAGAAAACTTCCCTGGGTCCCAAAGGCTTCCTCAAGCCCTGTAAATCCCATCACCTGACCCAGGCTACACCTCATACCTGCACCACTGACCAATGGTGCAGCAGCTGGAACCTGTGAAAAAAAGCAGCTTCCACCTGCAATGAATCTTCAGCGCCCTCTATGGAGAACTGGGATGCTCAGCGAAAAAGAGAAAAGCTTTAAAAATTCAGATTATGGACACGCAAGCACTGAAAAATAAGTTTGGAGCTAGGCAACATATTAAAAAATGTGATATATCATTACCTCACAATTCATAACCCAGAAGGATGAACTAAATAATAACAGCTAAAATGTAAAGAGAAAAAGTAGTCAGCATTTAATATATCTGGCACTGTGCTAAGAACTTCTCACATTTAATTCACCAAAATAAGCCCTAGAGGTTAGTTCCTTCTATTATCTGCATTTTATACTAGTGGCCCAGGGAAGTTGAATAATTTATCCAGGAAAAAATTATCTATCAAATAAGCAGAGGCTGGATTCAAACCCCAGCATTCTTGAGTACCTTACTATTCAGAGATGCCCCTGGTCTTGTGTGCCCTGTGCTGCAGATACTGTAGGTTACCCCCCAAACTTCCATTGCCCAGCCCTTCTTTTTAATAAAGCCCTGAATCTGTGCAGGTAGCCACCTCCTTGCCTTGGCCACATGCCTTGTGGGAGGTAAAGCCCTTTTCTGTGTGTGTGCATGCGTGTGTTGGGGGGGTGGGAGACAGTGGATGGGTCTAAGCCAATCATGGTGGGCCTCTGCCCTTTGCCAGTGATGGGTTAAAGCATGAGCATGTGACTCAGTTGTGGCCAATGAGACACAGAGGAGGTATGCTTTGGGTTTTGGGAAAAGGTGCCACAGAGGATATGTCTCTGCAGCTCTCCTATTGGGTTTCAGCCTCTCTGTGTGGGCAGCCGTTGTCTGACCAGGAGGGAGGATGGCACAAGAGCCGGACTGACACAAGGAGGAGGATAGAGCCAGCAGCAGGAACACTGAGAAGTGGGGCATGAGCCCAGAACCCCCTACCTCTGGACATTTCCTCATTGTAGACTTAGCTGAGATAGAGCTTTGTCATACCCGAAATTGAAAATAACTTACTGAGACATTTTTCTGTGTAGTATACTCATGTGTTTCTGCACACTTAAAAATGATCATCTCTATATCAATAAAGATAGATTGAGATCACTATTTTCCATATTTACCAAAGAATTCAGTAACTATGGGTGCTCCATAAGTTATACCACCTACACCCTGGTGGTGCAATGGATAAGCCTCGGTAACAGAAAGTTCGACTGTTCGAACCCATCAGCTGCTCTACTGGAGAAAGATGTGGAAGTCTCCTTTCATAAAGAAAACAGCCTTGGAAACCCAATAGGACAGTTCTACTCTGTATGTGTCGGAATCAATAACGGCAGGCTTGTTTTCTTGGGGAGTTGTGCTATTATTGACAATTTCAATTAATACAATTGTTACTACCATGAGCACTTTTGTTCTTGGTGGTGGTGGTTATTAGGTGTCGTCCAGTTGGTACCCGCTCATGGTGGCCCTATATACAACAGAGCCAAACACTTGCTGGCGCTTGTGCCACCCTCATGATCATTGCCCTTTGAGCCCATTGTATCAACCACTTGTTTGTTCTTGGAGAATGCCCTTTATTTCCTTAGGATTTAATCCCCAAGGATGGTGGTGGTGGTAGATGTGTACTGTCAGGTCAATTCCAACTGATAGCGACCCTATAGGACAGAGTAGAACTTCCCCACAGGGTCTCTAGGCTGTAAGTTTTACAGGAGCATACTGACAGGTCTTTTCTCCTGCAGAGCCACTGGGTGTGGTCGAACCACTGACCTTTCAGTTAGCAGTTGAGTGCTGAATCACTACGCCATTACCAAGATTAGTATCAGGTCTAAAATTGTAACAGGTGAGCTTCAAAGTAAATGGTGTTGCAGAAAACACTTTATTGACTAGTTTGAGGCTCAAACACTGCTAATGTAGATACAGACCTCTCGTCCCCGCATAAAACACCACAATCTCCTTGCTTCCATGGACATGTCTGGAGTATACTGAGGAGTTTGGGTGGTGAGGGCCTTAAAGGAGGGGAGGTGTAAAAAGAGGAGATTGTTGATAGCAGCTTCTTAGGACTGGCTTCAGTCCTGGCGGGAGAAAGATCAGAAGTTGACGAAACTTTTAATGCCACTCTATCCTAAACAGAGTTGCTACTAAGCCCTGGTAGAAAAATGTGGCACGGAGCTGTGAAGGAAGGCCTTCTCACCTGTCTCAGGTAGGAGTGCTTTGGTTGCAAATAGAAAAACCAGTCTAAATAAATAGGAGCTGGTTGTCACCATCTCACAAGAAATCTAGAGATAGACATTGGTGGCATTGGAGGTCTCCATTATGACGTTTGTGGGCCCTAAGCACTTTTGCCTTCAGAAAAGCTCCTCTTCTTCCACAAATACTCTTAAAAATCACATTTTGTCCTCTTGATAGTGTCTGTTGTTGCACAAGAGATATGGCTGGATTGGCATAGATGAATATATAATTATATATTGATATCATATATTAAAAAAGATTTTCTTCAAAATAATTTTAGGTTGTTTTTTGATTTTTAAATTAAAACATTTTCACAGTTTTTTAAAGTATTTTGGGACCTAGGCACTGAGCTTACTCTCTGTAATGGATAAGTATTCCCAGGCACTGACTCATTGGCTGATTGAGACCATCAGAAACGAAGATACATGCTCTGTGGTTTTGTGCTTCATGGCTTCAAAATGGCTGCCACAAGTTCCAGCACCATATCCCATATTACTGCAGGAAAAAAGGGGTAGTGTCATCTGTATCCATTCCTATTATCAAGAAAGCAAAGGCACTCCCAGTGTCCTCCCCACCAGATTTCCCTGATGTCTCATTATCCTTAACTGAGTCACACAGTCTTAGCTGCAAGGGATGCTGGACTATTGAGTGTATGGCCCAGGGGAACATGACTATTCTGATTGGATTTAATCAATCATGGTAGCAGGTGGGAGTGAGCCACCTCTGCATATAACCAAGGCATGGAAATTCGGTGAGCATCCAGAGGCCTCCTCCCAAACATGGCACCAAATTCATTAGTAGTGGCGTGATGGGGCTCATGCAAGTCACATATGGAATCAGACATTGGCTGAATCACTGAGTAGAGGCAGAGCACGGAAGAGTCCGATACTGAGTAGTGCTCGTAGCCCACAAGTAGATGTGTGAACACATAGGTGTTTCCACTATGGGAAATCTGAGGTACTGGAGTAGGGAGCTTCTCATAGGATGGCTCGAGATGCGGTGTGAGCAGAGGAAAGAAAGACCAGAAGTGGTGGGTCAATGATGTGAATGTGACTTCACAGACTGCCAAGTCCTGGAAACATCTGGGTCACGCTGAGCAGGACTTGTGGGTTCCGAGGCTGTGAAGCTTTGGAGGTCAGGGATGAAGATGGGAGGCTCCAGAGGTGTTTTAAGAGGTTGGCTGGTATTCTCTTTGATGGACAGTTGGAGGGCAGCCCTGGTTGGAAGCAGAGGGATGCATGAGATGACCTCACCATAATGAATTTCCAAAATTATGTGTCAAACAAGAAATAACAATCTTGCCTTCTCCCATAGATAGATAATAACTGCTAATCTCTATTTTGCTCTACTTGATTCTTATTTTAAGAAGACTGGGTTCTTTTTCCAGGTTAATTCCATTCATTCATACCTTTATCACAGCTTTTAAAAATTTTCTCTTAAGATATTATTTTGCCATTTTATCAGTAAATAAATGACTTACACCCATCTCAGAAAACCACCCTATCTAATTCTTAGAATCCTGATGTGAAGAGCCAGAGGTGATCTGTTTTTGTAGCTCATAGTTTTGCAGATGGTGGAATGGAGACCAGAGTACTTACCAGGGCTCTTTAACCTCCTGGTAATCATATTAGTTCCAGTATCTATAACTCGGCGTGCACTTAGAGTGGGCAGGCTCTTTTCATAGATTATGTACATCCTTTCATCCCCACAGGGGAGCCCTGGTGACAAAATGGTTAAGAACTGGGCTGCTAACCAAAAGGTAGGCAGTTTGAATGCACTAGCTGCTCCTTGGAAACGCTGTGGGGCAGTTCTACTCCGTCATATTGGGTGGCCATGAATTGGAACTGATTTGATGGCACATAACAACAACAACAACAACATCCTCAAAGACCCTGTGATGTAGGCACCCGTTCTACATATGCGATGTCCACATACCTCAGACTGATGGTATGACCAACTCAGTGTCACACAACACATACAAGGATAAGCTAGGACTCAAACACACACTTTCTTGAGTCCAAATGCCAGGGACTTAACCACTACACTTTCCTACTGCCCACAGCAGATGCTGTTTATGGAGCTCCTACTATGTGCTGGGCCCTGGGTGACGCTGGGTGAATACAGAGATTAGTATGACAGACCTAGTCGTGGAATTCATTTGTTCAGTCAACAAATTCTCACTGCATTTCTACTATGTGCCATATGTTATGCTTTCCAGTTGCTGGGATTCCACAGAGCAGTTGCAGTGTTAAGAGAATCCAGGAGGGATCCCTTGAGCAGCAGGGAGGGGAGCCAGTTTCCTCTCAGGGCTCCGGACATACACTCTGACAGGGGTTGGGGTGGTTCACATCTCCCCAGGGAGACTGATTCTTCTTCTCCCACCCAGCTCCTCTCCTTCGAGCCCTGTGCAGGGTTATCCAAAGGAAGCCTGGGTAATCCTGGGTTCTTTTTGTAACCACTTTCTTTAGCACTTATATTTTTGGGAGCATCTGGAAGATGTGAAAAATATCTTCTCTCAGTGTTATAAGTCAAGGCTTCCCTATGTTTTCAAAAAAAATCTCAAAGAGATCCTTCTCTCTTTTTTACTAATAACAAAAAGAAGATTTGGCTAGTCATTGGTCTTGTATGTTTTGAGCACTTTTGGGCACCTGACTCTCTGGGATGAATGACATATTGTCTTTGGAAAATTGGAATGGACGAGGCATGGTGAGAGGGCAGGATAAACTGATGGTTAGCTGCCAAGGACGATGAAGTTTTTGTGGAGCCTGAAGCTTCCACAAGTTTCTGAAACCTCATCAAGTAGAAGAATATCAAATTGAAAATACAAATTTTAGTACAAAAGCAAATATTTCCTTATAATGAGAATACTCAACAAACAAGAAACTTAAGCTGAATAATAACACTGACATCACAAAACCCAGAAAAGAACATATTTTTATTAAGTGACACCATTCTATAATAGTTTCTTTAATTTTTATTTTATTTTTCTCTTCAGATTTGCTGTTCACTTTGGTCACTTCTACATAGGAAACTGGTTTTTAATATACTTTTGTATAGAAAGAGTAAAAATATTGGCACGTTTCCTTGAATATGAATTATACAAATTTGTTTTCTCTTAGTGATAGCCTCAAAAAACTTTCTCTGTCCTATATCTTTATTGTAATGCCATGTAAATTTAGGGGTCGTTGTCAAATTTTAGAAGCTTCTGTGAACTTTCTTTCATCTTTGAGCTGATATATTTCTGGGTATTTCAAGGTTTCCTCATGCAGTAACTGGGACTGCCTTACTTAATGCCGGGAACATGAGTTCATTTGTAGACCACCATTTATGGTCTTGAGCCACATCATCCTTAAGAAGCTTTTAAGACGCACAGCATAATGTGGCTGACGTATCTCCGATGCAGACTGAAATTTTTAAAAAGCAGTAAGAAAATCCAAAGAATTCTTTCTTTTTAGGGCTTATTTCCAAAAAATAGTTGTTGTTGTGTGGTGTTGAGTCAATTCTGACTCCTAGTGACCCTAAAGGACAGAGTAGAAATGTCCCATAATGTTTCCTAGGCAGAAATCTTTATGCGAGCAGATTCTCAGGTAATTTTCCCTGAGGAGCTGCTGCTGGCTTTAAACAACCCACTTTTGGTTAGCAGGGCTTAACTGTTGTAGCACCAGGGCTCCTTAATAGAACTAGTAACTAAATGTAAACTGTTATGGCAGAAACCATTATTATTATTATTAGGTACTGTTGCGTCACTTCTGACCCGGCAACCCTGTGTACAACAGAACGAAACTCTGCCTGGTCCTGCACCATCCTCACAATTGTTGCTGTGCTTCAGCCCATCGTTTCAGCTACTGTGTCAGTCCATCTTGTGGAGGGTCTTCCTCTCTTTGCTGACCCTGCACTTTACGAAGCATGATGTTCTTCTCCATGGACTGCTCTCTTCTGATAACACGTCCAAAATACATCAGAGAAGGTGTTACAGTCTTCACAACTAATGAGCAGTCTAGCTGTATTTCCTCCAAGACAAGTTTGTTTGTTCTTCTGACGCTCCATGGTATATTCAATATTCTTCAGCAACACCAAAAGCATACCTTTTTCCTCGGTCTTCCTGGAGTTAGAAAACCAAAAGGGGAGAACGCACTCGCATTTCTCAAGCTGAAAGAACTAAAGAAAAAGTGAAGCCTCAAGTTGCAACACGGAAGAACTTTATGGCCAAATATTGAACAGCACAGGAAGCATCTAGAGATGAGAGAAGAAATACAGTTACTGCACCAAAAAGAATTAGTTGCTGTTCAACCCTTTCAGGAGGTAGCATGTAATCGAGAAGCAATGGTATTGAAGAAGAAGTCCAAGCTGGGCTGAAGGCATTGGCAAAAAACAAGGTTCCAGGAATGAACGGAATACCAATTGAGATGGTTCAGCAAAAGAATGCAGCGTTGGAAGTGCCCACTCATTTATGCCAAGGACTTTGGCCAACCTACTGGAGGAGATGCATATTTGTGCCCATTCTAAAGAAACGTTATCAAAGAGAATGTGGAAATTATCCAACAATATCACATGCAAGTAAAATTTTGCTGAAGTAAATTCCCAAGTAGTTGCAGCAGTACATCAACAGGGAACTGCCAGAAATTCAAGCCAGATTCAGAAGAGGATGTTAAATGAAGGATATCATTGCCGATGTCAGATGGACCTTGGCTGAAAGCAGAGAATACCAGAAAGATGTTTACCTGTGTTTTATCGACTATGCAAAGGCATTCGACTGGGTGGATCATAACAAATTATGGGTAACATTGCAAAGAATGGAATTCCAGAACACTTAATTGTGCTTATGAGGAACCTGAGCGTAGACCAAGAGGCAATTGTTTGAACAGAACATGGGTATACTGTGTGGTTTAAAATCAGGAAAGGTGTGTGTTAAGGTTGTATCCTTTCACTAAATTCGTTCAATCTGTAGGCTGAGCAAGTAATCTGAGAAGCTTGACTATATGAAGAAGAAGAATGCTGCGTCAGGACTGAAGAAAGACTCATTAACAAACTGCAATATGCAGATGACACAACATTGCTTGCTGAAAGCAAAGAGCACTTGAAGCACTTACTGATGAAGATCAAAAACTACAGCCTTCACTATAGATGACACCTCAACAAAACCCACACAAAAGGACCAATAAGCAACATCATTATTAAGGGAGAAAATATTGATGTAGTCAAGAATTTCATTTTACCTGGATCCGTAATCGACACCCGTGGAAGCAGTAGTCAAGAAATCAAACCACACATTGCATTGGGGAAACGTGTTGCAAAAGACCTCTTTAAAGTGCTACCAAAAATCATGTCTCCATGAAAATAGGTAAGTGTGAAATACACTGAAAATTCATTGGTATAAAAGGAAGTGCTGTTGTTGGTGTTGTGGTGTGCCACCCAGGCAATTCCAACTCACAATGACCCCATGAAAAGGGTAGAACTACACCATGGGGATTTCTTGGCTGTAATCTCTATGGAAGCAGATCACCAGGTCTTTTTTTTTCAGTAGAAATCTGTTCTATATTTTTCTCCAGCTCTGGCCAGGACCCTCTACTGTGACCACTGTCCGAGCAGTTAGTGGTGGTAGCCAGGCACCATCTCGTTGTACTGGACTCAGCCTGGTGGAGGCAGTGGTAGATGTGGTCCGTTAGTCCTCTGGACTAATCTTTCCCTTGTATCTTTAGTTTTCTTTATTATTCCTAGGTTCCAAAGGGGTGAGGCCAGTGGATTATCTTAGATGGCCACCCACAGGCTTTTAAGACCCCAGGCACTACTCACCAAAGTAGAATGTAGAACATACTCTTTATAAACTATGTTATGCCAGTGAGCTAGATATTCCCCGAGATCATGGTCCCCACAGCTCTCATCCCAGCAATTCGGTCCATCAGGGCGTTTGGATGTGTCTATGGAACTACCATGACCTTGCCTTCTACAGGTTGTACTGGCTTCCCCAGTATTGTGTGCTGTCTTACTCTTCACCAAAATTTCCACTTATGTCTTGTCTATTAAGTCTTTTTCCATCCCCACCCCTCCCTTCCCTTGCAACCAACAAAGACCGTTTCTTTTTGTATGTAAACTTTTTCTTGCGTACTTACAGTAGTGGTCTCATAGAATATTTGTCCTTTTGTGATTGACTTATGCATTCAGCATAATGCCCTCAGTTTAATCCATGTTATGAGATGCTTCCCAGATTCATGTTTGTTCTTTATCATTGTGTAATACTTCATTGTGTGTATGTGCCACAGGTTGTTTATCCACTCTGTTTGCTGTTGTGAACAGTGCTGCAATGTACATGGGTGTGCATTTATCTATTCATGTGATGACTCTTTTCTCTAGGATATATTCCTTGGAGTGGGATTTCTGGATCATATGGTATTTCTATTTCTAGCTTTCTAAGGGTAGTGCCATAACGTTTCCCAAAATGATTGTATCATGTTGCATTTCCATCAGCAGTGCATAAGAGTTCCGATATCCAGCATTTCTTATTCCCTGTTTTATTGATTTGTGCCAAAAATGCCTGGGTGAGATGGTACCTCATTGGGGTTTTGATTTGCATTTCTCTAATGGCTAGAGATCGTGAGCATTTCCTCATGTGTATGTTGGCCTCTTGAATGTCTTCTTTGGTGAAGTGTCTCTTCATTTGCTTTGCACATTTTTAAATTGGATTGTCTTTTTTTTTTTGTAGAAGTGCTACATTTTCTTGTAAATTATAGAGATTAGAACTTTGTTTGATTTGTAGTAGCCAAAATTTTTTCACAGTCTATAGTTTCTCTATTTACTGTTTTCGTGAAGTCTTTTGATGATCATAAGTGCTGAATTTTTAGAGATCCCAGTTATCTAGCTTATCCTCTGGAGCTTGTGTTTTGTTGGTTGTGGTTTGTATCCTGTTAATGCCATGTATGAGGGCCTCTAGCATTGATCCTATTTTTTTCTTCTATGAACTTCATGGTTTTTGGCTTTATATTTACTTCTTTGATCCATTTTTAGTTAGTTTTTTTTTATATGAAGTGAGGGATGGGTCCTGTTTCATTTTTTCTTCAGATGGACATCCAGTTTTACTATCACCACTTGTTAAAAAGACTGTCTTTTCCCCAGTTGATGGACTTTGGACCCTTGTCGAAGATCAGGTGGCCATAGGTGGATGGATTTATATCTGCGTTCTCAAATCTCTTCCATTGGTCATCGTATCTTTCGTTGTACCATTAGCAGGCTATGTTGACTAAGGTAGCTGTATAGTAGGTTCTAAAGTCAGGTAGTGCAAGTCCTCCTACTTTATTCTTCTTCAATAGTGCTTTACTTCTCTGGGGCTTCTGCCCTTTCCATATAAAGTTAATAAGTTTTCCCATCTCTGTAAAGAATGTTGTTGGTATTTGGATTGGTACTGTGATGTATTTGTAAATCGTTTTGGGTAGAATTGTCATTTTCACAATGTTGAGTCTACCTACCCATGAGCATGGTATGTTTTTGCATTTATGTGAATCTCTTTTGGTTTCTTGCAGTAGCGTTTTGTAGTTTTCTTTCTAGAGGTCTTTTACATCCCTGGTTAGACTTATTCACAAATATTTTATTTTTTTAGGGGCTGTTATAAATGGTATTGTTTTCCTCATTTCCTTTTCTTTGTTCTCTTTATTGGTGTATAAGAATCCAACTGATTTTTGTATGTTGATCTTGTATCCTGCTCTTCTGCTCAATCTTTCTATTAGTTCCAGTAGTTTTCTCATGGAGGCTTTTGGGTTTCCTATGTACAGTATCATATCCTCTGGAAATAGGGAGAGTTTAACTTCTTCATTACCAATTTGGATGCCCTTTTGTTCTGTTTCTTGCCTTATTGCTACCTAGGACTTCCAACACAATGTTAAATAGGAGTGGTGATAAAGGGCATCCTTGTCTTGTTCCTGTTATCAAGGGAAATGTTTTCAGCCTCTCCCCATGAGGAACGATGTTGGCTGTTGGTTTTGTACATACGCCCCTTATTATGTTGAGAAATTTTCTTTCTATACCTGTTGTATTGAGAGTTTTCATAAGGAATGGGTGTTGGGCTTTGTCCAATGTCTTTTCCGCATTGATTCAGGTGATCATGTGATTCTTTTGTGTCTTTTTATTTCTGTGGTAAATTACATTGATTGATTTTCTAATGTTGAACCATCTTTGCATACCAGTATGAATCCTTCTTGGTCATGGTGTATTTTTTTTTTTTAATATGATGCTGAATTTTATTGGCTAGGATTTTGTTGAGAATTTTTGCATCTGTATTCATGAGAGATCCAACACAACCCAGTGCCGTCGAGTCGATTCTGACTCCTAGCAACCCTATAGGACAGAGTAGAACTGCCCCGTAGAGTTTCCAAGGAGCGCTTGGCAGATTCAAACTGCCGACCCTTTGTTTAGCAGCCGTAGCACTTAACCACTATACCACCAGGGCTTCCTTTCATGAGAGATATTGGTCAGTAATTTTTTTTTTTTTTTTTTTTTGTGGTATCTTTGCCTGGTTTTGGTATTGGGGTTATGCTGCCTGCATAGAGTGAATTCTAAAGTTTTGCTTCCTTTTCTATGTTCTGAAGTAGTTTGAGTAGTACTGGTGTAAGCTCTCTGAATGTTTGATAGAATTCTCCAGTAAAGTCATCTGGGCCGGGGCTTTTTTTTTTTCTCCTTGTGAGTCTTTTTTATTACCTTTTCTATGTCTTCTCTTATGGGTCTGTTCAGATTTTCAACATCATCTTGTGTTAGCTTGGGTAAGTAGTGTGTTTCTAGAAATTTGTCTATTGCCTCTAGGTTTTCAGTTTTTTTAGAGTATAGTTTTTCATAATACTGTGTTATGATCCTTTTTAGTTCAGTTGGGTCTGTTGTAATGTCCCCCATTTCATTTCTTATTTGAGTTATTTGCATCCTCTCCTGTTTTTCTTTTGTCAGTTTATCCAGTGGTTTGTCGATTTTGTTGAACCTTTCCAAAAACCAACTTTTGGTTTTGTTGATTCTTTCTATTGTCTTTGTACTTTCTATTTCATTTATTTCTGCTCTGATCTTTATTATTTCCTTTCTTCTTGTGGCTGTGTTCTCTGTTTGTTCAAGATAAATAGCTAACATTTTGATTTTGTCCCTTTCTGCTTTTTTGATGTGTGCACCTATTGCTATAAATTGACCTCTGAGCACTGCCTTTGCTGTGTTTCAAAGGTTTTGGTATTATGTGTTTTCATTCTTGTTTGATGCTAGGAGTTTTCTTATTCCATCTTTGATTTCTTCTATTACCCCAGTGGTTCTTAAGGAAAGTGTTATTCAGTTTGCATGTATTTGATTTTTTTTCCCTTTCTCTTCCTGTTATTACTTTCTACTTTGATGGTGTTGTGATCAAAGAAGATACTTTGTATTATCTCCATATTTTGGGTTTTTTTAAAGGTTGCTTTGTGGCCTAAGACATGGTCTATTCTGTAGTATGTTCCATGTGTGTTGGAAAAGAATGAGTACTTCACTGCTGTGGGGTGGAGTGTTCTATGTATGTCTATGACGTTAAGTTCATTGATTGTAGCCTTTCGATCATTTGTATCTTTGTTGAGTTTCTTTCTAGATGTTCTGTCCTTTACCAAGATTGGTGTGTTGAAGTTTCCTACTGTTATTGTGGAACTGTCAATTTCTCTTTTCAGTGCCGTTTGAGTTTGTTTTATGTATCTTGGAGTCCTGTCATTGTGTGCATAGCTGTTTATTATGACTAAGATTCATGATGAATTGTCCCTTTAATCATTATATAGTGCCCTTCTTTGTTTTTATGGTAGGTTTTGTTTTAAAGTCTATTTTATCTGAGATGTTTATTGCCACTACTGCTCTTTTTTGGTAGTTATTTGCTTGATATGTTATTTTCCATCCTTTGAATTTTCACAAATTCATGTCTTTGTTTCTAAGATGTGTCTCTTGTAGACAGCATATTGGTAAAAATGCTCCTCTTTTTTTATCCATTCTGTCACTCTGTGTCTGTTTATGGGTGCATCCAGGCCATTTACATTCAGCGTAATTATACATAGGTGTGAGTTTATTGTCATTGTGTAGTTTTTTTTTGTGTGTGTGGTGCTAACATTTTCTTTGTTCCTCTTATTCTCCAGTGCTGAGTTCCTTTTGGTTGTGGGTTTCTGTTGTTTTTTTAGATTTTGTTTCTTTTTTTATTGAGATTTTATGTTTTTCTTCTTTATTTTGATGAGTAGGTTTATTAGCTTTCTTTGTGGTTACCTTGAAATTTACCCTTATCTTCCTAGGCTTCAATGATTCTGTTATTACTTGGTATTACCTTGCCTTCCTCTCTATTAGAAAGTTCTATATCTACACTGTTTATTCGCTCTTTTATTGTTCTAATGTCGTTGTCATTTACAGATTAACCTCTCTGGTGCCTTGTTCCAATACTTTTCGTTTTGGATAGTCCTTGAGAATTTATTTCCTATGTTGCTATCTGGCTGGTACAATCTTGTATCTTACATTCAGCCTGTGATCTGATGTCATTTGTTCTCAAACTGAAGGACTCCCTTTAATAATTCTTGTAGGTTTCGTTTGGTTAATACATATGCCCTCAGTTTCCATTTATCTGGAAATGTTCTAATTTCATCATCATATTTGGACAAAAGTTTTGTAGGATATGTTATTCGTGATTGGCAGTGTTTTTCTTTCAAAGTTTTATATATATCATCCTATTGCTTTCTTGCCTGCATGATTTCTGCTGAATGATCAGAGCTTAGTCTCATTGTATCTCTTCTGTATGAGACTATTTGTTTTTCTCGAGCTGCTTACAGGATTTTTCTTTGTCTTTGGTTTTAGTGAGTGTGATTATGATGCTTTTCTTTTGGTGCCTATCCTATATGGGGTTTGTTGAGCTTCTTGGACGGTCAGCTTATCATCATTCATGATATTAGGGAAGTTTTCTGTCAGCAATTCTTCAATGATCCTCTCTGTGTTTTCCATTTTTCTCTCCCTGTTCTGGAATTCCAATCACTTGCATATTTTTGCTTTTGGTTCTATCCCACATAATTCTCAGGGTTTCCTCATTTGTCTTCTTTCTTTTTTTCTGATTTTTCCTCAAGCAGAGTTGTACGCAAGGGTTTGTTTTCAGTATCACGGATCCTGTCTTTCATCATTTCAAACCTGCTCCTCAGCCCTTCTATGCTACTTCCATTTCTGAAAGCTTGTTTATTTTTTGGATTTCCAATTGTTTTTGTATGATTTCTAGTTGTGAATGTTGGGTATCTCTGAATATTAAAGATTTTCATTCTCTGTCAGGTAGTTCCAATGCCTTTTCTTCTAGTGGAATTCACCTGGTGTTTTATTTTGGACGCCTACTGGAACCATCGTCTCCTGTGCTTTTTATATATTTTGATATTGTCTGTTGTCTTAGGGTCATTCAGTAATTATTTTGTTCATTTCATTGCCGGGGGCCAGCCTCAGCAAAGAACAGGGTCACCAGAGGAGGGGTAGAGTTTGGCGAAAAAAGAATGAGAGGTAGTGTGTCTTATATTTTCATCCTGCAGAAAAAGAAGCCTCTGCTCTTTATTTTTTACATGGTCTTTTATATCATAAGCTTACAAAAGCATAACATCGCATGATCAACAAAGGGGCAGTACAAGATATAATCATAAACATTATTTCCCAGAGACATAATTTTCCAAGTGACACATAGTACAGTTCCGCATACACACACAAATACAATGAGCTTTTGTTTAGTTGATTTAGAGTAACAATTGACTTCACACTGCTTTACACTTATGCTTAATCTTGCAATACCTTCCACAGTTTTTATAACAATTAATCTTTTTGCAAAACCATTGCCACATAGGCTTTGTCCATCTTGTCCAGGGTGGCCAAGTTCTTGAAGTCCAGCCACTTTGGGTTACATTATATTGTCCACGATTATGCCAAGGACAATTAGCCCAATCTCTATACCCAAAGACCAGTCAAGCGCAGCAGTGAGCGGGGTAGACGAGAAGGTTGACCTGTAATTGGCTGAGAAATTGGCTGAGAGAACTCACTGCCTTTTGTTTTTCCACTTTTATGGGATCATGTGTGGGTGGTGGTTTAATCACAAAAGGGCCTCGGTAAATACCAGGATTCCACCATCCTGTTTTAGTTTTCCATAGTCGAGCTATTTGTTTTTTCCCCTACGACAACTTCATGTTGATCCCCAAGTAGTACACGGGCTGTCCCTACCCGGGATTTTACCAGGGGATTATGAGTAGGACGCCCCCCTCCAAAGGTCCCTAAATCTATAATGGAATTTTATGCTTATACATTCTGCTATACACAGGCTGAAAATGAAACAGAAACATAACACAGATGACAGAGATATTCCTGACTTTTCAGGAATTCTTCGATGTTTATGCTGGGGGCAGTGGGTGCAGAGGGGCCGCCCTTGCAGCCTGGCTCTTCCTGACTTTTCAGGAATTCTTCGATGTTTATGCTAGGGGCAGTGGGTGCAGAGAGGCTGCCCTTGCAGCCTGGCTTCTCCTGACTTTTCAGGGATTCTTTGATGTTTATGCTGGGGGCAGTGGGTGCAGAGGGGCCGCCCTTGCAGCCTGGCTCCCAGCAATTTCATGATTGTAGATTTGTTTGTTTCATCCTGGTTTTTTGTTTTATTTGGTTATGTCTGAGCAGGCGGGTTGTGCATTCTTTGTTGTTTGGGGTACTTTTCACCTCCTTATCCAATGGGTGGGGCCAGTCAATCAGTTATGGTGCAGTAGGGCAGTTCCAGTTAAAGAGGAGTGGCTGGGATGGGTTTTTTGTGGCACGTACTAGGGCCGACAGAGTGGGCCAGAATCAGTGCCAGGCAGGTTCTGGTAGGTTGTGCCTGAGCTTCTTGGAGGTGTGATGTTCAGAGCACAGTGCAGGTAGGTAGGAAAGAGGGTGGAGGTTGTGATGGATGGAGCTAGTATGGGTAAGGGAAAGAGGAGAGAGAAACAAGAGCCAAAGACAAAGGAAAAACAAACAAAAAAGAGTGTAAAGGGAACGTGCTATTTTGAGCAGAGAAATGAGAACCCAAGAAATGGACAAAAGCAAAAAGAAATAAAAAAAAAAAAAAAAGAAGAAGAAGAAAGAGGGGGAAAAAAAGCTAGATAAAAATTTGCAGGAAAAAAAAGAAGAAAAGAAAAGTCAAGGGAGTATGACCAGCAAGGCTGAGAAGACCAGGGAAGTGGCTCCCAGGCTGTGCAGTATAGCCTGGCTAGAGAGGGTGTAGATGTCCCACAGCACCAGGTATTCAGGAGACAGGAAAAGAAGGTAAGTGTAGACAGACTAGAATGGAGAAATCAAGACAGAAAGGGAAAAAGAGAGGAGGAAAAAAGAAAAAGAAATACCTCCAAGGATCCTGCCTATGCACCTTCACAGATCAGGGTAGTGTCTCCTGGGTCGTGCAGTGTAGCCCAACTAGAAGGGACTCCCAAGTGTGAGAAGAGAAAAAACCAAACATACAGATAAAACAGAATAAAGCAAAACAAAACAAAACAGACAACCACAGGAATCCTACCAGTGTCGTGTTGCAGGCCAGCAGAGTGGATTCCCCACCAGGGGAGTGGATTCTCAGTTGAGCATGGCTTCACAGCCTTTCAGGAAGAATCAAAGATGGCACACACACAGAGCCAGGTGTTTATGAGAAAAGAGAGGGCAGTGGTGGGAGGCATGGGAAAAAACAAACTAAAAAAAAAAAAAAAAAGAAGCAAGAGTTCAAGGACCTAGCCAGTGTAAACCCAAGGAGGACTGGGTGAAACAGTTGCCTCCTGGCCAAAAGACTGTGGCTGGCAGGAAGCAGAGGAGGCTGAAGCGGGCGGGGAAGAAGGGCTGGTGTTAGGAAAGCCTATAATGCTCATTACCAGGTACTCTGTCTGCTGCTGGGGGCTCCGTGAAACTGCTTTCCCGTGCCCCCTGTCTGCCTATCTCTGACAGAAGTGCAAGATGTGAATCAGTGCTGCATTAAGGAAACTCCGCATGAATCTATCCTCGCTCTCAGGGCTCTATCAGTTTCTTATGCCATTCAGTGTTTGGCTGAAGTCTTTATCTCTTAATTTGAAATTTCAGATTCCAGGAATGATGTTCGCCTCTGTTTTACTTTGTGTTTCCGGTCTTTCCTGTGAAGGGACAGCATGGTGCTTCTGTCTATGGCGCCATGGTGGCCAGATGTAAGGCTACCTCTTAATGATGGGATCTCTGAAGAGACTGGGTTTGGAATCTCTGCAGGTTGAGGCAATTCCGGGCATAACCACTAATGCTTTAACTCCCTTGCTCTGTTACCAATATACCTGGGGCTTAACAGCTCACAGAACCAGTGTTGAAGCTAAAGACCTAGTTTCACATTTTGGCATTCTCACTTGGGAGCTCAAAACCTTGTGCCATTTATCTATGTGCCTCAGTTTCTTCATTTGAGAGCAGCCATGATGAGGAAACCCCAGATTTACCTGTGATGAGGGTTGAATGAGTTAGCATATGTAAACTGTACTTCGGTGATGGGACTTTTTGAGAAAAGGGACACTGGCAACTGTGCTGTGTAAGTTGGACAAAACTGCTGAGGAAATACACACACCTACTCCCTCTGCATGCACATCAACAACGACACCCTGTTGACTCACACTCTGATACCCTCCAACACCCATGCACACAAGCCTGCACCACTTAAGTGAGGACAGCTGCTTGTAGGAGCTGTAGAACACAGACACAGATATTTACCGAGATTATATGTTTATTTCATCACACCCTCAATCCTCATTCCCACCAGGAAGCCTGATTCAAGGTGGCTTTCCAGATGAATGCCCGCATGAAAGGTCTGCCTTTCTTATCTAGATTTTTCCCCAGCAAGTGAGTAATTCCAGAGACATACTGTTTTTACTTCTACTTGAGATCACATCCAATTACATAAAAGAAAACACTATATGGATCTGATCATGCTCATAGGTATCCCATTCCCTTGGAGCTGTTACAAAATTGGATTTAAAACACTGGATGAGTCTAAGGTCCCAACAGACAGCATAGGGCATATATGTGAAAAAAGACACCTATTTCCTGGAGGTTGTATTTCTCAAACCCATTTTGTTTGACAACTATAAAATTAGTAAATCAAGGGAGAAAAATTGCTGATGAAAGAAAAGCCTTGTACTATATAGTTTATACCTGATGCTGCCATTTTTGAATGACATCTTGATTTAGGTATCAGTTGATAAGAGACTCTCATCGAACACTGTTTGCACCAAGAATATAGCATGTATCATAGAAAATATATGTGTTTGTATTTTTATCTCTCAATTAGATTGAAAAAGAAAAAACCTAAGAAAGCAACTTATCTACCTCAGAAAAAGAAAAGTGGCCCCACCTTGGCCTTAGATGGTGCCTTGTTATCTTCATCATCACTGAGATGGTTCTGAAGCAGGACTTCAGTAGGAGCTAGGAGGACACAGAGTGACTGTTAGTACATAGGTGATGTTGCTCATACGTCCCTCAGGGAATTTTGCTTGACTTGGATAAGGAAAAAAAATTATTGATGTAGTTGCTTAACAAACAGGGACTGAGCTGATGCCAGGCCAGCCACTTTAGTGGATCAAGTTTGTCAAAGGACAGAGCATGAAAAAAATGAGCAACAGAATCCTTGGCTTCAAGATAAAGGCAGTTTAAAGCAGCATGAATTACTCAATCTGCAAATGTTATATATACTGTGATTCAGTGAAAGACTCCCAAAACTCCTCCTGCCCATTTGATGTGCAGCTAAATTGCCAGTATCTTTCTGACAGCCTTCAAGACCATTTCAGCCTCCAGGACCCATGTATGCTATAGCTGCATTTATCATCTTTTCTACAGGTATTTTTCACTTTATTAACAGCAATCTCTTATCAGGGGATAACATTCAGTTCTAGATATGACATTCTACTGAATTTATTCAATAATATTTGTTACATTGTTTTTAGGTGCCATCGAGTCCATTCTGAATCCTAGTGACCCTATGTACAAGAGAACAAAACACTTCCCAGTCTTGCACCATCCTCAGAGTCGTTGCTATGTTTGACCCCAGAGTTGCACCACATTATCAATCTGTGTCATTGAGGGTCTTCTACTTTTTTTGCCATCAGGGCTCTCTAATTGAAAATTAACCACTGTTAATCACGCATTATTTTCTTCCGATTTCCTTTTTCTATGCCATGTGTGAGTATCCACTGAGTGAGGTGGCTGTCCATGGTATCACTAGCTGTCCAACACTGGGCCAGTTCATGAGGTTGGGGAGGCCATGTTTGAGCACGGATGCTCTCCAACCCACTTGTACAACAGAGTTGCAGCAAGAGTGATGGACACCAAGTAAATAACCAAGAGACACTTTCAGTTCTTATTGGTAACTTTCACTAATGTGAGTAGCTCAGAGGATTTAGCATTTCTATGCATTGTGGTGATATTGTTATCAAGTACATGAAAATATCTCCTTGATTCTTATCTACTTTAGGTTAGTAGCTGACAAGTGACCCCAGCAAAGAGAGCTTGATCTCATTGTCCTATGCCATGCCTTGCAAATCTCAGAATCTGTGAGCTGATCAGAAGCATGTGGGCTTTCTCTGTGCATTTCTCACCAATGACAATGGCAAAGTCTGCAGTAAAACACACCTATAAGTACCCTGGGCTATAGGTTCAGTAAGGCTACCTTTTATTGATGGAATCTCTGTAGGGATTGGGTTTGAAATCTCTGTAGGTACAGGTACTTCTAGGCATATACACAAATGTTTGAACTCTTTTGCTCTGTGACCAATATACCTGTGGCTTATTGGTTCACAGCATCACCATTGGAGCTATGGACCTAATTTCACGTTTTTGCTTTCTTGAGAGCTTTGGCCATTCATCTATGTGCCTTAGTTTCTACATCTGAGGAGCGAACATAGTGAAGAAACCCCAGATGTGGCTGTGATGCAGGTTGAAGGAGTTAGTATATACAAAGTGTACAGTGGTGATGGGAGTTTTAGAGAAAATGGACACTGGAAAATGTGCTGTGTAAGTCAAGCATAACTGCTGAGAAGACACCCACAACTACTCCCCCTACATGCATATTAGCAATGATATTGCATTGACTCGCACAAAGACGCTCTCCAAGACCCATGCACACACAAGCTAGCACCACCTAAAAGGAACACACCTGCTTTCAGGAACTGTACAGCATGGACATATTTACGTGGAATATCAGTTTCTTTCATCCTACCCCCGATTCTCACTTCCACCAGGATGCCTGAATAAAGATGGCTCTCCAGATGAAAGCCCTGCCTTTCTTATCTAGATTTTTCCCAGTTAAGTGAGGAATTCCAGAAACATACTGTTTTCAATTGTGTTTGATGTCACCTGCAATTATATAAAGGGAAACAGTATGAGGATCTGGTCATGTTCATAGATCTCCCATTTCCTTAGAGGTGTTAGAAAACCAGATGAAAGCAGTGGGTGACTCTAAGGCCCCAAAAGCCAGCATAGGGCATACATGTATCAAAAGACAAACCCATTTCCTGGAAGGATGGGTTTGTCAAATCCATTTTGTTTGACAACTACAAAATTTGTAGTCCAAGGTAGAAAAATTGCTGCTGAGCGAAAAACGTCCTGCCATAAAGTTTATAACCTGATGCTGCCATTTTAGAATGACCTCTTGAATCAGGAATCAGTTAGTAAGACAGTCTTACTGAACACTCTTTCTACCAAGAGTATAGCATGTCTCCTCTAAAACATAAATGTTAATATTTTTACCTCTCAAATGGATTGAAACAGAAAGAACCTAAGAAAGGAACGTATCTACTTCAGAAAAAGAAAGGTGGCCTCACCTTGGCCTCTGATGGAGCCTCGTCATATTCACTATCCCTGAGATAGTCCTCGAGCAGAATATCAGTGGGAACTAGGAGGACACAGAGTGACTGTCAGTATATTGGTGATGCTGTTCATGAGTTCCTTAGGGAATTTTGCTTGACTTGGACAAGGGGCTAGAGTGTATGGATGTAGTTGGTCAACAAATAGGGACTGAGCTGATGTGAGGTCAGCCACTGTGGTGGTTCAAGGATGGCAAAGGACAGAGCATATAAAAAATGAGAAACAGAATCCTTGGCTTCAAGATAAAGGCAATCTAAAGCAGCATGAATTACTCAATATGCAAATTTTATGTATACTGTGATTCAGTGGAAGACTCCCAAAACCTTCCTGCCCATTTGAAGTGCAGCTAAATTGCCAGTATCTTTTTGACATCTTCCAAGATCATTTCAGCATCAAGGATCCATGTATGCTATAGCTGCATTCATCACCTATTCCATAGGATGTTTGAGTTTATTACCAGCCATTTTTTAAATCAGGGCATAACACTCAATTCTAGGCACAAAGTTGTACGGCATTTATTCACTAATATTTCTCATGTTGCTGTCAGGTGCCATCGAGTTAGTTCTGAATCATGACAACCCTATGCAGAAGGGAACAAAACACTGCCCAGTCCTCACAATTGTTGCCCACAGTTCCACTACATTATCAATCTGTCTTATTGAGAATATTCCACTTTTTTGCCATCAGGGCTCTCTCATTGAAAAATAACCACTGTTAATCATGTAATTTTTCTCCCTGTCTCCTTTTTCTATGCCATGTGTGAGTATCCACTGAGTGAGGTGGCTGTCCACAGTACCACTAGTCATCCAACACTGGGCCAGTTCATAAGGTTGTGGAGGCCCTGGTTGATCATGTACACTCTCTATCCCAATTGTGCAACAGAGTTGCAGCAAGAGTGATGGACACCAAGTAAATAACCGAGAGACACTTTCAGTTCATGTTGGTAACTTTCACTAATGTGAGTAGCTCAGAGGATTTGAGCATTTCTATGGATTGTGGTGATAATATTATCAAGTGGAAAAAATATCTCCTCGATTCTTATCTGTTACGCTAGTAGTTGACAAGTGACCCCAGCAAAGAGAGGTTGACCTCACTGTTCTACAGGATGCCTTGCAAGTCTCAGAATCTATGAGCAGATCAGAACCTTATGGGCTTTCTCTTCTATTTCTTACTAATCGCAATGTCAAAATCTGCAGTAAATTCATCCATAACTACCCTGGATTATAAGATCAATAAGGCTACTGTTTAAGGATGGAATTTCTGTAGAGACTGGTTTTGGAGTATCTGTAGGTTCATGTACTTCCAGGCATATACACGGACGCTGGAATTCCTTTGCTCTGTGATCAACGTACCCAGCACTTAATAGTTCACAGCATCAGCATTAGAGGTACAGACCTAGTTTCACATTTTCGCTTTCCCACTTAGAAGCTCTAGAGCTTGGGCCAATCATTTATGCCTCAGTTTCTCCATTTGAGGAATGCCCGTAGTGAAGAAACCCCAGATAATGCTGTGATGAGGGTTAAGTGAGTTAGTATATGTAAAGTGTCACAGTGTTGATGGGAGTTATTGAGAAAATGGACACTGGCAATTGTTCTGTGTAAGGGGGACATATCTGGTGATGAAACCCCACACCTACTACCACTGTATACATGTTAAAAGGATACCACATTGACTCACACTTAGACACCCTCCAACCCCCATGCACACAAGCCTACACCACCTAAAGGGAACACAGCTGCTTTCAGGAACTATAGAACATGGACATAGACATTTACCTGGAACATAAGTTTCTTTTATTATACCTCTAACCCTCATTCCCATCAGGAGGCATGAATCAAGGTAGCTCTCCAGATGAAGGCCACCATGAAATACCTGCCTTTCTCATCTAGAATTTTCCCCAGCCAGTGAGTAATTCCAGAAACATACCATTTTTACTTGTACTTGAGGTCACCTACAATTACATAAAGGAAAGCACTATGAGGATCTGATCACGCTCAGTAGGACTCCCATTCCCTTTGAGCCATTAGAAAATCGGGTGAAAACACTGGGTGAGTCTAAGGCCCCAAAAGGCAGCATAGGGTATACCTGTGAAAAAAGACACAGTCTTTTCGTAGAGGTTTGTCTCTCAAATTCATGTTGTATGACAATTACAAAATTTGTAACCCAAGGTAGAAAAATTGCTCCTAAGGGAAAAGCCTCTTACCCTGAAATTTATAATCTGATGCTGCCATTTGTGAGTGACGTATTGAATCATGCATCAGTTGGTGAGAGATTATCACTCAACACTCTTCTCACCAAGAATATAGCATGTAAAAAATGTATCACCTGAAATACACATGTTCATATTTTGACCTCTGCATTGGATTGAAAAAGAAAGAACCTAAGAAAGCAACATATCTACCTCAGAAAAAGAAAGGTGTCCTTACCTTGGCCTTAGATGGGGCCTCGTCATCTGCACTGTCACTGAGATGATCCTCCTGTAGGACCTCAGTGGGAGCTAGGAGGATACAGAGTGACTGTCAGTACCTTGGTGATGTTGTTCACGAGTTCCTCAGGGAATATTGCTAGGCTTAGACAAGGTGCTAGAGTGTATGGATGCAGTTGTTTAAGAAACAGGGATTGAGCCGATGCCAGACCAGCCTTTTTAGAGGATCAAGGATGGCAAAGGACAGAGCATGAAAGAAATGAGAAACAGAATCCTTGGCTTCAGATAAAGGCAATCTAAAGAAGCGTGAATTAGTCAATCTGCAAAAGTTATGTACACTATGATTCAATGATAGAGTCCCAAAACTCTACCTACCCATTTGAAGTGGAGCTAAATTGCCAGTATCTTCTTGACATCTTCCAAGACTACTTCAGCCTCCACTGATCCATGTATGTACAGCTGTATTTATCATCTTTTCTACAGGAATTTTCAGTTTATTAAGAGCAATCTTTTATTAGGGGATAAGATTCAATTCTAGGCACAACATTCTATTGCATGTATTCACTAATCTTTGTCATGTTGTTGTTAGGTGCCATAGAGTTGGTTCTGACTCACTGGTACCCTATGTATAATAGAAGGAAATATTGCCAGTTCTGCACCAACCTCACAATGTTTGCTATGTTTGAGCCTATTGTTGCAGCCACTGTGTCAATCCATCTCATTGAAGGGCTTCCTCTTTTTCACCATCAGGGCTGTCATTGAAGGATAACCACTGTAAATCATGTACTTTTTATTCCAGTCTCCTTTTTTGAGTCCATGTGTGTGTATCCATTGTTTGAGGTGGCTGTCCATGCCAGTACTAGTCATCCAATACTGGAATAGTTCATTAAGGAGAGGTGGTACTGGCTGAGGTCTCTAACTCAGTTCTGCAAGGGAATTGGGAGAAATGTGCTGGAAGCCAGTTTAATAATCAAGTGCTACTTTTAATTCTTATTTGTCACAGAGTGAAGAGTAGGCAGGATTTGAGCATTTGTAGACCTCGTGGAGAAAACACTATCAATTATCACTAAAATATTTTCTTGATTTTTGTTTTTGTTCAGTTGCTGTGCACCCCAGCCCTGGCAGAATTTGACATTTGATTAGGGATGCAACCTGAGCAAGGGTGTTTTATCCTACCCTAATCCTCTTTAATCACAGGAAGAGATTATGATTTATAACACATAAGAGTATCACAAAATGGAGGACAACCACACAATACTGGAAATCATAGACTATCCAAGTTGACACATATGTTTGGGGGACACAATTCAATCCACGAAAAAAGTTAAGAAACCTACTTTTCAAAATAAAAAATAAGAAAGAAAAACATAGGTCTCAGCAATCACAAAATCTACAAAAATGAAAAACAAATCCACAAACAAAAGAAATTAAGCAGAGTAGAGTAAGAGTAACAAAGAAAACACCAGCACAGCAAAAAAGTACTACAAAATGATAGCAATAAACTCACACCTATTAATAAACACACTCAATGTAAATGGCTTAAGTGTACCCATAAAAAGAGTGTGACAGAATAGATTTAAAAAAACAATCAGGAACCATCAATACGCTGTCCACAAGAGACACACACCTTAGACAGAAAGACAAAAATATATTAAAAAGCTAAAGATGGAATAAGTATATAGATATACACAAATCAAGGAAAGAGCAACCGAAAAAGAGCAGGTCTGGCAATACTAATCTCAGATAAAATAGACTTTAAAACAAAATCCACCATAAAAGACAAAGAATGACATTATATAATGATTAAAGGGACAATCCACCATGAAGATCTATGCACTCAATGACAGGGCACTAAAATGCATAAAACACAATCTAATGGTACTGAAAAAGTATATGACTGTTCCACAATAAAAACAGAAGACTTCAGCACACCACTCTTCATAAAGAAGAACATCTAGAAAGAAACTCAACAAAGATACAGAAGATCCAAAAGCTTCAATCAACCAACGTAACCTCATAGACATATGTGGAACACTCCACCCAACAGCAGGAAAGTACACATTCTTTTCCAACACATACGGAACGTTCTGCAGAATAGACCAAATCTTAGACCACAAAGCAACCCTCAAGAAAATCCAAAAAACTGAGAAAATACAAAGTATCTTCTCTGATCACAACACCAGCAAAGTGGAAATTAGTAAAAGAAAGAGCAAGGAAAAAAAAAAAAAGAAATACATGGAAAAGAATAACACGCTGCTTAAAAACCACCCAGTAAGAGGTAGGACCAAGAGGGCTGACGAGGTACAAGCTTCCTCTGATCCCTCTTGAAACAAAGACTCGAAAAAACAAGTGAATCAATTATATACATGACAATCTATGAACCCTGACAATCAAACACAGAACTAACGAGTTGACCTGAGTGACAGGGGAGCAAAAATCTGCTCGCTGAAGCAGCAACTGCTTCCGGAGCCAGAGTGCCACGCCACAGCCTTGAGCCTTCACGGTTCCCTGGAGCCAGAGTGGTGGGGCTGATTGTGCCTTACTGAGATGGTGCAAGCACAGGACACAGCCCTAAACCCCTGGAGTAACCTCAGTGGTGACCCAGCTAGTGCACGCAGGTGCACACTGATGTGGCTGACAGGAGAATGAGAAACCACAGGGAAGCAGCAACTGGTTTCAGAGCCTGGAATGCAGCGACCCAGCCAGAAAACCTTGGCGCTGGGTTTTGGATTAAGCACAGAGGAGCTGATCATGGCTTCCTGAGACAGTGCGAGCACGGGATACAGCCCTAAACATTGGGGGCAATCTTGACCCTGCCAGTGCACACAGGCTACACACCCGTCTGGAATCTCAGACAGATAAAACATTCCTCACCAAACAAGATAAGTAACTTTGTCTATCTTCCTGTGCTAGCCTCTCCTATCTATCTGATCCCTCCCCTCCCTGCCCCAGCCTGCTTCATTAACACTGGAATTCCCTGGGCCAGGGAGTGAAGCACTCTGTCGGTTTTTTTTTTTTTTTTCTTAACCCATTCTGGCCTGAGAGAAGCAGCAGTCAACAATCGGGGCGGGGGGGGGGGGGAATCCTTCCCTGACTTCTCTAAACTGTAATAATAATTCAGAACCAGCTCCAGCCAAGCAAAAAAGATCTGTAGTCTTTGGCTTTCATCCCTACAGGGAACCAGGTGGCTATTATAATGCAAAGGCAATTCTGATAGAGATCTGACTGTCATTGTTTTAGCTGAGCAGTGGAAAGGCAAGTTTTGGAGGCCTGATACCTCTCTACCTATTAAACAGAGCCCTCACTGATCCACAGCAGGGAACTGAGGGCTGAAGCTCCACCCACACTACCTGGCTACCTGCTAAAGGGATCTGAGGATAGTGATTCCTACCAATCTTTAAAGGTACAAGCATTGGGTGCCTAAAGTACAGCTGCAGAGCCCACCCACCATAGTGCTCTAGAGAACAGAGACACTCCTGCCTCACTGGCATGTGGGGAAAGGCTGTCAGCATTCTGCCCTCCTCAGAGTGTGACCCCTTGCTGCTAGTAGAATCTGATGCATACAACCATCACCACTACTCCTCTAAGTTAATAAGTGATGGCCTACACCACACACTAGATGACCCATTATCAGGACATCTAAGCTGATTCTATTCAAGAATAGTGAATGGACTCATAGGCTCAAATATTTGGTAACAGCTCAAACCAGCTGGTAACAGGACATAACTGATTTAAAGGCTACAACAATCAAGATACCACAATCTAGTAGCCCATATGGGTGTATTGAAACAAAACAAAACAAGAAGTTAAGACTCAGTGAACAAATATAAAACAAATCATTACAATATCTTATAGATGGCTCAGAGACAGCAGTCAATAAAAAATCACATAAAGAAGCAGACCATGATTGCTTGTACAACCCCCCAAATCAAAGAATCAAAATCTTTTCCAAAGGAAGATACAATCCTGGAATTGCCAGATGCAGAATTTAAAAAACTAATACACAGAATACTTCAAGACATCAGCAATGACCTCAGAAATGATAAAAGGTAATCTACAGAAAAAGCCAAGGAACACACTGACAAAGCAGTTGAGGAAATCAAAAAGAATCTTCAAGAACATAGTGAAAAATTTAATAAGTTGCAAGAATCCATAGAGAGACAGCATTTAGAAATCTAAAGGATTTACAATAAAAGTACAGAGTTAGACAACTCAATGGGAAGTCAGACGAGCAGAATTGAGGAATTGGAATGCAGGGTGTGGGATCTGGAGGACCAGAGAATTGACACCAATATAGCTGAAAAAAAATCAGATAAAAGAATTAAAAAAAATGAAGAAACCCTAAGAATCATGTGGGACTCTATCAAGAAGAATAAATTGCGTGTGATTGGAGTTCCAGAACAGGGAGGGATAATAGAAAATACAGAAAGAATAGTAGAAGATCTGTTGGCAGAAATCTTCCCTGGCATCATGAAAGATGAAAGGATATCTATGATCGTTATCAAACCCCATACAAGATAGATTCCAAAAGAAAGTGACCAAGACATGTTATCATCAAACTTACCAAAACCAAAAATAAAGAGAAAACTTTCAAAGCAGCCATGGATAAACCAAAAGTCACCTACAAAGCAGAATCAATAAGTTCAGACTACTCGGCAGAAACTATGCAGGCAAGACGGCAATAGGATGTCATATATAAAGCACTGAAGGAGAAAAACTGCCAGCCAAGAATCACATATCCAGCAAAACTGACTCTCAAATATGAAGGTGAAATTCAGACATTTACAGATACACACAAGCTTAGAGAATTTGCAAAATCAAACCAAAGCTACAAGAATTACTAAAGGAAAGTCTTTGGTCAGAAAATCAATAATATCAGATACCAACACAACACAAGGTCAGAGAACAGAACATCCGGATATGAACTCAGAAAAGGAAATCACAAAAACGAAATGAGATGAATTTTAAAAAATGCTCAAAAGAGGGAATCATTGACATCATTATGTAGAAGATTACAATAATCCAAAAAGAGGGACTAAATACAGGGGACATAGATCTTCCATATGGAGAGGAAACCAAGGCGATATAGGACAATACAAGTCAGGTTTTTACTTAGAAAAATAGGGGTAGATATTAAGGTAACCACAAAGAGTTCTAACATTTCCATACTTCAAAATAAAAGCCAAGAACATAATGACTCAGCAAAAATAAATTCAACTACTATATATGAAAATGAGGAACACGCAATTTACAAAGAAAACCTTCTCAGCACAAAAAAGTAAGTGGAAAAATGAAAGTGTAAACAATACACCAAAAAAGGCATCAAAATGATGGCACTAAATGCATACTTATCTATAATTATGCTGAATGCAAATGGACTAAATGCACCAATAAAAGACAGAGTTGCAGACTCATAAAAAAACAAAATCCATCTATACGCTGCCTACAAGAGACACAGCTTAGACTTAGAGACATAAATAAATTTAAACTCAAAGGATGGAAAAAAAATATATCAAGCAAACAACCATCAAAAAAGAGCAGGAGTGGCAATATTAATTTCTGAAAACATAGACTTTAAATTTAAATCCACCACAAAGGATAAAGAAGGACACTACATAATGATTAAAAGGACGATTTACCAGGAAAATATAACCGTTTTAAATATTTATATACCCAATGACAGGGCTGCAAGATACATAAAAGAAACTAATGGAATTGAAAATAAGATAGACACCTCCAAAATTATAGTAGGAGACTTCAAAACCCCTTTCAGAGAAGGATAGGACTTCCAGTAAGAAGCTCAATACAGACACGGAAGATCTAATTGCTACAATCAACCAACTTGACCTCATAGACTTATACAGAACACTCCACTGAACAGCTGCAAAGTATACTTTTTTTTTTTCTGGTACACAGGGAATATTCTATAGAATAGATCACATATTAGGTCATAAAACAAACCTATGCAGAATCCAAAACATCGAAATATTACAAAGCATCTTCTCAGACCATAAAGCCATAAAAGAAGAAATGAATAACAGAAAAACCAGGGAAAAGAGATCACATACTTGGAAACTGAATAATGCCCTGCTCAAAAAAGACTGGGTTATAGAAGACATGAAGGAGAGAATAAAGAAATTCATAGAATGTAACCAGACTGAAAACACTTCCTATCAAAACCTCTGGGACACAGCGAAAGCAGTGCTCAGAGGTCAATTTACATCAATAAATGCATACATACATAAAGAAGAAAGAGCCAAAATCAGAGAACTGTCCCTACAACTTGAACAAATAGAAAGTGAGCAACAAAAGAATCCATCAGGCACCAGAAGAAAACAAATAATAAAAATTAGAGCAGAATTAAATAAATTAGAGAATAGAAAAAAATTGAAAGAATTAACAAAGCCAAAAGCTGGTTCTTTGAAAAAATTAACAAAATTCATAAACCATTGGCTAGACTGAGTAAAGATATACAGGAAAGGAAACAAATAACCTGAATAAGAAATGAGATAGGCAATATTACAACAGACCCAACTGAAATTAAAAGAATCATATCAGATTACTAAGAAAAATTGTACTCTAACAAATTTGAAAACCTAGGAGAAATGCATGAATTCCTAGAAACACACTACCTACCTAAACTAACACAAACAGAACAACTAAACAGACCCATAACAAAAAAAGAGATTGAAAAGGTAATCAAAAAACTCCCAAAAACAACAACAAAAAAAGCTCTAGCCCGGAAGGCTTCATGGCAGAGCTCTACCAAACTTTCAGACAAGAGTTAACACTACTACTAGTAAAGGTATTTCAAAGGATAGAAAAGGATGGAATACTCCCTAACTCATTCTATGAAGCCAGCATGTGCCTGATACCAAAACCAGGTAAAGACACCACAAAAAAAGAAAATTACAGACCTATATCCCTCATGAACTTAGATGCAAAAATTCTCAACAAAATTTAAGCCAATGGAATTCAACAGCATATTAAAAAAATAATCCGGCATGACCAAGTGGGATTTATATCCGGTATGCAAGGTTCATTCAACATTAGATAAACAATTAATGTAATCCACCATATAAATAAAACAAGACAAAAACCACATGATCTTATCAATTGATGCAGAAAAGACATTTGACAAATTCCAACACCCATTCATGATAAAAACTCTCAGCAAAATAGGAATAGAAGGAAAATTCCTCAACAAAATAAAGGGCATTTATAGAAAGCCAACAGCCAACATTATCCTAAATGGAGAGAGCCTGAAAGTATTTCCCTTGAGAACGGGAACCAGACAAGGATGTACTTTATCACTGCTCTTACTCAACATTGTGCTGGAGGTCCCAGCCAGAGCGATTACGGTTGACAAAGGAATAAAGGGCATCCATATTGGGAAGGAAGATGTAAAATTACCCCTCTTTGCGGACAACATGATTTTATACATAGAAAACCCTAAGAAATCCTCAAGAAAACTACTGAAACCAATAGAAGAGTTTGGCAGAGTTTCAGGTTACAAGATAAACATACAAAAATCACTTGGATTCCTCTACATCAACAAAAAGAACATCGAAGAGGAAATCACCAAATCAATACCATTCACACTAGCCCCCAAGAAGATAAAATACTTAGCAATAAATCTTACCAAGGATGCAAAAGACCTATACAAAGAAAACTATAAAGTACTACTGCAAGAAACCAAAAGGGACCTAAGTAAGCGGAAAAAACATACCTTGCTCATGGATAGAAAGACTTAACTTTGTAAAAATGTCTATTCTACCAAAAGACATGTATATATACAATGTACTTCCAATCCAAATTCCAATGACATTTTTTAATGCGATGGAGAAACAAATCACCAACTTCATATGGAAAGGAAAGAAGCCCCAGATAAGTAAAGTATTACTGAAAAAGAAGAACAAAGTGGGAGGCCTCACTCCCTTGATTTTAGAACCTATTATACAGCCACAGTAGTCAAAACAGCCTGGTACTCCATACAACAGGCACATAGACCAATGGAACAGAATTGAGAACCCAGATATAAATCCATCCACATATGAGCAGCTGATATTTGACAAAGACCCAGTGTCAGTTAATTGGGGAAAAGATAGTCTTTTTAACAAATGGTGCTGGCATAACTGGATATCCATCTGCAAAAAAATGAAACAGGACCCATACCTCACAGCATGCACAAAAACTAACTCCAAATGGATCAAAGACCTAAACATAAAGTCTAAAATGATAAAGATCATGGAAGAAAAAATAGGGACAACGCTAGGAGCCCTAATAAAAGGCATAAACAGAATACAAAACATTACTAAAAATGACGAAGAGAAACCTAGATAACTGGGAGCTCCTAAAAATCAAACACCTATGCTCATCTAAAGACTTCACCAAAAGAGTAAAAAGACCACCTACAGACTGGGAAAAATTTTTAAGCTATGTCATCTCCAGCCAGCACCTGATCTCTAACATCTACATGATTCTGCTAAAACTCAACCACAAAACGACAAACGACCCAATTAAAAAGCGAGCAAAGGATATGACCAGGTACTTTACTAAAGAAGACATTCAGGAGGCTAACAGATACGTGAGGAAATGCTCTTGATCATTAGCCATTAAAAAAAAAAAATGCAAATTAAAACTACAATGCTGTTCCATCTCACTCCAACAAGGCTGGCATTAATCGAAAAAACACAAAATAATCAATGTTGGAGAGGATGTGGAGAGACTGGAACACTTATACACTGCTGGTGGGAATGTAAAATGGTGCAATGACTTTGGAAACCGATTTGGCGCTTCCTTAAAAAGCCAGAAATAGAACTACCATACGACCCAGGAATCCCACTCCTCTGAACATATCCCAGAGAAATAAGAGCCTTTACACAAACAGATATGTGCACACCCATGTTTATTGCAGCTTTGTTTACAATAGTAAAAAGTGGAAGCAACTAAGGTGCCCATCAATGGATGAATGGTTAAATAAATTATGGTATTTTCACACAATGGAATACTACACATCGATAAAGAACAGTGATGAATCTGTGAAACATTTCATAACATGCAGGAACCTTGAAGGCTTTATGCTGAGTGAAATTAGTCAGTTGTATAAGACTACTAATACAAAATGTTGAGAAATAGTTT
Organism: Loxodonta africana; assembly: GCF_030014295.1. NCBI lineage: Eukaryota > Metazoa > Chordata > Mammalia > Proboscidea > Elephantidae > Loxodonta > Loxodonta africana. The sequence goes on from NC_087360.1 coordinate 31,917,975, forward strand.
AAACTGAGAAGAACACATTCTTTTGTGGTTACGACAGGGGGGTGGGAGGGATGGCGGGAGAGGGGTATTTACTAATTAGATAGCAGATAAAAACTACTTTAGGTGAAGAGAAGGACAATACTCAATACAGGGGAGGTCAGCACAACTGGACTAAACCAAAAGCAAAGAAGTTTCCTGAATAAACTGAATGCTTTGAAGGTCAGCGAAGCAGAGGCAGGGGTGTGGGGACAATGGTTTCAGGGGACATCTAAGTCAATTGGCAAAATAACATCTATTAAGAAAACATTCTGCATCCCACTTTGAAGAGTGGCATCTTGGGTCTTAAATGCTAGCAAATGGCAATCTAGGATTCATCAATGAGTCTCAGCCCACCTGGATCAAAGGAGAATGAAGAACACCAAGGATACAAGGTAATTACTAGCCCAAGAGACAGAAAGGCCTACATGAACCAGAGACTACATCATCCTGAGACGAGAAGAACTAGGTAGTGCCCGGCCACAACCGATGACTGCCTGGCAGGGAACACAATAGAGAACCCCTGAGGGAGCAGGAGAACAGTGGGACTCAGACCCCAAATTCTCATAAAAAGACCAGACTTAATGGTCCGACTGAGACTAGAAGGTCCCCAGTGGTCATGGTCCCTAAACCTTCTGTTGGCCCAGGACAGGAACCATTCCCGAAACCACTTGTCAGACATGGGTTGGACTGGACAATGAGTTGGAGAGAGATGCTGATAAGGAGTGAGCTACTTGCATCAGGTAGACACTTGAGACTATGTTGGCATCTCCTGTCTGGAGGGGAGATGAGAGGGTAGAGGGGGTTAGAAGCTGGTAAAATGGTCATGTAAAGAGAGACTGGAAGGAGGGAGAGGGCTGTATCATTCGGGGGAGAGTAATTGGGAGTATGTAGTAAGGTGTATATAAGTTTTTATGTGAGAGACTGACTTGATTTGTAAACTTTCACTTAAAGCAATATATATATATATATATATATATATATATATATAAAAACCGGGTAATAGAAGAAATCAAGATGGAATAAGAAAATGCCTACTGACAAATCAGAACATTAGCTACACAACTTGAACAAATAGAACAGCAAAAGAAGCCCACAGCCACCAGAAGAAAGGAAATAATAAAGATTAGAGCAGAAATAAATGAAATATAGAAAAGAAAAATAGGAAGAATCTACAACAGCAAAAGTTGGTTCCTTGAAAAGATCAACAAAATGGATAAACCACTGGCCAAATCAACAAAAGAAATACAGGAAAGGAAAGAAATACATCAAATATGAGATGAAATGGGGGACATTACAACTGACCTAACAGAATTAAAAAGGGCCTTAACAGCATACTATGAAAATCTGTACTCCAAGAAATTGGAGAACCTAGAGGCAATGGACAAACTTCTAGAAACATGGTACCTACTGAAACTAACACAAACTGAAGACGAAAGTCTGAACAGACCCATGAGAAGAGACGAGATTGAAAAGGTAATTAAAGAAAAATAGTGCCTACAATAACAACAACAAAAAAGTCTGGTCCAGGTGGTGTCACTAGATTATTCTACCAAACATTCAGAGAAGAGCTTACATCAGTACTTCTTGAACTATTTCAAAACATATAAAAGGAAGGGTTACTGCCAAATTCATTCTATAAAACCAGCATAATTCTGATACCAAAGGCAGTAAAAGACGCCACAGAGAAAAGAAAATTATATACAAATATCTCTCATGAATATAGATGCTAAAATTCTCAAAAAAAAAAAATCTAGCCAGTAGAATTCAGCATCATATAAAATATAATATGAAGAATACGCCATGACCAAGTGGGATTCATACTAGGTACGCAAGGATAGTTCAACATTAGAAAAGCAATCAACATAATACGCCACATAAATAAAAGAATCACATGATCATCTCAGTTGATGCAGAGAAGGCATTTGACAAAGTCCAATGCCCATTCCTAAAAGAAGCTCGCAGTAAAATAGGTATAGAAGGAATATTCCTCAACATAAGAAAGGACATCTATATAAAACCAGCAGCCAACATCATTCTTGTTGGAGACAGGTTGAAAGATTCCCTTTGAGCACAGGAACAAGGCAAGGATGCCCTTTATCACCCCTCCTATTTAAAGTTGTGCTAAAAATTCTATCTAAAGCAATAAGGAAAGAAAAAGAAATAAAGAACATTCGAATTGGTAATGAAGAAATACAGATGTCCTTATTTGTGGATGATATGATGCTGTACATAGAGAACCAAAAAGACTATAGGAAAAATCTACTGGAACTAATAGATTCAGCTGAGTAGCAGGATACAAGTTGAACATAAAAAAATCAGTTGGATTCTTATACAGCAATAAAGAGTACTGTGAAAAGGAAATCAGGAAAACATTACCATTTATAATAAAAAAAAAAAAACACCCCAGTGCTGTTGAGTCGATTTCGACTCATAGTGACCCTATAGGAGAGAGTAGAACTCCCCTATAGAGTTTCCAAGGAGCGCCTGGTGGACGTGAACTGCCAACCCTTTGTTTAGCAGCCGTACCACTTAACCACTACACCACCAGGGTTTCCTATAAAACCTGCTGAAAAAGTGGCCCCTAAAAAATTAACGTACTTAGGAATAAATCAAACCATGTATGTAAAAGACCTATGCAAAGAAAACTACAAAACACTACGGCAAGATACAAAAAAAGAACCTACATACATGGAAAAACATACTATGCTCATGAATAGATTGAACATTGTGAAAATTTCAAAATTTACCCGAAGCAGTCTATAAATACAATGCAATCCCAACCTAAATACCAACACTATTCTTTAAAGAAGTGGAAAAAATAATCATTTACATTCTATGGAAAGGGAAGTGGCCCCAGATAAGTAAAGTACTATTGAAGAAGAAGATGAAAGTATGAGAACTCCCGCTATCTGACCTCAGAACCTACAGCTACATTAGTCAAAATAGCCTGGTACTGGTACAATGAAAGAGGCACTGACCAATGGAACAGAATTGAGAATCCAAATGTAAGTCCATCCACCTAAGATCATCTGGTCTTCTACAAAGTCCTGATTTCCATCAAATGGGGAAAAATAAAAACAGCCTTTCTCTTAACAGGTGTTGGCAAAATTGCTTGTCCATCTGCAAAAAATAAAATAAAAAATAAAACAGGATCCATACCTCACACTATAGAGGGGTATTCACTAATTAGATAGTAGAAAAGTTTCACACAATACAAGAGAGGTCAATACAAATGGACTAAACCAAAAACGAAGAAGTTTCCTTAATAAACTGAACACTTCAAAGGCCAGTGTAGCAGGGGCGGGGGTTTGAGGACCATGGTTTCAGGGGACATCTAAGTCAATTGGCATAATAAAATCTATTAAGAAAACACTCTGCATCCCACTTTGGAGAGTGGCATCTGTGGTCTTAAATGCTAGCAAGCAGCCATCTAAAATGCATCAATTGGTCTCAACCCACCTGGAACAAGGAAGAATGAAGAACACCAAAGACACAAAATAATTATGAGCCTAAGAGACAAAAAGGACCACATAAAGCAGAGACTCCATCAGCCTGAGACCAGAAGAGCTAGATGGTACCTGGCCACAAACGATGACTGCCCTGACAGGGAACTCAGCAGAGAAACTCTGAGGGAGCAGGAGAGCATTGGGATGCAGACCCTAAATTCTTGTAAATTGACCAGGCTTAATGGTCAGACTGGGACTGGAGGTGCCCCAGAGGCCATGGACCCCAGACCTTCTATTACCCTAGGGCAGGAACCATTCCCAAAGCCGACTCTTCAGACAGGGGTTGAACTAGAATACGGGATGGAAAATGAGACTGGTGAAGAACAAGCTTCTTGGATCAAGTCGACATATGAGACTATGTTGGCACCTCCTGTCTGGAGGGGAGATGAGAGGGCAGAGGTGAACAGAGGCTACCTGAATGGACACAAGGAGAGGGAGTGGAGGGAAGTACTGTGCTATGTTATCAGAGGGAGAGCAATTAGGAGTGTACAGCAAGGCGTATGTAAATTTCTGTATGAGAGACTGACCTGATTTGTGAACTTTCACTTAAATCAAAATAAAAATTAATTAAAAAAAAAAAAAACAAGTGACAATTTTAGATAAAGATGAGAGAGCTCCCACATTTAAAACATATAGGCACCATTCATACCAGGCTACAGTACAGATGTACATCATTGCTGATTGACCCCAAATTTCTAATCAACCAAATAGGCGATTGATGAGGTATAAAATGTGCATTAATAAAAATAGTATCACACTTTCTCCAGCAATTCACCCATATGAGGGCATTCATTGAATGAGTGTGGGAAGGAACAGGCAGTATTCTATATTCTGAAATGGAGAATTTTAAAGGCCTTTGGTTTGATAGTAAGATTATATATATACATACACTGAGCAAGACAACAGAACTAGAAAAAGGGTTCACACCTCTGAATGCCAAAATGGAGGAGAAAAGGAAAATGATTAGGAACCATGTTAAGAAAAATGCAGCCATCCCATCAAAGGAGCAGCGTTCGGAAGGCAATCTTGAACAGCAGTTTCGGCATCCCATTTTTGGAGAACAGTTGGAATGAAGTAGAAGACTTTCCTTCCTGCTGCCATCTGAGTGACCACAGTAAATGAAGAGTAAACGAATCAACAGAGGTAAAGCCCTAAAAAAATGCCTGTCACGGTGTCAGTGCCATATAAGTGTTCAGTTACTAAATCTGAAAACATGTGCAGGAACTTAACAGCTCTTACCTCCAGAGGCAGAACCTGTAAGGCAGCAGAACAGGAAGATGGAAACTCAGATTTCCATGTACATGAAATTTTCTCTTAAATGTTCTACAGTGAATTTTTCCTTTTGTTATTATCAAACCCCACCACCATGAGATAGTGGCCTAAAACAAAGATTTTGCTCATGGTTCGAAAGGTTAGGGATTCAGACACAGCACTGTGAGGATGGTTCATTTCTACTTTTTGGTGTCTGGGCCTCAGCAAACCCTCTTGGGTGGGGTTGATTTGACGGCTAGGGGATGGAATTATCTGGACCAGACTTCACTCATGTCTGTCAGCTGCCTGTTGGCGTCAGGAGTTACATTAGAAATCTCCACATGGCCTGGGCTTCCTTGCAGGAAGGCAGTCAGGGCATTTCGACCTCTCACATGGTTGTGGCTCCACAGGTGAGTGACTGAAATGAACTAGGCAGATGCTCATGGCCTCTTCAGGCCTAACCTTGTAAGTTACACACATCACTTCCAAGATTTTTTATTAGTGACAAGTGAGCACTAGTGTCAGTTCTGGTTAACAAGGAGGGGTGTAGGCCCCACCTCTTTATGGATGATATGTCAAAGAATTTAAGAACATACTTCAATCCACCATACACAATATGGTAAAAGATGGAAAGTTTTCCTCAGAAGACAAGAAACAAGACTAGGATATCTATTATCACCACTTCTACACAACATTGTACTAGAGATCTAGGCCCAGGGATTAGGCATAATAAAGAAATTCCCGTTCAGATTGGACAGAAGGAAGTAAAACTATCTCAATTTGCATACGACATTTTGTTGTGTATAGAAAATCATAAGAAATACACTAAAATACTATTAGAGCTAATAAATGGTTTCAAAGACTGCAAGATACAGGACTGACATATAAAAACCAGTAGTTTATGGTGGTAGAGTGGAGGGTCAGCAAAAAAGAGAAAGACCCTCAATGAGATGGACTGACACAGTGGCTACAACAATGGGTTCAAATATAGTAATAATTGTGAGGAAGGTGCAGGACCAGACAGCATTTTTTCCTGTTGTACATAGGGCCATTATGAGTTCAAACTGACTCCACAGCACCAAACAACAACAGTGATTTATTGGTGGTGGTTGCATAATGTGATTAACGTAATTAATACCACTAATCTGTACAGTTGAAAAATGTTGAATTGCAATTGTTGTGTTATATATATTTTTACAACAATAAAAAATATCCTACCTTCAGTGTTCTCAGGTGCAGTGTCTTTGACAGCGTTTCATGCACATTCTTAAGAAGCACAAACATCAGCAAGAAAGATATAGAGACAGTAGTCTACCCATTTCTCTCTACTCAACATCACGCTGGTTGACTTAAGATCACTACCACTCTTTCCCCTGGGTTCTCAGACTTTCCCTGGGTCTGTGGAGTCTGAGGGCCTCAAGAAACCATTGCTCAGAGTTTGGAGACCTGAGGATGAGAGAGAGGATGTGAAGGAATTCCCTTTCAATATCTCACTTCTTCTGGACCATTCTAGCTCGGAGCTTCATTTTATGAACCTGAAATTTCCACTGCTATGGACACACACACACACATTGGGTTACTTCTGTCCTGGAAGAAGAACAGGCAGAATGTTCCTTAGAAGTGATGGTGGGAGACTTTCTCTCGAGTACTCTGGATATTTTATAGGAGGGACAAGCCCATGGGGAAGGACATCGTGCTTGGTAAAGTAGAGGGTCAGCCAAAAAGAGGAAGGCTCTCAAGGAGATGGACTGACACAGCGGCTACAACAATGACCTCAAACATAGCAGCAACTGTGAGCATAGTGCAGGACCAGACCATGTTTCATTCTCCTTTACATAGGTCACTATGAGTCAGAAGTGACTCAACAGCACCTAACAACAACATTCAGTTAGATGAGTAGAATGCACAGACCCTGAGCCAGGCTCAGAGCATCTGCTCATGAGAGCCTTGTGTGAAGGTGGAAATACTCTCTGTGCATTGTCCAATATGACAGGCAGTAGCATATAAGTCTCTTGGGCATTTCAAATGTAACCATTGTGATTTTTTTTATTTTTGGTTTTAGTCAATGAATTGATTAATTAATTAGTGAAATTAATTTTATAGATTCAGCTTTTGAGATCCAACAATGAGGAAGGTGTAAACTTCTTTGCTCTTCCTTGTAGAATAGTTTGCTGGCCTGGTCTGATCTTTCATTTAATAGCTATTTTCTGAGCACCTGTACCAATGACAGGCACTACCTAAGGCCCTAGAGATACTAGGAGTAAAGACAACACCCATGCCCTACAGGACCTCTCATCAGGAAGGCCAGCCTGCAAACAGAGGTGAAGAGCATCACCTAGAAAACCCTGTGCTAGGCATAATCAGATCAGCGAGAGTAGAGGGGATCAGGACCACTTCACTCTCTTCAAGAGCCCACGCTTGACACCTTTGACACAGACTTCAAGTTTGGGCAGACACCTTAGCTTAGTTTGGGGCCCAACAAGGCTGGAAAATCTGAAGAGGGAATCTTCCCCCCCCCCCCCCCACTGGATCATAGCTCACAGGTGTGTTTCTCAGACATTTATTGGAGTCCAAATGGGGTCGCACAGGGCTGAGCACTGGGATAGAGGAAGGCATGAGGCAGACATAATCACTGCCCTTGTGGTGAATACTCATGGCCAGGAGTCCTGTCCTCATGACAGGGAGGATACAGAGAGAGTTTGAGCCTGAGAAGTCCCAAACCTTTTCAGAGGATCTCTGCAACCTATATCCTCCAAGCCATAAAGGAAAGCTAGAAGGACACCTGGACTGGGATGAGCCCACATCCCTCTGCTGACCTGAGCAGCCATGGACATTGGATGTTTTCTATAAAGAAAGTCACCTCTGGCATTCGGGCTGTTTGAGTGGATTTAAATCTAGGGAAACACACAGACACGTGTACACTCAGAATCAAAGCACATAGACTCTCACGTAGACACACCTTGCCCTCATGCGCATGAACTTTCACCACCTAAAGAGAACAGAACTGCTTCTAGAGATCTTGACCTACAAGGAAATTTGTTACCCGATACCCCAAACCTCATTCCCACTAGGAATCTCAAATCGGAGCGGCTCTACAGACTGAGGCCAGCAAGGAAGCCCTGCCTTTCTTATCATCAAGATTTTCTTCAGCAAGTGAGTGCAGAATACGTACCAACGTGGATGACTCTTGTGATGACTTGCGGTTACAGAAAAGAAAACACTATGAGGATCCCAGCATGACTCATACTGTTTGCACAGGTCTTTGGTTCTCTTGAAATTTTTTGAAAATCACATGTGACACATTGATTGAGTCAAAGCCCCAAGACAAATGATAAAGTACACCTGTGGAAAAGGCATGAGCTACTCCTGGAGGATGTATATTTCAAGTCCATTTTTCATCATAATTACAAAATCCTTAATCGAGGGCGAATGTTCTCAGGAAGAAAATACTTCCTGCCATAGTTTATGACCTGGCAGTATCATTTTTGAATACCCTCATGAATCAAGTGCCACTTGGTAAGAGGGCCCCCTTGATGCCTCTCTCCAGCCCTCCCAAATAATCTATCATCTATAATGTACTTCACCATGCTTCTTTATCTGATATGAAATGAAAAAGAAACAAACCAAGAAAGCTACATTTCTACCTCAGACAAAGATTAACAATCTCACCTTGGCACTGGATGGGACCTCTTTGTCCTCACTCCGTGTGGGTACGTTCATGAATGAGTCATCCAGGGAACCTGGGAGGACACAGAGTAACTGTCAGTATTTTCATGGCAGTACATATTAATTTTCCAGAGAAATTTATTTGCTTGTTTTTGAAAACATGCAAGGTTTTATGTGTGTGTTTTGTTAAAAAGTAGGAACTGCTATTGGGTCATCCTGTTTGTTGGAAGAGCGATGGCAGAGGAGATTAAGAAGAAAGAAATAAAAAACAGTCCTGAGTATTATCGTAGCTATGTTTGTAGCAATCTAAAGCAGCACGACTCAATCCAGAACCAGTACTGAAAGCACTCTGTGATTCAATGACACAGTCCTGTTTTGAAGCCCAGCTAAATTGCCAGTATCCTCTGGCATCTTCCAGACCATGCCAGCCTCCATGGCATCACGTATCACATATGCTGGAACTGCATTCATCCTTGGTTCTATGGCATGTGGATTTGAATAAAAGCAATCTTTTATTTGGGGACAGGATTAAATTCTAAGCATAACATTCTATTGTATTCATTCATTTTTTCTTTGTCATATAGATCATCAAGTATAGAGGTCGGAAAATACCGATATCCTATCATTTAAAAATAACCATCATTAAGCATATGACTTGTAACTCCAGACTTTTCTTATTTTTCTTTCTTTCTTTTTACTGTAAATTGTATGTGTATTCATTGGGAGAAGTGGCTGTCCATGATCGTGCTAGCCAACAGTGAAAAAGTTCATTAACAGGTTGATGCAGGGTTTGCACACTGAGGGTTTACAACCCAGCACCAAGAGAGTTACAACAAGGGTTTCTGGCAACAGGTAAATAGCCAGGTGGCACTGTGAGTTGTGGAGCCTTGGTGGCCTAATGGTTAAGACTTGGCTGAGAACCAAAAGCAGTTCATATCCACCAGCTGCTCCTTGGAAAACCTGTGGGGCAGTTCTACTCTGTCCTAGAGTGTCTCTATGAGTTGGAACTGTCTAGATGGCACCTAACAACAACAACTGTGAGTTCTTATCTGTCAGTGTCCCTGGGGTATGAAGCTCACATGGTGTGAGCATTTCTAGGGCTGTGGTTGTAATGTCATCAAATACACTATCACCTTGATGCTTATCTGCTTTGGCCAGGTAGTCGGGAGCAACCACAACATTGACAGAGGTTGAACCAATTGTTCTGTTTCTTGACTTTTAACTCTCAGGATCTGTGGCTACTCAGAAAAGCATGTGGGCTTTTATGGTTTTTCATAGTAATGACTATGGCAACATCTGTATTAAAATGTTCCTGTAGCTTCCCTGGTTATGTTACCAAGGGGACAGTGTACAGTAATGGGCAGGATTTGGGATCTCTGTAGGCTTGAGTACTTCCAGGCATATACATGGAGACTGGAACTTCCTTCCACAGTGACCGATGAGCCCATGGCTGAGAAAGAAGTGTGATTCAGAAGTTCAGAGCATCATTACTTGGGGCAACACTTGGGTACACATTTTGGCCCTTCCACCTGGGAGCTCAATTATTGGGGCCATTTATCTCTGCACCTCATTTTCTCTATCCGAAGGGTGGAGACAGTGAACTAATGTCAAGGTGCAGCTGTGATGAAAGTTGAACAACCTAATGTTGGGGATTTTTTGGAGAAATTAGACTATTGTGCCCTGTAAGTGGGACATATCGCCTGGAGACACACACTCACACATACTCCCATGCACACTCACAGTCACAATACAGAGACACAGACACCCACTAACCCATGCACAGAATCGTACACTACCAAATATATATATCCAACATGGCTAGGGGCTCTGAAAACATAGCAGAATTTTTTTACCTGGGAAATCATTTTGAGGCGACTATCCATTTTTTTTAATCCACGCCAGTACTAGGCATCCAATACTGGAATCGTTCATTAAGGAGAGGTGGTACTGACTGAGCTCTGTAACTCAGTTTGCAAGGGAATTGGGAGAAATGTGCTGGACACCAGTTTAATAATCAAGTGGATCTTGTAGTTCTTATTTGTCCTGGAGTGAGGAGTTGGCAGGATTTGAGTATTTTTAAATCTCATGGGGATAATACTATCAATTACCGCTAAAATATTTTCTTGATTTTTGTTCTTGTACAGTTGCTGATGACACCAGCAGTGGCAGAAATTGACAAGAATGGCATAAGTAGTGCCCCTGAACGTTCAGAATCTGTGAGCTGACCAGAAGCATGTGGGGTTTCTATGTGCTTTTCACGCCAATGACTGTGACATGTCTGTGGCAATACACACTGATAGCTGCCTGGGCTGTGTGTACAATGAGGCTACCTTCTAATGATGCACAGTGTTTGTGATCTTTGTAGGCCTGGGTACTTTGAGGCATATTTACTGATGCTGAAACTCTTTTGTACTGTACTTATGATCCCATGACTGAGTGTTGAGTGCAGATCATTGGTTCAGAGCATCAGCATTACAGCCACATCTGGTTGGACATTTTGGCTTTTCCACTTGGGAGTTCATGACCTTGGTCACATTCATCTCTGCACTTCACTTTCTCCCCCCGTGAGTGAGGATAGTAAACAAGCCAGGACTATGTCTGTGGTGAAGGTTGGATGTGTTACAGTATGTAATGTGTACAATGTAAATGCTCCAGAAGGTTCACGAGAGGTGAAATATCTTGTCTGAGATCTCATAGTTGAACACTTAGAGCTGCGTTCAAAGCCAGGATTCTGACATCCCACACCATTGCTCTCTACCTGGCACACAACTGTTTTGCCTAAAAACAGCCACTGTCTCTCAATCCTAACCAGTACTGAATTAATCAGACAAGGTGTCAAAGAAAGTTGCTGGTGACTGTATGATTCCACAATCAGTGGCCACTCTGCCAAAGTATGCAGGATTGTTCTCCAGAATGAATGGGTTGTCTGGCCCTTGGTCAACAGACAACTGGTCAAATGAGATAAACACCAGTCTACTGGGGAAGGGGCATGATCTATTATAAAATCTCTTGTTTTCTAAAACCTGTGAAACAATATCACCTGGCATTTTTATAAGTATAGGTGCCTGAAAATAGAAGGTTGCCAAGTCATCAGAATGCCTGTAGCATAGCTTTTAGAAAGATCTCTAGATGAAGTCTCAAAGGACTAAGTCACACGTTACATCAAAACAATATCGAGACTCATTCTTTTTTCAAGCTGCTTAGTGTACTTAATTATCTTGCAGTCTCTATCATTTTGTTACCCAATTTTCCTACCACTGTGTGTTGACAGACTGGCTACTCATTGAGTGCTTGAGATAAGCATTCACCATATTTTGTGCATGCTTATCTCTGGAAGTGATGGGTTGGGTGATAGGTAGAATTGATTCTCCTTCAAATAAGAGTTTTGGGTAACTCCCCTGTATAAAAGAAAATGCGTGTTTCTTTTCAAAACTGATTCCTAGACACACACATTCCTTTGAGTTGTTTCGGTAGTTATATGAATGGAAGCAACATGCCCTCAAGTACCAAACTAAGTATACATTTCAGGATATAGGGTAGAAGGAAAATATATTAAAAGCAAAAGTAGGTAGACTTCATTCTGTGAAATGGCTCCCTACACTTCACAACCATTGCAGATTACTCCAAAACTCTGAAACTAATAATTTTAGTGGTTCTTGATGAGGTCAAAACAGCATTAAAATAGACCTTGCAATATTTCCCCTGTGACTACATAATGAGGAGGTGAGAGGCTCAGGATATAAAGGAAGTAGTACATTTTTCTAAGGAAGATAAAGTTTGACTAGCAACCTGCTCGATAGAAGAATCAAATATGTAAATTAGAGTATAAAACAAATGTATAAAACACTTTTAAAACTGTGCATGGCTGTATGAAGAGGAGAATTTTTTTAATTGAAAATATTTTTTAAGAAAATTTTCCTAGCCCATTTGGAGGGGCAGCATTCAAAAGGTCAATGAACATACCTCTTAAGCAGCAATTCATATTTCCCATCCTAGATGAAAGTGGTGTGAAAGCGAGAACTTTTCTATGTGCTGCCAACCCTTAAAACCTCAGCCCACAGAGGGAGTGAGAGAAGAGAGGGCAAGATGTATATCACAACATGACCGTGGAAACAGCTTATCACAGAATTTTCAGACCAAATGTTCTCTATTCTCCAATATTCAGACATGCTGCTATTTAGACATGTATTTTTATGTGTACAAGTGTGTCATTTAAGAGTAAATATTTTGCTTCAAAAACTGAACCCCAGAACCACGTTATTATTCTCTGTTTTTGAAAACAAGTTGTAGGAGGGAAAATGACTTGTAACCCACCCAGTAAGTCAATAAATAGTGGTGATTTCAGAGTAAAAACAAACAAAGCTGACACATTGAGAAAAGAGATACTATTTTTTATGTGAAATGACATCCCATTCATTTCTACCATTCCTGAGTTACCAAATATTTCTCGAACAAATAATTTAAAATTTCATCCAGATTATATATATAAAAAAAGGAGCTCTGGTTGCACAATAGATAAGCTCTCAGCTGCTAACCCAAAGGTTGGTGGTTCCAACACACCAGGAGCTATACGGGAGAAAGACTTGGCGAATTGCTTCCATAAAGATTTCAGCTTAGAAAGTGCTATGAGGCAGTCCTACTCTGTCACTGGGGTCATTGTCAGTTAAAAATCTCCCTAATGGTAGTATGAACAACAACAGATTTAAAAACAGCACGAATGAATTCACTTTTAAAAGGTCAAATTTCCTGGAATAAGGAGTCTCTCCACACTAGAGCCCCAGGTCCAAAGGACACGCTGTAGTCCTGCCACTGCTTTCTTGATGGTATGACATCTCCAAGTCTCTGCTTGCTTCCTTTTCCTTTTATCTTTTTTAAAACAAAAGGTGTTAGAGGCCACAACCCAGGGAAACTCTCTTTACATTGGATTAGGAATGTGACCTGAGGAAGGGTGTTTTATTCAACCCTAATCCCCTTTAATTGCAGGAAGAATTTATGATTTATAGCACATAAGAATATTGCAAAATGGAAGACAAGCACATAAGAGTGGAAATCATGGACTAATCAAGTTCACACATATTTTGGGGGGGACACAATTCAATCCACCAAAAAAGTTAACAAACCTACTCTTCAAAATAAAAAATATAGAAGAAAAACGGAGGTCTCAGTAATCACAAAATCTACAGAAATGAAAGAAACGAAAAAAGAAATCCACAAACAAAAGGAATTAAGCAGAGTAGAGTAAGAGGAAGAAAGAAAACGTCAGCACTACAAAAAAAGCACTAGAAAATGACAGCAACAAACTCACAGCTATTAATAATCACAGTGAATGTAAATGGCTTAAATGCACCCCTAAAGAGACAGAGTGTGGCAGAATAGATTAAAAAAAAAAAAAACTGGAACCACCTATACACTGTCCACAAGAGACACACCTTAGACACAAAGACAAAAGTATATTAAAAATCAAAGGATGGAATAAGTATGTAGATATACAGAAATCAAGGAAACAGCAAACAAAAAAGAGTAGGAGTGACAATACTAATCTCAGGTAAAATAGACTTAAAACAAAATCCACCATAAAATACAAAGAATAACATTATGTAATAATTAAAGGGACAATCCACCATGAAGATCTATGCACTCAATGACAGGACACTAAAATACATAAAACACAGTCTAACAGCAGTGAAAAAGGAATTCAATGGTTCCACAATAAAAGTAGGAGACTTCAACATACCACTCTCCATAAGGAAGAACATCTAGAGAAAAACTCAACAAAGATACAGAAGATCTAAAGGTTATAATCAACCCACTTAACCTCATAGACATATGTGCAACACTCCACCCAACAGCAGGAAAGTACATGTTCTTTTCCAACACACATGGAACATTCTCCAGATTAGACCATATCTTAGGCCACAAAGTAACCATCAAGAAAAGCCAAAACATTGACATAATACAAAATATCTTCTCTGATCACAACACCACCAAAGTAGAACCTAATAACAGGAAGAGCAAGGAAAAAAAAAAAAAAAAACAATTACATGGAAAGGAATAACACTCTGCTTAAAAACCACAGGATAATAGAAGAAATCAAAGATGGAATAAGAAAATTCCCAGCATCAAACAAGAACGAAAATGCATCATACCAAAACTTTTGGGACACAGCAAGGGCTGTGCTCAGAGGTCAATTTATAGCAATAGGTGCACACATCAAAAAAGAAGGGACAAAATCAAAACATGAGCTACAACTTGAAGAAATAGAACAGCAAAAGAAGTCCACAACCACCAGAATAAAGGAAATAATAAAGATCAGAGCAGAAATAAATGAAATGTAGAATAGAAAAACAACAGAAACAATCTACAAAACCAAAAGTTGGTTCCTTGAATAGATCAAGAAAAATGGATAAACCACTGGCCAAACTGACCAAAGAAAAACAGAAGAGGAGAGAAATACCCCAAATATGAAATGAAATGGGGGACATTACAACTGACCCAACTGAAATAAAATGGATCTTAAAAGAGTATTTTGAAAAGCTATACTCCAACAAATTGGAAAATCTAGAGGCAATGGACAAATTTCTAGAAACACACTACCTGCCCAAACTAACACACACTGAAGATGAAAATCTGAACAGACCCACGACAAGAGATTGAAAACGTAATTTTTTTAAAAAAGAATACTGCTTACAATAATAAAACCCAAAAGTTCTGGAGGCGGAGCCAAGATGGCTGACTATGTAGAAGCTACCTCGGATCCCTCTTGCAACAAAGACTCAGAAAAACAAGTGAATCGATCACATATATGACAATCTACAAACCCTGACCATCAAACACAGATCTAAAGAGTTGACCTGAGTGACAGAGAATGAGAACCAACAACCACGGGGAAGCAGCGACTGTTTTTGGAACCTGGAGCCAGCGTCCCAGTCAGGAAACCTTGGCACCGGGCTTTGGACTGGGCACAGGGGAGTTAAGCACGGCATCCTGAGACGGCGCAAACACGGGATGCAGCCCTAGCCCCCAGAAGTGACCTCAGGGGTAGCCCAGCCAGTGCATGCAGGCAGCGCAGCAACGCAGCTGACAGGAGGAGAAGTCACAGGGAGGCAGCGACTGGTTCTGGAGCTGGGAGTGTGGCGTCCCAGCCGGGGAACCTTGGCGCTGGGCTTTGGACTGGGAGTGGAGGAACTGACCATGGCTTCTGAGACAGCACAAGCACGGGACGCGGGCCTGACCCTCTGGGGCAATCTCGACCCAGCCAACACACAGAGGCCACACACCTCGGGAATCTCAGATAAAACAGTCATCACCAAACAAGATAAGTAACTTTGTCTATATTCCAGGGTCCTACTCTCTCCTATTTATCTGAACCCTCCCCTCCCCTTCCTAGGCAGCTTCATTAACATTCGAATTTCCTGAGCCGGAGAGTGAACTGTGCTGCCGTTTTTTCTTTTTTTTTTTTTTGGCTTTTCCTAACCCATTCTCCTGGCCTGAGAGAAGCAGCTACAAAAAACCCAGGGACCAAAAATCCTTCCCTAATTGGACTAAAAATACAGAACCAGCTCCAGCCAAACATATGTGATGCACAGTCTTGGGCTTTCATCCCTACAGGGAACAAGGTGGCCATTATAATGCAAGGGAAATTCTGATAGGGATCTGAGTGTAATTGTTTTAGCGGATTACTGGAAAGACAAGTTTCCCAGGTCTGATATCTCTGCTTATTCAACAGAGGCCTCACTGACCCACAACAGGGAACTGAAGGCTGAAGCTCCCCCCAGACCACCTAGCCTCCTGCCTTAGGGGTCTAAGGAGGGTGACACCTACCAATCTGTAGAGGTACTTGCATTGGGGGCCTAAGGTACAGCTGCAGAGCCCACCCACCAAAGTGCTTTAGGAATAGAGACACACCTACCTCACTGGCACTTGGGGGAAGCCTGTCAGCATCCTGCCCCCCCGCCCCGGAGTGTGAATCCCTGCTGCTACAAGAATCTGGTGCACACAACTATCACCACTACTTCTCTAGGTGGATAGGTGACAGTCTGCACCACACACTTGATGACCCAAAATCAGATTCTACTCAAGAATAGTGAATGGACTCTTAGGCTTATATATCTGGTAACAGCCCAAACCAGCTGGTAATAGGATATAAGTGATTCAAGGGCTACAACAATCAAGACAGCACAATATAGTAGCCCATCTATGTATATTGAAACAAAACAAAACAAGACTCAGTGAGCAAATATAGAATAAATCACTACAATATCTTAGAGATGGCTTGGAGACAGCAGTCGATATCAAACCACGTAAAGAAGCAGACCATGATTGCTTCTGCAACTTCCCAAACTAAAGAATCAAAATCTTTCCCAAATGAAGATACAATCCTGGAATTGCCAGATGCAGAATATAAAAAACTAATTTACAGAATGCTTCGAGACATCAGGGATGACCTTGGAAATGAAATAAGGCAAACTACAGAAAGTGTCAAGGAAAACACTGATAAAGCAGTTGAAGAAATCAAAAAGATTATTGAAGAACATAGTGGAAAAATTAATAAGCTACAAGAATCCATAGAGAGAAAGCATTCAGAAATCCAAAAGATTAACAGTAAAATTACAGAATTAGACAACTCAATAGGAAGTCAGAGGAGCAGAATCGAGGAATTAGAATACAGGGTGGGGGATCCGGAGGACAAGGGAATTGACACCAATATAGCTGAAGAAAAATCAGATAAAAGAATAAAAAAAAAAAAAATGAAGAAACCCTAAGAATCACGTGGGACTCTATCAAGAAGAATAACTTGTGTGTGATTGGAGTTCCAGAACAGGGAGGGATAACAGAAAATACAGAAAGAATAGTTGAAGATCTGTTGGCAGAAAACTTCCCTGACATCATGAAAGACAAAAGGATATCTATCCAAGATGCTCATCGAACCCCATATAAGATTGATACAAAAAGAAAATCACCAAGACATATTATCATTAAACTTGCCAAAACCAAAGATAAAGAGAAAATTTTAAAAGCAGCCAGGGATAAAAGAAAGGTCTCCTACAAAGGAGAATCAATAAGAATAAGTTCAGACTACTCAACAGAAACCATGCAGGCAAGAAGGCAATGGGATGACATACATAGAGCACTAAAGGAGAAAAACTGCTAGCCAAGGATCATATATCCAGCAAAAATCTCTCTAAAATATGAATGCAAAATTAAAACATTTATAGATAAACACAAGCTTAGAGAATTTGCAAAAACCAAACCAAACCTACAAGAAATGCTAAAGGAAATTGGTCAGAAAACCAATAATATCAGATAGCAGCACAACACAAGGTCACAGAAAACAACATCCTGATATCAACTCAAACAGGGAAATCACAAAAACAAATTAAGATTAATTTTAAAAAGAAAAAAACGCTCAAAACAGAGAATCACTGAAGTCAATATGTAAAAGATAGCAATAATCAAAAAGAGGGACTAAAAACAGGAGGCATAGAACTGCCATATGGAGAGGGAAACAAGGCGATATAGGACAATACAAGTTAGGTTTTTACATAGAAAAATAGGGGTAAATATTAAGGTACCACAAAGAGGTATAGAAACTCCATAACTCAAAAAAAAAAAAAAACCAATAAAAACATAATGACTCAACAAACTTAAAGTCAACTACTACGAAAATGAGGAATACACAATTTACAAAGAAAAATGTCTCAGAACAAAAAAGTAAGTGGAAAAATGAAATTGTCAACAACACACATAAAAAGGCATCAAAATGACAGCCGTAAACACATACTTATCTATAATTACACTGAATGTAAATGGACTAAATGCACCAACAAAGACACAGAGAGTCTCAGACTGGATAAAGAAACACGATCCATCTATATGCTGCCTACAAGAGACACACCTTAGACTTAGACACACAAACAAACTAAAACTCAAAGGATGGAAAAAAATATATCAAGCAAAGAACAAGCAAAAAAGAGCAGGAGTAGCAATATTAATTTCTCACAAAATAGACTTTAAGGTTAAATCCACCACAAAGGATGAAGAAGGACACTATATAATGATTAAAGGGACAATAGACCAGGAAGATATAAGCATATTAAATATTTATGCACCCAATGACAGGGCTGCAAGATACATAAAACAAACTTTAACAGAACTGAAAAGTGAGATAGACACCTCCACAATTATAGTAGGAGACTTCAACACACCACTTTCAAAGAAGGATAGGACTTCCAGTAAGAAGCTCAATAGAGACACGGAAGACCTAATTGTTACAATCAACCAACTTAACCTCATAGATTTATACAGAACACTCCATCCAACAGCTGCAAAGTATACTTTTTTTTTTCTAGCACACATGGAACATTCTCTAGAATAGACCACATATTAGGTCATAAAACAAACATTTGCAGAATCCAAAACATCAAAATATTACAAAGCATCTTCTCAGACCACAAGGCCATAAAAGTGGAAATCAATAACGGAAAAATTAGGGGAAAAAAAATCAAATACTTGGAAACTGAACAATACCCTGCTGAAAAAGGACTGGGTTATAATAGACAATAAGAAGGGGATAAAGAAATTCTAGAATGCAACAAGAATGAAAACACTTCTATCAAAATCTCTGGGACACAGCAAAAGCAGTGCTCAGAGGTCAATTTATATCGATAAATGCACACATACATAAAGAAGAAAGAGCCAAAATCAGAGAACTGTCCCTACAACTTGAACAAATAGAAAGTGAGCAACAAAAGAATCCATCAGGCACCAGAAGAAAACAAATAATAAAAATTAGAGCTGAACTAAATGAATCAGACAGCAGAAAATCAATTGAAAGAGTTAACAAAGCCAAAAGCTGGTTCTTTGAAAAAATTAACAAAATTGATAAACCATTGGCTAGACTGACTAAAGAAATACAGGAAACAACCCGAAGAAGAAACGAGATGGGCCACATCACAACGGACCCAACTGAAATTAAAAGAATCATATCAGATTATTACGAAAAATTGTACTCTAACAAATTTGCAAACCTAGAAGAAATGGATGAATTCCTGGAAAAACACTACCTACCTAAACTAACACAATCAGAAGTCGAACAACTAAATAGACCCAGATCAAAAAAAGAGATTGAAAAGGTAATCAAAAAACTCCCAACAAAAAAAAAACCCTGGCCCAGACGTCTTTACTACAGAGTTCTACCAAACTTTCAGAGAAGAGTTAACACCACTACTACTAAAGGTATTTCAAAGCATAGAAAATGACAGAATACTACCTAACTCATTCTATGAAGCCACCATTTCCCTGATACCAAAACCAGGTAAAGACATCACAAAAAAAGAAAATTACAGACCTATATCCCTCATGAACATTGATGCAAAAATCCTCAACAAAATTCTAGCCAATAGAATTCCACAACATATCAAAAAAATAATCCACCACGACCAAGTGGGATTTATACCAGGGGTGCAAGGTTGGTTTAATATTAGAAAAACCATTAATGTAATCCACCATATAAATAAAACAAAAGACAAAAACCACATGATCTTATCAATTGCTGCAGAAAATGCATTTGACAAAGTCCAACACCCATTTATGATAAAAACTCTCAGCAAAATAGAATTGAAGGAAAATTCCTCAACATAATTTTTTTTTTTTTTTATACAAAGCCAACAGCCAACATCACTCTAAATGGAGAGACCCTGAAAGCATTTCCCTTGAGAACGGGAACCAGACAAGGATGCCCTTTATCACCACTCTTATTCAGCATTGTGCTAGAGGTCCTAGCCAGAGCAATTAGGCTAGACAAAAAAATAAAGGGCATCAGGATTGGCAAGGAGAAAGTAAAATTATCTCTATTTGCAGACGACATGATCTTATACATAGAAAACCCTAAGAAAGCCTCCAGAAAACTACTGAAACTAATAGAAGACTTTGGCAGAGTCTTGGGTTATAAGATAAACATACAAAAATCACTTGGATTCCTCTACATCAACAAAAAGAACATCGTAGAGGAAATCATCAAATCAATACCATTCACAATAGCCCCCAAGAAGATAAAATACTTAGGAATAAATCTTACCAAAGATGTAAAAGACCTACACAAAGAAAACTACAACGTACTAGTGCAAGAAACTAAAAAGGACCTACATAAGTGGAAAAACATACCTTGCTCATGGTTAGGAAGGCTTAACATAGTAAAAACGTCTATTCTACCAAAAGCCATCTATACATACAATGCACTTCTGATCCAAATTCCAATGACATTTTTTAATGTGATGGAGAAACAAATCACCAACTTCATATGGAAGGGAAAGAAGCCCCGGATAAGTAAAGCATTACTGAAAAAGAAGAAGAAAGTAGGAGGCCTCACTCTACCTGATTTTAGAACATATTATACAGCCACAGTAGTCAAAACATCCTGGTACTGGTACAACAACAGGCACATAGACCAATGGAACAGAATTGAGAACCCAGATATAAATCCATCCACATATGAGCAGCTGATATTTGACAAAGGCCCAGTGTCAGTTAATTGGAGAAAAGATAGTCTTTTTAACAAATGGTGCTGGCATAACTGGATATCCATTTGGAAAAAAAGGAAACAGGACCCATACCTCACACCACGCACAAAAACTAACTCCAGGTGAATCAAAGACCTAAACATAAAGACTAAAATAATAAAGACCATGGAAGAAAAAATAGGGACAACGTTTGGAGCCTTAATACAAGGCATAAGCAGAATACAAAACACTACTAAAAATGATGAAGAGAAACCAGATAACTGGGAGCTCCTAAAGATCAAACACCTATGCTCATCTAAAGACTTCACCGAACGAGTAAAAAGACCACCTACAGATTGGGAAAGAATTTTCAGCTATGACATCTCCGACCAGCGCCTGATCTCTAAAATCTATATGATTCTGTTAAAACTCAACCACAAAAAGACAAACAACCCAATCAAGAAGTGGGCAAAGGATATGAACACACACTTCACTAAAGAAGATATTCAGGCAGCTAACAGATACATGAGAAAATGCTCTTGATCATTAGCCATTAGAGAAATGCAAATTAAAACTACGATGAGATTCCATCTCACTCCAACAAGGCTGGCATTAATCCAAAAAACACAAAATAATAAATGTTGGAGAGGCTGCAGAGAGATTGGAGCGCTTATACACTGCTGGTGGGAATTGAAAATGGTACAACCACTTTGGAAATCTATCTGGGGTGTTCTTAAAAAGTTAGAAATGGAACTACCATATAACCGAGAAATCCCACTCCTCGGAATATATCCTAGAGAAATAAGAACCTTTACACGAACAGATATATGCACACCCGTGTTTATTGCAGCTCTGTTTACAATAGCAAAAAGCTGGAAGCAACCAAGGCTTCCATCAATGGATGAATGGTTAAATAAATTATGATGTATTCACACAATGGAATACTATGCATCGATAAAGAACAGTGACCAATCTGTGAAACATTTCATAACATGGAGGAACCTGGAAGGTATTATGCTGAGTGAAATTAGTCAGAGGCAAAAGGACAAATATTGTATAAGACCACTATTATAAGATCTTGAGAAATAGTATAAACTGAGAGGAACACATACTTCTGTGGTTACGGGGCGGGGAGGGAGGGAGGCTGGGAGAGGGTTATTTACTGATTAGTTAGCAGATAAGAACTACTTTAGGTGAAGGGAAGGACAGTACTCAATACACAGAAGGTCATCTCAACTGGACTGGACCAAAAGCAAAGAGGTTTCCGGGATAAACTGAATGCTTCAAAGGTCAGTGGAGTAAGGGGTGGGGGGGTGGTTTGGGGACTATGGCTTAAGGGGACTTCTAAGTCAATTGGCAAAATAATTCTATTATGAAAACATTCTGTATCCCACTTAGAAGTGTGGCGTCTGGGGTCTTAAATGCTAACAAGTGGCCATCTAAGATGCATCAATTGGTCTCAACCCACCTGGATCAAAGGAGAATGAAGAACACCAAGGTCACACAATAACTAAGAGCCCAAGAGACAGAAAGGGCCACATGGACCAGAGACTTACATCATCCTGAGACCAGAAGAACTAGATGGTGCCCGGCCACAACCGATGACTGCCCTGACAGGGAGCACAACAGAGAACCCCTGAGGGAGCAGGAGAATGGTGGGATGCAGACCCCAAAGTCTCATAAAAAGACCAGACTTAATGGTCTGACTGAGACTAGAAGAATCCCAGCGGTCATGGTCCCCAAACCTGCTGTTGGCCCAGGACAGGAACCATTCCTGAAGACAACTCATCAGACATGGAAGGGACTGGACAATGGGTTGGAGAGAGATGCTGATAAAGAGTGAGCTACTTGTATCAGGTGGACACTTGAGACTGTGTTGGCATCTCCTGTCTGGAGTGGAGATAGGAGGGTAGAGAGGGTTAGAAACTGGCAAAATCGTCACAAAAGGAGAGACTGGAAGGAGGGAGCGGGCTGACTCATTAGGGGGAGAGTAAGTGGGAGTATGGAGTAAGGTGTATATAAGCTTATATGTGACAGACTGACTTGATTTGTGAACTTTCACTTAAAGCACAATAAAAAGTATTTTTTTAAAAAAAGAATGTTCATACAGCATTATTCATAATTGCCTCAAGCAGGAAGATTTCCAATTTCCATCAGTGTATGCTAGATAATTTGTAGTGCATTAATACAATGAAATAATAAACCACATTGAGAAATAAGTTCGACATACAACAATACGAATGACCCTCAGAAATACAATGTTGAGTGAAAGGAGCTAGATGCAAATGAGTTCAGACTGAAAATTCCATTTATTTTAAATTCAAAAACTAGTAAAACTAATCTACAGTGTTAGAATCAGGATTGTGGTTTTCTTGGCAGGGGGTCTGGTGAATGAGAGGGGTGCAAAGAGGGTTTATGGTGTGCTGGTAACATTTAATTTCTTGATCTGGGTGCTGGTATCACAATGTGTTTTATTTGTGAAATTTATTTGAGCTAACATTTATGATTTATGTATATTTGTGTATGTTTGCTATGTTATGCTTTAATAAAAATTTTTACTGAAAAAAAAAAAGTTCTGGCCCAGATGGTGTCATTAGATTATTCTACCAAACATTCAGAGAAGAGCTTACATCAGTACTTCTTGAACTATTTCAAAACATATAAAAGGAAGGGTTACTGCCAAATTCATTCTATAAACCCAGCATAATTCCGATACCAAAAGCAGTCAAAGACGGCACAGAGAAAAGAAAGTTACAGACCAATATCTCTCATGAATATAGATGCTAAAATTCTCAAAAAAATCTAGCCAATAGAATTCAGCATCATATGAAATATAATAATAAGAATACACCATGACCAAGTTGGATTCATACAAAATAGTTCAACATTAGAAAACCAATGAACATAATATACCACACAAATGAAAGAATCACATGATCATCTCAATTGACACAGAAAAGGCATTTGACAAAGTCCAACACCATTCCTAAAAAATGCTTTCCATAAAATATGTATAGAAGGAACATTTCTCAACACAATAAAGGGCATGTATATAAAAGCAGCATTCAACATCATTCTTGTTGGAGAGAGGTTGAAAACATTCCCCTTGAGAATAGGAACAAGGCAAGGATGCCCTTTATCACCACTCCTATTTAACATTGTGCTGGAAATTCTATCTAGAGCAATGAGGGAAGAAAAAGAAATAAAGGGCATCCATACTGGTAATGAAGAAGTAAAACTGTCCTTATTTATAGCATAGTAGTTAAGTGCTACGGCTGCTAATCAAAGAGTCAGCAGTTCGAATCCACCAGGCGCTCCTTGGAAACTCTGAGGGGAAGTTCTACTCTGTCCTATAGGGTCGCTATGAGTCGGAATCGACCGAAGGCACTGGGTTTTTTTTGTTGTTGTTTTTTGGTATGATACTGTACATAGAGAACCAAAAAGACTACAGGAAAAATCTACTGGAACTAATAGAAAGATTCAGATGAGTAGCAGGATACAAGTTGAACATAAAAAAATCAGTTGGATTCTTATTCAGCAGTAAAGAGAACTATGAAAAGGAAATCAGGAAAACAATACCATTTATAATATCCCCTAAGAAACTATACTTCTTAGGAATAAATCAAATCAGGAATGTAAAAGACCGATACAAAGAAAACTAGAAAGCACTACTGCAAGAAACCAAAAGAGACCTACATACATGGAAAAACATACCATACTCGTGGATAGACTGAACATTGTGAAAATGTCAGTTTTACCCAAAGCAGTCTACAAATACAACGCAATCCCAATCCAAATACCAACAGCATTCTTTAAAGAGGTAGAAAAATTAATCGTTTACTTTCTATGGAAAGGGAAGAGACCCCAGATAAGTAAAGCACTATTGAAGAAGAATTAAGTATGAGAACTCCCACTACCTTAGTCAAAATAGCCCGGTACTGGTACAATGAAAGATACACTGACCAGTGGAACAGAAATTCAGAACCCAGATGTAAATCCATCCACCTAAGGCCATCTGAACTCCTACAAAGGCCCAAAGTCCCTCAAATGGGGGAAAATAAAAACAATCTTTTTTTTTTTTTTTTTTTTTTACTGGTGCTGATAAAACTGCTTGTCCATCTGCAAAAAAAATAAAAAAAGACCCATAGCTCACACCATACTGAAAAACTAATTCAAAATTGATAAAGACCTAAATATAAATCCAAAAACTATAAAGATCATAGGGGAAAAACTAGGGTCAACACTAGAGGTCCTAATACACGGCTGAAAGAGGATACAAATCATAATGAAAAATATACAAACACCAGAAGATTAGCTAGATAACTGGGACCTACTAAAAAGCAAACACTTATGCTCATCAAAAGACTTCACAAAAGAGTGAAAAGGAAACCTACAGACTGGGAAAAATTGTTTGGCTATGACAAAACTGACAAAGCTCTAATCTCTAAAATATATAGGAATACCCAACACCTCAACAACAAAAAGACAAACAATCCAATTATAAAACGGGCGAAGGCTATGAACAGACACCTCACCAAAGAAGACATTCAGGTGGCTAACAGACACATGAGGAAATGCTCTCGATCACTGGCCATTAGAGAAATGCAAATCAAAACCACAATGAGATCCCATCTCACCAGGTTTACTGGCATGCATCAGAAAAAAAAAAAAAAGAAAAGAACAATTGGAGGGGCTGCAGGGAGACTGGAACTCTTATGCACTACTGGTGAGAATGCAAAATGGTACAAAAATTTGGAAAATGAAATGGCACTTCCTTTGAAACCAGAAATAGAAATATTGTATGATCCAGCAATCACACCCCTGGGAATATATCCTAAAGAAATAAGAGATGTCCCATGAAGAGGCATATACACACCCATTTTCATTGCAGCATTATTCACATTAGTAAAGACATGGAAAAGACCTAAGTGCCTGCCTCACCAACAGATGAATGGATAAACAAACTATAGTGCATACACACAATGGGATACTACACAATGAGAAGGAAAAATGATGAATCTGGGAAACATCTCACGACATGGATGAATCCTGTGGGCATTATGCTGAATTAAATGAGTCAATCACAAAAGGACAAATACTGTATACCCCTATCATAAAAAACATATGAAAATGTTTACACACAAAAAGAAATAATCTTTGATGATTACGAGGGCAGGGAGAGATGAGGACTGAAAAACACTTAATAGACAATAGTAAGTGCTAACTTTGGAGAAGGGTGAGACCATATGCAATATTGGGGAAGCCAGCACAGCTTGTACAAGGCAAGGTCATGGAAGCTCCATAGACACATCCCAAGTCCCAGAGTGATCAAATACTGGGAGGAGGGCTGGGACCATGGTTTAGGGGAACATCTTCCTCAACTGGCATAATGTAGTTTACGAAAAAAATATTCTACATCCTACTTTGGTGAGTAGCGTCTTGGTCTTAAAAGCTTGTGAGCAGCCATCTAAGAAACTCCAGGGGTCTCCCTCCATCTGGAACATGGGAGAATGAAGAAAAACAAAGAGAGATTATTCCAAAGGAATAATGGACCACATCTACCACAGCCTGCACCAGACTGAGTCTAGCACAACGAGATGGTGCTGGGCTACCACCACTAACTGCTCTGAAAGGAAGTACAATAGAGATTCGTGGACCGAACTGAAGAGAAATGTAGAGCAAAATTCTATTTCACACACACACACACAAAATGATGATCAGAAGTAGTGGTCTAACAAAGACTGGAGAAACCCCGAGAATATGGCCACTGGACACCATTTTAACTCAGTACAGTAGACACCTCTGAGGTTCACCCTTCAGCCAAAGATTAGACAGGCCCATAAAACAAAACAAGACTAAATGGGCATCCCAGCCCAGAGCAAGGACGAGAAGGCAGGAGAGGACAGGAAAGATGATAACGGGGAACCCTAGGTCAAGAAATGGAGAGTGTTGACATCCCTTGACTTTGACAACCAATGTCACAAAACAATGTTTGTATTGATTGCTCCACTAGAAACTAATTGACTCTGTAAATCTTTATCTGAAGCTCAGAATAAATAAATATGTGTTCATTTTGACACCCAATCCCAAACACTCTTATGGTCTCTTTTGAAAACTAGCTTTAAGAAGGGAAGTGACCTGCATTCAAAAACAGAACAAGGGGAGGCGGAGCCAAGATGGCGGACTAGGCAGACACTACCTCGGATCCCTCTTACAACAAAGACACGGAAAAACAAGTGAATCGATCACATACATAACAATCTACGAACCCTGAACAACAAACACAGATTTAGAGACGGAGAACGAACTAATACGGGGAAGCAGCGATTGTTTCCAGAGCCTGGACCCAGCGTAACAGTCAGGTACGGCACAAGCACAGACAGCTGCTCCACCCCCCTGAATTAACCCCGGGAGCGGGACCAGCCGGTTCCACGGGCGGCGTGGGATGCAGCCGGTAGGAGAAGTCCCCAGGAGGCAGTGACTGGTCTTGGAGCAGAAAGAGCAGCGTCCAAGCCGGGGAACCGTCCCGCAGGGATTTGGACCGGACGCAGGTACGGCATAAACACGGAGAGTTGCTCCACCCCCCTGAACTAACCCCGGGAAGGGGACCAGCCGGGTCGCGCGGGCGGCGTGGGATGCAGCCAGTAGGAGAAGTCCCCGGGAGGCAGCGACTGGTATTGGAGCAGGGAGAACAGCATCCCAGCCAGGACACTTGGTTACGGAACAAGCACGGGGACCTGCTCCACCCATCTGAACTAACCCCGGGAGGAGGCCCAACTGGTTCTCGGAGGCGGCACGGCCACGCCGCTGGAGGGACGAGAAGTCCCCGGGAGGCAGCGACTGATTTTAGAGTCGAGAGTGCACCGTCCCAGTAGGGGAGCCTTGACGCTGGGCGTGGGGCTGGAAGCGGAGGATCTGACCGTGACTCCAGCAGGCCAGACCCCCTGGGGGCAATCTCCACACAGCCAGCACACACAGGTGACGCGTCCGCGGGAATCTCAGATATAATAGTCATTCCAAGCAAGACAAGCAACTCTGGCTATATTCTGAGGTGCTACTCTCCTATCTCTCTGTTCCCTCCCCCACCCTCCCCAGGCGGCTTCATTAACATCTGAATAGCCTGAGCCAGAGGGAGAACTCTGATAGGGATCTGACTGCATTTTTTTTTTAGCGGATTTTCTGGAAAAACTAGTTTCCCAGTGATGGCTCGGAGACAACAATCCATATCAAACCACTTAAAGAAGCAGACCATGACAGCTTCTCCAACCCCCCAAACAAAAGATACAATCTTGGAATTATCAGATACAGAATATAAAAAACTAATTTATAGAATGCTTAATGATATCACAAATGAAATTAGGATAACTGCAGAAAAAGCCAAGGAACACACCGATAAAACTGTTGAAGAACTCAAAAAGATTATTCAAGAACATCCTGGAAAATTAATAAGTTGCAAGAATCCATAGAGAGACAACATGTACAAATCCAAAAGATTAACAATAAAATAACAGAATTAGACAACGCACTAGGAAGTCAGAGGAGCAGACTCGAGCAATTAGAATGCAGACTGGGACATCTGGAGGACCAGGGAATCAACACCAACATAGCTGAAAAAAAATCAGATAAAAGAATTTAAAAAAATGAAGAAACCCTAAGAATTATGTGGGACTCTATCAAGAAGGATAACCTGCGGGTGATTGGAGTCCCAGAACAGAGAGGGAGGACAGAAAACACAGAGAAAATAGTTGAAGAACTCCTGACACAAAACTTCCCTGACATCATGAAAGACGAAAGGATAGCTATCCAAGATGCTCATCGAACCCCATTTAAGATTGATACAAAAAGTAAAACACCAAGACATATTATCATCAAACTCACCAAAACCAAAGATAAACAGAAAATTTTAAAAGCAGCCAGGGAGAAAAGAAAGGTTTCCTTCAAGGGAGAATCAATAAGAATAAGTTCAGACTACTCAGCAGAAGCCATGCAGGCAAGAAGGGAATGCGACGACATATACAGAACACTGAAGGAGAAAAACTGCCAACCAAGGATCATATATCCAGCAAAACTCTCTCTGAAATATGAAGGCGAAATTAAGATATTTACAGACAAACACAAGTTTAGAGAATTTGCAAAAACCAAACCAAAGCTACAAGAAATACTAAAGGATATTGTTCGGTCAGAGAACCAATAATATCAGATATCAGCACAACACAAGGTCACAAAACAGAACGTCCTGATATCAACTCAAATAGGGAAATCACAAAAACAAACAAATTAAGATTAATTAAAAAAAAATACACATAACAGGGAATCATGGAAGTCAATAGGTAAAAGATCACAATAATCAAAAAGAGGGACTAAATACAGGAGACATTGAACTGCCATATGGAGAGTGATACAAGGCGATATAGAACAATACAAGTTAGGTTTTTACTTAGAAAAATAGGGGTAAATAATAAGGTAACTACAAAAAGGTATAACAACTCTATAACTCAAGATAAAAACCAAGAAAAACGTAACGACTCAACTAACATAAAGTCAAGCACTATGAAAATGAGGATCTCACAATTTACTAAGAAAAACGCCTCAGCACAAAAAAGTATGTGGAAAAATGAAATTGTCAACAACACACATAAAAAGGCATCAAAATGACAGCACTAAAAACTTATTTATCTATAATTACCCTGAATGTAAATGGACTAAATGCACCAGTAAAGAGACAGAGAGTCACAGACTGGATAAAGAAACACGATCCATCTATATGCTGCCTACAAGAGACACACCTTAGACTTAGAGACACAAACAAACTAAAACTCAAAGGATGGAAAAAAGTATATCAAGCAAACGATAAGCAAAAAAGAAGAGGAGTAGCAGTATTAATTTCTGACAAAATAGACTTTAGACTTAAATCCACCACAAAGGATAAAGAAGGACACTATATAATGATAAAAGGGACAATTGATCAGGAAGACATAACCATATTAAATATTTATGCACCCAATGACAGGGCTGCAAGATACATAAATCAAATTTTAACAGAATTGAAAAGCGAGATAGATACCTCCACAATTATAGTAGGAGACTTCAACACACCACTTTCGGAGAAGGACAGGACATCCAGTAAGAAGCTCAACAGAGACACGGAAGATCTAATTACAACAATCAACCAACTTGACCTCATTGACTTATACAGAACTCTCCACCCAGCTGCTGCAAAATATACTTTTTTTTCTAGCACACATGGAACATTCTCTAGAATAGACCACATATTAGGTCATAAAACAAACCTTTGCAGAGTCCAAAACATCGAAATATTACAAAGCATCTTCTCAGACCACAAGGCAATAAAACTAGAGATCAATAACAGAAAAACTAGGGAAAAGAAATCAAATACTTGGAAAATGAACAATACCCTCCTGAAAAAAGACTGGGTTATAGAAGACATCAAGGAGGGAATAAGGAAATTCATAGAAAGCAACGAGAATGAAAATACTTCCTATCAAAACCTCTGGGACACAGCAAAAGCAGTGCTCAGAGGCCAATTTATATCAATAAATGCACACATAGAAAAAGAAGAAAGAGCCAAAATCCGAGAACTGTCCCTACAACTTAAACAAATAGAAACTGAGCAACAAAAGAATCCATCAGGCACCAGAAGAAAACAAATAATAAAAATTAGAGCTGAACTAAATGAATTAGAGAACAGAAAAACAATCAAAAGAATTAACAAAGCCAAAAGCTGGTTCTTTGAAAAAATTAACAAAATTGATAAACCATTGGCTAGACTGACTAAAGAAATACAGGAAAGGAAACAAATAACCTGAATAAGAAACGAGAAGGACCACATCACAACAGAACCAAATGAAATGAAAAGAATCATTTCAGATTATTATGAAAAATTGTACTCTAACAAATTTGAAAACCTAGAAGAAATGGATGAATTCCTGGAAAAACACTACCTACCTAAACTAACACATTCAGAAGTAGAACAACTAAATAGACCCATAACAAAAAAAGAGATTGAAACGGTAATCAAAAAACTCCCAACAAAAAAGAGCCCGGGCCCAGACGGCTTCACTGCAGAGTTCTACCAAACTTTCAGAGAAGAGTTAACACCACTACTACTAAAGGTATTCCAAAGCATAGACAATGACGGAATACTACCCAACTCATTCTATGAAGCCCCCATCTCCCTGATACCAAAACCAGGTAAAGACATTACAAAAAAAAGAAAATTATAGACCTATATCCCTCATGAACATTGATGCAAAAATCCTCAACAAAATTCTAGCCAATAGAATCCAACAACACATCCAAGAAATAATTCACCCTGATCAAGTAGGATTTATACCAGGTATGCAAGGCTGGTTTAACATCAGAAAAACCATTAATGTAATCCATCACATAAATAAAACAAAAGATAAAAACCACATGATCTTATCAATTGATGCAGAAAAGGCATTTGACAAAGTCCAACACCCATTCATGATAAAAACTCTTACCAAAATAGGAATTGAAGGAAAATTCCTCAACATAATAAAGGGCATCTATGCAAAGCCAACAGCCAATATCACTCTAAATGGAGAGAACCTGAAAGCATTTCCCTTGAGAACAGGAACCAGACAAGGATGCCCTTCATCACCGCTCTTATTCAACATCGTGTTGGAAGTCTTAGCCATGGCAATTAGGCTAGACAAAGAAATAAAAGGTATCCGGATTGGCAAGGAAGAAGTAAAGTTATCACTATTTGCAGATGACATGATTATATACACAGAAAACCCTAAGGAATCCTCCAGAAAACTACTGAAACTAATAGAAGAGTTTGGCAGAGTCTCAGGTTATAAAATAAACATACAAAAATCACTTGGATTCCTCTACATCAACAAAAAGAACACCGAAGAGGAAATAACCAAATCAATACCATTCACAGTAGCCCCCAAGAAGATAAGATACTTAGGAATAAATCTTACCAAAGATGTAAAAGACCTATACAAAGAAAACTACAAAGCTCTACTACAAGAAATTCAAAAGGACATACTTAAGTGGAAAAACATACCCTGCTCATGGATAGGAAGACTTAACATAGTAAAAATGTCTATTCTACCAAAAGCCATCTATACATTTAACGCACTTCCGATCCAAATTCCAATGTCATATTTTAAGGGGATAGAGAAACAAATCACCAATTTCATATGGAAGGGAAAGAAGCCCCGGATAAGCAAAGCACTACTGAAAAAGAAGAAGAAAGTGGGAGGCCTCACCTTACCCGACTTCAGAACCTATTATACAGCCACAGTAGTCAAAACAGCCTGGTATTGGTACAACAACAGACACATAGACCAATGGAACAGAATTGAGAACCCAGACATAGATCCATCCACGTATGAGCAGCTGATATTTGACAAAGGACCAGTGTCAATTAACTGGGGAAAAGATAGCCTTTTTAACAAATGGTGCTGGCATAACTGGATATCCATTTGCAAAAACATGAAACAGGACCCATACCTCACACCATGCACAAAAACTAACTCCAAGTGGATCAAAGACCTAAACATAAAGACTAAAACGATAAAGATCATGGCAGAAAAAATTGGGACAACCCTAGGAACCCTAATACAAGGTATAAACAGAATACAAAACATTACCAAAAATGATGAAGAGAAACCCGATAACTGGGAGCTCCTAAAAATCAAACACCTATGCTCATCTAAAGACTTCTCCAAAAGAGTAAAAAGACCACCTACAGACTGGGAAAGAATTTTCAGCTATGACATCTCCGACCAGCACCTGCTCTCTAAAATCTACGTGATTCTGTCAAAACTCAACCACAAAAAGTCAAACAACCCAATCAAGAAGTGGGCAAAGGATATGAACACACATTTCACTAAAGAAGATATTCAGGCAGCCAACAGATACATGAGAAAATGCTCTCGATCGTTAGCCATTAGAGAAATGCAAATTAAAACTACGATGAGATTCCATCTCACACCAGCAAGGCTGGCATTAATCCAAAAAACACAAAATAATAAATGTTGGAGAGGCTGCGGAGAGATTGGAACTCTCATACACTGCTGGTGGGAATTGAAAATGGTACAACCACTTTGGAAATCTATCTGGCGTTATCTTAAACAGTTAGAAATAGAACTACCATACAACCCAGAAATTCCACTCCTAGGAATATACCCTAGAGATACAAGAGCCTTCATACAAACAGATATATGCACACCCATGTTTATTGCAGCTCTGTTTACAATAGCAAAAAGTTGGAAGCAACCAAGGTGTCCATCAACGGATGAATGGGTAAATAAATTGTGGTATATTCACACAATGGAATACTACGCATCGATAAAGAACAGTGACGAATCTCTGAAACATTTCATAACATGGAGGAACCTGGAAGGCATTATGCTGAGCGAAATTAGTCAGAGGCAAAAGGACAAATATTGTATAAGACCACTATTATAAAATCTTGAGAAATAGTAAACCTGAGAAGAACACATACTTTTGTGGTTACGAGGGGGGGAGGGAGGGAGGGTGGGAGAGGGTTTTTTATTGATTAATCAGTAGATAAGAACTGCTTTAGGTGAAGGGAAAGACAACACTCAATACATGGAAGGTCAGCTCAATTGGACTGGACCAAAAGCAAAGAAGTTTCCGGGATAAAATGAATGCTTCAAAGGTCAGCGGAGCAGGGGCGGGGGTCTGGGGAACATGGTTTGAGGGGACTTCTAAGTCAATTGGCAAAATAATTCTATTATGAAAACATTCTGCATCCCACTTTGAAATGTGGCGTCTGGGGTCTTAAATGCTAACAAGCGGCCATCTAAGATGCATCCATTGGTCTCAACCCACCTGGAGCAAAGGAAAATGAAGAACACCAAGGTCACACGATAACTAAGAGCCCAAGAGACAGAAAGGGCCACAGGAACCAGAGACCTACATCATCCTGAGACCAGAAGAACTAGTTGGTGCCCGGCCACAATCGATGACTGCCCTGACAGGGAGCACAGCAGAGGACCCCTGAGGGAGCAGGAGATCAGTGGGATGCAGACCCCAAATTCTCATAAAAAGACCAAACTTAATGGTCTGACTGAGACTGGAGGAATCCCGGTGGCCATGCTCCCCAGACCTTCTGTTGACACAGGACAGGAACCATCCCCGAAGACAACTCATCAGAAATGAAAGGGACTGGTCAGCGGGTGGGAGAGAGACGCTGATGAAGAGTGAGCTAATTATATCAGGTGGACACTTGAGATTGTGTTGGCAACTCTTGTCTGGAGGGGGGATGGGAGGATAGAGAGAGAGGGAAGCAGGCAAAATTGTCAAGAAAGGAGAGACTGAAAGGGCTGACTCAAGAGGGGGAGAGCAAGTGGGAGTAGGGAGTGAGATGTATGTAAACTTATATGTGACAGACTGATTGGATTTGTAAATGTTCACTTGAAGCTTAATAAAAGTTATTAAAAAAAAAAACAGAACAAGCGACAATTTTAAATAAAGTTGAGAGAGCTTACATGTTTAAAACAAATAGGCACCATTCATACCAGGCTACAGTACAGATGTATATCATTGCTGGCTCATCCCAAATTCCTAATCAATCAAATAGGCCACTGATGAAGTATAAAATGTGCATTAATAAAAATGGTGCCACACTTTCTTCAGCAATCACCCATATGGGGGCCCTCGTTGAATGGGTGTGGGAAGGAACAGGCACTAGTCTATATTCTGAAACGGAAAATTTTAAAGGCCTTTGACTTGACAGTAAGATTATATATATATACATATATTGAGCAATACAACAAAACTGGAAAATAGGTTCACACCTCTGAATGTCAAAATGGAGGAGAAAAGGAAAATGATTACCAACGATGTGAAGAAAAATGCAGGCATCTCACTGAAGGAGCAGCATTCTGAAGGCAATCTTGAACAGCAGTTTCAGCTTCGCATTTCTGGAGAACAGTTGGAATGAAGCAGAGGGCTTTCCTTTGTGCTTCCATCTGAGTGGCCACAATAGATGGAGAGTAAACGAATCAATAGAGGTAAAGCCCTAAAAAGTTCCTGTCACGGTGTCAGTGACATACAAGTGCTCAGTTAATAAATCTGAAAGCATGTGCAAACACTTAACAGCTGTTACCTCCAGAGGTAGAAGTTGGAAAGCTGTGGAACAGGAGGAAGGAAACCCAGATTTCCATACCCTTGTTAAGTGTTTTTTAAATTTTGTCTAAAATGTTGTACAAGTACATTATTCTTGTGGTTATTATCAAACCCCACCACCGCCAAATACTGGCATAAAACAAAAAGTTTCCTCATGGTTCAGAATGTTAGGGATTCAGGCAGAGTTCTGGGAGGACGGTGCATTTCTTTTTTTTGGTCTCTGGGCCCCAGCAAAACCTCCTGGCTGGGGTTGACTTGACAGTTAGGGGATGGAATTATCTGGACAAGACGTTTCTCATGTCTGTCAACTGCCTGTTGGCTTGAGGACTTACATGAGAAATCTCCATGTGGCCTGGGCTTCCTTGCAGGAGGGAAGTCAGGGCATTTGGACCTGTCACAGGGTGGTTGCGGCTCCACAGGCAAATGACCCCAATGAACAAGGCAGAGGCTCATAACCTCTCCAAGCCTAACCATGAAAGTTACACAGGCCACTTCCAAGACTTTCTGTTAGTGACAAGTGAGCACTAGTGTCAGTCCTGGTTACGAAGGAGAGGTGTAAACCCCACCTCTTTATGGGAGATATGTCGAAGAACTTGAAAACATACTTCAATCCAACACATACAATAAGATGGAACGTTTTCCTCAAAAAATCAGAAACAATTATAGGATATCTAACCTCACCAATTCTACACAAAATTGTACTACAGGTCTAGGCCCAGTGATTAAGCATGATAAAGAAATAGGTGTTCAGATTGGAGGGGAAGAATTTAAAAGATCTCAATTTGCATATGACATCAGCTTGTATAAAGAAATCATAAGAAATACACTAAAATACTTTTAGAGCTAATAAATGGCTCAATGACTGCAAGATACAAGATTGATATATAGAAACCAGTAGTTTATGGGTGGTAAAACAAAGGGTCAGCAGAAAAGATGAAGACCCTCAATGAGATGGATTGACACAATGGCTGCAACAACGGGCTCGAATATAGCAGTGATTGTGAGGCAGGTGAAGGACCAGGCAGTGTTTCATTCTGCTGTACACAGGGCCACTATGAGTTGGAACCGATTCAACAGCACCTAACAACAACAGTGGTTTATTGGTGGTGGTTGTGCAACATGATTAATGTAATGAATATCACTAATGCGTACACCTGAAATTGTTGAATCACAAATGTTGTATTATATGCATATTTACAACAATAAAAAGCCTACCTTCAGTGTTGTCACATGCAGTGTCTTCGAAAGTGTTTGATGCACATTCTTTTGAAACACAAACATCAGCAAGAAAGATATTAGAGTAGCCTACCCATTCCTCTCTACTGAAGCTCACTACTGCTCTTTCCCCTGGGTTCTCAGACTTGCTCTGGGCTCTGTGCTATCTGAGAACCTCAACACGTCATTGCTCACAGTTTTCAGACCTCAAGATGAGACAGAGGAGGTGAAGTAATTCTCTTTCAATGTCTCATTTCTACTGGACCGTTCTAGCTCTGACCCCAATCTTATCAATCTCAAATTTCCACTGTTATGGACACACACAGATTTGGTTGCTTCTTTCTTGGAAGAAGTACAGGCAGAATGTTCCTTAGAAGTGAAGGTGGGAGACTTTGTCTCAGGTACTCTGGATAAATTATAGGAGGGACAAGTCCACGAAGAAGGACATCATGCTTGGTAAAGTACAGGGTCAGCTAAAATGAGGAAGACTCTCAAGGAGATGGACTCACACAGTGGCTACAACATTGAGCTCAAACATAGCAACAATTGTGAGGATAGTGCAGGACCTCGTGGTGTTTCTTTCTATTTTACATAGGTCGCTATGAGTTCGAACTGACTCGACAGCACCTAACAACAAAAACAACAACGTTGAGTTAGGTGAGTTCAATGAACAGAGCCTGTATCAGGCTCTGAGCATCTGCTCAAGGGAGCCTTGTGTGAAGGTGGAAATATTGTCTCTGCCTTGTCCAATATGACAGGCAGTAGCACATAAGGCTCTCGGGCATTTGAAATCTGACCGTTGTGATTTAGTGGTTATATTTTTTTTATTTTAGTCCATTGAGTTGAATTGATTAATTAGTGAAATTAATTTTATAGAATGCAGCTTTTGAGACGCAACAATGAGGAAGGTGTAAATTTTTTACCCCTCCTTGCAGAATAGTTTGCTGGCCTGATCTGATCTTTCATTTAATAGGAATTTCCTGAGCACCTAAGTACCTAGAGATCCTAGGAGTAAAGACAACACCCAAGCCTTACAGGAGTTCTCATCAGGAAGGCCAGCCTATAAACAGAGGTGAAGAGCATCACCTAGGAAATGCTGTGCTAGGCATAATCAGATCAGTAAGAATAGAGGGGGTCAGGGCCAATTCACTATCTTCAAGAGCCCACACTTGACACCTTTGACACTGATTTCGAGGTTGGGCAGACACATTAGCTTAGTCTGGGGCCCAACAAGCCTGGAAAACATGCGGAGGGAATTTTTCCCTGCTTTTTTCAGCTAGATCATAGCTCACAGTCCAGGGGTGTGTTCCTCAGACATTTATTGGGGTCCAAATAGGCTCACACAGGGCTGAACACTGGGATGGAGGAAGGCATGAGGCAGGCATAGTCACTGCCCTTTTGGTGAATACTCACAGCCAGGAGTCCTGTCCTCATGACAGGGAGGATACAGAAAGTGTTTGGGCCTGAGAAGTCCCAAACGTTTTCAGAGAATCTCTGCAACTTATATCCTCCAAGCCATAACGGAGAGATGCAAGGACACCTGGACTGGGATGAGCCCACATCCCTCTGCTGACTTGAGCAGCCATGGAGATTGGATGTTTTCTATAAAGAAAGTCAACTCTGGGATTCGGGCTGTTCCAGGGGGTATAAATCTAGGGAAACACACAGAGACGTGCACACTCAGAATCAAAGCACATAGATGTTCACATAGACACATCTCACCCTCATGCACATAAACTTTCACCACCTAAAGAGAACACAACTGCTTGTTGTGTCCTAGAAGGCAATTTGTTACCCCACACCCCAAACCTCATTTCCACTAAAAATCTCAGATCAGAGTGGCTCTACAGACTGAAGCCAGCAAGGAAGCCCTGCCTTTCTTATCATCAAGATTCTCTCAGCAAGTGAGTGAGTGCAGAACACGTACCAACGTGGATGACTCTTGTGATGACCTGCAGTTACAGAAAAGAAAACACTATGAGGATCCCAGCATGACTCATACTGTTTGCACAGGTCTTTGGTTCTCTTGAAATTTTTTGAAAATCACATGTGACACATTCATTGAATCAAAACCCCAAGACAAATGATAATGGACAGCTGTGGGAGAGGCACGAGCTATTCCTGGAGGATGTATATTTCCAGTCCATTTCTCATGGTAATTACAAAATCCTTAATCCAGGGGGAATGTTCTCAGGAAGAAAATACTCCCTGCCATAGTTTATGACCTGGCAGTATCATTTTTGAATACCCTCATGAATCAAGTACCAGTTGGTAAGAGGGCCCCCTTGATGCCTCTCTCCAGCCCTCCCAAATAATCTATCATCTATAATGTACTTCACCATGCTTCTTTATCTGATATGAAATGAAAAAGAAACAAACCAAGAAAGCTACATTTCTACCTCAGACAAAGATTGACAGCCTCACCTCGGGGCTGGATGGGACCTCTATGTCCTCCCTGTCTGTGGTTTCACTGGTGAATGAATCATCCAGGGAATCTGGGAGGACACAGAGTAACTGTCAGTATATTTGCAGTGGCACATACAAATTTTCCGGGGGAATTTATTTGCTTTTTTTGGAAAACGGTCAAGAGTTTATGTGTGTGCTTGGTTAAAAAGTAAGAACTGCTACTGGGTCATTCTGTTTGTTGGGAGAGAGATGGCAGAGGAGATTGAGAAGAACGAAATAAAAAACAGTCCTTAGTATTATTGCAACAATGTTTGTAGCAATCTAAAACAGCACGACTCAGTCTAGAACCAGTACTGAGAGCACTCTGTGCTTCAGTGACACAGTCCCATTAGTCATCCTCTCTGTTCTCAAGTCCAGCTAAATTGCCAGTATCCTCTGGCATCTTCCAGACTATTCCAGCCTCCATGGCATCACGTATCACATATGCTGCAACTGCATTCATCCTTGGTGCCATGGCGTGTGGATTTGCATAAAAGCAATCTTTTATTTGGGGAGAGGATTAAATTCTAAGCATAACATTCTGTTGTATTCATTCATTATTTTTTTGTCATATAGAACATCAACTATAAAAATAAATTCATTCGTTCTTTCTTTGTCATATAGAACATCAAGTATAGAGGTCGGAAAATACTGATATCCTACCATTGGAAAATAACCATCATTAAGCATATGACTTGTAACCCCTGACTTTTCTTATTTTTCTTTCTTTTTTTTTTTAACTGTAAATTGTATGTGTATTCATTGGGAGAAGTGGCTGTCCATGATTGCTCTAGCCAACAGTGAGAAAGTTCATTAACAGGTTGATGCAGGGTTTGCACACTGAGGGTTTACAAACCCAGCGCCAAGACAGTTACAGCAAGGGTGTTTGACGACAGGTTAATACCCAGGTGGTACTGTGAGTTGTGAAGCCTTGGTGTCCTAGTGGCTAAGACTTGGCTGAGAACCGAAGGTTTGCAGTTCAAATCCACCAGCCGCTCTTTGGACAAACTATGGGGCAGTTCTACTCTGTCCTATAGTGTCGCTATGAGTTGGAACTGTCTAGATGGCACCTAACAACAACAACTGTGAGTTCTTATCTGTCAGTGTCCCTGGGGTATGAAGCTCACATGGTGTGAGCATTTCTAGGGCTGTGGTTATAATGTCATCAAATACACTATCACCTTGATGCTTATCTGCTTTGGCCAGGTAGTCGGGAGCAACCACAACATTGACAGAGGTTGAACCAGTTCTTCTGTTTCTTGACTTTTAACTCTCAGGATCTGTGGCTACTCAGAAAAGCATGTGGGCTTTGTATGGGTTTTCATAGTAATGACTATGGCAACATCTGTATTAAAATGTTCCTGTAGCTTCCCTGGTTATGTTACCAAGGGGACAGTGTACAACAATGGGCAGGATTTGGGATCTCTGTAGGCTTGAGTACTTCCAGGCATATACATGGAGACTGGAACTCCCTTGCACAGTGACTGATGAGCCCATGGCTGAGAAAGAAGTGTGGTTCAGAAGTTCAGAGCATCATCACTGGAGGTAACACTTGGGTACACATTTTGGCCCTTCCACCTAGGAGCACAATTATTTGGGACATTCATCTCTGTACCTCAGTTTCTCTATCAGAGGGTTGGAGTCAGTGAACTAATGTCAAGGTACAGCTGTGATGAAAGTCGGATGACCTAATGTAGGGTATTTTTTAGAGAAATTTGGCACTGACTATCGTGCCCTGTAAGTGGGACATATCTCCTGAAGGATGAGACACATTCACACATACTCCCGTACACACTCACAGTGACACTGCAGAGACACACACAGACACCCACCAACCCCATGCATACAATCCTACACTACTGAAAAAATCCAGCATAGCTAGGGGCTCTGGAAACATAGCAATAGTTCTTTACCTGGAAAATCAGTTTCTTTCACCATATTTCCAGCCCTCATTCCCACCAGGTGCTGGAATAGAAGTGCCTCTCTCAATTGAACTCAGCAACACAGCTGTGCTTTTCCTGTCTATGTTTTTCCCACAGCAGTTGGATGATTCCAGATTACGTACATTTTTCTCTTGAGGAGTCCTACAATTACAGAAACAAAAACACTATGAGGACCAGATCATGCTGGGTTCTGTTTGTACAGTTCTTTGTATTTTTGACTTCAGAAAGTCAGAAAACAGTGGTGGAACTCAAGGGCCCCAATGCAAGCACAGAGGACACCTGAGTAAAAAGCACCAGTTTCTCCTGGATGATGTGTTTCTCTTCTGCCCATTTCGGTTGGCAGTTAAAAAATTCTTAAACCAAGAGGAAAGTTCTAAAAAAAAAAGTCCCTGCCATACTTTATGATCTGGTTTTGAATACCCTCTTGAACCCTGTATCAGGTAATAAGAGCGTTCCCTTGCACTCCCACAAATATCATAATCTGTCAGCTATTATGAATTACATCATGTTTTCAAAAGTAAAAAAAAAAATGCTTAAACCAAGAAAGCAACATTTCTACCTCAGACAAAGATTGACAACTCACTGTGTCAGTAGAAGAGGTCTCCTCCCCTTCATAAAATACCAACGGAGCTAGAAGGACAAAGAGTAACTCTTAGTACACTGGTTGGTCATGCATATCTCAGGCAGCTGAGCTTGATTTGGAAAAGACACTGTAGGGTATGGATGTACTTTTTAAAAAAGAAAACATGGATTGACCAGATGGGGGGGGCATCCTTCTTGTTGGAAGAAAGATGGCAGAGGCAGGAGCACAGAAGAAATGATCAGTAGTGTCTTTGGCTTTGGAGCTAAAGTAACCTAAAGAAATGCTAAACAGTCTGTCTATGAATGGTACTAAATTGCACGCTTTTATTTAATGACAGTCCCATCACTCTTTCCACCTGTTTGAGGTCTAGATAAACTGCCAGTATCTTTTGCCATCTTCCAAGACCATTTCAGCCTCCACAGGCCCACATTTGCTGCTACTGCTTTTATCATCAGTTAGATTAGATTTTGCAGTTGATTAAAAGCAACCTTCCATTTGGGACTGCATTCAATTCCAGGCCACACTTACTATTTCTTTATTCTCTAATCCTTTACTCACTTAATCCTCTGAGGACTAAGGTGCACCTGCCTTGGTCTTGGTATTTTCACTTGCCTCATGTGCAGGCGAAAGCTGGACAATGAATAAGGAAGGCTGGAGAAGAGCTGATGCACTTGAATTAAAGTATTATCAAAGGCTATTGACTATACCATGGATTCCCAGAAGAAGAAACAAATCTCCCTTGAAAGAAGTACAGCCAAAATGCTTCTTAAAAATGAGGGTGTTTTGTCTCACATACTCTGGACATGTTATCAGGAAGGACCACCCCCTGTTGAAGGACAGTATGCTTGGTAAATTAGAGGGTAAGCAAGAAGAGGAAGATCATCAATGAGATGGAGTGACACAGTGGCTACAACAATAGGTTCATATATAGAAATGGTTTTGAGGGTGGCACAGGGCTGAGCAGTGTTTCATTCTGTTGTACCTAGGGTCACTAAGAGTCAGAACTGACTCAATGGCACCTAACAAGAACAACAGTACTTTGGTA
This sequence comes from Loxodonta africana, assembly GCF_030014295.1. NCBI lineage: Eukaryota > Metazoa > Chordata > Mammalia > Proboscidea > Elephantidae > Loxodonta > Loxodonta africana. The sequence continues at coordinate 31,960,298 of NC_087360.1, forward strand.
TACGGATAGTCAATTATGGAAGCTTTGAAAATAATGAAATATTACCACTTTGAAATACTGTGATTATTCATGTTACATGTGCTGTTCCAGTCTTTCTTTCTATGTCATGCTCATTTAGTGAGGTGACCATTCATGCCCACACTAGCCATCCAATGTGGGGGAGTCTGTCATGCATGTGAGGCAGGGCTGAGTGTGATACTTCTTAACCCAACCCACAAAAGAGCTGAAATGAGGGTGATAGGCACCAGGTTAGTAACAAGTGGCACCTTTGCTTCTTATTTGTCACTGCCCCAAGGGTGTGACGTGTAGCTTGGAGAATTTGAGTATTGCAAGCTTGTAGTGATAAGGCTATCATATACCACCAAAATAGGTCTGTGAGTCTTCTTGATGTGGGGCCAGCTGCTGAGGAATGACCCCAGCACTGACAGAGAATGAAGAAATGTTTTATGCAGTGCCCCCCACCCCATGCTCAGAATCTGTGAACTGACCAGAAGTATGTGGCCCTTCTGTCCACTTTCCCACTGATAACTCTGCCAAAATCCTCATGAAATTCCTCGAAATCTGCCCTCTGCTCTGTGACAACTCAGGTTATGTTATACTGATGAACATTGTTTGGGTTCTCTACAGGATCATCTAATCCCAGGCATGCACGCAAAGGCTGGAGCTCTCTCCTGGTTAGTGATAATCGCATGGCTGAGAACCACCCCTCTCTATGTTGAGTGCAGCTCAGTATATCAGAGCATCAGCACTGGGGTCACACACCTCACTTCACCTCTTGTGTCTTTCATTTGGAACTTGTGGCTTGGGAACATTCCTCTCAAAACCTCAGTTTCTCCATCTGAGGAGCTCCAACAGTAACCAGTCTAGCAGCTATGGCTGTGGCAAGGGTTCATTGAGCTAATGCATGTAGTGTACAGAGTAAATCCTCAGAAAGTTTCTGATGTTAATGCCTTACCTGATCTCACAATTTAACAAGTCCCAGAGCTGCATTCAAATTCAGGAGTCTGAGCTCCTAGGTCAATGCTCTTTCCAAAGACACCTGCACTGACTAAAAAACAACCTCTTTAATTTGAAAGAATCAAATGTGTCCAAAAAGACTGTTGATCACATCCTGAGTCCATACCTAGCGGCCACTTCTCCCCTCCCCAAATTATAGGATTCTTCTCTAGAATGAACCAGTTGTCTGACCCATGGTCAACAGGTACCTGATCAGATGAGATGAACACCTTTTTCTGGGTGGAGGACTATAATCTGTAACAAAATCCTGTGTTCTAAAACTTGTGAAACAACATCATCTTGTATTATTTACTCCTCATAAATAAAAGTGCCTCAAAACTGAAACAGTTGCCAAGTCATGGAACGAACCATAGCTTAGATTTTGGAAAGTGCTCTGTAGAAAGGATCACAGAACTGATTCGCGTATTCTGTCAAAAGAGCATTCATAGAAACTTGTTTTTTGAAAGGTATAATTGTATATGAAAGCACACACCACTATCGAAATATATATAGATCGATTCATATATATATACCAATTCATGTATATATCGATTCATATATATATATATATATACACACACACACACGTATTCCCTCCTTATCTTTGTACGTTACCTTTATTTCTCTGTAGGTAAACAGCTCATTTTGTACTTGGTTATCTACTGTTGTTCTTCGGTGCCATCAGGTTGGTTCCAACTCATAGCAACCCTGTAGAACAGAGTAGAGGTGCCCTGAAGTGTTTCCACAGAGCGGCTGGTGGATGTGAACTCAGAACCTTTGTTTAGTAGCCAAGCTCTTAAGCACTATGCCACCAGGGCTCCTTGGTTATCTACTAGTCTCTATCAATTCATTATCCTAACTCTTGTGTGTTGAAGACTGGCTACTCATTGGGAAATTGAGATACAAAAAATAAATTCATTACTTTTCCCCCAGGCCACCCCTCTGAGGAGGTGAATGGATTGAATGAAAGCATAGAACTGATGTCTCTGTAGAGTTTGGAAACCCTGGTGACCTAGTGCTTAAGTGCTACGGCTGCTAACCAAAGGGTCGCCAGTTCAAATCCGCTAGGCGCTCCTTGGAAACTCTATGGGGCAGTTCTACTCTGTCCTATAGGGTCGGTATGAGTCAGACTCGACTCGAGGGCACTGGGTGGGTTTGGTTTTTTTTTAGAGTTAGAACTTTAGATAAACTCCAAACTAAAAGTAGGAAGTAAGTAAAGAAAATCAATGTAAGCAAAGGCAGTTCTTTGAAAAGATCAGTAGAATAGGTAAATCTCTAACTAGTCTAAACAAGAAAAAAAAGAAGACAGAAATTATTAATATCACAAATGAAAAATGAGTTATCACTAATGACCCCACTGCCATTAAAAAGATAATAAAGGGATATTATGAATAAGTCCGTGCCCAGAAATTTAATAAACCAAAAAAAAAAAAAAAGAAAGAAAAACCTGAACCCACTACATTCGAGTCAATTCCAACTCAAAGTGACTGCATAGGGTTTCCAAGGATGTAAATCTCTAGAGAAGTAGCCTGCCACATCTTTCCCCCATTGAGTCACTGGCGATTTCAAGCCACAGACCTTTAGGTTAGCAGTCAATTGCTTTACACACTGAGTCACAGTGCTCCTTAGAAACCTGATAGTTTAGATGTTATGGACCAATTTCTTGAAAGACACAACCACCAGAACTCATACAAGAAGTAGATAACCTGAACTGGCTTATATCTATTAAAGAAATTGAATCCATTAATAACCTTCCAAAAGAGGAAGCACTAAGCCCAGATTTCACTGGGGAATTCTGTGAAATAATCAGAAAGCAAAACACACACACTTTTAACTTACAATCCAACAATTGTGTGTCTGGATATTTACCTAGTTGCATTGAAAAATTATGTCTACACAAAAACTTGCACAAGCGTGTTTATAACAGCTTTAATTATAATCACCCAAAATGGAAAGTAAATAAGATGTTCTTCAATAGGCTGAAGAGTGGATAAACAGTGGAATCTTATTCAGCAATGAAAAGAATTGAGCTTTCCAGCCAGGAAAAGACATGGAAGAAACATAAATGTATACTGCTAATTGAAACAAGTCAGTCTGAATAAATTACTCTATGATTCCAAAGAGACAATGTTCTGGAAAAGGCAATACTACAAAGAAAGTCCAAAGACTGGTGCTGGCCAGCAGTCCCAGGAAGGAGGGGAGGGATTAACAGGTGAAGCACAGAGGATTTTCTGGCCAATGAAACTCTTCTATATGACATTTTATCTGTAAATGTTTTAATTTCACCTTCATATTTAGAGAGAGTTTTGCTGGATATATGATCCTTGGCTGGCAGTTTTTCTCCTTCAAGGCTCTATATATGTCATCCTATTGCCTTTTTGATTGCATGGTTTCTACTGAGTAGTCTCAATTTATTCTTATGGATTCTTTTTTGTAGGAGACTTTTCTTTTATCCCTGGCTGCTTTTAAATTTTTCTCTTTATCTTTGGTTTTTTGGCAAGTTTGATGATAATATGCCTTGGTGATTTTCTTTTTGTATCAATCTTATATGGGGTTCAATGAGCATCTTGCATAGATATCCTTTCATCTTTCATGATGCCAGGGAAATTTTCTGCCAACAGATCTTCAACTATTCTCTCTATATTTTCTGTTATCCCTCCCTGTTCTGGAACTCCAATCACATGCAAGTTATTCTTCTTGATAGAGTCCCACATGATTCTTAGGGTTTCTTCATTTTTTTTTTTAACTTCTTTTATCTGATTTTTCTTCAACTGTATTGGTGTCAGTTGCCTTATCCTCCAACTCCCCCACTCTGCATTCCACTTGCTCGATTCTGCTCCTCTGACTTCCTACTGATTTGTCTAATTCTGTAATTTTACTGTTAATCTTTTGGATTTCTGAATGCTGCCTCTCTATGGATTCTTGCAGCTTATTAATTTCTCCACTATGTTTTTGAATAATCTTTTTGAGTTCTTCAACTGCTTTATCAGTGTGTTCCTTGGCTTTTTCTGTAGATTGCCTTATTTCATTTCCGAGGTCATCCCTGATGTCTTGAAGCATTCTGTATATTAGTTTTTTATATTCTGCATCTGGCAATTCCAGGATTGTATCTTCATTTGGGAAAGATTTTGATTCTTTAATTTGGGGAGTTGTAGAAGCAATCATGGTCTGCTTCTTTATGTGGTTTGATACCGACTGCTGTCTCCGAGTCATCTATAAGATATTGTAATGATTTATTTTATATTTGCTCACTGAGTCTTATCTTCTTTTGTTTTCTTTCAATATATGCAGAATGGGTCACTAGATTGCACTGTCTTGATTGTAGTAGCCATTGAATCACTTATGTCCTATTACCAGCTGGTTTGGGCTGTTACCAGATATATAAGCCTAAGAGTCCATTCACTATTCTTGAATAGAATCAGCTTAGGTGTTCTGATTTTGGGTCACCAAATGTGTGGTGTAGACTGTCACCTATTTACTTAGAGGAGTAGTGGTGATAGTTGTGGCACCAGATTCTAGTAGCAGCAGGTGGTCACACTCCACAGGGGGCAGGATGCTGACAGCCTTCCCCCACGTGCCAGTGAGGTAGGTGTGTCTCTATTCCTAAAACACTTTGGTGGTGGTCTCTGTAGGTGTACCTTAGGCACCCAATGCATGTACCTCTAAAGATTGGTACGTGTCCGTATCCTCAGACCCTTTTGGCAGGTGGCTAGGTGGTTTGGGTGGAGCTTCAGCCCTCAGTTCCTTGTTGTGGATCAGTGAGGGCCCTGTTTAATAGGTAGAGATGTCAGACCTGGAAAACTTGTCTTTCCAGTGATCTGCTAAAACAATTACAGTCAGATCTCTGTCAGAATTGCTTTTACATTATAATAGCCACCTTGTTCCCTATAGGGATGAATGCCAAAGACTGTGGATCTTATATGCTTGGCTGGAGCTGGTTCTGTATTTTTATTCCAGTTTAGGCAAGTCAGGGAAGAATTTTTGGTCCCTCAGTTTTTAATAGCTGTTTCTCTTAGGCCAGGAGAACAGGTTAGGAAAAGACAAAAAAAAAAAAAATCTCGCAGAGCACTTCATTTTCTGGCCCAGGAAATTCCAATGTTAATGAAGCCGCCTAGGGCAGGGAGGGGAGGTATCAGATAAGTAGGAGAGAGTGGCACCCAGCAATATAGACAAAGTTACTTATCTTGCTTGGAGATGACTACTTTATCTGAGATTCCCGAGGGGCGTGTTGCCTGTGTGCACTGGCTGGGTCGAGATTGCACCTGAGGGTCAGGCCCCCATCCCTTGCTTGTGCTGTCTCAGAAGCTGTGGTCAGCTCCTCCACTCCCAGTCCAAAGCCCAGAGCCAAGGTTCCTCAGGTGGGACGCCTCACTCCAGGCTCCAAAACCAGTCGCTGCCTCCAGGTGACCTCTCCTCCTGTCAGCCCTGTCTTTGCACTGCCTGCATGTGCTGGCTGGGCTTCCCCCAAGGTCACTTCAGGGGGCTAGGGCTGTGTCTTGTGTTTGCGATGTTTCAGGAAGCTGTGCTCAGCTCCCCTGTGCCCAGTCCAAAGCCCGGCGCAAAGATTTTCTAACTGGGACGCTGGCGCCAGGCTCCGAAAACGTTCACTGCTTCCCCTTGCTTGCTCGTTCTCTCCTTAGCCACGTCAGTGTGCAGCCTTCTTGTGCTGGCTGAGTCTCTACCGAGGTTACCCCGGGGGCTAGGGGTTAGGGGTGTGTACCGTTCCTGCCCTACTTCAGCAATCCACAATCAGCCCCACCACTCGGCACCAGGGAACCGTGAGGGCTCAAGGCTGTGGAGTGGGACCCTGGTTCCAGAGGCTGTCACCACTTCAGGGCGCAGCTTTTTGCTCCCCTGTCAGTAAGGTCAACTCTTTAGATCTGTGTTTGATGTTCAGGGTTCATAGACTGTCATGTATGTGAACGATTCACTTGTTTATCTGAGTCTTTGTTGCAAGAGGGATCCGAGGTAGCTTCTACCTAGTCAGCCATCTTGGCCCCCCCCCCGTAAATCAGCCATCTTGGTCCCCCTGCATGACATTTTAATGGTAGATATGTGATATTATGCATTTGTCAAAACCCATACCTGATCAATTCAATTACATCTTCCGAATACACATTTTGAAGTTCTAGCTGACTGGTACCTGTGAATGTTGTTGTTTTGGAAACAGATTCTTGGTAGATGTTATCAGTTAAGGTAACGTGAGGTCATATTGGAGTAGAGTGGGTAGTAAAAAATTATGAGCAGTGTCACTGTGAAAAGAAGAGACACAGAGACAAAGGGAAGACTGCCATGTGATGACAAAGACAGAGAGCAGAGTGATGCATCTGTAAGCCAAGGGATGCCAAGGATCAGCATCCTCCACCAGAGTCTAGGAGAGAGGCATGGAACAGATGCCCCTCAGAGCCCTCAGAATCAATCAATGTGGCCAACACCCTGATTTCAGATTTCTAACCTCCAGAACTGTGAGAGAATACATTTCTGATCTTCTAAGCCACCCATCTTGTGGTACTGTGTTACAGTAGTCCTAGGAAAGGAATAAATCATAGAACTGTACAACACAAAGAATGTATCTTAATGTAAACTGTGGATTTTAGTTAATACAAAATGTGTCAATATTGGTGCATTAATTGTAATAATGTCCCATAGCAATCAAAGATGTTAGTAATATGGGATACTAGGCTGAGGGCTGGGGTCATGGGGTATGAAAAATTTTGGTACTGTCTGCTAAATTTATAGGTATATCTAAAATTAATTACATTGTTCTAAAAAATAAAGTCTGATCATTTATACAAATAATCTGTCAAAACCATTTTGGGGAGAGATCTCTTTCAGCAAATGTTCAAAAATTGTCTAATGTGCAATCATTAGCTTGATACATAGTCTACTAATGAATGTGAACAAAATATGAGTGGTAAATGTATCTTTAGCTCAGTGGTTGCAGCATTACTGATTGACTTCATAAATAAAACTTTTCACACATGGAAAGAAAAATATGGCTTAGAATTTGTACAGTTTCCTCCTAAATATGGAGTCCCCGGGTGGTGCAAATGGTTCAGCTGTTGGCTACTAACAGAAATATCAGCAGCTGGATTCCACCCTGAGGCTCCTCAGAAAATGATGTCTGGCCATCTACCTCCAAAGGATCACAGGCATTGAAAGCCCTGAAGAGTGCAGTTCTACTCTGAAACACATGGGATCACCAAGATTTAAGTTGACTAGGCAGCAACTGGTAGTTTCTTTTAAATATTCGACAATAAATAAACTGTAATCGTTACTTTTGAATAAAATTACAGATTGCATTTGTACAGTACCTGTCATTTCAATAGTATGAATTTTATATTTCCTCCAGAATCCCCTCTTGCCAATGCTCACCCACTGGAATCTTTCTTTTGTGGCCCCAAGGCATGATCCTGGGAAATACATTCAAACAGATAGAGCTCTCAACAGATTGCCGAAGACCATAAGGAAATTAGGAATAATTGATTCACAGTTCAAACTTTCTTCTCCTTATTGACCAGCTGCAGAGCAGAGCCACTAGAATCAAAGTTGGGCTTTATTAAGTGCCGGGGGCCAGCCTCAACAATGAACAGGGTTACCAGAGGGGGGGTAGAGTTCGGCGAAAAAGAATGCGAGGTAGTGTGTCTTATATTTTCATTCTGCAGAAAAGGAAGCCTCTGCTCTTTATTTTTTACATGGTCTTTTATATCATAAGCTTACAAAAGCATAACATCGCATGATCAACAAAGGGGCAGTATAACATCATTTCCCAGAGACATAATTTTCCAAGTGACACATAGTACAGTTCTGCATGCGCACACAAATACAATGAGTTTTTGTGTGGTTGATTTAAAGTAACAATTGACTTCATACTGCTTTACACTTATGCTTAATCTTGCAATACCTTTCCTGCTTTCAAAAGGGGCGACAAAGAAGTAGGGAACTGTTTGGGCTAGACCCATTCAATATTATAGTTCCTTATAATGCTGCTATAAGGTATTGCAAGATTAAGCATAAGCGTAAAGCAGTATGAAGTCAATTGTTACTTTAAATCAACTACACAAAAACTCATTGTATTTGTGTTCGCATGCAGAACTGTACTATGTGTCACTTGGAAAATTATGTCTCTGGAAAATGATGTTATACTGCCCCTTTGTTGATCATGCGATGTTATGCTTTTGTAAGCTTATGATATAAAAGACCATGTAAAAAATAAAGAGCAGAGGCTTCCTTTTCTGCAGAATGAAAATATAAGACACACTACCTCTCATTCTTTTTCGCCAAACTCTACCCCTCCTCTGGTGACCCTGTTCTTTGCTGAGGCTGGCCCCCGGCAATTAAGGTCTTGCCTTTGGTGTGCACTTAAAACCTTCGACAGACAGATTGCATGGGTAAATGCGTTTATTTGCATGAGAGAGTGTGGAATGGCAGTGCAGCACAGTGACCAAGCACATGGGTGCTGGTGTCTGGTGGCCTGGGTTCAAATGTCACTTAAAAGTCACGAGTTCCTGGGAAAATTCCTTAATTTCTCTGTATCTCAGTTCCCTGTTCAGTGATGCTGAAATATTAACAGGGCCTACTTGCTGTGATTACATTATGAGGCTAAAAATCAATAAATAGAGTAAAGCCTTGAGAAAAATGACTGGCTGTTCATAAGTGCTACATAAGTGTTCAGTTTGTAAATCTCTGGAAAAATTAGCTGAAAGCATGGCAGTAATTGCTTCAGGGAGTGTACTACCTGGACTGCTGTAGGGAAAGAGATGATGGAGTATTCTTTTTCAGCCTTCACAATGGTGTGATGCCTTACAGGTCATGGAGAGTACCTATTATCATCTTCATTGTTTCCTGACAGGTAACTCTAAACACCCGAAATTTCATGAGTGAATGAGGTACTTCTATATCTAAACAACACCCTAGGATTTGAGTGGGTGCTGACCAGATCTCAAAGACCACTTGGTAGGCTGATGTCAGCTGACCTCAGGGAGAGTGAGAAGGGAGCACGATTCAACCAATCATGCCTATGCAATGAGGCTCCAGTGATGCCTGTGCAATGATCCCCAACATGCTTCTGTAACGAAGCCAGTAAAAGCTCTGGGCGTGGAAACTCCTGGTTGGTGAAAGACACCCATGCACCTGGGAGGGCGGCATGATCTTTGAGACATGGAAGCTCTGCACTGGGACCCTTCTAGACCTCATTCTATCCATCTCTTTGTTCGTATCATTTTTACTTTAAAAGCTGTCATTGTAAGTACAGCACGTTCCAGGAGTTCTGTGAATCATTCTAGAGAATTAGTGAGTAGTGGGAGCCAGCAGTTCTGAAGTCAAAAACCCCGGGGGGGTGGGAATCCTGAGCCTGCAGCTGGCAGAGGGGCAGAAGGATACCTCATATATGTAGGCAGCAGATCAGAAGTGAGGGTGCCGCGTCGACTCCCAAGTTGTAGCTGTCACCTGCCTATTAGATAGTCTGAAGGACAGTGTCGGTTTAATGTGAGATTTGACCTAACTCAGAATGAGTAGGCTCAGAGAAAGACGTGCTACAGGGTCTGCTGGTGTCAGAAGTGAATGCAGAGCTGAAAATGGGATTTGTCATATCCTCGTCTTTGAGGACCAAAGGGTAAGATTCTGAGATTTCCATTCTATGCGGTAGCTGGCAGGATTGGAGCATTTCTACGGCTCATGGTGATAATGCTATCCAATACCACTTACCTGTTTGGACCAGGTGTTGAGAGGTTTCCCCCAGTTCTCACACAGTTTGACCACGTGCCTCCCAACCTTCAGAATCAGTGAGCTGACAAAAAGCCTCTGGGCCTCCTATGTGCTTTTCACACTAATGATGCCTAGGCTGTGGTAATATTCACACACACACACACAAAAACCCTGGGCTATGTGACTACTGAGCCTACTGTTTAATGATGTACAGCGTTTGGGATCTCTGTAGGCTCAGGTACTTCCATGGCCTAGAAAAAAGAGGCTAGAATAAAAAATACATGATTAACAGTGGTTATTCTTCAATGAGAGAGCCGTAAAAGTGAAAAAGAGGAAGACCCTCAATGAGATGGATTGACACAGTGGCTGCAGCAATAGGAAAACATAGCAAGGATTTTGAGGATGGTGCAGGACTGGCAATATTTCCTTCTATTACACATACGGTGGCTATAAGTCGGAACCAACTCAATGGCACCTAACAACATGACAAAGATTGGTGAATAAATGCAATAGAATGTTGTACCTAGAATTGAATCTTATCCCCTAATAAAAGATTGCTGTTAATAAACTGAAAATTCCTGTAGAAAAGGTGATAAATGCAGCTCTACATACATGGATCTGTGGAGGCTGAAATGGTCTTGGAAGATGTGAAGAAGATACTGGCAATTTAGCTGCACTTCAAATTAGCAGAAGGAGTTTGGGGATTCTTTCATTAAATCATACTGTATATAACTTTTGCAGACTGGCTAATTCACATTGCTTTAGATTGCCTTTATCTCGAAGCCACGGATTCTGTTTCTCATTTATTTCATGCTCTGTCTTTTGCCATCCTTCATCCCCTAAAAAATGCTTGTCTGGCATCACCTCAATACCTGTTTCTTAAATCAACTGCATCCATACACTCTAGCACCTTCTCTAAATCTAGCAAAATTCCCTGAGGAACTCATGAGCAACATCAAAAATGTAAGGACAGTCACTCTGTGTCCTCCTACCTCCCACTGAGGTCCTGGTGGAATACCTTCTGAGTGATGGTGAAGATGACGAGGAACCATTTAAGGCCAAAGTAAGGCCACCTTTCTTTTTCTGAGGTAGATATGTTGCTTTCTTAGGTTCCTCTTTTTCAATCCAATTCAGATGTAAAACTATGAACACGTATATTTCAGATGATACATGCTATATTCTTGGTGGGAAGAGTGTTGAATGAGAATCTCTTACCAACTGATGAGTGATTCAAGAGGTCACTCACAAATGGCAGCATCAGATTAAAAATTGTAGGGCACGAGACTTTTCCCTTAGCAGCAATTTTTCTACCTTAGGTTACAAATTTTGCAATTGTCAAACAACGCGGATTTGAGAAATAAAACTTCCAGGAAAAGGGTGTGTCTTTTTTCCCAGGTATGCCCTATGCTGCCTTTTGGGACCTTAGTTTCACCCGCTATTTTCATTTGATTTTCTACCGGCTCCAAGGGAATGGGAGACCTACTGAGCGTGATTAGATCATCATAGTGTTTTCCTTTATGTAATTGCAGGTGACCTCAAGTACAAGTAAAAATGGTAAGTTTCTGGAATTACTCATTGGCTGGGGAAAAATTTAGATGAGAAAGGCAGGGATTTCATGTGGGCATTCATATGGACAGCCACCTTGATTCAGACTCCCTGGTGGGAATGAGGATTGGGGTTCTGAGGAAATAAATTTATGTTCCAGGTAAATGTCTATGTCAGTGTTCCACAGTTCCTGAAAGCAGCTGTGTTCCCTTTAGGTGGTGGAGGCTTGTGTGCATGGGGATTGGACAGTGTCTAAGTGTGAGTTGATGTGGTATCATTGTAATCTGTACGCAGTGGGAGTAGGAGTGGGGTTTCCTCAGCAGATATGTCCCACTTACACAGCACAATTGCCAGTGTCTATTTTCTCAAAAAGTCACATCAACACTGTACACTTTACATATGCTAACTCACTTAGCCCTCATCACAGCCTTATCTGGGGTTTCCTCACTATGGCTACTTCTCAAATGGAGAAACTGAGGCAGAGATGTTTGGCCCAAGCTCTAGATCTCCCAAGTGGGAAAGCAAAAAAGAGAAAATAGGTATGTACCTCTAATGCTGATGCTGTGAAGTATTATGCACCGGGAAAATTGATTACAGAGCAAGGGAATTCCAGGATCCATGGATATGCCTGGAAGTACCTAAACCTGCAGAGATTCCAAACCCAATCTCTACAGAAATCTCATTCTGAAAAGGTAGCCTTAGTGTTCTTATAAGCCAGGGTAGCTACAGGTGTGTTTTACTGCAGACTTTGGCATTGCCATTAATGAGAAATACGCAGAGAAAGTGCACATGCTTCTGGTCAGCTCAAGGATTCTGAGATTTTCAAGGCATCATGGAGAACAATGAGGTCAAGCTCTCTGTGCTGGGGTCACTTGTCAGGTACTAGCCTAAATCAGATAAGAACTGAGGAGATATTTTCTTGCACTTGATAACATATCACCACAATCCATAGAAATGCTCAAATCCTCTGAGGTACTCACATTAGTCAAAGTTCCCAACAAGAACTGAAAGTGTCTCTTGGTTATTAACTTGGTGACTACTGCTGGAAGTCTGTTGCAGAACTGGGTTAGAGAGTGTCCACGCTTCACCAGAGCCTCCCCAACCTAATTAACTGGCCCAGTGTTGGATGGCTGGTGATACCATGGACAGCCAACTCCCTCAGTGGATACTCCCACATGGCGTAGAAAAAGGAGACAGGAAGAAAATATACATGACAAGCAGTGGTTATTACTCAACAGAAGAGACCTGATGGCAAAGAAGAGGAAGATGCTCAGTGAGACAGATTGATAATGTAGTGGAACTTGGGCTCAAACACAGCAACAATTGTGAGGATGGTGCACGACTGGACAATGAATCATAGTGTACGCAGGGTCGCTATGATTTAGAACTGACTCGATGGCACCTAACAACAACATGACAAATATTAGTGAAAGAATGCAGTAGTATGGTGTGCCTAGAGCTGAATGTTATCCCGATTAAAAAAAAAAAAAAATTGCTGCTAATAAACTCAAAAATCCTATAGAAAAGATGGTCGATGCAGCTATATAAATTTACCTATAGCATACATGAATCCTGGAGGCTGAAATGATCTTGGAAGATGTCAAAAAGATACTGGCAATTTAGCTGCACTCAAATGGACAGGTAGAGTTTTGGGGTTCTTTCATTAGATTGCAGTATATATAACTTTTGAAGATTGAGTGATTTACGCTGCTTTAAGTTGCCTTTATCTCAAAGCCAAGGATTCTGTTTCTTATTTCTTACATGCTCTGTCCTTTGCCCTTCTTGATCCACTAACGTGGCTGTCCTGGCACCAGCTCAGTCTCTGTTTGTTAAGCAACTACATCAATACACTGTAGCCCCTTGTCCAAGTAAAGCAAAATTCCCTGAGCAACTCAGGATCAACTTCACCAATGTACTGACAGTCACTCTGTGTCCTCCTAGCTCCCACTGATATCCTGCTCGAGGACTATCTAACTGATGGTGAAGATGACCAGGCCACATCAGAGGCCAAGGTAAGGCCCCCTTTCTTTTTCTGAGGTAGATATGTTGCTTTCTTAGGTTCTTCCTTTTTCAATCCATTTGAGAGGCGAAAATATGAACGTGTTTACTTTAGATGATACAAGGTATATTCTTCGTGGGAAGACCATTGAATGAGAGTCTCTTACCAGCTGATTCTTGTTTGAAGAGTTCATTCTAAAATGGCAACTTCAGGCTATAAACTCTATGGTATGAGGCTTTTTGCTCAGCAGCAATTTTTCTACCTTGAATTATGAATTTTGTAGTTGTCAAACAAAATGGATTTGAGAAATACAACCTTCCAGGAAATGGGTGTGTCTTTGTCACAGGTATGCCCTATGCTGCTTTTGGATCCTTAGGCTCACCCACTACTTTCATCCAATTTTCTAACAGCTCTAAGGAAATGGGAGGCCTATGAGCATGATCGCATTCTCATACTGTTTTCCTTTATGTAATTGCAGGTGACCTCAAATACAACTCAAAACTGTATGTTTCTGGAAGTCCTCACTCACCGGGGAAAAATCTAGATAAGAAAAGCAGGGCTTTCATCTGGAGAGCCATCTAGATTCAGGCCTCCTTGTGGGAGTGAGAATGGGGGGTGTGATGAAAGAAACTAATATTCCATGTAAATATCTATGTCCATGTTCTGCTGTTCCTGAAAGAAGCTGTGTTCCCTTGAGGTGGTACAGACTTGTGTGTTTGTGCATGGGAGGTAGAGGTTGTCTTTGTGTGAGTCAGTGTGGTATCATTCCTGATATACATGCAGGGGGAGTAGGTGTGGGCATTTCCTCAGCAGTTATGTCCAGCTTACACAGCATATTTGCCAGGGTCCATTTTCTCTAAAACTCCCATCACCGCTGTAAACTTTACATATACTAACCCATTCAACTCTCATCACAGTGATATCTGGGTTTTCCTCACAATAGCTGCTCCTCAGATGGAGAAACTAAAGCACACAGATGAATGGCCAAATATCTTGAGAAAGCGAAAATGTGAACCTAGGTCCGTAGCTCCAATGGTGATGTTGTGAACTATTAAACCCAGGTATATTGGTCACAGAGCCAGGAAGCTCAAGCATCCATGTATATGCCTAGAAGTACCTGTACCTACAGAGATTCCAAACCCAATCCCTGGACAGATTCCATCATTTAAAGGTAGCCTTAGTGATCCTATAACCCAGGGTAGTATGGGTGTTTTCATGCAGACTTGGGCATTGTCATTAGTAAGAAATGCAAAGAGAAAGCCCACATGCTTCTGGTCAGCTCAGGGATTCGCATATTTGCAAGGCATCATATAGGACAATGAGGTCAAACTTTCTTTGCTGGGTCACTTGCCACCTACTAGCCTAAAGCAGATAAGAACCTAGGAGATATTTTCACGCACTTGATAATATCATCACCACAATTCATAGAAATGCTCAAATCCTCTGAGCTACTCACGTTAGTGAAAGTTAACAAGAAGACCTGAAAGCGTCTCTTGGTTATTTCCTTGGTGTCCATCACTCTTGCTGCAACTCTGTTGCACAATGGGTTAGAGAGCATCCATGCTTTACCAGGGCCTCCCAACCAAATGAATTGGCTAAGTGTTGTATAACTACTGTTAACATGGACAGACCCCTCATTCTTTGGATACTCCTACATGGCATAGAAAAAGGAGACTGGAAGAAAATATACATGATTAACAGTGGTTATTTTTCAATGAAAGTGCTCTGATGGCAAAAAAAAAAAAAAAGGAAGACCCTCAATGAGATGGATTGATAATGTTGTGCAACTATGGGCTTAAACATAGAAGCTATTGTGAGGTTGGTGCAGGACTGGGCAGTGTTTCGTTCTCTTGTACTTAGGGTCAGTATGATTCAGAATTGACTCGATGGCACCTAACAACAACCTGACAAATATTAGTGAATAAATGCTGTAGAATATTGTGCCTAGAACTGAATGCTATCCCCTGATAAAAGATGGCTGTTAATACACTGAAAAATCCTATAGAAAAATTCATAAATGCAGCTATGCACACATGGATCCTTGACGTTCAAATGGCTTTGGAAGATGTCAAAAAGATACTGGCAATTTAGCTGCACTTCTAATGGGCAGGAGGAGTTTTGGGAGTCTCTCATTGAGTCACAGTATATGTAACATTTGCAGATTGAGTAATTCACGCAGCTTTAGATTACCTTTATTTCGAAGCCAAGGATTCTGTTTCTCATTTCTTACATGCACTGTCCTTTGCCAACCTTGATCCACTAAAGTGGCTGGCCTGGCATCAGCTCAATCCCTGTTTGTTAAACAACTATATCAATACACTCTAGCCCCTTGTCCAAGTCAAGCAAAATTCCCCCAAAAAACCATGAACAACATCACCCGTGTACTGACAGTCACTCTGTGTCCTCCTAGCTCCCTCTGAAATCTTGGTGGAGTCCCTTTTGAGTGATGGTGAAGATGATGAGATCCCATCTGAGACGAAGGTAAGGCCACCTTTCTTTTTCTGATGTAGGTATTTTGTTCCCTAGGTTCTTTTGCAAACCATTTGAGAGGTAAAAATATGAATGTGTATATTTTAGATGATGCATGCTATATTCTTGGTGGGAAGAGTGTTGAATGAGAGTCTCTTTCCAAATGATACCTGATCCAAGAGGTCATTCACAAATGGCAGCATCAGGTTATAGACTGTATGGTATGAGGCTTTTCCCTCAGCAGCAATTTTTCTACCTTAGCTTATGAATTTTGTAGTTGTGAAACAAAATGGATTTGAGAAATACAACCTTTCAGGAAATGGGTGTGTGTTTTTCTCACAAGTATACCCTATGCTGGCTCTTGGGGCCTTAGACTCACCCACTGCTTTCATCTGATTTTCTAACCGCTCTAAGGGAATGGGAGACCTATGAGCATGATCAGACCTCATAGTGCTTTCCTTTATGTCATTGTAGGTGACTTCAAATGCAAGTGAAATCCTTATGTTGCTGGGATTACTGACTTGCTGGGTCACAACCCAGATAAGAAAGGCAGGTCTTTCATGGCGGCTTTCATCGGGAGAGCCACTTGATTCAGGCCTCCTGGTGGGATTGAGGATTGGGGGTGCGAGGAAAGAAACTGATATTCCACGTAAATACCTATGTCCATATTGTACAATTCCTGAAAGCAGCTGTGTTCCTTTAGGTGGTACAGGCTTGTCTGTGCATGGGTGTTGGAGTATGTCTACGTGGAATTAATGTCGTATCATTGCTAATGTGCATGCAGGAGGAATAGGTGTGGGTGTTTCCTGGGCAGTTATGTCTGACTTACACAGCACATTTGCCAGTGTCCATTTCCTCTAAATCTCCCATCACTACTGTACACTTTACACATACTAACCCATTTGACCCTCATCACAGCCATATACAGGGTTCCTTCTCTATGGCTGCTCCTCAGATGGGGAAACTAAAGCACATAAATAAATGGCCAAAGATCTCAAGAAAGCAAAAATGTGAAACTAGGTCTGTAGCTCCAGTGGTGATGTTGTGATCTATTAAGCCCTGGGTACATTGTCCACAGAGTAAGTGAGTCAAGCATCTGTGTATATGCCTAGAAGTACCTGTATCTACAGGGATTCCAAACTGAATCTCTACAGAGATTCCATCTTTAAAAGGTAGCCTTAGTGATCCTATAACCCAGGGTAGTATAGGTATGTTTTCCTGTGGAGTTTGGCATCATCATTAGTGAGAAATGAACAGAGAAAGCCCACATGCTTCTGGTCAGCTCACAGATTCTGCGATTTAAAAGGAATCACGTAGAAAAATGAGGTCAACACTTCTGTGCTGGTGTCACTTGTCAGCTACTAGCCTAAAGCAGATAAGAACCAAGAAGATATTTTCATGCAGTTGATAAGATTATCACTACAATCCATAAAAAAAAAAAAAAAAAAGCCAAACCCAGTGCCATCGAGTCAATTCTGACTTATAGCGACCCTATAGGACAGAGTAGAACTGCCCCCATAGAGTTTCTAAGGAGCGCCTGGCGGATTCGAACTGCCAATCGTTTGGTTAGCAGCCGTAGTACTGAACCACTACACCACCAGGGTTTCCATAGAAATGCTCGAATCCTCTGAGCAACTCACATTAGTCAAAGTTACCAACAAGAACTGAAACTGTCTCTTGGTTATTTTCTTGGTGGCCACCACTCTTGCTGCAACTCTGTTGCACAACTGGGTAAGTGAGCGTCCGTGCTCAGCCATGGCTTCCCCACCCTAATGTAACGTCCCAGTGTTGGAAGGCTAGTGATACCATGGAGAGCCACCTCACTCAGTGGATACTCCCGCATGGTATAGAAAAAGGAGACAGAAGAAATTATACATGATTAACAGTGGTTATTTTTCAATGACAGCACCCTGATGGCAAAAGAGTGCAAGACCCTCAATGAGATGGATTGATAATGCTGTGTATCCATGGACTCAAACATGGCAAGGATTGTGAGGATGGTGCAGGACTGGGCAGTGTTTCTTTCTCTTGCAAAACGGTTGCTATTATTTGGAACTGACTCGCTGGCACCTAACAACAACATGACAAGTATTAGTGAATAAATGTGGTAGTATCATGTGCCTAGAACTAAATGTTATCCCCGATATAAAAGATTGCTGTTAATTAACTGAATGATTCTATAGAAAAGATATAAATGCATCTAAAGCACACATGGATCCTAGAGCCTAAAATGGTCTTGGAAGATATCAAAAACATACTGGCATTTAGCTGCACTTAAAATGTGCAAAAGGAGTTTTGGAGTCTTTCATTGAATCACAGCATATATAACATTTTCAGATTGAGTAATTCATGCAGCCTTAGATTGCCTTCATTTCAAAGCCAAGGATTCTGTTTTTCATTTCTTTCATGCTCTGTCCTTTTCCAATCTTGACCCACTAAAGGGATTGGCCTGGCATCAGCTCAGACCTGTTTGTTAACCAACTACATCCATACACTCTAGCCCCTTGTCCAAGTCAAGCAAAATTCCCTGAGAAAATCATGAGCAACATTACCAATGTGCTGATAATTACCCTGTGTCCTCCTAGCTTCCATTGAAACCCTGCTGGAGTATCTTCTGCGTGATGTTGAAGATGATGAGGCCTAATCTGAGGCCTAGGTAAGGCAACACTTCTTTTTCTGAAAGAGATTGTTGGTGTCTTAGGCTCTTTCTTTTTTAAATCCATTTGAGCATTAAAAATATGAAAATCTTTATTTTAGATATTTATTTACATGCTATATTCTTGCTGGCTATAGTGTTGAATGAGAGTCTCTTACCAACTGATACCTGATTTAAAAGGTCATTCAAAAATGGCAGCATCAGGTCATAAACTTGATGGTATTCCCTCAGCAGCAATTTTTCTATCTTGGATTATGAATTTTATAGTAGTGAAACAAAATGGATTTGAGAAATACAACTTTCCAGGAAATGGGTGTGCTTTTTGTCACAGGCATGCTCTATGCCAGCTTTTGGGGCCTTAGATTTACCCACGGCTTTCATCTGAGTTTCTAACCACCCTAAGGTAATGGGAGACCTATGCCCATGATCAGATGCTCATAGTGTTTTCCTTTATGTCATTGCAGGTGACCTCAATTACAAGTGAAAATGGTATGTTTCTGGAATTACTTGCATGCTGGGGAAAAATCTAAATAAGAAAGGCAGGTCTTTCATGTAGGCTTTCATCTGGAGAGCCATCTTGATTCAGGCCTCCTGGTGTGATTGAGGATTGGGGATATGAGGAAAGAAACTCATTTTCTAAGTAAATATCTATGTCCATATTCTGTAGTTCCTGAAATGAGCTGTGTTCCCTTTGGGTTGCACAGGCTTTTGTGTGCATGGGTGTTGCAGGATGTCTATATGTGAGTCAGCGTGGTATCATTGCTAGTCTGTATGTAGGAGGAGTAGGTGTGTGTGTTTCCTCAGCAGTTATGTCTGACTTATACAGCACACATGCCAGTGCCCATTATCTCTAAAACTCCCATCACCACTGTACACTTTATATACACTAACCAGTTCAACCCTCATCACAGCCATATCTCAGGTTTTTCACTACGGCTGCTCCTCACATGGAGGAACTAAAGCATGTACATGAACGGGCAAATCTTCTGAGAAAGCAAAAATGTGGAACTTGGTCTCTAGCTCCAATGGTGATGTTGTGAACTATGAAGCCCCAGGTACATTTGTCACAGAGCAAGCGACTTCAAGCCTCTGTGTGTATGACTAGAAGTACCTGTACCTACAGAGATCCCAACCTCAATCTCTACAGAGATTCCATCACTAAAAGGAAGCCTTAGTGCTCCTATACCCCAGGGTAGTTACACTTCACTGCAGACTTTGGCATTTTCATTAGTGAGAAATGCGCAAAGAAAGCCCGCATGCTTCTAGTCAGCTCACAGAGGCTGAGATTTGCAAGGCATCGTGTAGGACAATGAGGTCAACATCTCTGTGCTGGGGTCACTTGTCAGCTACTAGCCAGAAGCAAATAAGATTCGAGGAGATATTTTCATGCAGTTGATAGCATTATCACCACAATCCATAGAAATGCTCAAATCCTTCGAGGTACCCACATTAGGGAAAGCTACCAACAAGAATTGAAAGTATCTCTTGGTTATTTATTTGATGTTCATCACTCTTGCTGCAACTCTGTTGCACAACAGGGTTAGAGAGCATCCGTGCTCAACCAGAGCCTCTGCAACCTAATGAACTAGCCCAGTGTTGGATGCCTAGTGATAGCATGGACAGCCACCTCACTCAGTGGATACTCACATATAGCATAGAAAATGGAGACTGGAAGAAAAACTATATGATTAACAGTGGCTATTTTTCAATGAGACTGTTCTGATGGTGAAAAAGAGGAAGACCCTCAATGAGACAGATTGATAATATGGTATAACTATGGGCCCAAATATAGCAACTATTGTGAGGATTGTGCAGGACTGGGCAGTGTTTCATTCTCTTGTACAAATGGTCACAATGGTTCAAAACTGACCAGATGGCATTTTTTAATGAGATAGAGAAACAAATCACCAACTTCATGTGGAAGGGAAAGAAGCCCCAGATAAGTAAAGAATTCCTGAAAAAGAAGAACAAAGTGGGAGGCCTCAGTCTACCCGATTTTAGAAACTTTTATACTGCCACAGTAGTCAAAAGAGCCCGGTACTGGTACAATAACAGATACATAGACCAATGAAACAGAATTGAGAATCCAGACATAAATCCACTCACACATGAGCAACTGATTTTTGACAAAGACCCAAAGTCAGTTAAATGGGGAAAAGAAATGGTGCTGGCATAACTGGGTATCCATTGGCAAAAAAAAGAAACAAGACTGCAGAATACCCAGACGCCTCCTGTGAACGCTCTTACAACAAAGACCCAAAAAAACAAGTGAAATGATTATATTTACGACAACGTAGGAGCCCTGAACATCAAAGGCAAAGTGAGAAAACAGACTGCACAGCAGGGGGAGGTGGAGACAGTTCAGAAGCAGACAGGGGTTGCCAGACCTGAATCTCTGGGATCCTTCAGACACCAGTCTCAAGAGTGGCTACAGCAAGCTGGTAGTAGCGTTTGGCAGCAGTTTCCACAGGGAGAAGCAACCAGCCCCACAATCTATTCACACCTCCGGAACCATAGAAGAACAGTGCTCTCGGCAAAAGCTAAGTACTTGGTATATTTTACCATCCACACCCCACCCCCTTGCCAGCTTCAGTAGCTGTTGATTTCTCTGGGCCTGAGATAGGACCTGTGGACCACCTGGAGCCATCCTCCCAGCCTTGGAGAAGGAATAAATACGCAATAGGGGGAAAAGATAATTTTCCAGCTCCACTAAACTGGGGAGCTCAGGACAGAAGCAGCTCCCACCTAGGCATAAACGGTCCATGGAATTTGAATACCTTTCCCCACAGCGTGGACCTGTGTGGACCTATTTCAGGAGAATAGATTTTTTTTTTTAATAATTTTTATTGTGCTTTAAGTGAAAGTTTACAAATCAAGTCAGTCTCTCACAAAAAAACCCATATACACCTTGCTACACACTCCCAATTACTCTCCCCCTAATGAGACAGCCCGCTCTCTCCCTCCACTCTCTTTTCCTGTCCATTTCGCCAGCTTCTAACACCCTCCACCCTCTCATCTCCCCTCCAGGAAGGAGATGCCAACATAGTCTCAAGTGTTCACCTGATCCAAGAAGCTCACTCCTCACCAGCATCCCTCTCCAACCCATTGTCCAGTCCAATCCATGTCTGAAGAGTTGGCTTTGGGAATGGTTCCTGTCCTGGGCCAACAGAAGATCTGGGGGCCATGACCACCGGGGTCCTTCCAGTCTCAGTCGGACCATTAAGTCTGGTCTTATGAGAATTTGGGGTCTGCATCCCACTGCTCTCCTGCTCCTTCAGGGGTTCTCTGTTGTATTCCCTGTCAGGGCAGTCATCCTTTGTAGCTGGGCACCATCTAGTTCTTCTGGTCTCAGGATGATATAGTCTCTGGTTCATGTGGCCCTTTCTGTCTTTTGGGCTTGTAACCACCTTGTGTCCTTGGTGTTCTTCATTTTCCTTTGATCCAGGTGGGTTGAGACCAATTGATGCATCTTATATGGCTGCTTGCTAGCGTTTAAGACCTCAGACACCACTCTTCAAAGTGGGATGCAGAATGTTTTCTTAATAGATTTTATTATGCCAATTGACTTAGATGTCCCCTGAAACCATGGTCCCCAGACCCCTGCCCCTGCTATGCGGGCCTTCGAAACATTCGGTTTATTCAGGAAACTTCTTTGCTTTTGGTTTAGTCCAGTTGTGCTGACCTCCCCTGTATTGTGTGCTGTCTTTCCCTTCACCTAAAGTAGTTCTTATCTACTATCTAATTAGTGAATGCCCCCTCCCATCCTCCCTCCCTCTCCCCTCTTGTAACCACAAAAATTGTTTTCTTCTCAGTTTACACTATTTCTCAAGTTCTTATAATAGTGGTCTTATGCAATATTTGTCCTTTTGCAACTGACTGATTTCACTCAGCATAATGCCTTCCAGGTTTCTCCATGTTATGAAATGTTTCACAGATTCCTCAGTGTTCTTTATCGATGTGTAGTATTCCATTGTGTGAATATACCATAATTTATTTAACCATTCATCCGTTGATGGGCACCTTGGTTGCTTCCATCTTTTTGCTATTGTAAACAGTGCTGCAATAAACATGGGTGTGCATATATCTGTTCGTGTAAAGGCTCTTATTTCTCTAGGATATATTCCAAGGAGTGGGATTGCTGGATGGTACGGTAGTTCTATTTCTAGCTTTTTAAGGAAGCGCCAAATTGATTTCCAAAGTGGTTGTACCATTTTACATCCCACCAGCAGTGTATAAGTGTTCCAATCTCTCCACAGCCTCTCCAACATTTGTTATTTTGTGTTTTTTGGATTAATACCAGCCTTGTTGGAGTGAAATGAAGTCTCATTGTAGTTTTGATCTGCATTTCTCTAATGGCTAACGATAGTGAACATTTCCTCATATCTCTGTTAGCTACCTGAATGTCTTCTTTAGTGAAGTGTCTATTCATAACTTTTGCCCATTTTTTACTTGGGTTATTTGCCTTTTTGCAATTGAGTTTTTGCATGTAGATTTTAGAGATCAGGCGCTGATCAGAAATGTCATAGCTAAAAACTTTTTCCTAGTCTGTAGGTAGTCTTTTTACTCTTTTGGTGAAGTCTTTGGATGAGCATAGGTGTTTGATTTTTAGGAGCTCCCAGTTATCTAGTTTTTCTTCTATATTCTTTGTAATGTTTTGTATACTGTTTACGCCATGTAATAGGGCTCCTAATGTTGTCCCTATTTTTTCTTCCATGATCTTTATCGTTTTAGATTTTATATTTGGGTCTTTGGTCCATTTTGGGTTAGTTTTTGTGCATGGAGTGAGGTATGGGTCTTCTTTCATTTTTTTGCAGATGGATATCCAGCTATGCCAGCACCGTTTGTTAAAAAGACTGTCTTTTCCCCCATTTAACTGTTTCGGGGCCTTTGTCAAATATCAACTGCTCATATGTGGATGGATTTATGTCTGGATTCTCAATTCTGTTCCATTGGTCAATGTATCTGTTGTTGTACCAGCACCAGGCCGTTTTGACTACTGTGGCAGTAAAATAGGTTCTAAAATCAGGTAAAGTAAGGTCTCCCACTTTGTTCTTCTTTTTCAGTAATGCCTTATTTACCCGGGGCCTCTTTCCCTTCCATATGAAATTGGTGATTTGTTTCTCCATCTCATTAAAGAATATCCTGGGGATTTGGATTGGAATTGCATTAAATCTGTAGATCGCTTTTGGTAGAATAAACAGTTTTACAATGTTAAGTCTTCCTAACCACGAGCAAAGTACGTTCTTCCCCTTACTTAAGTCTATTTTGGTTTCTTGCAGAAGTGTACTGTAGTTTTCTTTGTATAAGTCTTTTACATCTCTGGTAAGATTTATTCCTAAGTGTTTTATCTTCCTGGGGGCTACTGTAAATGGCATTGATTTGGTGATTTCCTCTTCGATGTTCTTTTTGTTGGTGTAGAGGAATTCAACTGATTTTTGTATGTTTATCTTGTATCCCAGTACTCTGCTGAACTCTTCTATTAGTTTCAGTGTTTTCTTGAGGATTTCTTAGGGTTGTCTGTGTATAAGATCATGTCATCTGCAAATAGAGATACTTTTACTTCTTCCTTGCCAACCTGGATGCCCTTTATTTCTCTGGCTAGGACTTCCAGCACAATGTTGAATAAGAGTGGTGATAAAGGGCATCCTTGTCTGGTTCCTGATCTCAATGGGAATGTTTTCAGGCTCTCTCCATTTAGGGTGATGTTGGCTGTTGGCTTTGTATAAATGCCCTTTATTATGTTGAGGAATTTTCCTTCTATTCCTATTTTGCTGAGGGTTTTTATCACGAATGAGTGTTGAACTTTGTCAAATGCCTTTTCTGCATCAATTGATAAAATCATGTGATTCTTGTCTTTTGTTTTATTTATGTGGTGGATTACATTAATTCTTTTTCTAATGTTGAACCATCCCTGCATACCTGGTATGAATCTCACCTGGTCATGGTGAATTATTTTTTTGATATGTCGTTGAATTCTATTGGCTAGAATTTTGTTGAGGATTTTTGCATGTACATTCATGAGGGATATAGGTCTAAATTTTCTTTACCTGGTTTTGATATCACGGATATGGTGGCTTCATAGAATGAGTTTGGTAGTATTCCGTCCTTTTCTATGCTCTGAGGTACCTTTAGTCGTAGTGGTGTTAACTCTTCTCTGAAAGTTTGGTAGAACTCTGCAGTGAAGCCATCCGGACCAGGGCTTTTTTTTGTTGGGAGTTTTTTGATTACCTTTCCAATCTCTTTTTTTGTTATGGGTCTATTTAGTTGTTCTACCTCTGTTTGTGTTAGTTTAGGTACGTAGTGTACTTCTTTCTGGAAGTCCTGTGCTTTACTGAAAGTGGTGTGTTGAAGTCTTCTACTATTATTGTGGAGCTGTCTATCTGACTTTTCAATGCTGATAGAGTTTGTTTTATGTATCTTGCAGTCCTGTCATTGGGTGCATAAATATTTAATATGGTTCTATCTTCTTGGTGTATTATCCCTTTAATCATTATATAGTGTCCTTCCTTATCCTTTATGATGGATTTAACTTTAAAGCCTATTTTGTCAGAAATTAATATTGCCATTCCTGCTCTTTTTTGATTGTTGTTTGCTTGATTTTTTTTCCATCCTTTGAGTTTTAGTTTGTTTCTGTCTCTAAGTCTAACGTGTGTCTCTTGTAGACAGCATATAGATCTTGTTTTTAACCCGTTCTGCCACTCTCTGCCTCTTTATTGGTGCATTTAGTCCATTTACATTCAGGGTGATTATGGCTAGGTATGAATTTAGTGCTATCATTTTGATGTCTTTTTTGTGTGTGTTGTTGACAGTTTCTTTTTCCCACTTGATTTTATGTGCTGAGTAGATTTTCTTTATATATTGTCTTTTCCTCATACTTGTTGTTGTTGATTTTGTTTCTCCTGAGTCTGTATTTTTCCCTCGTATTTTATTTTAATGAGTAGCATAGTTTGTCTCCTTTGCGGTTAACTTATTATTTACCCCTACTTTTCTAAATTTATAACTTTTATTTCTTTGTATCACTGTATCTTCTTCTCCATATGGAAGGTGTATGGTTACATTTCTTAGTCTCTCTTTATTATTTTAATGTTGTCTTCTTTTGTATAATAACATCGCTGTTACCCTGTTTTGGGCTCTTTTTTTTTTTTTTTTTAATAATCTTGCTTTGTTTTTTTGGATTTCCCTGTCTGGGTTGACTTCTGGTTGCTCTGCCCAGTGTTCTAGCCTTGGGTTGATACCTGATGTTATTGATTTTCTAACCAAAGAACTCCCTTTAGTATTTCTTGTAGTTTTGGTTTGGTTTTTACAAATTCCCTCAACTTGTGTTTATCTGGAAATGTCTTAATTTCACCTTCATATTTAAGAGACAGTTTTGATGGATATATGATTTTTGGCAGGCAATTTTTTTCCTTCAATTTTTTTAATATATCATCCCATTGCCTTCTTGCCTGCATGGTTTCTGCCGAGTAGCCCAAGCTTATTCTTATTGACTCTCCTTTGTAGGTGACTTTTTGTTTATTCCTAGCTGCTCTTAAAATTCTCTCATCATCTTTGGTTTTGGCAAGTTTGATTATAATATGTCTTGGTGACTTTCTCTTAAGATCTACCTTATGTGGAGTTCAATGAGCATCTTGGATAGATATCTTCTCATCTTTCACAATATCAGGGATGTTTTCTGCCAACAAATCTTCAACAATTTTCTCTGTATTTTCTGTTATCCCTTCCTGTTTGGTACTCCAATCACTTGTAGGTTATTCCTTTTGATAGAGGCCCACATGATTCTTAAGGTTTCTTCATTTTTTAAAATCTCTTTATCTGATTTTTCTTCAAATATATTAGTGCCAAGTGATTTATCTTTGAGTTCAGAAATTCTAGCTTCTACTTGCTCAATTCTTCTCCTCTGACTTTCTTTTGAATTGTCTAATTCTGTAATTTTATTGTTAATCTTCTGAATTTCTGATTGCTGTCTGTCTGTGAATTTTTCCTGGTTATTAAACTTTTCATTATGTTCCTGAATTATCTTTCTAGTTTCTTCAGTTGCTTTATCTGTGTGTTCCTTGGCTTGTTCTGCTTATTGCCTCATTTCCTTCCTGATGTCTTGAAGGGTTCTGTATATTAAACTTTTGTATTCTGCATCTGGTAATTCCAGGAATGTACTTTCATCTAGAAGATCCGTGGATTCTTTGTTTTGAGAGCCTGTTGAGGTGATCATGGTCTGTTTCTTTATGTGACTTGTTATTGACTGTTGTCTACAAGCCATCTATAAGTTATTGTATTAGTTTATGCTTGTTTACTGTATCGTAGCTGCTTGCTTTATTTTGTTTTGGTATACCCAGATGGGTTCCTTGAGTGAGCTAGCTTGATTATTTTCACCTTTGGAGCTCTGGTGTCCTGTCCCCAGCTGGCTAGAGCTGTTATCACATATATCAGTCTAGGAGTCCATTCAGTTTTCTTGTACAAATTCAGCTCAGGTGTTCAGGTAGCTGATCATCAAGTGTGTGGTACAGGCTCTGTCCTACAGTCTTAGACAGGCAGGGGTGATTGGCATATACCCCAGTACCTGATTGCAGGAGGGGGTCATGCTCTGAACAAGGCAGGGTGCTGAGAACTGACCCGCAGGGGGCTGAGAACTGACCCCCAGGCGTCTCTGAGGAAAATGCATCTCTGTTCCCTAGAGCTTGCTGGTGGGTGGGTTCTGCAGAGGGACCACGGGCACTCAAAATTTTTGGTTGTAAGGACTGGGAAGTACCAGTTATCTTTGGACCCCTGCCACAGGTTTCTGGGTGGTCTCAGTGGAGCTACCAGTCCTTTGGTCCCTGTTGTAGGTTGATGAGGACCTTGTTTAACAGGCAAAGCAATGTCAAATGTCAAACACCCACCTCTCCACTGCACAGCTGAAATGGTTGGAGTTTTCCAGCAAGGGTCTATTCTCCCAAAATAGGCCCACACAGGTCCATGCAGAAGGGAAAGGTGCTCAAGGTCCATGGAAGGTTTATGCCTGGACAGGAGCCACTTCTGTCCTGAGTTCCCCCAGTTAATGGAGCTAGCAAATTATCTTTTCTCCCCAATTGCAAATTTTTTCCTTCCACAAGGCCAGGAGGATGGCTCTAGGTGCTCACCACAGTCTATCTCTGGCCCAGGGATTCAGCCGCTGAGGTCGGCTTGGGGGTGGGGGGGGGCACGGTAAAATATACACAAGTACTTAACTTTTGCCAAGAGCATGCTGTTCTCAGTTTCCAGAGGTGTGAGCAGGCTGTGTGGCTAGCTGCTTTTCCCTGAGGAAACTGCAGCCAAACTCTAATACCAGCCCACCGCCGCCACCGCTGCTGCTCCAGGAATGGTGCCTGTGGGCTCCCCACGATTAAAGTCCGGTAACTCCTCTCCACTTCTGAACAGTCTCTTCTTCCCCCTGCCCCTCAGTTCATTGTCTAAGCTTGCCTTTGATGCTCAGGGCTCCTAGCTTGTCACAAATATACATGTTTCACTTGTTTTTTTTGGGTCTTTTTTTGTAAAGAGGGCTCACCGGAAGTGTCTGTCTATTCTGCCATCTTGGCTCCACATCTTAAGGATAGGTCTTTGTTGGCAGACTACAACTGTTTCAGCTGTGCAGTGGAGAGGTGGGTGTTTGATGTTTGACACTGCTTTGTCTACTAAACAGGGTCCTCACCTACCCACATCAGGGGCTTAAGGACCGGTGGATCTAGTCACATAACCTAGCCACCTGTGACAGGGTTTCAAGGACAACTGGTACCTCTCAGTCCTTACATCCAAAAACACTGGGTGCCCATGGTCCATCTGTAGAACCCACCCACCTGTACAATCTAGGGAAGAGGGACACAGTTTCCTCAGAGATACTTGGGAGACAATTCTAAGCCCCCTGAATTTTTAAGAGTGTTACCCCCTGCTGCAACCAGATGCTGGTACCTACACCAATCATCCCTGCCCTCTAAGATGGTAGGACAGAGTCTGCACCACACACTTGATGATCAGCTACCTGTACACCTGAGCTGAAGTCATACAGGAAATGTGAATTGGCTCCTAGACTGATATACCTAATTACAGCTCTAGCCATCTGGTGACGGAATATCAGAGCTCCAAAGGTGAAAATAATCAAGCTAGCTTGCTCAAGCTACCCATCTGGGTATATCAAAAGAAAACAAAGCAAGAAGCTAGGATACAGTAAGCAAACATAAAATAAACTAATACAATAAGTTATAGATGGTTCGGAGACAACAGTCAATATCAAGTCACATAAAGAAACAGACCATGATCGCCTCTACAAACTCTCAAAACAAAGAATCAATGAAACTTCTGGAGGAAGGTGCCTTCCTGGAATTACCAGATGCAGAATTAAAAGCTTAATATACAGCCCCCTTCAAGACATCAGGAATGAAATCAGGAATGAAATTAGGAAGGAGATCAGGAAAACACAGAAGAAGACAAGGAACACACAGATAAAGTAGTTGAAGAAATTAAAAAGGTTACTGAAGAGCATAATGAAAAATTTAATAAGCTACAAGATTCCATAAAGAGACAGCAATCATAAATTTAGAAGATTAACAATAAAATTACAGAATTAGACAACTCAATAGAAAGTCAGAGGAGCAGAACTGAGCAAGTGGAAGGCAGAATTTGGTGAACCTGAAGATAAAGCGCTTAAAAAAAAAAAGCACCAATAAATTTGAAGAAAAATCGGATAAAATAATAAAAACAAATGAAGAAACCTTAAGAATCATGTGGGACTCTATCAAGAGAAATAACCTACAAGTGATTGGAGTACCAGAACAGGGAGGGATAACAGAAAATACAGAGAATTGTTGAAGATTTGTTGGCAGAAAACTTCCCTGATGCTGGGAAAGATGAGAAGATATCTATCCAAGATGCTCATCAAACTCCACATAAAGTAGATTTTAAAAGAAAGTCACCAAGACAAGTTATAATGAAACTTGCGAAAACCAAACAAAAAGAGAGAATTTTAAGAGCAGCTAGGGATAAATGAAAAGTCACCTACAAAGGAGAGTCATTAAGAATAAGCTCTGACTACTCGGCAGAAGCCATGCAGGCAAGAAGGCAATGGGATGACTTATATAAAGCACTGAAGGAAAAAAATTGCCAGCCAAGAATAATATATCCAGCAAAACCATCTCTCAAATATGTAGGTAAAATTAGGGCATTTTCAGATAAACAGATTTAGGGAATTGGTTAAAAAAACAAAAATAAAAACAAAAAAAAACAAATACTACAAGAAATACTGAAGGGATTTCTTTGGTTAGAAAACCAATAATATCAGGTATCAATCCAAGACTAGAACACTGGCCAGAATAATCGGATGTCAACCCAGGAAGGGAAATCACAAAAATAGTTGAGATTAAAAAATGCTCAAAACAGGGAAAAAGCGATGTTATTATACATAACATATATACTATATAACATAAAAAATATATATTATATAATATAAAAAGAAGACAACATTAAAACAATAAAGAGGGATTGAGAAATGTAGTCTTAGATCTACCATACGGTGAAGGAAGATTAGGTGATGCAAAGAAATAAAAGCTAGGTTTAAATTTAGAAAAATAGGGTAGATATTAAGGTAACCACAAAGAAGATGAAGTATCCTACACATAAAAAAAAAAAAACAAGAAAAAATAGAGACTCGGCAGAAACAAAAACAACAATGAGTATGAGGAAAAGACAATACATAAAGATAAACTACTCAGGACAAGAAATTAAGTGGGAAAAAGAAACTGCCAACAGCACACAAAAAAAGACTTCAAAATGACAGCATTAAACTCATACCTATGCATAATTACACTGAATGTAAATGGACTAAATGCACCAATAAAGAGACAGAGAGTGGCAGAATGGATTAAAAAAACACAATCCGTCTATATTCTGCCTACAAGACACACAAACAAACTAAAACTCAAAGGATGGAAAAATATATATCAAGCAAACAATCAAAAAGAACAGGAGTGGCAATATGAATTTCTGACAAAATAGACTTTAAAGTCAAATCCACCACAAAGGATAAGGAAGGACACTATATAATTATCAAAGGGACAATATACCAAGAAGATATAATCATATTAAATATGTATGCACCCAATGATAGGGCTGCAAGACACATAAAAAAACTTTAACAGCTTGAAAAGTGAGATGGACAGCCCACAATAGTAGTACTCTTCAACACACCACTTTCGGTGAAAGACAGGACATCCAGAAAGCTCGTTTAAGACACAGAAGATCTAAATGCCACAATCAACCACCTTGACCTTATAGACAAATACAGAACACTCCACCCAACAGCAACCAAGTATACTTTCTTTTCTAGTGCACATGGAACATTCTCTAGAATAGGCCACATATTAGGTCATAAAGCAAGCCTTAGCAGAATACAAAACATTGAAATATTACAGAGCATCTTCTCTGACCATAAGGACATAAAAGTAGAAATCAATAACAGAAAAAGCAGGAAAAAGGAATCAAACACTTGGAAACTGAACAATACCCTGCTCAAAAAAACCTGGGTTATAAAAGACATTAAGGATAATAGAATAAAGAAATTCATAGAATCCAATGAGAATGAAAACACTTCCTAACAGAACCTTTGGGACACAGCAAAAGCAGTGCTCAGAGGTCAATTTATATCAATAAGTGCACACATCCAAAAAGAAGAAAGGGCCAAAATCAAAAAATTATCCCTACAACTTGAACAAATAGAAAGAGAACAACAAAAGAAATCCTCAGGACACAGAAGAAAGCAAATAATAAAAACTAGAGTGGAATTAAATGAAATAGACAACAGAAAAACAATTGAAAGACTTAATAAGACCAAAAGCTGGTTCGTTGAAAAAATCAACAAAATTGATAAACAGCGGGCTGAACTGACAAAAGAAAAACAGGAGAGGAAGCAAATAACCCAAATAAGAACTGAGATGGGCGATATTACAACAAACTCAACTGAAATTTAAGAAACATATCAGTTTACTATGAGAAATTGTACTCTGACAAAATTGAAAACCTAGAAGAAATGGATGAATTCCTAGAAACAAACTATGTACCTAAACTAACACAAACAGAGGTAGAACAACTAAATAGACCCATAACAAGAGATTGCAAAAGTAATCAAACTCCGCCCCCCCCCCTAAAAAAAGGAGCCCTGACCCAGATGGCTTCACTGCAGGGTTCTACCAAACTTTCAGAAAAGAGTTTTTGTTTTGTTTTGTTTTTAATGTTTATTTTGCTTTAAGTGAAAGTTTACAAATCAAGTCAGTCTCTCACACAAAAACGTACATACACCTTGCTACATACTCCCAATTGCTCTCCCTCCAATGAGACACCCTGCTCCCTCCCTTCACTCTGTCTTTTTGTGTCCATTTTCCCAGCTTCTAACCCCCTCTACACTCCCATCTCCCCTCCAGGCAGGAGATGCCAACATAATCTCAACTCTCCACCTGGTCCAAGAAGCTCAGTCCTCACCAGCATCCCTCTCCAACCCATTGTCCAGTCCAATCCCTGTCTGAAGAGTTGGCTTTGGGAATGGTTCCTTTCCTGGGCCAACAAAAGGTCTGGGGGCGATGACCTCCAGGGTCCTTCTAGTCTCAGTCAGACCGTTAAGTCTGGTCTGCATCCCACTGCTCTTCTGCTCCCTCAGGGGTTCTCTGTTGTGTTCCCTGTCAGGGCAGTCATCAGTTGTAGCCAGGCACCATCCAGTTCTTCTGGTCTCAGGCTGATGTAGTCTCCTGTTTATGCGGCCCTTTCTGTCTCTTGGGCTCATAATTACCTTGTGTCTTTGGTGTTCTTCATTTTCCTTTGAACCAGGTGGGTTGAGACCAATTGATGCACTTTAGGAGGCCACTTGCTAGCGTTTAAGACCCCAGACGCCACTCTCCAAAGTGGGATGCAGAATGTTTTCTTAATAGATTTTATTATGCCAATTGACTTAGATGTCCCCTGACACAATGGTCCCCAAACCCCCGATCCTGCTACAATGGCCTTCAAAGCACTCAATTTATTCAGGAAACTGCTTTTGGTTCAGTCCAATTGGGCTAACCTTGCCTGTGTTGTGTGTTGTCTTTCCTGTCACCTAAAGTAGTTCTTATCTGCTATCTAGTTATTGAATAGCCCTCTCCCACCCTCCCTCCCTCCCTCCCCCCTCTCATAACCATCAAAGAATATTTTCTTCTCCATTTAAACTATTTCTCCAGTTCTTATAATAGTGGTCTTACACAATATTTGTCCTTTTGCAACGGACTAATTTCACTCAGAATAGCGCCTTCCAGATTCCTCCATGTTATGAAATGTTTCACAGTTTCGTCACTGTTCTGTATCAACATGTAGTATTCCATTGTGTGAATATACCAGAATTGATTTATCCATTCATCCGTTGATGGGCACCATGGTTGCTTCCATCTTTTTGCTATTGTAAACTGTGCTGCAGTGAAGATGGGTGTGCATATATTTGTTCCTGTAAACGCTCTTATTTCTCTAGATTATGTGCAAGGAGTGGGATTGCTGGATCCTATGCTAGTTCTATATTTAGCTTTTTAAGGAAGCACCAAATCGATTTCCAAAGCGGTTGTACCATTTTACATTCCCACCAGCAGTGTATAAGTGTTCCAATCTCTCCACAGCCTCTCCAACATTTATTGTTTTGTGTTTTTTGGATTAATGCCAGCCTTGTTGGAGTGAGATGAAATCTCATTGTAGTTTTGATTTGCATTTCTCTAATGGCTAATGATTGTGAGCATTTCCTCATATATCTGTTAGCTACCTGAATGCCTTCTTTAGTGAAGTGTCTGTTCATATCTTTATGCCCATTTACTAATTGGGTTGTCTTTTCGCAGTTGAGCTTTTGCAGTATCACGTAGATTTTAGAGATCAGGCGCTGATCAGAAATGTCATAGCTAAAAACTTTTTCCCAGTCTGTGGGTAGTCTTTTTACTCTTTTGGTGAAGTCTTTGGATGAGCATAGGTGTTTGATTTTTAGGAGCTCCCAGGTATCTAGTTTTTCTTCTGCATTGTTAGTAATGTTTTGTGTACTGTTTATGCCATGTATTAGGGCTCCTAAAGTTGTCCCTATTTTTTCTTCCATAATTTTTATCGTTTTAGATTTTATGTTTACTTGTCTGATTCATTTTGAGCTCATTTTTGTGAATGGAGTGAGGTATGGTTCTTGTTTCACTTTTTTGCAGATGGATATCCAGTTATGCCACCATCATTTGTTAAAAAGACTGTCTTTTCCCCATTTAACTGTTTTGGGGCCTTTGTCAAATATCAACTGCTCATATGTGGATGGATTTACGTCTGGATTCTCAATTCTGTTCTATTGGTCTATGAATCTGTTGTTGTACCAGTACCAGGCTGTTTTGACTAGTGTGGCAGTATAATAGGTCCTAAAATCAGATAGAGTAAGGCCTCCCACTTTGTTATTTTTCGGTAATGCTTTACTTATCTGGGGCCTATTTGCCTTCCATATGAAGTTAATGATTTGTTGCTTCATCTCATTAAAAAATGTCCTTGGAATTTGGATCAGAATTGCATTAAATCTATAAATCGCTTTCGGTAGAATAGATATTTTTATAATGTTAATTCTTCCTATCAATGAGCAAGGTATGTTTTTTCACTCATGAGGTCTCTTAGTTTCTTGAAGAAGTGTTTTCTTTGTATAAGTCTTTTACATCTCTGGTAAGATTTATTCCTAAGTATTTTATCTTCTTGGGGGCTAAGGTAAATGGTATTGATTTGGTGATTTTCTCTTCATGTTCTTTTTGTCAGTATAGAGGAATCCAACTGATTTTTGTATGTTTATCTTGTATCCCAGTACTCTGCTGAACTCTTCTATTAGTTTCAGTGTTTTCCTGAGGATTCCTTAGGGTTTTCTGTGTATAAGATCATGTCATCTGCAAATAGAGACCCTTTTGCTTCTTCCTTGCAGTCTGGATGCCCTTTATTTCTTTATCTAGCCTAATTGCTTTGGCTAGGGCCTCCAGCACAATGATGAATAAGAGTGGTGATAAAGTGCATCCTTGTCTGATTCCTGATCTCAAGTGGAATGCTTACAGGCTCTCTGCATTTAGGATGATGTTGGCTATTGGCTTTGTATAAATGCCCTTTATTATGGTGAGGAATTTTCCTTCTATTCCTATTTTGCTGAGAGTTTTTATCATGGATGGGTGTTGAACTTTGTCAAATGCCTTTTCTACATCAATTGATAAGATCGTGTGATTCTTTTGTTTTATTTATATGATGGATTACATTAACCGTTTTTCTAATGTTGAACCACCCCTGCATACCTGGTATGAATCCCACTTGGTCATGGTGAATTATTTTTTTTTTTGATATGTTGTTGAATTCTATTGGCTAGAATTTTGTTGAATATTTTTGCATCTACATTCATTAGGGATATAGGTCTATAATTTTCTTTTCTTATGGTGTCTTTACGTGGTTTTGGTATCAGGGATATGGTGGCTTCATAGAATGAATTTGGTAGTATTCCGTCCTTTTCTATGCTCTGAGGTACCTTTAGTCGTAGTGGTGTTAACTCTTCTCTGAATGTTTGGTAGAACTCTGCAGTGAAGTCATCCGAGTCAGGGCTTTTTTGGGTTGGGAATTTTTTGATTACCTTTTCAATCTCTTCTTTTTTTATGGTCTATTTAGTTGTTCTACCTCTGTTCGTGTTAGTTTACGTACGTAGTGTGTTTCTAGGAATTCATTCATTTCTTCTAGGTTTCCAAATTTGTTAGAGTACAATTTTTCATAGTAATCTGATATGATTCTTTTAATTTCAGTTGCATCTGTTGTAATATCGCCCATCTCTTATCTCATTTGGGTTATTTGCTTCCTCTCCTGTTTTTCTTTTTACATTTTGGTCAATGGTTTATCAATTTTGTTGATTTTTTCAACAAACCACTTTTGGTCTTGTTAGTTCTTTCAATTATTCTTCTGTTTTCTATTTCATTTAGTTCTGCTCTAATTTTTATTATTTGTTTTCTTCTGGTGCCTGAGGGTTTCTTTTGTTGTTCTCTTTCTATTTGTTCAAGTTGGGATAATTCTTTGATTTGGGCCGTTACTTCTTTTTGTATATTTGCATTTGTTGATATAAATTGACCTCTGAGCACTGCTTTCACTGTGTCCCAAAGATTCTGATAGGAATTGTTTTCATTCTCATTAGATTCTATGAATTTCTTTATTGCCTCCTTAATGTCTTCCATAATCTACTCTTTTTTGAGCGGGGCATTGTTCAATTTCTAAGTGTTTGATTCCTTTTTCCTGCTTTTTCTGTTATTGATTTCTACTTTTATGTCCTTATGGTCAGAGAAGATGCTTTGTAATGTTTCAATGTTTTGTATTCTGCTAAGGCTTGCTTTATGACCTAATATGTGGTCTATTCTAGAGAATGTTCCATGTGCACTAGAAAAGAAAGTATACTTGGTTGCTGTTGAGTGGAGTGTTCTGTATATGTCTATGAGGTCAAGTTGGTTGATTGTAGCCTTTAGATCTTCTGTGTCTTTATTAAGCTTCTTTCTGGATGTCCTGTCCTTCACCGAAAGTGGTGTGTTGAAGTCTCCTAGTATAATTGTGGAGGTGTCTACGTTACTTTTCAATGCCGATAGAGTTTGTTTTATGTATCTTGCAGCCCTGTCATTGGGTGCATAAATACTTAATATGGTTATATCTTCTTGGTGTACCGTCCCTTTAATAATTATATAGGGTCCTTCCTTGTCCTTTATGAAGGACTTAACTTTAAACTCTATTTTGTCAGA
This sequence comes from Loxodonta africana, assembly GCF_030014295.1. Taxonomy (NCBI): domain Eukaryota; kingdom Metazoa; phylum Chordata; class Mammalia; order Proboscidea; family Elephantidae; genus Loxodonta; species Loxodonta africana. The sequence continues at coordinate 31,996,434 of NC_087360.1, forward strand.
AATTAGTGTTGCCACTCCTGCTCTTTTTATGATTGTTGTTTGCTTGATATATTTTTTCCATCCTTTGAGTTTTAGTTTGTTTGTTTGCTTCTCTAAGTCTAAGGTGTGTCTCTGGTAGGCAGCATATAGATGGATCATGTTTTTTTAATCCATTCTTCCACTCTCTGTCTCTTTTTTGGTGCATTTAGTCCATTTACATTCAGCATAAGTATGGATAGGCATCAATTTAGTGTTATCATTTTGATGTCTTTTTTGTGTGTTGTTGACAGTTTCTTTTTCCCTTTTAATTTTATGTGCTGGGTAGATTATCTTTATATATTGCCTTTCCTCATATTTGTTGTTGTTGATTTTGTTTCTGTTGAGTCTCTATATTTTTCTTAAATTTTATTTTGATGTGTAGGATAGTTTGTCTCCTTTGTGGTTACCTTAATATTTACCCCCATTTTTCTAAATTTAAACCTAACTTTTATTTCTTTGTATCGCCTTATTCCTCTCCATATGGAAGATCTATAGTCCCCCTTTATTGTTTAATGTTGTTTTCTTTTACATAATATCATCTTGATTCAGTTTTTTTTTTTTTTATTTCCCCGTCTGGGTTGACTTCTGATTGCACTGCCCAGTGTTCTAGTCTTGGGTTGATACCTGACATTATTGATTTTCTAACCAAGGAGTTCTAACCAAAGGGAGTTCCCTTTAGTATTTCTTGTAGTTTTGGTTTGGTTTTTATGAATTCCCTAAACTTCTGTTTATCTGGAAATGTCCTAATTTCACCTACGTATTTGAGAGACAGTTTTGCTGGATATACGATTCTTAGGTGGGAATTTTTTTCCTTCAATTTTTTATATATGTCAACCCATTGCCTTCTTGCCTGCATGCTTTCTGCCAAGTAGTCCAAGCTTATTCTTATTGGCTCTCCTTTGTAGGTGACTTTTCGTTTATCCCTAAACCCATTGCCATCGAGTCAATTCCTAGCTGCTCTTAAAATCCTCTCTTTATCTTTGGTTTTGGCAAGTTTCATTATAATATGTCTTCATGACTTTCTTTTAACATCTACCTCACGTGGAGTTCGATGAGCATCTTGGATAGATATCTTCTCATCTTTCACATTATCAGGGAAGTTTTCTGCCAACAAATCTTCAACAATTCTCTATTTTTTTTATACTTCCCTGTTCTTGTACTCCAACCACTCGTAGGTTATTTCTCTTGATAGAGTCCCACATGATTCTTAAGGTTTCTTCATTTTTTTTAATTCTTTTATCTGATTTTTCTTCAAATATATTAATGTCAAGTGCTTTATCTTCAAGTTCAGAAATCCTACCTTCCACTTGCTCAAATCTGCTTCTCTGACTTTCTATTGAGTTGTCTACTTCTGTCATTTTATTGTTAATCTTCTAAATTCATGATTGCTGCCTGTCTATGGATTTTTCCAGCTCATTAAATTTTTCATTATGTTCCTGAATAATCTTTTTAATTTCTTCAGATGTTTTATCTGTGTGTTCCTTGGCTTGTTCTATCTATTGCCTCATTTCCCTCCTGATGTCTTGAAGGGTTCTGTATATTAATCTTTTGTATTCTTCCTCTGGTAATTCCAGGACTGCACTTTCATCTAGAAGACCCCTTGATTCTTTGTTTTGAGAGCTTGTTGATGTGATCATGGCCTGTTTCTTTATGCAACTTGATACTGAATTTTGTCTCCAAGCCATCTATAAGTTATCGTATTAGTTAATTTTATGTTTGTTTACTGTGTCGTAGCTTCTTGCTTTGTTTGTTTTGATATGCCCAAATGGGTTCCTTGAGTGAGCTAGTTTGATTATTTTCATCTCTGGAGCTCTGACGTCCTGTCCCCAGATGGCTAGAGCTTTTATCAGGTATATCAGTCTAGGAGTCCATTCAGTTTTCTTGCATGAATTCAGCTCAGGTTTCCAGGTAGCTGATCATCAACTGTGCAGTACAGGCTCTGTTCTACAGGCTTAGAGGGGCAGGGGTGATTGGCGTAGGTACCAGTATCTGGTTGCACCAGGAGATCGCACCCTGAACAAGGCAGGGGGCTGAGAATTGTCCCCCATGTGTCTCTGAGGAAAGTGTGTCCCTGTTCCCTAGGGCATACAGGTGGATGTGTTCTGCAGATGGACCATGGGTGCCCAGTGTTTTTTGGTTGTAAGGACTGGCAGGCACCAGTTATCCTTGGACCCCTGTCATGGGTGGCTGGGTGACCTGAGTGGGACCACCAGTCCTTAAGTCCCAGACGTGGGTAGGTGAGGACCCTGTTTATTAGGCAAAGTAATGTCAAACATCAAACATTTACCTCTTCACCACACAGCTGAAACAATTGGAGTCTGCCAACAAGGGCCTATTCTCCTCAAATAGGCCTACACTGGTCCATGAAAAGGGGTAAATTACTCGAAGTCCATGGACCGTTTATGCCTGGACAGGAGCCGCTTCTGTCGTGAGCTCCCTCGGTTAATGGAGCTGGCAAATTATCTTTTCTCCCAGTTGCAAATTTATACCTTCTCCAAGGCCTGGAGGATGCCTCTAGGCACTCAACAAGGCCTATCACGTGCCCAGTGAAGTCTGCCACTGAAGCCGACCTGGGAGTAGAGGGCATGGCAAAATATATGCAAGTACTTAGCTTTTGCTAAGAACACCATTCTATGGTTCCAGAGGTGTGAGTAGGCTGTGTGGCTGGCTGCTTCTCCCTGAGGAAACTGCAGCCGAATGTTAGTACCAGCCCGCCGCCACTGCCGCTCCCAGGAATGGTGCCTAAGGGCTCCCTGCGATTCAGGTCTGATAACGTCTCTATGCTCCTGAACCTCAGTTCATTTTCTAAGCTTCCCTTTGATGTTCAGGGCTCCTAGCTTCCATAAATATACTCGTTTCACTTGTTTTTTTGGGGGGGCGGTCTTTGTTGAAAAAAAGGGCTTGCTGGATGCCTCTGTCTCTTCTGCCATCTTGGCTCTGCCTCCCAGAGAAGAGTTAACACCACTACTACTAAAGGTATTTCAGAGCATAGAAAAGGACAGAATACTCCCAAACTCATTCTATGAAGCCACCATATCCCTGATACTAATACCAGCTAAAGAAGCCCCCAAAAAGAAAATTACAGGCCTATATCCCTCATGAACGTAGATGCAAAAATTCTCAACAAAATTCTAGCCAATAGAATTCAACAACATATCAAAAAATTAATTCACCATGACAAAGTGAGATTCATGCCAGGTATGCAGGGATGGTTCAACATTAGAAAAACAGTTAATGTAATCTGTCACATAATTAAAACAAAAGGCAAGAACCACATGATTTTATCAATTGATGCAGAAAAGGCACTTAACAAAGTTCAACACCGATTCATGATAAAAACTCTCAGCAAAATAGGAATACAAGGGAAATTCCTCAACATAATAAAGGGCATAGTCAGAATCAGCTCGATGACACTGGGTCTGGTTTTTGGTTTGTACAAAACCAATAGCTAACATCATCCTAAACATACAGATTCTGAAAGCATTTCGCTGGAGATCAGGAACCAAACAAGGATGTCCTTTATCACCACTCTTATTCATCATTGTGCTGGAGGCCCTAGCCAAAGCAATTAAGCTAGATAAAGAAATAAAGGGCATCCAGACTGCAAGGAAGAAGCAAAAGGGTCTCTATTTGCAGATGACATGATCTTATACACAGAAAACCCTAAGGAATCTTCCAGAAAACTAGTGAAACTAATAGGAGAGTTCAGCAGAGTATTGGGATACAAGATAAACATACAAAAATCAGTTGGATTCCTCTACACCAACAAAAAGAACATTGAAGAGGAAATCACCAAATCAGTACCATTTACAGTTGCCCCCAAGAAGATAAAATACTTAGGAATAAATCTTACCAGAGACGTAAAAGACTTATACAAGGAAAACTAGAAAACACCTCTGCAAGAAACCAAAAGAGAACCACATAAGTGGAAAAACACACATTGCACATGGATAGGAGGACTTAACAGTGTAAAAATGTCTATTCCACCAAAAGCAGTCTATAGATACAATGCAATTCCGATCCAAATTCAAATGACATTTTTTAATGAGATGGAGAAACAAATCACCAACATCATATGGAAGGGAAAGAGGCCCTGGATAAGTAAAACATTAATAATAATAAAAAAAAAAAAGTAGAACAAAGTGAGAGGCTTCACTCTACCTGATTTTAGAAACTATTATACTGCCACAGTAGTCAAAATAGACTGGTACAGGTACAACAACAGCTACATAGACCAATGGAAGAGAATTGAGAATACAGACAAACGTCCATCCACATACGAGCAGTTGATATTTGACAAAGGCCCAAAATAAGGTAAATGGGGAAAAGACAGTCTTTTTAACAAATTGTGGTGGCATAATTGGATATCCATCTGGAAAAATATGAAGCAAGACTTATACCTCACAGCATGCACAAAAACTAATAAAATGGATCAAAGACTTAAATGTAAAATCTAAAACGATAAAGATTATGGAAGAAAAAATAGGGACAACACTAGGAGCCCTAATACATGGTATAAACAGCATACAAAACATTACAAACAATGGGATTATGCAGAAAGGTGTATATAACTTTCTGTGTGAGAGACTGACTTGATTTTTAAACTTTCATTTAAAGCACAATGAAAATTAGAAAAAATTTAAAAAAAAAAACAAAAACATTATGAACAATGCAGAAGAGAAACCAGATAACAGACAACTGGGTAAAAAAAAAATAAATAAAATTTTTTTTTTTTTTTTTTAAATCAAACACCTATGCTCATCAAAAGACTTCACCAAAGAATAAAAAAATTACCTACAAATTAGGAAAAAGTTCTTAGCGATGACTTTTCTGATCAGCGCCTGATCTCTAAAATCTACATGACGGTGTAAAAACTCAACCACAAAAAGACAAATAACCCAGTTAAAAAAATGGTCAAAAGATATGAACAAACACTTCACTAATGAAGACTTTCAGGTAGCTAACAGATACATGAGGAAATGCTCACAATCATTAGCCATTAGAAAAAGAAAAAAAAAAATTTTTTATTAGCCATTAGAGAAATAAAAATCAAAACTACAAAGAGATCCCCTATCACTCCAACAGGACTGGCATTAATCCAAAAAACTCAAAATAATAAATGGTGGAGAGATTGGAACAAGTATACACTGCTGGCGGGAATGTAAAATGGAACAACCACTTTTGGAAATCCACTTAGCACATCCTTAAAAAGTTAGAAATAGGAACTACCATACGATCCAGCAATCCGACTCCTTAAATACATCCTAGAGAAATAAGAGCCTTTACATGAACAGATATATGCACACCCATGTTCATAGCAGCACTGTTTACAATAGCAAAAAGGTAGAAACAGCCAAGGTGCCCAACAATGGATGAATGGATAAATCAATTATGGTATATTCACATACTAGAATACTACACATCGCTAAAGAACAGTGTCCAAACTGTGAAACATTTCATAACATGGAGGAATCTGGAAAGCATTATTCTGAGTGAAATTAGTCAGTTGCAAAAGGAAAAATATTGTGTAAGACCACTATTATAAGAACTGGAGAAATAGTTTAAATGGAGAAGAAAATATCCTTTGATAGTCATGAGAGGGGAGAGGGAGGGAAGGTGGGAGGGACAGCGGTATTCCCTAAATAGTAGATAAGAACTACTTAAGGTGAAGGTAAAGACAACACACAATATAGGCAAGGTCCGCACAACTGGACTAAACCAAAACCAAAGAAGTTTCCTGAATAAACTGAATGCTTCAAAGGCCAGCGTAGCAGGAGCAGGGGTTTGGGGACCATTGTTTCAGGGGACATCTAAGTCAACTGGCATAATAAAATCTATTAAGAAAACGTTCTGCATCCCACTTTGGAGAGTGGCTTCTCAGGTCTTAAACGCTAGCAAGCAGCCATCTAAGATGAATGAACGGGTCTCAACCCACCTGGAGCAAAGAAAAATGAAAAGACCAAAGACACAAGGTAATTATGAGCTCAAGAGACAGAAAGGACCTTATAAATGAGAGACTACATCAGCCTGAGACCAGAGGAACTAGATAATGCCCGGCTACAGCTGATGATTGCCCTGACAAGGAACACAACAGAGAGCCCCTGAGGGAGCAAGAGAGCAGTGGGATGTAGAACCCAAATTCACGCAAAAGTCCAGACTTAATGCTCTGAGTGAGACTAGAAGGATCCCTGTTGTCATGGTCCCCAGATCTGTAAACCCAAGACAGGAACCATTCCCGAAGCCAACTCTTCAGACATGGATTGGACTGGACAGTGGGTTGGAGAGGGATGCTGGTGAGGAGTGAGCTTCTTGGATCAGGTGGACACTTGAGATTATTTTGGCATCTCCTGCCTGGAGGGGAGATGAGAGGGTGGATGGGGTCAGAAACTGGCCAAATGGACATGAAAATAGAGAGTGGAGGGAAGGAGTGTGCTCTCTCTTTAGGGGGAGAGCAATTAGGATTATATAACAAGGTGTATAAAAGTATGAGAGACTGACTTGATTTGTAAACTATCACTTACAGCACAATAAAAAATTAAAAAAAAATTCGCTGAGGAACTAATAAACAACATCACTAATGTACTGAATGTCACTCTCTGTCCTCTAGCTCCCATTAAAGTCCTGCTGCAGGACTTTCTGAGTGATGGCGAAGATGATGAGGCCCCATCTAAGGCCACCTTTCTTTTTCTGATGCAGAGAGGTTGCTTCCTTAGGTTCTTCTTTTTCAATCCATTTGAGAGGTAAAAATATAAACATGTGTTTTTTAGATGATACATGCTATATTCTTGGTGGCAAGAGGGCTCAGTGAGAGTCTCTTAATACCTCATGCCCGATTGAAGAGGTCATTCTAAAATGGTAGCAACAGGTTATAAACTGTATGATACGAGGCTTTTTCCTCAGCAGAAATTTTTTACCTTGGATTACAAATTTTGCAGTTGTCAAACAGAATTTTTACTAGAAATGCAACTTCCACAAAATTGGTATTTCTTTTTTTACAGCTTTGCCCTATGCTGGCTTTTGGCCCTTAGACACAGCCACTGCTTTCATCTGATTTTCTAACAGCTCTAAGGGAACGATAGACCTATGAGTGTTTTCCTTTATGTAATTGCAGGTGACATCAAATACAAGTGAAAAGCGTATGTTTCTTGAATTGCTCACTTGCTGGGGAAAAGTCTAAGAAAGGCAGGGATTTCATGCAAGTTTTCAGCTGGGGAGATACCTTAATTCAGGCCTCCTGGTAGGAATTGGGGGTGTGATGAAAGAAACTGATATTCCAGGTAAATACCTATGTCCATATTGTACAGTTCCTAAAAGCAGCTGTGTTCCCTTTAGGTGGTGCAGGCTTGTGTGTGCATGAGTGTTGGAGGGTGTCTATGTGTGAGTCAGTGTGCTATCATTGCTAATGTGCATGCAGGGGGAGTAGGTGTGGGCGTTTCCTCGGCAGTTATGTCCGAATTACACAGCTCATTTGCCAGTGTCCATTTTCTCTAAATCTCCCATCACTACTGTACACTTTACACATACTAACCCATTCAACCCTCATCACAGCCATGTCCAGGGTTTCTTCATTATGGCTGCTCCTCAGATGGAGAAACTAAAGCACATAGATGAATGTCCAAAGACCCTGAGAAAGCAAAAACATGAAACTAGGTCTGTAGCTCCAAAGGTGATGCTGTAAACTATTAAACCCAGGTACATTGGTCACAGAGCAAGGGAGTTCAAGCATCCGTGTATATGCCTAAAAGTACCTGTACCTACAGAGATTCCAAACCCAGTCTCTGCAGAGATTCCATCATTCATCATTAAAAGGTAGCCTTAGTGATCCTATAACCCAGCGTACTATAGGTGTTTTCATACAGACTTCGGTATTGTCATCAGTGAGAAATGCACAGAGAAAGAACACATGGTTCTGGTCAGCTCATGGATTCTGAGATTTACAAGGCATCATGTAGGACAAAGAGGTCAACCTCTGTGTGCTGGGGTCACTTGTCAGCTACTAGCCTAAAACAGGTAAAAACCGAGGAGATAGTTTCATGCACTTGGTAATATTTTTACCACAATCCATAAAAATGCTCAAATCTTCTGAGCTACTCACATTAGTGAAAGTTACAAACAAGACCTGAATGTGTCTCTTGATTATTTCCTTGGTGTCCATCGCTCTTCTGCAACTCTGTTGTACAACTGAGTTAGAGAGTGTCCGTGCTCAACCAGGGCCTCCCAACCAAATGAACTGGCCCAGTGTTGTATAACTAGTGATAACACGGACAGACCCCTCACTCAGTGGATACTCCCACATGGCATAGAAAAAGGAGCCTGGAAGAAAATATACATGATTAACAGTGGTTATTTTTCAACGAGTGCTCCATGATGGCAAAAAAGAGGAAGATCATCAATGAGACAGATTGATAATGTTGTGCAACTATGTCCTCGAACATAGCAACGATTATCAGGTTGGTGCAGGAGAGGGCAGTGTTTCGTTCTCTTGTACACAGAGTCACTCTTATTCAGAACTGACTCTATGGCACCTAACAACAACCTGACAAATAAAAAAATTTTTTTTCTTTTTTTTTTTTTTTTTACAAATATTAGTGAATAAATGCAGTAGGATATTGTCCCTAGAACTTAATGTTATCCCCTGATAAAAGATGGCTGTTAATAAGCTGAAAAATCATATAGAAAAGATCATAAATGCAGCTACAGCACACATGGACCCTAGAGGCTGAAATGGTCTTGGAAGGTGTCAAAAAGATACTGGCAATTTAGACTCACTTCAAATGGGCAGGAGGGGTTTTGGGAGTCTTTCATTGAAACACAGTATATGAAATATTGGCAGATTGAGCAATTCACGCTGCTTTAGCTTGCCTTTATTTCGAAGCCAAGGATTCTGTTTCTCATTTCTTAGACTCTCTGTCCTTTTCTAACCTTGATCCACTAAAGTGGTTGGCCTGGCATCAGCTCAATCCCTGTCTTTTAATCAACTACATCAATACACTCTAGCCCCTTGTACAAGTCAAGCAAAATTTCCCAAGGAACTCATGAGCAACATCACCCATGTACTGACAGTCACTCTGTGTCCTCCTAGCTCCCATAGAAATCCTGCTGGAATACCTTCTATGTGATGCTGAAGATGACAAGGCCCCATCTAAGGCCAAGGTAAGGCTACCTTTCTTCTTCTGATGTGGGTATGTTGCTCTCTTAGGTTCTTTCTTTTTCATTCCATTTGCGAGATAATAATATGAACATGTTCATTTTAGATGATACATGGTATATTCTTGGTGAGAAGAGTGTGAATGAGAGTCTCTTACCAGCTGATACCTGATTCAAGAGGTCATTCAAAAATGGCAGGATCAGGTTATTAACTGTATGGCACGAGGCTATTACTTCTCTCAGCAGCGATTTTTCTACCTTAGGTTATGAATTTTGTAGTTGTAAAACAAAATGGATTTGGGAAATACAACCTTCCAGGAAATGGGTGTGTTTTTTGCCACAGGTATGCCTTCTGCTGGATTTTGGGGCCTTAGACTCACGCATTGCTTCATCCGATTTTCTAACCACTCTTAGGGAATGAGAGATCTACGAGCATGATCTTATCCTCATAGTGTTTTCCTTTATGTAATTGCAGGTGACCTCAAATACAAGTGAAAACGGTATGTTTCTGGAGTTACTCACTTGCTGGGGGAAAATCTAGATAAGAAAAGCAGGGCTTTCATGCAGGCTTTACTCTGGAGAGCCACCTTGATTCAGGCTTCCTGGTGGGAATGAGGATTGGGGATGTGAGGAAAGAAACTGATATTCCAGGCAAATATCTATGTCCATATTCTGCAGTTCCTGAAAGCAGCTGTGTTCCCTTAAGGTTGTGCAGGCTTGTGTGTGCATGGGTCTTGAAGGGTGTCTATGTGTGAGTCCATGTGGTATCATTGCTAATGCGCATGCAAGGGGAGTAGTTGTAGGTGTTTCCTCAGCAGTTATATCCAACTTACACAGCACATTTGCCAGTGCCCATTATCTCTAAAACTCCCATCACCACCTTACACTTTGTATATACTAACCCATTCAACCCTCATCACAGCAATATCTGGGGTTTTTCACTATGGCCGCTCCTCAGATCGAGAAACTAAAGCACATAGATGAGTGGGCAAAGCTCTCGAGAAAGCAAAAATGTGACTCTAGGTCTGTAGCTCCAATGGTGATGTTATGAACTATGAAGCCCCCAGTACATGGGTCACAGAGCAAGGGAGTTCAAGCATCTGTGTATATTCCTAGAAGCACCTGTACCTACAGAGATCCCAACCTCAATCTCTACATTGATTCCATCATTAAAAGTTAGCCTTAGTGATCCTACAACCTGGGGTAGTTAGAGATATATTTTCCTGCAGACTTTGGCATTGTCATTAGAGAGAAATGAACAGAGAAATCCCACATGCTGCTGGTGAGCTCATGGATTCTGAGATTTGCAAAGCATCATGTAGGACAATGACGTCAAACTCTTTGTGCTGGGGTCACTTGTCAGCTACTAGCCTAAAGCAGATAAGAACTGAGGAAATATTTTCAGGCACTTGAAATCATTATCACCACAATCCATAGAAATACTCAAACCCTCTGAGCTACTTATTTTAGTGAAAGTTACCAACAAGAACTGAAAGTGTCTCTTGGTTATTTACTTGGTATCCATCACTCTTGTTGTAACTCTGTTGCACAACTGGGTTAGAGAGCATCCATGCTAAACCAGGGTCTCCCCAACCTAATGAGCTAGACAAGTATTGTATGACTAGTGATACCATGGACAGCCACCTCTCTCAGTGGCTATTCCCACATGGCATAGAAAAAGGAGTCTGGAAGAAATTATACGTGATTAACATTGGTTATTTTTCAAGGAGAGAGCCCTGATGGCAAAAAAGAGAAAGACCTTCAATGAGGTGGATTGATGACATTGTGCAACTATCAGCTCAAATATAGCAAGAATTGTCAGATTGTTGCAAGACTGGTCAGTGTTTAATTCTCTTTTACATATGGTTGCTATGATTCAGAACTGACCCGATGGCACCTAACAACAACGTGACAAATATTAGTGAATAAATGCAGTAGAATATTGTGCCTAGAACTGAATGTTATCCCCTGATAAATGATTGCTGTAAATAAACTGAAAAATCCTATAGAAAAGATCATAAGTGCAGCTATAGTGCACATGGATCCTAGAGGCTGAAACGGTCTTGGAAGATGTCAAAAAAATACTGGCAATTCAGCTGCACTTCAACTGGACAGGAGAAGTTTTAGGAGTCTTTCATTGAATTACAGTATATATAACATTTGCAGATTGAGTAATTCACTCTGCTTTACATTGCTTTTTTTTTACCTCAAAGTCAAGGATACTGTTTCTCATTTCTTTCATGCTCTGTACTTTGCCAACCTTGATCCACTAAAGTGGCTGGCCTGGCATCAGCTCAGTCCCTGTTTGTTAAGCAACTACATCAATACACTATAGCCCCTGGCCCACGTCAAGCAAAATTCCCTGAGGAACTCATAAGCAACATCACCAATGTACTGACAGTCACTTTCTGTCCTCCTAGCTCCCATTGAAATGTTGCTGGAGTACCTTGTGAGTGATAGTGAAGATGACGAGGCCCCATCTAAGGGGCCAAGGTAAGGCCATGTTTCTTTTTCTGTTGTAGGTATGTTGCTTTCTTAGGTTCTTCCTTTTTTAATCCATTTGAGAGGTAAAAATATAAACATGTATATTTTAGATGATATATGCTCTATTCTTGATTGGAAGAGTGTTGAATGAGAGTCTCTTACCAACCGATACCTGATTCAAGAGGTCGTTCACAAGTTGCAGCATCAGATATATAGTATATGGTACGAGACTTTCCCCATAGCAGCAGTTTTTCTACCTTGGATTATGAATTTTTTAGTTTTGAAACAAAATAGATTTGGGAAATACGACCTTCCAGGAAATAGGTCTGTCTTTTGTCACAGGTATGCCTTATGCTGGTTTTCAGGGCTCTAGACTCACCTACTGCTTACATTCAATTTTCTGACAGCTCCAAGGGAATGGGAGACCTACTGAGCATGATCAGATCCTCACAGTGCTTTCCTTTATGTAATTGCAGGTGACCTCAAATACAAGTGGAAATGGCATGTTTCTGGAATTACTCACTTGCTGGGAAAAATGTAGATAGAAAGGGGGGTCTTTCATGCAGGCTTTACTCTGGACAGCCACCTTGATTCAGGCTTGATCCCTGGTGGGAATGAGGATTGGGGATGATGAAATAAACTGATATTTCAGGTAAATATCTCTATCCATACTCTACAGTTCCTGAAAGCAGCTGTGTTCCCTTTAGGTTGTGTAGGCTTGTGTGTGCATGGGTGTTGGAGGGTGTCTGCACGTGAGTCAATGTGGTATCATTGCTAATGTGCATGCAGAGGAGTAGGTTTAGGTGTTTCCTCAGCAGTTATGTCCGAATTATGCAGCACATTTGCCCGTGTCCATTATCTCTAAAACTAGCCCATTCAGCCCTCATCAAAGCTGTATCTGGGATTTCTTCACTATGGCCACTCCTGAGATGGAGAAAGTAAAGCACACGGATGAATGGCCAAAGCTCTCGAGAAAGCAAAAATGTGAAACTAGGTCTGTACCTCCAATGGTGATCCTGTGAACTATTAAGCTCCGAGTACTTTTTTTACATCGGTCACAGAACAAGGGAGTTCAAGGATGCGTGTATATGCCTAGAAGTACGTGTACTTACAGAGATTACAAACCCAATCTCTACAGAGATTCCATCATTAAAATGTAGTTTTAGTGATCCTATAACCCAGGGTAGCATAGGTGTTTTCATGCAGACTTTGGCATTGTTATTAGTGAGAAATGCTTCTGGTCAGCTCATGGATTCTGAGATTTGCAAGGCATCATATAGGGCAATGAGATCAAACTCTTTGTGCTGGGGTCACTTTTCACCTACTAGCCTAAAGCAGATAAGAATTGAGGAGATATTTTCATGCACCTGATAAGATTGTCATCACAATCCATAGAAATGCTCAGATCCTCTGAGCTTCTCACAATAGTGAAAGATACCAACAAGAACTGAAAGTGTCTTTTGGTTATTTACTTGGTGTCCATCACTTTTGCTGCAACTCTGTTGCACAGCTGGGTTAGACAGCATCCATGCTCAACCAGGGCCACCCCAGCCTAATGCACTGGCCCAGTGATGGATGGCTAGTGATACCAGGGACAGCCACCTCATTCAGTGGATATTCACACATGGCATAGAAAAAGGAGACAGGAAGAAAAAATACATGATTACCAGTGGTTATTTTTCAATGAGAGTGCCACAATTGTGAAAAAGAGGAACACCCTCAATGAGAGGAACTGATAATGTGGTGCAACTATGGACTCAAACATAGCAATGATTGTGAAGATGGTACAGGACTGGGCAATGTTTCATTTTCTTGTACGTTGGGTTGCTGTGAATCAAAACTGACTTGATGTCACCTAACAGCAATGTGACAAATATTAGTGAGTAAATGTTGTAGAATATTGTGCCTAGAACTAAATGTTATCTCCTGATAAAAGATTGCTGTTAATAAACTGGAAAATCCTATAGAAAAGGTGATAAATGCAGCTATAGCACACGTGGGTCCTGGAGGCTGAAATGGTCTTGGAAGATGTCAAAAAGATGTTGGCAGTACAGCTGCACTTCAAATGGGCAGAAGAAGCTTTGGGTGTCCTTCACCGAATCACAGTAGGTATAACATTTGCAGATTGATTAATTCAGGCTGCACTAAATTGCCTTTATCTTGAAGCCAAGGACCCTGTTTCTAATTTCTCTCATGCTTTGTCCTTTGCCATCCTTGATCCACATTAGTGGCTGGCCTGGCATCAGCTCAGTCCTTGTTTGTTTACCAACTACATCAATACACTCTACCTCCTTGTCTAAGTCAAACAAAATTCCCTGAGGAACTCATGAGCAGCATCACCAGTGTACTGACAGTTACTCTGTGTCCTCCTAGCTCCCATTGAAGTACTGCTGGAGGACTCCCTGAGTGATGGTGAAGATGACAAGGCCCCATCTAAGGCCTAGGTAAGGCCACCATTCTTTTTCTGATGAAGATATGTTACTTTCTTAGGTTCTTTCTTTTCAGTCCATTTGAGAGGTGAAAAATATGAACGTGTATACTTTAGATGATACGTGGTATATTTTTTGTGCGAAGGGTGTTAAATGAGAGCCTCTTAAAACCTCATACCTGATTCGAGAGGTCATTCAAAAATGGTAGTAGCATCAGGTTATAAACTGTATCATACGAGGCTGTTCTCTCAGCAGCAATTTTTCTACCTTGGATTATGAATTTTGTAGTTCTCAAACAAAATGGATTTGAGAAATAATTGCAAGTATCTTTTTGACATCTTCCAAGACAATTTCAGCCTCCGTGATCCATGTATGCTGTATTTATCATCTTTTCTATAAGAAATACTAGTTTATTAACAGCCATCTTTTATCAGGGGATAACGTTCAGTTCTAGGCACAACATTCTACTGCATTTGTTCACTAACTTTTGTCATTTTGTTGTTAGCTGCTGTCAAGTCAGTTCTGAATCATAGCGACCCTTTGTACAAGAGAATGAAACATCGCCAAGTCCGGCACCATCCTCACAATCTTTGCTATGATGGACTTGGTGTCCATCACTCTTGCTGCAACTCTCTTGTACAACTGGGTTAGAGAATGTCCATGTTGAACCAGGGCCTCCCCAGCCTAATGAACTGGCCCAGTGTTGTATAACTAGTGATAACATGGACAGACCCCTCACTCAGTGGATACTCCCACATGGCATAGAAAAAGGAGCCTGGAAGAAAAAAATACATGATTAACGGTGGCTGTTTTTCAACGAGACAGCCCTGATGGTTAAAAAGAGGAAGACCCTCAATGAAGCAGACTGATAATGTGGTGCAGCTATGGGCTCAAACATAGCAAAGATTGTGAGGGTGGTGCCTCACTTGGCGATACTTCATTCTCTTGTACAAAGGGTTGCTATGATTCGGAACTGATTTGATGGCACCTAACAACAAAATGACAAATATTAGTGAAAAATGCAGTAGAATGTTTTCCCTAGAACTGAATGTTATCCCCTGATAAATGATTACTGTTAATAAACTGAAAAATCCTATAGAAAAGATGATAAATACAGCTACAGCATACATCGATCATGGAGGTTGAAATTGTCTTGGAAGATGTCAAAAAGATACTAGCAATTAAGCTGCACTTCAACTGGGCAGGAGGAGTTTTAGGAGCCTTTAATTGAATTACAGTATACGTAACATTTGCAGATTGAGTAATTCACTCTGCTTTACACTGCCTTTACCTCAAAGTCGAGGATACTGTTTCTCGTTTCTTTCATGCTCTGTCCTTTGCCATCCTTGATCCACTAAAGTGGCTGGCCTAGCATCAGCTCATTCCCTGTTTGTTAACCAACGACATCCATACGCTCTAGCTCCTCGTCCACGTCAAGCAAAATTCCCTGAGAAACTCATGAGCAACATCACCAATGTACTGACAGTCACTCTCTGTCCTCCTAGCCCCCATTCAAGTCCTGCTGTGGGACTTTCTGAGTGATGGTGAAAATGATGAGTCCCCATCTAAGGCCAAGGTAAGGCCACATTTCTTTTTCTGATGCAGATATGTTGCTTTCTTAGGTTCTTTCTTTTTCAATCCATTTGAGAAGTAAAAATATGAACATGTGTATTTCAGATGATACATGGTATATTCTTGGTGGGAAGAGTGTTGAATGAGAGTGTCTTACCAACTGACACCTGATTCAAGAGGTCATTCAAATATGGTAGCACCATGTTATAAGCTGTATGATACGAGGCTTTTCCCTCAGCAGCAATTTTTCTACTTGGATTATGAATTTTGTAGTTGTCAAAAAAAAGAAAAAGGATTTGAGACATACAACCTCCAGGAAATGTGTGTTTCTTTTTTCACAGGTATGCTCTATGTTGGCTTTTGGGGCCCTAGACTCATCCACTGCTTTCATCTGATTTTCTAACAGCTCTAAAGGAATGGGTGGCCTATGAGCATGATCAGAACCTCATAGTGTTTTCCTTTATGTAATTGCACATGACCTCAAATACAACTGAAAACAGTATGTTTCTGGAATTACTCACTTGCTGGGGTAAAACCTAGGCAACAAAGGCAGGGCTTTCATGGAAATTTTCACCTGAAGAGACACCTTTATTCAGGCCTGCTGGTGAGAATTCGGATTTGGGGTGTAATGAAAGAGACTGATATTCCAGGTAAATATCTATGTCCATATTGTACAGTTCCTGAAGGCAGCTGTGTTTCCTTTAGGTGGTGTAGACTTGTGTGCATTTTGGTGTTGGAGTGTGCCTGTGTGTGAGTCAGTGTGCTATCATTGCTAACATGCATGCAGGGTGAGTAGGTAAAGGTGTTTCCTCGGCAGTTATGTCCAAATTACACAGCACATTTGCCAGTGTCCATTTTCTCTAAAGCTCCCATCACCACTGTAGACTTTACATATACTAACCATTTCAACCCTCATCACAGCCATATCTGGGGTTTCTTCACTATTGCCACTCTTCACATGGATAAACTAAAACACATAGATGAATGGACAAAGATCTCAAGAAAGTGAAAATAAGTGTGTAGCTCCAATACTCATGCTTTAAACTATTAAGCCCCAGCTACATTGGTCACAGAGCAAGGGAGTTCAAGCATCCACGTATATGTCTAGAAGCACCATTACCTACAGGCTTGCCAAACCCAGCCTCTACAGAGATTCCATCATGAAAAGGTAGACTTAGTGATCCTATAAGCCAGCGTAGTGGAGGTGTTTTCACGCAGACTTTGGTAATATCATTAGCTAGAACTGCAGAGAAAGCCCACATGCTTTTCATCAGCTCACAGATTCTGAGATTTGCAAGGCATCATGTGGGACAATGAGATCAAACTGTCTGTGTTGGAGTCACTTGTCAGCACTAGCCTGAAGCAGATAAGAACCAAGGAGATATTTTTCATGCACTTTATAACTTTATCACCAAATTCCACAGAAATGCTCAAATCCTCTGAGCTACTCACATTAGTGAAAGTTACCAACAAGAACTGAAAGTGTCTCTTGGTTATTTCCTTGATGGCCATCACTCTTGCTGCAGCTCTGTTGCACAACTGGGTTAGAGAGTGTCCATGCTCAGCCAGGGCCTCTCCACCCTAATGAACTGGCCCAGCATTGATGGGTAGTGATACCATGGACAGGCACCTCATTCAATGAATACTCCCACATGTCACAGAAAAAGGAGACCAAAAGAAAGTATACATGATTAACAGTGGTTATTTTTCAAGGAGAGTATTCTGATGGCAAAAAAGATGAAGATGCTCAATGAGATGGATTGATAATGTAGTATCCCTTGGGCTCAAACATAACAACGATTGTGAGGAAAGTGCAGGACTGGGCAGTGTTTTGTTCTCTTGTACAAATGGTCGCCATGATTCAGAACTGACTCGGTGGCACCTAACAACAACATGACAAATATTAGTGAATAAATGCAGAAGAATGTTGTGCCTAGAACTGTGTATTATCCCCTGATAAATGATTGCTGTTAATAAACTGAAAAATTCTATAGGAAAGATGATAAATGCAGCGATAGCATATATGGATCACAGAGGCTGAAATGGTCTTGGAAGATGACAAAAAGGTACTGGCAATTTAGCTGCACTTCAAATGGGCATTAGCAGTTTGGGGAGTCTTCATTGAATTACAGTATATATAACATTTGCAGATGGAGTAATTTACCTCGATTTAGATTGCCTTTATTTCAAAGC
The DNA here is from genome assembly GCF_030014295.1 of Loxodonta africana. Lineage (NCBI taxonomy): Eukaryota > Metazoa > Chordata > Mammalia > Proboscidea > Elephantidae > Loxodonta > Loxodonta africana. Next base: position 32,014,277 of record NC_087360.1, read on the forward strand.
GAAGGATTCTGTTTCTCGTTTCTTTCGTGCTCTGTCCTTTGCCAACCTTGATCCACTAAAGTGGCTGGCCTAGCATCAGCTCAGTCCCTGTTTGTTAACCAACTACATCCATACAATCTAGCCGCTTCTCCAAGTCAAGCAAAATTCCCTGAAAAACTCGTGAGAAACATCATCAATGTACTGATAGTCACTCTTTGTCCTCCTAGCCACCACTGAGGTCTTGCTGGAGTGTCTTCTGAGTGATGGTGAAGATGACGAGACCCCATCTAAGGCCAAGGTAAGGCCACCTTTCTTTTTCTGAAGTAGGTATGTAGCTTTCTTAGATTTCTTTTTCAATCCATTTGAGAGGTAAAAATATGGACCTGTATATTTTAGATGATACAAGCTGTATTCTTTGTGGAAGAGTGTTGAATGAGAGTCTCTTACCAACTGATACCAGATTCAAGAGGTCATTCTAAAAGGGCAACATCAGGTTATAAACAGTATGGCACAAGGTTTTTCCCTCAACTGCAATTTTTCTGCCTAGGATTATGAATTTTGTAGTTGTGTAACAAAATGGATTTGAGAAATACAACCTTCCAGAAATGGGCGTGTCTTTTGTCACAGGTATCTCGTATACTAGCATATGGGGCCTTAGACTCACCCTCTGGTTTTATCTGATTTTCTAACTGCCCTAAGGGAATGGGAGACCTATGCGCATGATCAGATCTTCATAGTGTTTTCCTTTATGTCGTTGCAGGTGACCTCAAAAACAAGTGAAAACAGTATGTTTCTGGAATTATTCACTTGCTGGGGAAAAATCTAGATAAGAATGGCAGGGCTTTCATGGGGGCTTTCATCTGGAGATCCAGCTTAATTCAGGCCTCCTGGTGGGAATGAGGATAGGGGAAGTGATGAAATAAAGTGATATTCCAGGTGAATATTTATGTCCATATCCTACAGTTCTTGAAAGCAGCTGTGTTCACTTCAGGTGGTGTAGGCTTGTGTGTGCATCGGTGTGGAGGGTGTCTATGTGTGAGTCCAATGTGGTATCATTGCTAATGTGCATGCAGGGGAGTAGGTGTGGGTGTTTCCTCAGCAGTTATTTCTGACTTACACACCACATTTGCCAGTGTCCATTTTCTCTAAAATTCCCATTACCAATGTACACTTCACATATACTAACCCATTCAAACAACATCACAACCATATCTGGGGTTTCTTCATTATGGTCACTCCCCAGATGGAGAAATTAAAGCGCATAGATAAATGTCCAAAGCTCTTGAGATAGCACAAATGTGAAACTAGGCCTGTAGCTCCGGTGGTGATGTTGTGAACTATTAAGCCCCAGGTACATTGGTCACGGAGCAAGGGAGTTCAAGCATGTGTGTATATGCCTAGAAGTACCTGTAAATACAGAGATTCCAAACCAAATCTCTACAGAGATTCCATCATTATAAAGTAGCCTTAGTGATCCTATAACCCAGGGTATTGTAGGTGTGTTTACGTGCAGATTTTGGCATTGGCATTAGTGAAAAATGCACAAAGAAAGTCCAGGTGCTTCTGGTCAGCTCATGGATTCTAAGATTAGCAAGGAATCATGTAGGAAAATGAGGTCAACCTCTCGGTGCTGGGGTCACTTGTCAGGTAACAGCCTAGAGCAGATAAGAACCAAGCAGTTATTTTAAGGCTCTTGGTAATGTTATCACCACAATCCATAGAAATGCTCAAATCCTCTGAACTACTCACCTTAGTGAAAGTTACCAACAAGAACTGCATGTGTCTCTTGGTTATTTACTTGGTGTCCATCACTCTTGTTGCAACTCTGTTGCACAACTGTGTTACAGAGCATTCATGCTTAACCAGGGTGTCCCCAACCTAATGAACTAGCCCAGTGTTGTATGACTAGTAATACCATGGACAGCCACCTCACTCAGTAGATACTCACACATGGCATAGGCAATGGAGACTGGAAGAAAAAATACATGATTAACAGTGCCTATTTTTCAATGAGAGAGCCCTGACAGGGAAAAAGTAGAAGACCCTCAACGAGACGAATTGATAATGTGGTGCAGCTATGGGCTCAGACGTAGCTATGAAAGTGAGGATGGTACAGAACTTGGCAGTGTTTCGTTCTCTTATACATAGGGTTGCTATGATTCAGAACTGACTTGATGACACCTAACAACAAAATGACAAATTTCAGTGACTAAATGCAGTAGAATATTATACCTAGAACTGAGTGCTATCCCCTGATAAAACAAGTCTGTTAATAAACTGAAAAATCCTGTAGAAAAGATCATAAATGCAGCTATAGAATACATGGATCCTAGGGTCTAAAAAGGTCTTGAAGGTGTCAAAAAGATACTTGTGATTTAGATGCACTTCAAATGGGCAGGAGCAGTTTTAGGAGTCTTTCACTGAATCAAAGTATATACAACATTTGCAGATGGAGTAATTCACACTGCTTTACATTGCCTTCATCTCGAAGCCAAGAATTTTGATTCTCATTTCTTTCATGCTTAGTCCTTTGCCACCCTTGATCCACTAACGTGGCTGGCCTGTCACCAGCTCAGTCTCTGTTAACCAACTACATGAATTCACTTTAGCCTCTTGTCCAAGTCAAGCAAAATTCCCTGAGGAACTCATGAGCAACATCACCAATGTACTGACAGTCACTCCTGTCCTTCTAGCGCCCATTGAACTTCTGCTCAAGGACTTTCTGAGTGATGGTGAAGATGACGAAGCCCCATCTAAGGCCAAGGCAAGGCCACATTTCATTTTCTGATGCAGATATGTTGCTTTCTTAGGTTCTTTCTTTTTCAATCCATTAGAGGTAAAAATATGAACATTTATATTTTACATGATACATGGCATATTCTTGGGAAGAGTGTTGAATGAGAGTCTCTTAATACCTCATGCCTGATTGAAGAGGTCATTCAAAAATGGTAGCATCAGGTTATAAGCTGTATGATATGAGGCTTTTCCCTCAGTAGCAATTTTCCTACCTTGGATTATTAATTTTGTAGTTGTCAAACATAATGGATTTGAGAAATAAAACCTCCAGGAATTGGGTATTTCTTTTTTCACAGGTATGCCCTATGCTGCCTGTTGAGGAATTAGACTCACCCAGTGTTTTAATCTGATTTTCTAACAGCTCCAAAGGAGTAGGAGACCTATGAGCATGATGAGATCCTCATAGTGTTTTCCTTTATGTAATTGCATGTGACCTCAAGTACAAATAAAGATGGCATGTCTCTGGAATTACTCACTTCCTGGGAAAAATCTAGATAAGAAAGGCAGGCTTTTCATGTGGGCTTTCATTTGGAGAGCCACCTTGAATCAGGCTTCCTGGTGGGAATGATGATTGGGGGAGTGATGAAAGAAACATATAATCTAGGTAAATATCTATGTCCATGTTCTACAGTACCTAAAAGCAGCTGTCTTCCCTTACGTGATGGATGCTTGTTTGCATGGGTGTTGGAGGGTGTCTATGTGTGAGTCAATATGTTATCACTGCTAATGTGCATGCAGGGGGAGGAGGTGTGGGTATTTCTTCAGCAGTTATGTCCAAATTACAAAGCAGAATTACCAGTGTCCATTTTGTCAAAAAGTTCCATCACCACTGTATACTTTACGTGTGCTAACTCATTCGACCCTCATCACAGCTATATCTGAGTTTTCTTCACCATGGCCGCTATCAAATGTAGAAAACGAAGCACACAGATACATGGCCCAAGGTCTTGAGCTTCTACATGAGAAAGCCAAAATGTGAAACTAGGTCTGTAGCTCCAACACTGGGTCTGTGAACTATTAAGCTCTGGGCATATTGGTAACAAGCAAGGGATTTAAAGCATCCATGTATATACTTGGAAGTACCTGAGCCTGCAGATTCCAAACCCAATGTCTACAGAAATCCCATCATGAAAAGTCAACCCTTGGAAAGAGATGCTGATGAAGAGTGAGCTACTTGTATCAGGTGGACACTTGAGACTGTGTTGGCATCTCCTCTCTGGAGGGGAGATGGGAGGGTAGAGAAGGTTAGAAACTGGCAAAAATGGTCATGAAAACAGAGACTGGAAGGAGGGAGCAGGCTGACTCACTAGGGGGAGAGTAAATGGGAGTATGTAGTAAGGTGTATATAAGCTTATATGTGACAGACTGACTTGATTTGTAAACTTTCACTTAAAGCACAATAAAAATTATTAAAAAAAAAAAAAAGTCAACCTTACAGAAGCGGGAGGCAGAGCCAAGATGGCAGAATAGACAGATGCTTCTGGCAAGGCCTCTTTACAACAAAGACCCGAAAAAAAAAAGAAGTGAAACAAGTATATTTATGACAGCCTAGGAGCCCTGAGCATCAAAGGCAAGCTTAGAAAATGAACAGAGGGGCAGGGGGAGGAAGAGACTGTTCAGAAGTGGAGAGGAGTTACCAGACCTGAATTGCGGGAAGCCCTCAGGCACCACTCCTAGCAGCGGCAGTGGCGGGCTGATACTAGGGTTTGGCCGCAGTTTCATCTGGGAGAAGCAGTCAGCCACACAGCCTACTCACACATCCAGGACCAGAGAAGAACAGCGCTCTCCGCAAAAGCTAAGTACTTGCATATATTTTAACACGTCCCGCCACTCCCAAGCCGGCTTCGTCAGCTGAATTCCCTGGGCCTGAGCCAGGCACTGTTGAGCACCTAGAGCCAGCCTCCCTGCCTTGGAGAAGGAAAAAAAATTGCAATTGGGGGAAAAGATAATTTGCCAGCTCCACTAACTGGGGGAGCTCAGGACAGAAGTGGCTCCTGTCCAGGCATAAACGGCCCATGGACTTGGAGCACCTTTTCCTTCTGCAGGGATCTGTGTGTGCCTATTTCAGGAGACTAGGCCCTTGTTGTCAGGCTCCAACTGTTTCAGCTATGTGGTGGAGAGGTGGGTGTTTGATGTTTGACATTGATTTGCCTATTAAACAAGGCCCTCACCTACCCACATCAGGGGCCTAAGGACTGGTAGGTCCACTCAGGTCACCCAGCCACCCGTGACAGGGGTCCAAGGATAACTGGTACCTCCCAGACCTTACAGCCAAAAACATTGGGTGCCCATGGTCCGTCTACAGAAACCACCCACCTGAACACTCTGGGGAACAAGGATGTGCTTTCCACAGAGACACTCGGGCGTTGGTTCTCAGCCCCCTGACTTGTTCAGAGCGTGACCCCTGCTGCAATCAGATACCGGTACATACACCAATCACCCCTGCCCCTCTAAGACTGTAGGACAGAACCTGTACCACACACTTGATGACCAGCTACCTGGAAACCTGAGCTGAATTCATACAAGAAAAGTGAATGGGCCCCTAGACTGATATACCTGATAACAGCTCTAGTCATCTGGGAACAGGACGTCAGACCTCCAAAGGCGAAAATAATCAAGCTAGCGCACTCAAGCAATCCATTTGGGTATATCAAAACAAAACAAAGCAAGAAGCTATGACACAGTAAGCAAGCATAAACTAATACAATAACTTATAGATGGCTCGGAGACAACAGTCAATATCAAGTCACATAAAGAAACAGACCATGATCACCTCAACAAGCTCTCAAAACAAAGAATCCAGGGATCTTCTAGATGAAAGTGCATTCCTGGAATTACCAGAGGAAGAATACAAAAGATTAATATACAGAACCCTTCAAGACATCAGGAAGGAAATGAGGCAATACACAGAACAAGCCAAGGAACACACAGATAAAGCAATTGAGGAAATTAGAAAGATTATTCAGGAACGTAACGAAAAATTTCATAAGCTGGAAAAATCCATAGACAGAAAGCGATCAGAAATTCAGAAGATTAACAATAAAGTTACAGAATTAGACAACTCAACAGAAAGCTAGAGCAGCAGAATTGAGCAAGTAGAAGCTAGAATTTCTGAACTTGAAGATAAGTCACTTCGCACTAATATATCTGAAGAAAAATCAGAAAAAATAATTTTCAAAAATGAAGAAACCTTAAGAATCTTGTGGGAATCTATCAAGAGAAATAACCTACCAGTGATTGGAGTACCAGAACAGGGACAGATAACAGAAAATACAGAGAGAATTGTTGAAGATTTGTTGGCAGAAAACTTCCCTGATACAGTGAAAGACAAGATATCTATCCAAGATGTTCATCGAACTCCACATAAGGTAGAGTTTAAAAGAAAGTCACCAAGATATATTTTAATGAAACTTGCCAAAACCAAAGATAAAGAGAGAATTTTAAGAGCAGCTAGGGATAAACGAAAAGTCACCTACAAAGGAAAAAAAAACAAAGGAGAGCCACTAAAATCAGCTCGGACTACTCAGCAGAAGCCATGCAGGCAAGAAGGCAATGGGATGACTTATTTAAAAAAACGAAAGAAAAAATTGCCAACCAAGCATCATATTATCCAGAAAAACTGTCTCTTAAATATGAAGGGGAAATTAGTACATTTCCAGATTAACAGAAGTTTAGGGAATTCATAAAAAACAAACCAAAACTACATGAAATACTAAAGGGAGTTCTTTGCTTGGAAAATCAATAATATCAGGCATCAACCCAAGACTAGAACACTGGGCAGAGCAGCCAGAAGTCAACCCAGACAGGGAAATCAAAAACACAAAGCAATATTAAAAAAAAAAAAAAGGCTCAAAACAGGGTAACAGCGATGTTATTATATACAAGAGGACAACATTAAAACAATAAATAGGGACAAAGAAATGTAATCATAGATCTCCCATATGGAGAAGAAGATACGGCGATACAAAGAAACAAAAGCTATGTTTAAATTTAGAAAAATAACAGTAAATAATAAGGTAACCACAAAGGAGATAAACTATCCTACTCATCAAAATGAAATACAAGAAAAAAATAGACTCAGCAGAAACAAAATCAACAACAATGAATATGAGGAAAGGACAATACATAAAGATAATCTACTCAGCATATAAAATTAAGTGGGAAAAAGAGACTGTCAACAACACACAAAAAAGACATCAAAATGATAGCACTAAATTCATACCTATCCATAATTACGCTGAATTTAAACAGACTGAATGCACCAATAAAGAGACAGAGAGTGGCACAATGGATTAAAAAACACGATCTGTCTACATGCTGTGTACAAGAGACACACCTTAGACTTAGAGACACAAACAAACTAAAATTCAATGGATGGAAAAAAGTATATCAAGCAAACAAGAACCAAAAAAGACCAGGAGTGGCAATATTAATTTCTGACAAAATAGAATTTAAAGTTAAATCGACTGTAAAGGATAAGGAAAGACACTACATAATGATTAAAGGGACAATATACCAGGAGAATATAACCATATTAAATATTTATGTACTCAATGACAGGGTATAAGATATACATATAAAAAAAAATGCTAACAGCATTGAAAAGTGAGATACACAGCACCACGATAATACTAGGAGACTTCAACATACCATTTTTGGTGAAGGACAGAATATCCAAAGAGAAGCTCCATAAAGACACAGAAGATCTAAAGGCCACACTCAACCAACTTGATCTCATAGACATATACAGAACACTCTACCCAACAGCAACCAAGAATACTTTCTTTTCTAGTGCACATGGAACATTCTCTAGAACAGACCACATATTAGGTCATAAAGCAAGTCTTAGCAGAATCCAAAACATTGAAATATTACAAAGCATCTTCTTTCACCATAAGGACATAATAGTGGAAATCAATAACAGAAAAAGCAGGGAAAAGAAATCAAACACTGGGGAACTGAACAATACTCTCCTCAAAAAAGACTGGATTACTGAAGACATTAAGGATGGAATGAAGAAATTCATAGGATCCAATGAGAATGGAAATAATTCCTATCAGAACCTCTGGGACACGGCAAAGGCAGTGCTCAGAGGCCAATTTATATCAATAAATGCACACATTCAAAAAGAAGAAAGGGCCAAAATCAAAGAATTATCCCTACAACTTGAACAAATAGAGAGCAACAAAAGAAACCCACAGGCACCAGAAGAAAACAAATAATAAAAATTAGAGCAGAACTAAATAAATAGAAAACAGAAAAGCAATTGAAAGAATTAACAAGACCAAACGCTGGTTCTTCTAAAAAATCAACAAAACTGATAAACTATTGGCCAAACGAACAAAAGAAAAACATGAGAGGAAGCAAATAACCCAAATAAGAAATGAGTTGAGCGATATTACAACAGATCCAACTACAATTAAAAGAATCATAACAGATTACTATGAAAAATTGTACTCTAATGAATTTGAAAACCTAGTAGAAATGGATGAATTCCTACAAACACACTACCTACCTAAACTAACACTAATAGAGGTAGAACAACTAAATAGGCCCGTAACAAAGGAGGAGATGAAAAGGTAATCAAAAAACTCCCAGCAAAAAAAGTTCTGGCCCGGAGGGCTTCACTGCAGAGTTCTACCAAACTTTCAGAGAAGTTATCACCACTATTACTAAAGGTATTTCAGAGCATAGAAAAGGATGGAATGCTACCAGATTTGTTCTATGAAGCCACCACGTCCCTGATACCAAAACCAGGTTAACCAAAAAACCAAATCCAGTGCCGTTGAGTCGATTCTGACCCATAGTGACCCTATAAGACAGAGTAGAACTGCCCCATAGAGTGTCCAAGGAGTGCCTGTTGGATTCTAAGTGTGGACCATTTGGTTAGCAGCCGTAGCACTTAACCACTATACCACCAGGGTTTGCAAACCAGGTAAAAAAAGACACCACAAAAAAAGAAAATTAGAGTCCTATATCCCTCATGAACATAGATGCAAAAATCCTCATCAAAATTCTAGCCAATAGAATTCAACAACATATCAAGAAAATAATTCACCATGACCAAGTGGGATTCATACCAGGTATGCAGGGATGGCTCAATGTTAGAAAAAAAAAAAAAAAAAGTTTTTGGTGTGGGTTGGTCTCATAAATAAAAGACAAAAATCACATGATTTAATCAATTGATGCAGAAAACGCATTTGACAAAGTTCAACACCCATTCATGGTAAACACTCTCAGCAAAATAGGAATAGAAGGAAAAATCCTCAACATAATAAAGGGTATTTATACACAGCCAAGAGCCAACATCATCCTAAATGGAGATAGCCTGAAAGCATTCCCCTTGAGACCAGGAATCAGACAAGGATGCCCTTTATCACTGCTCTTTTCGAACATTTTGCTGGAGGTCCTATCCAGAGCAATTAGGCTACATAAAGGAATAAAGGGCACCCAGATTGGCAAGGAAGAAGTAAAATTATCTCTATTTGCAGATGACATGATCTTATACACAGAAAACCCTAAGGAATCCTCCAGAAAACTACTGAAACTAATAGAAGAGTTCAGCGGAGTATTAGGATACAAGATAAACATACAAAAATCAGTTGGATTCCTCTACACCAACAAAAAGAACATCGAAGAGGAAATCACCAAATCAATGCCATTTACATTAGCCCCCAAGAAGATAAAATACTTAGGAATAAATCTCATCAGAGATGTAAAAGACTTATACAAAGAAAACTACAATGCACTTCTGCAAGAAAACAAAAGAGACCTACATGAGTGGAAAACCATACCCTGCTCATGGATAGGAAGATTTAACATTATAAAAATGGCTATTCTAACAAAAGCAATCTATATATTTAAGCTAATTCCGATCCAAATTCCAACAACATTCTTTAATGAAATTGGAGAAACAAATCACCAACTTCCTATGGAAGGGAAAGAGGCCCCAAATAAGTAAAGAATTACTGAAAAATAAGAACAAAGTGGGAGGCCTTACTCTACCTGATTTTAGAACCTACTATACTGCCACAGGATTCAAAACAACCTGGTACTGGCACAACAACAGATACATAGATCAATGGAATAGAATCGAGAATCCAGACATAAATCCATCCACATATCAGCAGTTGATATTTCACAAAGACCCCCAAAGAGTTAAATGGGGAAAAGACAGTCTTTTTAACAAATGGTGCCGGCATAACTGAATATCCATCTGCAAAAAAATGAAACAAGACCCATACCTCACTCCATGCACAAAAACGAGCTCAAAATGGACCAAAGACCCAAATATAAAATCTAAAATGGTAAAGATCATGGAAGGAAAAATAGGGACAATGTTAGGAACCCTAATACATGACATAAACAGCATACAAAACATTACTAACAATGCAGAAGAAAAACTAGATACCTGGGAGCTCCTAAAAATCAAACACCTATGCTCATCCAAAGACTTCACCAAAAGAGTAAAACAGATAACCCGCAGACTGGAAAAAACTTTTTAGGTATGACATTTCCGATCAGCACCTGATTTCTAAAATCTACATGATACTGCAAAAACTCAACCACAAAAAGACAAAAAAACCCAATTAAAAAATGGGCAAAAAATATGAATAGACACTTCACTAAAGAAGACATTCAGGTAGCTAACAGATACATGAGGAAATGCTCACGATCATTAGCCATTAGAGAAATGCAAATTAAAACTACAATGAGATTTCATCTCACTCCAACAAGGTTGGCATTAATCCAAAAAACACAAAACGATAAATGTTGTAGAGGCTGTGGAGAGATTGGAACACTTATTATACACTGCTGGTGGGAATGTAAAATGGTACTACCGTTCTAGAAATAGAACTACCATATGATCCAGCAATCCCACTCCCTGGAATATATCCTAGAGAAATAACAGCCTTACACAAACAGATATATGCACACCCATATTCATTGCAGCACAGTTTACAAAAGCAAAAAGGCGGAAGCAACCAAGGTGCCCATCCATGGATGAATGGATAAATAAATTATGGTATATTCACACAATGGAATACTTCGCATCAGTAAAGAACAGTGATGAACCTGTGAAACTTTTCATAACATGGAGGAATCTGGAAGGCATTATGCTGAGTGAAATTAGTCCGTTGCAAAAGGACAAATATTGTGTAAGACCACTATTATAAGAACTGGAGAAATACTTTAAACAGAGAAGAAAATATTCTTTGACGGTTATGAGAGGGGGAAGGGAGGGAGGGTGGGAGAGGGGTATTCACTAATTAGATAGTAGACAAGAACTACATTAGGTGACGGGAAAGACAACACACAATACATGCGAGGTTAGTACAACTGGACTAAACCAAAAGCAAAGAAGATTCTGGAATAAACTGAATGCTTCGAAGGCTAGTGTAGCAGGGGCAGGGGTTTGGGGACCATGGTTTCAGGGGACACCTAAGTCAACTAGCATAATAAAATCTACTAAGAAAACATTCTGCATCACACCTTTGAGAGAGGTGGCTGGGGTCTTAAATGCTAGCAAGCAGTCATCTAAGATGTACCAATTGGTCTCAAACCCCCGGATCAAAGGAGAATGAAGAACACCAAAAACACAAGGTAATTACAAGCCCAAGAGACAGGAAGGGCCACATAAACCAGAGACTACATCAGCCTGAGACCAGAAGAGCTAGATGGTGCCTGGCTACAACCAATGACCACCCTGACAGGGAACACAAATGAGAACCCCTGAGGGAGCAGGAGAGCAGTGGGATGCAGACCCCAAATTCTCATAAAAAGACCAGGCTTAATGGTCTGAGACAAGAAGGACCCCGGTGGTCACGGCCCCCAGACCCTCTGTTGGTCCAAGACAGGAGCCATTCTCAAAGCCAACTCTTCAGACATGGATTGGACTGGACAATGGGTTGGAGAGGGATGCTGGTGAGGAGTGAGCTTCTTGGATCAGGTGGGCACTTGAGACTATGTTGACATCTCCTGCCTGGAGGGGAGATAAGATGGTAGAGGGGGTTAGAAGCTTGCAAAATGGACACAAAAATAGCGAGTGGAAGGAGGGAGCGGGCTGTCTCATTACGGGGAGAGCAATTGGGAGTATGTAGCAAGGTGTATATAGGCTTTTGTGTGGGAGGCTGACCTGGTTTGTAAACTTTCACTTAAAGCACAATAAAAAAAGAGAGGACTTGGAGCACTTACTAATGAAGATCAAAAACTACAGCCTTTGGTATGGATTACACCTCAATATAAAGAAAACAAAAATCCTCACAACTGGACCAATAAGCAACGTCATGATAAATGGAGAAAAGATTGAGGTTGTCGAGGATTTCATTTTACTTGGATCCAGAATCAACACCCACAGAAGCATCTCAAGAAATCATAAGATGCATTTCATTGGGCAGGTCTGCTGCAAAGGACACCTCACCAAAGTGTTAAAAAGCATAGGTGTCACCTTGAAGACTAAGGTGCGCCTGACTCAAGCCATGGTATTTTGAATCGCATCATATGCATGTGAAAGCTGGACAATGAATAAGGAATACTGAAGAGGAATTGATGCCTTTGAATTGTGGTGTTGGTGAAGAATAGCGAATATACCATGGATGGCCAAAAGAATGAACAAATCTGTCTCGGAAGAAGTACAACCAGAATGCTCCTTAGAAACAAGGATGGCGAGACTGTGTCTCACATAGTTTGGACATGTTGTCAGAAGGATTAGTCCCTGGAGAGGGACATCATACTTGGTAAAGTACAGAGTCAGTGGAAAAGAGGAAGACCCTCAACAAGATAGACTGACACAGTGGCTGCAACAATGGGCTCAAGCATAACAACAATTGAGAGCATGACACAGGACTGGGCAGTATTTGTTCTGGGGTACATAGGGTCGCTGTGAGTTGGAACTGACTCGACGGCACCTAACAACAACAACAGATATTTTCCAGTCGGTAGATGGTTTTTGCACTTTTCTTTGCTAAACAAAAGTTTTTAATTTCCAAAAAAAAAAAAAAGGTAGCCTTACATTTGGCCGCGTGGTGCCATAGACAGAAGCACCATGCTTTCCCTGCACAGCAAAGACCCGAAAAACTAACTAAAACATAGACAAACATCATTCCTGGAACCTGAAGTTTCAAATGAAGACATTAAGAACTCAGCTAAACAACAAACGGAGTAAGAAACTGACAGAGCTCTGAGAGCAAGGATAGATTCGTGCAGTGTTTCCTTAATGCAGCACAGATTCACATCTTGGACTCCTGTCGGAGATAGGCAGACATGGGGCATGGGAAAACAGCTTCACAGGGCTCCCAGCAGGAGACAGAGCACCCGGTAACCAGAGACACGCACTTTCCCACACCCCATCCCCTCCCGCTGCCCTACTTCCGAGTTTCCTGGCTGGCTGTGGTGACTTGGCTGGCCAGGAAATGCCAGGTCTGTGCCGCTTGGATTTGCCCCATACATATTGCAGATAGGCAGACAGGGAAAACGGGAAAGCAGCTTCACGAAGTTCCCAGGAGCAGACAGAGAATCTGGTAATGAGCGGTATATGCTTTCCTAGCACCTACCTTTCTTCCCCTCCCCCTTCAGCCTCCTTTGCTTCCTGGCAGCCACAGTCTCTTCGCCAGGAGGCAACTGCTTCCACCCCGACATGCTTGGATTTACCTCATCCACTCTGTCCAGGTCCTGAGCTGTTGCTTCTTCTGTGTCTTTTGGTTTCTTCTCTGCCTCCCGCTACCTCCCTCTCTGTTCTCTCAAATACCTGGCTCCATGTGTGCGCCATCTTTGCTTCTTCAAGAAAAGCTGTGAAGCCATGGTTGAAAGGGAATCCACTCCCCCGGCCTGTGACACCACACTGGTAGGATTCCTGTTTTTTTTTTTTTTCTTTGCATTGTTCTGTTTTGTTTTGTTTGTACATTTGTTTTCTTTCTCTTTTTGCAATTGAGAGTCCCTTGTAGTTGGGCTGTACTCCACGGCCTAGGAGACACTACCTCAATCTCCGAAGCTGCATTGGAGGGATCCCTGTGGGTATTTACTCTTTTTTCTTTCTTTCCTTTTTCCCTTCTCTCTTTTTCCCTTTCTGTCTTTCTCCATTCTAGCCTACCTATACTTACCTTCTTTTCCTGTCTCCTGAATACCTGGTGCTGTGGTACATCTGTACCCCCTCTAGCCAGGTTATACTGCCTCGCTGGTTGGACCCTTGGGTGCTTTTCTTTTCGTCTTTTTTTCCCAAATGTTTAGCTTGTTTTTTTTTAACTTTTTCCCTTTTACTTCTTTTTTTTTTGATTCCTTTTTGCTTTTGTCCATTTCTTGTGTTCTCATCTCTCTACTCCAAATGGCAAGTTCCCTTTTCACTCTTTTTTGTTTTTCCTTTGTTTGTCTTTGGCTCCTGTTTCTCTCTCCTCTTTCCCTTACCCATACTAGATCCATAAATCACAACCTTCCCCCTCTTTCCTACCTACCTGTACCATGCTGTGAACATCACACCACTGAGCACCACGGTCATAGCTTACTGGAACCTGCCTGGCACTTATCTTGGCCCTCTCTGGCTGTCGACCCTAGTATGTGGCGAAAACAACTCATCCCAGCCCCTCCCCTTCAACTGGACCTGCCCTACTGCACCATAGCTGATTGACTGGCCCCACCCATTGGATAAGGAGGTGAAAAATACCACGACCACAGACGTGCTAACAACAAAGAACACACAACCCTCCTGCTCAGACATAACCAAATAAAACAAAAAACCAGGATGAAACAAACAAATCTACAATCAAGAAATGAAGGAAATAACTACTGAATGACCCAAAGACCACAGACAATATCAAAACATTAAAAAAAAAAAAAAAAAAAAAAAAACTGGAGAGGATGGTTTCAGTAGGCATCCAAAATAAAACACTAGTGACTTTCCAGTAGAAGAAAAGGCACTAGAACTACCTGACAGGGATGTAAATCTCTACTCTTCAGAGCTATCCATGAATTGAAGCAAAAAGAATAAAAAATGAGGAAAAAATAGACAAATTTATGGAAAAGGCAAATTCATGGAAAATACAGACAAGAAGGAACAATACAGTAAAATAATACAGGAACAAAATGCCAAAATAAATTCACAACTAGAAATCATACAAAAACAACAATTAGAAATCCAAAAGATAAACAACAAGATTTCAGAAATGGAAAGTGGCATAGAAGGGCTGAGGAGCAGGTTTGAAATGATGGAAGACAGGATCAGTGATATTGAAGACAAACCCTTGCATACAATTCTGCTTGAGGAAAAATCAGAAAAAAAAACGAAGAAAAATGAGGAAACCCTGAGAATTATGTGGGATACAACCAAAAGCAAAAATATGTGAGTGATCAGAATTCCAGAACAGGGAGAGAAAAATGGAAAACAGAGAGGATCATTGAAGAATTGCTGACAGAAAACTTCCCTAATATCTTGAATGATGAAAAGCTGACCAGCCAAGAATCTCAATGAACCCCATATCATATAGGCCGCAAAAGAAAAACACCAAGGAATATCATAATCACACTCACTAAAACCAAAGACAAAGAAAAAATCCTGCAAGCAGCTTGAGAAAAACAAAACGTTTCATACAGAGAAGAAACAATAAGAAAGACTAAGCTCTGATTATTCAACAGAAACCGTGCAGGCAAGAAAGCAATAGGATGATATACATAAAATCTTGAAAGAAAAAACGTTGCCAACCACGAATAATATATCCTGCAAAACTTTTGTTCAAATATGATGAAGAAATTAGAACATTTCCAGATAAACAGAAATTAAGGGAATATGTATAAACCAAACCAAACCTGCAAGAACTATTAAAGGGAGTTCTTTGGCCTGAGAACAAATGACATCAGACTACAGCCTGAATGTAGGACATGAGACTGTACCAGCCAGATAGCAACGTAGGAAAAACACTCTCAAGGACTATCCAAAATGAAAAGAATTGCAACAAGGAACCAGAGAGGTTCATCTGTGAATGACAACAACATTAGAACAATAAAAGAGGGAATAAACGGTGCAGGTATAGAAATTCTAATGGAGAGGAAGGCAAGGTAATACCAAGTAATAACAGACTCCTTCAAACCTAGGAAGATAAGATAAATTTCAAGGTAATCACAAAGAAAGTTAACAAACCAACTCATCAAAATAAAGAAGAAAAACACAAAGTCTCAATAAAAAGAAAATCTACAAAAACAAGAGAAATACACAACCAAAAGTAACCCAGCACCAGAGAGTAAGTAGAACAAAGGAAATGTTAGCATCACAAAGAAAAGGACTAGAAAATGACAGCAATAAACTCACACCTATCAATAATTACACTGAACATAAATTACCTAAATGCACCCATAAAGAGACACAGAGTGAGAAAATGAATGAAAAAACAGGATCCATCAATATGCTGTCTACAAGAGACACACCTTGGAAACAAAGACATAAATTTGCTAAACTCAAAGGATGGAAAATAACATATCAAACAAATAACTACTGCAAAAGAGCAGTAGTGGCAATACTAATCTCAGATAAAGTAGACTTTAAAACAAAATCCACCGTAAAAGACAAAGAAGGGCACTATATAATGATAAAAGGGACAATCCACCATGAAGACTTAACCATAATAAACATCTACGCACCCAATGACAGAGCTCCAAAATATATAAAACAAACTCTAAAGGCACTGAAAAGAGAAATTGACAGTTCCAAAATAAGAGTAGGAGACTTCAACACACCAATCTTGGTAAAGGACAGAACATCTAGAAAGAAGCTCAACAAAGATACAGAAGACTGAAAGGCTACAATCAACAAAATTAACATATTAGACAAATGTAGAACACTCCACCCAACAGCAGCAAAGTACATATTCTTTTCCAACACACATGGAACGTTGTCCAGAATAGGCCACATCTTAGGCCACAAAGCAACCCTCAAGAAAATCCAAAACATTGAGGTAATACAAAGTATCTTTTCTGATCACAACACCAGCAAAGCTGAAATTGGTAACAGGAAGAGCATGGAAAAAAAAATCAAATACACGGAAAAGAATAACACTCTACTTAAAAACCCCCGGGTGATAGAAGAAATCAAAGATGGAATAAGAAAATTCCTAGCATCAAATAAGAATGAAAACATCATACCAAAACCTTTGAGACACAGCAAAGGCAGTGCTTAGAGGTCAATTTATAGCAATAGGTATACACATCAAAAAAGTAGAAAGGGACAAAATCAAAACATTAGCTATACATCTTGAACAAACAGAGAACACAGCCACCAGAAGAAAGGAAATAATAAAGATCAGAGCAGAAATAAATGAAATAGAGAGTAGAAAAACAATAGAAAGACTCAACAAAACCAAAAATTGGTTCTTTGGAAGGATCAACAAAATGGACAAACCACTGGATAAACTGACAAAAGAAAAACAGGAGAGGATGCAAATAACTCAAATAAGAAATGAAATGGGGGATAGTACAACAGACCCAACTGAACTAAAAAGGATCTTAACAGAGTATTATGAAAAACTATACTCCAACAAATTTGAAAACCTAGAGGCAGTGGACAAATTTCTAGAAATACACTACTTACCCAAACTAACACAAAATGATGTTGAAAATCTGAACAGACACATAACAAGAGAAGACACTGAAAAGGTAATAAAAAGACTCACAACAACAACAAAAAAAGCCCCAGCCCAGATGACTTTACTGGAGAATTCTACCAAACATTCAGAGAAGAGCTTACACCAGTACTACTCAAACTATTTCAGAACATAGAAAAGGAAGCAATACTTCAGAATTCATTCTATGAGGCCAACATAACCCTGATAGCAATACCAGGCAGACACCACAAAAAAAAAAAAAAGAAAAAGGAAGGAAGAAAATTACAGGCCAATATCTCTCATGCATATAGATGCAAAAATTCTCAACAAAATTCTAGCCAATAAAATTCAGCAACATATCAAAAAAATAATACACCATGTCCAAGGAAGATTCATACCAGTTATGCAAGAATGGTTCAACATTAGAAAATTGATGTAATTTACCACATACATCAAAAGAATCACATGATCATCTGAATCAACACAGGAAAGGCATTGGACAAAGCCCAAAACACATTCCTGATAAAAACTCTCAATAAAGTAGGTATAGAAGGAAAATTTCTCAACATAATAAAGGGCAAATCTGCAAAACCAACAGCCAACATCATTCATAATGGAGTGAAGCTGAAAACATGCCCCTTAGGAACAGGAACAAGACAAGGATGCCCTTTATCACCACTCCTATTTAACATTGTGTTGGAAGTCCTAGCTAGAGCAATAAGTAGAGAAACAGAAATAAAGGGCATCCAAATTGGTAATGAAGAAGTTAAACTCTCCCTATTTGCAGATAATATGGTACTGTACATAGAAAACCCAAAAGACTCCATGAGGAAACTATTGGAACTAATAGATTCAGCAGAGGACTAGGACACAAGATCAACATACAAAAATCAGTTGGATTCTTATACACCAATAAAGAGAACAATGAAATCAGGAAAATGATACCATTTATAATAGCCCCTAAACAAAAAATATTTGGGAATAAGTCTAACCAGGGATGTAAAAGACCTATACAAAGAAAACTACAAAACACTACTGCAAGAAACCAAGAGAGATTTACATAAATGGAAGAACATACCATGCTCATGGATATGTAGACTCAACATTGTGAAAATGACAATTCTACCCAAAACAATTTACAAATACAGCACAATCCCAATCCCAATACCAACAACGTTCTGTAAAGAGATGGAACCACTTACCATTAACTTTATATGGAAAGGGCAGAAACCCCAGATAAGTAAAGCACTATTGAAGAATAAATAAAGTAGGAGGACTTGCACTACCTGACCTCAGAACCTACTATACAGCTACCTTAGTCAAAATAGGCTGTGCTGGTACAACAAAAGAAACGCTGACAAATAGAAGTGAATTGAGAAACCAGATGTAAATTCATCCACATGTGGTCACCTGATCTTCAACAAAGGTCCAAAGTCCATCAAATGGGGAAAATGCAGTCTTTTTAACAAATGGTGATGGCAAAACTGGATGCCCATATGCAAAAAATAAAACAGGACCCATACCTCACATCATATAAGAAACTAACTCAAAATGGATCAAAGACCTAAATATGAAGCCAAAAACCATGAAGTTCATAGAAGAAAAAAATAGGATCAGTGCTAGAGGCCCTAATACATGGCATTAACAGGATACAAACCACAACCAACACACAAGCTGCAGAGGAAAAGCTAGATAACTGGAATCTTCTAAAAATTAAGCACTTATGGTCATCAAAAGACTTCACCAAAAGAGTAAATAGAGAAACTACAGACTGTGAAAAAATTTTCGCTATTACAAATCAGACAAAGGTCTAATCTCTAAGATCTACAAGAAAATCCAACATCTCTACAAAAAAAAGACAAATAATCCAGTTTAAAAATGTGCAAAGGAAATGAAGAGACACTTCACCGAAGAAGACATTCAAGTGGCCAACAGACACATGAGGGAATGCCCATGATTTCTAGCCATTAGAGAAATGCAAATCAAAACCACAATGGGATACCATTTCACCCAGGCATTTTTGGAACAAATCAATAAAACAGGAAATAAGAAATGTTGAAGATCGGAACTCTTATGCACTGCTGGTGGGAATGCAACATGATTCAACCATTTTGGGAAACAAAATGGCGGTTCCTTAGAAAGCTAGAAATAGAAATATCATATGATCCAGAAATCCCACTCATAGGAATGTATCCTAGAGAAATGAGTTGTCACATGGATATATGCACACCCATATACATTGCAGCATTTTTCACAATAGCAAAAAGAGTAAATAAACAGCCTGTGGCACATACACACAATGAAGTATGACACAACGAAAAAAAAAAAAGATGAGTCTGGGAAGCATCTCATAACATGGATTAAACTGAGGGCATTACGCTGAATAACAAAAGGACAAATATTCTATGAGACCACTACTGTAAATACTCATGAAAAGGTTTACATACAAAAAGAAACAATCTTTGTTGGTTACAAGGGAGGGGAGGGGTAGGGATGGAAAAAGACTTAATAGACAATACATAAGTGGAAACTTTGGTGAAGGATAAGACAGCACACAATACTAGGGAAGCCAGTACAACCTGTGGAAGGCAAGGTCATGGTAGCTCCATAGACACATCCAAACGCCCTGAGGGACCGAATTGCTGGGCTGAGGGCTGTGGGGACCATGATCTCAGGGAATATCTAGCTCAATTAGCATAACATAGTTTATGAAGAATATATTCTACATTCTACTTTGGTGAGTAGTGTCCGGGGTCTTAAAAGCCTGTGAGTGGCCATCTAAGATAATCCACTGGTCTCACCCCTTTGGGACCTAAGAATAATGAAGAAAACTAAAGGTACAAGGGAAAGATTAGTCCAGAGGACTAATGGACCACATCTACCACTGCCTCCACCAGGCTGAGTCCAGTACAATGAGATGGTGCCTGGCTACCACCACTAACTGCTTGGACAGTGGTCACAGTAGAGGGTCCTGGCCAGAGCTGGAGAAAAATATAGAACAGAATTTTAACCAAAAAAAAAAGATCTGGTGATCTTCCATAGAGATTACAGCCGAGAAATCCCTATGGGGGTAGTTCCACTCTATTAATGGGGTCATTGTGAGTTGGAATTGACTGAGTCGCACACCACCACCACAACAACAGTATTTCATTTTATACCAATGAATTTTCAGTGTATTTCATACTTACTTATTTTCATGGGGACATGGTTTTTGGTAGCACCTTAAAGAGGTCTTTTGCTGCACATTTCCCCAATGCAATGTGTGGTTTGATTTCTTGACTACTGCTTCCACGCATGTTGATTACAGATCCAAGTAAAATGAAATTCTTGACCACGTCAATATTTTCTCCCTTAATAATGATGTTGCTTATTGGTCCTTTTGCGTGGGTTTTGTTGAGGTGTCATCTATAGTGAAGGCTGTAGTTTTTGATCTTCATCAGTAAGTGCTTCAAGTGCTCTTTGCTTTCAGCAAGCAATGTTGTGTCATCGGCATACTGCAGTTTGTTAATGAGTCTTCCTTCAATCCCGATGCAGCATTCTTCCTCTTCATATAGCCAAGCTTCTCAGATTACTTGCTCAGCCTACAGATTGAACGAATATAGTGAAAGGATACAACCTTGACTCACACCTTTCCTGATTTTAAACCACACAGCGTACCCATGTTCTGTTCAAACAATTGCCTCTTGGTCTACGCTCAGGTTCCTCATAAGCACAATTAAGTGTTCTGGAATTCCATTCTTTGCAATGTTATCCATAATTTGTTATGATCCACCCAGTCGAACGCCTTTGCATAGTCGATAAAACACAGGTAAACATCTTTCTGGTATTCTCTGCTTTCAGCCAAGTACCACCTGACATCAGCAATGGTATCCTTCATTTAACATCCTCTTCTGAATCTGGCTTCAAATTCTGGCAGTTCCCTGTTGATGTACTGCTGTAACTACTTGGGAATTTTCTTCAGCAAAATTTTACTTGCATGTGATATTAATGATATTGTTGGATAATTTCCACATTCTCTTTGATAATGTTTCTTTAGAATGGGCACGAATGTGGATCTCCCGCAGTTGGTTGGCCAGGTAGCTGTTTTCCAGATTTCTTGGCATAGATGAGTGAGCACTTACAATGCTGCATCCATTTGTTGAAACGTCTCAACTGCTATTCCGTTCATTCCTGGAACCTTGTTTTTTGCCAATGTCTTCAGCCCAGCTTGGGCTTCTTCCTTCAGTACCTTTGCTACTTGATTAAATGCTACCTCCTGAGAGGGTTGAACATCAACTAATTCTTTCTGGTACAGTAACTGTTTGTATTCCATCTATCATGTTTAGATGCTTCCTGTGCTGCTCAATTTTTGGCCATAAAGTCCTTCAATATTGCAACTTGAGGTTTCAATTTTTCTTCAGTTCTTTCAGCTTGAGACATGCTGAGTGTGCTGTTCCTTTTTCTTTTTCTAACTCCAGGAAGACCAAAGAAAAATTTACACCTTTGGTGTCGGTGAAGAATATCGAATGCACCATGGAGCGTAAGAAAAACAAACAAATCTGTCTTGGAAGAAATACAGCTAGACTGCTCCTGAGATGTGAAGATGGTGAGACTTTCTCTCATGCACTTTTTATGTGTTATCAGAAGGCAGCACTCCATGGTGAAGGACTCATGCTTGGTAAAGTGCAGGGTCAGCAAATAAAGGAAGACCCTCCACAAGATGGTTTGACACAGTGGCTGAAACGATGGGCTGAAGCATAGCAACAATTGTGAGGATGGTGCAGGACCAGGCAGTGTTTCGTTCTGTTGTACGTAGGGCTGCTGAGTTAGAACCAACTTAACAGCACCTAATAATAATAATAATGGTTTCGGCCATAACAGTTTATATTTAGTTACTAGTTTTTTTTTTTTTTATTAAGGAGCCCTAGTGCTACAACAGTTAAACACTGCTAACCAAAAGGTCGGTTGTTCAAACCCACTAGCAGCACCTCAGGGAAAATTACATAAGAATTTGCTCCTATAAAGATTTCTGCCTAGGAAACCCTATGGGGCAGTTCTACTCTGTCCTTTAGGATCACTATGAGTCAGAATCGACTCAACGGCATACAACAACAGTAATATTTTGGAAATAACCCCTAAAAAGAAAGAAGTCTTTGAATTTTTTTACTGCTTTTTAAAAACTTAAGTCTGCATCGGAAATATGTCAGCCACATTATGCTGTGCATCTTAAAAGCTTCTTAAGGATGATGTGACTCAAGACCATAAATGGTGGTCTACAAATGAACTCATGATCCTGGCTTTAAGTAAGGCAGTCCCAGTTACTGCATGAGGAAACCTTGAAATACCCAGAAATATATCAGCTCAAAGATGAAAGAAACTTGATAGAGGCTTTCTAAAATTTGACAGCAACCCCTAAACTTACATGGCATTACAAATAAAGATATAGGACAGAGAAAGTTTTTTGAAGCTATCACTAATAAAGAACTTTCACTAATAAAGAATAAAGAACAGATATCTGTAATTCATGCTCAAGGAAAGATGACAATATTTTTACTCTTTCTATAGAAAATTATATTAAAAACCAGTTTCCTATGCAGAAGTGACCAAAGTGAGCAGCAAATCTGAAGGGAAAAAAAAAATGGAAAGAAACTATTATAGAATGGTGTCACTTCATAAAAATATGTTCTTTTCTGGATTTTGTGATGTCAGTGTTATTATTCACTTTAGTTTGTAGTTTGTTGAGTATTCTCCTCCCTATAAGTAAATATTTGCTTTTGTACTAAAATTTGTATTTTAAGTTTGATATTCTTCTACTTGATGAGGTTTCAGAAACTTGTGGAATCTTCAGACTCCACAAAAACTTCATTGTCCTTGGCAGCTAACCATCAGCTTATCCTGCCCTCTCACCATATCTCGTCCATCCCAATTTTCCAAACACACTATGTCATTCATCCCAGAGTATCAGGTGCCCATAAGTGCTCAACACATACAAGACCAATGACTGGCAAAATCTTCTTTTTCTTATTAGTAAAAAAAAGAGAGAAGGATCTCTTTGAGATTTTTTGGCAAACTTAGGGAAGTCTTATAACACTGAGAGGAGATATTTTTCACATCTTCCAGATACTCCTAAGAACATAAGTGCTAAAGAAAGTGGTTACAAAAAGAACTCAGGATTACCCAGGCTTCCTTTGGATAACCCTGCACAGGGCTCGAAGGAGAGGAGCTGGTGGGAGAAGAAGAATCAGTCTCCCTGGGGAGATGTGAACCACCCCAACCCCTGTCAGAATGCATGTCCTCAGCCCTGAGAGGAAACTGGCTTCAACTCCCTGCTGCTCAAGGGATCCCTCCTGGATTCTCTTAACACTGCAACTGCTTTCTGTGGAATCCCAGCATCTGGAGAGCATAACGTATGGCACATAGTAGAAATGCAGTGAGAATTTGTTGACTGAACAAATAAATTCCACGACTAGGTCTGTCATACTGATCTCTGTATTCACCCAACCTCACCCAGGGCCCAGCACATAGTAGGATCTCTACAAACAGCATCTGCTGTGGGCAGTAGGAAAGTGTAGTGGTTAAGTCCCTGGCATTTGGACTCAGGAAAATGTGTGAGTCCTAGCTCATCCTTGTATGTGCTGTGTGACACTGAGTTGGTCATAACATCAGTCTGAGGTATGTGGACATTGCATATGTAGAATGGGTGCCTACATCACAGGGTCCTGTGAGGATGTTGCTGCTGTTGTTACGTACCATCAAATCAGTTCCAATTCATGGCCACCCAATAGGACAGAGTAGAACTGCCCCATAGGGTTTCCAAGGAGCAGCTGGTGTATTCAGACTTCCTACCTTTTGGTCTGCAGCCCAGTTCTTAACCATTTTGTCACCAGGGCTCCCCTGTAGGGATGAAAGGTCCTAATCTATGAAAAAAGTCTGCTCACTCTAAGTGCACACTGAGCTATAGGTACTGGAACTAATATGATTACCATAATGTTAAAGAGCCCTGAGGCTCAGACACTGCTAATGTATCTAACCATCTGCAAAACTATGAGCTGCAAAAGCAGATTGATCACCTCTGGCTCTTCACACCAGGATTCTAAGAATTAGACAGGGTGGTTTTCTTAGACAGGTGTAAGTCATTTATTTATTGATAAAATGGCACATTAATATCTTGAGAAAATTTTTAAAAGTTGTGACAAATGTATGAATGAATGAGATTAACCTGGAAAAAGAACTCAGTCTTTTTTAAATAAAAATCATTTGGAGCAAAGTTTAGCAGTTATTATCTATCTACGGGAAAATGCAAGACTGTTATTTCTTCTTTGACTTAAAATCTTGGAATTTCATTACGTTGAGGTCCTCTCATCCAACCCTCTGCTCCCAGCCAGGGCTGCCCTCCAACTGTCCATCAAAGAGAATACCAGTCAACATCTTAAAACTCCTCTGGAGCCTCCCACCTTCATCTCTGGCCTGCAAAGCTTCACAATCTGGAGCCCACAAGTGCTGCCCAGTGTGACTCTGATGTTTCCAGAACGTGATAGTCTGTGAAGTCACATTCACATCATTTTCCTACCAGGGCCCAGAAACAACTTTGTTTGGGACAGAGCGGCATTAAGAGTTTCATCAACTTCTGACCTGTCTCCCCCCAGGACTGAAACCCAGCCCTAAGAATCTGCTATCAACAATCTGCTCTTTTTACACCTCCCCTCCTTTAAGGCCCTCACCACCCAAGCTTCTCAGTAGTCCCCAGACATGTCCATGGAAGCAGGGGGATTCTGATGTTGTACGTGGGGTCGAGAGGTCTGTTAGATACGTTAGCAGTGTCTGAGCCTCAAACTAGTCAATAAAGTGTTTCCTGCAAGATCGTTTACTTTAAAGCTTACCTGCTACAATTTTAGACCTGGTACTAATCTTGGTAATTGCATAGTGATTCAGCACTCAACTGCTAACTGAAAGATCAGTGGTTCAACCATACCCAGTGGCTGTGCAGGAGAAAAGACCTGGCGGTGTGCTCCTGTAAAGATTACAACCTAGAGACCCTATAGGGAAGTTCTTCTCTATCCTATAGGGTCGCTGTCAGTTGGAATTGACCTGACAGTACACAACCACCACCACCACCATCCTTGCAGATTAAATCCTAAAGAAATAAAGGGCGTTCTCCAAGAACAAACAAGTGACTGCAATGATGGGCTCAAACAGAAAGGGTTGTACAGATGGTGAAGGCCCCAGCAGTGTTTCCTACTGTTGTACATCAGGTCACCATGAATCGGTACCAACTGGACCACATCTAACAACCAACACCACCAAGAATAAAAGTGCTCATGATAGGAACAATTGAATTAATCAAAATTTTCAATAATAGCAATCCTCCCACAAAAACAAGCCCTCTGTTGTTGACTCCAACTCACAGTGACTCTGTAAGACAGAGTAGACCTGTCCCATTGAAGTTCCAAGGCTGTAATCTTTATGGAAGCAGACGGCCACATCTTTCTCCTGAATAGTGGCTGGTGGGTTCAAACAGTTGACCTTTCCGTTACTGAGGCTTATCCATTGCACCACCAGGGTGTAGGTGGTTAACAATATGGAGCACCCATAGTTACCAAATTCTTTTGTAAATATGAAAAATAGTAATCTCAATCTATATTGACATAGGGAGATGATCATTTTTAAGTGATCATCCTATTCATGTGTGCAGAAACACATAAGCATACTACATCAAAAAAGATGTGTCAGTAAGTTATTTTCAAGTTCAGGTATGACAAAGCTCTATCTCAACTAACTCTACAATGAGGAAATATCCTCAGGTAGGGTAGGGGGCTCTGGGCTCATGCCCCACTCCTCAGTGTTTCTGCTGCTGGCTCTATCCTCCTCCTTGTGTCGCTCCGGCCCTTAGACCATCCTCCCTCCTGGGCAGACAATGACTGCCCACACAGAGGAGCCAAAACCCAGAAGGAGAGCTGCACAGACATATCCTCTGTGGCACCCGCTCTCCGTGCGAGGAGACCTTTTCCCAAACCTCAAAGCTTACTGCCCTTGTGTCTCATTGGCCACAACTGGGTCACATGCATGCTTTAACCCATCGCTGGCAATGTGATTGGCTTAGACTCATCCACTGTCCCCAACCCCTCTAACATAAACCCCTCCACAAAGAAACGGCTTCACCTCCCACAAGGTATGTGGCCAAGGCAAGGAGGTGGCTACCTGCACAGATTCAGGGTTTTATTAAAAAGAAGGGCTGGACAATGGACATTTGGGGGGTAACCTACAGTATCTGCTTCACAGGGCACACAAGACAGTGCCAACAGGGGCATCTCTGAATAGTAAGGTGCTCAAGAATGCTGGGGTTTGAATCCAGCCTCTGCTTATTTCATAGATAATTTTTTCCTGGATAAATTATTCAACTTCCCTGGGCCAGTACTATAAAATGCAGATAATAGAAGGAACTCTAGGGCTTATTTTGGTGAGTTAAATGAGATAATATGTGAGAAGTTCTTAGCACAGTGCCAGAAACATTAAATGCTGACTATAATTTAGCTGTTATTATTAGCCTTATTATTGGGTTATGAATTGTGAGGTAATGAAATACCAATTTTTTTCATATGTTGCCTAGCTCCAAACTTATTTTTCAATACCTGTTTGTTTGTTATCTGAATTTTTAAAGCTTTTCTCTTTTTCACCCAGCATCATGTTGACCTTTCTCAATAGAGGGCGCTGAAGGTTCATTACAGGTGTAAGCTGCTTCTCTTGTAGGTTCCAAGTGCTGAACCATTGGTGAGTGATGCAGGTATGAGGTGTAGCCTGGTCAGGTGATGAGATTCACAGGGCCTGGGCAAGCCTCTGGGGCCCAGGGAAGTTTTCCTGCTCTGACCACAGGGAGGGGTCCAACTCTTCCCAAGCTGCCATTAGGTGATGGTGCCCCTAGTGGTGAGTGGCCCAACTGCAACGGAGGGAGCCAGGGTCCCAGCTGAGAACCACAGCAAGCCCTGGTCCCATCCTTGCCCACCCCACTTGCCTGCTGCTATTCTGTCAAATACCTTCAAGTCCTTTTTCTTGGGGGTGAAGACTCCAGATTTTCAGGAAAGAACCAGCACAGGTCAAGTTCTCAATCATGATGCTTGGCAGGGAAAGGAAAAACATAGGTTTCAAAAAATGGGCTCCTGGAGTGATACTTAAGCTTCCATCACTGTCCCCCCGCAACCACATTTTCTAAAGTACCCCAGTTAGCTCAGACGGAGCCAAGATGTAGAAACATGTTGCATTTGCTTGGGTCTGGGAGTCAGAATCCTGGCTGCCACTCTTTGCTGCGTGAACTTCACCAAGAAGGTTCTCTCTATGTGCTTGGCTTTCCTTGGTTACAATATAGGAGCACGGTGCCCAGCACAGAGTAGCTCCTCAATACAGGTTTCTTTTCTTTCTTTTTTGGCTGCGAACCAACCATTTCACATTCTCCAGGTTCCTGGAGATAATAGGGTAGGGAATTGTGATGGAGGCTCCCCTTCCCTACCCAAGGAGCAGACATGTATCCCAGGCCAAGCCAATCTGATGCTCCCTCCCTGGAAATGCAACCTTAAACAGATGAATGTAGGGTGGGAGCACCTTTCACTGGAGAGGTGGTGCCCTAACCACACTGTCCTTGCTGGGAGATTATTCCCAGGAGTCCCCCTTCCTGGCCCTTCAGAGCTGCCTTGGTTTTGTCCTATTTCCCATTTCTCCAGCCTCCCAAGTGTTCTGGGAATGTCCATTATCCTTCCAGTTTATCCCCTGTGCTGAGTTAGCTAACTTCAGATTTGGTGTCCTGTAGCCAAAGACCCCGGCCACTGACAAGGGGATCCACTGCTGCAGGGAGGGAACATGTTCAGTGCTGTCCCCCAGTTCAGTCTTCAGAAGGGTGTGCTGAATCCTGGGGGTTTAGGAGGCAATGCATACCCTTACAGTAGGTTTCAAGGCCCTTTGTGTCCTGGGCCCACTACTCCTCTGGCCCATATGTCCTCTCAACCCCACTGGCCTCCTGGTTATTTGTCACATTAGTGCTTCTTGGCTTTTGCACATGGTGTCCCCTTTGCCTGAAACATTTTTCCTTCAGAAATCACCATGACTCTCTCCTTTTCATCTTTTCTCAAATGTCACCTTCTCAGTGGAGCCTCTCTAGACCATCCTGTTTTAAAATTCAAACCCCACCTCTCAGACTCTCCTGTCCCTCCTACCTGCTTTGTTTTTCTCCATGACTTTCTAACATACTATATAATTTGCATATTCATTTTGGTGTCTACCTCTTAAGCTCCACAAAGGCAGGGCCTTTTATCTTGCTGATTTCACTTACCCCAGCAGAGTAACCTGCCACAGAGTAGGCTCTCAATAAATGTTTGTTGATGTGAATTGCATTATGGGTGAACACAGTCAAGGAATTGGGGGTAGTGGGCCTCTTGGTAGAACAAGTCTTGGTCCCTCACAGCTCACTGCCTTCCCAGACCTGGAAATCCTGGCTGACAGAGGATCCTTTTTGGAGGCAGGCTCCAGAGAGGACCCCCACCCCCAATGACTGCATGTGGTGGAGGGAGCCACAAGCCTTTACTGGCTGGAGAGTCAGTATATCTTGGAGGACTCTCACTGTTAATAATGATGACAATGATGATAATAGTGCAGCTGCCATTTATGATTTTTGACCTTTATGCCCTGGGTCTATGGTAAATGCTTTACATCCAACATCTCATTGAAGTCTCAGATCATTCTCAGGAGATATTCATATCATAAGGAGATCTCGTGGTGCAAAAGTTAAGTGCTAGGCTGATAACCAAAAGGTTGGCTGTTGGAACACGCTCAGCCACTCTGCAGGTGATTTGCTTCCATCAAGACTGCAGCCTAGAAAACCCTATGAGGCAGTTCTATCCGGTCACATGGGGTCACTATGAGTCGAAACCTGACAGCGCCTATCAATGACGACTGTCATATTATACCCACTTTAAAGATGAGAAAACTAAGGCTTGGAGCGGGTAAGTAGTAGCCCCATTATCCCCAGGTCTGGCTCATAGCAGAGCTTCAATACATGATGCTTTCCTTCCCGGCTCCATTTAAGGGTGGTGAGACATGAAGGGTTCAGCTTCTGGGGTGGGGGGTGGTTCCTGGAGGTGATGGCACTGGACATGTGAGAGCAAGGGTTTGTGTATACCCAACCTGGAGGATCCTCCCATGGGCGGCCCTTCCTTTCCTTAGGGGTGGAGTCTGGTTGTAGGCAGAGCCCTAAATAGGTCACCCTAGTCTGTTACTGGGTGCTGGCCATGCCCCTCTGTGGCTGCAGCAACAGCAGAGCTCAGGGAGGACAAGTTGCTGCTGCCACAGCCACTGCCACCCTCTCCTACCTCCTGCCTGGACTTGGATCCCAGTGCTATACCATGGCTTTGGGCCCTGTGGGTAAGGGGAGTGGGTCAGGGCAGGAGGGCAGCCCAAGCCCCACTCCCCTTTAGCTAACCAGCCACTCTTCCATTTGCTAAACAGAGGCAGACACCCAGCAGAGGATGCTAGACACTGTCAAGAAAGAGTTAGTTGCCACAGGGACGGGGGTCAGGACTCTTAGGGGAGGGGGCAACGGTAACCACCTGGGGAAATGGGCTCTGCAGAACACGTGGCCACTGGCAGCAGGGGTGGCCACCTCCGATATGGGGCCCACTTCCGTGGA
This sequence comes from Loxodonta africana, assembly GCF_030014295.1. Lineage (NCBI taxonomy): Eukaryota > Metazoa > Chordata > Mammalia > Proboscidea > Elephantidae > Loxodonta > Loxodonta africana. The sequence goes on from NC_087360.1 coordinate 32,044,283, forward strand.
TATTTACCTCCTGTGGGCCATACACGGGTGATTTTGGGTTAGGGGCCTAGGCTTGGGGAGCCTCTGGGTGCTTCTATGATCTTTGCCTGGGGGATGCAGCATAAAGTCAGCCCAGGTGGGGGCACCCCTGGATGTGTCTAGGCAGGATCCCCGCCTTGTAGAGGGGCAGGTGGGTTGTTCTCAGTGGGGGCCTTCAAGATGACAAGTCCCTGGAGGACTAGCAGGGTGGGTGGGTGTGGGCGGGCTGTGGGACGGCTGGATGGGGCTGTGTTAGGAGGACCAGAGTTTAGGAAAGGAGAGGTTTGCTTTGGGGAAACAAAACCTTCTCTACCCTCCCAACAAATTCTCTGTCCTTGGTGTTAGGAGGTACCCCTGGAGCAGGGGACACCCTCCGTGAGAGTCCCTGAGCAGCTTGTGGGCCTGTGCCTGTGCTCCCCTGGCAGGAAGTCCCCTCACTCCTCCAGGCAAGAGGCTGAGAATCAGTTAGCACTCAGCTGGCCCCCTACTCTCCCTGGGGCAATTCCCATGCCCAGTCTAGTTTAGGGTTAGTAGCCAGTGACCCCAAAGACCTGGCAGATGGGGGAGAATTTATAGTGGTGGGGGCCTGGGAAAGTGTTTAGGAGCCTGGAGCGTGTGTGTGTGTGCATGCGTGTGTGTGCCCACACCTGTGTGGGTGAGGACAGCAGTTGTGAGTTCATGTACATGAGAGTGTCTGTGTATCTGCCTGGAGATATCTACATGTCTCTCTATGGATCGTGTATACTTGTATCTGTATGTGTGTGTTTATCTGTGCTTTTGTGAGTACAGATCTGTATGTGTGTACCTGTGTGATGTATGAGCCTGTGTGTGAATGAGTGAGGTTGTGACTGTGCATGTGTATGTGTGTGTATCAGTGAGTGTGTGTGTGTGTATCAGTGAGCATGTGTGTATGTGTGTGTATCAGTGAGTGTGCGTATTGTGTGATACATAAGCCTGTTTGTGAAGGAGTGTGGCTATGATCAGCTGTGTGTCTACGGGTGTGTCTATGTGTGTGTATTGCGCTCCCCATGTCGCCACACACCCTTCAGCCTGGACCCCATCGCTGCAACACCTGCATCATCTCTGTGCCTTGTGACCCTCAGATCAAGGCTGTGAGTGCCTGGGGACCTTGGGGGCTGGCCTGGTCCCTGTGCCTGGTTCTCCACATATGTGTGTGTATGTGTGTGTACATGTGTTGAGGGTGTCAGCATCTGGTGGCAGCGCTGAGCACCTAGGAAGCCCCTGCCCTGCTGGTGGCAGGCAGCCCCTCTCCCTTCCTCAGTACCACTAGGGGTAGCCATGAGGCTGGGACCTCTTGCTGAGCTTCTGTCCTCAGGGAACAAGGGAGTGTGTATGTGTCTCTGTGTGTGGCATGTCCCATTTTCTTGACAGATCAGCTCAAGGGCATTCTCGTTATTTCTCAAAAGGAAACATCAAGATGCACACGATTTTTCAAAAAGGCCATGAGGTTCTCAACCCAGGCCTGATGGGGACCTAAAGAAAACTCTGTCTAGACCTTCTTTCTGACAAAACGCACAGACCCACAACATTTTGGTGACCATTTCTGTGGGGGGAGGGGGAAACACTATGGACCCCCTAAAGCCTTTAGGTGAAGAACCTGCTGCCTTTATTCATCTCCCAACTAGACCGAGATGAAATATATTCTCCCCAGATATATATCTCACTGCGGGGGCAGGGGTGGGCTCTGTTTTTAAGGAAATGTTTGGTTGGTTCAGTTGGGGAGGAGGCGGCAGGAAGAAGGGGATGCCAGCAAGGATTTTTGGAAGGGCAGTGCTTCCCTCCACTTGGCAGGGCCCTGGTTTGGGGTCCTGGCTCCAGCTCTGCCACCAGCTCCCTTTATGCCCAGTTCAAGTTCCTTCCTCTCTCCAGGACTCAGTTTCCCCATGTGTAGATGGAATCACTGGTCCAGATGCCCTTCCATGTCCCATCCACATCAGTCTGGTCTGGGTTACTGGGCAGGCTGTGTGGGATGCATTGGCCCTATGGCCACAGGGCTGGGCCTGCATCCTCTCCCCAGGGGGTGGCCAGGCCTGGGGCTTGGACTGTGAGCTTTCTTCCTAGCTTGAGGCTGAGGCCAGTTCCTGATCTGAGGAACTTTTTGACTCCTGCTTGGTGCTGAGGGGGAGGGGCAGAGCCTTGCAAGTTTGGGCAAGGGGCCTCTAAAGCTGGTTTAAGACAGGCTGTGCAATCAGAAGGCAGGTTCACAGTTGCAAGGTGGCGACTGTTTGTAAATACTACATTTCCCAGGGCAAATCGTTTTAGGAACCAGAATTTCCATTGCCTGGGTGGTGCTTATGCGAAATATCTTGTGCACACAAGGAAACTTGTGAGGTAGGGGGATGGGTTGTTACCATTTTACAGATAAGGAAATCGAGGCTCAGAAGGAGAAAGTGACTTTGCCAAGAGCACACGGCCAATAAGGAGCAGAGTCAGACTTACCTATAGAGTTGCTATGAGTTGGACTTGACTTTATGCCAATGGGTCAAACATGAGATGAGCCGTAATCACACCTAACAACAACAACAACAACAGCAACAGTGTATTGCTAGGAATCTCACAATGGCACAAACACTTAGCTGCTAATGGAAAGGCTTGAGGGAAGTGTCATCCCAAAGTCACCTTGGAAGAAAGACCTGGTGATCTACTTCCAAGCAATCAGCCATTGAAAATCAGCACAGTTCTACTCTGACACACACTGGGTCCCATGAGTTGGAATCCTCTCTACAGCAATTAGTTTTTGTTTTTTTAATATATTGCCAAATTTAGCATCTCTCCACCCAAGGGGGCCATTTGTCAATGTCTGTGGACATTTCTGTTTGTCACAACTGGGGATGCTACTGTCATCCAGTGGATAGAGGTCAGAGATGCTGTTAAACATCTTCCAGTGCACAGGACAGTCCCCGCTGCAAAGAATCCTCTAGTCCAGAATGTCAATACTGCTCTAACCTGTCACTACAGACCCTGTCCCCACCCTGCCCTTCACTTCTCTAGGAGGTCTGATGGGAACCCCATGTTCTTGACCAACTTGTTCTTCCTTCTCTTAAATTATTTTGTATAAATGTTTAGGGCCAAAGGGACAGTGGGGATGGTAGAGGTCTCGTTTCCCACTGTGTCATTTGGGCAAGCTTCCGTAGAATGCCTCATTTTCTCCTCTATAAAATGGGCTTCGGCAAGAAGAGAATGGGTGGACCATGTAGTAATATTAATAATCCTACCATTTATGGAGGGTTTGAAGAACCCCTAAGTGATGCAAACAGTTAAATGCTGAGCTGCTAGCTGAAAGGTTAGCAGTTCGAATCTGCCCAGAGACACCTCAGAAGAAAGACCTGGCTATCTGCTTCCCAACAGTCATAGCCATTGAAAACACTATGGAGTGCCATTCTACTACAACACACATGGGGTCACCGTGTATCAGCATCAACTTGACAGAAATTATTTTTTGTTGTTTTTATTGGAGCTTTTACTCTTTGCTGGGCACTGTGCCAAATGCTTCCCAAGCCTTACCTCCTTCACATCTCACGACAGCCCTAAGAGGCAGAGTCCTCATCCCCTTCACTTGGTAGATGAGGAACTGGAAGCACAGAGAAGTCAGGCAACTTGTTTTAAGGTCATACAGCCACTCCATGGAGAAGCGTGGATTCACACTCCTATGTGTCAGAGTCTGAAGGGAGAGCTTGTGACCCAGCTTATAGAGGGAAGTGACAGGGAGCTGTGAGCTTTGCTGAGAGCCCAGAAACATGGCTTGGGGTCAGGTGTGTGGGGACGAGGAGATGAGGCAGGAAACATCCATTAGTCTCAGCTTGAGCAGGGTTGTGAATGCCAGGTTGCAGGATTTGGACTTGTGCCAGCAGATAGTGGGAACTGTAGAAGATTGAAGGAGCCCTGGTGTGGTGCAGTGGATAAACCTCTCAGCTGCTAAGAAGAAGGTCAGCTATGGGAAATCAGAAGCCGTTCTGCAGGAGAAAGATTTGCCAGTCTGCTTCCCTAGATGTCTACAGCCTTAGAACTCCATGGAGCAGGGGAGTTCTGCATGGTTTCTATGAGTCCAAATCAACTAGAAGGCAGTGGGTTTTGTTATAGAAGATTTATGAGCAGGGGAGTGCCTTGGTGGGAGCTGTGTATCAGGAAGTTTCGAGTAGCAGCAGGGGCCAGGACAGACTCTTTTCTGCCAGTTCTTAGAAAGAAGCTGTTTTCCTCCTTCTTTCCTTTCTGCCCTCTCTCGTCTCTGTCTCTCCTCCCTCCTTCCCTCCCTTCTCTCCTACTTGTATTTATTGAGCATCTACTGTGATCCAGGCACTGTTCTAGAAGCCGCAGACTGAGAAGTAGGCAAAGCAACCTCCCAACTCATATGCTCCCATGGAGCGTACAGTCTACTGGGCGGACACATGTATAAATGGTAAGTATACATTAAAGGCTCCCTGGTGCTACAATGGTTAAGCGCTCCGCTGCTAACCAAAAATCAGCAGTTCAAACCCACCAGTGGCTTTACAGATTCTCCTGTTATGATTAAAGCCTAGGAAACTATGGGCAGTTCTTCCCTTTCACATGGGGTCACTACGAGTCAGAATCAAATCGATGGCACCCAACATCAACAATGAATATATACTAGAGGTAGGAGGAGATGCTCTGCTAGAGGAGGTGGCCTGGGGAGGCTCCCTGATGAGTGATATTTAATCACAAGCCTGAAGAAAGGGAGAGAGGGAGCCATGGACACATCTGGTAGAAGGGTGTTCTGGGCAGAGGGAACAGCATATGCAAAGAACTTAATTCAGGAACAAGGAATAGCAAAGAAGCCAGTGAGCCTGAAGTGGACTGAATTGGGGAGTGGAAGAGGATATGAGGTCGGGGAAGGAAAAGGAGGGGGATCATGTGGGACCTCGTGGCTATAGACGACCCTTGGGTAAGATGGTAGCCATGGGAGGATTGTGAGCTGGGGTGGAAGTGAACTCACTTCTGTTGTAATAGGACTGCTCAGGCTGCAGAGTGGGCAGTATATTGTAGGTGGACAAGGAGTTGAAGGAAGGACACCAGGTCATCAAGCAAAAGCGGAAACTGTTTCATTCTTTGCCAAATTTTCAATTCTCCAGGTGGAAATCATATCCCTCCTGTGCCAAGTAGGGGTTCCAAAATACGCCTTCAGATTAAATCAGTGCAAGGATGCCAGGTGAGGTATTCCTGGGCTCTCCAGTGCCTACAGAAGTGACTGAAGTGTTTGTTCATGCTGAGTTTGCAGGCTTGGGACAGCAGAGATTCTCATGAATAATACAGCCCTAGCCACCTGATGTGGTTTGATGCTTTTTTCCAGGTCTGTGGCAACTTGGCTTCTGGGAGGTTTTCATTGTTGTGGGCGTTGGCAACAGGCCTGGGCACCCTGGACTGATGTGACCAAGGTGGCAGGGGGGCCCTGGCTCTCTTGCTCAGTTGGGCCTCCCCTGCAGCATTCTGGTGGGATGCTCCTGTAGCTGGTGGCAGCATTTCCTGCTGGTTGCCAGATCAGAAAGTGCATTTCTGTCACCCCCACAGACCCAGAAGTGCAAGCTGCAGTCCCCAGGACTGGAAGTAAGGAGACCCACCCTACTCATACCAAACATGTGCAGCCCCTGGTAAATCCTTCCTTCTGGCCCCATTTCGCTGCTTTCCAAGTGGTTGGGCAGCTCCAGATTCGAAGAACCTCAATGATCAAATTTGGCCAGTGCACTCTCTGAGAGCCAAATCTTCCATATTTGTCTACACTGAATCTGCCAAGTCCGTCCTTAAGATTTATTGAAACTCAGTAGCTGATAAGGCTCTTTGGGAGCCTTCACTCCAGTTAAGGAAAACAAGGGCTGAACTAAAGCCATTCTAATGGGATAAAGACTTTTTTAAAATCAGCACTTGCTGAGTGTTTTATATTGATGACCTCATTTAATTATCTCCATGCCACACAAAGAGTATAAATTGCCTTTCTTTGTAGGTGAGGAAATCAAGGCACAGAGAAGTGAAGTGACTTGCCCAAGGTCACAGAGCTGACAAGAGGTTGAGCTGGGAATGGAACCCAGTCTTTTAACACATTAGACTGCTTCCTCTCTAAGGTAGGGAAGAGGTTCTGGTTCACCCTGTTTGTGTTTTAAGCAACAACACCATCTGGGAGAAGGGTGTTCCTGGCAGACTCCAAAGACCATGAAGTTCTTGCTCAACTCACCACTTCCTTTAGGGTCAGACAGGAATCTCCTCCACGGGTTGAGTGGGAATACATTAAGGGGAGAGGGCCCCTTTTCCCATAAGACAATTGGACATGGCAACACATGCACTAAAGAGAGGACTTCACTCAAGTATAGCTTCAGTCCTTTCCTCCCCTTAAAAGAGAAAAGGCCAATCTTTCCTCATTAATTTCCACTTTGTCAGACTTCCCCCAAGACCAGGTAGGTGAAAGGACCTAAATTAGTTTCTCTACATTTAACCCATCTCTGTCTTGAACGCAGAGCATCATAAACCAGGAACACATCCTCCTGAATGAATTCATTGCTCTTCTTGGACCAGCCCTGGACTGACAGGGAGCAAGGTGCCTTGGCCCTCTCTCTGGACTGGACCAATGACATGTTGTAGGCCAGACTCCTACTACAGTGATCCAGTTTCTCCTGGATGAAGCTGTTGATGACATCTTAGATGTGGTCTTGTAAGCTCTAGAAGCAGCTCAGAAACAGAACCAGGTCTACATTGAACCTGTAGTTCAAAGTTGTCCACTTCCCTAAACAGCCACCCTGTGAGGGACAACTATATTGAGCTTCACCTTCCCTGATGCCTGGTGCCTGCAGCACCCTTGTGCAGAGCAACAATATTGAGCTTCACTTCCACTGAGGCCTGGTACCTGAGGAGATGCTTTGTGATGGACAACAATATTGAGCTTTACTTCTGTGAGGTTTGGTGCCTGAGGTTGGAAGTGCATCAGAAATATCATAAATGGGCTGTTTACACAGGCTCAAAACAGGGCCTTTGGTTTCCATGACATACATTAGTCTTTGCTGTGGGTATTAGTAAGACTATTCATTGTTGTTGTTAGGTGCTATCGAGTTGGTTTCGACTCGCGTCTATGCTACGTACAACAGAACAAAACACTGCCCAGTCTTACACCATCCTCACAATCCTTTTTATGTTTGAGCCCATTGTTGTAGCCACTGTGTCAACCTATCTCGTTGAGGTCTTCCTCTTTTTCGCTGGCCCTATACTTTGACTGGTTAGAGAAAATACTGGCTAAACAATTGAAAAGATATACATAATATGTAAAACTCCATTCCACCCAGGCCCTAAACCCCTTCTCCAGAGGCAGTCATAGTTACCAACTTGTATGTATCATTCTATAGATGCCCTACACCTATCCAAAGAGGTAGTCAAAACCCCATGTAGCTATTTAAATTATTAAAGTTAAACGACCAAAAAAATTCAGTTCCTCAGTCACACTTGCCTCATTTCAAGTGCTCAATAGCCACACGTGGTTAACAGTTACTATATGGGACAGCACAGCTATAGAATGTTTCTATGATTGTAGAAATTTCTATGGGACAGCTCTGGCGAAGACAAGTACATTTTTTGAGTATATGTTTTGTACATGTCTTATGTGTTCGTATACATGTGTGAGTGTAAAATAAAAATTAAAAACTTTTTTTCTATAATTATAGATTCACAGGAATTTGTACAGAGAGAACTGGCGTATACTTCATCTGCTTCCTGCAATGGTTCCATGTTTCATAAATACAGTAGAATATCAAAGCCTGGATATTGACATTGATACCACGTGGGTGTATAGTTGTGTGACATTTTATCATAGGGGCAGATTCCTGTAACCACCGCTGAAATTAAGATACAGAACTATTCCATCACCACTGAGATCTCTCTCACGCTATTCTTTTGTAGTCACACTCCCCTCCCTCCCCGCCACGGTGCCTAAACCCTGGAAACCACTCATCTTTTTTCCATCTTAAAAATGATGTCATTTAGAGAATGTTATATAAATGAAATCATAGAGTATGTGACCTTTTGAAATTGCTTTTTTTTTTCCTCCCCCACTCAGCCTATTGCCCATAATATCCATCCATGTTGTTGTACTTATTGGTAGTTTGTTCTGATGTAATTACCCTTGTTATAGGTTGTTATTGAAGTTTGGACTTCAGTTTCCATCTATCTCTTATTGTTGACTTCTAGTGAAGTGATTACTTTGTGTCTACTACCCAGAATTTCAGTTTTAATCTGTGAGACAGATTGTATGTGTCTTACTCCATCTTGGCCCACATCAGAAATTTAAAGTAAATGTGTGTGTAAATACATATGAAAGAAAATGTTTTTCCATAATTTTTTCTATTTTAAATTTGATCATTGTACACCAAACTGCTAATAGTGCTCATTAATGAATAATAAGGTAATTCATTTGCAATTTTTTGTATTTTCCAATATTTTTGTTACTAAACATTGACAACACAGGGTCGCCATGAGTTGGAATCATCTTGATGGGAACTAAAAACAACAACAAATGGGTATTAAAAAAAAGCATGAAGCCATTTTGACTTCAGACCTGGAAGTGATTCCTGTGTCACCTTAATTGAGGCATTGGGTTTCATGACCAGAAGAAGGAAAATAGTAGAAAAGGGAAGAATGTGGTTATTAGATCGTAGCATGATTAAATCAAGGAATAAATGTCCTTGCAAGCAAAGGAGAAGGAAGAACACCAAAGACCCATGGAAAATATGAGCTCAAGAGACAGAAATGGCCACACACCAGAGACTCCATTGATCTGAGACCGGAAAAACTAGATGGTGCCTAGCTACCACGAATAACTACCTTGATAAGGAATACAACAGAGAATCCCTCATGGAGAAGGAGAAAAGTGGATTGCAGGACTCAAATTCTAGCAAAAGGATCAGACTTAATGGCCTGCCTGAGACTGAAGGGACCCCAGAGGTCGCAGCCCCTGGATTCTCTGTTAGTCCCCACGCCCCCCCCTCCCCGCCCAAAAAACATTCCAAAAGCCAACTCTTTAGGCAAAGATTAGACTGGACTACCAGACCCAGTGCTGTCCAGTGGATTCCGACTCATAGCAGAAGACATAAAATGATACTGGTGAGTAATGTGCTTCTTAGCACATGTGGACACATGAGTCTATAAAGGGAGCTCCTGTCTGGGGTCTAGATGGGAAGGCAGAGAGGGACAGAAGCTGGTTGAATGGACCCGGAGAATATAGGGTGAAGAGAAGGAATGCGCTGCCACGTTGTAGGGAGAGCAAATAGGGTCACATAACAATGTGTGTATAAGTTTTTGTATGAGAAAATGACTTGAATTAAAAACTTTCACTTAAAGCACAATTAAAAAAAAAAAAAGAGAGAGGCATGTCCTTGCAAAATTTACTACCTCTCTCAAAAGACTGTCCAGGCTACTTAAAGTAGGAAATCAAAAGGAATCAGCACATTTGACTGTAGGAAAATACAACACTCTCACCAGAATATGCATGGCTGAAACCAGGGAAACTAGATGTATCTAAGAAAATCCAGTGCTTGTCAAGGTGGGAAAAGGCAGAGAGAAAGCATATGTTAAAGTTTGTGCAAGATGTGTAGTGGACCTTTCTCCTCCTTGTGGAGGCGCTGCAACTTAATGCAGGTGTTTCTCCATTGCTATAGCTTGTTTGCCAATGTTTGTCCAAATGAGGTTTAACTCCATCAGTAGTTTGTTCTAGGCATTTTCCATTCTGCTCTAAATAGTTAGAGATAGTTAATCTAAGGGTGTTTCAAATTCTGGAAATAGATTATTACTGATGGAGCAAGAGAAAATTCAAAAGAGTTTTTTCATAAACACAAATAATTTCCACTTCATGTGTATATTTGTAAAGGTGAAATGTTGGCTTCATCATATGGGTAATTGTAGTAGAACAAAATAGTATTTCTTCAATTTGAATCATTTGAATCATTAGGAGAGCTTTATTTAGAACATAAAGTATTAGAACACTTTCAAGTCACCCTTGAGAAAATATGCATCCCATTTCTAGTTCTGCCTGGAATTTCCCTTTTTGGTTTTAGACACAGAATGCAAAGATGCTGATGTATCTCTAGCACAGACAGAAAAATTGTTGGCGCCCTGTAAGAAAATGCTTTGTACATTCAGATGTGGGGAAGATTCAGAGCCCAGAAGTGCAATGTTGTGTCTTTCCAGACAGTTATAAAATAAAAAACCTGTTGCTGTCAAGTCTATTCTGATTCATACTGACCTATAGGACAGAGTAGAACTGCCCCATAGGGTTTCCAAGGCTGGGATCTTTATGGGAACTGACTGCCACCTCTTTCTCCCGAGGAGAAGACCTTTCACTTAGCAGCCTGGCATTTAACCACTGAGTCACCAGAACTCCTTACTGAAGGATGGTACTTACCTGAAAATCCATAGGGAAGGTAAATACGTAAATGAAATCAGGTATGCGATGGGCTTAGCTCAGTGCCTGGCACCCAGCAGGCCTTGATGAACAGTTATTAACTGTTATTATTCCCCTGCCCCAGAAATGGAACACTGCCCACAGAAGAGGGACCAGCTCTCTTCTTCCTCTTCCTCTCCTCTCCTACTTGCTCATCCCTCTTCTTCCCCCAGTTTGGAACTAGAGACATTTTCCAACAAGACTCAAATCAGAGCACTGATACACAACGAATGGATTCTGTGTATAGGAGCATTAAGGATGTAGGCTCCAAAGTTCGTTTAAATCTGGGCACTTTGCTTACAAGCTATGTGACATAGATCCTCAGCTTCCACATCTGGAAAATGGGTAGAGATCTGAAATCCCTCCCAGCAGCACATTGCTCCTGCCTCCCTGGGGTCCTTAGCTCAGTAGACATCCCTTCTGCAAGGTCCTCTGTGCTCTCTTGACATTTGGAATCTGAAAACGAGTTTGCATTGGTGGACTTTTCTCTTTCTGCTTAAGGGTGCTAGGACAAATGGTTGGGAAATAAGGGTCTCCCATGGGCTTCTGCATAGGCTCTGGCCTAGAAATTTTCCAGAATGTCCTGCAGCTCACCTCCTCCATTGCCTTTATTATGCTGCATGGGAAGAGAGAGAGAGAGAAGAAGAGACTGAAGGAGGGAATGAAAAAGAGATAGAGATGGAGAGAGGAGAGGCAGAGAAGGAGGAAAGAGGGCAAGTCAGGCATTTACACAACACACACACACAGAGAAACAGACCTATAGACAGACAGACAAATCCACACATACACACATTTTCTCAAACACACAGACACACACACAGAGGGACAGAGCAAGAGTGTGTTAGAGGGAGGGAAAGATGGGAAGAGAGAGCCAGTGAGGAAAGCAGCCTGGGGGCAGGAGAGATGTCCTGGGTCCTGACTTCTCCCAGGTCCTAATTCAGTATCCTCTGAGTGGCTGCTCCTCCTGTTCTTAAGCTTCAAGGCCCATCTGGAATATCATTAGCCACGGTGAACTTCCGCTCCTTTCTAGGAGAGTGGGTGGCATCTGCTCTCCCCTGCACCCAAGACTGCACAGACCTTGAAGGGCAACTATCTGGGGCCAACTCCTTCATGAGCCCTGGGTTCATCCAAGACCAGGTACTGTCCTTGACCTCAAGGACCAAAAGAAGGTGTGCAAGGGATTCAGGACTTTTGTTATGGGGTCTGAGTATAGACAGGGACAGATCCAAAAGACGGTGCAACTTGTATTATTTTCCTGTAGCTGCTATAACATATTACCAAGAACATTGTTGTTTAAAATTTCAAAAATTCTCTCTCTCACGGTTCCAGAGACCAGGGGTTTGAAAACACTATCACTGGGCCAAAATGAGGGCCTTGCGAGTGCTGTGCTCTTTCCTGAGGCTCCAGAGAAGCCAACCCTCACCTATCTGAGAATCTGATGGCTGCCAACATTCCTTGGCTTGTGACCAAATCTCTCCATCTTCAAAGCCAGCATTTTCAAATCTCCCTCTACTCATGTTCACATCACCTTTTTATATTTGTGTGCCAAGTCTCCCTCTGCCTCTCTCTTCTAAGGATACATGTGACTGCACTTAGAGTGCAGAGAGAAAACCCAAACTAATCTCTCCATCTCAAAATTTTTAACCTAGTCACAATTACAATGATCCTATTTCCCAAAAAGGTAACATTCCCAAGTCACAGGGATTAGGCCCTCATATCTGTGAGAGACCTTGATCAGTGGACTACAGATCTGATTTCGGAGGACCACGTGACCCTATCTTCTGCTATGTGGAGGGATCCTTGTCCTTGGGTGTGCCTTGGCACAGAGTCCTCTACTGTCCTGGTATCCTGTGGAGTGGAGGCTTGTGGGTCAGCGGAGGCAGTGCCCTTAGCTGGACATGGAGGGTGCGGCAGAACATAAAATAGGTGCCTTTGAGGCCCCAAGACCCTGAAACTCTGGCTACCTGGGGTTGGGTGTGGAAAACAACCACCCTCATTAACTGGAGAAGACTCAGATGGGTGGAAGTCCTTTTTACTGCTAAGGAGACATCATCTGGCCTCACCAACTTGAGACACAATAGAATCTGCATGTCACCTTCCCAACCTCTGTCCCAACCTTCCCAAAAGTGTTTTAAAACTTTCTTCTTCAAACTTGGGGTCCCTGGTGGTACAGTTGTTAAGCTTTTGGCTACCAACCTAAAGGTCAGCAGTTCAAATCCACCGGCTGCTCCTGGGAAACCCTGTGGGGCAGTTCTACTCTGTCCTATAGGTTTACGATGAGTCAGAATCCACTCAAAGGCAACAGGTTTTTTGTTTTGTTTTCTTTTCTTTTGTTCATTTGTTTGTTTGTTTGGTTTTTGGTTTTCTTCCAAACTTGACTGTGATATTTGTCAGTTTTTCTTCATGTCCACTAGGCAATGCTCTACACCCATCTATACAAACCCACCGTTTCTTGTGCCCAGGATTCTAGCACGGAGGAGATAGAGATGATACGTCAATCCCAGTTTTGCTGACTGTGGATTGGAGAGCGGAGTATTTACCGGGGCTCTTTAACATTATGGTAACAATATAAATTACAGCTGCTATTTTTTTTATACCTTAGTGTGTGCCAAGCTCTTCTCCAAAGGGCTCTGTGATCTAAGTACCCATTCTAGGTATGAGCAAATTGGGTCTCAGAAAGAATGTGACTTGCTCAGGGTCACACAGCACATTAGCAAATAAACTGGCATTCAAGCAAGTTTCCCCAATATCAAATGTCACGGGTTAACCAATACACAGTCTTGCTGCACCTAGCACACGCCGTTTCTTGAGCTGCTATGTGCTGGGCACTGGGTGAGGCTTGGAGAATACGGAGACACACAGTGTCCCTTGGGAACACCTCCTCAGCTCTGCATCTGCAATCCTACCTGCAACCAGAGAGGGCGCAAGCGACCATGGGCCTTGAGGTAACAGGAAGTGGGTCCATCCTGGTAGTGGGCGGGGACAGTCGAATCCTGCTGCCCTGGTTGGTCACCTCAGTGAGAGGGCGTGTCTGGAGCTTGAGGGTGTTTGCTCCCTCCGGGCCTTTGGGTTCTGAGGTGGAGGTTGGAGGCGTTACTGGTATTTGCTGCAGTCACTTTGGTGGTCACAGCTGCTCCTCAGACACCTGGGCCCTGGTAAGCGGCGGCTCCCCTGTTTTTCTGGAGGGGACAGTCATGTTCCTGAGGAGGTACAGATGCTTCTCCTCCATTTCCTTCTCCTTGAATCCAGTGATAGACTGGAAAAGTGTTCCTGTCCCGTGTCCCCAGGGGCGCAGGATGTGGGGATGTTCAGGGTGGACCCCGAGGGACCCCAGGACCCAGCCCCAGAGAGTCAGGAGGCAGAGGAGTGACTCCTGAAGCCTCATGGCTGAGGAGTGTATTGAATTCTTTTAACCTGAGACTTTGACAAGAACTGAGGAGGTTAAAGCAGTGCGACTGTTCAGTGGTCTCATCCTTTAGAAGATATTAAAATTTGAAAACCTGTCCTTGGTTTATATTGTGTTAGTGACTGATGGTGTGATAAGGGTTGACAAAGAAGAATTGCTTCGTAATTGTATTTGTGGGTGTGACGTTTCTGGCAGTTTTGAGAGATCACTACAAATGATGAACGTTAGTTGTTTAAAATAGTATTAGCAATGGGAAGCCGCTGTCCTTTGTGCTAGACTCTTAATCAAAGTACTCCTTCCTGCTGACCAGCTTTCACTGGAGGATTGGAGTCAGGTGGGGGATGGGGGTCCTAACACAGAGCTCTCCTTGCACATGTGGTTCACAGCCAAGGAGGATGCAGAGTCTGAAGTGACCCAAGAGGATGTGCAGGGACACCAGCCAGCTCTCTATTGCCTCGGCTCCCCAGGCCCCCAGGTTTACTAGCGAAGTGACTGTGGTGAATGGTCAACCCTACCATGAAATCCCATTCTGGCTTTTTTCCTGTCCAGAGTAGCCCTTGACTTTATCCTTTCCTCTGTCACATTGCTGCTGCTGCCGTAATCATGCCAGGCCTTTCTTTGACCAGACTTACCCTCATAGCTTCTTGTTTTTATTGTAGTAAAAATAGAAACACTAAAACTTTTGCCAACGCCCTGACTTCCACATTCACAATTCTATGCCATTGATTACATTTTTCATTTTGTGCCACCATTATTGCTATGCTTTTCCAACTTATTCTGTCACCATTAACATAAACTCGATGCCCCAGGCACCTGACTTTTCCATCTTCCTGTCTGTTCCATGCAATATGCACTGTCAGGTGATTATCGCTCTGAACACCATTTTCATTACATTATTTTCTGTGTAAATACTTGTTACTGTTTTCCAAGGCCTGGCTCTTCACCCACTGGCTGCTTTAGCCCAGACTGATTTGACCTGTTTCTTACCATTTCACTCAGTACCTGTTTGATAATGAGTTGGTGTGAATAATAGGTCTGTGTTAGAGGAGACAGGAAAGCTATTGGTCACAAGGATGGTTGCTTGTGTCTCTTGACTTACCCACTGCAGGTAGTTGGTCTTGTGGAAATTCTCTGGTGATTAGGCACAGTTCTAAGACAGCAGAATGTTCATAACCCAAAAACCAAACCCAGTGTCATGGAGTCGATTCTGACTCATAGCGAATGTTGATATACTGGGAAAATGTTTAAAAAATGAAAACTAACCTTGACAGGGTAAGGGGGGAAAAAATGTGTTTTTGTGCTGCCTTCAGGTTTAATTCTAACAGGTAACATCATTGACTATAATAGGAGGTGTTAGATTGAATTATCTTTAAGTGCCCAGGGTATCCTCAAAAGTTAATTTTCCATCATTCTTTCCTGTGAACTTTCTCTTGAAATTAAAACTGATAAGTGTTTCTGAATCCTGAATGGGGAATCTTTTTATTTCTTGTAATTTTTTCCCTGATGTATTATGCAGTTTTTCTCTGGCTATGTGCCTTTTTTTTTTTTTCTCGGCTGGGCTGCAACAGATGATTTTAATTTAAAGAAAATTGAACTAACAATATTTTTCATTGCAGACAACCTTCATAATAACAAGAAAATGTTGCATTAAAGTAGAACAACCTAAAAGACAGTAAAAACCACTGCTGTCAAGTCTATCACAACTCATAGTGCCCTTTACGACATAGTGGAGCTGCCCCATAGAGTTTCCAATACTATAAATCTTTACGGAAGCTTACTGCCACATCTTTCTCCTGGGGAACGACTGGTGGGTTCAAACCACCACCCTTTTGGTTAGCAGCCAAGTGCTCTAATCACTGCCCCATTAAGGCTCCTAAAAGACTGTAAAGTGTTCTTGATAAGCTTCAGTTGAGAAGTGGTACCTCGGGATGTTCCCAGGGTCTTGATTCTTCCTGATCATGTGTGGCCAGTGTAAAAGAAAGGCCTGAGTGGGTAATTGAAAAAGCAAACCGGGCACCTCCACATCAGGGCACTCTTGGCAACATTAACAAAACTCACAGCTGCACTATCAAAATCAACAAACACACCAACCCGTCTCACAGGTGTCTGTATATGCTGACAGACATGGTGGAGCTGGTGGATTGATTGAAACAATTCTCCTCCTTCACACATAAAGGAAATCTGACCTCCAGTGATCTGCTTTCTTCTTCCAGGAATCCTTCCAGGCTCCTCAAGCCCAGCCAAGAGCTGTCTACATGTATCTCCCAATAGTGTTTTCCTGAGGTGAAGGCCTGTCACCGTATGCGGCAAAATAGTTGGATCTTCCAGAAGGAAGAAGTGCATCTCAAAGGTAATGTCTAAACCTGAAACGTCTCATGTCATCAAAAAGCATGATATTCTGAATGCTAATTTCTTAATTGAAGGAAATTGCCCCATGGAATTGGTTGAACGTATCTATCAGTGCAGTGATGGGCCCTGCACTGAGTGCTGGGTTCAGAGGCTGGGGCATATGCAGCTGCAGGGACTCACTCCTCCTCAGGATGTGTCCAGAATCCTTAAGTTTAAGCTTCATAGCCTCTCACTTACATGGAACCCTTCCGATAACCTGAGAAGAGCCCTATGGATGTGTTCATATTGTCACTTGTTCTTGTAAAATTTGCAGGTGTAAACTATTTTAAAAGCTCTGGCAGTAAAATGTTTATACACTTGGCTACTAATCCAAAGGTCAGCAGTTCAAATCCACCAGCAGATCTATAGGAGAAAAGACCTGGCCATCAGCTTCTGTAACAATTATGGCCTAGAAAAACTTACGGGGCAGTTGGAGTGTATTCTATAGGGTCTGTATGAGTTGGCATCCACGTGACGGCCCACAACAACAAAAACCCACAAGACCACCATCTTTTTGCCAGATTCCTCTGATATTTTGGAATTTCTCTGGTTTCAGAATTCCAGGGAGAGGGCAGAAAATGAAGCCTGTCTCTGGAGGCAGAGGGCAGGGACTCAGCAGGGAGAGTATTCCTGTGGGAAGGGGACTCAGATGAGCACGATGCAGAGTGCACAGGGAAGAGAGTATGGGGAGGGTAGAGTGGGGAGTTACCTTTTGGGACCAGCAAGCCCCAGGGATCTCAAGAACCCCTAGCAACAATGCATGGATCTAGTCATAGAGGGGAGAGGTGGGCTGAGGGCAATCTGGAAGGAGGGAAGTGAGAGACTAGAATTTGCTCTGGGTATGTGCTTGCAAAGGAAATTTGGATTTGAAGTCTGCATGCTTATTAGGAGCATTGGCAACTGCTATGCATTTCTATTTTCCTTCTAGCAGTTTTTCATTTATGAAAGTAACGCTCTCATTTGGGGTGTAGTTCTAACATAATTCCTGCTCCTCTTATGCAGACACCGTGCGGCTATTGCACAACAGAGCAAGTTTCAGCATGTGTTTAGGCAAGCAGTAGAAACTGACCAGTGTTCTGATGATATCTGGGTTTCTCCTATGATCTGGGATAGTTTCTTTTGCCTTGTCAATCCCACATTTGTTGCCATGATCACTGAAGCTAGTGGCGGGGGCGGGGGGGGGCATTCTTTTTGCTCCCTTTGCGTAAGGTAAGTAATTTGTCCATCCATTCTGTTAGACAGCTACTGGTAATCTCCATTCTCTAAGAATTGCATGATTCCAGGGCTGTAGACTCTGATGTCATTGAGGTTGAGTTTCACAGTCCTTGCCAACCACATCATTTTTTCTCTGACAGAGTGCCACTCAACAGAATGGTGAACTCTGAGTGAGTGCCCTCTATGGATGAAAAAGATACCTCTGATGATACTATTTGTTCAACAATCCATTGATTGTCACGTAAGTTTTTCTCTCAGATAACAGTTTTGAAACAATCATGTTTCAGTGTGGGTAGAAATCTGTAAGTTATGTTCTCTACTTCAGTGCAGTCATGAGGACTGAAAGTTAGCGGACTTTTAAAATAGGTACATGTTGCAGGAGCTCAAGAAAATGTTCCCACAGCACAGAAATTTGAACTTTGGACAATAATCACTTTCAACATGGGATTAAAGAGTGAGTGAGAGAAATAATGGATCTTTCAGTAAAGATTCGGTAAAGGATCTTTACTGAAAGTCAAAGTGTGTACTTGAATCCCTGTGTACTTGAATTTCAGTGGGCTTCCTAGTACTCCCTCCTTACAGCCTTTTCCAGGTGGGAGATCAAATAGGAGTTTATTCGCAGACTGTTTTTGAATAACAGAAATGAGGATCTGTACTTTGTCAAGAAATAGCAGGAGTTTGTACACTGGGAGTGGGGTGGGGGAAGGCTGTAAAGAGAGACTACAAATAGTGTTATAAAGTTCACCTTTAGGAGGAAAATAACTTTCACTGGATTTTGAGCTCTGATGATGAGGGCTCACAGCTAGGTGAGGATGCAGATGTTGAGTTCCATTCCAGCTGTTTTCACTCAGTTGAAAGCAGTGGGGAATGTAGGGTCCCTCCCCCTGTGTGAGCCATACATATTAGAACAGGGGTAATAATAAATTGAATTCTTATCAATGTATTATTTTTCATTAAATTTATTCTGTTTTCTGGGGAAAATTTCAACTCTCTTTTTCTCTCAAAGATAATCATGACTAGTTTCAGTTTTGCTTGTTTTTCAACCTATGATTTCCTTGAATTGATGTGATATTACACAACAGAATCATCTCAGTGCAGAACTGGGGAGATGGGTTATTTTAAAGAACAAATTTGGTATGTCTTTTCCAGTGAGCATTCTTATTGACAAAGTTGTTGATAGAATTCTAGGGAGAATCTTTTCAGTAAATTGAAAATGTGTTTTCTACGTGGATTCTTTACTATTTCTGCTGAGATAATTGTTTTGTGGGGCAAATCAGTAAACTAAACAATTAGGTTGTCCTTAATGATGGACTCTGGAGTGGGGCTTTGAACTTATTGAGAGTAGCACTTGGTCTCCACTAATTCTTACTTTATTCCTTCACCAAGAGTGGGGAGCATTTAGAGACCTAATTTTTTAGTGATGGGTTTCATGATGGGCAGCTGAGAAAACAAGCACAGCTTGTCAGTCAAGATGGGACACTAGAATATCATGTTCTCCTTGGAATTTAAGTGTTTTTATTCCAATTTTCGTTGATATATGTAAGCCATTTTTTCCGTCAAGATTCAGCAGTTTCTAGGCAGTTACAAAACCAAAATAGACTTTGGATTCGCTCATCTTTCTCTGAATTCAGACAGTTCACTTCAACTTCTCGTCCTCAGAAAGCTCTGGGAGTTCATCTTTGTTGTGACTAACCTTAGGAATGTTTCAGTCCGTTTCTACCATTGCCACTTCTGCGGAGTCAATTTGGACTCGTAGGTACCATACAGGACAGAGTAGAGCTGCCCCATAGGGTTTCCAAGGCTGTAATCTTTATGGAAGCAGAATGTCACCTCTGTTGCCCGCAGAACCTTTTAGTTAGCAGCAGATTACTTTAACTATTAAAGAGACTCATATACAGTTTCTAATCTAGCTGGCTCATAGGATTAGGTTTTCACTTTCATTTAGTGGCCAACACTTAATAATTATGGTTTTTTTTTTTTCAATTTATCTATTGATTGATTGTTACTGTTATTTTGTTCCGTTTGTTTTGTTTTGCTCTTTGACTGCCCTTATGGGAGTGAGGTAGAATAACTTTTGCTCGAAAAATCATGAGATTTCAATGAAGTCTTGCTGTCTCAAGGCTCCTCGTGGATCTTTCCCAGGCTGAACTACTGTCTATGGGACTCTGCTCATTCAATAAGAGTTTATTTGGGGTGAGGTGATGTTATTGTAAATTAAGCCTGATGACATCCATTGGAAATAATGTCAGTATTTGGGGTCATTGATTTTAAAATTGACAGTTTAACTATGTTCTGTGATTGATTTTCATTTTAAACTTAAAGGGTGTATATGAAATGTTGTTTCACAAAAGCTAAAGGTATGAGCCTCAGGGTCAGTATGGTGTAGAGGAAAGAAGTCAGGTTAGAGGTTTGGGGAGTATAGTGGTTTAGTCCTGATTTGATCCCTAACACTTAGTGGTACTTGGATGTGTCCCTCTATCCCTGAACTTCTCTGATTCTCTATCTGTTACATGAGGATTTGGATATAAAACTGATTTTGTGCCTTGATAATTTTAGATGACTTCAGAAGTACCTCTAACCCTCACTCCTGCTGGCTGCAAGAAGCTGACACTTCTCACCTGGCTCCAGCAAGGAGAGATAGTGTCGCCCACTGAAGCCAGATGTCCTCCAGGTCTCCATGTTCACCTTCCTGATGGGACTATAGGCGTTCACTGAGAGTGCCCAGGTACTTCCCTGAGCAGTCTCATCGTGACTTGGAGGTCCCTTGCTCCCTGAATGGAAGGCAGGTGAAGTGGAGGGTCTCAGTACTCATACCAGTATGTTGCCACTAAAACTTCCCATTCTGGCAATTGGCCATGTAATTTACCCCCCTTCAGAGATAATTTAAAACTAAAAGGAGATGCTATCAAAAATGATGTGAGGAATAGATGTGATCCAGGAATACCCCAAGCAAAGTGGGACATTTGGTTGTCCACAGCTTATAGGATGTTTTGCTCATCCTCTGTCTTCCAATTCACCCCTATTAGGGTAACAACTGGCAGTGGATCTCCACATGACCACTCTTCATATAGGGAAATATTCGGAGAGCTCACCTGTCTCAGGGGGATAATGTTAGTCCCTGCTGCATAGGTACATCATTCAGCCTTTGTGAGGTTGATTTCACAGACGCCAGCACTGCTGATGGTGTACGAAGACATATATTGAAGTATAGCCATTGTAATAGCCAAAGTCTGAAGGCATCCGCAAACTCTTTCAATAGGGCACTGCTTCTTTTATGCTTGGATTATGATACAGCTTTTCAAAAGATATATTATGTCGAGAATGACTACCTGTCGTGGGAGAGGGATTGGCGTCCATATTGGTGACCTCAAAGTCAGAAGCAGGATGGGAGGTCATGCCTGCAGATGTGGTGGTTGAGGGGCTGGAACTGACTGCTGAAGCAGTGATTGGCAGGCTGGTGGTGAGAGGGGCACTAGAGTCCCTCAACGGAGGCAGTTCCATGAGAAGGAGACAGTAGAATCCACACTCCTGGTGTAGGTGGCTCTGGTCTACAGGTGCTGAGAGCAGCATTCAGGGCAGAACTGGCATCTGCTGCAGCTGTGACTGAGGATCTGCAATGCAAAAGGTCTCTTCCCCCCTGCCCAGAGGGGCTCACAATTGGGATTGAACATGAAGAGGGAAGGGACAGAACAGCAGCTGTAGGTGAGTCATGAGTTGGGCTCTTTACCTCTCAGTCTACACTTGGTGTGAGATAAGAAGCAGGGGAGGACAGGAGGCCTATCAGACAGGTCAGCCATGCCAATACCTGACACAGGGGAGGAAGGAGGGTACAGCAAGGTGAAAGGGGCTCAGGCCAGTGAGCACGAATGGTATCTGGGAAGGGCACTGAAGGTGAAAAGAGTAGGGAGCCTGATGATCTGGGCTTCTTCTAGCACAAAGGATCTCTAGGGTTGGCCACTCAAGCAGGTTTCTGGACTTCAGCTGGACCTAGGGAGTTCTGCTTCTCTTTGCATCTCTTCATCTGTGGATTAATTCTGGGCTGGAGAGGCAGCTACTGGAGGAGCAATCCCAACAGCAGGCATGGGGAAAGATCAGATGCTTGTGAGTCCTCATGCCGTTTCCCCAGGCATCTTGGAGAGAACTACTCCCCTAACTCACACCAAGTGACCATTGCATTGAATTTTCTTCAGATTTTTGTGTTTTGTATGAATTTTACATTCACACAAAAACCTATAGAACTTCAGCTTGAGAAATGGTGCCATGAGGTGACCCAGATCCTCAACTGGGCTCCCCAGAGCCTGAGTTCCCCTAAAGCTTGGAGAACTCCCAGTCAGGCTGGTATCATATAGCATCCTCTATTGATGGCAAGGAAACCCTGGTGGCATAGTGGTGAAGTGCTATGGCTGCTAACCAAAAGGTCAGCAGTTTGAATCCACCAGGCACTCTTTGGAAGCTCTATGGGGCAGTTCTACTCTGTCCTATAGAGTCGCTATGAGTTGGAATCGACTCGACAGCAGCATGTTTGGTTTTTTTGGTTATTGATGGCGAGGAGGAACATGTGCACACAGGTTCACAGAGCAGAGACATGTGGGCTGTGCAGCTTGCACTCGAGGTGCCCCTGCCTCCCCCACCCCTTTCTGAGCTGCCTGAAGCAGAGGGGATCAGGGCACTTCACAGGGACTATCCACCTGCGTTGGTTAACTGGGTGTTCCCTGCTTAACCTAAAGGGTTGGGAGGACAAGGTTGGCTTCTTCATGGAATGATGTTGAAAGATTCCAGGGACAATCTTCACAAAATATTCCATATGTATGGCACCCAACTGGAGTCATGGACATGGCCACCCTACAGCCTTCTCCAAATCACAGCAGCCATTGGACAGCTTAGGACCTAATCCTTAGCCAAACTTACGGACTTCTATGGAATTGGTATTCCTTCCCAGGAGATGTTTGGGACACTCTTCACTTACCTAAATTCATTCTTATAATTTTGCCAGCTCTTCCACATGCATATTTAATATTGGACTCCCTACTGGTCTCCTTCATTGTATTGATTTTCCTTGAATGCCAAACTGAAAATTAGAGAAGAAATGGAGCACATAGGAGCTTATACGCCTTCCCCTCCTCATCTTTCCCCTTCCACGCTTAGATTTCCTCTCTCTATCCTAATGCTTAATCATTCCTCCAACCATACTCCCCTCAGGGCACTCCTGACATCTGGAGGGAAGGAAGCAGTATCCAGGGCCACCAATTGCAGGACACCACCTATGTGGCAGTGCTCAGGCCAGAACTGAGCTTCACTGTTACCCCTTCCACAGGGTGTGGCCCAGCAATTCTGACTCCCAACCCAGCTCCCTATCTGGGCCATTAAGTGTTGTCAACATGATTCAGTGGTGTAGAGTGGGTTTCAGGAACGAGATCAATGCTGTGAAAGTGGGTGCAGAGGACTATATAGAGATTTTATAGACAATGAAAATCGAAAGACCTCCATTTCCTAGAAGAGCTTATGAATAAGAGAGAGAGGAAATAAAAGTAAAACAGAAACAAGAGCTAAATTAGCTGTGAATTACTGGTCTCTGGCTCTTGTTCTACAGCTGAAATGTAGGTCTCCATGTCCAAAAAAAAAAAAACAACCCACTGCCATGTAGTCAATTCTGACTCATAGCGACCCTATAGGATGGAGAAGAAATGCCACATAGAGTTTCCAAGGAGCAACTGGCGGATTCAAACTGCTGACCTCTTGATAAGCAGCCTTAGCACTTAACCACTATGCCACCATGGTTTCTGAAGACCATTGTAATTGTGATGATGGGTTGGACTTGAAAGGGACAAGGACACTTAGGATTGAGGTGAGATCTTGGGTTCATGCTGCTCTTGGCAGGATATTGCTTGACCTCAGGACTCAATTTTGTCCTCGTCTGTACACCCCTTCCCCTGAGCCTCGATGGCTTCACCTCTGTACTGAGGAAGTGGGCCTAGGAACTCTAGATTACTTTTCCTGCCAGAACATTCTATAGCTTTGACCTGGAAGCAATGTCCCCGTCCTCTTCTGTCAAGAAGGTAGTCACTGTCTCGAAAACACTCAGTGCCTGACATTGCCTTCCTTCCTCCCCCCTCCCAGACTACTCCCCTGACTCTTTTCTTTCACCAATTACTTCCCCATTCATTTTCCCATGTCAACCTCACCAATCATATGGTTCTGCAATATGAAAATGATAGCAATAGTGATATAGTAAATGAGAGCAATGCTCAATAAAAGAGAACACACAGAGGACATGTACCTAAAATTTGACCTAAAACATGCCAGTTTCTTTCACTTCGGGATTCAATAGGCCCTCCAATCCCTTGTTTCTCACTCCATTCATCTCTTGGGTATTCCACATGACATACATTCGGCACACTTACAGGAGGCTCAAGCCATGTATTCTTTTGTCCTTCCTTCATTGTTTTGTAGAAACCATACATACGTTCAGAGAAGAAGAACCTTCAAATGGATGTTTCAATTGCATTTGTAGACTGACAAGAACCTGGGATAAAAAAAAAAAAAACCTTCGTTAAAGGTAGGCAAACTATCCCTTACATCAGCATAATTCATCTTCTTGTATTCAAGCAAGACAGAGCTCGTTTGGGCTTAACAATATCAGGACCTTATATCTGGGACACCATGGAAGAAAGCTGCATCCAGTCTTAAGTCTCATATCCCACATTCTATTCACCGGTCCATGTATCTCCCTGCCCTTTCCCCTGGGAATTCAGGAAAGGGAGCCTGCTCAGAGCAGAAGTGCAGGGTCTCCACACAGATCCTGCTCAGGTAGTGTTGTGGTTGCAGGCGGGGTAGCCAGGGAGAGACACTGATCATATGACCCAGCAGTCCCAACTGTCAGGTATTTAACCAAGAGAAGTAGAAACTTATGTTCACACACAAAACTGTATGTGAAAATTTAGGTATTTTATTTTTATCTCCTAGACGTAAGACCATTAGAGTCACCCAGTTTTTCTTGAGTAGTTGTAATTATCAACTGTTGTTCTGGGAATAACAATATGTATACCAAGCATTCCATAGTGTAAATAGAGTTGACATTTTACTAGTTTTAGTAAAAGGTAGAAGCCCTACAGCCCTATAGATCCTTATACCCTCTAATCTATGAAACAGTTTTCATATGTATTACATCTACATGAATTGAATCTTACCATCTGAGGCTGTGGCATAATGTTTCCTTTCAAAAGTCATACATATATTAACAAATTTAAGAGGAGAAAAATAGGCTGTCAGGTTTACCCAGATACTTACCCTTTCAGGTGCTCTTCTTTTATCCCTGAAGTTCCAAGGTTCCCTCATGTATCATTTCCAGAAGAAGTTCCTTCTCCATCTTTTTAAAGCAAGTCCTCTGGTGATGAATTCTCTTTGTTTTCTTTCATCTCCATCAGTGTTTGTCTGTGGTTGCTTTCTTTTGTTTGTTTTGGCCTTTAATGCTTCCTAAAGGATATTTTTGTTGCTTAAAGAATTCTGGGTTGAAAAGCCAACTCTTCAGACAGAGATTGTACTGGACTATAAGATAGAAAATGATAGCGGTGAGGAGTGAGCTTCTTGTCTCAGGTAGACACATGAGATTATGTGGGCAGCTCCTGTCTGGAGGGGAGAAGAGAAGGCAGAGGGGGACAGAGGCAGGCTGAATGGGCACAGGGAATATAGGGTAGAGAGAA
The DNA here is from genome assembly GCF_030014295.1 of Loxodonta africana. Classification (NCBI taxonomy): domain Eukaryota; kingdom Metazoa; phylum Chordata; class Mammalia; order Proboscidea; family Elephantidae; genus Loxodonta; species Loxodonta africana. The sequence goes on from NC_087360.1 coordinate 32,069,457, forward strand.
GGAGTGTGCTGTCTCTTTAGGGGAAGAGCAAGTAGGAGTACATAGCATAGCAAGGTGTATATAAATATTTATATGAGAGACTGACTTGATTTGTAAACTTTCACTTAAAGCAAAATTAAAGAAAAAAGAATTCTGGGTTGATAGTCCTTTCCTTTCACACTTTAACTATGTTATTCCTATCTCTTCTGGGCTCTCCAGTTTCTGATGAGAAATCACAGGTCTTATACTGATATTCCCATATATGTAATGTGTCATTTTTCTCTGACTGCTTTCAAGATGTTTTCTTTATCTTTGCTTTTCAGCAGATTGATCATGATGTGTCATGGTAAGTTTTCATGACCTTCTCGATTCATGTCTAACAACGTTGGGAGATTTTCAACTTGCTCAACTTCAGGCGTGTTCCTGGTGGTCTCTGGCTGAAGGCATTGACACGTCTTGAAGAGGCACTGCATGGGCTCTGACCCTCCTCTTTTGTCAGGTAATGATGATGATGGCACACTTGTATATAGGGCTTCTGTGATGGTTGTTATCTGTCAACTTGGCTAGGCTATGATTTTCTGTGGTTTGACACGTGCTCTTCCATAATATAGTTAGCTTCCATTTTGTGATCATATTTGATCAGCCAATCAGACAAAGGTGAGTTTCCTGGGGGGTGTGCCCTACCTCCAGTATACAAATGGATGTTCTGGCAAAGCTCATCCTCTCTCAGCCCTGCTCTCTTCTGATCTCCTGACCTCCGGTTCTTGGAACATAAACCTGTAGAAGTCTCTGGCCTCCTGCCTGACTTGCAGATTTTGGGTTCATCAGCTCCTGCAACCATGTGAGCCAGCAGAGGCTTTCAGTCTGTCACCTGACCCATGGATTTGGGGCATTTACCTGCTTCACTGGGTTTGCTTCTCTAGAGAACCCAGACTAAGACAGCTTGTTTTGTGCCCGACACTGTTCTAAGTTGACCATGTATACTATTGATCTAAATGTAATCGTCACAGTAAGTCTGTGGAATGGGTATGATTGTCTCTCTCATTTTACACACAGAGGAATAGAGGCATGCAGAGCTGTAACACCTTGTCCTAGGTCACTCGAGTGTAAGTTGCAGTAGCAGGGACTTGATCCCAGGTGATCTGGCTCCGGATTCCATGCTCTGAGCTGAGTCCTAATCAGGCTTCAAGGCCTGGCTAGAACATGGGTCCCTGGTCTGCTGTAATCCCTCCTACATCTAAGAACTCTTTGGAGTAGAGGTGGGAGAAGGACGAGGTGGTATTGGGTAGCCTGCTCATCAGGCCTAGGGGCAGGAGAGGTTCCTGTCCTCTCAGAAGTGACCCTCAAGCCCTGGCAGCCATATTAGCTGGCCCACACAGACCTACACTGGGACCACTGGAACCTCTCTCCCAGGGACTAGGCTTTGGCCTTCGTGGACACTGGTCTGTCTATGCTGGCCTCTTAGAAGACGTGATGAATATAACATTGGAATTTTCATAAACATGCAAATGCTCTTCTCATAAAAATCGGGTTTTTTGATTCTCTCACTGATGATGTTGACGGCAAAGAAGATTCCATTTTTAGGTACTTACTATCACTCTGTCCATTTGCTACATACTTTCTGTGACTTCTTTCATTGAACCTGCACATTTGTGTGATACGAAATCCTACCAGAACATACACAAGGTTTTCTTTGGCTAATTTTTTTTTTTTTTTTTGAAGTAGATCTCCAGAATCTTCTTTCTGGTGTGTCTTACTCTGTAATTCCATGGGGTTTGTCCACCATGGGTGGTAGTATCTGAACTACTGGTGGCATAGCATCCGACATCATAGCAACACACAAGGCACCAAAATATGACACACGGAGAGATGAGTGCTGGTCATCAAGTATACGGATTTGACACTACTGATATTCTACCATTGAAAATAATGGTCATTAATCATGTGAAACTTTTGTTTCCAGGCTTCCATTGCTATAGCCTGCATTTGTATTGTTGGCAGGATGGCTGTCCATAACTGCACTAGCCAAGGGTGAGAGTTCATTATACCGTTGAAGCAGGGTCTGGACACTGAGGGTCTACAACCCAGCTGTTCAAGAGAGTTGCAACAAATGGGCTGGACAAGAGGTTGATACCCAGGTGGTTCTGTGAGTTCTTATCTGTCACTGTTGCTGGGGTGTGAAGCAATAGTTTGAGCAATTCTAGGCTGTGGTTATAATGTAATCAAAATACTAAAATATCTCTATGATTCTTATCTGCTTTGGCCAGGTAGTGAGGAGTGACCATAACACTGACTCAGGTTGAACCAGTTGTTTTGCGTGGTGGCTAATAACTCACAGAATCTGTGTCTGACAAGAAAAGCATGTGGGCTTTCCATCTGAATTTCCTAGTAATGGCGATGCCATTGTCTGTGGTAAAATGTACCTATAGCTTCTCTGGTTACGTTACCAAGGATGGTGTGTGATACTGTAGAATAAAGGACAGTGGTGCGGGTCTCTGTAGGCTCAGTCCCTTCCAAGCATATACATGGAGACTAGAACTCCCTTGCACAGTGCCTAATGAGCCCATGGCTGGGAGAGAAGTGCACTTCAGAAGTTCAGAGCATCATCACTGGGGCTACCACTTGGGTACACATTTTGGCTCTTCCACCTAGGAGCTCAATTATTTGGGCCATTCGTCTCTGCACATCACTTTCTCCATCAGAGGGGTGGAGATCATGAACTAATGTCAAGGTACGGCTGTGGTGAAAGTTGAACAACCTAATGTATGTAGAGTGTGCCGTGGTAATGGGATTTTTGGGATAAATTTGACACTGACTATTATGCTATATAAGTGGGACATATCCTCCGAGGAAAGACACATACTCACACATACTCCCACGCATTATCACAGTCATACCACAGAGACACACGCATAGACGCCCACCAACCCATGCACACAATCCCATAAAAGCAAAAAAAAAAAAAAAAAGCTCCAGAGTGCCTCGTGACTGTGGAAGCATAGCAATAGTTCTTTACCTGGAAAATGAGTTTCTTTCACCATGTTTTCCAACCTCCTTCCCACTAGGAAATGAAAACGGAAGGTTCTCCCAACTGGACCCTGCAAAACAGTCCTGCTTTTCCCATCTATATTTTTTGCATAGCAATTGAATGATTCCAGAGTAGGTATCTTTTTCACTTGAGGTGGCCTGTAGTCACAAAAACAAAAACACTATGAGTATCAGATCATGCTGGGTACTATTCGTGCAGTTCTTTTTGTTTTCGACATTAGAAAACCTGATATAAAACAGTGGTGGAATTCAAGGACCCAAATGCAACTGTAGAAGACACCTGAGGAAAAGGAACAAACTTTTCCTGGGGGATGTGTCTCTCTGTAGCCCATTTTTGTCAGCAGTTACAAAATTATTCATCCAAGGGGAAAGATCTAATGAAGAAAACCTTCCATGCTATACTTTATGATTTGGTGCTTTCAGTTTTGAATACCCTCTTGAATCTAGTATCAGGTAATAAGAGCATCCCCTTGCACCGCCAAAGAATAAAATAATCTGCTATCTATAACAAATTACATCATGTTTTCCACACTGAAAAAAAATACATAAACCAAGAAAGCAACATTTCTACCTCAGACAAAGACTGACAACTCACCGTGTCAGTAGAGGAGGTCTCCTCCTCTTCGTAAAATACCAGAGGATCTAGAAGGCCAAGAGTAACTGTCACTACATTGATAAGTCATGGATATCTCGGGGAGCTGAGCTTGATTTGGAAAAGACACACTAGAATACAGATGTACATTTTTTTAAATGATGGATTGAATTTGTACAGTACTTGCACAAAGATCTCTGTTGGACACAGCACATAATGTGTCTTGTGCTTTAATTTTTTTTAAACTGACCCACAGTGCTGTGGGCAGGCTGTATTTTTTTCTTAATCTCCTAAACATGGAGTCCCTGGGTGGTGCAAATGGTTCAGCTGTTGGCTAGCAACAGAAGTATCAGCAGTTTGAGTCCACCCTGAGGCTCCTCAGAAAATGATGCCTGGCAATCTACCTCCAAAGGATCACAGCCATTGAAAACCCTAAGGAAGTGCAGTCCTACTCTGAAACACATGGGGTCATCATGATTTAAGTTGACTAGCCAGCAACTGGTGGTTTCTTTTAAATATTAGACTATAAATAAACTGTAATTCTTACTTTTGAATCAAATTACAGATTGAATTTGTGCAGTACCTGGCATTACAACAGTATGAATTTTTGTTTCCTCCAAAAACCCCTCTTGTGGATGCTGATCCACTGGAATCTTTATTTTGTGGCCCCAAGGCATGATCCTGGGAAATACATTCAAACAGATAGAGCTCTCAACACATTGCAGAGACCATAGGAAAATTATGAATAATTGATCATAGTTCAAACTTTTTTCTCATTGACCAGCTGCACAGCAGAGCCACCTGAATCAAAGGTGGGCTTTACTAAGGTCTTGCCTTTGGGGTGCACTTAAAACTTCCACCAGACAGATTACATGAGCAAATACCTTTATTTGCATGAGGCAGTGTAGGAAGGCAGCACAGCACAGTGACCAAAGGCATGGGTGCTGTTGCCTGGTGCCTTGGGCTCAAAATGTAAATTAAATAGAAAATTTATGACCAAAATTAAATAAATTAAAAATAAAATTAATACTAAAATATTTACATGTAGATACAATTAAAATGAACTAGTAAATAACAGTAATCAGTGGAGCAGTTTTAGCTCCCCTCAGGTTCAGGTTGAGGCCTTCAGGTCTATTCATTCTCTTCACTAGAGACCAGAATCTTCAACACAAACACAGGGGCCATAATCACTGGGGAGGCACTAAGAGGGATGTAGGAGAGGCATATTGGGGTGAGCTGCTGGACTCAGAACGGCTCTCAGGCCCTAGAGAGGAACCTTGGATTCTCCATAATATCAGGGGTCAGGTCAACAGGGCACTGTGGCCTTTTTGCTGCTCTCTGCCTAGGGCACAAGTGTCTATAACTGCCCCACAAAACTGTTTCACCTGGGTGCTCAGCAGGGCATCCAACAGTGAAAAGAGTGCAATAGACAGAAAATTACTGTGGGATCCAGGATGAAAACTCAAAGTCCCATGCAAAAGGGCCATTGAGGGACAGGTGAACTGATGGGACAGGTGTGGAAGTGATGACTCTACCCCCACTATCCCCTACATTGGTAAAATACAGTCACGAGATCTTCACATTACACTTGGACAGCTTCCTAGAGATGTCCCCTTTGCTCCTAAAAATCTTTTATTTTATTTTCCAAAAACCATGACACAACCTTGCCTATGTCTTTCAATTCAAATTAATCATTATGCTGTGGTAATGAAAACTACTTTTATTGATTCAGTGTATTCCAGCGTGAAAAGGATAGAGAAGACACTGATTTTTAATATGTAATAGAATCAGTTCTATTCATGCTTTATTTACAAAATTGAAAAATAAATAGAAACATGGGTAACTTATAATCCTACCTCCTTAACTCATGCCACATGAGCATTACACTGAATATTCTTCAGATTTTTTTAAATTTATACAAAAATATAAAAAAAAAAAACAATAGAACCTCACCTTGACTGATGGTGCCATGAGGTATCCCAAGTCCTTTACATGGTTCCCCAAAGGCTGAGGGACCCAAGAACTTCAGCAACTCCCAGTCAAAACTGTGATCCTACAGGGTCCCCTACTTGATAGTAAGGATGACAACCCAGCCACAAAGAGGCAGAGAAGAGCCAGGTTAGCTATACAACTTTCATCGGAGTACCTCTGGTCCCCCACCCCTTTCCCAGGTCCCCGGAAAAGAGTAGATCAGCCCACTGCACAGGGTCTCACCATTCCCAGTGCTAAATACGTGTTTCCTGCTGACCCTAAAGGGGTTAGAACGGTAGGTTTGTCTTCTACATGGGGCAATATTGAACAATTTCAGGGACTCCCTTCACAAGTAATTCAGCGTGAATGGCCACTTGACAGCCATCTTCTCCAAATTGCAGCAGCCATTGTACACTCTAGCCTTAGGGCCAAAGCTCTAACCAAACTTAGGGGCTGCTATGAAATGGGTATCTCTTCTCAGGGGAAGATGATCTCAGGACACCCTCACTTACTAAAACTCTCCGGATCCTGTTGTGTATCTTGGATGTAATTGTCTATGCACCAAAAAGAAAACCAGACCTGTTCCTGTGGAGTCAATTTAGACTCACAGTGACCCTATAGGACAGAGTAGAACTGCCCCATAGAGTTTCCGAGGAGAGGCTGGTAGATTTGAACTGCCAATGTTTTGGTTAGCAATTGAGCACTTAACCACTGTGCCACCAGGGCTCCAGTTGTCTGTGCAGACCACAGTTATTCTGCAGATTGGGAGGCATTGGAAAGAAATGGGTGCGAAGGGGAAAACAGCCATTGCAAGGCCCAGCCTGGCTGCCATCATACTTTCCGTTAGTTCGCTGCTGTTTCTGTTAGTCCTCTGCTGTTTTCCAAGCCCATGTTTTTTGATCCTGCCGAGGCAGTCTTATGTAACTCCCTAGCTTGGAGTCAATATTGTCCTTGACCACTGTAAATCCTCTTCCCACCAAACGTGGGACACGGAGAACTTCTTTGGTCCTGTGGCTCGCAGGATCACAGCCTGATAGGTAAATATCCCTAATAAACCTCTTTTTCACCACACTGGATTTGCTTGCTTCTTTCTTCAGTCTCTTGGCCCCCTCTAATTTTGGAGGGGAATTTCAAATTACTACTCCATGCAAAATGGATGAGCCAGCCAGGAGAATGAAGAAATGACAAGTGAGAGTGAAGCACCCACAGGGCAAACCCAGGTTGGCAAGTGACCTCCCTGTGGGAAGGTCTGGCCCATATGCTTGATGCATGAGTACGTTGGTGCCCCAAAATGCCAAGCAGTATAGCACATTTGTTAGAAGATGCACACCTTCATAAGTGTGGAAAGAAGCTAGGAGAGCAGGAGAGGCTGTAGGATGCCCACTGCTCTAGGTGGTTCAGCTGGCTGCCAACACCCAGCAAACTTCTGAAGCGCACATAAGAGCCCTGCAGGAAAAGCTGGAGTTAGAATTGTACACAAGTCCTGTTTGAAAATGTCTGGTGTAGTAAGTGGCCATGTCTCAGGGCAGGACAAACTATCAGAGACCCTCACCTGCAGGTTTTAAAAGGTGAGGGGAAGGAAAGTGCCAAAGGCAAGGATTAGGACAGTGTTGATGAGAGGTGACTGGGACGCAAAAACATAAAATCTGTGAGAAAGCATATCAAATAGTGAATTGGATGTGGAAGTGATAGTGGAGGAGGCATGTGACAGTGCAGAGTGGCCTCTTTGGTCATGGCTTCTTGGTACTCATAAGATGAAAGCTTCCTGGGGACCCAATGGCCTTGGACAAGAAATCCCACCAGCCAGTTCCATGACAGTGTAGGAATACACACCCACTGAGCTGATTGAGTTGTGTTGCAAATTCCAGCAGAAAGGGGAGGAAATTATTGAAACTTGGTTACTACGTCTGTGGGATATCAGGGGAGACCGTGTTTCCTCAAATGGAGCCAAAGCAGAGGAAATGAGCAGTATAGCCACACACCCTACCCTGTGCGTGGACTTAGTGGCCGCCAGAATGGCAGTGGACAAGATAGATAAGCAAGCAAAGCAGTTTTGGTTAGCCTTTGGAAGGATCTGAAGCCAGAGCCAAAATATTGCCCTCTGGATCCTAGTGCACTCACGATGAAGTGCTGCTTGCCACTGGGTGGACTCTGCCATCCCTCGGCACTCCACTGGGGGTGGAGATGAGGTCACCCACAAGTTAGGGTGATGCCAGGGGACCGGAGGCCCCACGTAGAGGTCACAATACATTGGTGAAAAACAAACAAGCAATGCGGGCTAGCTCTGGTTGATACTGGGGCTGAGTACACCCATATCTTTGGAAACCCTGAGTGGTTTCAAGGACCCCCCTTGGCAATTGTATGGTTCAGAGTCCATTTGCGTATGCCAGGTACTTCAGACCCTCCAAGTAGGATGTGCTCCCCTGAAACCATCACAAGTATTTAGTTTCCCAAAACCAAAATATATTCTAGGGGTGGATGTTCTCATGAGACTGACTTTGAGTACATCTGTGGGAGAATTTTGAGTGGAAGTGAGGGTGGAAAAGGCAGTCCTTAGGGGAATGCACCATGGGAACAAGTGGCCCTACCCCACCCACGAAGAAAGGTGGACATTGAGCAATATAAATAGCCTGGATACATTAGGAAATTAGTGAAACTATCTTGGAATTAAAAGGAGTAGGTATCCTCCAGGAAGCCCACATTTTAATAGCCCTGTGCGGCCTGTGAAGAAACCAGATGAGTCCTGATATATGACCATGGAGTATAGGGAACTTAACAAGGTGATTCCTCCTGTACATGCTGTAGTCCCAAACATAATTTCTTGTTAGAAATCCTTAGTAGGGACATGGGCACATATCATGCTGTGTTAGATCTGTGCAATGCATTCTTCAGTATCCCACTGTCCCTGTCTATCCAGAACCAGTTTGTCTTACCTGGGTGGAGCAACAGTGGACATTCCAGTATTCCCCCAAGGATATCTACATAGTCCCACTATTTGCCTGGTATGATTGCTGGAGATCTGACTCTTTTTCTCCTTCACTTCTACTCTCCATTGGTTTCATTACACTGACGATATCATGTTAACTGCTGAAGGTGTTTCTCTGTTACAGGAGTCTCTAGAACCCTAATCTTCCATTTCCAGGAGTGAGGATGTGCCTGAATCCTCACAAGGTGCAGGGGCTAGGAATATCAGTAAAATTCCTAGGGGTCATCTGGTCGGGTAAGATCCTTATGTTTCCTGAAAATATAATTGATAAGACATAAGCTTACCCCAGCCCTGGGATGCCAAAGGAAGTGCAGGCCTTCAGGGGTTTTGGGGGCATTAGAGAGTATTTATTCCCCACTTGGCCTCTGTTTGAGATCACTGTATTGACTGGTTAAAGGGTACCTCTTGGGCTTGGAGTAATGAATGGTAGCAAGCTTTTGAGAAAGCAAAATTGTTACTTGCATAGGTGAAAGCCTTGGTCACAATACAGGAAGGGTTACCCTTCTGGTTAGGCATGATCATCCCTAAGGACAGCTTTGACTGGGGCTCATGGCAAGATCAGGATGGAACCAAAGCCCCCCTAGGTTTTGGGTGCCAACTATGGAGCGAGGTAGGAAATCGATACAGTCCCATGGAGAGGCAATTGTTACTGGCCTATGATGCTCTCTGCCAAGTAAAGCCCTTAATGGGCAGGAGCTGTCACTCTTCCCACAGCTTTGCCTATAAATAGGTGGGTCAGTAGCCTGTTACCAAGCCATCATAAGCTATCACCCAGATAGCTACGTTGACCAAATGGCATGCATACATGGAAAGGCTCAGTGACCTTTCTGCCAGTCAGTTGCTCCAAGAGTTACAGGCTGTACTTGGTTCAGTGACTTCTCAAGCTGACCTCCCATGACGGGCCAGTGTACCACCAGAGCCACCTCTCCTCTCATCCAAGAGAAGGGAAGGCCCACCACTATCAGACATCTGGTACACAGATGGCTCTAGCCAAGTTATGCCATCACTGTGGACAGCAGTGGCTGTGCAAACCTCCTCTGGTAACGTTTGGTTTGAAACCAGCTCAAGGCAAAGTAGTCAATAGGCTGAATTAAGGACTGTGTGGATGGTCATCATCCATGAAACCTGGCCCTTTCCCCTGTGTACAAATAGTTGGGCAGTAGCCTGCGGGCTCACTATGTGAGTAGGTCCATGACATAAGGAGCAATGGACAATAGGTAAAGCTCTGCGGGGGGAAACCTTGTGGCAAGCCATCTAGGACCGTCTCCAAAGGCTGGATGCTGACCTTTTTTTTTCATGTAGCAGCCCATTTATTCTTTTCCCTGCTGAGAAACCAAGAGGCAGACATTATAGCAGAAGTTAGAATGGTGGATTCTGAGACATAAGACGGCCATTGGTTTCAGAAAAGCAGACACCATACTGCCAGTGTCAATTTGAAAATAGCAAAAGAAGCAGGCATAGCAGTAAAGTATAGTAATCTAGTGTGTGCGGTACAAAATTGTCCCATGTGCTCACACAAATGCCCAAGGTATCTGCTACACAATCCAGGGAAGATACATAAGGGAACACACCAGTGATGGACACACAGGTAGATTATATAAGAATTCTACCCTGACCACCCTCCCACCCCAGTGAAGATGTGCAATACACTCTTGCTTGTGGGGACACTGTCAGTGGCTTAACACAGGCATTCATATGTAAACCAGCAAGCTAGGCTGCCACAAAAAAAAAAAAAAAAAGATTTTAAAGGGTTACAAAAATTGAGTGTTATGCATGGAATACCTTGAAGCGTTCATAAGTTCCAGGGAACACACTTTACAGGTCACACAAAAGGGCAGCTGGAGAATGAGGTACAATTGCATTACCATCTGTCCTAAAAACCCAGACCACAGGCCTGGAGGAGTGGCAAAACCAGGTCATGAAAAAACTAATACGAAACCCTTACAAGTTAGGCTTCCTGGCAAGATGGACCAAGGTGCTGTCTGAGGCCTTGAGGTTGATAAATTCACCTCCCACTGGGACTTTATCCATGTATGCCAGGCTAGGAGCCCTGAGTGACCCTCAAGCAACAATCCAAGTGATGTCACAAGCTCCAGAAACCTATCCACCAAGATTGTTGCTGGCACAAAACACCGTGATCCTTGGGACACCCCAGAACCTTTCACAGGGAATTGGATCCATCTGTTGTCACCTGTCTTGGGTCACTCCACTTGGGTGGATGTGTTACTTCGTCTCTCTGGAGATGGAGAAACTGATTGGCTTAATGTAAATGCCCATCATCTTACTGCAAGGAGGGCCTAGGCAGTCAAGCTTCATATGAAAAGGAACAGTAGGTATACCATGAGGGACAGAAGTGGGCTTCCTTTTCTGACATACAGCAAATGGGTGCTTTACTCACAACCCATCAAGTGATCTCCCCAGGCCAGCACGTAGCGTACACTCAGTCAGAAAATATGCCTAAGGCAGCCATTCTTATGACTTGATGGGAAGCCGCTCCCAGAAACCCAGTGCCGTCGAGTCGATTCCAACTGACTCATAGTAACCCTATAGGACAGAGTAGAGCTGCCCCATGGAGTTTCCAAGGAGCACCTGGCGGATTCGAACTTCCGGCCCTTTGGTTAGCAGCTGTAGCACTTAACCACTACGCCACCAGGGTTTCCAGGAAGCCACTAGTGTGATCTTGCCATCGAGTCGATTCTGAATCATGATGATCCTAATAAAGAATGAGTAAATTTCCTCTTCTTGGTACCTACTAAACACCTGCCTTTCTTACTGTAGACTGACTCTGCTTTCTTCCCTTCGGGGCTGCCAGCCTCTCTCTAGAGTGGACACACAGCTTCCACATAATCCACAAAAAAGCAGCCGCTGGTTCTGTAGACAGCTCCCCTTCTCAAGTACCAGAAACATGCCCTACAGAGCGGAGCCCCTGACCAAAAACAACTGGGAAGCTTTGAGAGACATACAGTAGCATAAAAGCCTCTTTAACTAATTGGGGCATAGTAAGTGGGGGAGGGCAGAACATTACCTTTTCCTGGACTCAAACTGTCGTGGACACCCGCATTGTGGTAAGAAACTGAAACACCTCTCAACACTAGAAGATGTTTACCAACTCTGGGACAGTTTAGGTTGGTTAGTAACTGAACTGGGTGTACTAGGAAAACCTAATTTTGTCTGTTTTGAATAAAAACGTCATGGGTTTCCCTGTCTCCTTCTTAGACTTCAGCTTGCACAGTGGGCTGGACTCATGCATCCCACTGGCAAAGTGTGATAATACCACTGACTGGTTGCAATATAAACACCCAAACTGGAAGGCAGGAGCTTATCTTATTCCTAATGGCACCCAATGGCTGTGCTAACTGTGTGTGGCCCTGGTTATTATACGATTGGAGAGGGTGCTGCACTTTGGGATTACCCTATGCTGCAGGGACCATCAAGAAAACTATATCAAAACCTCTGAATTACCGTATATTGAAAGTCAGGTGGAACAAGCATACTCTTTTCCACTGTTATGGTTACCTTTTAACTGTTTTTGCTCTGTCTGCAGGCTCCGTGGAAGTAATAGGACAAATTGAAGCTTTAACAAATTTTACTAAATGCATACTGAATGACAGCAGAAAAAGCTTATGACTGTCAACTGTCGAAACCATGCAAATGAAGAAGGTAGCCCTTCAGAACTGAATCACTCTGAACATTCTAACAGTTGCTCAAGGTGGGACATGAGCCATAGTAAAGACTGAATGCTGTACCTATATGCCAGACTACGACCAGGACATAACAGATCTCCTAGGCCACATGAAGGAATGGAAGCCTTGGACACACTTGTTGGTTGTTCTGCTGTGGCCACCTGGTTTTCCTCTTTCAACTCTAGTTGACATGGCCTTTTGATGGATCTTGGTCTTTTTCCGGGTCTAGGGATTGTGTACTGCATTTGTTTGTGCTACTAGTTTGGTCTGTGCCTCTAAGTACAGCAATTCTGTCTGTCCCTACAGTGATACCACCTCTTCGGGCCCTCAGGCACTTTGCGGAAGAGGGGCAATGTGTCAGATTGTAAGAGGCAGCCTCGAGGGGTGGACTGAAGGGGAAAACAGGCTTTGTGAGGGTGAACGTGTCTGCTGTCATGCTTTCTGTTAGTTCACTGTTGTTTTCCAACCCCTGTTATGTAACTTATGTAACTACCTGGCTTGTAGCCACTATTGTCCTTGACCACAGTAAACCTCTGCCCTGTCACCCACCCATTGTGGAGCATGAAGATGTGCTTTGGGCCTAAAACTGCCAGGGACCACCGATTCCTATGTAAGTCTCATTAATACAACTACTTCCTTGCCACACTGGAGTTGCCTGCCCCTTTCTTTGGTCTCTCACCACCATCCAATTTCGGAGGTAACTTTAAGTTACTTATCCATGCCTGGAGAAGGACAGTGAGGGTTGAGGTGAGAACTCAGCCCTCTGCTGCTTGTTGCAGCATGCTGGCTGACTTCAGGATCCAGTTCTGCCCTCATCTGTACACTTCTCCCCCAGGGACTTGGTGGCTTCATCTCTGCAGTGAGGGAATGGGGTTGGGACTTCTAGAGCACTTTTCCTGCCCTAATATTCTATAACGTTGACTAGAATGCAATGCCTTGTCCTCTTGTTCCTCCAAGAAGGCTGTCACTCTATACAAGATACTGTGTGCATGACACTGTTTTTCTTCTTTCTTCTTCCCCCTTCCCTCAGTACTTACCTGCCTCTCTTCATGCTCTTAAATACTGCCCAATCCATTTTCCACTTCAACCTCACCAATCACATTATTCTACAATATGGAACATTCAAAGAATGATCAAGATATACTGCCTCCATACATAATCAATCAATTGATCAATTAAACAATCCATCCTACCACAGGAGTGCCTTTCATGATTCAGGGGTTATGCTTTGCCCTGTTGGAAAGAGTGAGAACCAACACTTCATATTGAGTGAATCTTCTTTGCCTGGAGTGACCATACAAACGTGGAAGACATTTGATCCTTACAACAACACCATGTCCCTAGTCCATTAGAGAATATGAAGTGAGATCAGAGGGAAAGTAGCTTATGCAATTTACCTTATTCTCTAAATGAGGCAACAGGACTTCTGCAACAGGAATGGCCCCATAAATAAATGGTACCTGCCAGGATTTATGCCAAACCTTGGGAGAACTCAGACACAAGGGGAGTAAGAATGGGCTGAGGAAAGACTGCTGAGTAGGACGTGTCTGAATTGTGGAGAACAGGGACTCACCAGTTTGGCTGAAGCTGTGGGTTCAGAGGGTAGCAGTGATCTCCCATCCCTGTCACCATGAGTCTCGGTCCTGGGCCTAGTCAGTTCCAGGGGACCAGGTCAGTGAACTGTGAGAACAAGCGTGAGATGCATGCCTAGCAGCCCCTTCACATACATCGTCCAGGACCCTACTGGAACGGAAAGATTTCTTAGGCAGCTGGACACAAGCTTCTCAAATGGAAGCTAATTTCAGTTTTATTTGTAATTTCAGGAATTAGGATATAAGGGAGCATGTGAGGCTAGAAACGTGCTCCAGGTTGTTTCCATCCTCACCTGTTTAGGGCATAGGAGCATGTACAGTATTCACAGAGTTAATATTCCAGGTCTTGAAACTGGTTGTTCCCAGGTCAGTCATGGCCAAGGAAACAAAACTGTAACAGACTGATAATTTTAAGTTTGGGTGAATCAGAAGAGGAAAAATGAAGGATCGAAGCCCTCCTACAGACCTAATTTGTCTTCTAGAAAACAAGAGTAGCAAAAGCATTGCATTACAACCAAATTTCTGACCGTCAGGTTTTGAACGGAGGTGGAAACAGTGGTGCCCCACTCAAAGCAGGTGGCTGGCTATGCCACTTCGAATGTGTGTTGCTCTTCACCATTCTGCCAATAATCCAATCTCATGCATCAGGCTCCTGAAAGGGTTCACTACACCTCTTCCAGATTTCCCATTCCACATCTTCAGCCTGTAATTTTTCCTGATCGTTATTATTACACATCAACCAAAATGTAAAAATTTGGGCCTGTTCCAGTTTTGCTTCTTCAGCCATGCTTGAACTGGTTTGAAGCTTTGAAATATTCTTTGCCTCTTCAACTCTGGGAGTGCCCTTAATGCAGGAGTAGACTGTGACACATACACATGAAGGCACTGCTAAAGACCTGAAAGTACAGAAGGGAGAGGTGTGACATCTCATTCTCCACCTGGCACACACTACAAGGACGTTGTCACCAGGGACAGCTATGTGCCTATGAGATAGTTGTGACCCACCAGATATCCTGCACTGTAGGCCAACACTACAACCAAATATAAAGTCTTTCATGGGGAAATCCCAAGACATGCTAACCATGAAAAAACCCCAGGCTTTGATGTTTGAAACTGGCAGAGGAGGGAATATCAAGTCTTGTGGGAACGAGAATCTTGAAATAGCAAGCCAAGAAAAGGTGGTGATTCCAAACACTTCCCACTCAAAGCCACAGACATAATACATCTTACTCTTATGTAAATAAAATAGGAAAAGAACAAGAGAGACCTCGATCTTAGTCATCTAGTGCTGCTGCATCAGAAATACCACAAGCAGGTGGCTTGAACAAAGCGTTTATTCTCTCACAGTCCAGTAGGCTAGAAACCCAAATTCAGGGTGCAAGCTCTAGGGGAAGGCCTCCTCTCTCCATTGGCTCTAGAGGAAGGCCCCTTTCACCAGTCTTCCACTGGTCTGAGAGCAACTCAAGGTAGGAAACTCAGGTCCAAGGGATGCTCTCTGCTCCCAGCACTGCTTTCTTAGTTGTATGAAGTCCCCCTGTCTCTCTGCTCAGTTCTTTCTTTTATATCTCAAGAGAGATTGTCTTAAACCACTGTGTAATTTGTAGATCTCATCAATATAAACTGCCCCTAATCCATCTCATTAACATCATAGTGATAGAATTTACAACACAGAGGGAAACCACATCAGATGACAAAATAGTAGACAATCATACAATACTGGGAATCATGACCTAGCCAAGTTGACAGAAATTTGGGGGGGGGGCACAATTCAATCCATGACAACCTCCACACTTATTTTCTTTTTCTTGCTCATTTTACACTCCCCTCCTCAATTTCCAAAGCAGCAGGAATAACTGGACCACTCAAGGGAACCCTCTCCCATTGGGTCCTACCTTGACGGTTATTTGCATGCAGTTCCTTCCTAATCACTGCCTTAACCATGCATCCTGTTTGCTCCATATTTTTCAGAAACACAAACATCAGCAAGAAAGATATCAGAGAGTGGCTTCCAAGTTCCTCGTTATTCAAGATCCTGCTGCCTGACTTAAGATCACTACTGTTCTTTCCCCTGGGTTCTCAGACCTTCCCTGGGCTACGTGGAATCAGAGGACTTCAACTAGCCATGGTTCATAATTGGCAAAAATTCAGAGGAGAGGAGTTGAAAGACTCCCCTTTCAATGTCTCACTTCCCTCTTTCCACTGGATCATTCTAGCTCTGACTCCAATCTTATCAACCTGAAATTCCAGCTGTTATGGATCTGATCTTTCGTTTAATAGGTATTTCCTGAGTACCTGTACCAGTGATAGGTACTACGTAAGACTCTGGAGATACTAAAAGAGTAAGGCCAACATGAATGCCCTACAGGAATTCTCAGCATGGAGACCAACCTGTAAAACAAAGTGAAGAGCATCACCTGGCAAACCCTTGCTAGGCATTTTCAGAGCAGGGGGAGTCAAGGCCACTTCACTGTCTTCAGGAGACGAACTTTGTCATCCTTGACACTGAATACAAGGTTGGACAGACACTGTAGCTTTGTATGGGGCCTAACAGAGCCAGAAAAGCTGGGAAGAAAAAGCTTTTCCCACTTGAACTAGATCATAGATCAGATTCCAGGAGTTTTCTTCTGCTACCTTAATGAGGCCATACCAGAGTAGAGTGGGTTCTAAACCTAATGACTACTAAATTATCAATAGAGAAGAATAAATACAACAACACACACAGGGTGAAGATAGATGCTATGTGATGACATGTCTACAAGGAATAGAACACCAAGGTACAGGAAAGATGGGAAGAGAGAGTCAAGGAGGAGAGCAGAGGGGTGGAAGGAGAGAAGCTGTCTTTGGTCTTTAAGCCTGTCATGTTCTGACACAGTGCCTCCTGGGCTGGCTGCTCCTTCTGTTCTCACCTGGAATATAATTAGGCCAGGTGGGTTTCTATTCCTGTCTGGGAAAGTTGGTGGCATCTGCTGTCCTCAACACCCAGGACTACAACAGCCTTAAAAAGCCAGGGCCTGGAGACAGCCCCTTCATCAGCCCACGGCCAAGCCAAGACCAAGTACTGTCAGGGGCAGGGTGGAATGCAGGGGGAGCACAGGAAATTATTGCTCTCAAGACCCAAAAGGAGGTGTGGAGGGGATGCAAGACATTTGGGATGGAGCCTGAAAGCAGAGAGAGACAGTACCAGAAGCCAGAGCAACTTGTAGTAGTTTCTTGTAGCTTCTGTAACAATTTACTAAAAATTTTGTGGCTTAAAACATCACAAATTCACTCTCATATTCCAGAGTCCAGAGGGCTGAAATTAGTATCACTGTGCCAAAACAAATACCTCAGCAGGGCTTTGCTCCTTCTTGAGGCTCTAGGAGAGAATCCAACCCTTGATTCTTTGGGTGTCTGATGGCTGCCAGCATTGACATTTGGAAACTGAAACTAAGTTTGCATTGCTGGACTTCTCTTTTTCTTCTTAAGGGTGCCAGGACAAATGGCTGGGAGATAAAGGTCTCCCATGTGTTTCCCCACAGGCTCTCAACTTGGGAATTTTTCAGAATGTCCTGGAGCTGGCTTCTCCCCATTGCCTACTTCCTGCTGCATAGGAAGAGGAGAGCTAGGTAGAGGGAGACTGAGGGAGGGAGTGAAAAACAGAGATGGAGATTTAGGGAGGATTTAGAATTTAGGCTTGTTGCCCCATCATTCCAATCTTCAAAGCCAGCATTTTCAAATCTCCTTCTGCTCATCTTCACATCACCTTATCCTTTATATTACTGTGCTAAGGCTCCCTCTGACTGTCTCTTCTTAGGATATATGTGGTTGCATTTAGGGGAACCAGCCAGATAACCCATGATAAGCTCTCCATCTCAAAATCTTTAACTTAGTCATATTTACAAAGACTTTTTTTTTTCCAAATAAAGGAATATTTGCAGGTTTTAGTGATTAGGCCCTGATGACTTTGGGGGACATTGATCAGACAAGTACAGATCTGATGTCTGAGGGACACATGGTCCCAGCTTCTGATATGCATCCCAGAGTTGTGGAGGTGGCATTGACTGTGACATGACACAGAGTCCTCTACGGCCCTGGCAACCTGACCAGTGGAGCCTTAGGCATCAGCAGAGGCAGTGCCCTTAGCTGGATGCAGAGGGTGGGTCAGAATACGAAAGATGTGCCTCGGAGTTGACAGGACCCAGAAACCCAGAGAGGTCTGGGGAGAGGGAGTAGAAATGGACCACCCTCATTAGCTGGAGGAGACTCAGCTGCATGTGTGTCCTTGTTACTACTGATGGGACCTCATCTGATCTCACCTACTGGAGACACAGAGAATATGCATGTCAGCTTCCTGACCTCTGTCCTAACCTTTCCAAAAGCATTCAAAAAATTTCTATTCCAACCTGGACCTGACACTTCATCAGTTTTTCCTCGTCTCAACTAGGGGATGTTCTGTACTCATTGTCATGGAACCAACTCCAACTCCTAGCACCCCTATTGTACAGATTAGAGCTGCCCCATAGGGTTTCCACCCCTAAGCATTTGTCAATTTGTCATACTGTGGAGGTTTGTGTGTTGCTGTGATGCTAGAAGCTATGCCATCGGCATTCAAATATCAGCAGGGCTACCCATGGAGAACAGGTTTCAGCTGAGCTTCCAGAGTAAGACTAGGAAGAAGGATCCGGCATTCTACTTCTGAAAAGAATTAGCCGGTGAAAACCTTATTAATAGCTGCTGAACACTGTATGATATAGTGCTGGAAGATGAGCCCCTCAGTTTGGAAGGCACTCAAAATACGACTGGAGAAGAGCTGCCTCCTCAAAGTAGAGTTGACCTTAATGACGCGGATGGAGTCAAGCTTTTGGAACCTTCATTTGCTGATGTGGCGTGACTCAAAATGAGAAGAAACAGCTATAAACATCCATTAAAAATTGGGACCTAGAATGTATGGAAAGGAAAATTGGAAATGGAATGCATGAACATCGATATCCTAGGCATTAGAGAGCTGAAATGGACTGTTATTGGTCATTTTAGATCTGACAACACATAGACTTCTACGAGCTTAATGACAACTTGAAGAAGAATGGCTTCGCAGTCATCATCAAAAAGAACATTTCAAGATCTATCCTGAAGTACAACGCTGTCAGTGATGGCATAATATCAACACTTACAAGGAAGATCAGTTAATACAATCATTATTCAACTTTATGCACCAACTACTAAGGCCCAAGATGAATAAATTGAAGATTTTTACCAACTTCTGCCTCTGAAATTGATCAAGCATGCAATCAGGATGTACTGATAATTACTCAAGATTGGCATGCGTAAGTTGGAAACAAAGAATAAGTATTGAGAGTTCGAAAACATGGCCTTAATGATAGAAACGTCGCTGGAGATTGCATGACAGAATTTTACAAGACCAACGACTTCTTCATTGCAAATACCATTTTTCACCTCCATAAATGGCAAGTATACACATGGAACTCACCAGGTGGAATACATAGGAATCAAATCCACTACATTTGTAGAAAGAGACGATGGAAAAGGTCAATATCACCAGTCTATCTCAATAATAGATTTGACGTGTTGAACACTAACGACCAAAGACCAGAAGAGTTGTGGAATAACATCAAGGATATCACATGTGAGGAAAGCAAGAGGTCATTAAAATAGAGGAAAGAAAAGACCTATGTGGGTGTCAGAAGAGACTCTGAAACTTCCTCTTAAATGTCGAGTAGCTAAAGCAAAAGGAAAAAATGAAGTAAAAGACCTGAAGAGAAGATTTCAAAGGGCGGTTTGAGAAGAAAAAGTATTATGATGTCATGTGAAAAGACCTGGAGATAGAAAACCAAAAGGGAAAAACATGCTCAGCGTTTCACAAGCTGAAAAACTGAAGGAAAAATTCAAGCCTTGAGTTGCAATACTGAAGGATTCTACGGGAAAAATATTAAACGATGCAGGAAGGATCAAAAGAAGATGGAAGAAATATCCAGAGTCTATACCACAGAGAATGGGTCGACATTCAACCATTTCAATAGGTACAATATGATCAGGAAACGATGGTACTAAAGGAAGAAGTCCAAGCTGCACTGAAGGCATCGGTGAAAAAGAAGGCTCTGGGAATTGATGGAATACAAACTGAGGTGTTTCAACAAATGCATGCAGCACTGGCAGCCCACTCGTGTTCGCCAAGAAACTTGGAAGACAGCTACCTGCCCAACTAACTGGAATAGATCCATACTTATACCTATTCCGAAGAAAGGTGATTCAACCAAATGTGGAAATTATTGAAAAACAGCATTAATATCACATGCAAGTCAATTTTGCTGAAGATCATTCAAAAGAGGTTTCAACAGTACATTGGCAGGAAAGTGCCAGAAAACCAATCCAAATTCAGAAGATGACATGGAACAAGGGATATCATTGCTGATGTCAGATGGATCCTGGCCGAAAGCAGAGAATACCAGAAAGACATTTACTTGTGTATTGTTCACTATGCAACCAAAAAAAAAAAAAAAAAAACCCACTGCCATTGAGTTCATGCTGACTCATTGCAACCCTGTAGGAGAGAGTAGAACTGCCCCACAGAGTTTCCAAGGAGCGTCTGGTGGATTCAAACTGCCCACCTTTTGGATAGCAGCTGTAGCTCTTAACCATTATGCTACCAGAGTTTCCTGACTATACAAAGGCATTCAATTATGTGGATTATAAGAAATTATGGATAACATTGTGAAAAATGGGAATTCCAGAACACTTAATTGTGCCCATGAAGAACCTGTACTTAGACCAAGAGGCAGTGTTTTAAACAGAGCAAGGGCATACTGAGTAGTTTAAAGTCAGGAAAGGCATGCCTCGGGGTTGTATCATTTCACCATACTTATTCAGTCTCTATGGTGAGCAAATAATCTGAGTAGCTGGATTATATGAAGAAGAACTCAGTATCAAGATTGGAGGAAGGTTCATTAACAACTTACGATATGCAGATGACACAACTTTGGTTGCTGAAATTGAAGAGGACTTGAAGTTCAAAAAAACCAAAAAAGAAACTCTGGTGGTATAGTGGTTGAGAGCTACAGCTGCTGTTCAAAAGGTCCAAAGTTCGAATCCACCAGTCACTCCTGGAAACCAAATGGGGCAGTTCTACAGGGTCGCTATGAGTCAGAATTGACTCAATGGCAACAGGCTTGGTTTTTTTTTTTTTAAGTTCAAAGACTGGAGACTTCCGTATGGATTACATTTCAATATAAAGAAAACAAAAATCCTCACAACTGGGCCAATAAGCAATATCATGAAGAACGGAGAAAAGATGAAAGTTATCAAAGATTTCATTTTACGTAGATCCACAATCAACACCATGGAAGTAGCAGTCAAGAAATTAATGCAGACGTTGCAATGGGCAAATTTGGTGCAAAGGATCCCCTTAATGTGTTAAAAAGCAAAAATGTTTCTTTAAGGACTAAGGTGTGCCTGACCCAAGCCATGATGTTTTCAGTCACCTCATGTGCATGTGAAAGTTGGGCAATAAATAAGGAAGACTGAAGAAGAATTGACGCCTTAGAGATATGGTGTTGGCAAAGAATATTTAATATGCCATGGCCTGCCAAAAGAACAACAAATCTCTCTTGGAAGAAGCACACCCAGAATGCTCCTTAGAAGCGAGGATGCCGAGGCATCGTCTCACATAGGTCGGGCATGTTATCGGAAGGGAATAGTCCCTGGAGAAGGACATCGTGCTTGGCAAAGTAGAGGGTCAGGGAAATAGAGGAAGACCCTCCGCAAGGTGGATTGACACAGTGGCTGCAACAATGGGCTCAAGCATAGCAACTATTGCCAGGATGGCACAGGACCGGGCAGTGTTTTGTTCTGTTGTGACAGGGTGGCTATGAATCAGAACAGACTCGATGGCACCTAACAACAACGACAGCAGTATATATGTATAGGCTTTACTGGTTTGCTTCCCTAGAGAACCTAGCTTAAGATAATTGGGGAGGTGGTCAGCTGATTGGAACGGTTATCCTCCTTCACACATAAAAGAAGAAACATGTCTTCAGTGAGCTATTCTTCCTCTTCCAGGAATACTTACAGACTCCTTGAGCCCAGTCCCAAAAGTTGTCCACATCTATCTCACAGTAGAGTTTTCCTGAGATGATGGCCGGCGTGCCTAATGCAGCAGAATACTTAGATCTTCAAGAAAGAAGAGGCACATCTTGACGGCCCTTTCTAAACCTCGGATGCCTAACATAACCAAATAGCATTATATTCCGACTGCTTATTTCTTAATTATTTTTATTGTGCTTTTAGATGAAGCTTTACAGAGCAAATTAGTCCCTCATTAAACTACTAATACACATATTGTTTAGTGACATTGGTTGCCAACACAACAGAGTGTCAACATTCTCCTCTTTTTGACCTTGGGCTCCTCATTTCCATTCATTCAGCTTTCCTGTCCCTCCTGCCTTCTAGTCCTTGCTACTCAGCTCGTTTTCCAATTTAGTCTCACACGCATGGTCAAGCTAAATGCATTACTGTTTCTTTTATGGACCTGTCTAATCTTTGGCGGTATCACGAACCTCAGAGGTAACCTCAGTACTGAGTTAAAAAGGTGTTCAGGGGCCATAATCTCGTGGTTTCTCCAGTCTCTGCCAGATGAGTAAGTCTGGTCTTTTTTGTTTGTTTTTGTCAATTAGAATTTTCTTCTACATTTTTCTCCAGCTCTGTCCAGGACCCCCTATTGTGATCCCTGTCAGAGCAGTAGGTGGTGGTAGTTGGGCACCACCTTGTTGTGCTGGACTCAATCACGTGGAGGCTGTGGTAGTTGTGGTCCATTAGACCTTTGAACAAATCTTTCCCTTGTGTCTTTTTTTTTTTTTTTTTTTTTCATTCTCCCTTGCTCCAAATGGCATGAGAACAGTGGAGTATCTTAGATGGCCTCTGGAAAGCTTTTAAGACCCCAGAAACTACTCACCAAAGCAGGATTTAGAACATTTTCTTTGTAAACTATGTTATGCCAATTGAGCTAGATGTCCCCCGAGACCATGGTCCCCAGCACTCAGCCCAGTAACTTGGTCCCTCGGGGAGTTTGGATGTGTCTGTGAAGCTTCTGTGACTTTGCCTTGGTAAAGTTGTGCTGACTTCCCCAGTACTGTGTACTGTCTTAGCACTTCACCAAAGTTACCACTTATCTCTTGTCTAGTTAGTGTATTTCCCTCTGGACACCTCCCCTCCCTCATATCCATCAAGTATTGCTTTTTCCTGTGTGTAAACATTTTCATGACTTTTTAGAATAGTGATCTCATACAATATTTGTCCTTTTGTGATTGATTTATTTCGCTCAGCATTATGCCCTCCAGATTCATTAACGTAAGTGGTTATGAAGATCCGTCATTGTTCTTTATCATTGCTTATTATTCCATTGTGTGTATGTCCCATAGTTTGTTTATCCATTCATCTGTTGATGTGCACTTAGGATGTTTCCATCGTTTTGCTATTGTGAATAACACTGCAATGAACATGGGTGTGCATGTGTCTATTCACGTGGCAGCTCTTTTCTCTCTAGGGAACATGTCTAAGAGAAGGATTGCTGGATCACCGAGTATTTCTATTTCTAACTTTTTAAGAAAGCACCGTATCATTTTCCAAACTGGTTGTACCATTTTGCATTCCCATCAGCAGTGCATAAGGGTTCCAATCTTCCCTCAGCCTCTCCAAAATTTGTTATTATCTGTTGTGTTTTTTTTAATTCATGCCAGTAATGCTGGGGTGAGATGGTATCTCAATGTAGCTTTGATTTACATTTTTCTAATGTCTACTGATTGCGAGCATTTCCTCATGTGTGTTTTAGACCCCTGAATGTCTTCTTTGGTGAAGTGTCTGTTCATATCATTCACCCATTTTTTAATTGGGTTGTTTGTCTTTTTGTTGTAGAGGCATTAGATTTTCCTGTACATTTTAGAGATTAGATCTTTGTTGGATATGTCATAGCCAAACATTTTTTCTCAGTCTATAGATTCTATTTTTTTCTCCTTTGGTGAAGTCTTTTATGAGCTTAAGTGTTTAATTTTTAGATGATACCTGTTATCTAGCTTATCTTCTGGTGTTTGAGTATTGTTAGTCATCATTTGTATCCTATTTATATTATGTGCTAGGACCTCTAGCCTTCACCCAAATTTTTTTTCTATGATCTTTACAGTTTTCGGTTTTATACTTACGTCTTTGATCCATTTTGAGTTAGTTTTGCCGTATGGTGTGAGGTACGGATCCTGTTTCTTTCTTTTTTTTTTCACAGATGAACACCCAGTTTTGCCAGCACCATTTGTTAAAAAGACTGTCTTTTCCCCATTTAATGGATTTTAGACCTTTGTTGAAGATCAGTTGTCCTTAGGTGGATGAATTTACATCTGCGTTCTTGATTCTGTTTCACTGGTCAATGTGACTGTTCTTGTAATAGTACCAGACTGTTCTGAATACTCTACCATAGCTATATAGTAGCTTCTGAGGTGAGGTAGTGGGTGGCCTCCTACTTTATTCTTCTTCAGTGTTGCTTTACTTATCCAGGGCCTCTTCCCTTTCCATATAAAGTTAATGATTAGTTTTCCCAACTCATTAAGGTATCCTGTTGGTATTTGGATTGGAATTACATTGTGTTTGTAGATTGCTTTGGGTAGAGTTCACATTTTTACAATGAAACTATCTATCCATAAGCATGGTATGTTTTTGTCATTTATGTAGGCCTTTTTTGGTTTCTTGTAGTAGTGTTTTGTAGTTTTCTGTGTACAGGTTTTTCACATTCCTAATTAGATTTATTCCTAAGTATTTTATCTTCTTGGGGGCTGGTGTAAATGGTATTGTATCCTGGTTTCTTATTTGTAGTTCTCTTTTTTGTGTATAAGAATCCAACTGATTTTCGTATGTTAATCTTGTAACCTGCTAATCTGTTCAATCTTTCTGTTAGTTTCAGTAATTTTCTTGTAGAGTTGTCAGGGTTCTCTATGTATAGTATCAATTCATTTTCACATAGCAATAGTTTTGCTTCCTCCTTACCAATTTGGATGCCCTTTACTGCTTTTGCTTGCCTTATTGCTCTAGCTATGACTTCCAGCACAATGTTAAATAAGAGTGTTGATAAAGGGCATCTGTGTCTTGTTCCTGTTCTCAAGGGAAATGTTTTAAGCCTCTCCCCATTAAGAATGGCATTGACTGGGGAGCAAGTTGCCATCTTAGATGCATCAATTGGTCTCAACCCACTTGGAGCAAAGGAGAATGAAGTAGATGAAAGACACAAGGTAATTATGAGCCTAAGAGACAGAAAGGGCTGCATAAAGCAGAGACTATATCAGCCTGAGACCAAAAGAACTAGATGGTGCCCAGCTACAACTGATGACTGCCATGACAGGGAACACAACAGAAAACCACTAAGGGAGCAGGAGAGTAGTGGGATGCAGACTTCCAATTCTCGTGAAAAGATCAGACTTAATGGTCTGACTGAGACTAGAAAGGCCCCGGAGGTCATGGTCCCCAGACCTTTTGGTAGCCCAAGACAGGAACCATTCCCAAAGCAAACCCTTCAGACAGGGATTGGACTGTACTACGGGATAGAAAATGATACAGGTGAGGAATAAGCTTCTTAGATGAAGTAGACACATGAGACTCTGTAGGTGTCTCCTGTCTGGAGGGAAGATGAGAGGGCAGAGGGGGTCAGAAGCTAGCCAAATGGACAGGAAAATAGAGAGTAGAGGGAAGGAGTGTGCTGTCTCAGGAGAGGGAGAGCGACTAGGAGTATATAAAAAAAAAAAAAAACAAGGTGAATATAAATTTTTGTATGGGAGACTGACTTGATTTGTAAACTTTCACTTAAAGAAAAATAAAAATTAAAAAAAAAAAAAGAATGGCATTGACTGTTGGTTTTGTATAGATGCCCTTTATTATGGTGAGGAATTTCCCTTCTATTCCAATTTTATTGAGAGTTTTTATCACTAATGGGTGTTGCACTTAATCAAATGCCATTTTCGAGTTGATTGAGATAATCACTAATTGTTTTGTTCCATTTATGTGGTGGATTACTATGATTGCTTTTCTAATATTGAACCACCCTTGCACACCCGATATGAATCTTACTTGGTTGGGGAGTATTTTATATTTTTGATATGATGCTGAATTCTTTGGGTAGAAATTTTTGAGAATTTTTGCTTCTATATTCAGGAGAGAGATTCTCTGTAATTTCCTCTTTTTTTATGTGGTCTTTGCTTGGTTTTGGTATCAGGGTAATTTTGGCTTCATAGAGGGAATTAGGAAGTATCCCTTCCTTTCCCATGTTTCAAAATAGTTTGAGTAGTATTGGCATAAGCTGTTTTCTGAATGTTTGGTGGAATTCTCCAGTGAAACCATCTGGGCAACAGCTTTTTTGCGGGGAGAAGTTTTATTTACTTTAATTTTTTTTTTAAATTTCTACTCTCATTGCATTGTGATCGAAGAAGATGCTTTGTATTATCTGAAAGTTTTGGATTTTGTTGAAGTTTGCTTTGTGGCCTAAGATATGTTTTATTCTGGAAGACAGTTCATGTGTCTTACAAAATAATGTGTAATTTGCTGCTATTCGGTGGAGTGTTCTATATATGTATGAGGTCAAGTTGGTTGATTATGGAGTTTAGCTCCTCTGTATCTTTGTTGAGTTTCTTTCTAGATGTTCTATCCTTTACCAAGAGTGGTGTGTTGAAGTCTCCTTGTGTTATTGTGGAGCTGTCAATTTCTCTTTTCGGTGCTGTTAGACTTTGTTTTCTGTATTTTGGAGCCTTGTCTTTGGGTGTGTAGATATTTATTATAGTTAATATCTTCATGGAGGATTGTCCCTTTAATCATTCTATAACGTTCTTTTTTGTCTTTTATGGTGGATTTTGTCTTAAACTCTGTTTTACCTGAAATTAGTGTTGTCACTCCTGCTCTTTATGGCTGCTGTTTGCTTGAATTTTTTTTTCCGTTATGTGACCATAGTTTGTCCCCCTACAATGTGATAGCACACTCTTTCTCTCCACCTTGTATTCCCTGTGTCCATTCAACCAGCTCCTCTCCCCCTCTGCCTTCTCATCTTGCCTCCAGACAGGAACTGCCCACATAGTCTCATGCGTCTACTTGAGCTAAGAATCACACTCCTTACCAGTGTCATTTTCTGTCTTATACTCCAGCCTAATCTTTGTCAGAAGAATTGGCTTTGGGAATGCTTTCAGTTTTGGGCTTACAGAGAGTCCGGGGCCATGACCTCTGGAGACCCTCCAGTCTCAGACCATTAAGTCTGGTCTTTTTACCAGAGTAAGAGGTCTGCATCCTATTTTCTCCTACTCCATCAGGGATTCTCTATTATGTTCCCTGTTAGAGCAGTCATTGGTGGTAGCTGGGCACCATCTAATTCTTTTACTCTCAGGCTCATGGAGCCTCTGGTTTATGTGGCCCTTTTTTTCTCTCGGGTTCGTATTTTCCTCGTGTCTTTGGTCTTTTTCATTCTCCTTTTCTCCAGGTAGGTTGAGACCAATTGATGCATCTTAGAAGGCTGCTTGCAACTTTTAAGACCCCAGACGCTACTAACCAAATTGGGATGTACGACATTTTCTTTACAAACTATGTTATGCCTATTGAGCTAGATGTTCCCTGATGAATTATTCTTTGCCTCTTCAATCCTAGGAGTGCCCTTGCAAGCAGGTGCAGACAGTGACACAGAAATATGAAGGCACTTCTACAAGATCTGAATGTGCAGAAGGTGGAGGGCCAGTCTCTCAACTGGCACACCCTCACCTGGCAGACACTGGAAAGGCTTTGTCTCTAGGGTCAACTATATGCCTGTGAGATAGTTAGGACCCGTCAGATATCCCACACCATAGGTCAACATTAAAACTCAAAACCAGATCTCACGTGCTCAAATCCCAAGATATGCTAACCAAGTAAAACCCCAGGCTTTGATGTTAGGAAGTGGCAGAGGAGATAATATCAAGTCTTGCAGGAATGAGAATCTCAAAATGGTAAACCAAGAAAAGGTGCTGATTTAAAACACTTCCCATTCAAACCCCGTAGATATAATACATCTTTCTATTCTGTAAATAAAATATGAAAAGAACAAGAGAGACTCCACACTTATTTCTTTTTTCTGTGATTTTACACTACCCTCTGCAGTTTCCAAAGCAGCAGGAGTAAATGGACTGCTCCCAGAAACCATCTCCAGTGGGATCCTACATTGAGTGTTACTACTTACATGCATTTCCTTCTTTATCACTGCTGGAGACATCCATCCTATTTGCTGCACATTCTTTAGAAACACAAGCATCAGCAAGAAATACTAGAGACAATGGCCTATCTGTTCCTCCCTACCCAAGATCATTCTGGCTAACTTAAGATTGCTACTGCTCTTCTCCTAGGTTCTCAGACCCTCCCTGGACCCTGTGGAGTCAGAGGACTTCAACAAGCCATTGTTTACAGTTTGTAAACCTTAAGGATCAGAGAGAGAGGAGGTGAAGGGCTCCCCTTTCAATGTCTACTCCCTGGTTTCCATTGGGCCATTCTAGCTCTGATCCCAGTCTTACCAACCTGAAATTCCAACTGTTAAGGACACACGTTGAGTTAGGTGAGTTCACTGAACAGACCTTATTCCAGGCTTATAGCATCTGCCCAAGCGAGCCTTCTTTGAAGATGGAGATATTCTCTCTCCATTGTCCAATACGACAGGCACTAAGATATAAGACTATTGAATACTAAAAATGTGACTAGTATGGCTTATTTGTTGAACTTTTAGTTATATTTAATTGGTTAATTAGTCAGCTAAATTAATTTTAAAGAGTGCAGCTCTATAATAGATCCAAAAATTAGGAAATTGTAAGTTTCTTTGCCCTTCCTAGCAGAATAGTTGTATGAACCGATCCGATCATTCATTTAATTGGTATTTTCTCAGCACCTGTACCTGTGATAGGTACGCTATGATGCCCAGGAGATGCTATACAAGTAAGGTCAACACCCACAGACTACAGGAATTCTCAGTTGACTGATTCCTGAATATGGACCCTTTTCACTTGAGGCCACCTCCAATTATAGGAAAAAAAAAAAAACTACGAGGATCAGATCATGCTGGGTACTGTCTGCACAGTTCTTTCTGTTTTTGACTTTAGAGAACCAGGTAGAAAATAATGGTGGAGCTAGAGGATCCAAAAGCAATTGTAGAGGACATGTGAGGAAAAGGAACAGGCTTTTCCTAAAGAATATGTCTCTTGTCTCTCTCCAGCTCATTTGTGTTGACAGTTACAAAATTCTTAATTCAAGAGGAAAGTTCTAGTGAAGAGAAATCTACTTACCCTAGTTTATGACCTGGTGATATAATTTATTAATACCCTGGTGAATCAGGTAACAGTTGGTAAGATTGTTCCCTTGCACCCCCAGTGAAAAACAGTATCTATCATCTACAATGTAGGCTAACATGCTTTCCTATTTGAAATCAAAAAAGAAATAGACCAAGGAAGAAACATTTCTATCTCAGATATTGATTGGGCTTGGAACTATCGAACTTTCAGATCAGTGGAAACTAACCAACAGAATTAACACAGGGAAAATAACTTTTTTTTTTCTTTTTTTTTTGATGAGAGAGTGTAGAAAGACAGGACACATAGTGACCGAGAGCATTAGGTGCTGGTGCCTCATGGCCTGGTATCAGGTAGAAGCCACATGTCCCTGGAAAGTAATTTAATCTTCTGTGCCACAGATCCCTTTCACTTCGGAATTCAATCGACCCATCCAATGCCTTGTTGTATCTCACTCCAGCCACCTCCTGGGTATTTCACATGACGTATGACAGGCACATTTACTGGAGACACAAACCATATCTCTTTTTTTTTTGTCCTCTCATTAGTTGTTTTATAAATCTCATCCTAATGTTCAGAGAAGGCTTTTCGAATGGCTATTTTTACTGCATTTGTATACTGACAATAACCTGGTATGAAAGATTACCGTCATTAAAGGTAGGCAAACTACCCCTTACCTGATCATCATCATAATTCATCTCCTTCTATTCAGGCATGAGAGAGCTCTTTCGAGCTTGACAATATCAGGACCTTTCTCCTTGTAATATCTGAAACCCGCATCCAGTCTTAAGTCCCACATCCCATATTTTATTCACCAGCAAGCCTTGTGGGCCTTCAATCCATTTAATCCTTTCCACTTCCACTCCTACCCATAGCCCAAAGCATCATCACTTCCCTTTCTGGAAGACTACACAGCCTACTAAGGTGGGTCTCTACCCTTGCCCTCTTGTCCTGAAACCCATTCTGTCAGTTCTTCTGAATGTCAAGTCCGTTCCTATCTCCAGGGTTTACATGATCCAGTGCTCTCCGGATCTCCCCTTCCCAATTTGCTTCTTTCATATCATGATCACAATTTCAACTCTGTTTTGTCCATCGATGTTTTATCAAGCCTATCCCTCTCACTAAAAATCAATGAGCAGTTCCCCTCCCCAACAATCTCATGGAAGGAGAGACACTGGTGCCCAGTGAGACCACACATGTTCTAATCTTTATTTTCATATTCCAAATGGGGCTTCACTGAGAGTGTCCAGGCCTCCTCCCTGGTCTTTCTCATCATCGCCTGGATGTGTCCTCCTTGCTGAAAGGGAAGTAGGTGCAGGTAAGAGTCTCTGGGTGGGCATGACTGACTGTTGTCTCCAAGCCTCCCTGTACTGGTAACTGGCCATGTAATTTACTGCCCAATGGAGACACCTTTAAAAATAAAAGCAGGGACTCTCAATAACTCTGTGAGATAACAGTTATAAACTGGCAACATCCCAGGCAAAGTGGAACATTTGGTGGTCTGAGCCTTACAGGATCATTGGTTGATCCACTGTCCTGCAATTCACCCCCATCATAGCAACAGCTGGCAACAGTTCTCCAAATGACTACTCTTTGTCTTAGAAGATATTCAGAGTCCTCCCTGTCCCATGTGGATAATATTAGTATTCACCGAATCATGGAGCTATTGTGAAGATAGATGATTTCACATGTGTGAGGCACTGATCACAGTGTGCAAAGACATATTTGAGTACATCCACTGCAATAGCAAACATCTGAAAGCATCCTAAAAATCAGCCAATAGGGCACTGTTGATGTAAAATAAAGTACACTTATGCGTTGGTTTACGAAATAGTAGTTAGGCGTTGGTTTGTGAAATAGCTGTTCAAAAAGATGGATTGGATTGAGAATAACTGTAGGCACCCATTCATCTAGGGCAGTCCAGATTTATGTCCATTGTCCTGGCTTTTAACATCATCCACTTTCACTCTCAAAGGTTTTCTGCTTTGAACTTTATATTATCCAATTACACATATTAAGTCTGTATGCGTGGATATGGAATTGTCTCTAAGATAATTTAAATTGCTTACTGAATAGCTTAATGATTTAAGTAAAAAAAGTAATGGTGACTACCTTGTTTTTGTTATTTTTTTAACCTATGATTTGGTCGAACTGATGTGATATTGCACAATAAAACCATCTAACTGCAGAAGTGAGGAGTTGGATGATTTTAGAGAACAAATTTGATATGTCTTTTCCAGTGAACATTCTTATTGGCAAAATTGTTGACAGAATTCTAAGGAGAACATTTTCACTCCATTGAAAATGTTTTTTCTACTTGGATTCTTTAATATTTCTGCTGAGATAATTTTTTTGCGTGGCAAATAAATAAACTAAACAATTAGGTTTTCCTTAATGATTACTCTAGAGTAGGACTTTGAACTTAATGAGAGTAGCACTAGGTCTCCACTAATGCTTACTTTATTCCTTCACCAAGAGCAGGGAGCATTTAGAGACCTAAATTTTTTGTGGAGGGTTTCATGGTGGGCAGCTGAGAAAAAAACCACAGCTTGTCAGTCAAGATGGAACACTAGAACACTGTGATCTCCTTTGGATTTGAGCATTTTTATTCCCATTCTCGTCGATAAATTTAAGGCATTTTTTCCTTCAAGATTCAGCAGTTTCTAGGTGGTTACAAAACCAAGAGAGACTTTGGATTTCTCATCTTTCTCTGAGTTCAGACAGTTCACATCAACTCTGCCACCACAAAAAGTTCTGGGAGTTCATCTTTGATGTAACAAATCTTAGGGACATATGAGTCCATTTCTACCATTTCCACTTCTGACGAGTCAATTCCAACTCTTAGGGACCATATAGGACAGAGTAGAGCTGCCCCATAGGGTTTCCAAGGCCGTAATCTTTATGGAAACAGAATGTCACATCTCTTGCTAGCAGAGCAGCTGGTGGGTTAGAGCTGCTGACCTTTTGGTTAGCAGCAGGACGTTTTAACCACTACACCACCAGGGCTTCCCTTGCTACTATTAGAGAGACCCATATACAGCTTCTAAGCTAGCTGGTTCATAGGATGTGGTTTTCACTTTCATTTAGTGGATAGCACTTAATAAACGTGTCTTTTTTTGTAGTTTGGGGTTTTTTTTTCTTCTTCTTCTTTGTTTTGTTTTGCTCTTTGAGTACCTTCACAGGAGTCAGGTAGAATAACTTGCCTTAAAAATCATCAGATTTTGATGAAGTCTTGCTGTTTCGATGTACCTCGTGGGTCTCTCCCAGGCTGAACTATTGTCTGTGTGGCTTTGCTCATTCAGTGAGTGTTTTGGAGGCCGTGACCTTAGTGTAAATTAAGCCTGATGACATCCATCAGAAATAATGTCAGTATTTGGGGTCATTGATTTTATAATTGACAGTTTAATTATGCTGCGTGATAGGTTTTTATTTTAAACTTAAATGGTGTACATGAAATGATCTTTCACAAAAGCTGAAGGTTTGAGCCTTAGGGTCACTACAGTGTATAGGAAAAAAGTCAGGTTAGAGTTTTGGGGAGTGAAGTGGTTTAGTCCTGATTTGATCCCTAACTCTAAGGGGGACTTGGAAGTGTCCCTGTATACTTCTGCTTCTCCGATTCTCTGTCTGTAACATGAGGAGTGGATATAAAGCTGATCTTGTGCCTTGATGATTTTAGATGGCTTCAGAAGTGTCTCTAAAAATACAACAGCCCGCCCCCAGCAGTGGGCCAGTTTCACAAAAATGGGCTTCTGGAGAATGCACAGGATACATGGTATCATGTATCCAAGCCAGAGCTTCATGCAAGGTACTGTACTAATTCAATCCATAATTTAAACAAAATATATCCATACTCTAGTGTGTCTTTTCCAAGTCATGAACAGCTCCCCAAGATCTCCATGACCAACCAATGTACTGACGGTTACTCCTTGTCCTTCTAGCTGCTCTGCCTTACAGTGATGAGGAGGAGGCCTCACCAGTGACACGGTAAGCTGTCAATCTTTGTCTAAGTTAGAAATGTCACTTTCTGTGTTTTTGCATTTTTTTTCAGATTTAATAACATGATCAAATACGTTATAGATGACAGATTCTTTTATTCTTTGGGGTACAAGGGGATGCCCTTATTACCTGATACCAGAGTCAAGAGGGTACTCAAAACTGATAGCACCAGATCATAAACTATGGCAGGGAGTGTTTTCTTCATTAGATCTTTCCCCTTGGATTAAGAATTTTGTAACTGCTGACAAAAGTGGGCTGGAGAGAGACACATCTTCCAGAAAAAGTTTGTGCCCTTTTCCTCAGGTGACTTCTGTGCTTGCTTTTGGACTCTTGAATTCCACCACTATTTTCTATCTGGTGTTTTAAAGTCAAAAACAGAAAGAACTGTACTAACAATTTTTGTTTCTATAATTGCAGGCTACCTGCAGGATCAGGATCAGTCAGCTGCTATGGGAAAAATATAGCTAGGAAAAGCAAGACTGTTTTGCTGGGTTCAGTTGGGAGAACCTTCCTTTTCCAGTTCCTAGTGGGAATGAGGCTTGGAAGTGTGGTGAAAGAAACTGATTTTCCAGGTAAAGAACTACTGCAAAGTTTCCACAGTTTCTAAGCACTCTGGATTATTATTTATTTTATTATTATTTTTTTTTTTTTGGTGTTGTGGGACTGTATATATGGGGTTGGCGGATGTCTATGTGTGTGTCTCTGTGGTGTGACTGTGATTCTGTGTGGGAGTATGTGTGAGTGTGTGTTTTTCCTAGGAAGATATGTCCTACTTACACAACAGTCAGTGTCAAATTTCTTCATAAAAATCCCATTACCACTGCACACTCTAAATACGTTAGGTTGTTGCACTTTCACCACAGCTGTACCTTGACATTAGTTCATGATCTCCATCCCCCTGATGGAGAAGGTGAGGTACAGAGATGAATGGCCCAAATAATTGAACTCCTAGGTGGAACAGCCCAAACGTGTACCCAAGTAGTGGCCCCAGTGATGATGCTCTAAACTCCTGAACTACACTTCTCTCTCAGCCATGGGCTCATTAGTCACTGTGCAAGGCAGTTCTAGTGTCCACATATATGTTTGGAAGTGCCTGAGCCTACAGAGACCCCAACCACTGTCCTTTATTCTACAGTCTCCTTGGTAACATAACCAGGGAAGCTCTAGGTACATTACCACAGATGTTAGCATAGTCATTACTATGAAATTCGCATAGAAAGCCCACATGCTTTTCTGGTCAGCCACAGACTGTGAGAGTTATTAGGTACCACACAAGACAACTGGTTTAATCTGAGTCAGTGTTATGGTCACTGTGTACTACCTGGCTAAAGCAGATAAGAATCAAGGAGGTATTTTAGTGTGCTTGCATCATAACCACAGCCCTAGAAATGCTCAGACCATTGACCTTCACACCCAGGGACAGTAACAGATAAGAACTCACAGAACTACCTGGGTATTAACCTGTTGTCTAGACCCTCTGATGCAACTCTCTTGAACAGCTGGGTTGTAGCCCCTCAGTGGACAGACCCTGCTTCAACACCATAATGAACTCTCACCCTTGGCTAGTGCGGTTATGGACAGCCATCCTGCCAACGAATACAAATACAGGCTATGGTAAAGGAAGCCTGGAATTAAAAGTTTCATATGATTAATGACCATTATTTTAAGTAATAGAATATTAGTATTTTCAAAGCTATATTACTTGATGGCCACAAATCATTTCTCAGTGTGTCATATTGGAATGGCTTGCATGTTGCTATGATGTTGGCTGCAAACCTTCGGTAGTTCAGATACTAGCAGGGTTGCCCATGGTGGACAAGCTCCATGAACTTCCAGAGTAAGATACACTAGAAAGAAGGACCGGGAGATATACTTTCAAAAAATTTTTAAAACCTTAGCCAGTGAAAACCCCAGGTACATTCCGGTGGGATTTCATAATGCAACTGAGAATCCCTCATGGAGCAGGAGAAAAGTCAGATGTAGACCTCAAATTCTTGTAAAAAGATCAGACTTAATGGTCTAACTGAGACTAGAGGGACCCTGGAGATCATGATTCCTGGGCCGTTTGTTAGCTCAAGATTGGAACCATTTCTGAAGCCTACTTTTTAGACAGGAATTGGACTGGATGGTAAGACAGAAAATGATACTGGTGAGGAGTGAGCTTCTTGGCTCAAGTAGACACATGAGAATATGTGGGCAGCTCCTGTCTGGAGGCAACATGAGAGGGCAGAGGGGGATAGGAGCTGGTTGTGTGGACCCGGGGAATACAGGGTAGAGTGAAGGAGTGTGCTGTCACAACATAGGGAGAGCGACTAAGGTCACATAACAATGTGTGTATAAGTTTTTGTATGAGAAACTGTCTTGAATTGTAAACTTTCACTTAAAGCACAATAAAAAAAAGGATTACACCTAGAAAATTGAAAACCCTAAGGGGCAGCTCTACACTGTCACATGGGGTCAGTATGAATCAAAGTCACCGAACTGCACCTAACGATAGCAACCGCACTTTCCTATAAGAATAATGTTGTTGTTGTTGGCTGCCTTTGAGTTAGGCCCTGACTCATGACAACACCGTGGATTCAATCCTTGTGATCCATAGGGTTTTCACTGGTTGATTTTTTTTGGAAATAGATTGCCAGGCCTTTCTTCCTAGTCTGTCTTAGTCTGGAAGCTTCACTGAAACCTGTTCATCATGAGAGCAACACACAAGTCTCCACTGACCAATGGGTGGTGGCTACGCATGAGGTGTAGTGGCTGGGAGTTGAACCTGGGTCTCCTGCATGGA
The DNA here is from genome assembly GCF_030014295.1 of Loxodonta africana. Classification (NCBI taxonomy): domain Eukaryota; kingdom Metazoa; phylum Chordata; class Mammalia; order Proboscidea; family Elephantidae; genus Loxodonta; species Loxodonta africana. The sequence continues at coordinate 32,105,397 of NC_087360.1, forward strand.
AGGCGAGAATTCTGAATGACCACTGTCCTGATAAGAAAGATGGATAAAATAAAGAATATCAAATACATTTTCAATTATCACCTGAAATTCTACCGGCCAATGGTAATTCTTGATCTTGAAGTAGAAATAGACAAGCCGAATTAACGGACTACAGAATATCAAAACAGGTGAAAGATTTTCTAGAATTAAAGTAAATGTTAAAAGGAGTATTTTGAGTCAGTGTAGTTTGTTTCAGTAAATCCTGTTGATGCAATTGGCTATCAATTTGAAAAAGAAAAAAAGACATGCAGGAAGAAGCAGGACCCTCCAGGCCCAGTGGCCACTCCTACAGGTCCTTTGTATTGGAAGAAGCCCAGCTCACCAGGTCCCCTCCTCTCCTAACTGTCATTCCCTTCCAGGCAGCCCTTTATGCTCACTGCCCTCAACCCTTTCACTTGCTGTCCCCTCTATATCCTTTCTTTGCATAGGAAGGGTCCCAGCCCAACAGGTCCCATCCTTCCTTTCTGTAATAGCCCCTTTCACCTTGCTGTCCCTCCTTTCTCTCCTCTGTCAAGCGTTGACATAGTTGCCCTGTCTGATAGGCCTTCCGTCCTTCCCTGTCCCCATCCTCACAGCAAGTGTGGAATGGGAGGTGAGGAGTCCAGCTCCTGACTCACTTGCTCCTGCAGACGCTGCTCTTCCCCCTTCATGTGCAAGCCCACTCGGTGGCCCCTCTGAAGGAGGAGGGAGAAGGTCCTTTTCCTCCTAGTGCCTGGGTCACAGCTGCAGCAGATGCCTCTTCTGCCATCCTCGCTGCTCCCAGCACTTGAAGAATGGAGTCACCAACACCCACCAGTGTGGATTCTGCTGCTTCCATCTCACAGAGCCTTCTTCCAGTCAGGGGCTCTAATTCCCACTGGGAAACATGACTACAGCATTCAATTGCAGCCCCTCAACCACCATGTTAGCAGGCTTGGCTCTGCATCCTGCTTCTAGCTTTGTGGTCATCCCCATGGACCAGAATCTGCTTTCCAAGCCTCTCCATGCCTCTTGCTGATCTCAGTGGGAGCTTCTTCCCAGCTGCCAAAGCTCTTCCCAAACCTCCCACCAGTGAAAGCACTCCATCAGCCCACAAACAACCATTTTATTTATTGCCACTCTAATCTTTATTAATCCTCTTGTTTTGTTCTTTTGGGTTTAGTTTGTTCCTCATTCTCCAGTTTCTCAAGATGAAAGGCTCGTTTGTTGATTTGACATTTTCCTTCTTTTTAAAAAGAAGCATTTACAGCTGTAAACTTCCCTTCATGTACTGCTTTCACAGCATCCCATACATTTTGGTGTTTTGCATTTTTATGTTTATTCATATACAGTAGTTTAAATTTTTCTGGTGATTTCTTGTTTTAACACATTAGTTATTTGGAAATGTGATGTTAATCTCCTCGTATTTGCGAATTTGCAAAATTCCTGACTATTATTGATTTCTAATTTCTTTACATTGTGGTTGGAGAATACTCTGTATGATTTTAATCCCTGGTGGCACAGGGGTTAAGAGTTCAGCTGCTAACCAAGACGTCAGCATTTCGAACCCACAACCACTCCTTGGAAAACCTGTAGGGAAGTTCTGCTCTGTCCTGTAGCGTAACTGTGTCAGAATTGACTCTGCAGCAAAGTGTTTATATTATTGCGGTTTTATACCTCGGCAATGACGTATTGAGTCATTAGTTCTAGAAATTTAAGGTGAATCAGTAATTACAGATATTTGTACAGTAGTATTTCTCCTATGAAGGACACTTACTTTGGCTTAAACATGGCAGCTCTCTACCTTCATCCTCAAAGTTTCACTTGTTCCATATACTTCAGGACAAGTGACTTCCCTTCCCAAGGCTACTTTTCAGAAAGAGTCATAAGAAGGTGGAATTGAGTGTCAATTTATGAGACAGAACACACATTTCATGTGACAGTTTAAAGATTATCTGGAAGTCTCCATTTAAAAACCATTAACTATCATGATTTTACTCTACCCATTCACACCCATAGAATTACACTATGAAAATATGAAGACTGGTTTTCTTAACTACATGGTTAAGTCTTTGACATACTTCAAGAAAAATTGTTCAGAAAATTCATAAAGATTGAGAGGTAGTAAGGACATAGACTTAGTTGCCTACAGAGAAAAAGTAGGTAATATGCACAGATGATGAGAAAAGGATTTATATAATTTGATCATTACATTCTTAGGGAAATGAGACTTTTTCAAACCAGATTTCCATTAATGCTGTTGTTTTTCTAGTCAAGAACAAATTTTAGCTGATCCATTCTAAGAATATTTGGTGATTCAGGAATGGTAGAAATGGGGGGAATGGTTATTTCAAATAAATAATGGTACCTCTAGGAGGTGGGGGCAAGATGATGGAATAGCCAGATGTTTCCAGCAATCCCTTTTACAGGAAAGACCTGAAAAATCAAGTGAAACAAATATATTTATGACAAGCTAGGAGCCCTGAACTTCAAAGGCAAAGTTAGAAAACAGGCTGAGTGGCAGGGGGAGAAAGAGACAGTTAAGAAGCAGAGAGGAGTTGCCAGACCTGAATCACTGGGATCCCTCAGGCAACACTCCCAGGAGCAGCTGTGGTGGGCTGGATATAGCTTTAGGCTGCAGTTTTCTCAGGGAGAAGCAGCCAGCTGCACAGCCTACTCACATCTCCGGAACCAGAGAAGAATGGCGCTATCAACAAAAGCTAAGTACTTGTGTATATATATATATTTTTTCTAATTAACTTTTATTGAGCTTCAAGTGAACGTTTACAAATCAAGTCAGACTGTCACATATAAGTTTATATACACCTTACTCCGTACTCCCACTTGCTCTTCCCCTAATGAGTCGGCACTTCAAGTCTCTCCTTTCGTGACAATTTTGCCAGCTTCCAACTCTCTCTATCCTCCCATCCCCCCTCCAGACAGGAGATGCCAACACAGTCTCAAGTGTCCACCTGATATAATTAGCTCACTCTTCATCAGCATCTCTCTTCTACCCACTGTCCAGTCCCTTTCATGTCTGATGAGTTGTCTTCAGGAATGGTTCCTGTCCTGTGCCAACAGAAGGTTTGGGGACCATGACCGCCGGGATTCCTCTAGTCTCAGTCAGACCACTAAGTATGGTCTTTTTATGAGAATTTGGGGTCTGCATCCCACTGATCTCCTGCTCCCTCAGGGGTTCTCTGTTGTGCTCCCTGTCAGAGCAGTCATCAATTGTGGCCAGGCACCAACTAGTTCTGGTCTCAGGACGATGTCAGTCTCTGGTTCATGTGGCCCTTTCCGTCTCTTGGGCTTTTAGTTATCATGTGACCTTGGTGTTCTTCATTCTCCTTTGCTCCAGGTGGGTTGAGACCAATTGATGCATCTTAGATGGCCGCTTGTTAGCATTTAAGACCCCAGATGCCACATTTCAAAGTGGGATGCAGAATGTTTTCATAATAGAATTATTTTGCCAATTGACTTAGAAGTCCCCTTAAACCATGGTCCCCAAACCTCTGCCCTTGCTCCACTGACCTTTGAAGCATTCAGTTTATCCCGGAAATTTCTTTGCTTTTGGTCCAGTCCAGTTGAGCTGACCTTCCATGTGTTGAGTATTGTCCTTCCCTTCACCTAAAGCAGTTCTTATCTACTAATGAAAAAAAAAAAAAATTTTTTTTTTGTTTTTGATCAGTGAAAAACCCTCTCCCACCCTCCCTCCCTCCCCTGTCTCGTACCACAAAAGTATGTGTTCTTCTCAGTTTATACTATTTCTCAAGCTCTTATAATAGTGGTCTTATACAATATTTGTCCTTTTGCATCTGACTAATTTCTCTCAGCATAATGCCTTCCAGGTTCCTCCATGTTATGAAATGTCTCACAGATTCGTCACTGTTCTTTATTGATGCATAGTATTCCAATTGTGTGAATATACCACAATTTATTTAACCATTCATCCGTTGATGGACACCTTGGTTGCTTCCAGCTTTTTGCTATTGTAAACAGAGCTGCAATAAACATGGGTGTGCACATATCTGTTCGTGCGAAGGCTCTTATTTCTCTAGGGTGTATTCTGAGGAGTGGGATTTCTGGGTTGTATGGTAGTTCTATTTCTAACTGTTTAAGATAACGCCAGATAGATTTCCAAAGTGGTTGTACCATTATACATTCCCACCAGCAGTGTATAAGAGTTCCAATCTCTCCGCAGCCTCTCCAACATTTATTATTTTGTGTTTTTTGGATTAATGCCAGCCTTGTTGGAGTGAGATGGAATCTCATCGTAGTTTTAGTTTGCATTTCTCTGATGGCTAATGATCGAGAGCATTTTCTCATGTATCTGTTAGTTGCCTGAATATCTTCTTTAGTGAAGTGCATGTGCATATCCTTTGCCCACTTCTTGATTGGGTTGTTTGTCTTTTTGTGGTTGAGTTTTAACAGAGTCATATAGATTTTAGAGATCAGGCGCTGGTCGGAGATATCATAGCTGAAAATTCTTTCGCACTTTGTAGGTGGTCTTTTTACTCTTTTGGTGAAGTCTTTAGATGAGCATAGGTGTTTGATTTTTAGGAGCTCCAACTTACCTGGTTTCTGTTCGTCATTTTTGGTAATGTTTTGTATTCTGTTTATGCCTTGTATTAGGGCTCCTAAGGTTGTCCCTTTTTTTTCTTCCATGATATTTATCATTTTAGTCTTTATGTTTAGGTCTTTGATCCACTTGGAGTTAGTTTTTGTGCATGGTGTGAGGTATGGGTCCTGTTTCATTTTTTTGCAAATGGATATCCAGTTATGCCAGCACCATTTGTTAAAAAGACTATCTTTTCCCCAATTAACTGACACTGGGCCTTTGTCAAATATCAGCTCCTCATATGTGGATGGATTTATATCTGGGTTCTCAATTCTGTTCCACTGGTCTATGTGTCTGTTCTTGTACCAGTACCAGGCTGTTTTGACTACTGTGGCTGTATAATAGCTTCTGAAATCAGGTAGAGTGAGTCCTCCCACTTTCTTCTTCTTTTTCAGTAATGCTTTGCTTATCCAAGGCTTCTTTCCCTTCCATATGAAGTTGGTGATTTGTTTCTCTGTCACCTTAAAAAATGACATTGGAATTTGGATTGGAAGTGCATTGTATGTATAGATGGCTTTTAATAGAATAGACATTTTTACTATGTTAAGTCTTTCTATCCATGAGCAAGGTATGTTTTTCCACTTAAGTAGGTCCTTTTTAATTTCTTGTAGTAGAGCTTTGTAGTTTTCTTTGTATAGGTCTTTTACATCCTTGGTGAGATTTATTCCTAAGTATTTTATCTTCTTGGGGGCTACTGTGAATGGTATTGATTTGGTGATTTCCTCTTTGATGTTCTTTTTGTTGATGTAGAGGAATCCAAGTGATTTTTGTACGTTTATCTTATAACCTGAGACTCTGCCAAACTCTTCTATTAGTTTCAGTACTTTTCTGAAGGATTCCTTGGGGTTTTCTGTGTATAAGATCATGTCATCTGCAAATAGAGATAATTTTACTTCCTCCTTGCCAATCCGAATGCCCTTTATTTCTTTGTCTAGCCTAATTACTCTGGCTAGGACTTCTAGCACAATGTTGAATAAGAGCGGTGATAAAGGGCATCCTTGTCTGGTTCCCGTTCTCAAGGGAAATGCTTTCAGGCTCTCTCCGTTTAGAGTGATGTTGGCTGTTGGCTTTGCATAGATGCCCTTTATCGTGTTGAGGAATTTTCCTTCAATTCCTGTTTTGCTGAGAGTTTTTATCATAAATGGGTGTTGGACTTTGTCAAATCCCTTTTCTGCATCAATTGATAAGATCATGTGGTTTTTGTCTTTTGTTTTATTTATATGGTGGATTACATTAATGGTTTTTCTAATATTAAACCAGCCTTGCATACCTGGTATAAATCCCACTTGGTCGTGGTGAATTATTTTTTTGATATGCTGTTGAATTCTATTGGCTAGAATTTTGTTGAGGAATTTTGCATCTATGTTCATGAGGGATATAGGTCTGTAATTTTCTTTTTTTGTGATGTCTTTACCTGGTTTTGGTATCAGGGAGATGGTGGCTTCATAGAATGAGTTAGACAGTATTCTGTCATTTTCTATGCTTTGAAATACCTTTAGTAGTAGTGGTGTTATCTCTTCTCTGAAAGTTTGGTAGAACTCTGCAGTATAGCCATCCAGGCCAGGGCTTTTTTTTGTTGGGAGTTTTTTGATTACCGTTTCAATCTCTTTTTTTTGTTATGGGTCTATTTAGTTGTTCTACTTTTGATTGTGTTAGTTTAGGTACGTAGTGTTTTTCTAGGAATTCATCCATTTCTTCTAGGTTTTCAAATTTGTTAGAGTATAATTTTTCGTGATAATCTGTTATGATTCTTTTAATTTCAGTTGGGTCTGTTGTGATGTGGCCCTTCTCGTTTCTTATTTGGGTTATTTGTTTCCTTTCCTGTATTTCTTTAGTCAGTCTGGCCAATGGTTTATCAATTTTGTTAATTTTTTCAAAGAACCAGCTTTTGGCTTTGTTAATTCTTTCAATTGTTTTTCTGTTCTCTAATTCATTTAGTTCAGCTCTAATTTTTATTATTCATTTTCTTCTGGTGCCTGATGGATTCTTTTGTTGCTCACTTTCTATTTGTTCAAGTTGTAGGGACAGTTCTCTGATTTTGGCTCTTTCTTCTTTTTGTATGTGTGCATTTATCGATATAAATTGACCTCTGAGCACTGCTTTTGCTGTGTCCCAGAGGTTTTGATAGGAAGTATTTTCATTCTCGTTGCATTCTATGAATTTTCTTATTCCCTCCTTAATGTCTTCTATAACCCAGTCTTTTTTCAGGAGGGTATTGTTCAGTTTCCAAGTATTTGATTTCTTTTCCCTAGGTTTTCTGTTATTGATTTCTACTTTTATGGCCTTGTGGTCTGAGAAGATGCTTTGTAATATTTCGATGTTTAGGATTCTGCAAAGGTTTGCTTTATGACCTAATATGTGATCTATTCTAGAGAATGTTCCATGTGCGCTAGAAAAGAAAGTATACTTTGCAGCAGTTGGGTGGAGAGTTCTGTATAAGTCAATGAGGTCAAGTTGGTTGATTGTTGTAATTAGGTCTTCCGTGTCTCTGTTGAGCTTCTTACTGGATGTCCTGTCCTTCTCCGAAAGTGGTGTGTTGAAATCCCCTACTATAATTGTGGAGGTGTCTATCTCACTTTTCAGTTCTGTTAAAATTCGATTTATGTATCTTGCAGCCCCATTATTGGGTGCATAAATATTTAATATGGTTATATCTTCCTTGTCAATTGTCCCTTTATCATTATGTATTGTCCTTCTTTATCCTTTGCGGTGGATTTAAGTTTAAAGTCTATTTTGTCGGAAATTAATATTGCTACTCCTCTTCTTTTTTGCTTATTGTTTGCTTGATATATTTTTTTCCATCTTTGAGTTTTAGTTTGTTTGTGTCTCTAAGTCTAAGGTGTGTCTCTTGTAGGCAGCATATAGACGGATCGTGTTTCTTTATCCAGTCCAAGACTCTCTGTCTCTTTATTGGTGCATTTAGTCCATTTACATTCAGCGTAATTATAGATAAGTAAGTGTTTAGTGTTATCATTTTGATGCCTTTTTATGTGTGTTGTTGACAATTTCATTTTTCCACTTACTTTATTGTGCTGAGACTTTTTCTTTGTAAATTGTGAGATCCTCATTTTCATAGTATTTGACTTTATGTTTGCTGAGTCGTTATGTTTTTCTTGGCATTTATTTTGAGTTATGGAGTTGTTATACCTCTTTGTGGTTACCTTAATATTTACCCCTATTTTTCTAAGTAAAAACCTAACGTGTATTGTCCTATATCGCCTTGTATCCCTCTCCATATGGCAGTTCTATGCCACCTGTATTTAGTCCCTCTTTTTGATTATTGTTATCTTTTACACATTGACTTCAATGATTCCCTGTTTTGAGCATTTTTTGATTTTTAATTAATCTGAATTTGTTTTTGTGATTTCCCTATTTGAGTTGATATCAGGATGTTCTGTTCTGTGACCTTGTGTTGTCCTGGTATCTGATATTATTGGCTTTCTGACCAAACAATTTCCTTTAGTATTTCTTGTAGCTTTGGTTTGGTTTTTGCAAATTCTCTAAAAAAAAAATTAAGCTTGTGTTTATCTGTAAATATCTTAATTTCGCCTTCATATTTCAGAGAGAGTTTTGCTGGATATATGATCCTTGGCTGGCAGTTTTTCTCCTTCAGTGCTCTGTATATGTCATCCCATTGCCTTCTTGCCTGCATGGTTTCTGCTGAGTAGTCTGAACTTATTCTTATTGATTCTCCCTTGAAAGAGACCTTTCTTTTATCCCTGGCTGCTTTTAAAATTTTCTCTTTATCTTTGGTTTTGGCAAGTTTGATGATAATATGTCTTGGTGTTTTTCTTTTTGGATCGATCTTAAATGGGGTTCGATGAGCATCTTGGATAGATATCTTTCATCTTTCATGATGTCAGGGAAGTTTTCTGTCAGCAGATCTTCAACTATTTTCTCTGTGTTTTCTGTCCTCCCTCCCTGTTCTGGGACTCCAATCACACGCAAGTTATCCTTCTTGGTAGAGTCCCACATGATTCTTAGGGTTTCTTCTTTTTTTTTTAATTCTTTTATCTGATTTTTTATTTTTTATGTTGGTGTTAATTCCCTGGTCCTCCAGATTTCCCACTCTGCATTCTAATTGTTCGAGTCTGCTCCTCTGACTTCCTATTGCGTTGTCTAATTCTGTAATTTTATTGTTAATCTTTTGGATTTCTGCATGCTGTCTCTCTATGGATTCTTGCAACTTATTAATTTTTCCACTATGTTCTTGAATAATCTTTTTGAGTTCTTCAACTGTTTTATCAGTGTGTTCCTTGGCTTTTTCTGCAGTTTGCCTTATTTCATTTCTGAGGTCATCCCTGATGTCTTGAAGCATTCTGTAAATTAGTGTTTTATATTCTGTATCTGATAATTCCAGGATTATATCTTCATTTGGGAAAGATTTTGATTCTTTTGTTTGGGGGGTTGTAGAAGCTGTCATGGTCTGCTTCTTTATGTGGTTTGATATCGACTGCTGTCTCCGAGCCATCACTAAGATATATATATTTATTTTATTCTATAATTTCTCACTGAGTCTTATCTTGTTTTGTTTTCTTTCAATATATGTGGATGGGCTACTAGATTGTGCTGTCTTGTTTGTTATAGCCCTTGACTTACTTATGACCTATTACCAGCTGGTTTGGGCTGTTGCCAGATATATATGCCTGAGTCTATTCACTATTCTTGAGTAGTATCTGATTTTGGGTCATCAAGTGTGTGCTGCACCCTAACACCTATCCACCTCGAGAAGTAGTGGTGATAGTTGTGTGCACCAGATTCTATTAGCAGCTGGGGTTCACACTCTGGGGGGGCAGGATGCTGACAGGCTTCCCCCAAGTGTCAGTGAGGTAGGTGTGTCTCTATTCCTATAGCACCTTGGTGTGAGGGCTCTGCAGCTATACCTTAGGCCCCCAATGCAAGTACCTCTACTGATTGGTAGGTGTCACCCTCCTTAGACCCCTAAGGCAAGAGGCTAGGTTGTCTGGGGGGAGCTCCAGCCCTCAATTCCCTGTTGTGGGTCAGTTAGGGCTCTGTTGACTAAGCAGAGATATCAGACCTGGGAAACTTGTTTTTCCAGTAAATCTGCTAAAAAAAATGCAGTCAGATCCCTGTCAGAAATGCGTTTGAATTATAACAGCCTCCTTGTTCCCTGTAAGGAGGAAAGCCTGAGATTTGGATCATATATGCTTGGCTGGAGCTGGTTCTGTGTTTTTAGTCCAGTTAGGGAAGGATTTTTGGTCCCTGGGTCTTTTGTGGTTGCTTCTCTCAGGCCGGAAGAATGGGTTAGGAAAAGACCAAAAAAAAAAAAAAAAGGAAAAAGCAAAGCTGCGGAGCCGGAGCCGTTCTCCCTCTGGCTCAGGAAATTCCAATGTTAATGAAGCCACCTGGGAAGGGGAGGGGAGGGTTCAGAAAAACAGCAGAGAGTAGCACCCCGGAATATAGCCAAAGTTGCTTATCTTGCTTGGGATGACTATTTTATCTGAGATTCCCGAGGGTTGTGTCGCCTATGTGTGCTGGCTGTGTGGAGATTGTCCCCGAGGGTCTGGCCAGCTGAAGCCGTGGTCAGATCCTCCGCTGCCAGTCCAAAGCCCAGCGTCAAGGTTCCCCTGCTGGGACGCTGCACTCCCGGCTCCAAAATCAGTCGCTGCCTCCGGGGACTTCTCATCCTGCCAGCTGCGTTGCCGCGCCACCCTCACGGACCGGCTGGGCCCCCTCCCGGGGTTAGTTCAGGGGAGTAGGGCTGCGCCCCGTGTTTGCACCGTGACCAGATGCCGCGTTCAGCTCCCCTGCGCCCAGTCCAAAGCCCGGCGCCAAGGTTACCTGACTGGGACACTGGCTCCAGGCTCCGAAAACAGTTGCTGCTTCCCCGTAGTTGTTCGTTCTCCGTCTCTGTCACTCAGGTCCACTCTTTAAATCTGTGTTTGTTGTTCAGGGTTCGTAGATTGTCATGTATGTGATCGATTCACTTGTTTTTCCGAGTCTTTGTTGCAAGAGGGATCCGAGGTAGCGTCTACCTAGTCAGCCATCTTGGCCCCCTCCCACTTATGTATATTTTACCTTGCCCGCCCACCCCCAAGCCGGCATCAGTGGCTGTTGATTGCCCTGGACCTGAAATAGGCCCATTTGAACACCCTGAACCATGCTCCCAGACTTGGAGAAGGAATAAATTCACAACAGAAGGAAAAGATTATTTGCCAGCTCCACTAACCTGGGGAGCTCAGGACAGAAGTGGCTCCTGTCCAGGCATAAGCGGTCCATGGACTTTGAATACCTTTCCCCCTGCCTGGGCCTGTGTGGGCCTATTTCAGGAGACTAGACCCTTGCTGGCAGACTGCAACTATTTAAGCGGTGCAATGGAGAGGTGGATGTTTGATATTTGACACCGCTTTGCCTATTTAACAGAGTCCTCACCTACCCACATCAGGGGCCTAAGGACTGGCAGCTCCACTCAGGCCACCCAGCCACCCATGACAGGGGTACAAGGAAAACTGGTACTTCCCGGTCCTCACAACCAAAAGCATTGGGTGCCCATGGTCCGTCTGCAGAAGCCACCCACCTGTATGCTCTAGGGATCAGGGATATGATTTCCTCAGAGACACTTGTGGGATGGTTCAGCCCCCTGCACTGTTCAGAGCATGACCCCCTGCCACAACCAGATACCGGTACCTACACCAAACACCCCTACCCCTCTAAGACTGTAGGGCAGAACCTGTACAACGCACTTGATGACCAGATACCTGGACACCTGAGCTGAATCCACACAAGAAAAGTGAATGGACTCGTAAGCTCATATACCTGATAACAGCTCTAGCCATCTGGTGACAGGACATCAGAGCTCCAAAGGTGAAAATAATCAAGCTAGCTCACTCAAGCAACCCATTTGGGCACATCAAAACAAAACAAAGCAAGAAACTAGGATCCAGTAAGCAAACATAAAATAAACTAATACAATAACTTGTAGATGGCTTGGAACAACAGTCAATACCAAACCACATAAAGAAACAGACCATGATCATTTCAACAAGTTCTCAAAACAGAGAATCCAGGGCTCTTCTGGATGAAGGTGCCTTCCTGACATAGAGATTTCAAAAGATTAAAATTACAGAATTAGACAACTCCATAGAAGGTCAGAGGAGCAGAATTGAGCAAGTGGAAGGCAGAATTGGTGACCTTAAAGATAGAGCACTTGGCACCAATATATTTGAAGAAAAATCAGATAAAAGAATTTTAAAACATGAAGAAACTTTAAGAATCACGTGGGACTCTATCAAGAGAAATAACCTACGAGTGATTGGAGTACCAGAACAGGGAGGGATAACAGAAAATACACAGAGAATTGTTGAAGATTTGTTGGCAGAAAACTTCCCTCATATCGTGAAACATGAGAAGATATTTATCCAAGATGCTCATCAAACTCCACATAAGGCAGAGTTTAAAAGAAAATCACCAAGATATATTATAATCAAACTTGCCAAAACCAAAGATAAAGAGAGAATTTTAAGAGCAGTTAGGGATAAATGAAAAGTCACGTACAAAGGAGAGTCAATAAGAATAAACTCAGATTACTTAGCAGAAACCATGTAGGCAAGAAGACAGTGGGATGACTTTGAAGGAAAAAAAATTCCAGCAAAGAACCATATATGCATCAAAACCATCTCTCAAGTATGAAGGTGAAATTAGGACATTTCCAGATAAACAGAAGTATAGGGAATTCTAAAAAAACAACCCGAAACTACAAGAAATACTAAAGGGAGTTCTTTGGTTAGAAAATCAATAATATCATGTATCAGCCCAAGACTAGAACACTGGACAGAGCAATCAAATGTTAACCCAGACAGGGAAATCACAAACATAAATCAAGATTAAAAAACAAACAAACAAAAAAACACTCAAAACAGGGAAACAGCGATGTCATTACGTCGAAGAAGACAACATTAAAATAATAAAGACGGACTAAGAAATGTAGTCATTAGTCTTTCCTATGGAGAGGAAGACAAAATGATACAAAAAATAAAAGTAAGATTTAAACTTAGAAAAATAAGGGTAAATATTAAGCTGACCACAAAGGAGACTGACTATCCTACTCATCAAAATAAACTACAAGAAAAAAATAGAGACTCAGCAGAAACAAAAGCAACAACAACGAAGAAGAAGAAAAGACAATATATAAAGATAAGCTACTCATCACAAATAACTAAGTGGGAAATAGAAACTGTTAACGACACAGAAAAAAAGACATCAAAATCACAGCACTAAACTCATACCATAATTATGCTGAATGTTAATGGAATAAATGCACCAATAAAGAGGAAAAGAGTGGCAGAATGGATTAAAAAAAACATGATCCACCTATATCCTGCCTACAAGAGACACACCTTAGACTCTGGGACACAAACACAATAAAACACAAAGGATGGAAAATATATATGAAGCAAAGAATAATCAAAAAAGAGCAATAGTGCCAATATTAATTTCTGTAAAAATAGACTGTAAAGTTAAATCCACCACAATGGATGAGGAAGAACACTAAATAATGATTAAAGGGACAATATACCAGGAGAATATAACCATATTAAATATTTATATATACAATGACAGGGCTATAAGATACATAAAACAAATGTTAACAGCATTGAAAAGTGAGATAGACAGCTCCACAATTATAGTAGGAGATTTCAACACACCACCTTCGGTGAAGGACTGGACATTCAGAAAGAAGCTCGATAAAGACACAGAAGATCTAAATGCTGCAATCAACCAACCTGACCTCATAGACATATACAGAACACTCCACCCAAGAGCAGCCAAGTATACTTTCTTTTCTAGTACATGTGGAACATTCTCTAGAATAGACCACATATTAGGTCATAAAGCAAGCTTTAGCAGAATCCAAAACATCGAAATATTACAAAGCATCTTGTATGTGTTTGTATGATTTCTGCTTTTATGGAAAAGTAGAAACCAATAACAGAAAAAGCAAGGAAAAGGAATCAAACACTTGGAAACTGAACAATACTCTGCTCAAAAACGACTGGGTTATAGAAGACATTAAGGATGGAATAAAGGAATTCATAAAATCCAATGAGAATGAAAACACTTCCTATCAGAACCTATAAAAAAAAACCCAGCGAAAGCAGAGCTCGTAGGTCAATTTATAGCAATAAATACACACATCCAAAAAGAAGAAAGGGCCAAAATCAAAGAATTATCCCTACAACTTGAACAAATAGAAAGAGAGCAAAAAAAGAAACCTTCAGGTGCTAGAAGAAAGGAAATAATAAAAATCAGAGCAGAACTAAATGAAATAGAAAACAGAAAAACAACTGTAAGAGTTAACAAGACCAAAAGCTGATTCTTTGAAAAAATTAACAAAATTGATAAGCCACTGGCCAAACTAACAAAAGAAAAACAGGAGAGGAAGCAAATAACCAGAATAAGAAATGAGACAGGTGATATTACAACAGACCCAAATAAAATTAAAAGAATGATATCAGATTGCTATGAAAAATTGTACTCTAACGAATTTAAAAACCTAGAAGAAATGGATGAATTCCTAGAAACACACTACCTACCTAAACTAACACAAACACACGTAGATCAACTAAATAGACTCATAACAAAAGAAGAGATTGAAAAGGTAATCAATAAACTGCCAACAACAACAAAAACCTCTAGCCCGGATGGCTTCAACGCAGAATTCTACCAAAATTTAAGAGAAGAATTAACACCACTACTACTAAAAGTATTTCAGAACACAGAAAAGGACAGAATACTCTCAAACTCATTCTATGAAGCCAGCACATCCCTGATACCAAAGCCAGGTAAAGACACCACAAAAAAAGAAAATTACATACCTCTCTCCCTCATGAACTTAGATGCAAAAACCCTCAATGAAATTTTAGCCGAGAGAATTCAACAACATATCAAAAACTAATTCACCATGAGTAAGTGGGATTCATACCAGGTATACAGGGACGGTTCAACATTAGAAAAACAATTAATGTAATCCATGATATAAATAAAACAAAAGACAAGAACCACACGATTTTATCAACGGATGCAGAAAAGGCATTTGACGAAGTTCAACACCCATTCATGATAAAAATTCTCAGAAAAATAAGAATAGAAGGAAAGTCCCTCAACATAATAAAGGGCATTTATACAAAGCCAACAGCCAACATCATCCTGAATGGAGAGAGTCTGAAAACATTCCCCTTGAGTTAGAGAACCAGGCAAGGATGCCCTTTATCACCACTCTTATTCAACATTGGGCTGGAGGTCCTAGTCAGAGCAATTAGGCTAGGTAAAGAAATAAAGGGCATCCAGACTGGTAAGGAAGAAGTAAAAGTATCTCTGTTTGCAGACAATAGGATCTTATACACAGAAAACCCTAAAGAATCCTCAAGAAAACTGCTAAAACTAATAGAAGAGTTCAGCAGAGAATCAGGATACAAGATAAACATACAAAAATCAGTTGGATTCACAACAAAAAGGACATCCAAGAGGAAATCACCAAATCAATACCATTTACAGTAGCCTCCAAGAAGATAAAATATTTAGGAATAAATCTTACCAGAGATATAAAAGACCTATACATAGAAAACTACAAGACACTACTGTAACAAACCAAAAGAGACCTACGTAGAAAAACATATCTTGCACATGGATAGGAAGACTTAACATTATAAAAATATCTATTCTACCAAAAGTGATCTATGGATGCAGTGTAATTCATATCGAAATTCCAAGGACAGTTTTTAATGAGGTGGAGAAACAGATCACCAACTTCATATGAAAGAGAAAGAGCCCCCAGATAATCAAAGCATTACTGAAAAAGAATTACAAAGCTGGAGGCCTCACTCTGCCTGATTTTAGAACCTATTATACCACCCATGGCATAGTGCTTAAGTGCTGCCTCTCTGAACCAAGGGACTGGCAGTTCGAATCCTCCAGGCACTCCTTGGAAACTACATGGGGCAGTTCTACTCTGTCCTAAATGGTTGCTATGAGTCAGAATCTACTCGGTGGCATTGGTTTGGATTTCTTTTTTTTTAATACTGCCACATTAATCAAAACAGCCTGGTACTGGTGCAACAACAGATACATAGACCAATGGAACAGAATTGAGAATCCAGACATAAATCCATCCACATATGAGCAGATGATATTTGACAAATGCGCAAAGTCAGTTAAATAGGGAAAAGACAGTCTTTTTAACAAATGGTGCTGGCATAACTGGATATCCAGCTGCAAAAAAATGAAACAAGGCCTATACCTCACACCATATGCAAAAACGAACTCCAAGTAGATCAAAGGCCCAAATATAAAATCTAAAACCATAAAGATCATGGAAGAAAAAATAGGAACAATGCTAGCAGTCCCAATATATGGCATCAACAGTGTAGAAAATATTACTAACAATGCAGAAGAGAAAACAGGTAACTGGGAGCTCCTAAAAACAAGCACCTATGCTCATCCAAACACTTCACCAAAAGGGTAAAAAGATTACCTACAGACTGGGAAAAAGTTTTTAGCTATGACATTTCCTATCAGCATCTGATCTCAAAAATCTATGTGATTCTGTTAAAACTCAACCACAAAAAGACAAACAACCCTTTCAAAAAGTGGGCAAAGGATATGAACACGCACTTTACTAAAGAAGATATTCAGGCAGCTAACAGATACATGAGAAAATGCCCTCGGTCATTAGCTGTTGGAGAAATGCAAATTAAAACTACAATGAGATTCCATCTCACTCCAACAAGGTTGGCATTAATCCAAAAAACACAAAATAATGAATGTTGGAGAGGCTGCAGAGAGATTGGAACTCTTATACACTGCTGGTGGGAATGTAAAATGGTACAACCACTTTGGAAATCTATCTGGCGTTTTCTTAAAAAGTCAGAAATAGAACTACCGTACAACCCAGAAACCCCACTCCTCGGAATATATCGTAGAGAAATAAGAGCCTTTACATGAACAGATACATGCACACCCATGTTTATTGCAGCACTGTTTACAATAGCAAAAAGCTGGAAGCAACCAAGGTGTCCATCAATGGATGAATGGATAAATAAATTATGGTATATTCACACAATGGAATACTATGCATGGATAAAGAACAGTGACGAATCTGTGAAACATTTCATAAAATGGAGGAACCTGGAAGGCATTCTTCTGAGTGAAATTAGTCAGATGTAAAAGGACAAATATTGTATAAGACCACTATTATAAGATCTTGAGAAATAGTTTAAACTGAGAAGAACATATTCTTTTGTGGTTATGAGACAGGGGAGGGAGGGAGGGTGGGAGAGGGTTACTTACTGATTAGATAGTAGATAAGAACTACTTTAGGTGAAGAGAAGGACAATACTCAATACAGGGAAGTTCAGCTCAACTGGACTGTACCAAAAGCAAGGAAATTTCCTGGATAAACTGAATGCTTCGAAAGTCAGCGGAGCAAGGGCAGGGGTTTGGGGACTATGGCTTAAGGGGACATCTAAGTCAATTGGCAAGATAAAGTCTATTAAGAAAATATTCTGCATCCCACTTTGAAGTGTGGTGTCTGGGGTCTTAAATGCAAACAAGCGGCCATCTAAGATGCATCACTTGGTCTCAACACACCTGGATCAAAGGAGAATGAAGAACACCAAGGTCACAAGATAATTATGAGCCCAAGAGACAGAGAGGGCCACATGAACTAGAGACTTACATCATCCTGAGACCAGAAGAAGTAGATGGTGCCTGGCCACAACCGATGACTGTCCTGACAGGGAGCACAACAGAGAACCCCTGAGGGAGCAGGAGAACAGTGGGATGCAGACCCCAAATTCTCATGAAAAGACCAGACTTAATGCTCTGACTGAGACCAGAAGAATCCCGGTGGTCATGGTTCCCAAACCTTCTGTTGGCCCAGGATAGGAACCATTCCTGAAGACAACTCATCAGACGTGGAATGGACTGGACAATGGGTTGGAGAGAGATGCTGGTAAAGACTGAGCTACTTGTATCAGGTGGATGCTTGCGATTGTGTTGGCAACTCCTGTCTGGAGGAGATGGGACGGTAGAGAGGGTTAGAAACAGGCAAAACGGTCACGAAAGGAGAGACTGGAAGGAGGGAGCAGGCTGACTCATTAGGGGGAGAGTAAATGGGAGTATGTAGTAAGGTTTATATAAGTTTATATGTGAGAGACTGACTTGATTTGTAAACTTTCACTTAAAACACAATAAAAATTATTTTTAAAAAAAATGGGCAAAGGGTATGAACAGACACTTCACTAAAGAAGACTTTCAGGGAGTTAACAGATACGTGAGGAAATGCTCACAATCATTAGCCATCAGAGAAATGCAAAGCAAAACTACAATGAGATTCCATCTCACTTCAACAAGGCTGGCATTAATCCAAAAACACAAAATTATCAATGTTGGAGAGGTTGTGGAGAGACTGGAACACTTATAAACTGCTGATGGGAATGTAAAGTGGTACAACCACTTTGGAAATCGATTTGGCGCTTCCTTAAAAAACTAGATATACAACTAGCATACGATCCTGCAATCTCACTCCTTGGAATATATCCTAGAGAAATAAGAGCCTTTACACGAACAGATATATGCACACCCATGTTCATTGCAGCATTGTTTACAATAGTAAAAAGATAGAAGCAACCAAGGTGCCCATCAAAAGAGGAATGGATAAATAAATTACAGTATATTCACACAATGGAATATTACACATCGATAAAGAACAATGATGAATCCATGAAACATTTCATAACATGGAGGAATCTGAAAGATATTATGCTGAGTGAAATTAGTCAGTTGCAAAAGGACAAATATTGTATTGGGACCATTATTATAAGAACTGGAGAAATAGTTTAAACAGAGAAGAGAATATTCTTTGATGGTTATGAGAGTGGGGAGGGAGGTAAGGAGGGAGAGGGGGTTCCATTAATTAGATAGTAGGCAAGAACTATTTTAGGTGAAGGGAAAGACAACACACAATACAAGAGAGGTCAGCACAAGTGGACTAAACCAAAAGCAAAGAAGTTTCCTGAATAAACTGAATGCTTCAAAGGCCAGGGTAGCAGGGAGCGGTGGTATGGGAACCATGGTTTCAGGGGACATCTAAGTCAATTGGCATAATAAAATCTATTAGGAAAACATTCTGCATCCCACTTTGGAGAGTGGCATCTGTGGTCTTAAATGCTAGCAAGTGACCATCTAATATGTATCAATGTCTGTCAAGCCACCTGGAGCAAAGGAGAATGGAAAACACCAAAGATACAAGGTAATTATGACCCCAAGAGGCAGAAAGGGCCACATAAAGCAGAAACTACATTAGCCTGAGAACAGAAAAACTAGATGGTGCCTGGCTACAACTGATGAGTATCCTGACAGGGAACACAACAAAGAAGCCCTGAGGGAGCAGGAGAGCAGTGGGATGCAGACCCCACATTCTCTTAAAAAGACCAGATTTAATGGTCTGGCTGAGACTAGAATGACCCCAGAGGTTATGGTTCCCACACCTTCTGTTAGCCCAAGACAGGAACCATACCCAGAGCCATCTCTTCAGACAGGGGTTGGGCTACACTACAGGATAGGCAATGATACTGGTGAAGAATGAGCTTCTTGGATCAGGTAGACACATGAGACTATGTTCGCATCTCCTCTCTGTCTGAAGGGGAGATGAGCGGGTAGAGAGAATGGAGGGAAGGAGTGTGCTGTCTCATTAGGGGGACACCATTAGGAGTATATAGCTAGGCGTTCTAAATTTTTGTATGAGAGTCTCACTTCATTTGTAAACTTTCGCTTAAAGCCCATTAAAGATTTAAAGAAAAGAAGAATGGTACCTCTGTTAGTACTCAACATGTCAGTTTTGTTCATCTTCACTCTTCAATTCTCCCTATTGACTGTTGAATGGATCTGATAGTGTCCTCCAAAAGAAATATGCAAGTTCTAACCCCTGTACTTATAGTTATGGCACTGTTTGTAAAGAAGCATTTTCTTTGATTATGTTAATGAGGTTATACTACAGTTCGGTGGGTCCTAAATCTGATCACTCCTCACTAGTGTCTTACCAAAAGGGCAGAATAGACTCAGAGGCACACACTGGAGGCAGAGACCATGTGAAGATTTGTCTACACACTAAGAAACAACAAGGGGTGCCAAGGAAGCCAAGCAAGGCCCAGGGCTTTCAACAGGAAAGGACCCTCCCCTAGAGCCAATACCCTGATTTGGACTTCTAGCCTCCAAAACTGTGAGATAATCAATTCCTCTCCTTTAAAGCCACTGATCTGTGGTATCTTTTGTTATGGCAGCACTAGGTTAGTAAGACAACTATTTGGAGGGCAACTCAATTTCCCTCCAATAACTGGCTTTCAGAACCAGAGAACAATGTTGTGTGGGTTTGAGATTCAGTGTTTGAACCAAAATATTTATTCCTAAATGACACACTTGTACATGGAAATACACACTTGTCTCAATGGCAGCAGTTTGAGGTCATAGTGTGGCCATGCATTCACTTTGAACTCTCTATGATGAAACATCGCCATGGTTACGTGGGTGGTTACTTCTTGCCCTCATTTCTAAGAGGCACTCTCAGCACTGATAGTGTCAGAGTTTGAAGGAGGTAGAGAATTTCTGAGATTCATACCTACAATCTCCCCAAATGGGAAACCTTAACTGCTGTTCTGGAGGTATGTTCATCTTGAACTTCTGAATGTCGTCCCTTCAAATGCTAGCCAAATTTTCTCAAAATATTTTCTCATCTTCTTTTACTTCCTGCTTTCCAATTTGCCATGCAGACTTAGAAAAGTGTTTCCTAGTTTTGTCTGATTCCTCAGTTGATACTTTTGATGCTCCTGTCAAGCTGGCTGCCTTTAAAATTTTGTCACCATTTCAAAAATCAATTATTTCCTATTACACCCAGTACCCCTCAGACCCCTCTACCCCTTTAAGTCTTCTCTGGGGAAAACATGGTGATGTCTCCTTTAATGTAGTTTTTACCTCATCATAAACCTTTTAAAATGATTCATTTCAAAAGTAGAGTGAACCTGGATGATAGATATGGCTAGGGGGCGTTTCACACAACGCGGGGTACATGCCTCTGTTTTTAATATGTTTTCCTCTAAGTCCTGAGATGTGTATTTTTTTTAGTATATCTGAGGCATGTTGCTTTAATTCATGTAAGTAGTTTTCCAAAACAGATCATAAGAATGTATGTGTCTAGATGTCAGTTTGTGAACTGAAAAACACATTTACTTTTATTTGGGTGTTACCCCAACCAAATTCTCTTTTGCGAAGATATCAATTATATACTACTCCTCAAACCGTTCACCTCCCTAAAGGTGAGTACGGTGAAGATACAGTGATTTTATAACTCATTTACCCAATGAGTAACCAGCCTCACAACACACATTGATAGACACAGGAATAGGCTAATAAATGGATGAAAACCGATAGATAACCAAGTACAAGAGAGTTAGTTACATACACAGAAAAACAGGAAATGCACATAGACGAGGAGAGAAATAAAACTTACATAAGTTGATAATCGCATGTGTTTGCTAGAGAATTGTAACTTTAAAAAGAATGAGTCTCTAAAATGCTGCTTTGATGTAAGGCACCAGTTAGGTCTCCTGATTCTTTCCCAAAGGCTATGCTACAGTCATCACCATGAGTTGGCAACTCTCTCAGTTCTGAGGCACTTAAATAGATAAGGAACAAATAATGCAAAGTGAGGTTGTTTCACTGGATTTAGAAATCACAGCATTTTACAATAGATCATATCGCTCCCTATGTAAACTCGTGTTTATCTAATTTAACCAAGGCCCAGGCAACCCATTTATTCTGGAGAACAATCCTGCATACTTTCAGAGTGGCCCAAATGAGTGTGGGCTCACACAGTCACCGACAGCTTTCTTTGACCTTTTTGACTAATTCAGTAGTAGTTTTGATTAAGAGACACCGGCTGTTTTAGGCAAAGCAGCTCTGTGTCTTAAAAAAAAGAGGAATGGCCTGGGTTCTCAGATACTGGCTTTGAATGCAGCTCTGAGCCTTAAACTGTGAGATCTCGGGCATGATATTTCAACTCTCCTTAGCCATCCTGAGCATTTACGCTGCACACATTATATACTGTATCTCATTCAGCCCTTACCACAGACTTAAGTCATTGCTTACTCACTATCTGCACTCGTCAGGTGGAGAAACTGAGCTGCAGAGATGAATATGTCCAAGCTCATGAACTCCTAAGTGGAAGAGCCAAAATGTGCACCCAGCCATGGGGTCCAATGCTGATGCTGAGAATTATTGGTCTTCACTTATCACTCAGCCATGGAATCATTAGTCACTGTGCAAGAGTCTTCCAGCTTCTGCATAAGCCTGGAAGTACCCGAGCCTATAGAAATCCCAAACACTGAACATCATTAAACAGTAAGCTCAGTAGTCACATAGCCCAGGGTTTTTGTGTGTGTGTGTGTGAATATTACCACAGCCTAGGCATCATTAGTGTGAAAAGCACATAGGAGGCCCAGAGGCTTTTTGTCAGCTCACTGATTCTGAAGGTTGGGAGGCACGTGGTCAAACTGTGTGAGAATTGGGGGAAACCTCTCAACACCTGGTCCAAACAGGTAAGTGGTATTGGATAGCATTATCACCATGAGCCGTAGAAATGCTCCAATCCTGCCAGCTACCGCATAGAATGGAAATCTCAGAATCTTACCCTTTGGTCCTCAAAGACGAGGATATGACAAATCCCATTTTCAGCTCTGCATTCACTTCTGACACCAGCTGACCCTGTAGCACGTCTTTCTCTGAGCCTACTCATTCTGAGTTAGGTCAAATCTCACATTAAACCGACACTGTCCTTCAGACTATCTAATAGGCAGGTGACAGCTACAACTTGGGAGTCGACGCGGCACCCTCACTTCTGATCTGCTGCCTACATATATGAGGTATCCTTCTGCCCCTCTGCCAGCTGCAGGCTCAGGATTCCCCCCCCCCCCCCGGGGTTTTTGACTTCAGAACTGCTGGCTCCCACTACTCAGTAATTCTCTAGAATGATTCACAGAACTCCTGGAACGTGCTGTACTTACAATGACAGCTTTTAAAGTAAAAATGATACGAACAAAGAGATGGATAGAATGAGGTCTAGAAGGGTCCCAGTGCAGAGCTTCCATGTCTCAAAGATCATGCCGCCCTCCCAGGTGCATGGGTGTCTTTCACCAACCAGGAGTTTCCATGCCCAGAGCTTTTACTGGCTTCGTTACAGAAGCATGATGGGGACTCATTGCACAGGCATCACTGGAGCCTCATTGCATAGGCATGATTGGTTGAATCGTGCTCCCTTCTCACTCTCCCTGAGGTCAGCTGACATCAGCCTACCAAGTGGTCTTTGAGATCTGGTCAGCGCCCACTTAAATCCTAGGGTGTTGTTTAGATAAGAAAAGTGCCTCATTTACTCATGAAATTTCAGGTGTTTAGAGTTACCTGTCAGGAAACAATGGAGATGATAATAGATACTCTCCATGACCTGTGAAGTATCACACCAGTGTAAAGGCTGAAAAAGAACACTCCATCCTCCCTTTCCCCGTAGCAGTCCAGGTAGTACACTCCCTGAAGCAATTACTGCCATGCTTTCAGCTAATTTTTCCAGAGATTTACAAACTGAACACTTACGTAGCACTGATGAGCAGCCAGTCATTTTTCTCAAGGCTTTACTCTATTTATTGATGTTTAGCCTCATAATGTAATCACAGCAAGTAGGCCCTGTTAACATTTCAACATCACTGAACAGGAAACTGAGATACAGAGAAATTAAGGAACTTTCCCAGGAACTCGTGACTTTTAAGTGACATTCGAACCCAGGCCGCCAGGCACCAGCACCCATGTGCTTGGTCACTGTGCTGCACTGCCATTCCACACTCTCTCATGCAAATAAAGGCATTTGCCCATGCAATCTGTCTGTCGAAGGTTTTAAGTGCACACCAAAGGCAAAACCTTAATAAAGCCCAACTTTTGATTCTGGTGGCTCTGCTATGCAGCTGGTCAATAAGGAGAAGAAAGTTTGAACTGTGAATCAATTATTCCTAATTTCCTTATGGTCTTCTGCAATCTGTTGAGAGCTCTATCTGTTTGATTTCCCAGGATCATGCCTTGGGGCCGCAAAAGAAAGATTCCACTGGGTGAGCATTGGCAAGAGGGGATTCTGGAGGAAAAATAAAATTCATACTGTTGTAATGCCAGGCACTGTACAAATGCAATCTGTAATTTGATTCAAAAGTAACAATTACAGTCTATTTACTATCTAATATTTAAAAGAAACCACCAGTTGCTGCCTAGTCAACTTAAATCATGGTGACCCCATGTGTTTCAGAGGAGAACTGCACTCTTCAGGGCTTTCAATGCCTGTGATCCTTTGGAGGTAGATGGCCAGACATCATTTTCTGAGGAGCCTCAGGGTGGAATCCAACTGCTGATATTTCTGTTAGTAGCCATCAGCTGAACCATTCGCACCACCCGGGGACTCCCGGATGTTGTTTCGGAGGAAACTATACAAATTCTAAGCCATATTTTTCTTTCCATGTGTGAAAAGTTTTATCTATGAAGTCAATCAGTAGTGCTGGAACCACTGAGCTAAAGATACATTTACCACCCATATTTCGTTCACATCCATTAGTAGACTATGTATCAAGCTAATGATTGCACATTAGACAATTTTTGAACATTTGCTGAAAGAGATCTCTCCCCAAAATGGTTTTGACAGATTATTTGTATAAATGATCAGGCTTTATTTTTTAGAACAATGTAATTAATTTTAGATATTCCTATAAATTTAGCAGACAGTACCAAAATTTTTCATACCCCATGACCCCAGCCCTCAGCCTAGTATCCCATATTACTAACATCTTTGATTGCTATGGGACATTATTACAATTAATGCACCAATATTGACACATTTTGTATTAACTAAAATCCACAGTTTACATTAAGATATATTGTGTTGTACAAGTCTATGACTTATTCCTTTCCTAGGACTGCTGTAACACAGTACCACAAAATGGATGGCTTAGAAGATCAGAAATGTATTCTCTCATAGTTCTGGAGGTTAGAAATCTGAAATCAGGGTGTTGGCCACACTGATTGATTCTGAGGGCTCTGAGGGGCATCTGTTCCATGCCTCTCTCCTAGACTCGGGTGGAGGATGCTGATCCTTGGCATCCCTTGGCTTACGGATGCATCACTCCACTCTCTGCCTTTGTCATCACGTGGCAGTCTTCCCTCTGTCTCTGTGTCTCTTCTTTTCACAGTGACACTGCTCATAATTGTTTACTACCCACTCTGCTCCAATATGACCTCACGTTACCTTAACTGATAACATCAAGAATCTGTTTCTGTTTCCAAACAAAACGACATTCACAAGTACCAGATGGCTAGAACTTCAATATGTGTTTTTGGAAGATGCAATTGAATCGATAAGGCATGGGTTTTGACAAATGCATAATATCACATATCTACCATTAATATGTCATACAGAAGAGTTTCACTGCCCAGAAAATCCTCTGTGCTTCAGCTGTTAATCCCTCCTCTCCTTCCTGGGACCTCTGGCAACCACCAGTCTTTGCATTTTCTTTGTAGTATTGCCTTTTCCAGGACATCATATCATTGGAATCACAGAGTATTTAGTTTTTTCAGACTGACTTGTTTCAGTTAGCAATATACATTTACATTTCTTCCATGTCTTTTTCTGGCTTGAAAGCTCAATTCTTTTCATCACTGAATAAGACTCCATTGTTTATCCACTCTTCAGCCTATTGAAGAACATCTTAGTTACTTTCCACTTTGGGTGATTATGAATAAAGCTGTTATAAACACACTTGTACAGGTTTTTGTGTAGACATAATTTTTCAAACCAACTAGATAAGTATCCAGACACACAATTGTTGGATTGTAAGTTAAAAGTATGTTTTGCTTTCTGAATATTTCACAGAATACCCCAGTGAAATCTTCTGGGCTTAGTGCTTTCTTTTTTGGAAGATTATTAATGGATTCAATTTCTTTAATAGATATATGCCAATTCAGGTTAGCTGCTTCTTATATGAGGTTTGGTAGTTGTATCTTTCAAGAAATTGGTCCATATCATCTAAACTATCAGGTTTCTAAGGAGCACTGTGACTCAGTGTGTAAAGCAATTGACTGCTAACCTAAAGGTCTGTGGTTTGAAATCACCAGTGACTCCATGGGAGAAAGATGTGGCAGGTTGCTTCTCTAGAGATTTACATCCTTGGAAACCCTATGCAGTCACATTGAGTTGGAAATGATTTGAAGGCAGTGGGTTCAGGTGTTTCTTTTTTTTGAGGGGGGAGGTTATTAAATTTCTAGGCATAGACTTGTTTATAATATCCCTTCATTATCTTTTTAATGGCAGTGGGGTCATTAGTGATAACTCAGTTTTCATTTCTGATGTTAATAATTTCTGTCTTCTTTTTTTTCTTGTATAGACTAGTTAGAGATTTATCTATCCTATTGATCTTTTCAAAGAACTGCCTTTCCTTACATTGATTTTCTCTACTGACTTCCTGTTTTTAATTTGGAGTTTATCTAAAATTCTAACTCTACAGAGACATCAATCATATGCTTTCATTCAATCCATTCACCTCCTCAGAGGGGAGCCCTGGGGGAAAAGCAATGAATTTTTTTTTTATCTCAATTTCCCAATGAGTAGCCAGTCTTCAACACACAAGAGTTAGGATAATGAATTGATAGAGACTAGTAGATAACCAAGGAGCCCTGGTAGCATAGTGCTTAAGAGCTCGGCTACTAAACAAAGGTTCTGAGTTCAAATCCACCAGCAGCTCCTTGGAAACATATCGGGGCAGTTCTGCTCTGTCCTAGAGAGTTGCTATGAGTTGGAGCCGACCTGATGGCACCGAAGAACAACAGTAGATAACCAGGTACAAAATGAGCTATTTACCTACAGAGAAAAAAAGGTAATGTACAAAGATAAGGAGGAAATATATGTGTGTGTGCGTGTATATATATGTGAATCGATATACGTATGAATTGATATATATATATGAATCGATATATATCTCCATAGTGGTGTGTGCTTTCATATAGAATTATACCTTTCAAAAGAACAAGTTTCTATGAATGCTCTTTTGACAGAATACACAAGTCAGTTCTGTGATCCTTTCTACAGAGCACTTTCCAAAATCTAAGCTATGGTTCTTTCTATGACTTGGCAACTGTCTCAGTTTTGAGGCACTTTTATTTATGAGGAGTAAATAATACAAGATGATGTTGTTTCACAAGTTTTAGAACACAGGATTTTGTAACAGATTATGATCTTCCACCCAGAAAAAGGTGTCCATCTCATCTAATCAGGTACCTGTTGACCATGGGTCAGACAACTGGCTCACTCTAGAGAAGAATCCTATAATTTGGGGAGGGGAGAAGTGGCCACTGGGTATGGACTCAGGTTGTGATCAACAGTCTTTTTGGACACATTTGATTCATTCAAATTAAAGAGGTAGTTTTTTAGTTGGTGCAGATGTCTTTCTTGGAAAGAGCACTGACCTAGAAGCTCAGACTCCTGAATTTGAATGCAGCTCTGGGACTTATTAAATAGTGAGATCAGGTAAGGCATTAAAGTCCAGAAACTTTCTGAGCATTTACACTGTATGCTTTACATGCATCAGCTCAATGAACCCTTGCCACAGCCATAGCTGCTAGACTGGTTACTGTTGGAGCTCCTCGGATTGAGAAACTGAGATTCTGAGATGAATGTGCCCAAGTCACAAGTTCCAAATGAAAAACACAAGAGGTAAAGTGAGGTGTGTGGCCCCAGTGCTGATGCTATGATATACTGAGCTGCATTCATCATTGAGAGGGGTAGTTCTCAGCCCAGCGATTTTTACTAACCATGAGGAAGTTCCAGCCCTTGTGTGTATGCCTGGGATTACATGATCCTATAGAGAACCGAAACACTGTCCATCACTGTAACATGACCTGAGTTGTCACAGAGCAAGGGGCAGGTTTAGGTGAATCTCATGAGGATTTTGGAGGAGTCATCAGTATGAAAACGCACAGAAAGCCCACATACTTCTGATCAGCTCACAGATTCTGAGAGTGTGGGGAGGCCACTACGTAGAACATTTTGTCATTCTCTGTCAGTTTTGGGATCACTCCTCAGCAACTGGCCCCAAAGCAAGAAGACTCGCAGGCCTATTTTGGTGGTATTTGATAGCCTTATCACAACAAAGCCTTTAATACTCAAATTCTCCAAGCTACATGTCACATCCAAGGGTAGTGACAAATAAGAAGCAAAAGTACCACTTGTTACTAACCTGGTGCCTATCACCCTTGTTTCAGCTCTTTTGTGGATTGGGTTAGAGAGTATCACACTCAAACCCTGCCTTACATGCATGACGAACTCCCCCCACATGGGATGGCTAGCGTGCACGGATGTTCACCTCACTAAATGAGCATGGCATAGAAAGAAAGACTGGAACAGCACATGTAACATGAATAATCACGGTATTTTAAAGTGGTAATATTTCATTCTTTTCAAAGCTTCCATAATTGACTATCTGTATAACAAAGAATTGTTGTTCTTGTTAGGTGCCATCGAATCAGCTCCAAATCATAGCGACCCTAGGTACAACAGAACAAAGCAGTGTCCAGTCCTGTGCCTTCCTCAAAACCATTTCTATGTTTGAACCTATTGTTGCAGTCCCTGTGTCACTCCATCTCATTGACAGCCTTCCTCTTTTTGCTTTCCCTCTAATTTACCAAGCATCCTGTCCTTCTCCAGGAAGTGGTCCTTCCTGATAACATGTCCAGGGTATGTGAGACAAAACATCCTCATTTTTAAGAAGCATTTTGGCTGTACTTCTTTCAAGATGGATTTGTTTATTCCTCTGGGAATCCATGGTATAGTCAATAGTCTTCGATAATGCTGTAATTCAAATGCATCTATTCTTCTTCGATCTCCCTTATTCATTGTCCATCTTTCGCATGCACATGAGACGATCGAAAATACCATGACCAAGGGCAGGTGCACCTTAGTCCTCAGAGGATTAAGTGAGTAAAGGATTAGTGAATAAAGAAATAGTAAGTGTGGCCTAAAATTGAATGCAGTCTCAAATGCAAGAATGCCTTTAATCAACTGCAAAATCTAATTCAACTGATGAAAAAAGCAGTAGCAGCATATGTGGGCCTGTGGAGGCTGAAATGGTCTTGGAAGATGGCAAAAGATACTGGCAATTTAGCTGGACTTCAAACAGGTAGAAGGAGTAATAGAACTGTCATATAAATAAAAGCGTGCACTTTAGTACCATTTATAGACAGACAATTTAGCATTGCTTTAGGATAATTTTAGCTCCAAAGCCAAAGACAGTGCTGATCATTTCATTTGTGCTCCTGTTTCTGCCATCTTTCTTCCAACAAGAAGGATGGCCCAACATCTGCTCGATCCATGTTTTGTTTCTTAAAAGTACATCCATACCCTTGTGTGTCTTTTCCAAAACAAGCTCAGCTGCCTGAGACATGCATGACCAACCAGTGTACTAACAGCCACTCTTTGTCCTTCTAGATTCTCCGAGAGCAATTACTGATTCTGAGGAAGCCTCCTCTTCTCACCCGGTGAGTTGTCAAACTTTGTCTGAGTTAGAAATTTTGCTTTCTTGGTTTATGCATTTTTTTTTTTCAGATTTGAAAACGTGATGTAATTCATTATAGATGATAGACTATTTTATTCTTTGGTGGTGCAAAGGGACGCTCCTATTACCTGATACAGGGTTCAAGAAGGTATTCAAAACTGATAGCACCAAGTCATAATGTATGGCATGGAGTATTTTCTTATTAGAACTTTACTCTTGGATTAAGAATTTTGTAACCGCTAACCCAAATGGGTAGAAGAGAGACACATCAACAAGGAAAAGCTGGTGACTTTTCCTCAGGTGTCCTCTGTGCTCGCATTGGGGTCCTTGAGTTCCCCACTGTATTCTATCTGATTTTCTAAAGTCGAAAGTAGAAAAAAACTGTACAAACACTACCCAGCATGATCTGGTCCTTATAATGTTTTTGTTTTTGTAATTGCAGGCCACTTCAAGTGACAAAGGTACGTAATCTGGAATTAGTCAACTGCTACGGGAAAAAATTTAGATAGGAAGAGTACAGCTGTGTTGCTGAGTTCAGTTGAGAGAGGAACTTCTATTCCAGTTTCTGGTGGGAATGAGGGCTGGAAGTGTGGTGAAAGAAACTGATTTTCCAGGTGAAGAAATATTGCTATGTTTCCAGAGCCCCTACCCACCCCGGGTTTTTTTGATGGTGTGGAATTGTGTTCATGGGGTTGGTGGGTATCTGTGTGTGTCTCTGTAGTGTGACTGTGAGTATGTGTGGGAGTATGTGTGAGTGTGTCTTTCCTCAGGAGTTATGTCCTACTTACATGGCACAATAGGCAGTTTTAAATTTCTCCAAAAAATCTCCTACAATAAGTCGTTCAACTTTCATCACAGCTGTACCTTGACATTATTAGTTCATTGTCTCCACCTCTCTGATTGAAAAACTGAGGTACAGAGATGAATGGCCCCAATACTTGAGTTCCTAGGTGGAAGGGCCAAAATGTGTACCCAAGTGTTACCCCGAGTAATGATGCTCTGAACTTCTGAACTGCACTTCTTTCTCAGCCATGGCCTTATTAGTCACTGTGCAAGGAAGTTCCAGTCTCCATGTATATGCCTGGAAGTACTCAAGCCTACAGAGATCCCAAATCCTGCCCATTATTGTACACTGTCCCCTTCGTAACATAACCAGGGAAGCTACAGGTACATTTTAAAATAGACAGTGCCATAGTCATTACCATGAAAAATTATAAAAAGCCCACATGCTTTTCTGATCAGCCATAGATCCTGTGTGGCACCACACAGGATAACTGGTTAACACCTATCAATGCTGTGGTCACTACTGACTACCTGGCCAAAGCAGATAAGAATCAAGGAGATATTTTAGTGTATTTGATGATGTTATAACCACAGCCCTAGAAATGCACACACCGTGTGAGCTTCACACCCCAGGGACAGTGACAGATAAGAACTCACAGTCGTTGTTGTTGTTAGGTGCCCTCAAGTTGATTCCTACTCATATCGACCCTATGGGACAGAGTAGAACTGTCCCATAGGGTTTCCAAAGATCGGCTGGTGGATTTGAACTGCTAACATTTTGGTTCTCAGCCAAGTCTTAACCACTAGGCCACCAAGGCCCCACAACTCACAGTACCACCTGAGTATTAACCTGTTGTCAAATGCTCTTGCTGTAACTCTCTTGGCACTGGGTTTTATACTCTCAGTGTGCAAACCCTGCATCGACCCGATAATGAACTTTCTCACTGTTGGCTAGTACGATCATGGATAGCCACTTCTCCCAAGGAATACACATACAATGAACAGGGAAAAAAAGAAAAATAAATAAAAGCCAGGAGCTACAAGTCATATGCTTAATGATGGTTATCTTTAAATGGTACAATATCAGTTTTTTCCAACCTCTATACTTGATGATCTTTCTGACAAAGAAATAATAAATGAACACAATAGAATGTTATGCTTAGAATTTAATCCAGTCCCACAATAAAAGATTGCTTTTATTTAAGTCCACATGCCATACAACCAATGACAAATTCAGTTGCAGTACATGTGATGCCATGAAGGCAGGCATGGTCTGGAAGATGCCAGAGGATACTGGCAATTTAGCTGAGTTTCAAAACAGAGGGGACGAGTAATGGGACTGTGTCATTGAATCACAGAGTGCTTTCAGCAGTGGTTCTAGATTGAGTCATGCTGCTTTAGATTGCTACAAACATAGCTACAATGCTAAGGACTCTGGTTTTTTTTTATTTCTTTCTTCCTAATCTCCTCTGCCATCCCTCTTCCAACAAACAGGATGACCCAAGAGGAGCTCCTACTTTTTAACCAAACACACACATAAACTCTTGCCTGTTTTCCAAGTCAAGCAAATAAATTTCCCTGTAAAATTCATAAGTAACACCATGAATATACTGACAGTGACTCTGTGTCCTCCCAAATTCCCTGGATGACTCATTCACGAAGGTACCCACCGAGAGTGAGGACAAAGAGGTCCCATCCAGTGCCAAGGTGAGGTTGTCAACCTTTGTCTGAGATAGAAATGTAGCTTTCTTGGTTTGTTTCTTTTTCACTTGATTTCAGATATACAAGCATGCTGAAGTACACTGTAGATGATAGATTTTTGGGAAGGGCTGGAGAGGGGCATCAAGGGGACACTCTTACCAACTCGTACCTGATTCATGACGGAATTCAAAAATACCAGGTCATAAACTATGGCAGGGAGTATTTTCTTCATCAGAACATTTGCCCTAGATTAAGAATTTTGTAATTACCATGAGAAATGGACTTGAAATATACATCCTCCAGGAGTAGCTCATGCCTTTTCCACGGATGTCCTTTATCATTTCTCTTGGGGCTTTGATTCAATCAGAGTTTCACATGTGATTTTCAAAAACTTTCAAGAGAACGAAAGACCTCTGCAAACAGTATGAGTCGTGCTGGGATCCTCATAGTGTTTTCTTTTCTGTAATTGCAGGTCATCTCGAGAGTCATCCTCGTTGGTACGTATTCTGCACTCACTACTTGCTGAGGAAAATCTCGATGACAGGAAAGGCAGGGGTTCCTTGCTGGCTTCATTCTGTAGAGCCACTCTGATTTGAGACTCCTAGTGGGAATGAGGTTTGGGTTGCGGGGTAACGAATTGCCTCCTGAGTCAAGATCTCCACAAGCAGTTGTGTTCTCTTTAGGTGGTGAAAGTTTATGTGCATGAGGGTGAGGTGTGTCTACGTGAGAGTCTGTGTGCATTGCTTCTGCATGCGCATGTGTCTGTGTGTTTCCCTAGATTTATATCCCCTCAAACCGCCTGAATGCCAGAGTTCACTTTCTTTATAGGAAACATCCAATCTCCATGGCTGCTCAGGTCAGCAGAGGGATGTGGGCTCATCCCAGTCTAGGTTTCCTTGCAGCTCTCCTTTATGGCTTGAAGGATATAAGGTTCAGAGATTCCCTGAAAAGGTTTGGGACTTCTCAGGCTCAAACTCTCTCTGTATCCTCCCTGTCATGAGGACAGGACTCCTGGCTGTGAGTATTCACAAGGGCAGTGACTATGTCTGCCTCGTGCCTTCCTCTATCCCAGTGCTCAGCCCTGTGCAACCCCATTTGGACCTCAATAAATGTCTGAGGAACACACCCGTGGACTGTGAGCTATAATCTAGTTGAGGTGAGGAAACATTCCCTCCTCAGGTTTTCCAGTCTTTTTGGGCCCCAAACTAAGCCAAGGTGTCTGCCCAAACTCAAATTCAGTGTCAAAGGTGTCAAGCGTGGGCTCTTGAAGATAGTGAAGTGGCCCTGACCCCTCTACTCTCACTGATCTGATTATGCCTAGCACAGGGTTTTCTAGGTGATGCACTTCACCTCTGTCTACAGGCTGGCCTTCTTGATGAGAAGTCCTGTAGGGCGTGGCTATTGTCTTTACTCCTAATATCTCCAGGGCCTTAGGTAGTGCCTGTCACTGGTACAGATGCTCAGGAAATTCCTATTAAATGAAAGATCAGATCAGGCCAGCAAACTATTCTGCAAGGAAGGACAAAGAAGCTTACACCTTCCTCACTACTGGATCTCAAAAGCTGCATTCTATAAAATTAATTTCACTAGTTAGTTAATCAATTCCATTCAATGGACTGAAATAAAAAAATACAACCACTAAATCACTACAGTCACATTTCAAATGCCTGAGAGCCTTATGTGCTACTGCCTGTCATATTGGACAGTGCAGAGACAATATTTCCACCTTCACACAAGGCTCCCTTGAGCAGATGCTCAGAGCCTGATACAGGCTCTGTCCATTGAACTCACCTAACTCAATGTTGTTGTTGCTGTTAGGTGCTGTTGGGTCAGTTCTGGCCAATAGCGACCTATGTAAAATAGAAAGAAACACCACCTGGTCCTGCACTATCCTCACAATTATTGCTATGTTTGAGCTCAGTGTTGTAGCCACTGTGTCTGCCCATCTCTTGAGCGTCTTCCTCTTTTTAGCTGACCCTCTACTTTACCAAGCATGATGTCCTTCTCCGTGGACTTGTCCCTCCTATAACATATCCAAAGTACCTGAGACAAAGTCTCCCACCTTCACTTCTAAGGAACATTCTGCCTGTACTTCTTCCAAGAAAGAAGTAACCCAATGTGTTTGTGTCTATAACAGTGGGAATTTGAGATTGATAAGATTGGGGTCAGAGCTAGAATGGTCCAGTAGAAATGAGATATTGAAAGAGAATTCCTTTACCTCCTCTGTCTCATTTTGAGGCCTGAAAACTGTGAGCAATGATGTGTTGAGGTTCTCAGATAGCACAGAGCCCAGGGCAAGTCTGAGAACCCAGGGGAAAGAGTGGTAGTGAGCTTCAGTAGAGAGGAATGGGTAGGTTACTCTAGTATCTTTCTTGCTGATGTTTGTGTTTCAAAAGAATGTGCATCAAACACTTTCGAAGACACTGCATGTGACAACACTGAAGGTAGGTATTTTTTATTGCTGTAAAAATGTATATAACACAACAATTGTAATTCAACGCTGTCAAGTATACAGATTAGTGATATTAATTATATTAATCATGTTGCACAACCACCACCAGTAAACCACTGCTGATGTTCTGTGCTGGTGAGACGGTTCCAACTCATACTGGCCCTGTCTACAACAGAATGAAATGCTGCCTGGTCCCATACCTTCCTCACAATCATTGCTATATTTGAGCCCATTGTTGCAACCATTGTGTCAATCCATCTCAGTGAGGGTCTACATCTTTTTTTGGTGACCCTCTACCACCTATAAGCTACTGGTTTTTATGTATCGATCTTGTATCTTGCAGTCATTGAAACCATTTATTAGCTCTAATAGTATTTTAGCGTATTTGTTATGATTTTCTAAATAGAAGTTGATGTCATATGCAAATTGAGATCATTTTACTTCTTCCCCTCTAATCTGAACACCTATTCCTTTATCATGCCTAATTGCTGGGCCTAGATCTCTAGTACAATGTTGTGTAGAATTGCTGAGAGTGGATATCCTAGTTTTGTTTCTGATCTTCTGAGGAAAATTTTCTATCTTATACCATATTGTGTGTGGTGGATTGAAGTACGTTTTCAAGTTCTTTGACATATCTCCAATAAAGAGGTAGGGCCTATGCCAATCCTTGTTAACCAGGGCTGACACTAGTGCTCACTTGTCACTAACATAAAGTCTTGGAAGTGGCCTGTGTAACTTTCATGGTTAGGCTTGAAGAGGCCATGAGCCTCTGCCTTGTTCATTTGGGTCATTTGCCTGTGGAGCTGCAGCCACCATGTGACAGGTTCAAATGCCCTGACTGCCCTCCTACAAGGAAGCCCAGGCCACATGGAGATTTCTCATGTAAGTCCTGGAGCGAACAGGCAGCTGACAGACGTGAGTGAAGTCCGGTCCAGATAATTCCAACCCCTAGCTGTCAAATCAGCCCCAGCCAGGAGGTTTTGCTGGGGCCTGGACACCAAAAAGCAGAAATAATCCCTCCTCCCAGTACTCTGCCTGAATCCCTAACCTTGTGAACCATG
The DNA here is from genome assembly GCF_030014295.1 of Loxodonta africana. NCBI lineage: Eukaryota > Metazoa > Chordata > Mammalia > Proboscidea > Elephantidae > Loxodonta > Loxodonta africana. The sequence goes on from NC_087360.1 coordinate 32,140,650, forward strand.
AGCAAAATTTTTGTTTTAGGCCACTATTTGGTGATGGTGGGGTTTGATAGTAACAACTGGAATAATGTACTCATACAACATTTTAGACAAAACTTAAAAAATTCATGACAAGGGCATGGAAATCTGAGTTTCCATCCTCCTGTTCTGCAGCCTTTCAAGTTCTACCTCTGGAGGTAACAGCTGTTAAGCGTCTGCACATGCTTTCAGATTTATTAACTGAATACTTGTATGGCACTGACACCGTGACAGGCGTTTTTTTAGGGCTTTACCTCTATTGATTCATTTACTCTCCATTTACTGTGGCCACTCAGATGGAAGCACGAAGGAAAGCCCTCTGCTTCATTCCAACTGTTCTCCAGAAATGCGAAGCTGAAACTGCTGTTCAAGATTGCCTTCGGAATGCTGCTCCTTCAGTGGGATGCCTGCATTTTTCTTAACATGGTTGCTAATCATTTTCCTTTTCTCCTCCATTTTGACATTCAGAGGTGTGAACCTATTTTTTAGTTTTGTTATATTTCTCAATATATGTATATATATAATCTTACTGTCAAGCCAAAGGCCTTTAAAATTCTCCATTTCAGAATTTAGAATAATGGCTGTTCCTTCCCATACCCGTTGAACAAATGCCTTCATGTGGATAATTGCTGGAGAAAGTGTGGCACTATTTTTATTAACATACATTTTATACCTCATCAGTGGCCTATTTGATTGATTAGAAATTTGGTGTGAATCAGCAATGATGTACATCTGTACTGTAGCCTGGTATGAATGATGCCTATTTGTTTTAAACATGGAAGCCCTCTCATCTTTATCTAAAATTGTCACTAGTTCTGTTTTTGAATGCAGGTCATGTCCCTTCTTATAGCTAGATTTCAAAACAGACCATAAGAGTGTTTACAATTGGGTGTCAAAATGAACACACATTTATTTATTCTGTGCTTTAGATGAAGATTTACAGAGCAAACTAGTTTCTCGTGGAGCAATCAATACACATATTTTCTTGTGACATTGGTTGTCAACCTCAAGGCATGTCAACACTCTCCATTTCTTGACTTTACACACCCCATTATCAGCTTTCCTGTCCTCTCCTGCCTTCTCATCCTTGCCCCTGGACTAGTATGCCCATTTAGTCTTGTTTTGTTTTATGGGCCTGTCTAATCTTTGACTGAAGGGTGAACCTCAGAGGTGCCTTCTGTACTGAGTTCAAAGGGCGTCCAGTGGCCATATTCTCAGGGTTTCTCTAGTCTTTATCAGACCGGCAAGTCTGATCTTCGTTTCGTGTGTGTGTGTGTGTGTGTGTGTGTGTGTGTGTGAAATAGAATTTTGTTCTACATTTTTCTTCAATTCGGTCCAGGACACTCTATTGTACTTCCTTTCAGAGCAGTCAGTGGTGGTAGCCCAGCACCATCTTGTGCCGGACTCAGTCTGGTGGAGGCTGTGCTAGTTGTTGTCCATTAGTCCTTTGGAATAATCTCTCCATTGTCTGTTTGGTTTTCTTCATTCTTCCTTGCTCCAGACAGAGACCAATGGAGTATCTTAGGTGGCTGCTCATGAGCTTTTAAGACCCCAGACGCTACTCACCAGAGTAGAATGTAGAATATTTTCTTCGTAAACTATGCTATGCCAGTTGAGGAGGATGTTCCCCGAAACCATGGTCCCAGCCCTCGCCTAGTATTTGATCACTCTCGGACTTCAGATATGTCTATGGAGCTTACATGACCTTGCCTCGTACAAGCCGTGCTGGCTTCCCGAATATTGCATATGGTCTTACCCTTCTCCAAAGTTAGCACTTATCTATTGTCTATTTAGTGTTTTTCAGTCCCCAGCCCTCCCCGCCCTGGTAATCGTTAAAGATTGTTTCTTTTTGTCTCTAAACATTTTCATGTGTTTTTTATAATAGTGGTATATAGTATTTGTCCTTTCATGATTGACTTATTTCATTCAGCATAATGCCCTCCAGATTCATCCATGTTGTGAGATGTTTCCCAGGTTCATCATTTTTCCTTATCATTGTGTAGTATACCATTGTGTGTATGTACTATAGTTTGTTTATCCATTCATCTGTTGGTGGGGCAGGCACTTAGGTCATTTCCATCTTTTTACTAATGTGAATAATGCTGCAATGAACATGGGTGTGTATATGTCTCTTCATGTGAGTGCTTATATTTCTTTAAGATATATTCCCAGGCGTGGGATTGCTGGATCATATGGTATTTCTATTTCTGGTTTCAAAGGAAGTGCCATTTCGTTTTCCAAACTGTTGTACCATTTTGCATTACCACCAGAAGTGCATAAAGTTCCGATCTCCCTGCAGCCTCTCCAATGGTTCTTTTCCTTTTTTTTTTTTTTTTGATTCATGCCAGTAATGCCTAGTGAGATGGGATCTCATTGCGGTTTTGATTTGCATTTCTCTAATGGCTGGTGATCAAGAGCATTTTCTTATCTGTCCATTAGCCACCTGAACATCTTCTTTGGTGAGGTATCTGTTCATATCTTTCACCCATTTTTTAATTGGGTTATTTGTCTTTTTGTTGTTGAGGTGTTGGATATTCCTATATATTTTAGAGATCAGAGTTTTGTCAGATTTGTCATAGCCAAGCAATTTTTTCCCAGTCTGTAGGTCCCTTTTTATTCTTTTGTGAAGTTGTCTTTTTTTTTTTTGCAAAAAATATGTATATTTTTTAAACATTTTCTTGTGCTTTAGGTGAAAATTTACATAGCAAATTCATTTTCCAATCAATGATTCTTTTTTTTTTTTACAAGATTGGATTGTGTTTTTTTTTAATAATTTTTATTCTGCTTTAAGTGAAAGTTTACAAATCAAGTCAGTCTCTCACATACAAACTTATATACACCTTACTACACACTCTCATTTACTCTCCCTCTAATGTTTTTTTTTGTTTTTAATGAGTCAGCCTGCTCCCTCCTTCCAGTCTCACCTTTCGTGACCATTTTTGCCACCCTTCTACCCTCCCATCTCCCCTCCAGACAGGAGATGCCAACACAGTCTCAAGTGTCCACCTGATACAAGTAGCTCACTCTTCATCAGCATCTCTCTCCAAACCATTGTCCAGTCTAACCAATGTCTGATGAGTTGTCTTCGGGAATGGTTCCTATCCAGGGCCAACAGAAGGTTTGGGGACCATGACCGCCGGGTTTCTTCTAGTCTCAGTCAGACCATTAAGTCTGGTCTTTTTATGAGAATTTGGGGTCTGCATCCCACTGTTCTCCTGCTCCCTCAGGGGTTCTCTGTTGTGCTCCCTGTCAGGCCAGACATCAGTTGTGACCAGGCACCATCTTGTTCTTCTGCTCTCAGGATGATGTAAGTCTCTAGTTCATGTGGCCCTTTCTGTCTCCTGGGCTCGTAATTATCTTGTGTCCTTGGTGTTCTTCATTCTCCTTTGATCCAGGTGGATTGAGAGCAATTGATACATCTTAGATGGCCGCTTGTTAGCATTTAAGACCCCAGATGCCATACTTCAAAGTGGGATGCAGAATGTTTTCTAAATAGATTTTATTTTGCAAATTGACTTAGATATCCCCTGAAGCCATAGTCCCCAAACCCCCGCCCTTGCGCCGCTGACTTTCGAAGCATTCAGTTTATCCAGGAAACTTCTTTGCTTTTGGTCCAGTCCAGTTGAGCTGAACTTCCCTGTATTGTGTATTGTCCTCCACTTCACCTAAAGTAGTTCTTATCTACTATCTAATCAGTAAATAACCCTCTCCCACCCTCCTTCCATCCCCTATCTGGTAACCACAAAAGAGTGTGTTCTTCTCAGTTTAAACTATTTCTCAAGATCTTATAATAGTGCTCTTATACAATATTTGTCCTTTTGCATCTGACTAATTTCACTCAGCAGAATGCTTTCCAGATTCCTCCATGTTATGAAATGTTTCAGAGATTCCTCACTGTTCTTTTTCAATGCGTAGTATTCCATTGTGTGAATACACCATTATTTATTTAACCATTCATCCGTTGATGGAAGCCTTGGTTGCTTCCAGCTTTTTGCTATTGTAAACAGTGCTGCAATAAACATGGGTGTGCATATATCTGTGTAAAGGCTCTTATTTCTCTATGATATATTCCGAGGAGTGGGATTCCTGGGTTGTATGGTAGTTCTATTTCTGACTTTTTAAGAAAACGCCAGATAGATTTCCAAAGTGGTTGTACCATTTTACATTCCCACCAGCAGTGTATAAGAGTTCCAATCTCTCCGCAGCCTCTCCAACATTTATTATTTTGTGTTTTTTGGATTAATGCCAGCCTTGTTGGGGTGAGATGGAATCTCATCGTGGTTTTAATTTCCATTTCTCCAATGGATAATGATCGAGAGCATTTTCTCATGTATCTGTTAGCCGCCTGAATATCTTATTTAGTGAAGTGCGTGCTCATACCCTTTGCCCAATTTTTAATTGGGTTGTTTGTCTTTTTGTGGTTGAGTTTTAACAGAATCATATAGATTTTAGACATCAGGCGCTGGTCGGAGATGTCATAGCTTAAAATTTTTTCCCAATCTGTAGGTGGTCTTTTTACTCTTTTGGTGAAGTCCTTAGATGAGCATAGTGTTTGATTTTTAGGAGCTCCCAGTTATCTGCTTTCTGTTTGTCATTTTTAGAAATGTTTTGTATTCTGTTTCTGCCTTGTATTAGGGCTCCTAACGTTGACCCTATTTTTTCTACCGTGATCTTTATCGTTTTAGTCTTTATGTTTAGGTCTTTGATCCACTTGGGGTTAGTTTTTGTGCATGGTGTGAGGTATGGGTCCTGTTTCATTTTTTTGCAAATGGATATCCAGTTATGCCAGCACCATTTGTTAAAAAGACTATCTTTTCCCCAATTAACTGACACTGGGCCTTTGTCAAATATCAGCTCCTCATATGTGGATGGATTTATATCTGGGTTCTCAATTCTGTTCCATTGGTCTATGTGCCTGTTGTTGTACCAGGACCAGGATGTTTTGACTACTGTGGCTATATAATACGTTCTAAAATCAGGTAGGGTGAGGCCTCCCACTTTCTTCTTCTTTTTCAGTAATGCTTTACTTATCCGGGGCTTCTTTCCCTTCCATATGAAGTTGGTGATTTGTTTCTCCATCACATTAGAAAATGTCGTTGGAATTTGGATCGGAAGTGCATTGTATATATAGATGGCTTTTGGTAGATATTTTTACTATGTTAAGTCTTGCTATCCATGACCAAGGTACGTTTTTCCATTTATGTAGGTTCCTTTTAGTTTCTTGCACTAGTACTTTGTAGTTTTCTTTGTATAGGTCTTTTACATCTGTGGTAAGATTTATTCCAAAGTATTTTATCTTCTTGGGGGCTACTGTGAATGGTATTGATTTGGTGATTTCCTCTTCGATGTTCTTTTTGTTGATGTAGAGGAATCCAAGTAATTTTTGTATGTTTATCTTGTAACCTGAAACTCTGCCAAACTCTTCTATTGGTTTCAGTAGTTTTCTGGAGGATTCCTTAGGGTTTTCTGTGTATAAGATTATGTCCTCTACAAATAGAGATAATTTTACTTCTTCTTTGCCAGTCCAGATGTCCTTTATTTCTTTGTCTAGCCTAATTGCTCTGGCTAGGACCTCTAGCACAATGTTGAATAAGAGCGGTGATAAAGGCCATCCTTGTCTGGTTCCCGTTCTCAAGGGAAATGTTTTCAGGCTCTCTGCATTTAGAATGATGTTGGCTGTTGGCTTGTATAGATGTCCTTTATTACGTTGAGGAATTTTCCTTCAATTCCTATTTTGCTGAGAGTTTTTATCATGAATGGGTGTTGGACTTTGTCAAATGCCTTTTCTGCATCAATTGATAAGATCATGTGGTTTTTGTCTTTTGTTTTATTTATTCGGTGGATTACATTAATTCTTTTTCTAATATTGAACCATCCCTGTATACCTAGTATGAATCTCACTTGGTCATGGTGGATTATTTTTTTGATATGTTGTTGAATTCTATTGGCTAGAATTTTGTTGAGGATTTTTACATCTATGTTCATGAGGGGTATAGGTCTATAATTTTCTTTTCTTTTCTTTTTTTTTTTTGTGGTGTCTTTACCTGGTTTTGGTATCAGGGATATGCTGGCTTCATAGAATGAGTTAGACAGTATTCCGTCATTTTCTATGCTTTGAAATACCTTTAGTAGCGGTGGTGTTAACTCTTCTCTAAAAGTTTGGTAGAACTCTGCAGTGAAACCATCCGGGCCAGAGCTTTTATTTGTTGGGAGTTTTTTATTACGTTTTCAATCTCTTTTTTTCTTATGGGCCTATTTAGTTGTTCTACTTCTGATTGTGTTAGTTTAGGTAGGTAGTGTTTTTCTAGGAATTCAACCATTTCTTCTAGGTTTGCAAATTTGTTAAAGTACAAATTTTGTAATAATCTGATATGATTCTTTTACTTTCAGTTGGGTCTGTTGTGATATGGCCCATCTCATTTCTTATTCGGGTTGTTTCCTTTCCTGTATTTCTTTAGTCAGTCTGGCCAATGGTTTATCAATTTTGTTAATTTTTTTCAAAGAACCGGCTTTTGGCTTTGTTAATTCTTTCAGTTGTTTTTCTGTTCTCTAATTCATTTGGTTCAGCTCTAATTTTTATTATTTGTTTTCTTCTGGTGCCTGATGGATTCTTTTGTTGCTCGCGTTCTGTTTGTTCAAGTCGTAGGGACAGTTCTCTGATTTTGGCTCTTTCTTCTTTTTGTACATGTGCATTTATTGATATAAATTGGCCTCTGAGCATTGCTTTTGATGTGTCCCAGAGGTTTTGATAGGAAGTGTTTACATTCTCGTTGCATTCTGTGAATTTCTTTATTCCCTCGTTAATGTCTTCTATAACCCAGTCTTTTTTGAGCAGGGTATTGTTCAGTTTCCAAGTATTTGATTTCTTTTCCCTGATTTTTCTGTTACTGATTTCTGCTTTTATGGCCTTGTGCTCTGAGAATATGCTTTGTAATATTTCGATGTTTTGGATTCTGCAAAGGTTTGTTTTATGACCTAATATGTGATCTATTCTAGAGAATATTCCATGTGCACTAGAAAAAAAAGTATACTTTGCAGGTGTTGGGTGCAGTGTTCTGTATAAGTCTATGGGGTCAAGTTGGTTGATTGTAGCAATTAGGTCTTCCGTGTCTCTATTGAGCTTCTTACTGGAAGTCCTATTCTTCTCCAAAAGTGGTGTGTTGAAGTCTCCTACTGTAATTGTGGAGGTGTCTATCTCACTTTTCAGTTCTGTTAAAGTTTGTTGTATGTATCTTGCAGGCCTGTCATTGGGTGCATAAATATTTAATATGGTTATATCTTCCTGGTCAATTGTCTCTTTAATCATTATGTAGTGTCCTTCTTTATCCTTTGTGCTGGATTTAACTTTAAAGTCTATTTTGTCAAAAATTAATATTGCCACTCCTGCTCTTTTTTGATTGTTGTTTACTTGATATATTTTTTTCCATCCTTTGAGTTTTAGTGTGTTTGTGTCTCTAAGTCTAAGGTGTGTCTCTTGTAGGCAGCATATAGACAGATCATGTTTCTTTATCCAGTCTGAGACTCTCTGTCTCTTTATTGGTGCATTTAGTCCATTTACATTCAGTGTAATTATAGATGAGTTTAGTGTTGTCATTTTGATGTCTTTTTGTGTGTGTTGTTGACAATTTCATTTTTCCACTTACTTTTTTGTGCTGCGACATTTTTCTTTGTAAATTGTGGGTTCCTCATTTTCATAGTAGTTGAATTTATGTTTGCTGAGTCGTTATGTTTTTCTTGGTTTTTATATTGAATTATGGAATAGTTAGACCTCTTTGTGGTTACCTTAATATTTAATTTACCCCTATTTTTCTAAATAAAAATCTAACTTGTATCATCCTATATCACCTTGTTTTCCTCTCCATATGGCAGCTCTATGCCTCCTGTATTTGGTCCCTCTTTTTGATTATTGTGATCTTTTACATAATGACTTGAATGATTCCCTGTTTTGAGCATTTTTTTCTTTTTAAAATTAATCTTATTTTGTTTTTGTGATTTCCCTATTTGAGTTGATATCAGGTTGTTCTGTTCTGTGACCTTGTGTTGTGTTGGTATCTGATATTATTGATTTTCTGACCAAATAATTTCCTTTAGTATTTCTTGTAGCTTTGGTTTGGTTTTTGCAAATTCTGTAAGCTTGTGTTTATCTGTAAATGTTTTAATTTCACCTTCATATTTGAGAGACAGTTTTGCTGGGTATATGATCCTTGGCTGGCAGTTTTTCTCCTTCAGTGTTCTATATATGTCATCCCATTGCCTTCTTGCCTGCATGGTTTCTGCTGAGTAGTCTGAACTTATTCTTATTGATTCTCCTTTTTTGGAGACTTTTCTTTTATCCCTGGCTGCTTTTAAAATTTTCTCTTTATCTTTGGTTTTGGCAAGTTTGATGATAATATGCCTTGGTGATTTTCTTTTTGGATCAATCTTATATGGGGTTCTGATGAGCATCTTGGATAGATATCCTTTTGTATTTCACGATGCCAGGGAAGTTTTCTGCCAACAGACCTTCAACTATTCTCTCTGTATTTTCTGTTATCCCTCCCTGTTCTAGAACCCCAATCACACGCAAGTTATTCTTCTTGATAGAGTCTAACATGGTTCTTAGAGTCTCTTCATTTTTTTAAATTCTTTTATCTGATTTTTCTTCCTCTATATATATATTTTTATATTGGTGTCAATTGCCTTATCCTCCACGTCCCCCACTCTGCATTCCAATTGCTCAATTCTGCTCCTCTGACTTCCTATTGTCTTATTCTGTAATTTTACTGTTAATCTTTTGGATTTCTGAATGCTGTCTCTCTATGGATTCTTGCAGCTTATTAATTTTTCCACTATATTCTTGAATAATCTTTTTGATTTCTTCAACTCCTTTATCAGTGTGTTCCTTGGCTTTTTCTGTAGATTGCCTTATTTCATTTCTGAGGTCATCCCTGATGTCTTGAAACATTCTGTATATTAGTTTTTTATATTCTGCACCTGGCAATTCCAGGATTGTATCTTCATTTGGGAAAGATTTTGATTCTTTAATTTGGTGATTTGTAGAAGCAATCATGGTCTGCTTCTTTATGTGGTTTGATATCGACTGCTGTCTCCGACCCATCTATAAGATATTGTGATGATTTATTTTATATTTGCTCACTGAGTCTTATCTTCTTTTGTTTTCTTTCAATATATGTAGATGGGCTACTAGATTGCGCTGTCTTGATTGTTGTAGCCTTTGAATCACTTATGTCCTATTACCAGCTGGTTTGGCCTGTTACCAGATATATAAGCTTAAGTGTCCATTCACTATCCTTGAATAGAATCAGCTTAGGTGTTCTGATTTTGGGTCACCAAGTATGTGGTGTAGATTGTCACCTATTAACTTAGAGGAGTAGTGGTGATAGTTGTGTGCACCAGATTCCAGTAGCAGCAGGGGGTCATACTCCAGGGGGGTGCAGGATGCTGACAGCCTTCCCCCACGTGCCAGTGAGGTAGGTGTGTCTCTACTCCTAAAGCACTTTGGTGGGTGGGCTCTGCAGCTGTACCTTAGGCACCCAATGCATGTACCTCTAAAGACTGGCAGGTGTCCGTATCCTCAGACCCCTTTGGCAGGTGACTAGGTGGTTTGGGTGAGCTTCAGCCCTCAGTTCCCCATTGTGGATCAGTGAGGGTTCTGTTTAATGAGTAGAGCTATCAGACCTGGAAAACTTGTCTTTCCAGTGCTCCGCTAAAACAATTACAGTCAGATCTCTATCAGAAATGCCTTCCCTGTAGGGATGAAAGCCAAAGACTGTGGATCTCATATGCTTGGCTGGAGCTTGTTCTGTATTTTCGTTCCAATTAAGGTAAGTCAGGGAAGGATTCTTCATCCCTGGATTTTTAGTAACTGCTTCTCTCAGGCCAGGAGAATGGGTTAGGATAAGAAAAAAAAACAGCAGAGCACTTCACTCCCTGGCCTGGGAAATTCCAATGTTAATGAAGCTGCCTGTGGCACGGAGAGGAGGGATCTAGATAGGAGAGAGTAGCATCCAGCAATATAGACAAAGTTACTTATCCTGCTTGGTGATGACTGTTTTATCTGAGATTCCTGAGGGGCATGTAGCCTGTGTGGGCTGGCTGGGTCGAGATTGCTCCCGAGGGTCAGGCCCACATCCCGTGCTTGTGCTGTCTCAGAAGCCGTGGTCAGCTCCTCCACTCCCATTCCAAAGCCCAGCGCCAAGGTTCCCCAGCTGGGACACAGCACTCCAGGCTCCAAAACCAGTCGCTGCCTCCCGGTGACTTCTCCTCCTGTCAGCTGCGTCGTTGCGCTGCCTGCATGCACTGGCTGGGCTTTCCCTGAGGTCACTTTAGGGGGCTAGGGTTACATCCAATGTTTGCGCCCTCTCAGGAAGCCGTGCTCAGCTCCCCTGTGCACAGTCCAAAGCCCGGCACCAAGGTTTTCTGACTGGGACGCTGGCTCCAGGCTCTGAAAACAGTCACTCCTTCCCCGTGGTTGTTCATTCTCTCGTTAGCTGTTAGAGCATCGGTGTGCAGCCTTCTTGCGCTGGCTGAGTCTCTACTTAGGTTACCGGGCTAGGGGTTAGGGCTGTGTCCCGTGCCTGCCCCGCCTCAGCAAGCTGCAATCAGCCCCGCCACTGGGCACCAGGGAAAACCACGAGGGCTCAAGGCTGTGGAGCTGGACGCCGGTTCCAGAGACACTCGCTGTTTCAGTGCGCAGCTTTTTGCTTCCCTGTCACTCAGGTCAACTCTTTATATCTGTGTTTGATGGTCAGAGTTTGTAGATTGTCATGTATGTGATCGATTCACTCGTTTTTCCGAGTCTTTGTTGCAAGAGGGATCTGAGGTAGCTTCTACCTAGTGAGCCATCTTGACCCCGCCTCCTTGTGAAGTTTTTTGATGAGCATAAGTTTAATTTACAGTAGATCCCAGTTATCTAGCTTATCTTCTGGTGTTTTTATATTTTTTGTTATGATTTGTATCCTGTTTCTGCCGTGTATTAGGACCTCTACTGTTGACCCTAGTTTTTCTCCTATGATCTTTATAGTTTTGGGATTTATATTTAGGTCTTTATCAATTTTGAATTAGTTTTTGTGTATGGTGTGAGGTATGGGTCCTGTTTTATTTCTTTTGCAGATGGACAAGCAGTTTTACCAGCACCATTTAAAAAAAAGATTGTTTTTATTTTCCCCTATTTGATGGACTTTGGGCCTCTGTACAAGATCAGATGACCTTAGATGTATGGATTTACATCTGGTTCTCAATTTCTGTTCCACCAGTCAGTGTATCTTTCATTGTACCAGTACTGGGCTATTTTGACTAAGGTAGCTGTATAGTAGGTTCTCAGGTCAGGTAGTGGGAGTTCTCATACTTAATTCTTCTTCTTCAATAGTGCTTTACTTCTCTGGGGTCTCTTCCCTTTCCATAGAAAGTAAATGATTAGTTTTTCCACCTCTTTAAAGAATGCTGTTGGTATTTGGATTGGGATTGCATTGTGTTTGTAGACTGCTTTGGGTAAAATCCACGTTTTCACAATGTTGAGTCTATCTATCCATGAGCATGGTATGTTTTCCCATGAATGTAGGTCTCTTTTGATTTCTTTCAGTAGTGTTTTCTAGTTTTCTTTGTATAGGGCTTTTACATTCATGATTCGATTTATTCCTAAGTAGTTTAATATTTTAGGGGCTATTATAAATGGTATTGTTTTCCTGATTTCCTTTTTGTAGTTCTTTTTGTTGCTGTATAAGAATCCAACTGATTTTTTTTATGTTCAACTTGTATCCTGCTACTCAGCTTAATCTTTCTGTTAGTTCCAGTGGATTTTTCCTGTAGTCATTTTTTTTTTATGTACAGTATCATATCATCCACAAATAAGGACAGTTTTACTTCTTCATTATCAATTTAGATGCCCTTTATTTCTTTTTCTTCCCTTGTTCCTTTAGATACAATTTCCAGCACAATGTCAAATAGGAGTGGTGATAAGGACATCCTTGCCTTGTTGCTGTTCTCAAGGGGAATGTTTTCAACCTCTCTCCAACAAGAGTGATGTTGATTGCTGGTTTTATATAGATGCCTTTTATTATATTAAGGAACATTCCTTCTATACCTATTTTATTGAGAGCTTTTTTTAGGAATGGCATTGAACTTTGTCAAATGCCTTTTCTGCATCAATTGAGATGATCATGTGATTCTTTTATTTATGTGGTGTATTAAGTTCATTGATTTTCTAATGTTGAACCATCCTTGCATACCTGGTATGAATCCAACTTGGTCATGGTGTATTATTATTATTTTATATGATGCTGAATTCTATTGGCTAGAATTTTTTTGAGAATTTTAGCATCTATATTCATGAGAGATATTGGTCTGTAATTTTCTTTGTGCTGTGTTTGACTGCTTTTGGTATCAGAATTATGCTGCTTTTATAGAATAAGTTTGGCAGTATCCCTTCCTTTTACATGTTTTGAAATAGTTCAAGAAGTACTGATGTAAGCTCTTCTCTGAATGTTTGGTGGAATAATCTAGTGACTTCATCTGGGCCAGAGCTTTTTGCTTTTGTTATTGTTGGCAGTTTTTTGTTTTTTTAAATTACCTTTTCAATCTCTTCTCTTGTCATGGTTCACTTCAGATTTTCATGTTCAGTTTATGTTACTTTGGGCAGGTAGTGTCTTTCTAGAAATTTGCCCATTGCCTCTAGGTTTTCAAATTTGTTGGAGTATAGATTTTCATAGTACTCTGTTAAGATCCTTTTTAATTCTGTTGGCTCAGTTGTAATGTCTCCCATTTCTTTTCATATTTGGGGTATTTCTTTCTTCACCTGTTTTTCTTTTATCAGTTTGGCCAGTGGCTTATCCATTTTGATGATCTTTTCAAGGAACCAACTTTTGGTTTGCAGGTCCTTTCTATTGTTTTTCTATTCTGTATTTCATTTATTTCTCCTCCGACCTTTATTGTTTCCTTTCTTCTGGGGGCTGTGGGCTTCTTTTGCTGTTCTATTTGTTTAAATTGTGTGACGAATGTTTTGATTTGTCCCTTTCCTCTTTTTTGATGTGTGCACCTATTGCTATAAATTGACCTCTGAGCACTGCCCTTGCTATGTCCCAAAAGTTTTGGTATGATGTGTCTTCATTCTTGTTTCATGCTAGGAATTTTTTTATTCCATCTTTGATTTCTTCTATTACCCAGCAGTTTTTAAGCAGCGTGTTTTTCTTTTCCGTGAATTTTATTTTTTTTCCTTGCTCTTCCTGTTATTACTTTCTACTTTGGTGGTGTTGTGATCAGAGTTGATACTTTGTATTATCTCAGTGTTTTGGATTTTCTTGAGGGTTGCTTTGTGGTCTAAGATGTGGTCTATTCTGGAGAACGTTCCATGCATGTTGGAAAAGAATGTGTACTTTCCTGCTGTTGGGTGGAGTGTTCCACATATGTCTATGAGGTTAAGTTGGTTGATTGTAGCCTTTAGATCTTCTGTATCTTTGTTGAGTTTCTTTCTAGATGTTCTTCCTTATGGAGAGTGGTGTTTTGAAGTCTCCTACTTTTATTGTGAGATGGTCAAATTTTTTTTTCAGTGTTGTTACTGTGTATTTTATGTATTTTAGTGCCCTGTCACTGAGTGCATAGATCTTCATGGTGGATTGTACCTTTAATCAGTATATAATGTCATTCTTTGTCTTTTATGGTGGATTTTGTTTTAAAGTCTGTTTTACCTGAGATTAGTGTTGCCACTCCTGCCCTTTTTTGTTTGCTGTTTCCTTGATTTGTGTATATCTATATACTTATTCCATCCTTTGATTTTTAATATATTTTTGTCTTTGTGTCTAAGGTGTGTCTCTTGTAGACAGCATATTAATGGTTCCTTTTTTTTTTTAATCTATTCTGTTAGGCTCTGTCACTTTATGGGTGCATTTAAGCCATTTACATTGAGTGTGATTATTAATAGGTATGAGTTTATTGCTGTAATTTTGTAGTGCTGACGTTTTCTTTTCTCCTCTTATTCTGCTTAATTCCTTTTGTTTGTGAATTTCTTTTTTCATTTCTGTAGATATTGTGATTAATGAGACCTATGTTTTTCTTCTTTATTTTTTATTTTGAAGCGTAGTTTTGTTACCTTTTTTCATGGATTGATTGTGTCCCCCCAAAGTATGTGTCAACTTGTTTAGTCCATGATTTCTAGTGTTGCGTGGTTGCCCTCAATTTTGTGATTTTCTTATGTGTTATAAATCACAATCTCTTCACGTGATTAAAGAGGATTACAACAAAAAACAAACAACCCAGTGCCGTCAAGTCAATTCCGACTCATAGCGACCCTGTAGGACAGAGTAGAACTGCCCCATAGAGTTTCCAAGGAGCGCCTGGTGGATTCGAACTGCCAACCCTTTGGTTAGCAGCCATAGCACTTAACCACTACGCCACGATTAGGGTAGGATAAAACACCCTTGCTCTAAACATCCCTAATCCAATGTAAAGAGAGTTTCCCTGAGCTGTGGCCTTTAACACCTTTTATTTTACAAGAGGTAAAAGGAAAAAGAGGAAAACAGAAACTTGGGGATGTCATAGCATCAAGAAAGCAGTGCCAGCAGAAGAGCGTGTCCTTTGGATCTGGGATTCCTGTGCAGACAGACTCCTAGTTCGAGGAAATTTGACTTTTTTTAAACTGAATTTCATTCATGCTGTTTTTTAATCTGTTGCTATTGTTGATACGTACTCTTAGAGAGATTTTTAACTGACAATGACGCCACTGACAGAGTAGGACTGCCTCATAGTGTTTTCTAAGCTGAAATCTTTATGGAAGCAATTCGCCAGGTCTTTCTCCCATAGAGCTCCTGGTGGGTTGGAACCACCAACATTTGGTTAGCAGCTGAGAGCTTACCTATTGTGCAACCAGAACCCCTTTTTCTGTATATAATCCAGAGCAAATTTTAAATTATTCGTTCGAGAAATATTTGGTAACTCAGGAATGGCAGAAATGAATGGGATGTCATTTCACATAAAAAATAGTATCTCTATTCTCAATGTGTCAGCTTGGTTTCTTTTTACTCTGAAACCACCACTATTTATTGACTTACGGGGAGGGGCTGTTTTACAGGTCATTTCCCTCCTACAACTTGTTTTGAAAAAGAGAGAATAATAACGTGTGGGTCCGGGGTTCAGTTTTTTAAGTAAAATATTTACTCTTAAATGACACATTTGTACACATAAAAACACACGTCTAAATAGCAGCATGTCTGAATAGTGGAGAATACAGTACAATCAGTCTGAAAATTCTGTGATAACCTGTTTCCATGGTTATGTTGTGATATACATCTTGCCCTCTCTTCTCTCACTCACTGTATGGACTGAGGCTTTAAGGGTTAGGAGCACATAGAAAAGTTCTAGCTTTCACACCACTTTCATAGGATGGGAAATATGAATTGCTGCTTAAGAGGTATGTTCACTGACCTTTTGAATGCTGCCCCTCCAAATGGGTTAGGAAAATTTTCTCAAAATATGTTTTCACTTAAAAAAATTCTCCTCTTCATACAGCCATGCGGGGTTATAAAAGTTATAAAAGTGTTTTATAGATTTGTTTTGTACTGTAATTTACATATTTGATTCTTTTATCAAGCAGGTTCCTATTACGTCTTGTACCTCCCACCTCTTCATTAAGTATTCACTGGGGAAATATGGCAAGGTCTATTTTAATGCTGCTTTGACCTCATCAAGAACCTAATAAAATTATTAGTTTCAGGGTTTTGGAGTAATCTGGAATGGTTGTGAAGTGTAGGGAGCCATTTCACACAATGAAGTCCACCTACCCTTGTGTTTAGTATAGTTTCCTTCTACTCTATATCCAGAAATGTGTACTTAGTTCAGTACCTGGAGGCATGTTGCTTTCATTAATATAACTACCGAAACAAATCATAAGAATATGTGTGTCTAGGCATCAGTTTTGAAAAGAAACACGCATTTACTTTTATACATGGGAGTTACCCAAAACTCTTACATTAAGGAGAATCAATTCTACCCTACCACCCGACCCATTCACCTCCCAGAGATAAGCATGGAGAAAATATGGTGAATTTTTATCTCAATTGCCCAATGAGTAGCCAGTCTCTCAACACACAATGGGTAACAAAATGATAGAGACTTCAAGAAAATTAAGTACACTAAGCAGCTTGAAAAACAAATGAGTCTCAATATTGTTTTGATGTAATGTGTGACTTAGTCTTTTGAGGCTTCATCCAGAGATCTCTCTAAAAGCTATGCTATAGCCATTGCCATGACTTGGCAACTCTCTGTTTTGAGGCACATATAATGAGCAATAAAATGCCAGATGATATTGTTTCACAGGTTTTAGAAAACAAGAGGCTTTATGATAGATCATGCTCTTCCCCCCATAAATGGGTGTTTATCTCATTTGACCAGTTGCCTGTTGACCAAGGGCCAGACAACCCATTCATTTTGGAGAACAATCCTACATACTTTGGCAGAGTGGCCACTGATTGTGGACTCACACAGTCACCAGCAACTTTCTTTGACAGCTTTGTCTGATTAATTCAGTGCTGGTTTGGATTAAGAGACAGTGGCTGTTTTTAGGCAAAGCAGCCATGTGCCAGGTACAGAGCAATGACCTGGGATCTCAGACTCCCAGCTTTGAGTGCAGCTCTGAGTCTTCAGCTCTAAGATCTCAGGCAAGATATTTCACCTCTCATGAACCTTCCTGAGCATTTACACTGTACACATTACATATACTGTAACTCATCCAACCTTCACCACAGACATAGTCCTGGCTCGTTTACTATCCTCACTCCACAGGGGAAGAAACTGAGCTGCAGAGATGAACGTGAGCAAGGTCATGAACTCCTAAGTAGAAGTGCCGAAATGTCCAATCAGACCTGGCTGTAATGCTGATGCTCTGAACCAATGACCTGCCCTCAACACTCAGCCATGGGATCATTAGTCACAGTACAAAAGAGTTTCAGCATCAGTAAATATGTCTGAGAGTACCCAGGCCTACAGAGATCACAAACACTGTGGATCATTAGAAGGTAGCCTCGTAGGGCACACAGCCCAGGCAGCTATCACTGTATATTGCCATAGGCACGTCACAGTCATTAGAGTGAAAAGCACATAGAAACCCCACATGCTTCTGGACAGCTCACAGATTCTCAAAGTTCAGAGGCACTACTTATGCTATTCTTGTCAATTTCTGCCAGTGCTGGGGTCCTCAGCACCTGAACAAAAATCAAGAAAATACTTTGGTGGTAACTGATAGCATTATCCCCATGAAGTCTAGAAATGCTCAAATCCTGCTATCTCCTCACTCTAGGACAAATAAGAACTGAAAGTAACTACTTCATTATTAAACTGCTATGCAACACATTTCTCCCAATTCCCTTGCACAACTGAGTTAGAGACCTTAACCAGTACCACCCCTCTTTAATGAATTATTCCAGTATCGGATGGATAGTACTGGCAGGGACAGCCACCTCACTTAATGGATACACACACATGGCCTAGAAAAAGGAGGCTAGAACAAAAAATACATGTTTAACAGTGGTTATTCTTCAACGAGAGAGCCATAAAGGTGAAAAAGAGGAAGACCCTCAATGAGATGGATTGACACAGTGGCTGCAGCAATAGGAAAACATAGCAAGGATTTTGAGGATGTTGCAGGACTGGCAATATTTCCTTCTATTATACATACGGTGGTTATGAGTCGGAACCAACTCAATAGCACCTAACAACATGACAAAGATAGTGAATAAATGCAATAGAATGCTGTGCCTAGAATTGAATACTATCCCCTAATAAAAGATTGCTGATAATAAACGGAAAATTCCTGTACAGAAGGGGATAAAAGCAGTTCTACATACATGGATCTGTGGAGGCTGAAATGGTCATCGAAGATGGGAAGAAGATATTGGCAATTAAGCTGCACTTCAAATCAGCAGTAGGAGTTTTAGGATTCTTTCATTGAATCATACTGCACGCAACTTTTGCAAACTGGCTAAATCACAGTGCTTTAGATTGCTTTTCTCTTGAAGCCATGGATTCTGTTTCTCATTTCTTTCATGCTCTGTCTTTTGCCATCCTTAATCCCATAAAAAAGCGTTGTCTGGCATCAGCTCAATGCCTGTTTCTTAAATCAGCTGCATCCATACACTCTAGCACGCCATCTAAGTCTAGCAAAATTCCCTGAGGAATTCATGAGCAACATCACCCATGCACTGACAGTCGCTCTGTGTCCTCCTAGCTCCCTCTGAAATCTTGGTGGAGCCCCTTCTGAGTGATAGCGAAGATGATGAAATTCCCTCTAAGGCCAAGGCAAGGCCACCTTTCTTTTTCTGATGTAGATATTTTGCTTCCTTAAGTTCTTTTTCAATCTGTTTCAGAGGTAAAAATATGAACGTCTATATTGTAGATGATGCATGCTATATTCTTGGTGGGAAGGGTGTTGAGTGAGAGACTCCATTCAAATGATACCTGATTCAAGAGGTCATTCACAAACGGCAGCAAAAGATTATATATAGACTGTGTGGTACGAGGCTTTTCCCTCAGCAGCAATATTTCTACCTTAGATTATGAATTTTGTAGTTGTGAAACAAAATGGATTTGAGAAATACAACCTTCCAGGAAACGGGAGTGTGTTTTTTCTCACAAGTATACCGTATGCTGGCTCTTGGGGCCTTAGACTCACATACTGCTTTCATCTGACTTTCTAACTGCTCTAAGGGAATGGGACAACTATGAGCATGATCAGACCTCATAGTGTTTTCCTTTATGTCATTGAAGGTGACCTCAAATAGAAATGAAAAATGTATGTTACTGGAATTACTCTCTTGCTGGGTCATAACCCAGATAAGAAAGGCAGGTCTTTCATGCGGGCATTCTTCGGGAGATCCACCTTCATTCAGGCCTCCTGGTGGGATTGAGAATTGGCGGTGTGAGGAAAGGAACTGATATTCCAGGTAAATACCTATGTCCACATTGTAGAGTTCCTGGAAGCAGCTGTGTTCCTTTAGGTGGTGCAGGCTTGTGTGTGCATGGGTGTTGGAGTGTGTCTGTGTGCAAATAATGTGGTATCATTGCTAATGTGCATGCAGGAGGAATGGGTGTGGGTGTTTCCTCGGCAGTTATGTCCGAATTACACAGCATATTTGCCAGTGTCCATTTTCTCTGAATCTCCCATCACTACTGTACACTTTACACATACTAACCCATTCAACCCTCATCACAGCCATATCCAGGGTTTCTTCATTATGGCTGCTCCACAGATGGAGAAACTAAAGCACATAAATGAATGGCCAAAGATCTCGAGAAAGTGAAAATGTGAAACTAGGTCTATAGCTCCAGTGGTGCTGTTCTGCTCTATTAAGCCCCGGGTACATTGGTCACAGAGTAAGTGAATTCAAGCATGCGTGCATATGCCTAGGATTACCTGTACCTACAGAGATTCCATCATTAAAAGGTAGCCTTAGTGATCCTATCACCTAGGGTAGTATAGGTGTGTTTTCCTGTGGACTTTGGCATTGTCATTAGTGAGAAATGCACAGAGAAAGTCCACAGGCTTCTGGTCAGCTCACAGTTTCTAAGGTTTTCAAGGCATCGTGTAGGAAAATGAAGTCAACATTTCTGTGCTGGGGTCACTTGTCAGCTACTAGCCTAAAGCAGATAAGAACCAAGAAGATATTTTCATGCACTTGATAACATTATCACCACAATCCATAAAAAAAAAAAAAACCACAATCCATAGAAATGCTCAAATCCTCTGAGGTACTCACATTAGTGAAAGTTACCAACAAGAAATGTAACTGTCTCTTGGTTATTTACTTGGTGGCCACCACTCTTGCTGCAACTCTGTTGCACAACTGGGTTAGTGAGCGTCCGTGCTCAACCATGGCCTCCACACCCTAATGAAATGTCCCAGTGTTGGAAGGCTAGTTATACCATGGAGAGCCACCTCACTCAGTGGATACTGCCACATGGTATAGAAAAAGAGACGGAAGGAAGTATACATAATTAACAGTGGTTATTTTTCAACGAGAGCACCCTGATGGCAAAAAAGTGCAAGACCTGCAATAAGATGGATCGATAATGTTGTGCATCTGTGGACTCAAACATCGCAAGGATTGTGAGGATGGTGCAGGACTGGGCAGTGTTTCTTTCTCTTGCACAAATGGTTGCTATTATTTGGAACTGACTCGATGGCACCTAACAACAACATGACAAGTATTTGTGAATAAATGCAGTAGTATTATGTACCTAGAACTAAATGTTATCCCCTGATAAAAGATTGCTGCTAATAAACTGGAAAATTCTATAGAAAAGGTATAAATGCAGCTATAGTTCACATGGATCCTAGAACCTAAAACGGTCTTGGAAGATGTCGAAAACATACTCGCATTTAGCTGCACTTACAATGTGCAGAAGGAGTTTTCAGGGTCTTTCATTGAATCACATTTTATATAACATTTTCAGATTGAGTAATTCATGCAGCTTTAGATTGCCTTCATTTAAAAGCCAAGGATTCTGTTTTTCATTTCTTTCATGCTCTGTCCTTTTCCAAGGACTAAAGGGGTTGGCCTGGCATCAGCTCAGTCTCTGTTTGTTAACCAACTACATCAATACACTCTAGCCCCTTGTCCAAGCAAAGCAAAATTCCCTGAGCAACTCAGAATCAACATCACCAACGTACTGGCAGTCACCCTGTGTCCTCCTAGTTTCCATTGAAAATCTGCTGGAGTATCTTCTGTGTGATGCTGAAGATGATGAGGCCTAATCTAAGGCCAAGGTAAGGCAACACTTCTTTTTCTGAAGTAGATTGTTGCTGTCTTAGGTTCTTCTTTTTTAATCCATTTCAGTGTTAAAAATATGAAAATGTTTATTTTAGATGATACATGCTATATTCTTGGTGGGTATAGTGTTGAATGAGAGTCTCTTACCAACTGATACCTGATTTAAAAGGTCATTCAAAAATGGCAGCATCAACATATATAGAGCACTGAAGGAGAAAAACTGCCAACCAAGGATCATATATCCAGCAAACCTCTCTTTCAAATATGAAGGTGAAATTAAAACATTTACAGATAAACACAAGCTTACAGAATTTGCAAAAACCAAACCAAAGCTACAAGAAATACTAAAGGAAATTATTTGGTCAGAAAATCAATAATATCAGATACCAACACAACACAAGGTCACAGAACAGAACAACCTGATATCAACTCAAATAGGGAAATCACAAAAACAAAATAAGATTAATTTTAAAAAGAAAAAATGCTCAGAACAGGGAATCATTCAAGTCATTATGTAAAAGATCACAATAATCAAAAAGAGGGACCAAATACAGGAGGCATAGAGCTGCCATATGGACAGGAGAAGGACGATACAAGTTAGGTTTTTACTTAGAAAAATAGGGGTAAATATTAAGGTAACCACAAAGAGGTCTAACAATTCCATAACTCAAAATAAAAACCAAGAAAAACATAACAACTCAGCTAACATAAATTCGACTACTATGAAAACGAGGAACACACAATTTACAAAGAAAAACATCTCAGCACAAAAAAGTAAGTGGAAAAATGAAATTGTCAACAACACACAAAAAGGCATCAAAATGACAGCACTAAAGTTTTTTTTTTTTTTTAAACACATACTTATCTATAATTACGATGACTGTAAATGGACTAAATGCACCAATAAAGAGACAGAGAGTCTCAGACTGGATAAAGAAATGATCCGTCTACATGCTGCCTACAAGAGACACACCTTAGACTTAGAGACACAAACAAACTACAACTCAAAGGATGAAAAAATATATATCAAGAAAACAACAAGCAAAAAAGAGCAGGAGTAGCAATATTAATTTCTCACAAAATAGCCTTTAAAGTTAACTCCACCACAAAGGATAAAGAAGGACACTACATAATGACTAAAGGGACAATTGACCAGGAAGATATAACCATATTAAATATTTATGCACCCAATGACAGGCCTGCAAGATACATACAACAAACTTTAACAGAACTGAAAAGTGAGATAGACACCTTCACAATTATAGTAGGAGACTTCAACACACCACTTTCAGAGAAGGACAGGACTTCCACTAAGAAGCTCAATAGAGACACGGAAGACCTAATACGGAAGACCTCATAGACTTATACGGACCTCATAGACTTATACGGAACACTGTACCCAACACCTGCAAAGTATACTTTTTTTTTTCTAGTGCACATGGAACATTCTCTAGAATAGATCACATGTTAGGTCATAAAACAAACCTTTGCAGAATCTAAAACATGGAAATATTACAAAGCATCTTCTCACACTGCAAGGCCATAAAAGTGGAAATCAGTAACAGAAAAAATCAGGGAAAAGAAATTAAATACTTGGAAAATGAACAATACCCTGCTCAAAAAAGACTGGGTTATCATTAAGGAGGGAATAAAGAAATTCATAGAATGCAATGAGAATGGAAACACTTCCTATCAAAACCTCTGGGACACAGCAAAAGCAGTGCTCAGAGGTCAATGTATATCAAAAAATGCACACATACATGAAGAAGAAAGAGCCAAAATCAGAGAATTGTCCCTACAACTTGAACAAATAGAAAGCGAGCAACAAAAGAATCCATCAGGCACCAGAAGAAAACAAATAATAAAAATTAGAGCTGAACCAAAGAGAACAGAAAAACAATAGAAAGAATTAACAAAGCCAAAAGCTGGTTCTTTGAAAAAATTAACAAAATTGATAAACCTTTGGCCAGACTGACTAAAGAAATACAGGAAAGGAAACAAATAACCCGAATAAGAAACGAGATGGGCCATATCACAACAGACCCAACTGAAATTAAAAGAATCATATCAGATTATTACGAAAAATTGTACTCTAACAAATTTGAAAACCTAGAAGACTAGAAAAACACTACCTACCTAAACTAACACAATCAGAAGTAGAACAACTAAATAGGCCCATAAGAAAAAAAGAGATTGAAACAGTAATCAAAAAACTCCCAACAAAAAAAAGCCCTGACCCAGACGGCTTCACTGCAGAGTTCTACCAAACTTTCAGAGAAGAGTTAACACCACTACTACTAAAGGTATTTCAAAGCATAGAAAACGACGGAATACTACCTAACTCATTCTATGAAGCCACCATATCCCTGATACCAAAACCAGGTAAAGACACCAAAAAAAAAAAAAGAAAATTACAGACCTATATCCCTCATGAACATAGATGCAAAATTCCTCAAAAAAATTCTAGCCAATAGAATTCCACAACATATCAAAAAGATAATCCACCACGACCAAGTGGGATTTACACCAGGTATCCACGGTTGGTTTAATATTAGAAAAACCATTAATGTAATCCACCATATAAATAAAACAAAAGACAAAAACGACATGATCTTATCAATTGTTGCTGAAAAGGCATTTGACGAAGTCCAACACACATTCATGATAAAAACTCTCAGCAAAATAGGAATTGAAGGAAAATTCCTCAACATAATAAAGGGCATCTATACAAAGCCAATAGCCAACATCACTCTAAATGGAGAGAGCCTGAAAACATTTCCCTTGAGAACAGGCACCAGACAAGGATGCCCTTTATCACCGCTCTTATTCAACATTGTGCTAGAGGTCCTAGCCAGAGCAATTAGGCTAGACAAAGAAATAAAGGGCATTCGGATTGGCAAGGAAGAAGTAAAATTATCTCTATTTGCAGATGACATGATCTTATACACAGAAAACCCTAAGGAATCCTCCAGAAAACTACTGAAACTAATAGAAGAGTTCGGCAGAGTTTCAGGTTATAAGATAAACATACAAAAATCACTTGGATTCTTCTACATCAACAAAAAGAACAGCGAAAAGGAAATCACCAAATCTATACTATTCACAGTAGCCCCCAAGAAGATAAAATACTTTGGAATAAATCTTACCAAAGATGTAAAAGACCTATACAAAGAAAACTACAAAGTACTAGTGCAAGAAACTAAAAGGGCCTTACATAAGTGGAAAAAATACCTTGCTCATGGATAGGAAGACTTAACATAGTAAAAATGTCTATTCTACCAAAAGCCATCTATCCATACAATGCAATTCCGATCCAAATTCCAACGACATTTTCTAATGTGATGGAGAAACAAATCACCAACTTCATATGGAAGGGAAAGAAGCCCCGGATAAGTAAAGCATTACTGAAAAAGAAGAAGAAAGTGGGAGGCCTCACTCTACCTTATTTTAGAACATATTATACAGCCACAGTAGTCAAAACAGGCTGGTACTAGTACAACAACAGATACATGGACCAATGGAACAGGATTGAGAATTCAGACATAAATCCATCCACGTATGAGCAGCTGATATTTGACAAAGGCCCAGTGTCAGTTAATTGGGGAAAAGGTAGTCTTTTTAACAAATGGTGCTGGCATAACTGGATATCCATTTGCAAAAAAATGAAACAGGACCCATACCTCATACCATGCACAAAAACTAACTCCAAGTGGATCAAAGACCTAAACATAAAGACTAAAATGATAAAGATTATGGAAGAAAAAAAAGGGACAACCTTAGGAGCCCTAATACAAGGCAGAAACAGAATACAAAACATTACTAAGAATGATGAACAGAAACCAGATAACTGGGAGCTCCTAAAAATCAAACACCTATGCTCATCTAAAGACTTCACCAAAAGAGTAAAAAGACCACCTACAGATTTTTTTTTTTACAGATTGGGAAAAAATTTTAAGCTCTGACATCTCCGACCAGCACCTGATCTCTAAAATCTATATGATTCTGTTAAAACTCAACCACAAAAAGACAAACAACCCTTTCAAAAAGTGGGCAAAGGATATGAACACGCACTTCACTAAAGAAGATATTCAGGCAGCTAAGAGATATATGAGAAAATGCTCTTGGTCATTAGCCATTAGAGAAATGCAAATTAAAACTACGATAAGATTCCATCTCACTCCAACAAGGCTGACATTAATCCAAAAAACACAAAATAATAAATGTTGGAGAGGCTGTGGAGAGATTGGAACTCTTATACACTGCTGGTGGGAATGTCAAATGGTACAGCCACTTTGGAAATCTATCTGGCGTTTTCTTAAAAAGTTAGAAATAGAATTACCTTACAATCCAGAAATCTCACTCCTCGGAATATACCCTAGAGACATAAGAGCCTTTACACGAACAGATATATGCACACCCATGTTTATTGCAGCACCATTTACAATAGCAAAAAGCTGGAAGCAACCAAAGTGTCCATCAGCGGATGAATGGGTAAATAAATTATGGTATATTCACACAATGGAATACTACACATCAATAAAGAACAGTGATGAATCTGTGAAACATTTCATAACATGGAGGAACCTGGAAGGCATTATGCTGAGTGAAATTAGATGCAAAAGGACAAATATTGTATAAGATCACTATTATAAGATCTTGAGAAATCGCATAAACTGAGAAGAACACATTCTTTTGTGGTTACAAGAGATGGGAGGGAGGGAGGGTGGGAGAGGGGTATTTACTGATTAGTTAGTAGATAAGAACTACCTTAGGTGAAGGGAAGGACCATACTCAATACAGGGAAGGTCAGCTCAACTGGACTGGACCAAAAGCAAAGAAGTTTCAGGGATAAACTGAATGCTTCGAAGGTCAGAGGAGAAAGGGCGGGGGTTTGGGGACTATGGCTTAAGGGGACTTCTAAGTCAATTGGGAAAATAAATTCTATTAAGAAAACATTCTGCATCCCACTTTGAAGTGTGGCGTCTGGGGTCTTAAATGCTAACAAGCAGCCATCTAAGATGCATCAATTGGTCTCAACCCACCTGGATCAAAGGAGAATGAAGAACACCAAGGTCACACGATAACTATGAGCCCAAGAGACAGAAAGGGCCACATGAACCAGAGACTTACATCACCCTGAGACCAGAAGAACTAGATGGTGCCCGGCCACAACTGATGACTCCCCTGACAGGGAGCACGACAGAGAACCCCTGAGGGAGCAGGAGAACAGTGGGATGCAGACCCCGAATTCTCATTAAAAGACCAGACTTAATGGTCTGACTGAGTCTAGAAGAATCCCAGTGGTCATGGTCCCCAAACCTGCTGTTGGCCCAGGACAGGAACCACTCCTGAAGACAACTCATCAGACATGGAAGGGACTGGACAATGGGTTGGAGAGAGATGCTGATGAAGACTGAGCTACTTGTATCAGGTGGACACTTGAGACTGTGTTGGCATCTCCTGTCCGGAGGGGAGGCGGGAGGGTAGAGAGGGTTAGAAACTGGCAAAACGGTCACGAAAATAGAGACTGGAAGAAGGGAGTGGGCTGACTTATTAGGGGGAGAGTAAATGGGAGTATGTAGTAAGGCGTATATAAGCTTATATGTGACAGACTGACTTGATTTGTAAACTTTCACTTAAAGCACAATAAAAATTATTTAAAAAAAAATGGGAGCATCAGGTTATAAACTTTATGGCACAAAGCTATTCCCTCAGCAGCAATTTTTCTACCTTGGATTATGAATTTCCTAGTAGTGAAACAAAATGGATTTGAGAAATACAACTTTCCAAGAAATGGGTATGCCTTTTGTCACAAGTATGCTCTATGCTGGCTTTTGGGGCCTTAGTCTCACCCGCTGCTTTCATCTGAGTTTCTTAACGACTCCAAGGGAATGGGAGACCTATGAGCATGATCAGATCCTCATAGTGTTTTCCTTTATGTCATTGCAGGTGACTTCAATTACAAGTGAAAACGGTATGTGTCTGGAATTACTTGCATGCTGGGGAAAAATCTAAATAAGAAAGGCAGGTCTTTCGTGTGGGCTTTCATCTGGAGAGCCACCTTGATTCAGGCCTCCTGGTGGGATTGAGGATTGGGATGTGAGGAAAGAAACTCATACTCCAAGTAAATATCTATGTTCATATTCCGCAGTTCCTGAAATGAGCTGTGTTTCCTTTAGGTTGTGTAGGCTTGTGTGTCATGGGTGTTGCAGGATGTCTATATGTGAGTCAGCATGGTATCATTGCTAGTCTGTATGTAGGAGGAGTAGGTGTGTGTGTTTCCTCAGCAGTTATGTCTGACTTATACAGCATACGTGCCAGTGCCCATTATCTCTAAAACTCCCATCACCACTGTACACTTTATATACACTAACCAGTTCAACCCTCATCACAGCCATATCTCAGGTTTTTCACTACGGCCGCTCCTCACATGGAGAAACTAAACCACGTACTTGAACGGGCAAAGCTTTCAAGAAAGCAAAAATGTGAAACTTGGTCTGTAGCTCCAATGGTGATGTTGTGAACTATGAAGCCCCAGGTATATTTGTCACAGAGCAAGCTAGTTCAAATATCCACATATATGACTAGAAGTACCTGTACCTACAGAGATCCCAACCTCAACCTCCACAGAGATTCCATCACTAAAAGGTAGCCTTAGTGCTCCTATACCCCAGGGTAGTTACACATGTGTTTTACTGCAGACTTTGGCATTTTCATTAGTGAGAAATGCACAGAGAAAGCTCACATGCTTCTAGTCAGCTCACAGAGGCTGAGATTTGCAAGGCATCATGTAGGACAATGAGGTCAACATCTCTGTGCTAGAGTCACTTCTCAGCTACTAGCCAGAAGCAGATAAGAATCGAGGAGATATTTTCATGCAGTTGATAGCATTGTCACTACAATCCATAGAAATGCTCAAATCCTCTGAGATACTCACATTAGTGAAAGTTATCAACAAGATTTGAAAGTATCTCTTGGTTATTTTTTTGATGTTCATCACTCTTGCTGCAACTCTGTTGCACAACAGCGTTAGAGAGCATCCGTGCTCAACCAGGGCCTCTGCAACCTAATGAACTAGCCCAGTGTTGGATGCCTAGTGATAGCATGGACAGCCACCTCACTCAGTGTATACTCACATATAGCATAGAAAATGGAGACTGGAAGAAAAACTATATGATTAACAGTGGCTATTTTTCAATGAGAATGTCCTGATGATGAAAAAGAGGAAGACCTTCAATGAGACAGAGTGGTAATATGGTGCAACTACGGGCTCAAATATAGCAACTATTGTGAGGATTTTGCGGAACTGGGCAGTGTTTCATTCTCTTGTACAAATGGTCACAATGATTCAAAACTGACCCAATGGTATTTTTTATTGAGATAGAGAAAAAAATCACCAACTTCATATGTGAGGGAAAGAAGCCCCGGATAAGTAAAGCGTCACTGAGAAAGAAGAATAAAGTGGGAGGCCTCACTCTACTCGATTTTAGAACCTATTATACCACGACGTTAGTCAAAACAGCCTGATACTGATACGACAACAGGTCATAGACCAATGGAACAGAATTGAGAATTCAGACATAAATCCACCCACATATGTGCAGCTGATTTTTGACAAAGGCCCAAAGTCAGTTAAATGAGAAAAAGACAGTCTTTTTAAGAAATGGTGCTGGCATAACCGGGTATCCATTGGCAAAAAAATTAAACAAGACGGCAGAATAGCCAGCCGCTTCCTGCGAACTCTCTTACAACAAAGACCCAAAAAAACAAGTGAAACGATTGTATTTATCACAACATAGGAGCTCTGAACGTCAAAGGCAAAGTGAGAAAACAGACTGCACGGAATGGAGGGGAGATGGTTCAGAAGCGGACAGGAGTTGCCAGACCTGAATCACTGGGATCCCTCAGGCACCGGTCTCAAGAGTGGCTATAGCAGGCTGGTAGTAGTGTTTGGCAGCAGTTTCTGCAGGGAGAAGCAACCAGCCCCACAGCCTATTCACGCCTCCGGAACCATAGAACAGCGCTCTTGGCAAAAGCTAAGTACTTGGTATATTTTACCATGCACGCCTTGCCCCCTTGCCACCTTCAGTGGCTGTTGCTTTCCCTGGGCCTGAGATAGGACCTGTGGAGCACCTGGAGCCATCCTCCCAGCCTTGGAGAAGGAATAAATATGCAATACAGGAAAAGATAATTCTCCAGCTCCACTAACGTGGGGAGCTCAGGACAGAAGCGGCTCCTGCTGAGGCATAAACAGTCCATGAACTTTGAATTCCTTTCCCCACAGCATGGACATGTGTGGGCCTATTTCAGGAGAATAGGTCATTGTTGGCAGACTATAACTGTTTCAGCTGTGCAGTGGAGAGGTGGGTGTTTGATGTTTGACACTGCTTTGTCTGTTAAATACGGTACTCATCTACCCACATCAGGGGCTTAGAGACTGATGGCTCCACTCAGATAACCCAGACACCCATGACAGGGGTTCAAGGACAACTGGTACGTCCCAGTCCTTACATCCAAAAACATTGGGTGCCCATGGTCCATCTGCAGAACACACCTGCCTGTACACTCTAGGGGAGAGGGACGCACTTTCCTCAGAGATACTTGGGAGATGATTCTAAGCCCCCTGCATTGTTAAGAGCGTTATCCCCTGCTGCAACCAGATATTGCTACATACACCAATCACCCCTGCCCCTCTAAGACGGTAGGACAGAGTCTGTACCACATGCTTGATGATCAGCTACCTGGACACCTGAGCTGAATTCACACAAGAAAAGTGAATGGACTCCTAGACTGATATACCTAATAACAGCTCTAGCCTTCTGGTGACAGAATATCAGAGCTCCAAAAGCAAAAATAATCAAGCTAGCTTACTGAAGCAACCCTTCTGCATATATCAAAACAAAACAAAGCAAGAAGCTAGGATACAATAAGCAAACATGAAATAAACTAATACAATAAGTTATAGATGGTTTGGAGACAACAGTCAATACCAAGTCACATAAAGAAACAGACCATGATCGCCTCAACAAACAAAGAATCAATGAAATGTCTGGATGAAGGTGCCTTCCTGGAATTACTGGACACAGAATTAAATGTTCAATATACAGACCCCTTCAAGACATCAAGAACGAAATTAGGAAAGAGATCAGGAATACACAGAACAAGCCAAGGAACACACAGATAAAGTAGTTGAAGAAATTAAAAAGGTTACTCAAGAACATAATATTTAATATAACACATAAAGAACATAAAAATTTAATAAGCTGCAGGATACCATAGACAGCAATCAGAAGTTCAGAAGATTATCAATAAAATTACAGAAGTAAACAACTCAATAGAATGTCAGAGGAGCAGAACTGAACAAGTGGAAGGCAGAATTGGTGAACTTGAAGATAAAGCACTTAGCACCAATAAATTTGAAGAAAAATCAGATAAAATAATAAAAACAAATGAAGAAATCTTAAGAATCATGTGGGACTCTATCAAGAGAAATAACCTACGAGTGATTGGAGTCCCAGAACAGGGAAGGATAACAAAATACAGAGAGAATTTTTGAAGATTTGTTGGCGGAAAACTTTCCAGATACTGGGAAAGATGAGAAGATATCTATCCAAGATGCTCATCGAACTCCACATAAAGTAGATTTTAAAACACCAAGACAAATGATAATGAAACTTGCCAAAACCAAAGATAAAGAGAGAATTTTAAGAGCAGCTAGGGATAAATGAAAAGTCACCTACAAAGGAGAATCATTAAGAATAAGCTCTGACTACTCAGCAGAAACCATGCAGGCAAGAAGACAATGGGATGACTTATATAAAGCATTGAAGGAAAAAAATTGCCACCCAAGAATAATATATCCAGCAAAACCATCTCTCAAATATGTAGGTGAAATTAGGACATTTCCAGATAAACAGAAGTTTAGGGAATTCATAAAAAATAAAATAAAATCCCAATACTACAAGAAATACTAAAGGGAGTTCTTCAGTTAGAAAATCATTAATATCAGATATCAATCCAAAACTAGTACACTGGACAGAACAATCAGATGTCAACCCAGGAAGGGAAATCACAAAAATAAATCGAGATAAAAAACCACTCAAAACACAGAAACAGCGATATTATTATATAAAAAGAAGACAACATTAAAACAATAAAGAGGGATTAAGAAATGTAGTCAAACATCTTCCATACAGTGAGGAAGACAAGGCAATACAACGAAATAAAAGATAGGTTTAAATTTAGAAAAATAGGGGTAAATATTCATGTAATCACAAAGGAGATAAACTATCTTACACATCAAAAAAAAAAAAAAACTACGAGCAGAAACAAAAACAACAACAACGAATATGAGGAAAGGACAATATATAAACATAATCTATTCAGCACAAGAAATAAAGTGGGAAAAAGAAACTGTCAACAACACACAAAAAAAGATATCAAAATGACAGCACTAAACTCATACCTATCCATAATTATGCTGAATGAAATGGACTAAATGCACCAATAAAGAGACAGAGAGTGGCAGAATGGATTAAAAAAAAACATGATCTGTCTATATTCTGCCTACAAGAGACACACATTACACTTACAGACACAAACTAAAACTCAAAGGATGGAAAAAAATATATCAAGGAAACAATCAAAAAGAGCAGGAGTGGCAATATGAATCTCTGACAAAGTAAATTTTAAAGTCAAATCTACCACAAAGGATAAGGAAGGACACTATATAATGATTAAAGGGACAGTTTTTTTTTTTTTATACCAAGAAGATATAACCATATAAATATTTATGCACCCAATAACAGAGCTGCAAGATACATAAAACAAACTCTAACAGCATTGAAAACTGAGACAGCTCCACAATAGTACGCTTCAACACACCAGTTTCGGTGAAAGACAGGGCATCCAGAAAGCTCAATAAAGACATAGAAGATCTAAATGCCACAATCAGCCAACTTGACGTTATAGACATATACTGAACACTCCACCCAACAGCAACCAAGTATACTTTCTTTTCTAGTGCGCATGGAACATTCTCTAGGATAGACCACATATTAAGTCATAAAGCAAGCCTTAGCAGAATTCAAAACATTGAAATATTACAAAGCATCTTCTCTGACCATAAGGACATAAAAGTAGAAATCAATAACAGGAAAATCAGGGAAAAGAAATCAAACACTTGGAAACTGAACAATACCCTGCTCAAAAAAGACTGGATTATAGAAGACTTTAAGGATGGAATAAAGAAATTTAGAGAATCCAAAGACAATGAAAACACTTCCTATCAGAACCTTTGGGACACAGCTTAAGCAGTGCTCAGAGGTCAATTTATACCAATAAATGCACACATCCAAAAAGAAGAAAGGGCCAAAATCAAAGAATTATCCCTACAACTTGAACAAATAGAAAGGGGTCAACAAAAGAAATCCTCAGGAACCAGAAGAAAGCAAATAATAAAAATCGGAGCAGAATA
This sequence comes from Loxodonta africana, assembly GCF_030014295.1. Taxonomy (NCBI): domain Eukaryota; kingdom Metazoa; phylum Chordata; class Mammalia; order Proboscidea; family Elephantidae; genus Loxodonta; species Loxodonta africana. The sequence goes on from NC_087360.1 coordinate 32,172,894, forward strand.
AATAGACTACAGAAAGACAATTGAAAGACTTAAGACCAAAAGCTGATTCTTTGAAAAAATCAACAAAATTGATAAAGAACGTGCCAAACAGACAAAAGAAAAACAGAAAAGGAAGCAAATAACCCGAATAAGAACTGAGATGGGTGATATTACAACAGACTCAACTGAAATTAAAAGAATCGTATCAGATTACTATGAAAAATTGTACTCTAACAAATTTGAAGACCTAGAAGAAATGGATGAATTCCTAGAAACGAACTACCTACCTAAACTAACACAAACAGAGTTAGAACAACTAAATAGAGCCATAACAAACGAAGAGATTGTGAAGGCAATCAACACCCCCCCCCCAAAAAAAAAACCCTGACCCAGATGGCTTCACTGCAGAGTTCTACCAAACTTTCAGAGAAGAATTTTGTTTTGTTTTTAATGTTTATTGTACTTTAAGTGAAAGTTTAAAAATCAAGTCAGTCTCTCACCCAAAAACGTATATACACCTTGCTACATACTCCCAATTGCTCTCCCCCTAATGAGACACCCCGCTCCTTCCCTCCACTCTGTCTTTTCCTGTCCATTTCGCCACCTTCTAACCCCCTCTATGCTCTCATCTCCCCTCCAAGCAGCAAATGCCAACATAGTCTCAAGTGTCCACCTGATCGAAGAAGCACACTCCTCACCAACATCCCTCTCCAACCCATTGTCCAGTCCAATCTCTGTCTGGAAGAGTTGGATTTGGGAATGGTTCCTGTCCTGGGCCAACAAAAAGTCTGGGGGGCATGACCACCAGGGTCCTTCTAGTCTCAGACCATTAAGTCTGGTCTGCATCCCACTTCTCTTCTGCTCCCTCAGGGGTTCTCTGTTGTGTTCTCTGTCAGGGCAGTCATCAGTTGTAGCCAGCACCATCTAGTTCTTCTGGTCTCCTGTTTATGTGGCCCTTTCTCTCTACAGCTCATAATTACGTTGTGTCTTTGGTGTTCTTCATTCTCCTTTGATCCAGGTGGGTTGAGACCAATTGATGCACCTTAGAAGGCCGCTTGCTAGAGTTTAAGACCCCAGAAGCCACTCTCCAAAGTGGGATGCAGAATGTTTTCTTAGTAGGTTTTGTTATGCCAACTGACTTATATGTCCCCTGAAACCATGGTCCCCAAACCCCCAATCCTGCTACGATGGCCTTCAATGCATTCAATTTACTCAGGAAACTTCTTTGCTTTTGGTTTAGTCCAGTTGTGTTAACCTTGCCTGTATTGTGTGTTGTCTTTCCTGTCACCTAAAGTAGATCTTATCTACTCTCTAGTTAGTCAGTAACCCTCTCCCACCCTTCCTCCCTTCCCCGCTAACAGCCATCAAAGAATATTTTCTTCTGTTTAAACTATTTCTCCAGTTCTTATAATAGTGGTCTTACACAATATTTGTCCTTTTGCAACTGTATAATTTCACTCACAATAATGCCTTCCCGATTCCTCCATGTTATAAAATGTTTCACAGTTTCGTCACTGTTCTTTATCAATGTGTAGTATTCCATTGTGTGAATATACCATAATTTATTTATCCATTCATCCGTTGATGGGCACCTTGGTTGCTTCCATCTTTTTGCTATTGTTAACTGTGCTGCAATGAACATGAGTGTGCATATATCTGTTCATGTAAAGGCTCTTACTTCTCTAGGATATATTCAAGGACTGGGACTGTTGGATCCTTTGGAAGTTCTATTTCTAGCTCTTTAAGGAAGTGCCAAATCTATTTCCAAAGTTGTACCATTTTATACTCCCACCAGCAGTGTATAACTGTTCCAATCTTTCTGCAGCCTCTCCAACATTTATTGTTTTGTGTTTTTTTAATTAATGTCAACCTTGTTGATGTAAGATGAAATCTCATTGTAGTGTCGATTTGCATTTCTCTAATGGCTAATGATCGTGAGCACTTCCTCATGTATCTGTTAACTACCTGAATGTCTTCTTTAGTGAAGTGTCTGTTCATATCTTTTGCCCATTTTTTAATTGGGTTATTTGTCTTCTTGCAGTTGAGTATTTCAGTATCATGTAGATTTTAGAGATCAGGCGCTGATCGGAAATGTCATAGCTAAAAACTTTCCCCAGTCTGTAGGTAATCTTTTGACTCTTTTGGTAAAGTCTTTGGATGAGCATAGGTGTTTGATTTTTAGGAGCTCCCAGTTATCTAGTTTTTCTTCTGCATTGTTAGTAATGTTTCGTATACTGTTTATGCCATGTATTCGGACTCCTAGCGTGGTCCCTAGTTTTTCTTCCATGATTTTTATCGTTTTAGATTTTATATTTAGGTGTCTGATCCATTTTGAGCTAGTTTTGGTGCATGGAATGAGGTATGGGTCTTGTTTCACTTTTTTGCAGATGGATATCCAGTTATGCCAGCACCATTTGTTAAAAAGAGTGTCTTTTCCCCATTTAGCTGTTTTGGGGCCTTTGTCAAATATCAACTGCTCATATGTGGATGGATTTATGTCTGGATTCTCAATTCTGTTCCATCGGTCCATGTATCTGTTGTACCAGTATCAGGCTGTTTTGGCTACTGTGGAGGTATAATAGGTTCTAAAATCAGGTAGAGTAAGGCCTACCACTTTGTTATTTTTCAGTAATGCTTCACTTATTCAGGGCCTCTTTGCCTTCCGTATGAAGTTGATGATTTCTTTCTCCATCTCATTAAAAAATCTCGTCAGAATATTGATCAGAATTGTATTAAATCTGCAGATCGCTTGTGGTAAAATAGATATTTTTATAATGTTAAGTCTTCCTACCCATAAGCAAGGTATGTTTTTCCATGTATGTAGGTCTCTTTTGGTTTCTTGAAGACGTGTCTTGTAGTTTTCTTTGTATAGGTGTTCTACACCTCTGGTAAGATTTATTCCAAAGTATTTTATCTTCTTGGGGGCTACTGTAAATGGTATTGATTTGGTGATTTCCTCTTTGATGTTCTTTTGGTTGGTGTAGAGGAATCCAACCGATTTTTGTATGTTTATCTTGTATCCCAATACTCTGCTGAACTCTTCTATTAAGTTTCAGTGTTTTCTTGAGGATTCCTTAGGCTTTTCCGTGTATAAGACCATGTCATCTGCAAATAGAGATACTTTGACATCTTCCTTGCCAATCTGAATGCCCTTTATTTCTTTATCTAGCCTAATTGCTCTGGCTAGGACTTCCAGCACAATGTTGAATAAGAGTGGTGATAAAGGGCATCCTTATCTGGTTCCCGATCTCAAGTGGAATGCTTACAGGCTCTCTCCATTTAGGATGATGTTGGCTATTGGCTTTGTATAAATGCCCTTTATTATGTTGAGGAATTTTCCTTCTATTCCTATTTTGCTGAGAGTTTTTACCATGGATGAGGGTTGAGCTTTGTCAAATGCCTTTTCAATATCAGTTGATGAGATCATGTGATTCCTCTCTTTTATTTATGTGATGGATTACATTAATCGTTTTTCTAATGTTGAACATGCCTGGTATAAATCCCGCTTGGTCATGGTGAATTATTTTTTTTTTATATGTTATTGAATTCTATCGGCTAGAATTTTGTTGAAGATTTTTGCATCTAAATTCATGAGGGATACAGGTCTCTAATTTTCTTTTTTTGTGGTGTCTTTACCTGGTTTTGGTATCAGGGATATGATGGCTTCATAGAATGAGTTTGGGAGTATTCCGTCCTTTTCTATGCTCTGCAATACTTTTAGTACTAGTGGTGTTAACTCTTCTCTGAAGGTTTGGTAGAACTCTGCAGTGAAGTCATCCAGGCCAGGGCTTTTTTTGGTTGGGAATTTTTTGATTATGTTTTCAATCTCTTCTTTTTTTCTGGGTCTATTTAGCTGATCTACCTCTGTTTGTATTAGTTTAGGTAGGTAGTGTGTTTCTAGGAATTCATCCATTTCTTCTAGGTTTTCAAATGTTAGAGTACAATTTTTCATTTAATCAGATATGATTCTTTTAATTTCGTTTCGGTCTGTTGTAATATCGCCCGTCTCATTTCTCATCCGGGTTGTTTGCTTCCTCTCCTGTTTTTCTTTTTTCAGTTTGGCCAATTGTTTATCAATTCTGTTGATTTTTCCAAAGACCCAGCTTTTGGTCTTGTTAATTCTTTCAATTATTTTTCTCTTTCATTTAGTTCTGCTCTAATTTTTATTGTTTGTTTTCTTCTGGTGCCTGAGGGTTTCTTTTGTTGTCTCTATTTGTTCAAATTGTAGGGATAATTCTTTGATTTGGGCCTGTTCTTCTTTTTGTATGTGTGCATTTCTGGATATAAGTTGACCTCTGAGCGCAGTTTTCACTGTGTCCCAAAGGTTCTAATAGGAATTGTTTTCATTTTCATTAGATTCTATGTATTTCTTTATTCCATCCTTAATGTCTTCGATAATCCAGTCTTTTTTGAGTGGGGTATTGTTCAGTTTCCAAGTGTTTGATTTCTTTTTCTTGCCTTTTCTGTTATTGATTTCCACTTTTATGTCCTTCTGGTCAGAGAAGATGCTTTGTAATATTTCAGTGTTTTGAATTCTGCTAAGGCTTGCTTTATGACCTAATACGTGGCCTATTCTAGAGAATGTTCCATGTGCACTAGAAAAGAAAGTATACTTGGTTGCTGTTGACTGGAGTGTTCTTTATACGTCTGTGAGGTCAAGTTGGTTGATTGTGACCTTTAGATCTTGTGTCTTTATTGAGCTTCTTTCTGGATGTCCTGTCCTTCACTGAAAGTGGTGTGTTGAAGTCTCCTACTATTATTGTGGAGCTGTCTGTCTCACTTTTCAATGCTGATAGTTTGTTTTATGTATCTTGCAGCCCTGTCATTGGGTACATAAATATTTAATATGGTTATACCTTCTTGGTATATTGTCCCTATAGTCATTATACGATGTCCTTCCATATCCTTTATGATGGATTTAACTTTAAACTCTATTTTTTCAGAAATTGATATTGCCACTCTTTTTTTGGTTGTTGTTTGCTTGATATATTTTTTTCCATCTTTTGAGTTTTAGTTTGTTTATGTCTCTAAGTCTAAGATGTGTCTCTTGTAGGCAGCATATAGATGAATCTTGTTTTTTAATCCATTCTGCCACTCTCTGTCTCTTTATTGGTGCATTTAGTCCATTTACATTCAGCGTAAGTATGGATAGGCATAAACTTAGTGCTATCATTTTGATTTTTTTTGTGTGTTTTTGACAGTTTCTTTTTCCCATTTAATTTTATGTGCTGAGTAGATTATGTTTATATATTATCCTTTCCTCATATTTGTTGTTGTTGATTTTGTTTCTGTTGAGTCTCTATTTTTTTATATATATTTTATTTTGATGTGTAGGATAGTTTGTCTCCTTTGTGGTTACCTTAATATTTACCCCTATTTTTCTAAATTTAAACACAATGTTTATTTATTTGTATCACCTTATCTTCCTCTCCCTATGGAAGATCTATTACTACATTTCTTAAAAAAAAAATAAACATTTTTTTTTCTTAGTCCCTCTATATTGTTTTAACGTTGTTTTCTTTTACATAATATCATCTTTATTAATTTTTTTGATTTCCCTGTCTGGGTTGACTTCTGATTGCTCTCCCCAGTGTTGTAGTCTTGGGTTGATATCTGATATTATTGATTTTCTAACCAAAGAACTCCCTTTAGTATTTCTTGTAGTTTTGGTCTGGTTTTTACAATTCCCTAAACTTCTGTTTATCTGGAAGTGTCCTAATTTCACCTTCATATTTGAGAGAGAGTTTTGCTGGATATATGATTCTTAGGTGGGAATTTTTTTCCTTCAATTTTTTATATACATCATCCCATTGCCTTCTTGCCTACATGGTTTCTGCCAAGTAGTCTGAGCTTATTCTTATTGGCTCTCCTTTGTAGGTGACTTTTCGTTTATCCCTAGCTGCTCTTAAAATTCTCTCTTTATCTTCAGTTTTGGCAAGTTTCATTATAATATGTTTTGGTGACTTTCTTTTAACATCTTCCTTATGTGGAGATTGATAAGCATATTGGATAGATATCTTCTCATCTTTCACAATATCAGGGAAGTTTTCTGCCAACAAATCTTCAACAATTCTCTCTGTATTTTCTGTTATCCCTCCCTGTTCTGGTACTCCAATCACTTGTAGGTTATTTCTCTTGATAGAGTCCCACATGATCTTAAGGTTTCTTCAATTTTTTAAATTCTTTTATCTCATATTTATTTCTTCAAATATATTAGTGCCAAGTGCTTTATCTTCAAGTTCAGAAATCCTGCCTTCTACTTGCTCAAATCTGCTTCTCTGACTTTCTATTGAGTTGTCTACTTCTGTAATTTTATTGTTAATCTTCTGAATTTATGATTGTTGTCTGTCAATGGATTTTTCCAGCTCATTAAATTTTTCATTATGTTCCTGAATACTCTTTTTAATTTCTTCAGTTGCTTTATTTGTGTGTTCCTTGGCTTGTTCTGTGTATCGCCTCATTTCCTTCCTGATATCTTGAAAAAAAAAAAAAAAATTTTTTTTTTTCATTTCCTTCCTGATATCTTGAAGGGTTCTGTATGTTAACCTTTTGTATTCTTCCTCTGGTAATTCCAGGAAGGCACTTTCATCTAGAAGATCCCTTGATTCTTTGTTTTGAGAGCTTGTTGAGGTGATCATGGTCTGTTTCTTTATGTGACTTCATATTGACTGTTGTCTCTGAACCATCTAGAAGTTATTGTATTAGTTTATTTTGTGTTTGCTTACTGTGTCATAGCTTCTTGCTTTGTTTTGTTTTGATATGCCCAAATGGGTTCCTTGAGTGAGCTAGTTTGATTATTTTTGCCTTTGGAGCGCTGATATCCTGTCCCCAGATGGCTAGAGCTGTTATCAGGTATATCAGTCTATTCACTTTTCTTGTATGAATTCAGCTCAGGTATCCAGGTAGCTGATCATCAAGTGTGTGGTACAGTCTCTGTCCTACACTCTTAGAGGGGCAGCAGTGATTGGTGTAGGTACCAGTATCTGGTTGCACCAAGGGGTCACACTCTGAACAAGGCAGGGCACTGAGAATCATCCCCCATGTGTCTCTGAGGAAAGTATGCCCCTGTTCCCTACAGCATACAGGTGGGTGGGTTCTGCAGATGGACAGTGGGTGCCCAATGTTTTTGGTTGTATGGACTGGGAGGCACCAGTTATCCTTGGACCCCTGTCACGGGTGGCTGGGTGACCTGAGTGGAGCCACCAGTCCTTAAGCCCCAGATGTGGGTAGGTGAGGACCCTGTTTAATAGGCAAAGCAGTGTCAAACATCAAACATTTACCTCTGCACTGCACAGCTGAAATGATTGGAGTCTTCCAACAAGGGCCTATTCTCCTGAAGTAGGCCTGCACTGGTCCATGAAGAGGGGAAACTTACTCAAAGTCCGTGGACCATTTACGCCTGGACAGGAGCTGCTTCTGTCCTGAGCTCCCCAGGTTAGTGGAGCTGGTAAATTATCTTTTCCCCCAGTTGCAAATTTATTCCTTCTCCAAGGCCTAGAGGATGGCTATAGTACTCAATGGGACCTATTACATGCCCAGTGAAATCCGCCACTGAAGCCAGCTTGGGAGCAGGGGGGCACAGCAAAATATACGCAAGTATTTAGCTTTTGCTGAGAACGCCATTCTTCTGTGGTTCCGGAGGTGTGAGTAGGCTGTGTGGCTGGCTGCTTCTCCCTGAGGAAACTGCAGCCGAATGCTAGTACCAGCCACCACTGCAACTTCCAGGAATGGTGCCTGAGGGGTCCCTGCAATTCAGGTCCGTTAACTCCTCTCCACCTCTGAACCATCTCTTCCTCCCCCTGCCCCTCAGTTCATTTTCTAAGCTTGCCTTTGATGTTCAGGGCTCCTAGCTTTTTAAATATACTCATTTCACTTGGGTTTTTTTGTTTGTTTGTTTTTTTGGTCTTTGTTGAAAAAAGGGCTTTCTGGATGCTTCTGTCTCTTCTGCCATCTCAGCTCTGCCTCCCAGAGAAGAGTTAACACCACTACTACTAAAGGTATTTCAGAGCATAGAAAAGGACGGAATACCCCCAAACTCATTCTATGAAGCCAGAAATCCCTGATACCAAAACCAGCTAAAGACACCACAAAAAAAGAAAATTATGGGCCTATATCCCTCATGAACATAGATGCAAAAATCCTCAACAAAATTCAAGCCAATAGAATTGAACAACATATCAAAAAATTAATTCACCATGACAAAGTAAGATTCATGCCAGGTATGCAGGGATGGTTCAATATTAGAAAAACAATTAATGTAATCCATCATATAATTAAAACAAAGGGCAAGAACCACATGATTTTATCAAATGATGCAGAAAAGGCATTTGCCAAAGTTCAACACCCATAAAAATGATAAAAAAAAAAAAAAACTCTCAGCAAAATAAGAATAGAAGGAAAATTCCTCAACATAATAAAGGGCATAGTCAGAATCAACTCGATGGCACTGGGTTTGGTTTTTAGTTTATACAAAGCCGATAGCCAACATCATCCTAAACGGACAGATTCTGAAAGTATTCCCCTTGAGATTGGGAACCAGACAAGTATGTCCTTTATCACCACTCTTATTCAATCGACTCGATGGCACTGGGTATTCAACATTGTGCTGGAGATCCTAGCTAGAGCAATTAGGCTAGATAAAGAAATAAAGAGCATCCAGACTGGCAAGGAAGAAGTCAAAAGATTTGCAGATGACATGATCTTATACACAGAAAACCCTAAGGAATCCTCAAGAAAACTACTGAAACTAATAGAAGAGTTCAGCAGAGTATTGGGATACAAGATAAACATATCAAAATCAGTTGGACTCCTCAACACCAACAACAAGAACGTTGAAGAGGAACTCACCAAATCAGTACCATTTACAGTAGCCCCCAAGAAGATAAAATACTTAGGAATAAATCTTACCAGAGAGTTAAAAGACTTTTACAAACAAAACTAGAAAACACCTCTGCAAAAAACCAATAGAGAACGACATAAGTGGAAAAACATACATTGCACATGGATAGGAGGACTTAACATTGTAAAAATGTCTATTCTACCAAAAGCAATCTATACATACAATGCAATTCTGATCCAAATGCCAATGACATTTTTTAATGAGATGGAGAAACAAATCACCAACATCATATGGAAGGGAAAGAGGGCCTGGATAAGTAAAGCATTAATAAAAAAGAAAGACAAAGTGGGAGGCTTCACTCTACCCGATTTTAGAAACTATTATACTGTCATAGTAGCCAAAATAGCCTGGTACTGGTACAACAACATCTACATAGACCAATGGAAGGCAATTGAGAATCCAAACATCCATCCACATATGAGCAGTTGATATTTGACAAAGGCCCAAAATCAGGTAAATGGGGAAAAGACAGTCTTTTTAATAAATGGTAATGACATAACTGGATAACCATCTGCAAAAGTATGAAACAAGTCTCATACATCACAGCATGCACAAAAACTAATAAAATGGATCAAAGACTTAAATATAAACTCTAAAACGATAAAGATCATGGAAGAAAAAATAGGGACAATGCTAGGAGCCCTAATACATGGCATAAACAGTATACAAAACATTACAAACAATTCAGAAGGGAAACTAGATACCTGGGAGCTCCTAAAAATCAAACACCTATGCTCATCCAAAGACTTCACCAAAAGAGTAAAAAGATTACTTACAAATCGGAAAAAAGTTTTTAGCAATGACTTTTCCAATCAGCACTTGATCTCTAAAATCTACATGATACTGTAAAAACTCAACTGCAAAAAGACAAATAACCCAATTAAAAACTGGGCAAAAGATATGAACAGACACTTCACTAAAGAAGACATTCAAGTAGCTAACAGATATATGAGGATATGCTCACGATCATTAGCCATTAGACAAATACAAATCAAAACTACAAAGAGATTCCATCTCACTCCAACAAGGCTGGCATTAATCCAAAAAACTCAAAATAATAAATGTTGGAGAGGCTGTGGAGAGATTGGAACATGTATACTCTGCTGGTGGGAAAGTAAAATGGAACAACCACTTTTGGAAATCGACTTAGCATGTCCTTAAAAAGCTAGAAATAGAACTACCACATGATCCAGCAATCCCACTCCTTGGAATACATCCTAGAGAAATAAGAGCTTTTACATGAACAGATATATGTACACCCATGTTCATAGCAGCACAGTTTACAAAAGCAAAAAGGCGGAAGCAACCAAGGTGCCCATCCATGGATGAATGGATAAATCAATTACGGTATATTCACACAATGGAATACTACACATCAATAAAGAACAGTGTCCAAACTGTGAAACATTTCATAACATGGAGGAATCTGGAAGGCATTACTCTGAGTGAAATTAGTCAGTTGCAAAAGGACAAATATTGTGTAAGACCACTATTATAAGAACTGGAGACATAGTTTAAACAGAGAAGAAAATATTCTTTGATGGTTATGGGGGGGAAGGGAGGAAGGGTGGAAGGGAGAGCAGTATTCACTAATTAGTACATAAGAACTATTTAAGGTGAAGATAAAGACAACAATATAGGTGAGGTCAGCACAACTGGGCTAAACCAAAAGCAAAGAAGTTTCCTGAATAAACTGAATGCTTCAAAGGCCAGCGTAGCAGGGGCAGGGGTTTGGGGGCCATTGTTTCAGGGGACATCTAAGTCAATCGGCATAATAAAATCTATTAAGGAAACATTCTGCATCCCACTTTGGAGAATGGTGTCTGGGGTCTTAAATGCTATCAAGCGGCCATCTAACATGCATCATTTGGCCTCAACACACCTGGATCAAAAGAGAATGAAGAACACCAAAGACACAACGTAATTACGAGCCCAAGAGACAGAAAGGGCCACATAAACCAGAGTCTACATCAGCCTGAGACCAGAAGAACGAGGTAGTGCCTGGCTACAATCAATGACTGCCCTCACAGGGAACACAACAGTGAACCCCTGAGGGAGCAGGAGAGCAGTGGGATAAAAAAACAGGCCCCAAATTCTTGTAGAAAGGCCAGACTTAAAGGTCTGACTGAGACTAGAAGGACCCCTGTGGTCATGATCCCCAGACCTTCTCTTAGCCCATGACAGGAACCACTCCCACAGCCAACTCTTCAGACAGGGATTGGACTGGTCAATGGAATGGAGAGGGATGCTGGTGAGGAGTAAGCTTCTTGGATCAGGTAGACACTTGAGACTATGTTGGCATCTCCTGTCTGGAGGGGAGATGAGAAGGTAGAGGGGGTTAGAAGCTGGTGAAATGGACACGAAAAGAGAAAGTGGAGGGAGTGTGCGGACTGTCTTATTAGGGGAAGAGCAATCGGGAGTATGTAGCAAGGTGTATATAAGTTTCTGTGTGATAGACTGACTTGATTTTTAAACTTTCACTTAAAGCACAATACATTATAAACAATGCAGAAGAGAATCCAGATAACTGGGAGCTCCTAAGAAGCAAACACCTATGCTCATCAAAAGTCTTCACCAAACAATAAAAGATTACCTACAGACTGGGAAAAAGTTTTTAGCTATGACATTTCCGATCAGCACCTGATCTCTAAAATCTACATGATACTGTAAAGACTCAGCTACAAAAACACAAATAACCCAATTAAAAAATGGGCAAATATATGAACAGACACTTCACTAAAGAAGACATTTATTTAGCTAACAGCTACATGAGGAAATGCTCACGATCATTAGCCATTAGAGAAATGCAAATCAAAACTACAGTGAGATTCCATCCCACTCCAACAAGGGTGGCATTAATCCCAAAATCACAAAATAATAAACATTGGAGAGATTGTAGAGAGACTGGAACTCTTACACACTGCTGGTGGGAATGCAGAATGCTACAACCACTTTTGCAATCGATTTGGCGCCTCTTTGAAAAGCTAGAAATAGAACTACCATACAATCCAGCAGTCCCACACCTTGGAATATATCCTAGAGAAATAAGAGCTTTTACATGAAAAGATATATGCACACCCATGTTCACTGCAGCACTGTTTACAATAGCAAAAAGGTGGAAGCAACCAAGGTGCCCATCAACGGATGAATGGATAAATTATGGTATATTCACACAATGGAATACTGTGCCTCGATAAAGAACAGTGATGAATCTGTGAAACATTTCATAACATGGAGGAATCTGGAAGGCATTATGCTGAGTGAAATTAGTCAGTTGCAAAAGGACAAATATTGTATAAGACCACTGTTACAAGAACTGGAGAAATAGTTTAAACAGAGAAGAAAATATTCTTTGATGGTTATGAGCAGGGAGAAAGAGGTAGGGAGGGAGAGGGATTTTCACTAGTTTTTTTAGATAGTAGATAAGAACTATTTTAGGTTAAGGCAAAGACAACACACAATATAGGTGAGGTCAGCACAACTGGACTAAACCAAAAACAAAGAATTTTCCTAAATAAACTGAATGCTTCGAAGGCCAGAGTAGCAGGGGCAGGGGTTTGGGGACCATTGTTTCAGGGGACATCTAAGTCAATTGGCATAATAAAATCTATTACGAAAACATTTTGCATCCCACTTTGGAGAGTGGCTTCTGGAGTCTTAAACGATAGCAAGTGGCCATCTAAGATGAATGACTGGATCTCAACCCATCTGGAGCAAAGAAGAATGAAAAGACCAAAGAACACAAGGTAGTTATGAGCCCAAGAGACAGAAAGGACCATATAAACAAAAGACTAAATCAGCCTGAGACCAGAGGAACTAGATGGTGCCCGGCTACACCTGATGACTGCCTTGACAAGGAACACAATAGAGAACCCCTAAGGGAGCAGAAGAGCAGTGGGATGCAGAACCCAAATTCACATAAAAAGTCCAGACTTAATGCTCTGACTGAGACTACAATGACCCCTGTGGTTATGGTCCCCAGATCTTTTGTTAACCCAAGACAGGAACCATTCCCAAAGCCAAATCTTCAGACAGGGATTGGACTGGACTATGGGATAAATAATGATATTGGTGAAGAAAGAGCTTCTTGGATCAAGTAGACACATGAGACTATGTTGGCATCTCCTGCCTGGAGGGGAGATGAGAGAGTGGACGGAGTTAGAAGCTGGCCAAATGGACATGAAAATAAAGAGTGGAGGGAAGGAGTGTGCTCTCTCTTTAGGGGGAGAGCAATTAGGAGTATATAACAAGGTGTATATAAATTTTAACATGAGAGACTGACTTGATTTGTAAACTATCACTTACAGCACAATAAAAATTAAAATTCACTGAGGAACTAATGAGCAACATCACCAAATGTCACTCTCTGTCCTCTAGCTCCCATTGAAGTCCTGCTGCAGGACTTTCTGAGTGATGGCGAAGATGATGAGGCCCCATCTAAGGCCACCTTTCTTTTTCTGATGCAGAGAGGTTGCTTCCTTAGGTTCTTCTTTTTCAATCCATTTGAGAGGTAAAAATATAAACATGTGTTTTTTAGATGATACATGCTACATTCTTGGTGGGAAGAGGGTTCAGTGAGAGTCTCTTAATACCTCATGCCCGATTGAAGAGGTCATTCTAAAGTGGTAGCAACAGGTTATAAACTGTATGATATAAGGCTTTTACCTCAGCAGAAATTTTTTAATTGGATTACAAATTTTGCAGTTGTCAAACAGAATTTTTACTAGAAATGCAACTTCCACAAAATTGGTATTTCTTTTTTTACAGCTTTGCCCTATGCTGGCTTTTGGGCCTTAGACACAGCCACTGCTTTCATCTGATTTTCTAACAGCTCTAAGGGAACGATAGACCTATGAGTGTTTTCCTTTATGTAATTGCAGGTGACATCAAATACAAGTGAAAAGGTTATGTTTCTTGAATTGCTTACTTGCTGGGGAAAAATCTAAGAAAGGCAGGGATTTCATGTGGGTTTTCAGCTGGGGAGATACCTTAATTCAGGCCTCCTGGTAGGAATGAGGATCGGGGGTGTGATGAAAGAAACTGATATTCCAGGTAAATGTCTATGTCCATATTGTACAGTTCCTAAAAGCAACTGTGTTCCCTTTAGGTGGTGCAGGCTTGTGTGTGCATGAGTGTTGGAGGGTGTCTATGTGTGAGTCAGTGTGCTATCATTGCTAATGTGCATGCAGGGGGAGTAGGTGTGGGCGTTTCCTCGGCAGTTATGTCCAACTTACACAGCACATTTGCCAGTGTCCATTTTCTCTAAAACTCCCATCACCACTCTACACTTTACATATACTAACCCATCCAACCCTCATCACAGGCATATCTAGGGTCTCTTCATTATGGTCGCTCCTCAGATGGAGAAACCAAAGCACATAGATGAATGTCCAAAGATCTTGAGAAAATGAAAACGTGAAACTAGGTCTGTAGCTCCAAAGGTGATGCTGTAAACTATTAAACCCAGGTACACTGGTCACAGAGCAAGGGAGTTCAAGCATCCGTGTATATGCCTAAAAGTACCTGTACCTACAGAAATTACAAACTCAATCTCTGCAGAGATTCCATCATTCATCATTAAAAGGTAGCCTTAGTGATCCTATAACCCAGCGTACTATAGGTGTTTTCATGCAGACTTTGGTATTGTCATCAGTGAGAAATGCACAGAGAAAGAACACGTGGTTCTGGTCAGCTCATGGAATCTGAGATTTACAAAGCATCATGTAGGACAACGAGGTCAACCTCTCTGTGCTGGAGTCACTTGTCAGCTACTAGCCTAAAGCAGGTAAGAGCCGAGGAGATATTTTCATCCACTTGGTAATATTTTCACCACAATCCATAAAAATGCTCAAATCTTCTGAGTTACTCACGTTAGCAAAAGTTACAAACAAGACCTGAAAGTGTCTCTTGGTTATTTCCTTAGTACCCATCACTCTTGCTGCAACTCTATTGCACAACTGAGTTAGAGAGTGTCCATGCTCAACCAGGGCCTCCCAGCCAAATGAACTGGCCCATTGTTGTATAACTAGTAATAACATGGACAGACCGCTCACTCAGTGTACCCCCACATGGCGTAGAAAAAGGAGACTGGAAGATAATATACATGAGTAACAGTAGTTATTTTTCAATGAGTGCTCCATGATGGGAAACAAGAGGAAGATTATCAATGAGACAGACTGATAATGTTGTGCAACTACGTCCTCGAACATAGCAATGATTATCAGGTTGGTGCAGGACAGGGCAGCGTTTCGTTCTCCTGTACATAGAGTCGCTATGATTCAGAACTGACTCTATGGCACCTAACAACAACCTGACAAATATTAGTGAATAAATGCAGTAGAATGCTGTGCCTAGAACTGAATGTTATCCCCTGATAAAAGATGGCTGTTAATAAACTGGAAATTCCTATAGAAAAGATGATAAATAACAGCTACAGCATACATGGATCATGGAGGCTGAAATTGTCTTGGAAGATGTCAAAAAGATATTTGCAATTAAGCTGCACTTCGACTGCGCAGGAGGAGTTTTAGGAGTCTTTCATTGAATTACACTATGTATAACATTTGCAGATTGAGTAATTCACTCTGCTTTACACTGCCTTTATCTTGAAGTCAAGGATACTCTTTCTCATTTCTTTCATGCTCTGTCCTTTGCCATCTTTGATCCACTAAAGTGGCTGGCCTGGCACCAGCTCAACCCCTGTTTGTTAACCAACTACATGCATACAATCTAGCCCCTTGTCCAAGAGAAGCAAAATTCCCTGAGGAACTCATAAGCAATATCGCCAATGTACTGACAGTCACTCTCTGTCCTCCTAGCTCCCATTCAAGTCCTGCTCGAGGACTTTCTGAGTGATGGTGAAGATGACAAGGCCCCATGTAAGGCCAAGGTAAGGCCGCCTTTATGTTTCTGATGCAGATATGTTGCTCTCTTAGGTTCTTTCTTTTTCAATCCATTTGAGAAGTAAAAATATGAACATGTATATTTTAGATGATACATGGTATATTCTTGGTGGGAAGAGTGTTGAATGAGAGTGTCTTACCAACTGACACCTGATTCAAGAGGTCATTCAAAAATGGTAGCATCAGGTTATAAGCTGCATGATATGAGGCTTTTCCCTCAGCAGCAATTTTTCTATTTGGATTATGAATTTTGTAGTTGTAAAAAAAAAATGGATTTGAGAAATACAACCTCCAGGAAATGTGTGTTTCTTTTTTCACAGGTATGCCCTATGTTGGCTTTTGGGGCCTTAAACTCACCCCCTGCTTTCATCTGATTTTCTAACAGCTCTAAAGGAATGGGTGACCTATGAGCATGATCAGAACCTCCTAGTGTTTTCCTTTATGTAATTGCATGTGACCTCAAATACAACTGAAAACGGTATGTTTCTGGAATTACTCACTTGTTTTTTGGGGAAAAGCCTAGGCAACAAAGGCAGGGCTTTCATGCAAGTTTTCACCTGGAGAGGCACCTTTATTCAGGCCTGCTGGTGGGAATTAGGATTTGGGGTGTGATGAAAGAAACTGATATTCCAGGTAAATATCTATGTCCATATTATGCAGTCCTAAAGGCAGCTGTGTTTCCTTTAGGTGGTGCAGGCTTGTGTGTGCTTGGGTGTTGGAGTGTGTCTATGTGTGAGTCAGTGTGCTATCATTGCTAACATGCATGCAGGGCAAGTAGGTGTGGGTGTTTCCTCAGCAGTTATATCCAAGTTACACAGCACATTTGCCAGTATCCGTTTTCTCTAAAACTCCCATCACCACTGTAGCCTTTAAATATACTAACCGTTTCAACCCTCATCACAGCCATACCTGGGGTTTCTTCACTATTCCCACTCCTCACTTGGATAAACTAAAGCACATAGATGAACGTCCAAAGATCTCGAGAAAGTGAACATATGTGTTTAGCTACAATACTGGCGCTGTAAACTATTAAGCCCCAGTTACATTGGTCACAGAGCAAGGGAGTTCAAGCATCCACGTATATGCCTAGAAGCACCTCTACCTACAGACATGCCAAACCCAGCCTCTACAGAGATTCCACCATGAAAAGGTAGACTTAGTGATCCTATAACCCAGTGTAGTAGAGGTGTTTTCATGCAGACTTTGGTATTGTCATCAATAAGAAATGCACAGAGAAAGCCCACATGCTTTTGGTCAGCTCACAGATTCTGAGATTTGCAAGGCATCGTGTAGGACAATGAGATCAAACTGTCTGTGTTGGAGTCACTTGTCAGCTACTAGCCTAAAACAGATAAGAACTGAGGAGATATTTTCACACACTTGATAACATTATCACCAAATTCCACAGAAATGCTCAAACCCTCTGAGCTACTCACATTAGTGAAAGTTACCAACAAGAACTGAAAGTGTCTCTTGGTTATTTCCTTGATGGCCATCACTCTTGCTGCAGCTCTGTTGCACAAGTAGGTTAGAGAGTGTCCATGCTCAGCCAGGGCCTCTCCACCCTAATGAACTGGCCCAGCATTGATGGGTAGTGATACCATGGACAGGCACCTCACTCAATGGATACTCCCACATGTCACAGAAAAAGGAGACCAAAAGAAAGTATACATGATTAACAGTGGTTATTTTTCAAGGAGAGTATTCTGATGGCAAAAAAGATGAAGATGCTCAATGAGATGGATTGATAATGTAGTATCCCTTGGGCTCAAACATAACAACGATTGTGAGGAAAGTGCAGGACTGGGCAGTGTTTTGTTCTCTTGTACAGATGGTCGCCATGATTCAGAACTGACTCGGTGGCACCTAACAACAACATGACAAATATTAGTGAATAAATGCAGAAGAATGTTGTGCCTAGAGCTGTGTATTATCCCCTGATAAATCATTGCTGTAAATAAACTCAAAAATTCTATAGAAAAGGTGATAAATGCAGCGACAGCACATATGGATCACAGAGGCTGAAATGGTCTTGGAAGATGACAAAAAGGTACTGGCAATTTAGCTGCACTTCAAATGGGCATTAGCAGTTTGGGGAGTCTTCATTGCATTACAGTATATATAACATTTGCAGATGGAGTAATTTACCTCGATTTAGAATGCCTTTATTTCGAAGCCAAGAATTCTGTTTCTCATTTCTTTCATGCTCTGTCCTTTGCCAACCTTGACCCACTAAAGTGGCTGGCCTAGCATCAGCTCAGTCCCTGCTTATTAACCAACTATATCCAAATACTCTAGCCCCTTGTACAAGTCAAGCAAAATTCCCTGAGGAATTCATGAGAAACATCACCAATGTACTGATAGCCACTCTTTGTCCTCCTAGCTCCCACTTAGATCTTGCTGCAGTGCCTTCTGAGTGATGGTGAAGATGACGAGACCCCATCTAAGGCCAAGGTAAGGCCACATTTCTTTTTCTATGTAGGTATGTAGCTTTCTTAGGTTGTTTCTTTTTCAATACATTTGAGAGGTAAAAATATGGACAGGTATACATTAGATGATACAGGCTGTATTCGCGGTGGAAGAGTGTTGAATGAGAGCCTCTTACCAAGTGATACCTGATTCAAGAGGTCATTCTAAAAGGGCAACATCAGGTTATAAACTGCATGTCACAAGGTTTTTCCCTCAACTGCCATTTTTCTACCTAGGATTATGAATTTTGTAGTTGTGTAACAAAATGGATTTGAGAAATACAACCTTCCAGGAAATGGGTGTCTTTTGTCACAGGTATCTCGTATACTAGGATATGGGGCCTTAGACTCACCCTCTGGTTTTATCTGATTTTCTAACTGCCCTAAGGGAATGGGAAACCTATGAGCATGATCAGATCTTCATAGTGTTTTCCTTTATGTCATTGCAGGTGGCCTCAAAAACAAGTGAAAACAGTATGTTTCTGGAATTATTCACTTGCTGGGGAAAAATCTAGATAAGAAAGGCAGGGCTTTCATGGGGGCTTTCATCTGGAGACCCAGCTTAATTCAAGCCTCCTGGTGCGAATGAAGATTGGGGGAGTAATGAAAGAAGCTGATATTCCAGGTGAATATTTATGTCCATATTCTACAGTTCTTGAAAGCAGCTGTGTTCACTTTAGGTGGTGTAGGCTTGTATGTGCATGGGTGTAGAGTGTGTCTGTGTGTGAGTCAATGTGGTATCATTGCTAATATGCATGCAGGGGAGTAGGTTTGGGTGTTTCCTCAGCAATTATGTCCGACTTACACAGCACATTTGCCAGTGTCCATTTTCTCTACAAATCCAATCACCACTGTACACTTCACATATACTAACCCATTCAACCGTCATCACAGCCATATCTGGGGTTTCTTCACTATGGCCACTCCTCAGATGGAGAAACTAAAGCACATAGATGAATGGCCAAAGCTCTTGAGATAGCACAAATGTGAAACTAGGCCTGTAGCTCCGGTGATTATGTTGTGAACTATTAAGCCCCGGTACATTGGTCACAGAGCAAGGGAGTTCAAGCATGTGTGTATATGCCTAGAAGTACCTGTAAATACAGAGATTCCAAACCAAATCTCTACAGAGATTCCATCATTATAAAGTAGCCTTAGTGATCCTGCAACCCAGAGTATTATAGGTGTGTTTACGTGCAGATTTTGGCATTGTCATTAGTGAGAAATGCACAGAGAAAGCCCACGTGCTTCTGGTCAGCTCACAGATTCTAAGATTAGCAAGGAGTCATGTAGGAAAATGAGGTCAACCTCTCGGTGCTGGTCACTTGTCAGCTAATAGCCTAGAGCAGATAAGAACCGAGGAGTTATTTTCATGCACTTGGTAACATTATCACCACAATCCATAGAAATGCTCAAATACTCTGAGCTATTCACCTTAGTGAAAATTACCAACAAGAACTGAATGTGTCTCTTGGTTATTTACTTGGTGTCCATCACTCTTGTTGCAAGTCTGTTGCACAACTGTGTTACAGAGCATCCACGCTTAACCAGGGCTGCCGCAACCGAATGGACTAGCCCAGTGTTGTATGACTACTAATACCATGGACAGCCACCTCACTCAGTGGATACTCACACATGGCACAGACAATGGAGACTGGAAGAAAAAATACATGATTAACAGTGCCTATTTTTTTTTTATTTTCAACGAGAGCCCTGATGGGGAAAAAGTGGAAGAACCTCAATGAGACGAATTGAAAATGTGGTGCATTTATGGGCTCAGACATAGCTACGATCGTGAGGATGGTACAGGAATTGGCAGTGTTTCGTTCTCTTATACATAGGGTTGCTATGATTCAGAACTGATTTGATGGCACCCAGAAACAAAATGACAAATATCAGTGAGTAAATGCAGCAGAATGTTATACCTAGAACTGAATGTTATCCCCTGATAAAACAAGGCTGTTAATAAACTGAAAAATCCTGTAGGAAAGTTCATAAATGCAGCTATAGAACACATAGATCCTGGGGGCTAAAATGGTCTTGAAGGTGTCAAAAAGATACTTTCAATTTAGATGCACTTCAAATGGGCAGGAGGAGTTTTGGGAGTCTTTCATTGAATCATAATATATATAACATTTGCAGATTGAGTAATTCACACTGCTTTACATTGCCTTTATCTTGTAGCCAAGAATTCTGTTTCTCATTTCTTCCATGCTTTGTCCTTTGCCACTGTTGATCCACTAAAGTGGCTGGGCTGGCATCAGATCAGTCCCTGTTTGTTAACCAACTACATGCATACACTCTAGCCCCTTATCTAAGTCAAACAAAGTTCCCTGAGGAACTCATGAGCAATATCACCAATGTACTGACAGTCACTTTCTGTCCTCCTAGCTCCCATTCAAACCCTGCTCAAGGACTTTCTGAGTGATGGTGAAGATGACAAGGCCCCATGTAAGGCCAAGGTAAGGCCCCATGTAAGGCCAAGGTAAGGCCACATTTCTTTTTCTGATGCAGATATGTTGCTCTCTTATGTTCTTTCTTTTTCAATCCATTTGAGAGGTAAAAATGGGAACATGTATATTTTCATGATACATGGTATATTCTTGGTGGGAAGAGTGTTGAATGATAGTCTCTTAATACCTCATGCCTGATTGAAGAGGTCATTCAAAAAATGGTAGCATCGGGTTATAAGCTGTACAATACGAGGCTTTTCCCTCAGCAGCAATTTTTCTACCTTGGATTATGAATTTTATAGTTGTCAAATAAAATGGATATGAGAAATACAACCACCAGGAAATGGGTGTTTCTTTTTTCACAGGTATGCCCTACACTGTCTGTTGAGGAATTAGACTCACCCAGTGTTTTAATCTGATTTCCTAACAGCTCCAATGGAGTTGGAGACTTACATCGTGATCAGATCCTCATAGTGTTTTCCTTTATGTAATTGCATGTGACCTCAAGTACAAATAAAGATGGCATATCTCTGGAATTACTCACTTCCTGGGAAAAATCTAGATAAGAAAGGCAGGCTTTTCATGTGGGCTTTCATTTGGAGAGCCACCTTGAATCAGGCTTCCTGGTAGGAATGAGGATTGGGGGAGTGATGAAAGAAACATATAATCTAGGTAAATATCTATGTCCATGTTCTACAGTACCTAAAAGCAGCTGTCTTCCCTTACGTGATGGATGCTTGTTTGCATGGGTGTTGGAGGGTGTCTATGTGTGAGTCAATATGGTATCACTGCTAATGTGCATGCAGGGGGAGGAGGTGTGGGTATTTCTTCAGCAGTTACGTCCAAATTACAAAGAAGAATTGCCAGTGTCCATTCTGTCAAAAAGTCCCATCACCACTGTACATAAGCTAACTCATTCAACCCTCATCACAGCTATATCTGGGGTTTCTTCATCATGGCCGCTTTCAAATGTAGAAACTGAGGCACACGGATAAATGGCCCAAGGTCTTGAGCTCCTACATGAGAAAGTCATAATATGAAACTAGGTCTGTAGCCCCAACACTGGGTCTGTGAACTATTAAACCCTGGGTGTATTGGTAACAAGCAAGGGGTTTAAAGCATCCATGTATATGCCTGGAAGTACCTGAACCTGCAGAGATTCCAAACCCAATGTCTACAGAGATCCCATCATTAAAAGGCAGCCTTACAAAAGCTGGAGGCAGAGCCAAGATGGCAGAATAGACAGATGCTTCTGGTGAGACCTCTTTACAACAAAGACCTGAAAAAACAAGTGAAACAAGTATATTTATGGCAATCTAGGAGCCCTGAGCATCAAAGGCAAGCTTAGGAAATGATCAGAGAGACGGGGAAGGAAGAGACTGTTCAGAAGCAGAGAGGAGTTACAAGACCTGAATCGTGGGGAGCCCTCAGGCACCATTCCCAGAGCGGTGGCAGCAGGCTGGAACTAGCATTTGGCCACAGTTTCCTCCGGGAGAAGCAGTCAGCCACACAGCCAATTCACACCTCCGGAACCAGAGAAGAACAGCGCTCTCTGCAAAAGCTAAGTTCTTGCGTATATTTTAACGTGTCCCCCCACCCCCAAGTTGGCTTCTGCAGCTGAATTCCCTGGGCCTGAGCCAGGCACTGTTGAGCACCTAGAGCCATTCTCCCAGCCTTGGAGAAGGAAAAAAATTTGCAATTGGGGGAAAAGATAATTTGCCAATTCCACTAACCAGGGGAGCTCAAGACAGAAGTGGCTTCTCTCCAGGTGTAAATGGTCCGTGGACTTTCAGCACCCTTCCCTTCTGCATGGACCAGTGTGGGCCTAGTTCAGGAGAATAGGCCCTTGTTGTCAGGCTCCAACCATTTCAGCTGTGCAATGGGGAGGTGGGTGTTTGATGTTTGACATTGCTTTGCCTATTGAACGGGGTCCTCACCCGCCCACATCAGGGGCCTAGGGACTAGTAGGTCCACTCAGGTCACCCAGCCACCCACAAAAGGGGTTCAAGGGTAACTGGTACCTCCCAGTCCTTACAACCAAAAACATTGGGTGCCCATGGTCCATCTGCAGAAACCATCCACCTGCATGCTATGGGGAACAGGGACGTGCTTTCCTCGGAGATGCTTGGGGGTCGGTTCTCAGCCCCCTGCGTTGTTCAGAGCATGACCCCCTGCTGCAATCACATACCGTTACATACACCAATCACCCCTGCCCCTCTAAGACTGTAGGACAGAGCCTGTACCACACACTTGATGATCAGCTACCTGAACACCTGAGCTGAATTTGTACAAGAAAACTGAATGGACTCCTAGACTTATATACCTGATAACAGCTCTAGCCACCTGGGGACAGGACATCAGAGCTCCAAAGGTGAAAATAATCAAGCTAGCTCACTCAAGCAACCCATCTGGGTATACCAAAACAAAACAAAGCAAGAAGCTATGACACAGTAAGCAAGCATAAACTAATACAATAACTTACAGATGGCTCAGAGACAACAGTCAATATCAAGTCATATAAATAAACAGACCATGATCACCTCAACAAGCCCTCAGAACAAAGAATCAAGGGATCTTCTAGAAGAAAGTGCATTCCTGGAATTATCAGAGGAAGAATACAAAAGATTAATATACAGAACCCTTCAAGACATCAGGAAGGAAATGAGGCAATACACAGAACAAGCCAAGGAACACACAGATAAAGCAATTGAAGAAATTAGGAAGATTATTCAGGAACATAATGAAAAATTTAATAAGCTGGAAAAATCCATAGACAGACAGCAATCAGAAATTCAGAAGATTAACAATAAAATTACAGAAGTAAACAACTCAGTAGAAAGCCAGAGGAGCAGAATTGAGCAGGTAGAAGCTAGAATTTCTGAATTCGAAGATAAATCACTTGGCACTAATGTATTTGAAGAAAAATCTGATAAAAGAATTTTAAAAAATGAAGAAACTTTATGAATCATGTGGGACTCTATTAAGAGAAATAACCTACGAGTGATTGGACTACCAGAAGAGAGAGGGATAACAGAAAATACAGAGATTTGTTGGCAGAAAACTTCCTTGATATCGTGAAAGATGAGAAGATATCTATCCAAGATGCTCATCAAACTCCACATAAGGTAGATGTTAAAAGAAACTCACCAAGCCATTTTATAATAAAACTTGCCAAAACCAAAGATAAAGAGAGAATTTTAAGAGCAGCTAGGGATAAATGAAAAGTCACCTACAAAGGAGAGCCAATAAGAATAAGCTCGGACTACTCAGCAGAAACCATGCAGGCAAGAAGGCAATGGGATGACTTATATAAAAATTGAAGGAAAAAAATTGCCAGCCAAGAATTATATATCCAGCAAAACAGTCTCTTAAATATGAAGGTGAAATTAGTACATTTTCAGATAAATAGAAGTTTAGGGAATTCATAAAAACCAAACCAAAACTACATGAAATACTAAAGGGAGTTCTTTGGTTAGAAGATCAATAATATCAGGCATCGACCCAAGACTAGAACACTGCGAAGAGCAATCAGAAGTCAACCCAGACAGGGAAATCAAAAAAACAAAGCAATATTAAAAAAAAAAGCTCAAAACTGGGTAACAGCGGTGTTATTATATACAAGAGGACAACATTAAAATGATAAATAGGGAATAAGATATGTAATCATAGATCTTCCACATGGAGAGGAAGATATGGCAATACAAAGAAATACAAGTTGTGTTTAAAGTTAGAAAAATAGTGGTAAATAATAAGGTAACCACAAAGTAGATAAACTATCCTACTCATCAAAATAAAAGAAAAGAAAAAATAGACTCAGCAGCAGCAAAATCAACAACAACGAATACGAAGAAGGGGCCATATATAATCTACTCAGCACATAAAATTAAGTGGAAAAAAGAAACTGTCAATGACACACAAAAAAAGACATCAAAATGATAGCACTAAATTCATGCCTATCCGTAATTACCCTGAAAGTAAATGGACTAAATGCACCAATAAAGAGACAGAGAGTGGCAGAATGGATTAAAAAACACGATCCATCTATATGCTGCCTACAAGAGACACACCTTAGACATAGAAACACAAACAAACTAAAACTCAATGGATGGAAAAATATATATATCAAGCAAACAACAATCAGAAAAGAGCAGGAGTGGCAATGTTAATTTCTGACAAAATAGACTTTAAAGATAAATCCAACATAAAGGATAAAGAAGGACACTATATAATGATTAAAGGGACAATATACCAAGAAAATATAACCATATTAAATGTTTATGCAACCAGTGACAGGGCTACAAGATACATAAAACAAACTCTATCAGCATAGAAAAGTGAGATAGATAGCTCCACAGTAATAGTAGGAGACTTCAACACACTACTTTCGGTGAAGGATAGGACATCTAGAAAGAAGCTCAATAAAGACGAAGAGCTAAAGGGCACAATCAGCCAACTTGACTCCACCGAACAGCAACCAAGTACACTTTCTGTTCTAGTGCACATGCAACATTCTCTAGAATAGACCACATATTAGGTCATAAAGCAAGTCTTAGCAGGATCCAAAACATTGAAATATTACAAAGCATCTTCTCAGAGCACAAGGCCATAAAAGTGGAAATCAATAACAGAAAAAGCAGGGAAAAGAAATTAAACACTTGGAAACTGAACAATACCTCGCTCAAAAAAGACTGGATTATGGAAGACATTAAGGACGGAATAAAGAAATTCATAGAATCCAATGAGAATGAAAATACTTCCTATCAGAACCTTTGGGACACAAAGAAAGCAGTGCTCAGAGGTCAATTTATATCAATAAATGCACACATACAAAAAGAAGAAAGGGCCAAAATCAGAGAATTATCCCTACAACTTGAACAAACAGAAAGAGACAACAAAAAAAACCCTCAGGCACCAGAAGAATACAAATTAAAAAATATTAGAGCAGAACTAAATGAAATAGAAAACAAAAAAACAATTGAAAGAATTAACAAGACCAAAAGCTGGTTCTTTGAAAAACTCAACAAAATTGATAAACCATTGGCCAAACGAACAAAAGAAAAACAGGAGAGGAAGGAAATAACCTGAATAAGAAATGAGATAAGTGATATTACAATAGGCCCAACTGAAATTAAAAGAATCATATCAGATTGCTATGAAATATTGTACTCTAACAAATTTGAGAAACTAATAGAAATGGATGAACTCCTACAAACACACTACCTACCTAAACTAACACTAACAGAGGTAGAACAACTAAATAGACCCAATAACGAAAGAAGAAATTGAAATGGTAATCAAAAAAACTTCCCACAAAAAAAAGTCCTGGCCCGGACGGCTTCACTGCAGAGTTCTACCAAACTTTCACAGAAGAGTTATCACCACTATTTCTAAAGGTATTTCAGAGCATAGAAAAGGACAGAATACTACCAAACTCATTCTATGAAGTCACCATATCCCTGATACCAAAACCAGGTAAAGACACCACAAAAAAAGAAAATTATAGACCTATGAACCCAACATTTTTCTTCTTTTTTTAATTCCTTTTTCCTTTGTCCATTTCTTGCGTTCTCATCTCTCTACTCCAAACGGCGAGTTCCCTTTGCACTCTCTTTTGTTTGTTTTTCTTTTGTTTGTCTTTGGCTCCTGTTTCTCTCCCCTCTTTCCCTTACCCATACTAGATCCATACATCACAACATGCCCCCTCTTTACTACCTACCTGCACCATGCTGTGAACATCACATCTCTGAGCACCACAGGCACAGCCTACTGGAAGCTGCCTGGCACTTACCTTGGCCCACTCTGTCTGTCGACCCTAATATGTGGCAAAAACAACCCATCCCAGCCCCACCCCTTCAACTGGACCTGCCCTACTGTACCATAGCTGATTGACTGACCCTACCCATTGGATAAGGAGATGAAAAATACCATGACTACAGACATGCTAACAACAAAGAACACACAACCCTTCTGCTCAGACATAACCAAATAAAACAAAAAAACGGGATGAAACAAACAAATCTACAATCAAGAAATGAAGAACTACACTCTCAAGAACTACTGAATGACCCAAAGACAGCAGACAATATCAAAACATAAAAAAAAGAAGAGGATGGTTCCAGTAGGCATCCAAAATAAAACACTAGGTGACTTTCCAGTAGAGGAAAAGGCACTAGAATTACCTGACAGGGAATGTAAATCTCTAATATTCAGAGCTACCCATGAATTGAAGTAAAAAGCATACAAAAATGAGGAAAAAATAGACAAATTTATGGAAAAGGCAAATTCATGGAAAATACAGACAAGAAGAAGGAACAATACAGTAAAATAATACAGGAACAAAATGCCAAAATAAATTCACAGCTAGAAATCATACAAAAACAATAATTAGAAATCCAAAGATAAACAACAAGATTTCAGAAATGGAAAGTGGCATAGAAGGGCTGAGGAGCAGGTTTGAAATGATGGAAGACAGGGTCAGTGATATTGAAGACAAACCCTTGCATACAATTCTGCTTGAGGAAAAATCAGAAAAAAGAACGAAGAAAAATGAGGAAACCCTGAGAATTATGTGGGATACACCCAAAAGCAAAAATATGCGAGTGATCAGAATTCCAGAACAGGGAGAGAAAAACAGAAAACACAGGGAGCATCATTGAATAATTGCCGACAGAAAACTTCCCTAATATCATGAATGATGAAAAGCTGACCATCCAAGAATCTCAATGAACCCCATAAGCTCTGATTATTCAGCAGAAACCATCCAGGCCAAGAAAGCAATGGGATGATATACATAAAACCTTGAAAGAAAGACGTTGCCAACCGTGAATAATATATCCTGCAACACTTTTGTTCAAATATGATGATGAAATTAGAACATTTCCAGGTAAACAGAAATTAAGGGAATATGTATAAACTAAACCAAAACTACAGGAATTATTAAAGGAAGTCCTTTGGTCTGAGAACAAATGACATCAGACCACAGCCTGAGTGTAGGACATGAGACTGTACCAGCCAGATAGCAACGTAGGAAATACATTCTCAAGGACTATCCAAAATGAGAAGAATTGCAACAAGGTACCAGAGCGGTTAATCTGTAAATGACAACAATGTTAGAACAATAAAAGAGGGAATAAATGGTGTAGGTATAGAAAATTCTAATGGAGAGGAAGGCAAGGTAATACCAAGTAATAACAGACTCCTTCAAACCTAGGAAGATAAGATAAATTTCAAGGTAATCACAAAGAAAGTTAACAAACCTACCTACTGATCAAAATAAAGAAGAAAAACACAGTCTCAATAAAAACAAAATCTACAAACACAAAAGAAATCCACAACCAAAAGTAATTCAGCACCAGGGAGTAAGTAGAACAAAGAAAATGTTAGCATCACAAAGAAAAGCACTAGAAAATGACAGCAATAAACTCACACCTATCAATAATTACACCAAATGTAAATGGCCTAAATGCACCCATAAAGAGAACACAGAGTGACAGAATGAATGAAAAAACAGGACCCATCAATATGCTGTCTACAAGAAACACACCTTAGAAACAAAGACATAAATTTGTTAAACTCAAAGGACGGAAAATAATATATCAAGCAAACAACTACCACAAAAGAGTAGTAGTGGCAATACTAATCTCAGATAAAATAGACTTTAAGACAAAATCCACCATAAAAAACAAAGAAGGGCACTATATAATGATTAAAGGGACAATCCATGATGAAGACTTAACCATAATAAACATCTACGCACCCAATGACTGGGCTCCAAAATACATAAAACAAACTCTAATGGCACTGAAAAGAGAAATTGACAGTTCCAAAATAAGAGTAGGAAACTTCAACACACCAATCTTGGTAAAGGACAGAACATCTAGAAAGAAACTCAACAAAGATACAGAAGATTGAAAGGCTACAATCAACAAACTTAACATCCTAGACATATGTAGAACAGCAGCAAAGTACACATTCTTTTCCAACATGCATGGAACATTCTCCAGAATAGACCACATCTTAGGCCACAAAGCAACCCTCAACAAAATCCAAAATATGGAGATAATACAAAGTATCTTCTCTGATCACAACACCATCAAAGTAGAAAGTAATAACAGGAAGAGCAAGGAAAAAAAATCAAATACATGGAAACTGAATAACACGTTGCTTAAAAACCACTGGGTAATAGAAGAAATCAAAGATGGAATAAGAAAATTCCCAGCATCAAATAAGAACGAAAACACATCATACCAAAACCTTTGAGAAACAGCAAAGGCAGTGCTCAGAGGCCAATTTATAGCAATAGGTGCACACATCAAAAAAGTAGAAAGGGACAAAATCAAAACCTTAGCTATACATCTTGAACAAACAGAGAACACAGCCACCAGAAGAAAGGAAATGATAAAGATCAGAGCAGAAATAAATGAAATAGAAAAACAATAGAAAGAATCAACAAAACCAAAATTTGGTTCTTTGAAAGGATCAACAAAATGGACAAACCACTGGATAAACTGACAAAAGAAAAACAGAAGAGGATGCAAATAACTCAAATAAAAAAACAGACCCAACTGAACTAAAAAGGATCATAACAGAGTATTATGAAAAACTACACTCCAACAAATTTGAAAACCTAGAGGCAGTGGACAAATTTCTAGAAACATACTACTTACCCAAACTAACACCAAATGATGTTGAAAATCTGAACAGACCCATAACAAAAGAAGACATTGAAAAGGTAATAAAAAGACTCAAAACAAATAAAAGCCCTGGCCCAGATGACTTTACTGGAGAATTCTACCAAACGTTCAGAGAAGAGCTTACACCAGTACTACTCAAACTATTTCAGAACATAGGAAAGGAAGCAATACTTCAGAATTCATTCTGTGAGGCCAGCATAAACCTGATACCAAAACCAGGCAAAGACACCACAAAAAAAAAAAAAAAAAAACAGAAAATTACAGACCAATATCTCTCATGCATATAGATGCAAAAATTCTCAACAAAATTCTAGCCAATAAAATTCAGCATCATATCAAAAAAATAATACACCATGACCAAGGAAGATTCATAACAGTTATGCAAGGATGGTTCAACATTAGAAAATCAATGTAATTTACCACATAAATAAAAAGAAAAGAATCACATGATCATCTGAATCAACACATTAAAGGCATTGGACAAAGTCCAACACCCATTCCTGATAAAAACTCTCAATAAAATAGGTACGGAAGGAAAATTTCTCAACATAATAAAGGGCATATGTGCAAAACCAACAGCCAACATCATTCTTAATGGAGAGAGGCTGAAAATATGCCCCTTAGGAACAGGAACAAGACAAAGATGTGCTTTATCACCACTCCTATTTAACATTGTGTTGGAAGTCCTAGCTAGGCCAATATGTCAAGAAACAGAAATAAAGGGCACCCAGATTGGTAATGAAGAAGATAAACTCTCCCTATTTGCAGATAATATGATACTATACATAGAAAACCCAAAAGACTCCACGAGAAAACTACTGGAACTAGTAGAAAGATTCAGCAGAGGACCAGGACACAAAATCAACATGCAAAAATCAGTTGGATTCTTATACACCAATAAAGAG
The DNA here is from genome assembly GCF_030014295.1 of Loxodonta africana. Taxonomy (NCBI): domain Eukaryota; kingdom Metazoa; phylum Chordata; class Mammalia; order Proboscidea; family Elephantidae; genus Loxodonta; species Loxodonta africana. The sequence goes on from NC_087360.1 coordinate 32,203,193, forward strand.
AACAATGAAAAGGTAATCAGGAAAACAATACCATTTATAATAGCCCCTAAAAAATGAAATATTTGGTAATAAGTCTAACCAGGGATGTAAAAGACCTATACAAAGAAAACTACAAAACACTACTGCAAGAAACCAAAAGAGGTTTACATAAATGGAAAAACATACCATGCTTATGGATATGTAGACTCAACATTGCGAAAATGACAATTCTACCCAAAACAATTTACAAATACATCGCAATACCAATCCCAATACCAACAACATTCTTTTAAGAGATGGAAACAACTATCATTAACTTTATATGGAAAGGGAAGAAGCACTACTGAAGAAGAATAAAGTAGGAGGACTTGCACTACCTGACCTCAGAACCTACTATACAGCTACCTTAGTCAAAATAGCCTGTACCGGTACAACAAAAGATATGCTGACAAATAGAAGTGAATTGAGAAACAGATCTAAATCCATCCACTTGTGGTCACCTGATCTTCGACAACGGTCCAAAGTCCATCAGATGGGGAAAATGCAGTCTTTTTAACAAATGGTGATGGCAAAACTGGATGTCTATCTGCAAAAAATGAAACAGGACCCATACCTTACATCATATTAAAAAACTAACTTGAAATGGATCAAAGACCTAAATATGAACCCAAAAACCATGAAGTTCATAGAAGAAAAAAATAGGATCAATGCTAGAGGCCCTCATACATGGCATTAACAGGATACAAACCACTACCAACAACACACAAGCTACAGAGGATAAGCTAGATAACTGGGATCTTCTAAAAATTAAGCACTTACGGTCATCAAAAGACTTCACCAAAAGAGTAAATAAACTACAGACTGTGAAAAAAAATTGGCTATTACAAATCAGACAAAGGTCTAATCTCTAAATCTACAAGAAAATCCAACACCTCTACAAAAAAAAAAAAGACAAATAATCCGATTAAAAAATGTGCAAAGGAAATGAAGAGACACTTCACCAAAGAACACATTCAAGTGGCCAACAGACACATGAGGGAATGCCCATGATCTCTAGCCATTAGAGAAATGCAAATCAAAACCACAGTGGGATACCATCTCACCCAGGCATTACTGGCACAAATCAATAAAACAGGAAATAAGAAATGTTGAAGATCAGAACTCTTATGCACTGCTGGTGGGAATGCAACGTGATACAACTATTTTGGGAAACAATATGGCAGTTCCCTTAGAAAGCTAGAAATAGAAATACGATATGATCCAGAAATCCCACTCCTAGGAATATATCCTAGAGAAATGAGTCGTCACATGAATAGATATATGCACAGCCATGTACATTGCAGCATTGTTCACAATAGCAAAAAGAGCAAATAAACAACCTGTGGCACATACACACAATGAAGTATGACATAACGATAATGGACAAAGATGAATCTGGGAAGCATCTCATAACATGGATTAAACTGAGGGCATTATGCTGAATGAAATAATTCAATCACAAAAGGACAAATATTCTATGAGACCGCTACTGTAAATACTCATGAAAAGGTTTACATACGAAAAGAAACAACCTTAGCTGGTTACAAGGGAGGCGAGTGGTGGGGATGGAAAAAGACTTCAAAGACAATACATAAGTGGAAATTTTGGTGAAAGGTAAGAGAGTACACAATACTGGGGAAGCCCAAAAAACCTGTACAAGGCAAGGTCATGGTAGCTCCATAGACACATCCAAAGGCCCTGAGGGACCAAATTGCTGGGCTGAGGGCTGTGGGGACCATGATCTCGGGGAATATCTAGCTCAATTGGCATAACATAGTTTATAAAGAGTATGTTCTATATTATACTTTGGTGAGTAGTGTCTGGGGTCTTAAAAGCCTGTGAGTAGCCATCTAAGATTCTCCACTGGTCTCACCCTTTTGGGACCTAGGAATAATGAAGAAAACTAAAAATACAAGGGAAAGATTAGTCCAGAGGACTAACGGACCACATCTACCACTGCCTCCACCAGACTGAGTCCAGTACAACGAGATGGTGCCTGGCTACCACCACTAACTGCTCGGACAGTGGTCACAATAGAGGGTCCTGGCCAGAGCTGGAGAAAAATATAGAACAGAATTCTAACTAAAAAAAAAAAGACCTGGTGATCTGCTTCCATAGAGATTACAGCCAAGAAATCCCTATGTGGGTAATTCTACTCTATTAATGGGGTCATTGTGAGTTAGAATTGCCTGGGTGGCACACCACCACCACAACAACAGCATTTCGTTTTATACCAATGAATTTTCGGTGTATTTCACACTTACCTATTTTCATGGGGACATGGTTTTTGGTAGCACTTTAAAGAGGTCTCTTGCAGCACGTTTCCCCAATGCACTGTGTGGTTTGATTTCTTCACTACTGCTTCCATGGATGTTGGTAACAGATCCAAGTAAAACGAAATTCTTGGCCACATCAATATTTTCTCCCTTAATAATGATGTTGCTTACTGGTCCACTTGTGTGGGTTTTGTTGAGGTGTCATCTATAGTGAAGGCTGTAGTTTTTGATCTTCATCAGTAAGTGCTTCGAGTGCTCTGCGCTTTCAGCAAGCAATGTTGTGTCATCTGCGTATCGCAGTTTGTTAATGAGTCTTCCTTCAATCCTGATGCAGCATTCTTCTTCTTCATATAGTCAAACTTCTCAGATTACTTGCTCAGCCTACAGACTGAATGAATATAGTGAAAGGATACAACCTTGACTCACACCTTTCCTGATTTTAAACCACACAGTATACCCATGTTCTGTTCGAGCAATTGCCTCTTGGTCTATGTTCAGGTTCCTCATAAGCACAATTAAGTGTTCTGGAATTCCATTCTTTGCAATGTTATCCATAATTTGTTATGATTCACACAGCCTAATAACTTTGCCTACTCGATAAAACACAGATAAACACCTTCCTAGTATCTCTGCTTTCAGCCAAGGTCCATCTGACATCAGCAATGATATTCTTCATTCCATGTTCTCTTCTGAATCTGGCTTTGAATTTCTGGCAGTTCCCGGTTGATGTGCTGCTGCAACTACTTTGGAATTTTCTTCAGCAAAATTTTATTTCCATGTGCTATTAATGATATTGTTGGATAATTTCCACATTCTCTTTGATAATGTTTCTTTAGAATGGGCACAAATATGGATCTCCTGCAGTAGGTTGGCCAGGTAGCTGTCTTCCAAATTTCTTGTCATAGATGAGTGAGCACTTCCAATGCTGCATCCCTTTGTTGAAACATCTCAATTGGTATTCTGTTCATTCCTGGAACCTTGTTTTTTCCAATGCCTTCACCCAGCTTGGGCTTCTTCCTTCAATACCATTGCTCCTTAATTACATGCTACCTCCTGAAAGAGTTGAACATCAACTAATTCTTTTTGATACAGTAACGCTTTGTATTCCATCTATCATCTTTAGATGCTTTCTGTGGTGTTCAATATTTGGCCATAAAGTTCTTCGATATTGCAACTTGAGGCTTCAATTTTTCTTCAGTTCTTTCAGCTTGAGAAATGCCCAGTTTGTTCTTCCTTTTTGGTTTTCTAACTCCAGGAAGACCAAAGAAAAATTTATGCCTTCGGTGTTGGTGAAGAATACTGAACATACCATGGATCATCAGAAGAACAAACAAACCTGTCTTGGAAGAAATACAGCTGGACTGCTACTTAGATGTGAAGGTGGTGAGACTTTGTCTCATGTGGTTTGTACGTGTTATCAGAAGGGACCAGTCCATGGAGAAGGACATCATGCTTGGTAAAGTGCAGGGTCAGCAAAGAGAGGAAGACTCTCCACAAGATGGATTGACACAGAGGCTGAAACGATGGGCTGAAGCACAGCAACAATTGTGAGAATGGTGCAGGACCAGGCAGTGTTTCGTTCTGTTGTACACAGGGCTGCTGAGTTAGAACCGACTCAACAGCACCTACTAATAAAATAATGGTTTCTGCCATATGAGCTATTAAGGAGCCCTGGTGCTACAACAGTTAAGCACTGCTAACCAAAAGGTCAGTTGTTCAAAGCCACCAGGAGCTCCTCAGGGAAAATTACCTGAGAATCTGCTCCCATAAAGATTTTTGCCTAGGAAACCCTATGGGGCAGTTATACTCTGTCCTTTAGGGTCACTGTGAGTCAGAATCAACTCAGCGGCATACAACAATATTTTGGAAATAACCCCTAAAAAGAGAGAACTCTGAATTTTCTTTACTGCTTTTTAAAAATTTCAGTCTGCATTGGAAATACATCAGCCACATTATGCTGTGCACCTTAAAAGCTTCTTAAGGATGATGTGGCTCAAGACTATAAATGATACTCTTCAAATGAACTCATGATCCCGGCTTTAAGTAAGGCAGTCCCAGTTACTGCATGAGGAAACCTTGAAATACCCAGAAATATATCAGCTCAAACAGGAAAGAAACTTGATAGAGGCTTTCTAAAATTTGACAACCACCCCTAAATTTACATGGCATTACAAATAAAGATATAGGACAGAGAATGTGTTTTGAAGGTATGACTAATAAAGAACAAATTTTTATAATTCATGCTCAAGGAAAGGTGACAATTTTTTACTCTTTCTGTAGAAAATTATATTAAAAACCAGTTTGCTGTGTAGAAGTGATGAAAGTGAGCAGAAAATCTGAAGGGAAAAAATAAAATAAAAATGGAAAGAAACTATTATAGAATGGTGTCACTTAATAAAAATATCTTCTTTTCTGGGTTTTGTGATGTCAGTGTTATTATTCAGCTTAAGTTTATAGTTTGTTGAGTATTCTCATTATAAGGAAATATTTGCTTTTGTACTAAAATTTGTATTTTCAGTTTGATATTCTTCTACTTGATGAGGTTTCAGAGACTTGTGGAAGCTTCAGGCTCACGAAAACTTCACTGTCCTTGGCAGCTAGCCATCAGCTTATCCTGCCCCCTCACCATGCCTTGTCCATCCCAATTTTCCAAAGACAATATGTCATTCATCCCAGAGTGTCAGGTGCCCATTAAGTGCTCAACACATACAAGACCAATGACTGGCAAAATCTTCTTTTTCTCATTAGTAAAAAAGAGAGAAGGATCTCTTTGAGATTTTTTTAGCAAACTTAGGAAGTCTTGACTTCTAACATGGAGAGAAGATATTTATCACATCTTCCAGATACTTCTAAGAACATAAGGGCTAAAGAAAGTGGTTACGAAAAGAACCCAGGATTACCCAGGCTTCCTTTGGATAACCCTGCACAGGGTTCGAAGGAGAGGAGCTGGTGGGAGAAGAAGAATCAGTCCCCCTGGGGAGATGTGAACCACCCCAACCCCTGTCAGAATGCATGTCCGGAGCCCTGAGAGGAAACTGGCTCCACTCCCTGCTGCTCAAGGGATCTCTCCTGGATTCTCTTAACACTGCAACTGCTTTCTGTGGAATCCCAGCATCTGGAGAGCATAACATATGGCACATAGTAGAAATGCAGTGAGAATTTGTTGACTGAACAAATAAATTCCACCACTGGGTCTGTCATACTCATCTCTGTACTCGCCCAGCCTCACCCAGGGCCCAGCACATAGTAGGAGCTCCATAAACAGCATCTGCTGTGGGCAGTAGGAAAGTGTAGCGGTTAAGTCCCTGGCATTTGGACTCAGGAAAATGTGTGAGTCCTAGCTCATCCTTGTATGTGCTGTGTGACACTGAGTTGGTCATAACATCAGTCTGAGGTATGTGGACATCGCATATGTAGAATGGGTGCCTACATCACAGGGTCCTGTGAGGATGTTGCTGCTGTTGTTATGTACCATCAAATCAGTTCCAATTCATGGCCACCCAATAGGACAGAGTAGAACTGCCCCATAGGGATTCCAAGGGGTGGCTGGTGCATTGAAACTGCCTACCTTTTGGTTAGCAGCCCAGTTCTTAACCATTTTGTCACCAGGGCTCCCCTGTGGGGATGACAGGACCTAATCTATAAAAAGAGCCTCCCCACTCTAAGTGCACCCTGAGTTATAGATACTGGAACTAATACGATTACCAGGATGTTAAAGAGCCCTGGTAAGTACTCTGGTCTCCATTCCACCATCTGCAAAACTATGAGCTGCAAAAGCAGATCACCTCTGGCTCTTCACACCAGGATTCTAAGAATTAGACACGGTGGTTTTCTTAGATGGGTGTAAGTCATTTATTTATCGATAAAATGGCACAATAATATCTTAAGAAAAAAATTTTAGACGTTGTGACAAAGGTATGAATGAATGGAATTAACCTGGAAAAAGAACTCAGTCTTTTTGAAATAAAAATCATTTGGAGCAAAGTTTAGCAGTTATTATTTATCTATGGGAAAATGCAAGATTGTTATTTCTTCTTTGACTTATAATCTTGGAAGTTCACTACACTGAGGTCATCTCATTCATTCCTCTGCTTCCAACCAGGGCTGCCCTCCAACCGTCCGTCAAAGAGAATACCGGTCAGCCTCTTCAAACCCCTCTGGAGACTCCCACCTTCATCCCTGGCCTCCAAAGCTTCACAACCTTGGAGCCCACAAGTGCTGCCCAGTGTGACCCAGATGTTTCTAGAACATGGCAGTCTGTGAAGTCACATTCGCATCATTTTCCTACCAGGCCCCAGCAGCAAATTTGTTTGGGACAGAGCAGCATTAAGAGTTTCGTCAACTTCTGACCTTTCTCCCCGCAGGACTCAAACCCAGTCCTAAGAACCTGCTGTCAACAATCTCCTCTTTTTACACCTCCCCTCCTTTAAGGCCCTCACCACCCAAGCTCCTCAATAGTCCCCCAGACCATGTGCATGGAAGCAGGGGGATTCTGGTGTTTTATGTGGGGTCGAGAGGTCTGTATCTACATTAGCAGTGTCTGTTTACTGGGAGCCTCAAACTAGTCAATAAAGTGTTTTCTGCAACATCGTTTACTTTAAAGCTTACCTGCTACATTTTTAGACCAGATACTAATCTTGGTAATTGCATAGTGATTCAGCACTTAACTGAAAGGTCAGCAGTTCAACCACACGCAGTGGCTCTGCAGGAGAAAAGACCTGGCAGTGTGCTCCTGTAAGGATTACAACCTAGAGACCCTATAGGGAAGTTCTTCTCTATCCTATAGGGTCACTATCAGTTGGAATTGACCTGACAGTGCACAACCACCACCACCACCATCCTTGCAGATTAAATCCTAAGGAAATAAAGGGTGTTCTCCAAGAACAAACAAGTGACTGCAATGATGGGCTCAAACAGAAAGGGTTGTACAGATGGTGAAGGCCCCAGCAGTGTTTCCTACTGTTGTACATCAGGTCACCATGAATTGGTACCAACTGGACGGCTCCTAACAACCAACACCACCAAGAATAAAAGTGCTCATGATAGGAACAATTGAATTAATCAAAATTTTCAATAATAGCAATCCTCCCACAAAAACAAGCCCTCTGTTGTTGATTCCAACTCACAGTTACTCTGTAAGACAGAGTAGACCTGTCCCATTGAAGTTCCAAGGCTGTAATCTTTATGGAAGCAGACGGCCACATCTTTCTCCTGAATAGTGGCTGGTGGGTTCAAACAGTTGACCTTTCCATTACTGAGGCTTATCCATTGCACCACCAGGGTGTAGGTGGTTAACAATATGGAGCACCCATAGTTACCAAATTCTTTTGTAAATATGAACAATAGTAATCTCAATCTATGTTTATTGACATAGGGAGATGATCATTTTTAAGTGATCATCCTATTCATGGGTGCAGAAACATATAAGCATACTACATCGAAAAAGATGTGTCAGTAATTTATTTTCAAGTTCAGGTATGACAAAGCTCTATCTCAACTAACTCTACAATGAGGAAATGTCCAGAGGTAGGGGGTTCTGGGCTCATGCCCCATTTCTCAGTGTTTCTGCTGCTGGCTCTATCCTCCTCCTTGTGTCGGTCCTGCCCTTAGGCCGTCCTCCCTCCTGGTCAGACAATGACTGCCCACACAGAGAGGCTGAAACCCAGAAGGAGAGCTGCACAGACATAGCCTCTGTGGCACCCACTCTCCGTGCGAGGAGACCTTTTCCCAAAGCCCCAAGCATGCCTCCCCTGTATCTCATTGGCCACAACTGGGTCACATGCTCATGCTTTAGCCCATCACTGGCAAAGGGCAGAGGCCCACCGTGATTGGCTTAGACCCATCCACTGTCTCCCACCCCCCCAACACCCCTCCTCCCCCACACAGAGAAAGGGCTTCACCTCCCACAAGGCATGTGGCCAAGACAAGGAGGTGGCTACCTGCACAAATTCAGAGCTTTATTTTTAAAAAAACGGCTGGGCAATGGAAGTTTGGGGGTTAACCTACAGTGTCTGCTGCACAGGGCACACAAGACCAGGGGCATCTCTGAATAGTAAGGTGCTCAATAATGCTGGGGTTTGAATCCAGCCTCTGCTTATTTGATAATTTTTTCCTGGATAAATTATTCAACTTCCCTGGGCCACTACTATAAAATGCAGATAATAGAAGGAACTAACCTCAAGGGCTTATTTTGGTGAATTAAATGAGATAATATGTGAGAAGTTCTTAGCACAGCACCAGAAACATTAAATGCTGACTATAATTTAGCTGTTATTATTAGCCTTATTATTGGGTTATGAATTGTGAGGTAATGAAATACCAATTTTTTTCATATGTTGCCTAGCTCCAAACTTCTTTTTTAGTACCTGCTTGTTCATAATCTGAATTTTTAAAGCTTTTCTCTTTTTCGCTGAGCGTCCCAGTTCGCTGAAGATTCATTGCAGGTGGAAGCTGCTTTTCTTACAGGTTCCAGCTGCTGCACCATTGGTGAGTGATGCAGGTATGAGGTGTAGCCTGGGTCAGGTGATGAGATTCACAGGGCCTGGGGAAGCTTCTGGGGCCCAGGGAAGTTTTCCTGCTCTGAGCACAGGGAGGGGTCCAACTCTTCCCAGGCTGCCACTAGATGATGGTGCCCCTAGTGGTGAGTGGCCCAACTGCAACAGAGGGAGCCAGGGTCCCAACTGAGAACCACAGCAAGCCCTGGTCCCATCCTTGCCCAGCCCACTTGCCTGTTGCTATTCTGTCAGATACCTTCAAGTCCTTTTTCTTGGGGGTGAAAACTCCAGGTTTTCAGGGAAGAACCAGCACAGGTCAAGTTCACAGTCTTGATGCTTGGCAGGGAAATGAAAAACATAGGTTTCAAAAAAGGGGTTCGTGGAGTGATGCTTAAGCTTCCCCCCACCCCCCCCCCTTTTCTAAAGTACCCCAGTTTGCTCAGATCCAGCCAAGACATAGAACCATGTCTCAACCGCTTGGGTCTGGGAGTCAGAATCCTGACTGCTTCTCACTTGCTGCGTGAACTTGCCCAAGAAGGTTCTCTCTCTGGGCTTGGCTTTCCTTGGTTGTAATATAGGAGCACAGTGCCCAGCACAGAGTAGCTCCTCAATACATGTTTTATTTATTTATTTGGCTGCCAACCAACCATTTCACATTCTCCAGGTTCCTGGAGATAATGGGGTGGGGGATTGTGATGGAAGCTCCCCTCCCCGAGCCAAGGAGCAGACTTGTATCCCAGGCCAAGCCAATCTGACGTTCCCTCCCTGGAAATGCAACCTTAAACAGATGAATGTAGTGTGGGAGCTCCTTTCACTGGAGAGGTGGTGCCCTAACCACACTGTCCTTGCTCAGTGATTATTCCCAGGAATCCCCTTTCCTGGCCCTTTGGAGCTGCCTTGGTTTTGTCTCATTTCTCAGTTCTCCAGCCTCCCAAGGGTTCTGGGAATGTCCATTATCCTTCCAGTTTATCCCCTGTGCTGAGTTAGCCAACTTCAGATTTGGTGTCCTGTAGCCAAAGATCCCTGTCACTGACAAGGGGACCCACTGCTGCAGGGAGGGGGCATGCTCAGTGCTGTCCCCCAGTTCAGTCTTCAGAAGAGTGTGCTGAATCGTGGGGGTTTAGGAGACAATGCAAACCCTTACAGGAGATTTCAAGGCCCTTTGTGTCCTGGGCCCACTGCTCCTCTGGCCCACATGTCCACTCCACCCCATTGGCCCCCTGGCTATTTGTCACACTCCTGCTTCTTGGCTTTTGCACATGCTGTCCCTTTTGCCTGGAATACTCTTCCTTTAGAAATCCCCATGACTCTCTCCTTTTCATCTTTTCTCAAATGTCACCTTCTCAGTAGAGCCTCTCTAGACCACTCTGTTTTTAAAGTCAAACCCCACCTCTCAGGCTCTCTTGTCCCTGTTGCCTGCTTTGTTTTTCTCCGTGACTTTCTAACATACTATATAATTTGCATATTCATTTTGGTGTCTACCTCTTAAGATCCACAAAGGCAGGACTTTTTGTCTGTCTTGCTTATTTTACTAACCCCAGCAGAGTAACCTGCCACATAGTAGGTGCTCAATAAATGTTTGTTGATGTGAATTGCATTCTGGGTGAACACAGTCAAGGACTTGGGGGTAGTGGGCCTCTTGATGGAACAAGCCTTGGTCCCTCACAGCCCACTGCCTGCCCAGACCTGGAAATCCTGGCTGACAGATGATCCCTTTTGGAGGCAGGCTCCAGAGAGGACCCCCACCCCTAGTGACTGCATGTGGTGGAGGGAGCCACAAGCCTTTACTGGCTGGAGAGTCAGTATATCTTGGAGGACTCTCACTCTTAATAATGTTGACAATGATGATAATAGTGCAGCTGCATTTTATGATTGTTGACTTTTATGCCCTGCGTCTATGGTAAATGCTTTACATCCAACATCTCATTGCAGTCTCAGATCATTCTTAGGAGATATTCATATTATAAGGAGATCTGGTGGTGCAAAAGTTAAGTGCTAGGCTGATAACCAAAAGGTTGGCTGTTGGAACACGCTCAGCCACTCTGCAGGTGATTTGCTTCCATCAAGACTGCAGCCTAGAAAACCCTATGAGGCAGCTCTATCCGGTCACATGGGGTCAGTGTGAGTTGAAACCTTACTGTTAGCACCTATCAACGACAACTGTCATATTATACCCATTTTAAAGATGAGAAAACTAAGGCTTAGAGCGGGTAAGTAGTAGCCCCATTTTCCCCAGGTCTGGCTTATAGCAGAGGCCCCATACATGATGCTTTCCTTCCCGGCTCCATTTAAGGGTGGTGGGACATGGAGGGCTCAGCTTTCGAGGGGGTATTGGTCCATGGACTTGATGGCACTGGACATGTGAGAGCAAGAGTGTGTGTATACCCAACCTGGAGGATCCTCCCATGGGTGGTCCTTGCTTTCCGAAGGGGTGGAGTCTGGTTGTAGGCAGAGCCCTAATTAGGGCACCCTAGGATGTCACTGAGCGCTGGCCACGCTCCTCTGTGGCTGCAGCAACAGCAGAGCTGGGGGAGGGGGGAGTTGCTGCTGCCACAGCCACTGCCAGCCTCTCCCACCCCCCCACCCCCTACCTGGACTTGGATCCCAGTGGTGTACCATGGCTTTGGGCCCCGCGGGTAAGGGTGAGCAGGTCAGGGCAGGAGGGTAGCCCGAGCCCCATCCCACCTTGGCTAACCAGCCACTCTTCCATTTGCTAAACAGAGGCAGACACCCAGCAGAGGCTGCTAGACACTGTCAAGAAGGAGTTAGTTGCGGGGATCAGGACTCTCAGGTGAGGGGGCAACGGCAGCCACCCCGGGAAATGCGCTCTGTGGGATGGGTGGCCACTGGCAGCGGGGGCGGCCACCTCCGATATGGGGCTCACTTCCGTGGGTATTTATCTCCTGTGGACTGTACACAGATGAGTTTGGGTTGGGGGCCTAGGTTTGGGGAGCCTCTGGGTGTTTCTATGCTCTGTGCCTGGGGGATGCAGCATGAAGTCAGCCCAGGTGGGGGCACCTCTGGATGTGTCTAGGTAGGATCCCCACCTTGTGGAGGGGCAGGTGGGTGGTGCTCAGTGGGGGGCCTTCAAGATGACAAGTCCCTGGAAGACTAGCAGGGGGTGTGTGTGGGGGCGGGCTGTGGGAGGGCTGGATGGGTCTGTGTTAGGAGGACCAGAGTTCAGGAAAGGAGAGGTTTGCTTTGGGGAAACAAAACCTTCTCTCCCCTCACACCCAAATTCTCTGTCCTTGGAGCTAAACCTGGAGCCAGGGGACACCCTCTCTGAGAGTCCCTGAGCAGCAGGCTGCTCTCTTGTGCATCTGTGCCTGTGCTCCCCTGACAGGAAGGCCCTTCACTCCTCGGCAGGAGGCTGAGAATCAGTTAGCACTCACCTGCCCCCCACTCTCCCTGGGGCCATTCCCATGCCCAGTCTAGTTTAGGGTTTGTAGCCAGTGACTCCAAAGACCTGGCAGAGGGGGCAGAATTTATAGTGGTGGGGGCCTGGGGAAGTGTTTAGGAGCCTGGAGTGTGTGTGTATGTGTGTATGCCCACGCCTGTGTGGGTGAGGACGGCGGCTGTGAGTTTACATACATGAGAGCATCTGTGTATCTGTCTGGAGATATCCAAATGTCTGTCTTTGGACTGCGTGTATGTGTATCTTCATGTGTTTATCTGTGTTTTTGTGAGTACGCATCTGTGTGTGATTTGTGTATTTGTGTGATGTATGAGCCTGTGTGTGAATGAGTGAGGCTGTGACTGTGCATGTGTATGTATCAGTGAGTGTGTGTGTATGTGTGTATATCCGTGAGTGTGTATGTATGCGTGTATCAGTGAGTGTGTATTGTGTGATACACGAGCCTGTTTGTGAAGGAGTGAGGCTGTGACCAGGTGTGTGTCTATGTGTGTGTCTACATGTGTGTGTGTTGTGCTCCCTATGTTACCGTACACCCCTCAGCCTGGACCCTATCACTATAACACCTGCATCATCTCTGTGCCTGTGAGCCCTCAGACCGAGGCTGTGAGTGCCTGGGGACCTAGGGGACTGGCCTGGTCCCTGTGCCTGGTTCTCCACATATGTGTGTGTATGTGTGTGTACATGTGTTGAGGGTGTCGGCATCTGGTGGCAGCATTGAACATCTAGGAAGCCCCCTGGCCTGCCTGGTGGCAGGCAGCCCCTCTCACTTCCTCAGTACCAGCAGGGGTAGCCATGAGTCTGGGGCCTCTTGCTGAGCTTCTGTCCTCAGGGAACGTGGGTGTGTCTCTGTGTGTGGCATGTCCCATTTTCTTGACAGATCAGCTCAAGGGCATTCTCGTTATTTCTAAAAAGGAAACATCAAGATGCATAGGATCTTTCAAAAGGCCTACAAGCTCTCAACCCAGGCCTGATGGGGACCTAAAGAAAACTCTGTCTAGACCTTCTTTCTGACAAAACACACAGACCCACAACATTTTGGTGACCATTTCTTTGGGGGGGGCAGTATGGACCCCCAAAAGCCTTTAGGTGAAGAACCTGCTGCCTTTATTCATCTCCCAACTAGACCTAGATGAAATGTATGCTCCCCAGATATATTTTTCACCCAGGGGTCTCTGTTTTTAAGGAAATGATTGGTTGGTTCAGTTGGGGAGTGGGTGGCAGCCAGAAGGGGGTGTCAGCAAGGATTTTGGGGAGGGCAGTGCTTCCCTTCTCTTGGCAGGGCCCTGGTTTGGTTCCAGCTCTGCCACCAGCTCCCTTTATGCCCAGTTCAAGTTCCTTCCTCTCTCCAGGACTCAGTTTCCCCATGTGCAGATGGAATCGTTGGTCCAGATGCCCTTCCATGTCCCATCCACATCAGTCTGGTCTGGGTTACTGGGCAGGCTGTGGGGGATGCATTGGCCCTGTGGCCCGAGGGCTGGGCCTGCATCCTCTCCTTCGGGGGTGGCCAGGCCTGAGGCTTGGACTGTGAGCTGCCTAGCTCAAGGCTGAGGCCAGATCCTGACCTGAGGGAACTTTTGGCTCCTGCTTGGTGCTGAGGGGCAGGGGCAGGGGCAGAACCTTGCAAGTCTGGTCAAGGGGCCTCCAGTGCTGGTTTAAGCCAGGCTGTACAATCAGAAGGTAGGTTCACAGTTGCGAGGTGGTGACTGTTTCCAAATTCTGTATTTTCCGGGGCAAATCGTTTTAGTAACCAGAGCTTCCATTGCCTGGGTGGTGTTTATGCGAAATATCCTGTGCACACAAGGAACCTTGTGAGATAGGAGGGTGAGTTGTCACCATTTTACAGATAAGAAAACTGAGGCTCAGAAAGAGAAAGTGACTTTGCCAAGAGCACACAGCCAATAAGGAGCAGAGTCAGACTTCCTATAGAGTTGCTATGAGTTGGACTTGACTTTATGACAATGGGTCAAAAATGGGATGAATAATTACACCTAAGAAAAACAACAACGGTGTATTGCTAGGAATTTCACGATGGCGCAAACACTTAGCTGCTAATGGAGAGGTTTGAGGCAAGTGTCATCCCAAAGTCACCTTGGAAGAAAGATCTGGTGATCTACTTCCAAGCAATCAGCCATTGAAAATCAGCACAGTTCTACTCTGACACACACGGGGTCCCATGAGTTGGAATCCTCTCTACAGCAATTAGTTTTGTTTTTTGTTTTGTTTTTAATGTATTGTGAAATTTGCCAACCCTATCGCCAATGGGGTCATTTGACAATGTCTGTAGATGTTTTTGATTGTCACAACTGGGGGATGCTACTGTCATCCAGTGGGTGGAGGTCAGAGACGCTGTTAAACATCTTGCAGTGCACAGGACAGTCCCCACTGCAAAAAATTCTCAGGCCCAGAATGTCAATATTGCTCTAACCTGTCACTACAGACCCTGTCCCCACCCTGCCCTTCACTTCTCTAGGAGGTCTGATGGGAACCCCATGTTCTTGAACATCTCATTCTCCCTTCTCTTAAATTATTTTGTATGAATGCTTAGGGCCAAAGGGACAGTGAGGGTCATAGCGGTCTTCTTTCCTTACTGTGTCATTCGGGTCAAGCTTCCCTAGAATGCCTCATTTTCTCCCCTATAAAATGGACTTTGGCAGGAAGACAGAGAGTGGGTGGACCATGTAGTAAGTAATATTAATAATCGTACCATTTATGGAGGGTTTGAAGAGCCCCTAGGTGATACAAATGGTTAAGTGCTGACCTGCTAACCGAAAGGTTAGTGATTCGAGTCTGCACAGAGGCACCTCAGAAGAAATACCTGGCTATCTGCTTCCCAAGGGTCACAGCCATTGAAAACCCTATGGAGCCCAGTTCTACTCTGACACACATGGGGTCACCACTTATTAGAATCAACTTGACAGCAATTGTTTTTTGTTGTTTTTAATGGAGGGTTTACTCTGTGCTGGGCAGTGTGCCGAGGGCTTCCCAAGCCTTACCTCCTTCACCCCTCACGACAGCCCTAAGAGGGAGAGTCATCATCCCCTTCACTTGATAGATGAGGAACTGGAAGCAGAGAGAAGTTAAGAAACTCGCTTTAAGGTCATACGGCCAGTCCATGGAGCAGCGTGGATTCACACCCCTGTGTGTCAGAGTCTGAAGGGAGAGCTTGTGACCCAGCTTACAGAGGGAAGTGACAGGGAGCTGTTAGCTTTGCTAAAAGCCCAGAAACATGGCTTGGGGTCAGGTGTGTGGGGATGAGGAGATGAGGCAGGAAACATCCATTAGTCTCAGCTTGAGCAGGATTGTGAATTCCAGGCTGTAGGCTTTGGACTTGTGCCAGCAGATAGTGGGAACTACAGAAGATTGAAGGAGCTCTGGTGGTGCAGTGGATAAACCTCTCAGCTGCTAACAAGAAGGTCAGCTGTTGGAAATCAGAAGCTGCTCTGCAGGAGAAAGATGTGCCAGTCTGCTTCCATAGAGGTCTACAGCCTTAGAACTCCATGGAGCAGTTGTCCTCTGTCCTGTATGGTGTCTACGAGTCAGAATCAATTTAAAGGCAGTGGGTTTGGTTTTAGAAGATATATGAGCAGGGGAGTGCCTTGGTGGTAGCCGTATCTCAGGCAGTTTCGAGTAGCAGCAGGGACCGGGAGAGACTCTTTTCTGCCAGCTCTTAGAAGGGAACTGTTTTCCTCCTTCTCTGCCTCCTGCCCTCTCTCCTCTGCCTCTTTTCCCTCCTTCCCTCCCTTCTCTCCTGCTGTACATATTTATTGAGCATCTACTGTGATCCAGGCATTCTTCTAGGAGCTGAAGACTGAGAAGTGGGCAAAGCAACCTCCCAACTCACATGCCCCCATGGAGCATACAGTGTAGTGGGGGGACAGATATGTAAATAGTAAATATACATTAAAGGCTCCCTGGTGGCACAATGGTTAAGCGCTTCACTGCTAACCAATAGGTCGGTGGTTGAAACCCACCAGCGGCTTTATAGGCGGTCCTGTGAAGATTACATCCTAGGAAACTATGGGGCAGTTCTACCTTTTCACATGGGGTCGCTATGAGTCAGAATCGACTCTATGGCACCCAACAACAACAACAATAAATATGTACTAGAGGTAGGAGGGGATGCTCTTCCAGAGGAGGTGGCCTGAGGAGGCTCCCTGATGAGTGACATTTGATCAGAGACCTGAAGGAAGGGAGAGAGGGAGCCACGGAGACATCTGGGGGAAGGGTGTTCCTGGCAGAGGGAACAGCACATCCAGAGAACTTGAGTCAGGAACAAGGAATAGCAAGGAGGCCAGTGAGCCTAAAGTGGAGTGAACTGGGGAGAGGAAGAGGAGATGAGGTCAGGGAAGGAAAAGGAGGGGGATCATGTGGGACCTCGTGGCTATAGACAACCCTTGTATGTTATTAGCCAGAGTAAGGTGGTAGCCATGGGAGGATTGTGAGCTGGGGTGGAAGTGAACTCACTTCTGCTGTAATAGGACTGCTCAGGCTGCAGAATGGGCAATAAATTGTAAGGAGACAAGGAGGTGAAGCAAGGACACCAGGTCATCAAGCAAAAGAGGAAACCTGTCTTGTTCTTTGCTGAGGTTTTAATTCTCTGGTGGAAGTCACAGCCCACCTGTGCCGAGTATGGGTTCCAAATATGCCTTCAGATTGGATGAGTGCAAGAATGCCGGGCGAGGTATTCCTGGGCTCTCCATGCCTGTAGGACTGACTGAAGTGTTTGGGTGTATTGTGTTTGCAGGCTTGAGACAGCAGACAATCTCATGAATAATGCAGCCATAGCCACCTGATTTTTTTTATTTAGTTTATGCATATATTTATTTCTTTACTTTTATTGTGCTTTAAGTGAAAATTTACAAATCAAGTCAATCTCGCATACAAAAACTTATACACACCTTGCTGTGTACTCCTAGCTGCTCTCCCCATAATAAGACAGCACACGCCTCCTCTCGACCCTGTATTCCCCACGTCCATTCAGCCAGCTCTTATCCCCTCTGCCTTTTCACCTCACCTCCAGACAGGAGCCACCCACATAGTCTCATGTGTGTTCTTGAGCCAAGAAGCTCACTCCTTACCAGTATCGTCTTCCTTCTTATAGTCCAGTCCAATCCCTATCTGAAGAGTTGGTTTCAGGAATGTTTTCATTCTTGGGCTAACAAAGAGTCCTGGGGACCATGACCTCCAGGGTCCTTCTAGTCTCAGTCAGACCATTAAGTCTAGTCTTTTAACGAGAATTTGAGATCTGCATTCCTCTGTTCTCCTGCTCCATCAGGGATTCTCTGCTGTGTCCCCTTTCAGGTCAGTCATAGGTGGTAGCCAGGCACCATCTAGTTCTTCCAGACTTATGATGATTTAGTCTCTGGTTTATGTGGCCCTTTCTGTCTCTTGGGCTCATCTTTTCATTATGTCTTTGGTGTTCTTCATTCTTCTTTGCTCCAGGTGGGTTCAGACCAATTGATGCATCCTAGATGGCCACTTACTAGCATTTAAGACCCCAGACACCACCCACCAAAGTGGGATGCAGAACGTTTTCTTAATACACTTTGTTATGCCAGTTGACCTAGATATCCCCTGAAACATGTTCCCCAAACACCCGTCCCTGTTACTCTGGCCTTCTAAGCATTCGGTTGTATTCAGGAAACTTTTTTGCTTTTGATTTAGTCCAGTTGTGCTGACCTCTCTTGTATTGTGTGTTGTCGTTCCCTTCACCTAAAATAGTTCTTGTCTACTATCTAATTAGGGAATACCCCGTCCCTCCCTCTCTCCCCACCCTCGTAACCCTCAAAGAATATTTTCTTCTGTGTTTAAACTTTTTCTTGAATTCTATAATAGTGGTCTCATACAATATTTGTCCTTTTGCAACTGACCAATTTCATTCAGCATAATGCCTTACAGATACCTCCATGTTATGAGATGTTTCATGGAGTCATCCTTGTTCTTAATCATTGGGTAGTATTCCATTATGTGAATATAACATAATTTATTTATTCGTTCATCCATTGTTGGGCACCTTGGTTGCTTCCATCTTTTTGATATTGTAAACAATGCTGCAGTGAACATGGTGTGCATATATATGTTCGTGTGAAGGCTCTTATTTCTGTAGGATATATTCCAAGGAGTGGAATTGCTGAATCATATGGTAGTTCTATTTCTAGCTTTTTAAGGAAGTGCCAAATTGATTTCCAAAGTGGTTGTACCATTTTACATTCCCACCAGCAGACTCTCCACAACCTCTCCAACATTTATTATTTTGTGCTTTTTGGATGAATGCCAGCCTTGTTGGGGTAAGATGAAATCTCATTGTAGTTTTGATTCGCATTTCTCTAATGGCTAATGATCCTGAGCATTTCCTCATATATCTGTTAGCTGCCCAAATGTCTTCATCAGGGAAATGCCTGTTCATATCCTTTGCCCATTTTTAATTGGGTTATCTGTCTTTTTGTTGTTGACTTTTTGCAGTATCGTGTAGATTTTAGAGATCAGACACTGATCAGGATTCTTGTAGCCAAAAACTTTTTCCCAGTCTGTAGTAATCTTGTTACACTTTTGGTGAAGTCTTTGGATAAGCATAGGTGTTTGATTTTTAGGAGCTCCCAGTTATCTAGTTTCTTTTCTGGTGTTTGTGCATCGTTAGTAATGTTTTGTATACTGTTTATGCCATATATTATGGTTCCTAGCGTTGTCCCTGCTTCTTCTTCCATGATGTTTATCATTTTGGATTTTGGATTTATGCCTTTCATCCATTTTGAGTTAGTTTTTGTGCATGGTGTGAGGTCTGAGTCTTGTTTCATTTTTTTGCAGATGGATATCCAGTTGTGCCAGCTCCATTTGTTAAAGAGATTGTCTTTTCCCCAATTTAACTGACTTTGGGCATTTGTCAAATATCAGCTGCTCATATGTGGATGGATTTATGTCTGAATTCTCAATTCTGTTCCATTGGCCTATGTATCTATTGTGGTAACAGTACCAGGATGTTTTGACTGCAGCAGCAGTATAATAGGATTTACTATCAGGTAGTGTGAGGCCTCCCACTTTGTTGGTTTTCAGTAATGCTTATCCAGGGCCTCTTTCCCTTCCATATGAAGTTGGTGATTTGTTTCTCCATCTCATTAAAAAATATCATTGGTATTTGGATCAAGATTGCATTGTATCTATATATCGCTTTGGGTAGAATAGACATTTTTACAATGTTGAGTCTTCCTATCCATGAGCAAGGTATGTTTTTCCACTTACGTAGGTCTCTTTTGATTTCTTACAGTAGTGTCTTGTAGTTTTCTTTGTATAGGTCTTTTACATCTCTCATTAGATTTATTCCTAAGTATTTTATCTTCTTAGGGGCTACTGTAAATGGTATCGATTTAGTGATTTCCTCTTTGATGTTCCCTTTGTTGGTGTAGAGGAATCCAACTGATTTTTGTATGTTTATCTTTTATCCTGATACTCTGCTGATCTCTTGTATTAGCTTCAGTAGTTTTCTTGAGGATTCCTTAGGGTTTCCTGTGTATAAGGTCATGTCATCTGCAAATAGAGATTCTTTTACTTCTTCCTTACCAATTTGGATGTATTTTATTTCTTTATCTAGCCTAATTGCTCTGGCTAGGACCTCCAGCACAATGTTGAATAAGAGTAGTGATAAAGGGCATTCTTGTATGGTTCCCGATCTCAAGGGGAGTACTTTCAGTCTCTCTCCATTTAGGATGATGTTGGCTGTTGGCTTTGTGTAAATATCCTTTATTATGTTGAGAAATTTTCCTTCTATTCCTATTTTGCTGAGAGTTTTTATCATGCTTGTGTGTTGGACTTTGTCAAATGCCTTTCCTGCATCAATTGATAAGATTATGTTTTTCTTGTCTTTTGTTTTATTCATACAGTGGATTACATTGATTGTTTTTCTAATGTTGAAACATCCCTACATACCTGGTATGAATCCCACTTAGTCATGGTGAATTATTTTTGATATGTTGTTGAATTCTACTGGCTAGAATTTTGTAGAGGATATTTGCATCTAAGTTCATGAGTGATCTACATCTGTAATTTTCTTTTTTTATGGTGTCTTTACCTGGTTTTGGTGTCAGGGAAATACTGGCTTCATGGAATGAGTTTGCAAATGTTCCATCCTTTTCTATGCTATCAAATATCTTTAGTAGTAGTGGAATGCTTCTCTGAAAGTTTGGTAGAATTCACCAGTGAAGCCATCAGGGCCAGGGATTTTTATTGTTGGTAGTTTTTAGTAACCTTTTTAATCTCTTCTTTTGTTATGAATTTATTTAGTTGTTCTACTCTGATTGTGTTAGTTTAGGTAGGCATGTATACCAAGAAATTTGGAAGACAGCTACCTGGCCAACTGCCTTGAAGAGATTCATATTTATGCCTTCCTAAAAAATAAAAAAGTGATCCAAGGGGAAGGGGTAATTATTGAACTACATCATTATATCACATGCAAGTAAAATTTTGCTGAAGATCATTCATAAGCTGCTGCAGCGGTACACCAACAGGGAGCTGCCAGAAATTCAGGCAGATTCAGAAGAGGACATGGAATGACAAATATCATTGATGATGTCAGATGCATCCTGGCTGAAAGCAGAGATTACTGTAAAGATGTTTACTTGTGTCTTACTGACTATGCAAAAGCATTAGACTGTGTGGATTGTAACAAATTATGGGATAACATTGCGAAGAACAGGAATTCCAGGACATTTAATTGAGCTCATGAGGAACCTGTACATAGATCAAGAAGCAGTCGTTCGAAAAGAGCAAGGGGATACTGTGCTTTAATGTCAGGAAAGGTGTGTGTCAGGGTTGTATCCTTTCACCATACTTATTCAAATTGTATGCTAAGCAAATAATCCAAGAAGCTGGACTCTATGAAGAAAAACACTGCATCAGGTTAGGAGGAAGACTCATTAACAGCTTGTGTTATGCTGATGACACAACCTTGCTTGCTGAAAGTGAAAAGGACTTGAAGCACTTAACTGAAGAAGATCAAAGACCAGAGCCTTTGGTATAGATTACACCTCCACATAAAAATAAATAAATAAATAAATCCTCACAACTGGACCAATAAGCAACTTCATGATAAACGGAGAAAAGATTGAAATTGTCAAGGATTTCATTTTACTTGTATCCACAACCAATCCCCATGGAAGCGGCAGTCAAGAAATCACAAAACGCATTGCATTGGGCAAATCTACTGCAAAAGACTTCTTTAAATTGTTAAAAAGCAAAGATGTCATCTTGAAGACTAAGGTGTGCCTGCCCCAAGCCATGATGTTTTCAGTTACCTTATATGCACGCAAAACCTGGACGATGAATAAGGAAGACTGAAGAAGAATTGATGCCTTTGAATTGTGGTATTAGTGAAGAATACTGAATATAACACAGACTTCCAAAAAAACAAAAAAATCTGTCTTGGAAGAAGTACAACCAGAATGCTCCTTAGAAGCAAGCTTGGTGAGACTTTGTTTCACATACTTTGGACATGTTATCAAGAGGGATCAGTTCCTGGAAAAGGACATCATGCTTGATAAAGTAGAAGGTCAGCAAAAAAGAGGAAGACCTTCAATGAGATGTATTGACCCTGTGGCCGCCAACAATAAGCTCAAGCATAGCAACAATAGCGAGGATGGCACAGGACCAGGCATTGTTTCATTCTGTTGTACATTGGGTGGCTATGTCTCAGAACCAACTGGACAACACCTATCAACAACGTAAATGGTATTGCTTTCCTGATTTCCTTTTTATAGTTCTCTTTTTTGTATATAGGAATCTAACTGATTTTTGTATATTTACCTTTTTTTATCCTACTACTCTGCTGAGTCTATTTGTACCAGTAGTTTTCTTATGGAATCCTTTGGGTTCTCGATGTATAGTATCATATAATTTGCAAATATGGATAGTTTCACTTCTTTCTTACATAGTTTCACCTCTTCCTTAGCAATTTAGATGCCCTTTATTTCTTTTCCTTGCCTTATTGCTCTAGCTAGGACTTGCAGCACAATGTTAAATAAGAGTGGTGATAAAGGGCATCCTTGTCTTGTTCTACTTCTCAGAGGGAGTGTTTTCAGCCTCTCTCCATTGAGAATGTTGTTGGCTGTTGGTTTTGTATAGATGCCCTTTATTATGGTGAGGGGTTTCCCTTCTATTCCCATTTTATCGAGAGTTTTTATCAGGAATAGGTGTTGCGCTTAATCGAGTGCCTTTTCTGTGTCAATTGAGATGATCGTGTGATTCGTTTGTTTTACTTATGTGGTGAATTACACTCTTTGATTTTCTAATGTTGAACCATCCTTGCATTCCTGATATGAATCTCACTTGATCGGAGTTTGTTGTTTTTTTTTTTTTAATGATGCTGAATTCTATTGGCTAAAATTTTGTTGAAAATTTTTGCATCTATGTTCATGTAAGATATTGCCAGTAATTTTCTTTTTTATAGTGTCTTTGCCTGGTTTGGGAATCAGGGCTATGGCTGATCCCTTCAAAGAACCAACTTTTGGTTTTGGTGATTCTTTCTATTGTTTTTCTATTCTCTATTTCATTTATTTCTGCTCTGATCTTTATTATTTCTTTTTTCTGGTGGCTGTGGGTTCCCTTTGCTGTTCTTTCTCTACTTGTTTGAGTTGTATAACTAAACGTTTTGATTTTGCCCCTTTTGTCTTTCTTGATGTGTACATCTAGTGCTATAAATTGACTTCTGAGCACTGCCTTCACTGTGTTCCAAAGGTTTAGGTATGATGTGTTTTCATTCTCATTTGATTCTAGGAATTTTCTTGTTGCTGTTGTTGTTCCATCTTTGATTTCTTTTATTACCCAGAGGTTTTTAATAAGGTGTTATTCAGTTTCCATGTATTTGATTTTTTTTTTCCTTGCTCTTCCTGTTGTTAATTCTACCTTTATGGCATTGCGATCAGAAGATGTTTGTATTATCTTAATGTTTCGGATTTTGTAGAGCATTGCTTTTTGACCAAATATGTGGTCTATCCTGGAGACTCTTCCATGTGCATTGGAAAAGTATGTGTATTTTGCTGCAGTTGGGTGGAGTGTTCTATAAATGTCTATGACGCCAAGTTGTATCTTTGTTGAGTTTCTTTCTAGATGTTCTGCCCTTTACCAAGAGCAGTGTGTTGAAGTCTTCTACTATTTTGTGGAACAGTCAGTTTCTCTTTTCAGTGCCATAAGAGTTCGTTTTATGTATTTTGGATCCCCATCATTGGGTGCATATATCTTCATGGTGGATTGTCCCTTTAATCATTATATAATGTCCTTCTTTGTCTTTTATGGTGGACTTTGTTTTAAAGTCTATTATATCTGAGATTAGTGTTGCCACTCCTGCTCTTTTTCGGTTGCTGTTTGCTTAATATATTTTTTTCCATCCTTTGATTTTTAATATCTTTATGTCTTTGTCTCTAAAATGTCTCTTTTATGTGACATATTGAAGGTCCTGTTTTTTTAATCCATTCTGCCACTCTCTGTCTCTTTACGGGTACATTTAAGCCATTTATGTTCAGTGTGATGATTGATAGGTGTGGGTTTATTGCTGTCATTTTGTAGTGCTTTTTTCTTCTTTTTTTGACGCTAATGTTTTCTTTGTTCTTCTTACTCTCCTGTGCTGAATTCCTTTTGTTTTTGGATTTTTTGTTTGTTTGTTTTTTTCTTTTTTATAGATTTTGTGTTTCCTGAGACTATGTTTTTCTTCTTTATTTTGATGAGTAGGTTTGTTAACTTTCTTTGTTCTTTATTCTTTGTTCTTGAAATTTACACCTATCTTCCTAAGTTTAAACCAGCCTTTTATTACTTGATATCACCTTGACCGCCTATCCATTTGAAAAAGCTATTTTTTTATACCTACACTAGAAACCCTGGTGGCATAGTGGTTAAGAGCTACAGCTTCTAACCAAAAGGTCAGCAGTTTGAATCCACCAGGTGCTCCTTGGAAGCCCTATGGGGAAGTTTTACTCTGTCCTATAAGGTTGCTATGAGTTGGAATCAACTCGGCAGCAAGGGTTGTTTTTTTTTTTTTTGGTTTTTTATACCTACACCATTTATTCCCTGTTTTATTTTTCTAACATTGTTGTCATTCACAGATTGACATCTCTGCTTCCCTGTTGTAAGTCTTTTAGTTTTGTTTTATCTTTGAGAGTTCACTACCTAGGTTGGTGTCTGGCTGATGCTGTCCTGTGTATGCTTAGGGTTCTAGAATTGATGTTTGTATCTGTTTTACTTAGTTTTTTGGGTCTTTGCTGTAGAGGGACAGCATAGTGCTTCTGTCTACAGCGCCATGTTGGCACTGCCTCTTATTTCTTGACTTAAGGAAATTTCCACATGTATTGCTTGAACATATCAGTGCAGTGATAGGCCCTGCCCTGAGCACTGGGTTCACAGTCTGGGGCATGTGCAACTGCACAGACTCATGCCTTGTCAGTATGCCTCCAAAATAAGTAAGCTTAAGCTCCATGGCCTCTCACTCATATGGGTCCCTTCTGAGGCCCTGAGCAGAGCCCTATAAATGTGTTCACATTGTTATATGTTCTTGCATGATTTGCAGATGTAAGCTATTTTAAAAGCCCTGATGGTACAATGGTTAAACACTTGGCTGCTAATCAAAAGGTGAGCAATTAAAACCCACCATAGGCTCCATGGGAGAAAAAACCATGCCATTAACTCTTGTAAAGATTACAGCCTAGAAAATCTTATGCGGCAGTTGGAATCTGTTCTGCAGGGTCTCTGGAGGTTGGAATCAACATGACAGCACATAAAAACAACAGCTCACAAGGCCACCATCTTTTTGCCTGATTATTCTGAGATTTTGGAGTTTCTTTGGTTTCAGACTTCCAGTCGCAGACCAGATTAGAACTTCCCCCATAGAGTTTCCAAGGCTGTAATCTTTACGGAACCAAACTGCCATATCTCTCTCCCACAGAGCTGCTGGTGTGTTTGAACCACTGTCTTTTTGGTTAGCAACTGAGCGTGTTAAATCACTGCACCACCAGAGCTCCTGTTTCCACTATTAGAGAAACTCATATGCAGCCCCTAAGCTAGCTAGATTTTACCGTTTTGTTTTCACTTGCATTAAGTGGCCAACACTTTATAAATACATTATTATTGTTTTGCTCTTTGACTACTCTTACAAGAATGAGGATAGAATAACTTACCTAAAAAATCATCATGTTTTGATGAAGTCTTGTTTTTGGAGATAGCTTTTCTCAGGCTAAAATACTGTCTGTGACTCTGGTCATTTAATAAGAATTTGTTTTGGAGGAGATGGGTTGGTAGAAATGTTCTAGAATTAGGTAGTGGTGATGGTTCTACAGTTTTGAGAATATACTAAAAACCACTGAGTTGTATACTTTAAAAGGGTGAATTTTATGGTAAACACATTATATCTTAAAAAAAAAAAAAAAAGAATATGGCTTAACATTTTCATCATTTATCCCTGAATTTGGGACACTGAATACACCTCAAACATTACTCTTTAATCAACTTAATGACTGAATGTCCACATTATCTTCTGTGGAGTAGTTTGTCTGGGATGATATTTGACCATCTACTCTGAGCTTTGGCCAGTTGCCTATTCTGATGCTACAGAGCCAATGTTAGTGGCAGGCAGTACATTTTCTTGATGGTGGATCAATCTCCATATGTATTCTGTGTTTGAATCCATTATTACCTTTTTCTTTTATTTTTGCATCTTTGAGGCAAGATCCTAGAAAATGCGTTCAAAATAGAGAGAACCATTGAAAACTTGCTGGCAGAAGACCACGGGAAGCATACTGGTCCTTTATTTCCAGGTTGAACTTTTAATCTACTTATTCACCAGCTGCCCAG
The DNA here is from genome assembly GCF_030014295.1 of Loxodonta africana. Taxonomy (NCBI): domain Eukaryota; kingdom Metazoa; phylum Chordata; class Mammalia; order Proboscidea; family Elephantidae; genus Loxodonta; species Loxodonta africana. Next base: position 32,229,220 of record NC_087360.1, read on the forward strand.
GGGAGCCACCTAAATCAAAGTTTAGACTTAGAAAAACGGGTCTTGCAATTTGGAGTACATTTAAAACACCCAGTAGACTGGTTATGAAGGAAAATAACCTTTTTTACATGAGACAATATAGAAAGGTAACATGGGTACTGGTTTCTGATGGCTGGGTTCAGATGCCACTTAGAAGCCATATGAACCTGGGAAAATAATATAATCTCTCTGTGCCTCAGTTCATTGTTCTATGATTTGGAAATATTACTAAAATTAATTTATTAGTATTCTGCTACAAAAAAAAAAAAAAAAAACATTGCTGTTGAGTCAATCCCAACCCATAGAGACCCTATAGAATTGCTCCATAGTGTTTCCAAGGAACAGCTGGTAGATTTGAACTGCTGACCTTTTGGTTAGTTGCCGAACTCTTAACCACTATGCCACCAGCGCTCCTAAACAATGAGTCAATTCAGGTAAAATTTTTAAGAAAAATAACTGAAACTTCACAAATACTCCATAAATGTTCAATTATTAAATGACATGAAGAATAAACAAAAAACATGGTATGGTTGCCTCCAGAGAGGGTACTAGATGCTATATAGGACAGGAGAAGATGGAAGCTTACTTTTCAGCCTTCTCATGGGCATGATGCTATGTAGCTCATGGAGAATATCTGTTATAATCACCTGTGATGCCACATCAGATCTGTGGGGTGAGGAGAGCAGGGGCTGTGACCCATATATTGTGGTCAAGGCCCTGAAATTTGAGGGGTTAAGTGACTTGCCAAGACTTAGCCCTGATGAGTGATGGATATTGGGCAGGGAATGGAGTTTGTTCCCTGGGTCCAGAGATTCCTGAATGCCTGAGACCTCTAGATCATGCCCTGGACCCCTGAGACAAGAGCTCCCCTAACTCTTTTTCCCAAATCCTCCTTGCCTAAGGTTCTGGAGGCTGGAGGAGTTGATGAAGGGGAGGAGGTGCCTGAGCCAAGAATACAGCCCAAATCCTGACCAGCCTGCTGCCTCTACATGTCAATCCCTGACCTGGAGTATGATGTAGTTTCTCCAAAACAAAGCCCCTCTGAAGGACAAGAGCAAGTTCAATCTGTGTTCACCCTCTACCAGCATCTTCATATTATCTGCTGCCTGAGGTGGGCATTCCCAGTGGTTTGATGACCACCCCCAAGTGGCAATAATCTGCTGGGCTCCCATGCTGCCTCAGAACCCACAACATTCCAAACCACCTGCCACATGATAGCTTTGCAAAGCTTAGCTTCCCCTTCAACTGGCCAACCCTGGCTGAGAAGTGAATACTAATGAACTGGGAAATTGGCCACTCAGGCTTGTGCTTTGGTGATGTGATGAAATCTGCACCTCCATGCCTGGCTGACCATGATCTGAACAATTGTCAGCAACCTGGGCAGAAGGTCTGTCTAGAATGGACAGTGGCTGCTCTGTCACTGAGTGGGCACCTTCCCTGCTCAAGGCCTTTCTCACCAGGATTCAGTCTCTATTATACAATGATCTGACCATAAATTGTTTGTGGCAGGTGATATTCATGTTATTGAGGCTTGAACAAAGCTTGGTATAAAGGGCAGGTACACACCTTTATGCCAAATCCATAACGTGCCTTGTCCATGTTTTAATTTGATCACTTGTGCAAGATCCTCAAAGCCTGGTGAGTTTTAATAGATGCATGCCAGTGAAATATCATTGCACACAGTATTAAAATTTTCATGAATTGTTAATGCACTTTCACTGCTGACTGAAAGGTTGGAGGGTTGACTTCACCCAGAGGCTCCTCGGAAGAAAGGCCTGGTGATCTACTTTTGTCCAAAAAATCAGCCATTGAAAACCCTATGGATCACAGTCCTATTCTGACAAACATAGGTTCACCATGAGTCAGAGCTGACACGACGGCAGTGTCGTTATCATCTGTCTTTTTTATGATAGCCATCCTAGTGGATGTGAAGTGGTGTCCATTGTGGTGTTGATTTGCATTTCTCTGGAGACTGATGATGTCGAGCATCTTTTCATGTGCTTATTGGCCATTTGTCTATCTTCTTTGGGGAAATGTCTGTTCAGCTCCTTTGCTCCTTTTTAAAATAGGTTATTTGGCTTATTGTTGAGATGTAATGATTCTTTGTATATTCTCTGTATTATCAGATATACAGTTTGTAAAAAATTTTTTCCCATTCTGTGGATTATTTTTTACTTTCTTGATAGTGTCCTTTAAAGCACAAACAATTGCTGTATAATGGAGTCTCACTAGTTAGAAATTATTTAGATCTCAAATCACTTCCTCATCTATATTTTACATAAATTAAAGCCAAATGTAAGGGGATTTGGGAAAGATTTGGATTAGTTCATTTTAAGACGTCCATATGTGAAAAGGGTTCATCTGGAAACATGCCATTCCCCTGTTCAAATCCCTTAGAGGTCTTCAATGCATTGCCTAAGGAATAAAGTTCTGTCTTCTTAATGTGGTTGTGGATCAAGGCAGTCTCTGATTTTAGCCTACCTTTTTTATCATCTGTCTTCATCTCAGTGGCACTCCCTGAAACTCCCCAGCCTTCAAATCTTCTTGTGACATGTTCATTACTCCACCCCCTTTCCACCTGTGGAATTCCACTTGTCCTTTGGGATCCAGGTCATGAAACTTTCCTCATCCACCTGGGAGACATTGTCCCTGCACTCATACAGCATACAGTCATCACTACTGTCTACTACAAGGAATTGGACCTGGACCTGAGTTTATAGTCTGAAAAGTTCCTTCACTTAGAAACCAGAGTGTGAGAGATAAAGTCACACAGAAGGCAGACCGTGCTTCTCTTGCTCATAACTCTGTTCCCAGTGCCTCGTGCATATTTGCTGAATGAATGATTATTTATTGAAATTAACTGGAAGGATCCTTAGGTCAGTGGGTGTCTCTGATTATTATTTACATCTTCGTGGTGTCTGTTAAAATAGCATGAAGTACAGGCATAATTCCACTAGGAATTTCTGGCATCCAAGTCCAGCTGTTACCAGAAAAGTACTCATATACAAAACCAAGCATTTGAAACATTTTCCTCAGAGCAGAACATTTTTGTCCAGATTCTTTTCCCATAATGAACAGTAATGACTAGTGCAAAGAATTCTCAGATGGCAGATAGCCAAGGACTATCCTTAGGTTGGTGTGTTTTAGCCACACAAAATGCACACAGGCTACACCAGATGGTATTGGGTCAGTCAGTACTGGAACTACTGCTGTGCACTCATGATCTCATTGTTAGGTGCCATCCAGAAGGTTCTGACTGATAGCAACAATATATACAAAAGAATGAAACACTGCCTGGTCCTACGCCATCCCTGCAATCTTTGCTATGTTTGAGCCTGTGGTTGCAGCCACCGTATCAATCCATCTCATCGAGGATCTTCCTCTTTTTCTCTGACACTTTACTTTACCAAGCATGATGCCTTTCTTCAGGGACTAATCCCTCCTGATAACATATTCAAAATACTTGAGACACAGTCTTGCCATCCTCACTTCTAAGGAGCATTCTGGCTGTACTTCTTCCAAGACGCATTTATTCATTCTTCTGGCAGTCCATGGTATAGTAATTATTCCCATTCCTCGCTAACACCATAATTCAAATGCATCAATTCTTTTTCAGTCTTTCTTATTCATTGTCCAGTTTTTGCATGCATATGAGGCAACTGAAAATACCATGGCTTGGGTCAGGCACACCTTAGTTCTCAAAGTGACACCTTTGCTTTTTAACATTTTAAAGAGGTCTTTTGCAGCAGATTTGTCCAATGCAATACAAAGTTTGATTTCTTGCCTGCTGCTCCTATGGTGATGATTGTAGATCAAAATAAAATGAAATCCTTGACAACTTCAGTGTTTTCTCCTTTCATCATGATGTTGCTTATTGGTCCAGTTGTGAGGATTTTTGTTTTCTTTATTTTGAGGTGTAGTCCATACTGCAGGCTGTAGTCTTTGATCTTCATTAGTAAGTACTTTAAGTCCTCTTCACTTTCAGCAAGCAAGGTTGTGTCATGCATAACACAGGTGGTTAATGAGTCTTCCTCCAATCCTGATGTCCCATTCTTCTTCTTAGAGTCCAGCTTCTTGGATTATTTGCTTAGCATACAGACTAAATATGGTGAAATGATACAACCCTGACTCACATCTCTCCCAATTTTAAACCACACAGTATCCCCTTGTTCTGTTCAAATGATCACCTCTTCGTCTGTGTACAGGTTTCTCAGAAGCACAATTAAGTGTTCTGGAATTCTCATCCTTTGCTATGATATCCACAATTTATCAGGATCCACACAGTCAAATGCCTTTGCATAGATAATGAAACACAGATAAACATTTTTCTGGTATCCTTTGCTTTCAGCCAGGATCTGTTTGACATCAGCAGTGACATCCCTCGTTCCACATCTTCTTCTGAATCTTCCTTGTTTCTCTGGCAAATCTCTGTCAATGTACTGCTGCAACCATCTTTGAATTTTCTTCAGCAAAATTTTACTTCTGTGTGGTATTAATGATATTGTTCAATAATTTCCACATTCTGTTGGATCACCTTTCTTTGGAATGGACACAAATATGGATCTCTTCCAGTCGGTTGGTCAGGTAACTGTCTTCCAAATTTCTTGGCATAGATGAGTCAGCACTTCCAGTGTTGCATCCATTTGTTTAAACATCTCAATTGGTATTTGCAGTAGATTAATTACCTTTGTGTGTGGTCTTTCTAGCCATGGTCTTATAACTCCCACCCAGATGATTGGGCATGGCTGTGCAAATAAGATAATTGTGGCCCACCATGGGGATTGGTCAGTTTTGCCTTAAAAGAGACCCATTCCAGAGAAGAGAGCCCATCACCACCAAGAAAGGAGAGACAGGCAGGAAAGGCTGACAGGAGATGACGCAGTAGGCTTCCCACCCCATGGAGCAAGAAAGCTAAGTGCCCTTGGGCAGAGACTGAGGGCCAGGGAGAAGACTACACCTGACCCACGAATTTGGGACTTGCCAGCCTCCACAACCACTCAAGCAGTTTCTTTTATATGGTTCATGAGTTCTGTGAGATGCAGCAAATTAGGGAACCTAAAGACAAGAAGGAGAGTGCTGAGGGGAGAGGGAGTAGCTGATGTTAAGAGATGATGGAGTGGTACAGCAGCTTGGAAAGGTGGACATTTGGGACATCTTTAAACCACAGCCTCATAGGAACCAGCTTTGTGCTGATTCTTATAAAATAAATTATTCATTTAGTATTCCATCAATTCCTGGAACCTTGTTTTTCATCAATGCCTTCAGTGCATCTTGGACTTCTTCCTTCTTCCTTCAATACCATCAGTTCTTTTCCTTCACCATGTCTACTATCTAGTTAGTTGATTTCCCCTTCCCACCTCTCCCCTCCGTTGTAATCATTAAAGATTAAAGATTGCTTTTTTTTCTGGGTACAAACCTTTCTCAAGTTTTTTTTTTAAATAACTTTTGTTGTACTTTAAGTGAAAGTTTACAAATCAAGTCAGTCTCTCACATATAAACTTATATACACCTTACTACATACTCCCAATTACTCTCCCCCCAATGATACAGCCCACTCCCTCCTTCCAGTCTGTCCTTTTGTGACCATTTTGTCAGTTTCTAACCCCCTCTACCCTCCCATCTCCCCTCCAGACAGGAGATGCCAACATAGTCTCAAGTGTCCACATGGTGGAAGTAGCTCACTCCTCCTCAGCATCTCTCTCCAACCCATTGTCCAGTCCAACCCATGTCTGACGAGTTGGCTTCGGGAATGGTTCCTGTCCTGGGCCAACAGAAGGTTTGGGGACCGTGACCGCCAGGGTCTTTCTAGTCTCAGTCAGACCATTAAGCCTGGTCTTTTTATGAGAATTTGGGGTCTGCATCCTACTGTTCTCCTGCTCCCTCAGGGGTTCTCTGTTGTGTTCCCTGTCAGGGCAGTCATTGATTCTGGCCAGGCACCATCTAGTTCTTCTGGTCTCAGGGTGTTGTAGTCTCTAGTTCATGTAGCCCTTTCTGTCTCTTGGGCTCATAATTACCTTGTGAGCTTGGTGTTCTTCATTCTCCTTTGATCCAGGTGGGTTGAGACTCATTGATGCATCTTAGATGGCCTCATTCTAGCGTTTAAGACCCCAGACGCCACACTTCAAAGTGGGATGCAGAATGTTTTCTTAATAGACTTTATCTTGCCAATTGACTTAGATGTCCCCTAAAGCCATAGTCCCCAAACCCCTGCCCCTGCTTTGCTAACCTTCGAAGCGTTCATTCAGGAAACTTCTTTGCTTTTGGTTTAGTCCAGTTGTGTTAACCTCCCCTGTATTGAGTGTTGTCCTTCCCTTCACCTAAAGTAGGTCTTATCTACTATCTAATCAGTAAATAACCCTCTCCCACCCTCCCTCCCTCTCCCCTCTCATAACCACAAAAGAATGTGTTCTTCTCAGTTTAAACTATTTCTCAAGATCTTATAATAGTGGTCTTATACAATATTTGTCCTTTTGCAACTGAATAATTTCACTCAGCATAATGCCTTCCAGGTTCCTCCATGTTATGAAATGTTTCACAGATTCATCATTGTTGTTTATCGATGCATAGTATTCCACTGTGTGAATATACCATAATTTCTTTATCCATTCATCCATTGATGGCTGCCTTGGTTGCTTCCATCTTTTTGCTATTGTAAACAGTGCTGCAATAAACATGGGTGTGTGTATACATCTGTTCGTGTAAAGGCTCTTATTTCTCTAGGATATATTCCGAGGAGTGAGGTTGCTGGGTCATATGGTAGTTCTATTTCCAGCTTTTTAAGGAAACGCCAAATTGATTTCAAAAGTGGTTGTACCATTTTACATTCCCACCAGCAGTGTATAAGTGTTCCAATCTCTCTACATCCTCTCCAACATTTATTATTTTGTGTTTTTTGGATTAATGCCAGCCTTGTTGGAGTGAGATGGAATCTCATTGTAGTTCTAATTTGCATTTCTCTAATGGCTAATGATACATAGGGCATTTCCTCATGTATCTGTTAGCCACCTGAATGTCTTCTTTAGTGAAGTGCCTGTTCATATCCTTTGCCCAATTTTTAATTGGGTTGTTTGTCTTTTTGTGGTTGAGTTTTAGCAGAATCATGTAGATTTCAGAGATCAGCGCTGATTGGAGATGTTGTAGCTGGAAATTTTTTCCCAATCTGTAGGTGGTCTTTTTACTCTTTTGGTGAAGTCTTTTTTTTTAGAGGAGCTCCCAGTTATCTGGTTTCTCTTTGGCATTTTTAGTAATGTTTTGTATTCTGCTTATGCCTTTTATTAGCTCTCCTAATGTTGTCCCTATTTTTTCTTCCATGGTCTTTATTGTTTTAGACTTTATGTTTAGATCTTTGATCCATTTGAAGTTAGTTTTTGTGCATGGTGTGAGGTATGGGTCCTGTTTCATTTTTTTGCAGATGGATATCCAGTTATGCCAGCACCATTTGTTAAAATCAAGTTTTTATAATAGTAGTCTCATACAATATTTGTCTTTTGTGATTGACTTATTTCAGTAATCATGATGCTCTCCAGATTCATCTACATTGTGAGATGTTTCGCGGATTCATCATTGTTCTTTATTGTGGTGTAGTATTCCGTTGTGTGAATATATCATAATTTGCTTATCCTTTCATCTGTTGATGGACACCGAGGTTGTTTCCATTTTTTGCTGACATGAACACTGCTGCAACGAACATCGGTGTGCATATGCCTGTTCATGTGACAGCTCTTACATCTCAGGATATATTACTAGGAGTGGGATTGCTGGATCATACGATATTTTTGTTTCTAGCTTTTTAAGGAAGTGCCATATCATTTTCCATAGTGGTTGTACCATTTTGCATTCCCACCAGCAGTGCACAAGAGTTCCAATCTCCCCACAACCTCTCCAGCATTTGTTATTTTGTGGACTTTTTGTTTTGTTTTGTTTTGCTTTTCGATTCATGCCAGTAATGTCAGGGTGAGAGTCTTTCTTATTGTAGTTTTGATTTGCATTTCTCTAACAGCTAATGATCATGAGCAGTTCCTCATGTGTCTGTTAGCTGCCTGAGTGTCTTCTCTGGCAAAGTGGCTGTTCATGTCCTTTGCCTATTTCTTTATTGGATTGTCTTTTTGTTATTGAGGTGTTAAAGTATTCTATAGATTTTAGAGATTAAACCCTTTTTGGATATGTCATAACCAGTTTTTTTTTTTTTTTTTTTTTCCGCAGTGTGTAAGTTCTCTTTTTACTCTTTTGGTGAAGCCCTTTGATGAGCATAAGTGTTTAATTTTTAGGAGATCCCAGTTAACTCATTTATCTTCTGGTGTTCATGCATTGATAGTAATGGTTTGTATTGAATTTATGCCATGTATTAGGGTCCCTAGTTGTCATTATTTTTTCTTCCATGCTCTTTACCATTTTACGTTTTATATTTAGGTCTTTGATCTATTTTGAGTTAGTTTTTGTGTATGGTGTGAGGCATAGGTCCTGTTTCAATTTTTTTACAGATAGACATCCAGTTTTGCCAACACCATTTGTTAAAAAGATTGTCTTTTCCCCATTCAGTGGACTCTGGGGCTTTGTCGAAGATCAGGTGACTGTAGGTAGATGAATTTACATCTGGGTTCTCAATTCTGTTCCATTGGTCAATGTGTGTCTGTTGTATCAGGCTGTTTTGACTACTGTAGCTATATAGTAGGTTCTGAGGTCAGGTAGGGAGAGTTCTCCTACTTTATTCTTCTTCTTCAATAGTGCTTTACTTATATGGGTCCTCTTTTCTTTCCACATAAAGGGGGTAATTAGCTTTTCCCCCTCCTTAAAGAATGCTGTTGGTATCTGGATCAGGGTTCCATTATATTTGTCCATTGCTTTATGTAGAATTGACATTTTAACAATGTTGAGTCTTCTTATCCATGAGCATAGTATGTTCTTCCATTTATGTAGGTCTCTTTTGGTTCCTTGCAGTAGTTTTTTTGTAGTTTTCTTTGTATAGGTCTTTTACATACCTCGTTAAATTTATTCCTAAGTATTTTTTCTTTTAGGAGCCCTGGTGGCACAGTGGTTAAGAGCTCTGCTCCCAAACAAAAGGTTGGCAATTCAACTGCATGAACCACTCCTTGGAAACCTTATGGGGTGGTGCTCCTATATCCTGTACAGTCATAATCAACTCGATGGCAACGGGTTTTTTTGTATTTGGTATCGTATCTTTTTAGGGGCTATTATAAATGGTATTATTTTCTGATTCCCTTTTCTAAGTTCTCAGTGTTGGTGTATAGGAATCCAACTGATTTTTGCATGTTAATCTTGTATCCTGCTACTCTGCCGAACCTTTCTATTAGTTCCAGAAGTTTTCTTATGGAATCTTTGGAGTTCTGTATGTATAGGATCATATCATCTGCAATTAGAGATAGTTTTACTTCTTCTTTTCCAATTTGAATACACTTTTTTATTGTTCTTGCCTTATTGCTCTAGGTAGGGCTTTCAGCATAATGTTAAGTAGGAGTGGTGATAAAGGGCATCCTTGTCTTATTCCCATTCTCATAAGGAATGCTTTCAGCCTCCGTCTGTTAAGAATGATGTTGGGAGGTGGGGCCAAGACGGAGGAATAGCCAGTTGCTTCCGGCAATCCCTCTTACAACAAAGACCCAAAAACTCAAGTGAAATAATTATATTTATAACAAGGTAGGAGCCCTGAACATCAAAGGCAAAGTTAGAAAATGGACTGAGTAGCGAGGGAGAGAGAGGTGGTTCAGAAGCTGAGAGGAGTTGCCAGACCTGAATCACTGGGATCCCTCAGGCACCACCCCCGGGAGCGGCTGTGGTGGGCTGGCGGTAGCATTTCCTCAGGGAGAAGCAGCCAGCTGCACAGCCCACTCACACCTCCAGAACCACAGAAGAATGGTGCTCTTGGAAAAAGCTAAGTACTTGAATGTATTTTACTGCACTCCCAGCCCCCAAGCTGGCTTCAGTGGCTGTTGATTTTCCTGGGCCTGAGATACGTCCATTCGAGCACACTGAGCCATGCTCCTGGCCTTGGAGAAGGAATAAATTCATACTGGGGGGAAAAGATTATTTGCCAACTCCACTAACCAGGGAAGCTCAGGACAGAAGCGGCTCCTGTCTAGGCATAAAAGGTCTGTGGACTTTAAATACCTTTCCTGCCTACATGGACCTGTGTGAGCCTATTTCAGGAGAATAGGCCCTTTCTGGCAGACTGCAACTGCTTAAGCTGTGCAGTGGAGAGGTGGGCATTTAATATTTGACACTGCTTTGCCTATTAAACAGCGTCGACACCTACCCATATCAGGGGCTCCATTCAGGTCACCCAGCCACCCATGACAGGGGTCCAAGGGTATCTGGTAACTCTCAGCCCTTACAACCAAAAGCATTGGGTGCCCATTGTCCATCTGCAGAACCCACCAACCTGTATGCTCTGGGGATCAGGGATATGATTTCCTCAGAGACACTTGCGGGATGGTTCTCAGCCCTCTGCCTTGTTCAGAGCATGACCCTCTGCTGCAACCAGATACCAGTACCTACACCAAACATCCCTGCCCCTCCCTCTAAGACTGCACAACAGAGACTGTACCACACACTTGATGGCCAGATACCTGGACACCTGAGCTGAATCCACACAAGAAAAGTGAATGGACTCATAAGCTTATATACCAGATAACAGCTCTAGCCACCTGGTGACAGGACATCAGAGCTCCAAAGGCAAAACTAATCAAGCTAGCTTGCTCAAGCAACCCATTTGGGCAAATCAAAACAAAACAAAGCAAGAAACTAGGATCCAGTAAGCAAACATAAAATGAACTAATTCATTAACTTATAGATGGCTCAGAGACAACAGTCAATATCAAACCCTGTAAAGAAACAGACCATGATCACTTCAACAAGCTCTCAAAACAGAGAATCAAAGGCTCTTCTGGATGAAGGTGTCTTCCTGGAATTACCAGATACAGAATACAAAAGATTAATATACAGAATTCTTCAAGACATTAGAAAGAAGATCAGGCAATATGCACAGCAAGCCAAGGAACACACAGATAAAACAGTTGAAGAAATTAAAAAGGTTATTCAAGAACATAAGAAAATATTTAATAAGAAGCAAGAATCCATAAAGAGGCAGCAATCGGAAATTCAGAAGATTAACAACAAAATTATAGAATTAGACAACTCAATACGAAGTCAGAGAAGCAGAATCGAGCAAGTGGAAGGCAGAACTAGTGACCTTGAAGATAAAGAACTTGGCACCAATCTATCTGAAGAAAAATCAGATAAAAGAATTCTAAAAAATGAAGAAAACTTAAGAATAATGTGGGATTCTATCAAAAGAAAACACCTACAAGTGATTACAGTACCAGAGCAGGGAGGGATAACAGAAAATACAGAGAAAATTGTCGAAAATTTGTTGGCAGAAAACTTCCCTGATGTCATGAAGGATGAGAAGATATCTATCCAAGATGCTCACCAAGCTCCACATAAGGTAGGTTTTAAAAGAAAGTCACCAAGACATATTATAATCAAACTTGCCAAAACCAAAGATAAAGAGAGAATTTTAAGAGCAGTTCAGAATAAAAGAAAAGTCCCTTACAAAGGAGAGTCAATAAGAATAAGCTCGGACTACTCAGCAGAAACCATGCAGGCAAGAAAGCAGTGGGATGACTTACATAAAGCATTGAAAGAAAAAAAAAATTGCCAGCCAAGAATCATACATCCAGCAAAACTGTCTCTCAAATATGAAGGTGAAATTCGGACATTTCAAGATAAAGAGAAGTTTACGGAATTTGTAAAAACCAAACCAAAACTACAAGAAGTACTAAAGGGAGTTCTTTGGTTAGAAAATCAATATTACCAGGTATCGACCCAAGACTAGAACGCTGGACAGAGCAATCAGATATCAACCCAGACAGGGAAATCACTAAAATACATCAAGATTAAAAAAATGCTCAAAACAGGGAAACACAGATGTTATTATGTAAAAGAAGATAACATTAAATCAATAAAGAGGGACTAAGAAATTTAGTCATAGCTCTTTCATATGGAGAAGAAGACAAAAAGATATAAAGAAATAAAAGTTACATTTAAACTTAGAAAAATAGAAGTAAATGTTAAGGCAGCACTATCCTACACATCAAAATAAAATACAAGAAAAAAATAGAGACTCAACAGAAACAAAATCAACAAATAAGAGGAAAACACAATATATAAACATAAACTACTCAGCACAAAAAATTAAGTGTGAAAAAGAAACTGTCGATAACACACAAAAAAAGACATCACAATGCCCATACTAAACTCATACCTATCCATAATTACGCTGAATATAAATGGGCTAAATGCACCAATAAAGAGACAGAGAGTGGCAGAATGGATTAAAAAATACGATCCGTCTATATGCTGCCTACAAGAGACACACCTTAGACCTAGAGACACAAACAAACTAAAACTCAAAGGATGGAAGAAAATATATCAAGTAAAAAACAATCAAAAAAGAGGAGTGGCAATGTGAATTTCTGACAAAATAGACTTTAAAGTTAAATCCACCTCAAAGGACAAGGAAGGACACCACGTAATGATTAAAGGGACAATATACCAGGGGCCTATAACAATATTATAACAATATTAAATATTTATACACCCAATGACAGGGGTGCAAGATACAAAAAAACAAACTCTAACAGCATAGAAAAGTGAGATAGACAGCTCCACAATTATAGTAGGAGACTTCAACACACGACTTTCAGTGAAGGACAGGACATCCAGAAAGAAGCTCAATAAAGACACAGTAGATTTAAAGGCCACAATCAACCAACTAGACCTTATAGACCTACACTGAACATTCCATCCAACAGCAGCCAAGTATACTTTCTTTTCTAGTACACATGGAACTTTCTCTAGAATAGACCATGTATTAGGTCATAAAGCAAGCCTTAGGCAGAATCCAAAATACCCAAATATTACAAGCACCTTCTCTGACCATAAGGCCATAAAAGTAGAAATCAGTAACAGAAAAAGTAGGGAAAAGAAATCAAACACTTGGAAACAGAACAATACCCTGCTCAGAAAAGAATGGGTTACAGAAGACATTAAGGATGGAATAAACAAATTCATAGAATCCAAGGAGAATGAAAATACTTCCTGTTAGAACCTTTGGAACACACCGAAGGCGGTGCTCAGAGGTCAATTTATTTCAATAAATGCACACATACAAAAGGAAGAAAGGGCCAAAATCAAAGAATTATCCCTACAACTTCAACAAATAGAAAGAGAGCAAGAAAGAAACCTTCAAGCACTAGAAGAAAGGAAATAGTAAAAATTAGAGCAGAACTAAACGAAACAGAGAACAGAAAACAACTGAAAGAGTTAACAAGACCAAAAGCTGGTGTTTTGAAAAAAATAACCAAATTGATAAACCATTGGCCAAACTGACAAAAGAAAAACAGGAGAGGAGGCAAATAACCCAAATAAGAAATGAGATGGGTGATATTACAACAGATCCAACTGAAATTAAAAGAAATCATATCAGATTACTACGAAAAATTGTACTCTAACAAATTTGAAAACCTAGAAGAAATGGATGAATTCCTACAAACACACTAGCTACCTAGACTAACACAAACAGAAGTAGAACAACTAAATAGACCCATAACAAAAGAAGAGATTGAAAAGATAATCAAAAAACTGCCAACAAAATAAAGCCCTGGCCCAGATGGCTTCACTGCAGAGTTCTACGAAACTTTCAGAGAAGAGTTAACACCACTACTACTAAAGGTATTTCAGAGCATAGAAAAGGACGGAATACTCCCAAACTCATTCTATGAAGCCAGCATATCCCTGATACCAAAACGAGGTAAAGACACCACAAAAAAAGAAAATTAGAGACCTATATCCCTCATGAACTTAGATGCAAAAATCCCCAACAAAATTCTAGCCAATAGAATTCAACAACATATCAAAAAAATAATTCACCATGACCAAGTGGGATTCATACCAGGTGTGCAGGGATGGTTCAACAATAGAAAAACAATTAATGTAATTCATCATATAAATAAAACAAAAGACAAGAATCACATGATTTTATCAATTGATGCAGAAAAGGCATTTGACAAAGTTCAACACCCATTCATGATAAAAAGTCTCACCAAAAAAGGAATAGAAGGAAAATTCCTCCACATAATAAAGGGTATTTATACAAAGCAACTACGTGGTTAAGTGCTACAGCTACTAGTCAATGGGGTCGGCAGTTCGAATCTGCCAGACACTCCTTGGAAACTCTATGTGGCAGTTCTACTCTGTCCTATAGGGTCACTATGAGTCGGAATCGACTCGACGGCACTGGGTTTGGTTTTGGTTTTTTTATACAAAGCCAACAACCAACATTATCCCAAATGCAGAAAGTCTGAAAATATTCCCTTTGAGATCCGGAACCAGACAAGGATGCCCTTTATCACCACTTGTATTCAACATTGTGCTGGAGGTCCTAGCCAGAGCAATTAGGCTAGATAAAGAAAAAGGGCAACCAGGTTTTTAATGAAGAAGTAAAAATATCTCTATTTCCAGATGACAGGATCTTATACACAAAAACCCTAAAGAATCCTCAAGAAAACTACTGAAACTAATCGAAGACTTCAGCAGAGTATTGGGATACAAGTTAATATTCAAAAATCAGTTGGATTCCTCTACACTAACAAAAAGAACATCGAAGAGGAAATCACCAAATCAATACCATTTACAGTAGCCCCCAAGAAGATAAAATACTTAGGAATAAATCTTACCAGAGATGTAACAGACCTATACATAGAAAACTACAAGACACTACTGCAAGAAACCAAGAGACCTACGTAATTGGAAAAACATACCTTGCTCATGGGTAGGAAGACTTAACATTGTAAAAATGTCTTTTCTACCAAAAGTAATCTATAGATACAATGCAATTCTGATCCAAATTCCAAGGACATTTTTTAATGAGATGGAGAAACAAATCACCAACTTCATATGGAAGGGAAAGAGGCCCCAGATAAGTAAAGCATTACTGAAAAAGAAGAACAAAGTGGGAGGCCTCATTCTACCTGATTTTAGAACCTATTATACCACCACAGTAGTCAAAACAGCCTGGTATTGGAACAACAACAGATACATAGACCAATGGAACAGAATTGAGAATCCAGACAAATCCATCCACATATGAGCAGCTGATATTGGACAAAGGCCCCAAAACAGTTAAATGGGGAAACGACAGTCTTTTTAACAAATGGTGCTGGCATAACTGGATATCCATCTGCAAAAAAATGAAACAAGACCCATACCTCACTCCATGCACAAAAACGAGCTCAACATGGATCAAAGACATAAATATAAAATCTAAAACGATAAAGATCCTGGAAGAAAAAATAGGAACAATGCTAGGAGCCCTAATACATGGCATAAACAGTATACAAAGCATTATTAACAATGCAAAAGAGAAACCAGATAACTGGGAGCTCCTAAAAATCAAACAGCTATGTTCATCCAAAGACTTCACCAAAAGAGTAAAAAGATTACTTACACACTGGGAAAAAGTTTTTAGCTATGACATTTCCGATCAGCATCTGATCTCTAAAATCTACATAATACTGCAAAAATGCAACCACAAAAAGACAAATAACCCAGTTAAAAAATGGGCAAAGGATATAAACAGACATTTCACTAAAGAAGACATTCAGGTAGCTAAACAAATACATGAGGAAATGCTCATGATCGTTAGCCATTAGAGAAATGCAAATCAAAACTACAATGAGATTTCATCTTACTCCAGCAAGGCTGCCATTAATCCAAAAAACACTAAGTGAGAAATGCTGGAGAGGTTGTGGAGAGACTGGAACGCTTATACACTGCTGGTAAGAATGTAAACTGGTACAAGCACTTTGGAAATCGATTTAGGACTTCCTTAAAAAACTAGAAATAGAACTACCATACGATCAGCAATCACACTCCTTGGAATATATCCTAGAGAAATAACAGCCTTTACATGAACAGATATATGCACACCCATGTTCATTGCAGCACTGTTTACAATAGCAAAAAGCTAGAAGCAACCAAGGTGCCCACTTCGGGATGAATGGATAAATAAATTATGATATATTCATGCAATGGAATATTATGCATTGATAAAGAACAAAGGTGTATCCGTGAAACATTTCATAACATGGAGGAATTTGAAAGGCATTATGCTGAGTGAAATTAGTCAGTTGCAAAAGGACAAATATTGTATAAGACCACTATTATAAGAACTGGAGGAATAGTTTAAACAGAGAAGAGAATATTCTTTGATGGTTACAAGAGGGGGAAGGGAGGGAGAGGGTTTTCACTAATTAGATAGTAGATAAGAACTATTTTAGGTGACAGGAAAGACAATACACAATACAGGCAAGGTCAGCACAACTGGACTAAAGCAAAAACAAAGAAGTTTCCTGAATAAACTGAACGCTTCAAAGGCCAGCCGTAGCAGGGGCAGGGGCTTGGGGACCATGGTTTCAGGAGACATCTAAGTCAATTGACATAATAAAATCTATTAAAGAAACTTTCTGCGTCCCACTTTGGAGAGTGGCATCTGGGGTCTTATACACTAGCAAGCGGCCATCTAAGATGCATCAATTGGTCTGAGCCCACCTGGAGCAAAGGAGAAAGAAGAACACCAAAGACACAAGGTAATTATGAGCCCAAGAGGCATAAAGGGCCACATAAAGCAGAGACTACATTAGCTTGAGACCAGAAGAACTAGACAGTGCCGAGCTACAACCAACGACTGCCCTGACAGGGAACAGAGAACCCCTGAGGGAGCAGGAGAGCAGTGGGATGCAGACCCCAAATTCTCGTAAAAAGACCAGACTTAATGGTCTAACTGAGACTAGAAGGACCCTGGAGATCATGATCCCCAGAACTTCTGTTAGCCCAAGACAGGAACCATTCCCAAAGCCAACTTTTCAGACAGGAATTGGAACTGGGCTATGGGATAAAAAACGATACTGGGGAAGAATGAGCTTCTCATATCAAGTAGACACATGAGACTATGTTGACATCTCCTATCTGAAGGTGAGCTGAGAGGGCAGAGGGGATCACAAGCTGGCGGAATGCGCATGAAAAGAGAGAGTGGAGGGAAGGAGTGTGCTGTCTCATTGTGGGGGAGCAACTAGGAGTTTATAGCAAGGCGTTTATAAATTTTTGTATGAGAGTCCGACTTGATTTGTAAAAATTTTTTAAAAAATGATGTTGGCTCTTGGTTTTGTATAGATGCTCTTTATTATGTTGAGGAATTTTGCTTCTACTCCTGTTTTATTGAGTTTTTATTAGGAATGGTTGTTGGACTTTGTTTAATGCCTTTTCTGTGTCAATTGAGATGATCATGTGATTCCTTTCTTTTGTTTTATTTATGTGGTAGATTACACTGGCTAATTTTCTAATGTTGAGCCACCCCCGCATGCCTAGTATGAATCCCATTCACTCATGCAGTATCATTTTTTTTATATGATGCTGAATTCTATTGGCTAGAATTCCTTTTCTATGCTCTGAAATAGTTTGAATAATATTGGTATATGCTCTTCTCTGAATTTTTGGGAGAATTCTCCAGTGAAGATGTCCAGGCCACGGCTTTTTTTTTTGTTGGGAGTTTTATTACCTCTTCAATCTTTTCTCTTGTTCTGGGTCTGTTCATATTTTCTATCTCAGTTTGTGTTAGTTTAGGTAGGTAATGTATTTCTAGAATTTTGTCTTTTTCCTCTAGGTTCTCAAATTTGTTGGAATGTATTTTTTCATAGTATTCTCTTACGATCCTTTTTATTTCAATTGGATTTTCTTTAGTGTCTCCAGTCTCAGTTCTTATGTGCGTTATTTGCTCCCTCTCCTGTTTTTCTTTTGTTAGTTGGGCCAGTGGTTTGTTGATTTTGTTGATCTTTTTTCAGAGAACTAACTTTTGGTCTTGTTGATTCTTTCTATTGTTTTATTTTTCTCTATTTCACTTATTTCTGCTCTGATCTTTATTTATTGATTGATTTTTTCTGGTGCCTGTGGGCTTCTTTTGCTGTTCTCTTTCTATTTGCTCAAGTTGTGGGGCTAATGTTTTAATTTTGACCCATTCTTCTTTTTTGATGTGTGTGTTTACTGCTGTAATTCGACCTCTCAGCACGGTGTTTGCTGTGTCCTAAAGGTTATGATATGATGTGTTTTCATGCTTATTTGATTCTAGGAAATTTTTTATTCCCTCTTTGATTTCTTCTATTATCCAGTTGTTTTTAAGCAAGGTGTTATTCAGTTTCCATGCAACTGACTTTTTTCCTTCCTGTTACTGATTTCTACTTCTATGGCACTGAAATCAGAGGAAATGTGTAAACCTCCTACAACCCTACAAGAGGGAAGTAGAACAAAGATCAACAGCGCAAAGCTAACTTCCATAATGTGGAGGCCAGACAAGCCTCCTCTTTCCACCATCATTACTAATTCTGACACCAGCCGTCCTTCCCACAGCATTCTCTACTTCTCTGCTGGGTTTGATTTTTCATTGCAGTGGCCACACAGACCACACTCACAATTGTGGGGTTTATTAGGGAAGTAACAGGTTACAATGCAAGATCAGGAACACTCAGGATACTGTTCTTCCATCAGGAGAGCCTCTTCCCAACTGTGCTCGCAAGCATGCCTCTCCCTGGCCCTAGGCCTTTCCCCAAACACACTCAGCTTTCTCTCTCTGTGGTCCAGGAACCCCACTGTGCTGTCTCCTGCTGCTGGGTCTCTGCTGCTGGGTCTCTCCCACCACCACTTCTCACCTTCTTCAGGGTTACAGCTCTCTCTCTCTCTCTGTCTCCTGCTTCCAGGAGCTTCTCAGCACAGGAATTCCATGCTCTCCGCCCCTGGCTGTTATTCCTTGGTGGTGGTAGGGTTCTCCTCTCTGCTCTGGAATTGCCTCTCTTTTAAGGAAAAACTGACCAATCCTCTTGGATTACTCTATCACACTCTCCCACCCAGTCACCTGGGTGGGAGTTACAAGACCACGGCTAGAAAGGCCACACAAAAGTAATCGATCAGTAATCAATCGCATCACGGAATGCTTTCTATTATTTCGATGTTTTGGATTTTATTGAGGGTTGTTTTGTGGCCTAAAATGTGGCCGGTTTTGGAGAATGTTCCATCTGCATTGGAAAAGAATGTATACTTTGCTGCTGTTGGGTAGAGTGTTCTATATATGTATATGAGCTCAACTTGATTGATTTTGGCCTTTAGATCTTCTGTATCTTTGGTAAGTTTCTTTCCAGATATTCAGTGCTTTACCAAGAGTGCTGTGTTGATGTCTCCTCCTATTGTTTTAGAACTGTCTGTTCCTCTTTTCAGTGCTGTTAGAGTTTGTTTTTATGTATTTGGGAACCCTGTCTTTGGGTGGGTAGCTATTTATATCTTCTTGGTGGATTGTGCCTTTAATCACTACATGATGTCCTTCCTTGTCTTTTATGGTTGATTTTTCCTTAAAACCTAGTTTATCTAAGATTAGTATTACCATTTTTTGGTTACTGTTTATTTTTATATTTTTTCTGTTCTTTTCCTTTTTATGCATTTATGTCTTTGTGTCTAAGGTGTGTCTCTTGAAGACAGTATATCGATGAATTATTTTTTTATACATTCTACCACTCTGTCCCTTTATGGGGGCATTTATTCCATTTACATTCAGTGTGATTATCAATAGTTATGAATTTATTGTTTTCATATCTTTCAGCCTTTTTTGTGTGCTGTTGTTTTCTTTGGTCCTCTTGTGTTGAGTTCCTTTCGTGTGTGGATTTTCATTATTATAGATTTTGTGTTTACTGAGTCTATGTTTTTCGTGTTATTCTCATGAGTAGATTTGTTAATTTTCTTTGTGGTTACCCTCAAATTTACTGGTATCTTCCTAAGTTCGAAATTAGTCTTTCATTACTTGGTATTGCCTTGACTTCTCCATTTGAAGGCTCTATACCTACACTGTTTATTCCCCCTTTTATTGTATTGACGTTGTCATCATTTACAGATTGACAACACTGTTTCCCCCTCTCAAGTATTTTAGCTTTATTATTGAGAATTCTCTGCCTAGGTTGGTACTTGGCTGATGCTGTCCTGTGTCCTGGACTCCAGTTATTGTCTGATGTTGTTGGTTCTCTAACCAAAGGACTCCCTTTAGTATTATTTGTAAGTTTGATTTGGTTTTTACAAATCCTTTAATTTCTTTTTATCTGGAAATGTCCTAATTTTGCCATTGTATTTGAGAGAGTATCTTGCAGGATATATTATTCCTGGTTGCAGCTTTTTTTTTTTTTCTTTCTGGGTTTTATGTATGTCATACCATCATTTTCTTGCCTGCATAGTTCCTGCCAAGTAATCAGAGTTTAGTGTTATTGTTTCCCCTCTGTAAGTGGCTTTGTTTTTCTCCAGCTGCTCTCAGGATCCTTTGTTTTTGGTTTTGGCAAGTGTGACTATGATATGTCTTGGTGATTTTCTTTTGGGGCCTATCGTATATGGGGTTCCTTGAGCTTCTCGGATGGTGAGTTTTTCATCTCTCATGATACTTTGGAAGTTTTCTGCCAGCAAATCTTCAACAATCTTCTATGTGTTTGCCATTTTTCCCCATTCTAGAACCCCAATCATGCACAAGTTTTTTTCTCTTGATTGTCTCCCACACAGTTCTTAGGTTTTCTCCATTTTTCTTCATCCCTTTCTCTGAATTTTCAGAGAAAGTGTCACCCATGAATTTGTCTTCAATCTCACTGATTCTGTCTTCCAGTGTTTCAAATTTGCTCTTAAGACCTATTGTGTTGTCCATTTCTGAAATTTTATTATTTGTCTTTTATATTGCTAGTTGCTGCTTCCATACGATTTCTAATTGTTTGTTTCTTTTGATGTTTTGTTCTGGTATTATTTTCCTGAATTCTTTTATCGATTTTTCTGTGTTTTCCTTGTTTTCGGCTATGTTTTCGTTGGTTTTGTCTGTTTTTTCCATAATTGTGGCTAGTTTTTCCTTGGATTTGTCTTTGTTTTCTTTGATCTCTTTCTTAATGCATTTGAGAGCCCTAAATATTAGACTTTTGAATTCCATATCAGGTAGTTCCCTTGCCTTTTCTTCTACCGGAAGGTCACCTGATTCTTTATT
The DNA here is from genome assembly GCF_030014295.1 of Loxodonta africana. Lineage (NCBI taxonomy): Eukaryota > Metazoa > Chordata > Mammalia > Proboscidea > Elephantidae > Loxodonta > Loxodonta africana. The sequence continues at coordinate 32,250,359 of NC_087360.1, forward strand.
TTGGTCACTTGCTGGAGCCATCTTGTCATGCCCTTTTATACGTTTTGATATTGTCTGCAGTCTCTGATACATCAAGGTATTATTTCTTTATTGTTTGTTTTGTTTTGATATATCTGGGTGGGTGAGCCAGGCATGCTTTGCTGCTTGATCATCTGTGGGCACGATAGTTGTGACCACCTTGTTAGGGATAGTAAGGCAGCAGCAGGCAGGGTGAGCTCACTTCAGTATACACTGGTTTGGCAAGGTGGCTATTGGCATACTGGGTGGGTGCTGGGTGCGTCCTGATGTTGATCCAACCGTGTAGGAGCATTCACAGCCCCTAGTCAGATAGACCGGGGTGTCAGATGGGGAATGGTACAGGCTCACTTCCCACCATACAGTAGCTTGTTGAGCAGCAGGAAAGGAGGGGTGGTGCAGGGCTGGTGCGGTGGCAGGCCTGATCACAAGGGATGCTCTAGCCATTCCAGCACAGTGGTGGCTGGTGTGAAGTAGGGTTGCATATGGGGTTATGGTTGAGAGAGAAAGAAAAGGGAAGAAAGAGGAAAGAAAAAAGAAAAGAAAAATAGAAAAATGGCAGTGCTTTGGGGGCTGGCCATTGGGAGTGAGGCAGGCCCAGGGGCTGTTGGGAAGGAGGGTAGGTGATGTACTGATCTAGGTGAGAGGGAGAAAGAAAAGAAAGAAAAAAATTTTTTTAATTGGCAGGGTGAGCTGGTGAATTTCTAGCCATGGTAGCATAAGGGGAGGTGGTATATGGGGCTAGATGGAAAGGAGAAAGAAAAGGAAGAAAGGGAAAAAAATAAAAAAAAGTACCACAGAAGCCAGCCTGTGGGGATGAGGTAGACCTGCAGTGGCAGCAGACCAGTGACTCTAGCTGAGTAGTGCAGTATGGCCCAGCATGAAAGGGTGATAGTGGTGTATGGGCAGATGGTGATGAGTAGGAAAGAATGTTTCTCTGATTACTGGGTATTCTGACTCCTGTTAGGAGTTCTGTGATATTGCCTTCCCATACTCCCTGCCCGGGGTCATTGCTGACTGTGTTCCAAGGTGGAAATGTTGGCAGGGGAGCTCCACTCCGTATCTCTCCTCATTCTCTGTTTTCTGCCAGTTTCTTCTTCCATTCGGTGTTTGATATAATTCTTTGTTTTTTTATTTGATGCTTAGGGTTCCAGGATTGACATTTGGATCTGTTTTATTTAGTTGTTCTGGTCTTTACTGCAGAGGGTCATCATGATGCATCTATCTACACAGAAAAAAAACTTTGAGGGTTATGAGGGAGGATTGGGGTAGGGATGAGAAATCACTAATTAGATAGTAGACAAATGTTAACTTTAGTGAAGAGAAAGACAACACACAATATAGGGGGAGTCAATACAACTTGACCAAGGCAAAGTCATAGAAGCTTCCCAGACACATCCAAACACCTTGAGGGACTGAGTTACTGAGGCTGAGGACTGGGGACCATAGTCTCAGGGGACACCTAGGTCAATTAGCATAACATAGTTCTTAAAGAAAAAGTTCTACATCCTATTTTGGTGAGTAGCATCTGCATTGTTAAGAGCTTGCAAGTGGCCATCTAAAATACATCTATTGGTCCCGTCACGTTCAGAGCAAGGAGATTGAAGAAAACCAAAGACACAAGAAAAATATTAGTCCAAAGAACTAATGGACCACATGAACCACAGCCTCCACCAGCCTGAGCCCAGAAGAAATAGATGATACCCAGTCACAACCACCTACCACTCTGACAGGGATCATAATAGAGGGTTCTGGACAGAGTGGGAGAATAACGTAGAATAAAATTCAAATTCCCAAAAAAAAGTCCACACTTACTGGTCTGACAGAGACTAGAGGAACCCTCAAGGCTATGGCCCCCAGACACCTTGCTAACTCAGAACTGAGGGCACTCCCAAAGTCCACCTTTCAGACAAAGATTAGACAGGCCTATAAAACAAATAATACACGTGAGGAACATTCTTCCTAGTTCAATCAAGTATGTGAGACTAAGTGGGCAACACCTGCCAGAAAGCAAACACGAGAAGGCAAGAAGGGACAGGAAGCCTGGACAAATGGATACGGGGAACCTGGGGTGTAAAGGCAAAGCAGGAGAGTGCAGACACTTTGCAGGAATTGCAACCAATGTCACAAAACAATTTGTATATAAATGTTTGAATGAGAAACTAATTTGCACTGTAAACATTCACCTAAAACACAATAAAAAAAATTTTTTAATACCATTGTTTCTTGGTCATATACTATCTCCTGAAATGGTTGAATGTCAAACAATTCTTTTTGGTACAGTGACTGTGTACTCCTTCCATCTTCTTTTGATGCTCCCTGCATTGTTTAACATTTTGCCCTAAGGGAGAACTAAGAAAACCAAAGCCACAAGGGAAAAATTAGTCCAAAGGACTAATGGACCACAAGTACCACAGCCTCCCCTAGACTGAGTCCGGCACAACTAGATGGTGCCCAGCTACCACCGCCAACTGCTCCTTTTTTTTTTTTAATTGTGCTTTAGGTGAAAGTTTACAGCTCAAGTTAGTTTCTCATAGAAAAATTTATACATACATCGTTATGTGACCCTAGTTGCTATCCCTGTAATGTGACTGCACATTCCTCCTTTCTACCCCAGATTTTCTGTGTCCATTCAACCAGCTCCTATCCCTTTCTACCTTCTCATCTTGTCTCCGGACAGGAGCTGCCCATTTATTTTCATGTATGTACTTGAACTAACAAGCGCACTCTTCACGAGCATTATTTTATGTCTTAAAGTCCAGTCTATTATTTGTCTGAAGAGTTGGATTTGGGAATGGTTTTAGTTCTGGGTTAACAGAGAGTCCAGAGGCTATGTCTTCTGGGGTTCCTCCAGTCTCAGTCAGACCATTAAGTCTGGGCTTTTTATGTGAATTTGAATCCTGCACCCCACTTTTCTCCTGCTTCGTCAGGGCCTCTCTGTTGTGTTCCCTGTCAGGGCAGTCATTGGTGGTAGCCAGGTACCATCTAATTCTTCTGTCCTAGGCTGATGGAGTCTCTGGCTTCCGTGGCCCATTTTGTCTCTTGGGTTCATATTTTCCTTATGTCTTTGGTGTTCATTCTTCTTTGCTCCAGGGGGTTGGGGCAAATTGATGCATCTTATATGGCTGCTCACTCTCTTTTAAGACCCCAGACACCACTCATCAAAGTGGGATGCAGAACATTTTCTTAATAAACATTTTTGTGCCAGTTGACCTAGATGTCCCCTGAAACCATGATCCCCAGACCCCTGCCCCTGCTACACTGTTCCTTGAAGTGTTTGATTGTGTTCAGGAAACTTCTTAGCTTTTGGTTTAGTCCAGTTTTGCTGACTTCCCCTGTATTGTGTGTTGTCCTTCCCTTAACCTAAGACAATTCTTGTCTACTATCTAGTTAGTGAATTCCCCTCTCCCTCCCTGCCCACACTTGTAACGATCGAAGAATGTTTTCTTCTGTGTTTAAACCTTTTCCTGAGTTCTTATAATAGTGGTCTCATACAATATTTGTCCTTTTACAACTGGCTAATTTCACCCAGCATAATGCCTTCCTTATTCATCCATGTGGTGAGATGTTTCATGGATTCATCATTGTTCTTTATCATTGTGTGAATATGTCATAATTTGTTTATCCATTCATGTTGATGGGCACCTAGGTTGTTTCCATCTTTTTGCTATTGTGAACAGTGCTGCAATCAACATGGGTGTGCATATATCTATTTGCGTGAGGGCTTTTATTTCTCTAGAATATATTCCAAGGAGTTGAATTGCTGGGTAGTTCTATTTCTAGCTTTTTAAGGACGCGCCAAATTGATTTCCAAAGTGGTCGTACCATTTTACATTCCCACCAGCAGTGTATAACTGTTCCAGTCTCTCCACAACCTCTCCAGCATTTATTATTTTGTGTTTTTTGGATTAATGCCAGCCTTGTTGGGGTGAAATAGTATCTCATTGTAGTTTTGATTTGCATTTTTTTTTTTTTTAATGACTAATGATCTTGAGCATTTCCTCACATATCTGTTAGCTGCTTGAATGTCTTCTTTGGTGAAGTGCCTGTTCATATACTTTGCCCATTTTTTGATCGGGTTATATTGTCTTTTTGTGGCTGAAGTTTTACAGTATCTTGTAGATTTTAGAGATTAGACCTTGATCAGATGTGTCATAGCCAAAAATTTTTTCCCAGTCTGTAGGTGGTCTTTTTATTTTTTTGTTGAAGTCTTTGGATGAGCATAAGTGTCTGATTTTTAGGAGCTCACAGCTATCTAGTTTCTCTTCTGGTGTTTGTGCATTGTTGGTTATGTTTTGTATCCTGTTTATGCCATGTATTAGGGCTTCTAGCATTGTCCCTATTTTTCTTCCATGATCTTTATCATTTTAGATTTTATATTTAGGTCTTTGATCCATTTTGACTTAGTTTTTGTGCATGGTGTGAGGTATGGGTCTTGTTTCATTTTTTTGCAGATGGATATCCAGTTATGCCAATACCATTTGTTAAAGAGACTGTCTTTTCCCCATTTAATGGACTTTGGATCCGTGTCAAATATCAGCTGCTCATAGGTGGTTGAATTTACATCTGAATTCTTAATTCTGTTCCATTGGTCTATGTATCTGTTGTTGTACACTGACTGCTCTGACAGGGATCACAATAGAGGGTCCCAGGCAGTGCTGGAGAAAAATGTAGAACAAAATTCTAACTCACAAAAAAAAGATCAGACATATATGTTTGACAGAGCCTGGAGAAACCCTGAGAGTAGGGCCCCTGGTCACCCTTTTAATTCTGTACTAAAGTCACTCCTGAGGTTTACCCTTCATCCAAAGATTAGACTGGCCCATAAAACAAACGATACACATAGCTTAACCAGTATACAAGACTAAATGGGCACACCAGCCCACAGGCAAGGATGAGAAGGCAGGAGGGAGCAGGAAAGCTAGACAAATGGAAATGGGGAACCCGAGGTTGAAAAGGGGAGTGTTGACCCATCTCAGGGTTGGCAACCAATATCACAAAACAATATGTGTATTAATTGTTTAATGAGAAACTAATTTGCTCTGTAAACCTTCATCTAAAGCAAAATTAAAAAAAAAAAAAACTTTTGCCCGTAGAATGCTTCAACATTGCAATGCAAGGCTTGAATTTTTGCTTCAGTTCTTTCAGCTTGAAAAATGTTGAGTATGTTCTTCCCTTTTGGTTTTCTAACTCCAGGTCTTTGCACATTTCATTATAATACTTCATTTTGTCTTCTCGGGCTGCCATTTGAAATCTTCTCTTCAGCTCTTTTACTTCATCATTTTTTCTATTTGCTTTAGCTACTCTACATTTAAGAGTAAATTTCAAAGTATTTTCTGAGATCCATTTTGGTCTTTTCTTTCTTTCCTGTCTTTTTAATGACCTTTTGCTTTCTTCATGTATGATGTCCTTGATGTCATCCCAGAACATTTCTGGTCTTTTGTTTTTAGTGTTCAGTGCATCAAATCTATTCTTGAGATGGTCTCTAAATTTGGGTGGGATCTACTCAAGGCCATACTTTTGCTCTCATTTTCTTCACCTTCAGCTTGAGCTTACATATGAGCAATTGACGATCTGTTTTGCAGTTATCCCCGGCCACGTTTTGACTGATAGTATTGAAGTTCTTTGTTGTCTCTTTCCACAGATTAATTGATTTGATTACTGTGTATTCCATACAGCGAGGTTCATGTGTATACTTGCCCTTTATGCAGTTGATAAAAGGTATTTCCAATGAATATGTCTTTGGTCTTGAAAAATTCTATCATGCAATCTCCAGCATCATTTCTGTCACCAATGCCGTATTTCCAACTACTGATATTTCTTTGTTTCCAACTTTTGCATTCCAGTAATGGGTGCACTCATGATAATGGGAGTAAATTGGATTTTTATGGGCACAGACTTTCTTATTTTTTGTTCTTTATTCATGCTCTGTTGCTTCTCTTGGAGCATTTGAGTATCACTTATTTATATTTTGTGTTCTTATGTTCATTAAATTTTCTTTATTGTGGTAAAATATATATATAGCATGAAATTTGCCATTTAACCATTTTATGGGTAAAATTTGGTGGTATTTATTACATTCACAATGTTGTGCAACCATCACCGTTATCCATTTCCAAAATTTTTCATCACCTCAAGCAGAAACTTAGTACTCATTAAGCTATAATTGCCCATGCCCTCTCCCCCACAGCCCCTGGAAAAAATGGATAAACTTCCTGTTTCTATAAATGTGCCTATTCTAGATATTTCATATAAGTGCGATCGTTCTATATGGTCCGTTTATGTCTGGCTTATTTCACTTAGCATGTTTTCAAGGTTCAATGATGTTGTAGCATGTAGTAGAACTGCATTCCTTTTTACGGCTGAGTAGTATTATGCTGTTTGGATATACTACCTTGTGTTTTTCTGTTGATCAGTTGATGGGCACTTGGGTTGTTTCTACCTTTTGACTATTGTGAATAATACTTTTCTTGTGTTATTACACTAGCTACAACTTAAACCATGATGCTGAATAGGAATGATGAGAGGGGACTTCCTTGCTTTGATCCTGATTTTAAGGGAAGTGTCTAGTTTCTCACCTTAAATAGTATGCTAGCCAAAGGTTTTGTTTTGATGTTCTTTATCAAGTTGGGAAATACCCCTCTAGTCCTATTTTGCTGAGAGTTTTTCTAATGACTGTGTATGTTAGGTTTTGTCAAATAATTTTTTTCTTCATCACTTGACATGAACGTGTGATTTTTTTCATTGTTGGCCTATTGATGTGGATTACATTGATTGATTTTTTAATGTTGAGCCAGCCTTACTTATCTGAAATAAATCCCACTTGGTCATAGCGTATACTACTTTTTATACATTGTTGTAGTTGATTTCCTTATATTTTGTTGCTGATTTTTGTGCCTATGTTTGTGAGAGATAATGGACTGAAGTTCTCCCTCTTGTAATGCCTGTAACTTGTTTCGGTTTAGAGTGATGCTGGTCTCATAGAATGTGTTAGGAAGTATTACCTCTGCTTCTATTTTCTGGAAGATATTGTGGAGAATTGGTATAATTTCTTCCTTCAATGTTTGGTAGAGTTAACCAGTGAAAACTCCTGGACCTGGTGCTTTCTTTTAGAAGGTTGTTAATTATTGATTCAATTTCTTTAATAAAGATAGGCCAGTTCAGATCATGTGTTTCTCCGCGTGTGAGTTTTGGTAGTTTGTGCTTTTGAAGGAATGCATCAGTTTCATCTGAGTTGTCAGATATATGGGCATAGGGTTGTTCAAAGTATGCTTTTGTTAACCTTACATGGGATCAGTGGTGATGACTCCTTGTCACTTATGATACTAGTACTTTGTGTTTTCTTTAGTTCTCGATTAGCCCGGCCAGAGGTTTATCAGTTTTGCTGATCTTTTCAAAGAACTTATGTTTTTCTGGGGATATAAGTTTCATTTCTAAGGGATAAATATGCAGGAGTACAATTACTATTTTGTATTGTAAATGTATGCTTAGGTTTTTAAGGTGAACATGTGTTATCCTGTTAAGGCTGTATCTTTCTATTCTTTTCTTTACATTTTATCAAATATCTTCATAGTATTTATCAAGCTGCTCATACGGTTTTCCTTCTTTAGCCAATTCATGTGATGAATTATGTTAATAAGTTTCTCAACATTGAGCTACCCTTGTATTACCCAAATCAACCTTAACTGCCCATGGTGCGTTATCTTTTCGCACAGTGCTAAATTTGATTTTCTAGCATTTTGTTTAGAATTTAGAGTTTTTTTTTTTTTTTTTGTAAGGGAGAATAATCTCTCATTTGATTTCTTGAACTGGTTGGCTTTGGAATCAGGATTAGGCTGGCTTTGTAAAATAAACTGGGAAGGACTCCATCTTTTTCTATGTGAATAAATGAATGAATTTTCAAGTCTTGGAAATTTGAACTCTATGTAGTCTTTCCTATCTACAAAAAAAAAAAAAAAACCTAAGGGTGTCGAGTCGATTCCAACTCATAGCGACCCTATACTCAGTGGTTAAGAGCTACGGCTGCCAACCAAAAGATTGGCAGTTTGAATCCATCAGCTGCTCCTTGGAAACCCCATGTATGGGCAGTTCCTACCTACACTTCTTCCCAATTCTCCTGCCACCCTTCATTCTGGCTCTTATTGAAAAGTCCTGACCAGTGTCTTGGTCTCCAGCCTCTGCACCTACAAAATTCATGGTAAGGAAGTGTTATGATTCAAAACCTGGCAGTCTGACCCCAGATCCCCTGCTCTTAATTACTATCTTGTGCTATCCCCCTGCATGTTCAACAGTGGCTTCCAAATGCCAGAATGCAAATCCTACTCCTACCCCTTGCTGTGTGACTAAAGGCAAGTTATCTGACCTCTCTGTACCTGTTTCCTGATCTCTAAGAGAGAATGTTAATGATAACCCCTTAATAAGACTGTGAGGGTTGGGTGAGTTAATATGTACAAATTAGAATAATGTCTGGCAATGCTCAGAAAATGCTAGCTATTTTGAATGTTGTTATTCAAAACTCAGAACCAGTTTCTTTCAAGTCTACATTGACTCATGGTGTCCCCATGTGTGTCACAGTAGAACTGTGTTCCATAGGGTTTTCAATGGCTGATTTTTTGGAAGTAGATCACCAGGCCCTTATTTCGAGGTAACTCTGGATGGACTCAAATCTTCAGCCTTCAGTTAGCAGGCAAGCACATTAATCGTTTCCACCTCCAGAGATTCTAAAACCCTACCTACAAGGCAGGTGTTATTAACTCCGTTTCACGGGTGGGGAAAGTTAGAGCTTTGAGGGGCTTAACAATTGCTCAGTGATAAAGGGTTAACCTCACCACAGCAAGCCAATTTGTTTGTCAGAATTAGAAAAGCCTGAAACAATAGCAAACTACATCAAAGAAGTGAAACAGAGTGCTCCAGTAGTTTCAATGGACAGTGGACATGCCTACCAAAAACTAACCATTTACTCAATGAAGGAGTTAAAGATCTACCCCCGGAGCCCACATAACAAATCAAAAAACAACCACCATATGACAGACCCGGGACCCCTGTGTAAAAAGACTAAATTGTTAGAAAAGAAAAACAAGGAAAGGTCACCCAATCATGATCTCAGTTCTTTGTCTTTAACCAATCTCAGCCTCTAAGTAATTTACTCATAACGAATCAGCACCTGTCAAAATTGTCTAAAAAGCGCTTGTAGATTGTACTTCTTTGGATTTTGGTCTGTTAAATAGCCTGAATGCTTGCAGTCAGTTTCCCATTCTGTTTTTGACATGTCACAATTTTTGTTGTAGAAGGCTTTGGTGAAAGTTGTTTCTCTGCAACCAAGTTTATACAGACATTTTACTCACTGTTCGCTCTTTCTAGTATATCCTTCCTATGTCTCTCAACTCCCTCCACAGGCCTTCCCCCACCCCTAATCCAGCCATTAAATGTCTATTCATTTAAAGCCTTTCTCAAATACCCACTTCACTCCAAAGGCGCGTTTTTTACTTCCCTGGAGTTCTTGTTTACCTTGTTCATGATTCCGCGGTAGTACCATCTGGTGCCACTTCTCTCACTTCCAGACCAGACGGCAAGGTCTTTGAGGACAAGACGAGTGTCTAGTTTGTTCTTTACCCCCAGGATCTGTGCATGTCCCTAACACATAATCCCCATAGGTATTAACTGAGATTCTAGTGGCCACTTCTGATTCCAAAACAGGTACTGCTACATCTTCAGGCAAATGAGCAAACAGGTGTTGGCTGTGTTACCATTAGGATTGATAGCCAATCCCTTAAAACTGTACTTCTCAAAGTGTGGTCCACAGAGTTGTAGCAGCCCATGAACTGTTACCCTTTGGTAAGAAGACAATACAGAGATTGGGAGTAAGCAATCAGACAGTGTGCCTTATTGTCTCTAAGTTTAAACATTGGGCTTGTAGTTTACACGTCTTCCTTTTCCTTATTGTTCCAGAAATTTATTTTCCTTGTGTTTCACAAAAGTAGCAGGCAGTAGCACATTGGAAGTAAACAACAACAACAAAACTGGACCTTCCCCACTGACAGTGTGGGAAGCATAGCTTTAAAGAGTCTTTGCATCTCATCTTCACAGAACCCCAAACAGTTCTACAGATGAAACATGCGACAAAGTGGAGACCAGCAGACAGTCCATGGATCATGGCAGTGAGAAAGGACTGTGCTCACATGAAGTGCCTGTTGTGTGCCAGGATCTTTACATATGAAGGACCTACACAATCTAACCAATGTGCGCATAACAAACTGAGGCTCAGAATGCTGAATAAACCACCCAAGGACTCAGATATGGGAAGCAGCAATGACAAAATTAAAACTGGAGGCTTCTAAACCCAGACACCCACACTCTTCCCATGTGACAGTGAACTTTGGGGGAGGAACACGAGATTGGGGGGGCTGTCTTGCTTACCAATGAGCACATCCTGCTCTCTCCACCCCTCACAAAGCACATACGTAGTCCAATCACAGTGAGCTCACAGATGCCTTTTATTTATTTATTTATTTATTTATTTATCTGTTTATTTAGTTATTTATTTTTAAACCAGGGCACCCTCTCAAATGTTAAGTATGAGAAATTGAAACATTCCAACAGCCACTAAGCAACTAACCAGAACTAGGCTAGCTAGAGGAGCCTTGGTGGTGCGGTGATTAAGCACTCAGCTGCTAACTGAAAGGTTGGCAGTTTGAACCCACCAGCCACTCCATGGGAGAAAATGTGGTAGTCTGCTTCCATAAAGATTACAGCCTTGGAAACCCTATGGGGCAGTTCTACTCTGTCCTGTAGAGTCACTATGAGTTAGAATCTACTCGATGACAATGGGTAGGGTAGCTAGAAAAGTCAGCTTTTTAAACCTTGCCCAAAGATGCCAGTCATCTTTCATTTTTTGAAAGTGACAAAATGTAGCACAGAAATCCAGGGCTTGGGAAGCCTGGACTCATCCTGAACAGCAAGATGGCATTTTCCCCAACCCAAGCCCATCTGTGGATTAAAGGAAACCATTTCAAAAAATATTCCACTTCTTAAGGAAACATACTTCAACAATTACTGTTTTCTTTTCCGTGTAACCAAATTCACTACACATTACAACTGAAAGCCAAGATCTAAGGTTCAGATCAGTTCTTTAATCCTGTCTGTGGCTTTGGGTACTTCCTGCTCTTTATGAGAGGGGCTCCAGGTTCGAAGTTGCCTGTGAACAATAAAAGGAGGAGAAAAGGAAAAGAAGAACTTAGCTAGCTGGGAACAAAGCTCTACAGCATCAGGAAGGTTAAGCTATGGCATTTTAAAAAGCCTGACACTCGAGGAATACATAACTTAATGACTCAGCTCAACCTTCGTGCTCTTCAAAGCTTTAGGTCAAATCAAATAACTCAGGAGAGAAGTGGCATTTAATCTCCTTGACAAGTATTTAGCTTGATAAATCTATTCCATACCAGGAGCCCCTAACCTTGTTTTTGTTTTTAATTGTTTTACTGTGATAAAAATATACATAACAAAACATTTGCCAATTCGACAGTTTATACATGTACAATTCAGTGACATAGGTTCTGTTCATTATTTTGTACGACTATTACCACTATGCACTTCCAAATTATTTCACCACCAGTAACAGAAACTCAGTGCCCCGAAGCAATGACTCCTCCTTTCCCCCTCCCTTTCACCCCAGATAACCACTAATAAACTTTGGTCTCCATGCATTTGCCTATTCTAGGTTTTTCATATAAGTGTGACATATGTGTCCTAAAGTTGAATCCATTTTTGTCTTAATTTAGCATACATGTAGTCCCCAGCTTATGATGGGGTTCTGTTCCAATGACTCCATTGTACGTCAGTTCTGACATAAGTCAAATGCCTCATTTTTTTTTTTTTTTTTTTAGTTTTCATTATTTTTTCCTTTTATTATCCATATCTTTATAAATTCAATCTTTCTTTGTCTTTGGGGGCTGGAAACATTACATATGAGCTTACAGATTTCATGACAGCAGCAAATTACACACTACAACATTGTCTGCAGTACATATTACTAATGATAAGATGTACGAAAACAAAAAAAGAATGATTTTAAGTGTGGTTTGTCTTAACTCAAATAACATCGTAATTTGGGGAGACTTTTTTTACCTATACTACTTTCCAGATTCAGCCAACTTTTTTCATTCATTGGTGTTCTATATCACCTTAGATTTACTCTGTTGTTAGTTGCTATCAAGTCAGCTCCAACTCATAGCAACCCCATGTACAACAGAATGAAGTGTTACCCAGTCCTTCACCATCCTCACAATTGTTGGTATGCTTGAGTCCATTGTTGCAACCACTGTGTCAGTCCATCTCATTGAGGGTCTCACTCTTTTTTTTCTGACCATCCACTTTACTAAGCATGATGTCCTTCTCCAGGGACTGGTCCCTCCTGATAACATGTCCAAAGTAAGGGAGACAAAGTCTAGTCATCATCGCTTCCAAGGAGTATTATGGCTGTACTTCCTCCAAGACAGATTGGTTCATTTTCCTGGCAGTCTGTGGTATGTTCAACATTCTTCACCAACACCATAATTCAAATGCATCAATTATGCTTCTGTCCTTCATTGTCCAGCTTTTGCATGCATATGAGGTGAGCGAAAAGACCATAGCTTGAGTCAGGTACACCTTAGTTTTAATCTACAGTACATTAAAATCAGATGATATAGTTGCAGAGGAAAGTCCAGCAGACATTGCTAACCCCGGAATCATACTTCGTGATTCAGTACAGAATCTTTGTGAAACACAGGCTCATGCACATAGATTTGAATTATGACTCTGAAACTTACTAGCATGCGACCTGGAGCAAGTTACTTAATCTCTTTGGTTCTCAGCGTTGGCATCTATAGATACTACAAGAATATCTACTTTGGTAGATTATTATGTGAAAGAAGTGAGATAATAAAAGCAAACACCTCGAAACAACCCTTGGCACAGAGACTTTGCTTATTAAATCATATCATGTAGACCACCACTCCATAATTCAACATGCTGTACCTAACTCGGAAACCCTGGTGGCATAGTGGTTAAGTGCTACGGCTGCTAACCAAAAGGCCAGCAGTTCAAATCCACCAGGCACTCCTTGGAAACTCTACGGGGCAGTTCTACTCTGTTTTATAGGGCCGCTAGGAGTCAGAATCTACTTGACAGCAGTGGGTTTGGGGTACCTAACTCTGTTATCCCACCACCCATCTGTCAGCTTGTTGCACTGTGGTGGCTTGTGTGTTGCTACCATGCTGGAAGCTATGTCATTGGTATTTCAAATATCAGCCGGGTCACCCTTGGTGGACAGACTTCCTCGGAGCTTGCAGACTAAGACAGACTAGGAAGAAAGCAATACTCAAGCCTCCTCTGACAGATGGTGCCTAGACATGAGGTGCATTGGCCAGGAATTGAACTTAAGTCTCCCACGTGAAAGGTGAGAATTCTACTACTGAACCATCAATTGTTGTTAGTTGCTGTTGAGTCACTTCCAACTCATGGCAACTCCACGTGTGCAGAGTAGAGCTGTTCCATAGGTTTTTCAAGGCTGTGACCATTCAGAGGCAGATCACCAAGCCTGTCTTCTGAGGCGCCTCTCGGTGGGTTCAAATTCGAATTGCTAACCTTTCCACTAATAGTTAAGTGATTAAGGGTTAGTGCCACCCTATGCAAATGTCTGTTATTACACAGTGAGCTAACTCCTACTGCTAAAGCTGGATAAATCATATACTTACTTCTGCTAGCAGACATGTAACTTAAAATAGCAAGAGAAAGCAGAATTTTTCTTTGACACTCTCCTTGTACACTCTACAACTTCACCAACTAATCTATCTCCCCAAATGCTATGGACAATGTGCACTAACAGCTGTCCATTGGAGCAATTCCAGCCTCCGCAGGAATCTCTTTCCTGTTTACACTTGTACATCAAATCATCAAATGTGCCTTTGGAAAATTCCCTGATTTCTTTTGTCCTGTTTTCTTTGTTCTGCTTCCATGCAGGCTTTGCTCTGTTTAGGGATGGCATGTATGGGAAACAGCTAATTGCAACAACTGGAGTTGATAAGAAAGGGAGCTGAACTAGGAAAGAAGCAGGGCTCCGAGAAAGCAAACCTCAAAGCTTTCCCAACTAGCCACCGTCCACTGCTGCTCACATGAGGTCAGGTATGGTGGGTTATGGGTTTCTTTGGGAAATTTTTGTGAAAAACCTCACGTTACAAGCAATTCTAGAACTTTCAGCTAAAACACTGCTTCATTTCCTAATACCACTGAAAACCAAACCCATTGCAATGGAGGTGATTCTAACACATGGCAACTTCATGTATTACAGGGTAGAACTGTGCTCCACAGGGTTTTCTTGGCCATAATCTTTACTGAAGCAGAGAGCCAGGCCTTTCTTCTGCAGTGCCACTGGATAGGCTCAAGCCATCAACCTTTCAGTTAGTAGTCGAGAGCAAACCGTTTGCACCACCCATGTACCTTGATTACCACCAGGTAGACTTAAATATCAAGCTGATTGCCTCTTGGCATTCCCTGAAGATGCTGACTTCAGATCTCTCTGGAAGCACCGCTTGTGATAAGAAGACCTGAGGTTACATCATTCAGAAATTAGTGGTGCTCAACAATCAGGACGGAGGTAGAACTTAGTACCCTCCAAGCCACCCTAAAGGAGCAGAGAATGGAAGTCAAAGGGCTTGATTGATATGCACAGGGTAGCCTTACTCTCCCCAAACCCATGCCCCCTTAATCCCCTCAAGGACAACCTGGAGCTGTCGCTGTTTGCCCCAGTGCTGTGACAAATGAAATACCTAAGAAGAACAACATTCATAAGCATCTATTTCACCTTTAGCATGTAACAGAGGGGGGAGTGAGGCCATGAGAAAACAACTTGAACAGTTCCAAACTGAGAATAATTCGTGTTTGTTTGGCAACCAATGTCACAAAACAATATATGTATTAATTGTTTAATGAGAAGCGAGTTTGCTCTGTAAACCTTCATCCAAAGTACAATTTTAAAAAGTAAAAATAATTCATATCTATAAATGCAACTTGGTGGGAGGGGCGGGCCTTAAAAAAATCCCTTAACATTTCAAGAAAGTGATGCTGGTGTTTACAGGTTTGGATTTGATTAGATTCTCTAGCCCTGTTCCTCACTCCTCCCTCACGGCAGGGCATTTTTAAAAAGGCTTTAATAATCCTTCTGTTTATCTTTTCAACAAAACTGAGCTCCTGTGATTCTCAAATCCTTTTCCTGTAGCTTTAACCCTCTGACCTACAGGAGGGCTCAGCAGGCTACTATTTAATAAAATTCCCCAGCCTGGGTAAAACCACCCAGGGCAAGTACAGTGCTAAGCAGGAGAGGGCATGCTTTGCATAATTGTGCTCTGTTTTGATGAAATATTCATCTACATTGACATTATGGCAATAAAAACTAGGGCTGGAAAATTCTGTAGCCTCTCAGTGAGCTCAGTCTTGGCATGTTAAATGTCATTCTTTCAAAGGGTCACAGAGATTTTGATTTGTCAGGATCCGTTCCACCCTTTACAATGAAAAGGAAAACACATTTGAAATCTTTGATCCAATAGGGCTAATACCAAGAGCATATATTCTTTTCTTTTTTAAGGGAAATAAGCTGTTTGTATCATTTTTGAAGTTATGTATACTCAAATGATACAAAAATGTATAAAGAAAGAAATTTTTTAAAATGACTAAAATGGTCACTGTGCAGAATATCTGTCTTTCCAGATCTGTAGACTCAGGTGCAGTAAACACACACCAACAGCGAGAGAGAAGACAACAAGAGCATTCTAAATACGTGGAGAAAGAGAGCTAAAGGGAAGGAAAAGGGGGTGGAGGGGAGGGGAAGGAAAGAAGAGAGAAGGGAAAGGAAAGAAGGGAAGAACAGAAAGAAAGGGGAAGGGATGGGGAGGGGGAGGGAGAGAAGGCAGGAATCCTAAAAAGAGATCATATTATACAGGCTAGTTTGCAACTAGCCTTTTCCAATAAAACAATGAATTATTTGCTTTTTGTATGCCAATAAATAGACCTACACAAGAGTTTTTAATGACTGCATAGACGCCTACTCTATATTCCACATTTATTTAAACTTTCTCCTACTCTGGACATTTCTTTTATATTTACACTGCATATATTTTAATGACATTTTCTCTTAATATTTTTTAACTAAAGATTGACTCATATGCAGTCATCCTTAGACTGAATTAATAGGAGTCAGATTTGAATAGTATTAATAGTTAACTAAGGGGCCGTAGTGGCAAAACTGTTAAGCACCCAGTTGCTAACCAAAAGGTTGGTGGTTCAATTCCACCCAGCAGCTCTACAGGTGAAAGACCTGGTCATCTGTTTCCGTAAACATTACAGCCAAGAAAAACCTATGGAGCAGTTCTACTCTGTCACATGGGGTCAATACATGTTGAAAATGTCAGTACCCAACAACAACAAAAATAGTTACCTAATTCTGAAATGTCATCAACTTAGTTTTTAAGAATGCATCTCCTTAATTCAATACATTAAATCCCCTTGGGAAAAAAAAAGGATAGAGATATATAAGAAATGAACTCAATCCAAAGAAGAAGAAAAGAGTAACTATGAGAATTAATAAAAAAAAAAAATAAGGTCACATTTATTCTAAGATCCCAATAGGAGTTGTATATATGATAATACAATTACATATAGCTAAAATTAGTATATTTTACATATGTTGATAACTTCCACTTTCAACAAATGGCATATTTTCTTCATTATGGTATCATATATCTCAAAAGTGTTATTTTTTAAAATTGCACCAAATTAAAAATCCAGCCATTTGTCATGGAAGCCAAGAAGTAAATATCAGCAACATTAATTGCTTTATGCCAATCTACAAATATTTCATTGTATTAATAGATTCATACAGAATACAACACTCATCAAACTATTAAGCTGAGAATTTTGTTAACATAGTTGCAACGGATTGATTTATGTGCACTGAAATACTGTATATATATATAAAAATATATATATATTTAAATAAAGACAAACATGCAGGCTCTTTGCACTCAGAAGGACTGTTGTTGCTGTTATTGTTGTTAGGTGCCATCAAGTTGGTTCTGACTCATAGTGCCCCTATGCACAAGAGAATGAAACACTGCCCCGTACTGCGCCGTCCTCACAATTGTTGCTATGCTTGAGCCCATTGTTGCAGCCAGTGTCAGTCCATCTCATTGAGGGTCTTCTGCTTTTTCACTGACCCTCTACTTTACCAAGCATGATGTCTTTCTCCAGGGACTGATCCCGCCTGAAAACATGTCCCAAGTATGTGAGAGACAGACTCGCCATCCTTGCTTCCAGGGAGCATTCTGGTTGTACTTCTTCCAAGACTCATTTGTTCGTACTTTTGGCAGTACATGGTATATTCAGTTTTCCTCATCAACACCACAATTCCAAGGTGTCAATTCTTCTTCAGTCTTCCTTATTCGTTGTCCAGCTTTCATATGCATCTGAGGTGATTGAAAACACCATGGCGTGGGTCAGGTGCAAACTTGGTCCTCAAAGTGACAACTTTGCTTTTTAGCTCTTTAAAGAGATCTCTTGCTGCAGATTTGCCCAATGTGATGTGTCTTGATTTCTTGACTGCTGCTTCCATGGGTGCTGATTCTGGATTGTGCCCATGGAAAGTTTCAAAATTGCAACTTGAGGCTTGAATTTTTTCTTAAGTTCTTTCAACTTGAGAAATACCAAGTGTGTTCTTCCCTTTTGGTTTTCTAACTCCAGGTCTTTGCACATTTCATTATAATACTTTGTCTTCTTGAGCCACTCTTTGAAATCTTCTCTTCAGCGCTTTTACTTCATCATTTCTTCCATTCGCTTTAGCTAGTCTATGTTTAAAAACAAGTTTCACAGTCTCTTCCGACATCCATTTTGGTCTTTTCTTTCTTTACTGTCTTTTTAATGACCTCTTGCTTTCTTCATGTATGACGTCCTTGATGGTATTCCACAACTTGTCTGGTCTTCAATCATTAATGTTCAATGTGTCAGATCTATTCCTGAGATGGTATCTAAATTCAGGTGGGATATACTCAAGGTCGTATTTTGGCTCTCATGAACTTGCTGTTATTTTCTTCAGCTTCAACTTGAACTTGCACATGAGCAATTGATGTTCTGTTCCTCAGTAGGCCTTGTTCTGACTAATGATATTGAGCTTCTCCAGCATCTCTTTCCACAAACGTAGTTGATTTGATTCCTGTGTGTTCTATCTGGTGAGGTCCACATGTTTGATCACCATTTATGTTATTGAAAAAAGGTATTTTCAATGAAGAAGTCATTGCTCTTGCAAAATTCTATCATGCAATCTCCAGTGTCGCTGCTGTCACCAAGGCCATATTTTCCAACTATCAATTCTTCTTCGTTTCCAACTTTTGCATTCCAACCACCAGTAATTATCAATGTATCTTTATTGCAAGTTTGATAAATTTCAGACTGTGGAAGTTGGTAAAAGTCTTTGATTTTTTCATCTTTGGCATCAGTGGTTGGTGTGTAAATGTGAATAGTAGTGGTATTAACTGGGCCTCCCTGTAGGCATATGGATATTTTACTATCACTGACAGCATTGTACTTCAGGATAGACCTTGACAGGTTCTTTCTGATGATGAATGCGACACCATTTCTCCTCAGTTGTTTTGTTTGTGTTGATATTGCCTCAGTGAAGAAAATACTCCTGACGAAGGCATCTAGCTCAGTGGCTTATATCTGTGTGGACCCCGGACCAGTAGCATCAGCATCACCTGCACCTTGTCAGAAATGCAAATTTTGAGCCCCACCTCAGACCTGCTGAATCAGAATTTATGGGGGTAGAGGCTGGCAATCTGGTTTCAACCAGTCAGCCAGGTAAGGCTGATGTGACTCAAGTTTGAGAACTACTTTTAGCACCTTACACATTAGCATATATGACAAATAGATGATTTGTTGACTTAAAAAGTTAAACGTTTAGGTATACAGCCAGCTGACACCCTGGCCTTAGCATGCATTTTTATTTTCTTCGGGGGCAAAATGCAAATCTCCTTTCTAGATATAATCGTGAAATGGGTTCTAATGCTAAGGGCCAGCCAGAGATCAAGTCAACTTTTTTAAGTAGGGTGCTCCAAGCCCACCTGTCACAATTTCGATGTTTACGAAGTGCCTGTTCCGAGCCTGCCCTGCTCCACGTGTTGGGAATGGAACTACCAGTCCCAGCTGCCTGTGGGTCACACTCCAGAAACATCTCGGCGGTGAGGCGGGGCTTCTGTGGCCCCGCCCCGTCGTAAGTGCCTCTCCGTGTGGCAGCCAATCAGAGCGCAGCGCGCATCTGCCCGCCATCGCTATTAGTGCAATTTGACTAACTCATTAGATCCTGACCTACAGTGTTCATCCGCCGAGAAAGAAAAGGCCGCGCCCACTTCCGTCTTGCGTCCGCGTCCTCCATCCCGCACGGGTTACAGCCCAACCTGCAGGCAGCGAGACAGCCAGCGGCAGCTCTGTCGGGCAGAGGAATGCGGGGGCCGTAGGGGGCGGTATTAGAAGGCTCGAAGTCGCAGCGCGGAGGGATCCCGCGGTTACTTGACCCTTGGGGCTGCGGAGACTGTATAAGCATCAGGCGGCGAGGGGCGATGTCTGTAGGTGTGCGGGCTGCAGAGGCTGCGAGCGGCGGGATCCAGGCGCCCACCCTAGAGGTTACCTGTGCCTCTGAGGAAGCGGGTCTCTCATTAAACGTTTGTTTCTGTCGCCTGCCTGGTGAGGCTGAGGCCGCGGAGGTGTGGACTGATGGGGAGGTGGGCTAGTTAAACAGATCCCCACTTTCAGTTCTCGGAGACATAAAAGGCTTTTGGTGGTATTTCAGAACGTATGGCACAATGAAGCTCCAGCTTCTGTGCACTTTCACCTCCGTGAGGCTCTGGTGCCGGGTCGCTGTGCGTGAGTTCAACACCAGGTGGGCCAGGTTGCTATGCGGGAAGCAAATCACTTCACTTGGGTGGACAGGGCAGCGGGCGAACGATAAAATAGGCCGAGTAGATAATGTAATGACAGCGAAAGAGAAAAAAGGTAAGGGGGGTGACATTTCAGAGATTGGCAGGGAAGGCCTTGCTGGGTGAATTTTTTTTAGAGTAAAGAAGGAGGGAGCCAGTCCTGTGGTTTGGGGAGCTGGGGACTTACCAGGCAAAGAGGTGAGCGTCTATGCGGAAGGGCATTCCTGGGATGATGCAGGACTAGAGAGGAAGTTGTTGTGGCTGGGACAAGGGAAAGAAGATTCACACCATGAATTTTAGCCATCTTTTTATTTGCACGGGTGCTGTCTAAAGCTAGTTGCAGTAGTATGCAGCCTCATTTTGTTTTGTGTGGGTTTTTGTTTTTGCTACATAGCTGGAAGTCATTTTGGTATAAATCATTTCCATTTAGTGTGATTACTGGAAGCACAAATTTATATTCTTACATAATCTACATAATCTGTCAGCTAAACTGGGATGCTTTTGAAATTTAAAGGAGACAGTAATGATTACATGTAGACAAAGCTGAAAACCACATTTATATTGGCTAAGCCAGGACATAACAGTCATCACACCCTCAAAATGTGTTTGATTCTATGAATAGTGTACTACAGTGGTTCTCAGACTTTACCTGCAAAGAATCACCTGGAGGGTGCTCTACTCCATTCTGATTCAGTAGGGGTGGGAGTGGGACCATCACTCATTTGCTTTTCTGTCAAGCTCCAGGTGCTGCTGATGCTGCCCATCAGAGACAACATTTTGAGAACAGCTGTGCTTCCTCTAAAGTATTACCTATTGGAGATGGCAGTTCAGTTTATGACTCGGTTTTGTTGTCTTCCCAGAGTTATTGCCATGGTGCTAAGCACGCTGAGCACGGGGCTAGGTGCTCTGGGCCCGGGGCTAGGTGCTCTGGGCCCGGGGCTAGGTGCTCTGGGCCCGGGGCTAGGTGCTCTGGGCCCGGGGCTAGGTGCTCTGGGCCCGGGGCTAGGTGCTCTGGGCCCGGGGCTAGGTGCTAAGGACTAAACTGATTAGCAGTGTAGTGTGGAGGAGTTCTTAAGTGTGTGTGAGAGAAACTACCATGCAGTGTGATAATGACAGTCATATAGGTAGAAACAAAGCTTTGTAGAAAAGGTGAAAGAATGGCATTTGGGCTTGTCTTTAAAGAATAAACTGAATTCTTCTGGCTTAGGAAGGTAAGGCATTTTAAACAAAGGTTGTGCCATGGTATATGGTGAATCATGAAATTGATTGTGGTTGGTGAAGTGGAAGGATGTAATGTTTGCTGGGTTCTAAAGTGGAGATCTCCAGATTTGATTTTGTATACCACCAGTGAGAGACTTTTGAGCATATAGAGCAATATGTCTAATATGTAAGTTAAGTATGCATGTATGTATAGCCTTGTCCAATATACATATTATGAAGCAAAGTCATTTAAAATGAGATTAAATATATTAATTGTAATATTCTGGCACCTCAGTGGATTATCTTGTGTATTTTACTTTGGAAATTCCTCTTACATGGTAACAGGCAGATTAACCAGTAAGCAAGTGAGAAACGTACAAGTGGGCTTAATTGCATTAATTTACTAATCTTAGTGAAGAATTTTCACGAGTCTCCCAACAGGTGAACTTTTGTGCTACAAATCAGTGAGAAAGCACAAGTAAGCCCATGTATACCTTGGTTATTGAGTAATCCAGCCCTGTATGGTAAGTTAACATGTTTGCTTTTGATCCTGTAAGACGCTGGCGTCAAAGAGGCCTTTAAAACGGGAAAATATCATTAGACTTGTTTTTCTAGGGAGATTACCAGGGAGCAAAGATTTTTAGAAGCTGTTAAAACTCAGGAAAGAACCTGATTTAAAATGGAGTGATCGTAAATGTAAATGATGTCCTGTATTTCCCTATTTAAAATCTTCAATGGCTTCTCATTGCACTGAATGTCAAATCCAAGGTCCTTACTGTTGTCTCTAGGGCCTGGATAGTATGATCCTTTCATACCTTAAAGTTTGTCAGCTCCCTTCACTCATTATAAGTTAGTCACACTGGACGGTTTTCGGTTCCACAGATGAGCCAGGCTCTTAGCATTTAGGCACGAGTTGTTCCCACTTGTCTAGAGGACTCCTTGGCCCCTACCTTCTAATTCCTAATCCTTCTACATCTCAAAAGCTAGCTTCCTCACAGGCAGTCCTCTTCAGCGTGTCAATTAGTTCCTGCTTTGTTTTTGGTAAGAACATTCTGCTTGCTCATTACACTTTTTTAAAATTTGTTATAATTTTATTTGCATTTTCCACTGGGGATAATAATTGTTGAACGGTCACTATGTGCTTGTGTGTGTGTGTGTGTTTTTTTTTTAGTGCCTTACATGTGTTCTCCTCTGTTCCTCACAACTGCCATGTGTGGTAGGTTATAACTCCATGTTACATGTGAAGACATGCGTCACAGTTTATGTAGCTTGCTCGAGGTCACTCATGTAAAATGTAAAGAACTTGGGTCAGGCAATCTAGCTCTAAGACCTCTACCTAAAGTAAAACCTGATGATACTGCTTTCACCGCTTGGGGGAGGGAAGAAGGGCACTTTTATACACAGCGGTATACCTGATACCTAACAGCCTGGCTTATAGTAGGCACTTAACAGATGTTGAAGAGATGAGAGAATTGTTGAATCAGGTGTATGGGGCAGTAAAGGAGTAGTTTAGAGATAAATGACACAGTCCTTTGCTTTAGAGACAGTGGGTAGTGATGCCACTAATTTAAGAATGAAACTATGAGAGATGAATGACAAGGTAGGAAAATATTAGTTTTGGTATGTTGAAGTACACATGAAACTATGGGGAGATCCAGGAGGAATACATATGTATGTATCAGAATTATGTAAAGGGCCTCATACGATGTCTGAATTAAATGCCCAATTTAGTAGTAGCTTTTATATATATCAAATATAAAAGAAAAAGCCAGTTATCAACATCTTAGTTCCCTAACAGTTTTCATTCCTGGATCTGTTTATAATAAATCAATTGAAAAAAGCTTCTATTTAATTTTATCGTTTTAGCCCTACCACCTAGCACAGTGCCTGGCCCACAGTAAACGCTTATTTTGTTGAGTGTAGGAACATTGCCTTAAGAAACTGTGTGTGGGTTGAGAGATCAGAAAATATGTAATTGTCCAGGGGTTGCATAGTGGTTAAGTTCTACAGCTGCTAACTAAAAGGTCAGCAGTTCAAATCCACCAGGGCACTGCATGGAAACTCTATAGGGCAGTTCTAGTCTGTCCTGTAGGGTTGCTGTGAGTCAGAATCAACTCGATGGCAGAGAGGTTGTTTTTTGGTTTTTTTTTTGGGAGGGGCTTATTTTGGATTTTTGGGGGGGAGGGGGTAAGGGGCTTATTTTGGAATCTTAAGTAAATAATTTTAAAGGTAGCATTATAACCATGGTTTCAGGCGGCATCTAGGTCAATTGGCGTAATAACATCTGTTAAGAAAACATCCTGCATCCCACTTTGGAGGGTGGCCTCTGGGGTCTAAACGCTAGCAAGCAGCCATCTAAGGTGCATCAGTTGGTCTCAACCCACCTGGAACAAAGGAGAATGAAGAACACCAAAGACACAAGGTAATTATGAGCCCAAGAGACAGAAAGGGGCACATAAATCAGAGACAACATCAGCCTGAGACCAGAAGAACTAGATGGTACCCAGCTACCACTGATGACTGCCCCGACAGGGAACAAAGCAGAGAATCCCTGATGGAGCAGGAGAGCAGTGGGATGCAGACCTCAAATTCTCATTAAAAGACCAGACTTAATGTCTGACTGAGACTAGAAGGACCCTGGAGGTCATGGTCCCCAGACCTTCTGTTGGCACAAGACTGGAACCATTCCCAAAGCAAGCTCTTCAGACAGGGATTGGACTGGACTGTGGGATAGAAAGTGATAGTGGTGAGGGGTGAGCTTCTTGGCTCAAGTGGACACATGAGACTATATGGGAAGCTCCTGTCTGGAGGAGTGATGAGAAGGCAGAAGGGGACAGAGGCTAGCTGAATGATCAGGGAATACAGTGTGGAGCAAAGGAGTGTGCTGTCTCATTGGGGGGAGAGCAACTAGGAGTACATAACAAGGTATATACCAATTATTGTATGAGAGACTAACTTGATTTGTGAACTTTCACTTAAAGCACAACAAAAAATCATATTGATTATAACGCAAAGTATAAAATAAATACCCATGAGTCTATACTGATATAAATAAGCGATTGTATAAATAAATGCATACATAGAGACCTGGGGTAGAAGTGACAAATCTCCTGTGCAAAAGAATTCCAAATTTATGTAGATACTCTGGAAAAGGTGGTGGACAAGTCCTTCCTTAGGTGTGGGCTGGGCCTAGGGACTTCCATCCAATGAGTAAAGCATGAAAAGGGAGATACAAAGAGTGACTTCACAGTGGAGAAACCTGACAGTTAATCACGGTTCACGCTGACCTTGACAAGTCACATTGGTGATAGCATGATGCTCTTGCTATGGTATAATGAACATGGCATTTTACCTCTGTGGTCTTTCTCCTCAAAACTCATCTTAGTCTAATGATGAGCAGAATATGAGATAAATTGAGGGACATCCTACAAAATACCTAACTGATACTCTTCAATACTGTCAAGGTCATGGAAAACAAGGAAAAACAGGAACTGTCATAGCCAAGGAGACATGACAACTAAATGTAATGTTGTATTGTGGATGGGACCCTAGAACAGTAAAGGATGTTAGGTAAAAACCATGACCTATGAAGGAGATAAAAACTGAGCAAGGAAGATAATGTTCTCTTCCCTGAGGAGATTAGAAGCTGTCAAAATTCTTGACTTTAATTGATGACTCTTCTCTTGAAGAAATTTCTTTATAAAGAATAAAATATTTAAAGGCAAGACTAATTTAGATCAGTGTTGGTTGAATGCCTTAGACTTGTTTAAGACTAGTTATTTCCTCTTTGTGACCTTGTGAAATAAAAAGAATGTTATTTATTTGCAAGTAACTACACAGTCAGCCACCTGGTTATATTCAGCCTAGACCTCAGTAG
Organism: Loxodonta africana; assembly: GCF_030014295.1. Classification (NCBI taxonomy): domain Eukaryota; kingdom Metazoa; phylum Chordata; class Mammalia; order Proboscidea; family Elephantidae; genus Loxodonta; species Loxodonta africana. Next base: position 32,275,448 of record NC_087360.1, read on the forward strand.
CCACCAGCAGAGGGGGAATTAGTTTGCTGGGGACTCCAGAGATGACCAGTAGGAGTAAGAGCCAAGTCACAAGGTGAAAGAAAGACTATGTATGTGGTATTAAACATGAGAAAATAGTAACTAATATACAAACTCTAGACAAGAGGTGAAGAGTCCTGTTGGTGCAGTGGTTTAAACACTCAGCTGCTAACCAAAAAGGTCAGCAGTTCAAACCAACCAGTAGCTCCATGGAAGAAGAAAACTAGCAATGTGCTCCTGTCAAGATTACAGCCTAGGAAACCTGGTAGGGCAATTCTGCTCTGTCGTTAATAAGGTAGCTATGAGTCAGAATAGACTCCACAGTACATAATGACAACAGCAACAGACAAGGGGACCTCCAGCAGCCTTTTCAAGTGTAAAAGGATCACTCTCAAACTGCATTGCCTACTCCTGAGTGAAGTGCCATGGAATTTTCCTTCCCCCTATAAATGAAAAAGAGCATATCCTTGCCAGGGTCCCACATTAGCTATTAAAAAGTGATTAAATTTCAAATTAGTCATAAATTTGTCTATTATGCATTAATAAAACATTTTAGAAAGTTTTCCTTGGCACCTTTCGTGGCTTCATCAAAAGCTGGACCAACTTGAACATTTGTAACTTTGATTTATAAAATAAAATTTTGCATGTGTTACATTGGTTAGTCGGTTTCTCAGATGTAAAAAACTGAGGCCAAAGTTGTAACAACTGGTAGAGTCAGTGTAATCATTAAGGTTGTGTGTCACATTGGCTGGGCCATGACTCTCACTGGTTTGGCATTTGTTTGGCAGTCGTATAATGATGTGATCACCCCCATGATGGGATCTGCTGTGAGTAGCCAATCAGTTGAAAGGGCATTTCCTTGGGGGTGTGGCCTGCATTGACTATAAGTGGACTTTCTGGCAAGGCTCGAGGGCTTTTGTTTGCACTGGATCCTGCAGCTGGCTCCTGTTCAACTGACCTCGGGTTCCTGGGCCTTGGACTAGCAGCTTCCCAGTTGTCTTGCCTGCCAACTTTGGGATTCCTTGGTCTTCTGTAGCCTGTGAGCCAGAGCCCTGCTGTCTGACTTGCCAATCTTGGGTTCACCAGCCCCTGTGGCTACATGAATAAGGAGAAGCCTCCAGCCTCACCCACGTTCCAGCCTCTACAACTGTGTAATATAAATCTCTATATATTTATACACTTCATACTAGTTTTGCTTCTCTAGAGAACCCAGGCTAGGACAGAGCACCAGCTTATGGGTTTATTTTTTAATATTGCATTTAGGTAAAAGTTTACAGAGCAAATTCATTTCTCATTCAACAAATTGTACCCATGGTGTTCTATTACATGGGTTGAATCCCCACAATGTGGCAGCACTCTCCCCATTTCTACCCGGGTTCCCCGTTTCCTTTCCTCTGGTTTTCCTATCCCTTGCATCCTTCTCATCTTTACTTTTGAGCAAATTTTGCCGCTTTGGTTTTGTATAATTGTGTGTTCTACAGAGCATGTTCTTTTCAGGTGTTATTTTATAGGCCTGTCTGTTGCTTGGCTAGAAGGTGGTTTCCAGGAATGGCAGTAGCTCCAAGTCATGGGATATCTTAGGGCTGTAGTCTAGGGGGGTTCTTTCAGTCTCTACCAGGTCAGTAAGTCTGGTCTTTTTTTATGAATTTGATTTTTTCCTACATTTTTTTCTGCTCCATCTGGGACCCTCTATTGTGATACCAGTCAGAGCAGTTGGTAGTGGTAGCTGGGCACCATGTAGTTCTTTTGGTCGTCAGGGTCATGTAGACTGTGGTATATGTGCTCCACTAGTCCTTTCGGGTAATTGCTCCCTTGGGTCTTCGGTTATCTTCACTCTCCTTTACTCTGGATGGAAAGAGACCACTAGTTGTATCTTAGATGGCTGCTCAAGAGTGCCAGTTTTTATTCCAAAAATTGTGCTTTTTCATTGCATTTTTGCAAAAATGGATTATTCAGGTGCCTGATACAAGATTCTTCTACAGTTAACAAGTTTGGTTTTGGTATAGGAAAAAACTAAACAACCTGCAAACACATGGCAAATAAATGTAATAAAGTTGACATTTCAATTCTGGGGTGTGCCTGGGAAATGGGCTGTTCACGACATAGTGTTTGGGCAACTGGCTAACTATTTAGAAAACAAAGTTGGCTTCCTGGTTTATTCCTTACATTAAATTCCATGTATTCCAGATATTTAACCATAACCAGTGGAGCCCATAAGCAGTAGAAGAAACCATGGATGAATGCTAAAATAATCTTGAAGTAATATAAATTGAATTATGACATACTATTTGATGTCAAAAGACAAAAAGAAAACTTAAAATGACCAAGAGCTAATTTCTCTTATTGACATTCTTATAAATCCATGTTATTAACAAGCTGGTAGAATAGTGAACAAAAATGAAAATACAGTGCACTGAAAATAACAAAGGCCAATGAAACATTAAGCCTCACGTTGTTGTTAGGTGCCATTGAGTCAGTTCTGACTTAAAGCAACCTTATGTACTATAGAACAAAATACTGTCCTCTCATGCGCCATGCTTGCAATCCTTGGGATGCTTGAGCCCATTGTTGCAGCCACTGTGTCAGTCCATCTCGTTGAGGGTCTTCCTCTTATTCACTGACCCTCTACTTTACCAAGCCACTATGTCTTTCTCCAGGGACTGATCCCTCCTGATATCATGTCCAAAGTATGTAAGATGTGGTCTCACCATCTTTGCTTCTAAGAAGCATTCTGGTTGTACTTCTTCCAAGACAGATTTGTTCTTTGACCAGTCCGTGGTATAGTCAGTATTCTTCACTGACACCACAATTCAAAGGTGTCGGTTCTTCAGTCTTCCTTTTCCTTGTCCAGCTTTTGTATGCATAGGAGGCAATTGAAAATACCATGGCTTGGGTCAGGCACACCTTATTCTTCAAGGTGACATTTTTGCTTTTCAACATTTTAAAGAGGTCTTCGCAGCAGATTTGCCCAACGTAGTGCATCTTTTGATTTCTTGACTGCTACTTCCACAGCTGTTGATTGTGGATCTAAGTAAAATGAAATCCTTGACAACTTCAGTCTTTTCTCCGTTTATCACAGTGTTGCTTATTGGTCTAGTTGGGAGGATTTTTGCTTTCTTATGCTGAGGTGTAATCCATAGTGAAGGCTGTAATCTTTAGTTTTCATCATAAGTGCTTCGAGCCCTCTTCACTTTGAGCGAGCAAGGTTGTGTCATCTGCATTTCACAGGTTGTTATGAGTCTTCTTCCAATCCTGATGCCCCATTCTTCATATAGTCCAGCTTCTTGGATTATTTGCTCAGCATACAGATTGAATAGTTATAGTGAAAGGATACAACTCTGACACACCTTTCCTGACTTTAAACCATGCAGTATCCCTTTGTTCTGTTCGAACAACTGCCTCTTGATCTAGGCACAGGTTCCTCATGAGCACAACTAAGTGTTCTGGAATTCCCATTCTTTACAATGTTATCCATAATTTATTATGATCCACACAGTTAAATGCCTTTGCATAGTCAATAAAACACAGATAAATATCTTTCCAGTATTTGCTTTCTGCCAGGATCCATCTGACATCAGTGATATCCTGGTTCCACGTCCTCTTCTGAATCCGGCCTGAATTTCTGGCAGTTCTGTGGCAATAAAGTGCTGCAGCTGCTTTTGAATGATCTTCAACAGAATTTTACTTGCTTGTGATATTAATGATATTGTTCGATAATTTCCACATTGAGTTGGATTGCCTTTCTTGGGAATAGGCATAAATATGGGTCTCTTCAGTTGGTTGGCCAGGTAGCTGTCTTCTAAATTTCTTGACAGAGAGTGAGCGCTTCCAGTGCTGCATCCTTTCGTCGAAACATCTTAGTTGATATTCTGTCAATTCCTGGAGCCTTGTTTTTGACCAGTGCTTTTACTGCAGCTTGGACTTCTTCCTTCAGTACCATCAGTTCCTGATCATATGCCACCTCTTGAAATGGCTGAACATTGATCAGTTCTTTTTGGTATAATGACGGTGTAGTCCTTCCATCTTTTGGTGCTTTCTGTGTCACTTAATATTTTCCGCATAGAATCCTTCACTATTGCAACTTGAGGCTTGAATTTTTTCTTCAGTTCTTTCAGCTTGAGACATGCCGAGCGTGTTCTTCCCTTTTGGTTTTCTATCTCCAGCTCTTTGCACATGTCATTATAATACTTCTACTTTGTCTTCTTGAGCCACCCTTTGAGATTTTCTGTTCAGTTCTTCTACTGCATCATTTCTTCCTTTTGCTTTAGTTACTCGATATTCAAGAGCAAGTTTCAGAATCTCTTCTGACATCATTTTGGTCTTTCTTTCCTATCTTTTTAATGACCTTTTTTTATGCCTCATAATTAAATATAAATTTAAAAAGAACATATTTTACCTGCTTATTCTCTATAGTTTTATTTTTTGGCTAGTGTTGGTAACTTGTGTTAAAATTGGCACTTGCCTTCCTATGGCTTGTATAATTGGACTAACATTTGGATGGGATTTGGTATAGTGTATCGCAACTGGAGTGGTACCCTTTTATCAGAAATTCCACTCATGGGAAAGTGTCTAACAGATGCTGCGTAAGTACAACATGATTATATATGGAGGCTAACTACATTTTTAGTACCAAGACACTGGAAACACCTAACCAATAAGAGGCAATACTACTGAACTGAAACAATAGAGTACCATTTAGCTATTTTCTAGAATGTAAGAACCCATCTGAGTGACATTAAATGTAAAAAAAAAATTGTAAAACGGCATTATCCTTGTGTTTTTAATAAATGTGTATATATTGCCTATCCTCATAGAAATTTTGCAGAAAAATATGTCGGAGAAGTAATTTATGTACCCAGTTACATATATTTTCTGCTACAAGATGTTTTATTTTTTAAGTCAAAGTGCCTGTGAATATTTATGGGCATTATTCTCTTCATAGGATTTTATTTTACCCTCTAAGCTTGATACCACAAGTCGCTGGAAACTTAGAATATTTGATTTGTTGATCATTTATATTCAGCATATACAACAAGATCTCTTTGAAATAAACTTTATGCTAAAAGATATCCTGAAGCTGTTTAAGAAACATTTCCTTGTAATGCCACCTTAAAATGCAAATAACATTGTAGGAAATTCCAAAAACTGATTTCTTAAACATTCTATATACCAGTCTTCACTAATGTGTTTTTTTTTTTAATACCAGTTATTCATGCGTTTATATTTAATTCTATGAAACTCAGTTTCCCACCTGTAAAAAAGGTAGTATCTACCTTTATAGGTAACGGCCATTACAAGGGTTAAATAATATGTTGTTAGGTGCTGTCAAGTCAATTTCAACTCATTGCAACCCTACGTGACAGAGTAGACATGCCCCATAGGGTTTCCTAGGCTGTAATCCTTACAGGAGCAGATCACCAGGTCTTTCTCCTGCAGAGCCACGGGTGTGTTTGAACTACACACCTTTTGGTTAGCAGCTGAGTGCTTAGTGGTTAACAGCTGAGTGCTCCAACTAAATGTCAAGGGCAGCAAAATGGAAGGCCCTATATGATGTTTCACTGCTCTTGTGAGGATTATATCTGAGAAGTGCTTGTCACAATGAAGTATCTACTATGTTTTAGAAATTAATATGACAAGTTTAACAGATTTATTGTTAAGGGCCTTGATTTTCATTCTGTGAAAGCGGGGAAGTAGGTACATTGAAGAAATTTTAAAAATAAAATAGTGGCAAAGTCTGATTTGTTTATTTTGAATCACTCTGCAGCTGCATGGAAGGTGAAACCAGCAAAGCTTCTGATCTTATCCATTCGGAAATCTCTCATCTTTGCGGATTGACAGTTACTCAAGCTTCAGCTAAATATAATAATAGCAGTATGAACTTCATCATTGTGTATATTCAGAAACTAGGAGATTTTTGTATCCAGAATTGAATTTTTTTTTTCAAAGCAAATTCACATTTTTCAGGAAAAAAAAATTAAACTATTCATACTTTGTGCTAGTATAGTTACCCACAGAAATGGAAATCTCTGGAATAAAAAGTTGACTAAGGGGGACATATGAACAGCACCTATTTATTAGAGGATTTAAAAATGGAGAGTCTTCAAATCATGAGGTGCAGGAGCCAATGGATTTAGCACCTTCAAAGTGCTTTTTAAGCTGTATTCTCATTTAAGACTCATTACATGCCTATAACAACTTATTACGTGCCTGTGACAATTATCTTCAGTTTTTCAGGTGAGGAATTGAAGTTCCTACCTTATTTCCAAGGCATATCAGGAATAGGAAATATCTTGTTTAAGCCACTATCCTTTAATGAAGTCCAGACATAGGCCATTCTGGGCTGGTTCTGTTGTTTGTGGTTACAAGAGAACCCATTCTTTGAAATAGGCCACGGCTTTCATCATTCATATTTACCTCTCGTTCAGATTGGCTGATTGAGCTACCACCATCCTAACCAGAGGTCAGGCAAGATTGGCAGGGCAAGGCGCGTAAAGGACATAAAAGGCACAAGCCAGCTAGTGACTCTTCCTCTTAAGTAGTTTTCCCAGAAGCTTCACCCAGTAATTACTGCTTAAACCTCTTGGGCCACCCGAGCTACAGGCAAAGTAGAAATTCTGATCTGTTAGGTACATTACTCCCAAAATAAAAAAAAAAAAAATTTTTCAATTTTTTTAAAGAAAAATGAGATTGGTCATTAGGTAGGCAGCTAACAGTCTCTTCAACACAGAATTTTAATATTTTAAAAGCCCATATTCTTTGTCTTGCATCATACCATTGCTCTGAGAGTCTTATTGTATACTTTATGCAAATCGAATGACTTAATTTTGGTGGTTGTAGCATGAACTAATTAATAAAATAATTACATTATTACCTATCCTAGCATTTCAGGAATTATTACCAGAGGAGGTCATAGAGACTTTCATGATTTGGAGTGAATATGAGACAGAACCTCACCCATATTAAAGAATCATGGCCCATATGTCCCTTCTTCTGGCTCTTAAGAGCTTTAAATAGTGTGGACTTTACATTTTAAATCCCAGTTTTAGATTTAAATTTCATAAAATGCTGATTTCTGTGGCTGTCAGCGCATCCTAGCACACTGTGGAAAGTGCTGAGGTTTAGACTTGCTCTCGACCCTGATCAGGTTTCAAAATACAGAGAGTAATTTCCCAGTCAACAGACCTAATGTTCCTGAGTTCTTGAATCATGGTTCTGTTGTCTTGATCTTTTAAAGAAGGTCTGAATTTAGGGCTAGGTGCCAGACAAAGAGACAGTTTCTGATTTCCTAAAGAGTTCCTGAGTTGTCAACAAATAACTGATGGAGTGTGGTAAATGCTGCAGTAAAGGTGTACATGTCTTGTAAGGTAGCACTGAATTTGCTTAGGGCAGTGACAATAAAGACTTTATGGAAATTGTATTTAGTAAAGGGAACTCTTCTCCCTTTTTGGTCAGCAAATACCTGGAACATTCTGATGACATTGTTACGCATTATCTTTAGTACCTAGGTAGCCTTTGGGCTTTATATAGTAGCACTGTGGGAACTAATATTGTTGACCTGTATTTCGTGTTTCTTTTATCGTTTAGGTGTATGCTTTTTGTGATTTTTTTTTTTTTAATAACTCCAGGTGCCTGCTGGATTTCAGGAGTTAAAGTTAGCGAAGAGAGGAGGTCATTGCCAAGGCTTTCCCAATCTTGGAATGAATACCAGAAAGAACCTCGGTCATGTTGAAGAGTCAAAAACAGGTGGGTTATTGAGAATGCAGTTTTATGAGATTATTTCTCAAGTACACAGGACATTAAATTGAGGTATTTTACCTATTTATATATTATCAGGTAGAAAAAGCATATTTGGTCAAGAATCTTAGATGTCTTCTCTATTTTCCTCTTTCCCTGCTGGCTTTGATGAAACAGGTTATAAATGTCTTTGTTGTTGTTAGGTGCTCTCAAGACACTTATGACTCATTGAGACCCTATGTACAACAGAACAAAATACTGCTCAGTTCTGTGCCATCCTCACAGTTGTTGCTATGTGTACCCATTGTTGCAACCACTGTGTCAGTCCATTTCGTTGAGGATCTTCCTTTTTCTCGGTGGCCTTCTACTTCACCAAGTATGATGTCCTTTTCCAGGGACTGGTACCTCATGATAACATATCGAAAGTACATGAGATGTAGTCTTGCCATCCAGGCTTCTAAGGACCATTCTGGCTGTACTTCTTCCAAGACAGGTTTATTCGTTCTTCTGGCAGTCCATGGTATATTCAGTATTCTTTGCCAACACCATAATCCGAAGGCATCAATTCTTATTCGGTCTTGTTATTCATTGTCCAGGTTTCACTTATATATGAAGTGATTGAAAACACCAAGGCTTGCCTCAGGCTCATCTTAGTCTTCATGGTGATGTCTTTGCTTTTTAACACTTTAAAGAGGTCTTTTGCAGCAGATTTGCCTAATGCGATACATCATTTAATTTCTTGACTGCTGCTTCCCGTGGTATTGATTGTGGATCCAAGTAAAATGAAATCCTCAACAATTTCAATCTTTTCTCCACGTATCACAGGTGTTGCTTATTGGTCTAGTTGGGAGGATTTTTGTTTTCTTATGTTGAGGTGTAACCCATACTGAAGGCTGTGATCTTTCGTCTTGCATCGGTAAGTGCTTCGGGTCCTCTTCACTTTCACCAAGCAAGGTTGTGTCATCTGTGTATTGCAGGTTGGTAGTGAGTCTTCCTCCAATCCTGATGTCCTGTTCTTCTTATAGTCCAGCTTCTTGGATTACTTGCTTAGCATACCGATTAAGTATGGTAAAGGATACAACCCTGACACACACGTTTCCTGATTTTAAACTAGGCAGCATCCCCTTATTCTGTTCAACTAACTGCCTTTTGGTTTACGTACAGGTTCTGCATTAGCATAATTAAGTGTTCTGGAATTCTCATACTTGGCAATGTTACGCATAATTTGTTACGATACACACAGTCGAATGCCTTTGCATAGTCCATAAAACACAAACATCTTTCTGGTATTCTCTGCTTTCAGCCAGGATCCATCTGACATCAGCAATGATATCCCTGGTTCCACATCCTCTTCTGAATCCGGCTTCAATTTCTGGCAGTTCCCTGTTGATATACTGCTGCTGCTGTTTTTGAATAATCTTCAGCAAAATTTCATTTGCGTGTGATATCAATGATATTGTTTGATAATTTCCGCATTCTGTTGGATCATTTTTCTCGGGAATAGGCATAAATATGGATCTCTTCCAGTTGGCTGGCCAGGTAGCTGTCTTCCAAATTTCTTGGCATGGATGAGTGATCACATCTATTGCTGCATCCGTTTGTTGAAACATCTCAATTGGTATTCTGTCAATTCCTGGAGCCTTATTTTTCACCAGTGCTTTCAGTGCAGCTTGGACTTCTTCCTTCAGTACCATCGGCTCCTGATCATATGCTACCTTCTGAAATGGTTGAACATCGACCAGTTCTTTTTGGTATAGTGACTCTGTGTATTCCTTCTATCTTCTTTTGATTGGCTTCTTGTGTCATTTAATATTTTCCCCATAGGCTCTTTCAGTATTGCAACTCGAGGCTTGAATTTTTTCTTCAGTTCTTTCAACCTGAGAAATGCCTGACTACATTATGCTTTGTTAAGTAACTCAGGTGGATTTGAGAATGATAACAATAATGCCAAAAGTACCCTCTGGGTTTAGTATAAGTCACATCAGACAGGAGACTCCTGGGGTTTCTCTAAAAGCCATTATAACTACCCTATGGTATTGTAGCAGTTTTGTTTTGAAGTGGGAATCCTTCCCCTCTGTACCCATGCAGATATTTGAAATAACCTTGTGCTGTAGTTTTTTGGAGCCCTGGTGGCACAGTGGTTAAAAAGCTTGCTGCTAACCAAAAGGTCAGCAGTTCAAATGCACCAGCCTTTCCATGGAAGCCCTACAGGGCAGTTGTGCTCTGTCCTGTAGAGCCGCTATGAGTCAGAATCAACTCAACAGCAATGTGTTTTGTTTTGTTTTGGTAGCCTTTTAGGTAAAAACAATATTGTTTCATCAAAAGCATGACACCTTCTGATTAAATCTTCATGTTGAAAAAGAAGAGCTGACTGGAGTCCTCTGGCTTTCATCAGTGGGGCATCATAGTGAATGTGAAACTAATATGAAGATCACTGGAGACAGGATGTCAATTGAGAATGGTTAGTGATTAACCTTACTATTCTGCCTGAAGAAACTGTAAAAGTGAGTTGGAATCCATTAATGAAATATCACGTTTATTCCTACCATGACAATGCAGACAGTCTGGAAAGAAAAGGCTCAGGACAGCAGACTATATAAGAGCTCTAGACACCTGACTCTGGGACCACTATCCCGTCCTATCTATTTAGGTGAATGCCTAAAGCAACATGCGTTTAGGTATTAATCCCCCTCACAAGAAGTAATTTAACAAAAACCAAACAAATCTCCTTATGGCAAAAAGCTTTAAAGAAACAATGATCTGTGTAATACTTAATAAAATAAGATTTCAGTGCAGCTAAAGACATCTCAGAATTAAAGACATCTCAGAATACCAGAAAAATGTTTACCAGTGGGTTTGTTTGAATTAATGTAATTGACAGATTGATTTTTCTCTGAACAAGTGCTCGGCAAACTGTCCGGTGAAGGACCAGGTAGCATACATTTTAGGCTTGGCAGACAATACCATTTCTGTTGAAAGTACTTGATGCTTCTGCTGTATGGCATGAAAATAGCCGCAAACAGTATATAAATGATGAATCATGGTGTGTTTCAATAAAATTTTGATAGACATTGAAATTTGAATTTTATATAATTCACATGTCACGAAATAATCTTTTGATTTTTATTCAATCGGCTAAGGTGGTAAAAACCATCTTGGTTTATTGGCCATACATAAACAGCAAGCAGGCCAGATTTGGCATGTCATGGGCTCTAGTTTGCTGACCCTTGCTCTAAACAACATTCCATTCTAATTGTAGTATTAGAGGTACTTATATTCACTCCTCTTTAACTATTCTGACCTTTCAATTTCTAGGCTTTTGAAGATCATGAATTTGCAACAAATTAGAATTATTATAACCAATTGATATTCCAAATGATAGGTTTATAGGAAGTGGAACATTTCATAGTCCTTAGGCTTAATCCACGCTTTGAAAGTGATGCTTTAATTTGAAATGATCAAATTTGCCAACATGGCTTCTGAATGGTTCCTGTCACATTAAGTAGACATTTAACTTAGCTTGAATAGTAAGGATACATTCCTGAAGATTCGGATTAAAAAAAATAAAATTACTTGATATTTATCTGTCACTGGGTAATCATGTATCAGCCCACACTAAGCTTGTGTTTTACTCTCAGGTAATAAAATATATCAGTAGCTCATAATGATTATTTCAAAAGTTACGGGGCTGTGTCCAGATTATAGCCCAAGTAATTTATTACAGTGATTGTAGGTGCTTCCAATTAGATTGGCAAGTATTTCAAGTTTTAGGCTAGTGTAAAGAATAGGTTAATAAAACCAATGAGTATCTTCATTTAAAATAAAAAAGAGGCTATAAATTAACAGGTGAATTCATTTGTTGAGGGTCTTCAACACAGATCTTTATCTGGAACCACATAAAACCTGGAAATAATTGACTCAATCACAAATATTTTAAATTTTACCCAGTTAATAAAGGTAAAAAACTCAACTTGGTACATGTAAGACATGTCTGGATATTTTCAGAGGTCTTGTCATAACTTCTGTCTTAATTGACAGGCTGGTGATTTGGCCTGGCTTCATAACTTTGATGCTTCAGTATGAAAATGACAACGTGCTCTCCATTGATGTCACCCACAAAGTCCTTCGAAGTGAAACTGTTAGATTTCATCTTCAACTTATATCATCAAATGGAGGAACATAAATTTCAGGAATAAGTTTCTAAAGATCTATTAGGTTTAATCGTTCTTACAAAGTAAGACAGCTTTCTAAAATGAAAAGTAGTCGTTTTGCAAGTCTCAAGATAATATGGCAATCTAGCCCTATAACATTAGATAGGAAGTGGGTTTTAAAGTTGCATGTCGAGTACAGCATGAAAATGGGGGAGGGATACTTGCCACCTTTCTCAAGAACTGTGTTTTGGGGAACATAGTCATCTGGAAATGACAAGTATCTGATGATTTTTATTCCATTTATTTTTTATTTTCTAATAGTACTTGCTCAGTCACTTCCCCCACCCATCTAACGTAGTCTTAAGAAATTCTTTCACCTTCCTCTTTCCATTACATTGTATATTGCTAGGTGATTTGAAACCTTATTTTTAGGTACTACATACATTCTAGTTTCTCTTTATTATTACAGTATATGAACAGGGAACTGCCAGAAATTCAAACTGCCAGATTCAGAAGAGGACATGGAACACCAGGGATATCATTGCTGATGTCAGATGGATCCTGACTGAAAGCAGAGAATACCAGAAAGATGTTTACCTGTGTTTTATTGACCATGCAAAGGCATTTGACTGTTGTGGACCATAACAAATTGTTGATAGCATTGCAAAGAATGGGAATCACAGAACGCTTACTTGTGTTCATGAGGGAACCTGTACAGAGATCAAGAGGCAGTTGTCCAAACAGCACAAGGGGACACTGCATGGTTTAAAGTAAGGAAAGGTGTGAGTCACGGTCGTATCCTTTCACCAGACCTATTTAATCGGTATGCTGAGCAAATAATCCGAGAAACAGGGCTATATGAAGAACCAGTGCATCAGGATTGGAGAAAGACTCATTAACAACCTGTGTTATGCAGATGACACAACCTTGCTTCTGAAAGTGAAGAGGACTTAAAGCACTTAACTGATGAAGATCAAGGACCACAGCCTTCAGTATGGATTACACCTCAACATAAAAATCCTCACAACTGGACCAATAAGCAATATGATAAACAGAAAAGATGGAAGTTGTCAAGGATTTCATTTTACTTGGATCCACAATCAACACCCATGGAAACAGCAGTCAAGAAATAAAAAGACGCATTGCACTGGGCAGATCTGCTGCAAAGGACCTCTTTAAAGTGTTGAAGAGCAAAGATGTCACCTTGAAGCCTGAGGTGTACCTGACCCAAGCTATGGTATTTTCAGTCACGTCATATGCATACAAAAGCTGGACACCAAAGACCAAAGAAGAATTGATGCCTTTGAATTGTGGTGTTGGTGAAGAATATTGAATATACCATGGACTGCCAAAAGAACGAACAAAACGAACATAATCGGTCTTGGGAAAAGTACAGCCAGAATGTTCTTTAGTAGTAAGGATGGCGAGACTGCGTCTTACATACTTTGGACATGTTCTCAGGAGGGATCAGTCCCTGGAGAAGGACGTTATGGCCTGGTAAAGTACAGGGTCAGTGGAAAAGAAGACCCTCGATGAGATGAATTGACACAGTAGCTGCAACAATGGGCTCAAGGAGCATGGCGCAGGACTGGGCAGTGTTTCGTTCTGTGGTACATAGAGTTGCTGTGAGTCAGAACTGACTTGATGGCACCTAACAACAACATTATATCTGTACATTTTAATCAGAAATCAAATATTCCATAGGGATAACAATAAGACATATAGAGTGGATGATATTGACTGGGACCAGAATCCAAAGGGTACCTTTAAAAAAGGAGATGGCTCTGAAGTCAGCTTCTTAGAGCACTACGGAAAGGTATTGAAGTTCTCTTGTTTTTATCTTTTTAATATGAAATATGAAGCTCTTAATAGAATTCTGAGGTATTTTCAGTTGTTTACTAACACTTGTTGCACATTTGAAACAAACCAAAAATCTAACCTATTGCAGAGCCCAACTCATAGCAATCCTATAGGACAGAATAGAACTGCCTATAGGGTTTCTAAGCTCTGGACGCTCAGCTGAAACCTGTCTGCCATGGGTGACCCTGCTGGTATTTGATTACAGGTGGCATAGCTTACAGCATCACAGCAACACACAAGCCCCCACAGTACAACAAACTGACAGACTAAGACTAGGAAGAAGGACCCGTTGGTCTACTTCTGAAAAGAATTAGCCAGTGAAAACCTTATGATTAGCAGTGGAATATTGTCGGATATAGTGCTGGAAGATAAACCTCTCAGGGTCATCTGGGGAAGAGCTGCCTCCTCAAGGTAGCATGGATGGAGTCAAGCTTTTGGGACCTTCATTTGCTGTCGTGGCATGACTGAGAAATAAGAAATAGCTGCAAACGTCAATAGTAATCGGAACCTTGAATGTACAGAGTATGAATCTAGGAAAATTGGAAATCGTCACAGATGAAATTGAACACATAAAGATCGATATCCTAAACATTAGCTCAAAGTTGGACTGGTATTGGTCATTTTGAATCAGACAATCACATTGCCTGCTTTGCCAGGAATGACAGCTTGAAGAGGAATGGCATTACGTTCATTATCAAAAAAGAACGCTTCTAGATCTATCCTGAAGTACAACACTGTGAGTGATAGGATAATGTCCACATGCCTATGAGGAAGACCAGTTAATAGGACTATTATTCAAATTTACACACCAGCCACTACTGTTCAGTGTGTCAGATCTATTCTTGAGATGGTCTCAATTCAGGTGGGGTATATTCAAGGTCATACTTTGGCTCCAGTGGACTTGTTCTAATTTTCTTCAGTTTCAACTTTAACTTGCACATGAGTAATTGATGGTCTGATCTGCAGTCAGCCCCTGGCCTTGTTCTGACTGACAATATTGAGCTTTTCAATTGTCTCTTTCCACAGATACAGTCTATTTGATTCCTGTGTATTCCACCTGGCGAGGTCCATGTGTGTAGTCAAGCCGATTCCAACTCATAGCTACCCTATAGGACAGAATAGAATTGCCCCATAGGGTTTCCAGGGAATGCCTGTTGGATTTGAGCTGCCGACCTTTTGATTAGCAGCCCTAGCTCTTAACCACTGTGCCACCAGGGTTTCCAAGATGAGTTGTTGAAATGACATCAAGGACATGAAGGGCATGAAGAAACCAAAAAGTCATTAAAAAGACAAAGAAAAGACCAAAATGATGTCAAGAGACTTTGAAACTTGCTCTTGAACATCAAGTAGCTAAAGTTAAAGAAAATATGAAGCAAAAAAGCTGAACAGAAGATTTCAAAGGGCAGCTTGAGAAGACAAAGTATTATGATGACATGTGCAAAGATCTGGAGATAGAAAACCAAAAGGGAAGAACACGCTCAACATTTCTCAAGCTGAAAGAACTGAAGAAAAATTCAAGCCTCAAGTTGTAACACTGAAGGATTCTATGGGGAAGATACTAAATGACACAGGAAGCCTCAGAAGAAGATAGAAGGAATACACTGTCATTATACCAAAAAGAATTGGTCAATGTTCAACCATTTCAGGAGGTAGCATATGATCAGGAACTGATGGTACTGAAGGAAGAAGTCCAAGCTGCAATGAAGGCACTGGCAAAAAACAAGGCTCCAGGAATTGATGAAATACCAGTTGAAATGTTTCAACAAAGGGATGCAACAGATGTGATCACTTGTCTATGCCAAGAAATTTGGAAGACAGCTACCTGGTCAACCAACTGGAAGAGAACTATATTTATGCCTGTTCCCAAGAAAGGTGATCCAACTGAATGAGAAAGTATTGAGCAATATCATTAATATCATATGCAAGCAAAATTTTGCTGAAGATCATTCAAAAGCGCCTGCAGCAGTACATTGACAGGGAACTGCCAGAAATTCAAGCCGGATTTAGAAGAGGACATGGAACCAGGGATATCATTGCTGATGTCATATGGGTCCTGGCAGAAAGCAAAGAATACCAGGAAGATGTTTACCTATGTTTTATTGACTGTGCAAAGTATTCGACTGTGTGGGTCATAACAAATTGTGGATAACATTGCAGAGAATGAGAATTCTGCAACATTTTAATTGTGCTCATGATGAATCTACATGGGTCAAGAGGCAGTCATTAGAACAGAACAAGGGGGTATTGCATGGTTTAAAGTCAGGAAAGGTGTGCGTCAGGGTTGCATCATTTCACCATACATATTCAATCTGTA
Source organism: Loxodonta africana (assembly GCF_030014295.1). NCBI lineage: Eukaryota > Metazoa > Chordata > Mammalia > Proboscidea > Elephantidae > Loxodonta > Loxodonta africana. The sequence goes on from NC_087360.1 coordinate 32,291,525, forward strand.
TGCTCAGCAAATAATTTGAGAAGCTGGAAGAACCAGGCATCAGGATTGGAAGAAGACTCATTGACAACCTGCATTATGCAGGTGGCACAACCTTGCTTGCTGAAAGTAAAGAGGACTTGAAGCACTTAAGTGATGAAGATCAAAGACCACAACTGTCGGTATGGATTACACCTCAAGATAAAACAAAAATCCTCACAATTGGACCAATAAGCAACATCATGATAAATGGAGAAAAAACAGGTTATCAAGGATTTTATTTTGCTTGGATCCACAATCAACAACAGTGGAAGCGGCAGTCAAGAAATCAAAAGACACCGTACCCAAAGCCAACCCTTCAGACAGGGATTGGATTGGACTATAAGATAGAAAATGATACTGGTGAGGAGTGAGCTTTTTGGCTCAAGTAGACACTTGAGACTATATGGGCAACTCCTGTCTGGAGGCAAGATGAGAAGGCGAAAGGGGACAGGAGCTGGTTGAATGGACACAGGGAATACAGGGTGGAAAGGAGGAATGTGCTGTCTCATTAAGGAGAGAGCAGCTAGGAGTACATAGCAAGGTGTATATAACTTTTTGTATGAACAACTGACTTGTAAGCTTTCACTTAAAGCCCAACAAATATTAAAAAAAAAATCAAAAGACTCATTGCATTGGACAAATCTGCAAAAGGCCTCAAAGTGTTGAAAAGCAAAGATGTCATCTTGAAGACTAAGGTGCGCCTGACCCAAGCCATGGTGTTTTCAATTGCATCATATGCATGTGAAAGCTGGGCAGTGGATAAGGAAGACTGAAGAATTGACGCCTTTGAATTGTGGCGTTGGTGAAGAATATTGAATATACTATGGACTGCCAAAAGAATGAACATATCTGTCTTTGAAGAAGTACAACCAGAAAGCCTTAGAAGCAAGGATGGTGAGACTGCATCTCCCACACTTGGACATGTTATCAGGAGGGATCAGTCCCTGGAGAAGGATGTCATGCTTGGTGAAGTATAGGGTTAGCAAAAAAGAGGAAGACCCTCAATGAGATGGATTGACACAGTGGCTGCAACAGTGGACTCAAGCATAGCAACAATTGTGAGGATGGCCCAGGACCTGGCAGTGTTTCGCTCTGTTGTGCACAGGGCAACTGTGAGTGGAAACTGACTCAAGGGCACCTAACAACATAGGGTTTCTAAGGAGCGGCTGGTGGATTCAAACTCCCAACCTTTTTATTAGCAGCTGAGCTCTTAACTACTGCACCACCAGGGCATTCGTTTGAAACAAGATGCTTTTTAAAATTGTATTAAGCTGTCTTTATTAGGGTAATCACAGCATAACTAAGTTTAGCTTGTTATGAGGTTATTAAAACGCCACTTTTCATTTGACAGGATTCCCATAATGAAACTTGCCCTGCCCTGGCTCCTTTTTGCGGTAGAATGAAAGGTTGCATTTGAATGTAAGCATGTGAAGGACAAATAGGATAATGGGGTATACAGTAAGAGTCATCAGCTCAGCATACTGCCCCTCATCCTGTAATCAACACTTTCTTAGAAGGGGGTTAAACAACTTTGAACCTTGAGAACTAGATCTCCTGCATACTGGTTAACTCATAACTTTTGATCTACATGGAAACCCTGGTGGTATAGTGGTTAACAGCACGCCTGCTAACCAGAAGGTGGTAGGTAGTTCCAGTCTACCAGGTGCTCCTTGGAAACCCTGTGGGGCAGTTCTACTCTGTCCTATAGGGTCACTATGAGTCAGAATCCACTTGATGGCAGTGGTTTTCTTTTTTTTTTGAACTACGCATTGCTGAAATTCAGACAGACTTATTTCACGTAGACTAGATCAGTTCACCGTATGATCTTCCAGCCTTAGTTTTACAAAGATATTTCTTGCTTTTGGCACAGTAATCACCAAGTTGAAAAGACCACCAAAGGCAAATAGCAGTAAGAACAACTGCTAACCAGAAGGTGAAATGCCTATACAAGAATAAATATATTGTTTCAGTATTCAGAGAGAAGCAGATTGGCCCGTCAGTCCTCAGAAGGCCGTATTCCACTTCATAATGCGCTGTTAAAAGTGCAGGAAAATTATTTCTAGAAAATGATCAAAATCTTAAAGCTTGTCCTTGAAGTGCTAACATATCACTTTTTCTACTTTCAGTAGAGTATTTCCAATTTCCAAAAAAACAATAAATGAGCTGTCGTATGTTTGTGTCTGGTGTCAAAAGTATCATCTGACTAGTGACCTTTAGAATGTCTTGTTGTTGGTTGTCTAGTATATCCTGGTCTCTGGATGCTCAGCTATGAGTGAAAAATCAGATGCCACTCCGGAGGGAGGTGACTCTGAGAGGTTGCATTAGGGATAGTCTTATTCTGGGCAAACTGAAAGCAAGCCAATGTCATTTCAGCTTCATTTCCCTGCTGCTCATTCTACCTCTTAACTCCTTAAGGTCTCCTACCCTGCCTATCTAGATTCTTCTGCATGTCAAGACGGCTCTGAGAAGTGGGTGCTAGCATCGTTCTGTGGTTTATCTTAATAACCACTGTCTGGTGTATGTCAGCATAAAGGGGACTTGGATGAAAGTGTGATTTAAACCTGAAGCAAGGTCTGGGGAAGTTCTCCCTTCTGACTGGTGTTAAACCTCACGTCCCAGCATGGCCTCCTGTAAATGGCTTCTGCCTCAGGCCCATGTTGCTCTGTTTGCTCCTTAGGAGATCTCCAGTCTCCTGCACACTCAGGCTTCAGATTACAGTATGTTAAAACCAAAAAACCCATAGCCATCAAGTGGATTCCTACTCATAGCGACCCTATAGGACAGAGTAGAACTGCCCCATGGCGTTTCCAAAGAGCACCTGGTGGATTTGAACTGCTGACCTTTGGTTAGCAGCCATACCACTTTTCTACTACGCTACCAGGGTTTCCTTACAATGTGTTAGTGATTCTCAAATTTCCAGCTCTAGCCCAGACATCTCTAAGGTCACCTGCCTGTTTTAAGTGTTTGGCTATCTCAAAGATACCTCACATGTGCGCAGCTCTGAACATGTGATGTCCCCCAGGCCAGCCCCCTAGTTACTGCTCTTCATTGCTGTGCATGTGTGTCAGTTCCACAGAAGCAGGAATGTTGATGTTCATAAGTCACCAGTGCCTGGCACTCCATAGACACTCAGATGTTTGTGAAACGGATGAACAAATAATGAAGAACTCAAGCCTCAGGCGCCATTGTCTCTTCCTCACCTGTCAAATGCCATCACTCTACCTTATCAGAAATTCTTTCATTTTTCTCCTTTTCTAAGTGGCTGTCATCTTCTTTCAGGGCTCCATTTCTGACTCATCTGACTAGTCTCTTAGTGTTCATTTCTACTGTTTTCTGATCCATTTTCAAACTCATATAAATCTTGAGGTTACCCAAAACAGTTAAGTGGCTTCCCATTGCTCCTGTATCTTGTTAAGGGTATCAGTTTTTACCCAGAGAGACCCTGCCTGCTCCTCTATCCACATGTCTTGCTTGTCCCCCGCACTGGCCTTCTTTCCTAACCGTTGGGCTTTGCCCTCACTGCTCCCTCTCTCTGAAACACTTTGCACACTTCTATGCTGTAGGTCTCACCTGGATTCCTGCTGCAGGGAAGCCCCTTTGACAACAGGGGTGGCCAGGTGTTTTTAGTAGGTATAATTAACTGAAAGGGCTTGGGGTTGAGATAATTGGAATCAAGGCATTCTTAGAACTTCCTGGTACAAATGCAATTTTGGTAATAAGTGACTTGAGATTAAAGATAATATCTACAAAAGACTCGGCAGAAGAGAGATGGGCCTTTGCAAGGGAAGCTTATGGTTAATCAGTTTTAAAAAGGTTTAGCAGTAATGTTAAACAGAAGTGTGAGTGCAGGTATTCTAGATGTAGGGAAAATATTAAAGAATTGGTAGCCTTTTTGTTTAGGGCCTAAGAATATAGAAAGGAGGGTCCCAGAGTTGTCCATTTGGGAACTATGCATTTGAGGTGTTTTGGCAAGATAGGGTGAGAGTAGGGGCATTTCTGAAATTAATACCATGCTTCTGCCATGCGTGTATGCCCAAGTAACTGACGTGGTGTAAGGAGGGTGGCTGTTGACAATTAAATGCTTAATAAAGAGAACAACATTATAAAATACGTAATTGTAGTTGTTCGTTGCCATTGAGTTGATTCTGACCGATGGCAACCCCACGTGTGTCAGAGTAGAACTCCATGGTGCTTTCAAGGCTGTGACCTTTCAGAAGCAGGTTGCCAGGCCTGCCTCCTGAGGTGCTGCTGGTTGGGTTTGAATGGTCAGATAAGAGTGTCTTCCTTGAAATTTTCTTGTTTGAAATAAGAAAGCTAACCTTCTTCTTTGATAATTGGTAAAGAGCTCAGTATAGGACAAAACCAAGAATTTAAGATTTTTGGTATCATAATTCGTGAGACAAAGTAGCCAGGACCTTTCCATGTGACAGAAATAAGGAATAGGCAGGCACCTTTTCATCTGTTGATGACAGAATGAGACTAAAGAAATGGCCATGACGCTATTTTTTTTTTTTGAATGTTCAGTGGAGATACGCATTTTTTACTATAATAAAAAGCTATACCAGAATTAAGAAGTTAGGATGTTGTTAAAATAATACAGGAGGAGATACTAAAGAGGGTCTTTCAAATACGGGGCCAGAAGCTCTAGTGAAGATAATTCAAGAGACATCTGCTATGGTTCTAGAATGGCAGAGTGGTCCTGGAGGCCAGAGATTTCATTTTGTACATGCATTAAATCTTGGCCTTAAAAACTTATTTTAAGCAAGTGCTTAGGATTAAAGATAACATCTAGAAAAGACTTAGGAGGGAGAAGGGTCTTCGGAAGGGAAACTTATGGTCAATCGGTTTTAAAAGGTTTAACGGCAATGTGAGGAATCTTAAGATAGGCTATCTTAGTATCACTTTTTTTTTCCACATGCTTTGGACATGTTATCCAGAGGGACCAGTCCCTGGACAAGGACATCGTGCTTGGTAAAGTAGAGGGCAAGAGAAAAAAAGAGGAAGACCCTCAATGAGATGGATTGACACAGTGGCTGCAACAATGGGTGCAAGCGTAACAATGATTGTGAGGATGGCGCAGGACCGGGCATTGTTTTGTTCTGTTGTACACAGGGTCGCTGAGTCGGAACTAGCTCGACGGCACCTAATAACATCACTTAATTGAAATTGGGCTTCTTGGAAGTGTCAGGATTTTGTAAAAAGTTTTCCTAATTAAAAGTATCTTGTAGCATGGAAGGAAACCCTGGTGGCGTAGTGGTCAAGTGCGACGGCTGCTAACCAAGAGGTCAGCAGTCCGAATCTGCCAGGCACTCCTTGGAAACTCTATAGGGCAGTTCTACTGTGTTCTATAGGGTCGCTATAAGTCAGAATCAACTCAATGGCAGTGGGTTTGGTTTGGTTTTGGTAGTATGGAACCCTCTTGCCTCCCCCTGTTACTCTTAGAGTGAGACTCCTCTCACAAGTAAGCTTTCACTAGAGTACAAGTGGTTTTAGAGGAATGAGGCTGTGCAGAAGGACTGTTTTTGAAAAGAAGAAACTAATAGAACTGTGACAATAAGTCAAGATTTTTAGGGAAAAAGGGGAGATACTCAGCGCTTATGCATCACAGGCTGTTTTAGGGGGATTAAAAATGCGTTTTTAACCTGAAACTGATACCAGCCTAGCTGTTAACATCAATCCTTAAATTAAAAACAAAACAGTAGCCCACTGGCCTGTTACTAAAGACGTTTATTCTGAATGGTGCCACGTTTCTGCCTTGAATAGCAATATAATCAAGAAATCACCGACTTGAAGCAACCCCTGCTGGTCAAAGAGGAAGAGTGGCCCTGGTGGCTCATTACCGGGATCCGCCATGCTCATGCCTGAGCTCTGCTGCCTGACAGGTACTCTGGGACTGTGTATGCTGGGAGTGATGCCACTGGACTGTTAACCCGTTCTGCCTGGCAGTCCTCAAACAGCCCTCTACTTCTGCTCTCCACCCCAACCCCCCCCCCCAAAAAACTTAAAACTGCTTCATCTCCTTGGAATTGTTTTTCACTCATCACCATAAAAAAAAGGTACACCCCAAATATTACTAAATTTGATTCTTGTTTTTTTTTTTTTAACACACACAATGTTTTATTTAAAGGTCTAACTGATAAAATGTGGAATGATTTTAATGTAATGAAAGACTTGGCTCTTCATACAAGATTAACTTCAGGACAAAGGCAGCACAAAGTAGGAAGACTCATTGATTCTATTCATAAGTAAGTCGTGTACATTTCCCTGGGGTATGGTTTTTGTTTTCTGTTCAACATTTTCTATGGGTTTTGGAGGTGACTCTTTTCTGGGGGGGCGATGGAAAGTGTCTGGGCGGGTTTGTGGTTTGTGTTTCTCAGTGAGGCTACCGTTTGTCAGGGAGTAGCAAAGTTAGACCATGTAGTCCATGGCCTTCTAATTCTTCCGCTAGAAAAAAAAAAAAAGGAACAGAAAAGAAATGCTCTTGCACCAACCTGTTCTGCCTCTGTTATATCAAGGGGTTTACTTTGAGGGGACGAGTTGTTTGGGCATCAGCGTTTTAACTTAAAGACACCACGAAGGAAAGCAAACAGATTTGATGAGAGGAAAGTGGATTGTACTTGCATATTTCCTAGCACACTCACTAAGAGGAACGTGGACAAATTTTGTACACTGGAATAGATCTCTGTTAAAATACGCCTTGGTTTTTGCTGTTTCTTTGAGTTGAGCAGTGTGTAAATGTTAAATTTACAGGGATGACAGTGTTCAGTGGGAGCTTCAAGACCGGGGTTTGAGCTTTGACTCCAACTTCCTGTCCTCCCGAGAAAGAATTTTGCAAGCAGAAAAGATTTCACCAAGGTGGAAAAACAGTAAGGCACTTTTTGAAGTTGGCAAGTGAAATTTGGGTTAGATTTGCAATAAAGCAAGTAGGGATTACCTAGTTCATGCCAGCATAGTCCTGTTACCACCTTCCGCTTTTCTGCTACTGTCTCGGCTCTCTGTCAGCGAATGTGAGCAACCCAGGATTTCAGAAATGGGTCAGTTCCAGGAACAGATAATGTGGAAGCACTAGAGAAATACAGACCTTTGCCTTGGCCCTCAAAATAATCTGTAACACTTAGCTAAAAGGTGGCTTAGTTATCTTGTAATAACCTGAGTTATTTAAATTAAGGCATAGAAGAATTCTGACTGCCTGATTGGGTTGACAGTTTGCCTGCGGCTAACATGAAAAACTCTCAATTTATTTGGCTTCATTTTTGTCTGGACCATTTGTTTTGTAGGGATATGGATTAAAAACTATGCTGCCTTTTATATTTTATCTTTAGAAAAGGAAAAGCAAGTATGCTAAAAATAATTTTTGTATAACTGAAACTGCCTTCAAGTGCTAAAAATTATTTTTATAGGAAACTCTTGCTCTTCCTGCTTTCTTAAATGTTCAGGGAGTTAACAGTCTAATCACGTAACTTAGTATTTTAATGGTAATTGTTTTTATTAATCCCTGTAGAAATACTAAAACTATATGGCCCTACATAAACATGGTTGGGGAGGTGGGTAGAACGTGTGAAAATCACTAGGCCCTTTCCTCTGTGATAAATATCACCAGGTTGCTGTGCCCTGAGTTCGTGTTAGTTTTCTGCTTTGCCATCAGATGTCTTTGCCACTCACTTTCAGTATCTGATACCTCAGTCAAGTTCTTTATTTTCAAAGCCTTATTTTTTCTATCTTTATCATGAGGAAAAGAAAATCTATCTTTGTAAATTCTAGAGACAGTTATGGAGAGTGCAACTTAAGTACGTAGGAGAGTACCAGACACGTGAACATTCAAGTGGTAGCTGTGACCATGACTATATTTGAGTAAAATTGCATCATCCTGTGGACGAATTTTTGTATTTTTCCCCCCTCACTGTAATTCAGCTGTCAGAGTCATATTCTAAGGTTCAAAATATGCCATGGTGGAATTATTGAAGACATTTGGCTTTATCACTGAGAACTTAAAATGGAATTTACAGCGTGTCTGATCTCTCTTCTAGTTTAATTACAATCCACAATTTGCAGACTGGTCAAAAGAAACCAGCAGAGACCTGGAAGCAGGAGATGGTGGGGTGGGCTTCCTGGCCCACAGAGAGAGAAGGCTTGAGTGCTGAGGGCCAGTGAGAGGCATGCCTACAAGCATGGCTGGGAAGAGACTGTTCCGAAGAAAGAACTGTATCCTGAGTGTTCCTGAACTGGAATTGTAACCTGTTACTTCTCTAATAAACCCCATAATCGTGAGTATTGTCTTTGAGCTCTTTGTGGCCATTGCAATGAATTATTGAACCCAGCAGAGAAGTAGAGAGTACCATGGGAGGGATAGTTGGTGTCAGAATTAGTAAAGATGGTGGAGAGAGGAGGCATGTCTGACCTCTACCTCATAGGAGTCAACCTTGAGCTGTTGATCTTGTTTCTCTTTCCCCCTTATGAAGTTAGAGGTCAGACACTGCCCCCATGCCATTTTTATGGATGCTCTGCTAAATAGTGTCAAGCCACTAAATAACTGGCTGTTGGTCTATACTGGAAGGAATTATAAAACAGCTGATTCATTGATACAAAACCTATTTAAGGTCATGCCAGTCATGGGAATACAAATGAAAAAATCAGTAATATAAGTTTATTGAGTGCTTTCTACCCTGCAAATTGACTTGTAGTCATACAGAGGGTTGGGAGAGCTCAAAGTGATGTTGGTTATTGTTGTTGTTAGGCTCTGTTGAGTCGCTTCTGACTCCTAGCAGCATTTGCCGTCCTTATAAGCATTGCTGTGTTTGAGCCTATTGTTACAGTTGCTGTGTCAATCCATCTAGTCTAGAAGTCTAGAGTTTTCCTCTTTTTCGTTGACCCTCTACCTTACCAAGCATAATGTTCTTCTCCAGGGACTGGTTTCTCCTGATAACATGTCCAAATTATGTGAGACCAAGTCTCCCCATCCTCACTTCCAAGGAGCATTTAGGCTGTCCTCTTGGAAAAAAAAAAAAAAATTTTTTTTTTTTTTTTCCAAGAGCACAGACAGACTTGTTCCTTCTTCTGGCAATCTATGGTATATTAATTCTTCTTCACCAATGCCATAATTCAAAGGCGCCGGTTCTTCTTTGGTCTTCCTTGGTCTTCCTTACTCATTGTCCAGCGTTTCCATGCATATGAGGCAATTGAAAATACCATAACTTGGGTCAGGCGTAGTCCTCAAAGTGACGTCTTTGCTTTTCAACACATTAAAAAAAAAAAAAAAAAACACATTAAAGAGGTCTTTTCCAGCAGGTTGGCCCAATGCAGTACATTGATTTCTTTACTGCCGCTTCCATGGCATTGATTGTGGATCCAGGTAAATGAAATCCTTAAACAACTTCAGTACGATCTCCATTTATCATGATGTTGCTTATATTGGTCCAGTCGTGAAGATTTTTGTTTTCTTAATGTTGAAGTGTAATCCATACTGAAGGCTGTAGCCTTTGATTTCATCAGTAAGTTCTTCAAGTCCTCTTAACTTTCAGCAAGCAAGAGTGTGTCATCTGCATATCACAGGTTGTTAATAAGTCTTCCACTAATCCTGATACCACATTCTTCATCATATAGTCCAGCATCTTGTATTATTTGCTCAGCGTACAGATTGAATAAGTATGGTGAAAGGATACAACCCTGACGCATACTTTTTCTGATTCTGAACCAAGCAGTATCTCCTTGTTCTGTTTGAACGACTGCCCTTGGTCTATGTATAGGTTCCACATGAGCACAATTAAGTGTTCTGGAATTCCTGTTCACTGTAATGTTATCCATAATTTGTTATGATCCACACAGTCAAATGCCTTTGTGTATAGTCAATAAAACACAGGTAAACATCTTTCTGGTGTTTTCTGCTTTCAGCCAAGATGCATCTGACATCCTCTTCTGAAGTTTCATGTCCTCTTCTGAAACCAGCTTGAAACTCTGGCAGCTCTGCTACAACTGCTTTGAATAATCTTCAAAATTTTACTTTCTTGTGATACTAGTAATGTTGTTCAATAATTTACACATTCTGTTGGATCTCCTTTCTTTGGAATGGGCACAAATATGGATCTTTTCCAGTTGGTTGGCAGGTAGCTGCCTTCCAAATTTCTTGGCATAGACAAGTGAGCACCTCCAGTGCTGCATCCGTTTGTTGAAACATCTCAATTGGTAGTCCGTCAACTCCTGAAGCTTTGTTTTTTTGCCAATGCCTTCAGTCCAAATTGGATCTCTTCCTGCAGTACCATCTGTTTTTGATCATATGCTACCTCCTGAAATGGTTGAATGTCAACAAATACTTTTTGGTACAGTTACTCTGTGTATTCCTTCCATCTTCTTTTGATGCTTTCTGCATCATTCAATATTTTGCCCATAGAATCCTTCAAAATTGCAACTCAAGGCTTGAATTTTTTCTCCAGTTCTTTCAGCTTGAGAAATGTTGAACGTGTTCTTCTGTTTTGGTTTTCTAATGCATTTCATTGTAATACTTTGTCTTTTCAAGCCACTTTTTGAAATCTTGCTTAGTTCTTTTCCTTCGTCATTTCTTCCATTAACTACTCTACGTTCAAGAACAAGTTTCAGAGTTTCTTCTGACATCCATTTTGGTCTTTTCTTTCTTTCCTGTCTTTTTAATGACCTTTTGCTTTCTTCATGTGTGATGTACTTGATGTCATCCTGTAACTCGTCTGGTCATTTGTGTTCAATGTGTCAAGTCTATCCTTTGCATGGTCTCTAAATTCAGGTGGGATATACTAAGGGTGGTACTTTGGCTCTTGTGGACTTGTTTTAATTTTCTTCTGCTTCAACTTCGAACTTGAATATGAGCAATTGATGGTCTGTTCTGCAGTCAGTCCCTAGCCTTGTTCTAACTGATCATTTCTATTGTCTCTTTCCACAGATGTAGTTGAGTTGATTCCTGTGTTTTCCATCTGGCAAGGTCCATGTGTATAGTCACCATTTGTTATTGAAAAAAAAGGTATTTGCAATAAATAAGTTGTTGGTCTTTCAAAATTCTGTCACACAAGCTCCAATGTCATTTCTGTCTCCAAGGCCATTTTTTCCAACTACCGGTCTTTCTTTTTTGTTTCCAACTTTTGCATTCCAATCACTAGTAATTATCAATGCATCTTGATGGCATGTTTGATCAATGTCAGACTGCAGAACTTGGTGAAAGTCTTTGATTTTCCTTATCTTTGGCATTAGTGGTTGGTGCATAAATTTGAATAATAGTCGTATTAAGTGGTCTTCCTTGTAGGTGTATGGATATTATCCTATCACTGACAGTGTTGTACTTCAGGATAGATCTTGAAATGTTCTTTTTGACTATGAATGCAACACCATTCCTCTTCAATTTGTCATTCCCAGCATAGTGGACCATATGATTGTCTGATTCAGAATGACCAATACCAGTCCATTTCACCTTGCTAATGCCTCAGATATTGATCTTTATGTGGTCCATTTCATTTTGATGACTTCCATTTTTCCTAGTTTTGTAACTTCATACATTCCACATTCGGATTATTAGTGGATGTTTGCAGCTGTTTCTTCTCATTTTAAGTCATGCCACATCAGGAAATGAAGGTCCTGCAAGCTTTACTCCATTTACTAAGGTCGGCTCTACATTGAGGAGGCAGCTCTTCCCTGGTCAGATTTTGAGTGCCTTTCAACCTGAGGGGCTCATCTTCCAGCACTATACCAGACAATGTTCTGCTGCTATTCATAAGGTTTTCACTGGCCAATTTTTTTAGAAATAGACCACCAAGCCCTTCTTTCTCTAGTTTTACACTATATGAAAATATTCTGAAGTATCAGATGTTACATATTGATCAGAGAAAATGTACACTAGAGGTGAAATAGCAGAGCACAGAAGTCAGTCATTACCTGTAGGGCCAATTCCTAGAAAGGCCCCAAGTTATGTTCACCTAAGTCTGTCCTCTGCCTGTGTAGCTATGTAGCCAGTAAGTCCTGTAATCATACCCTTTGGGATTTCTCCACTTTGAAATCAAAATATGATTATTTTGATTCTGTTATTTAGGATATCCTACCAAGTTCACCAAAGGACAGAAATAGTCTGCATCTCATAGTTTACCTAAAAAGGCAGTATTACCTGTGAATTCAGATAAATATTAGAGCTGTGCCTAACTAACTTCTGTATATAATGTTGTTTATGCCAGAAAGTATCCCTGCAAGGTTCCAGGAATACTCTTCTCTCTGATTAGCCCTTCCATTTTAAAAGATCCGTCTCATTATCTGGGTTCTTAATATGCAAATAATGAGCTTCTATGGTTGTGATAAAGGGAGGGGTGAAGGTTGGTCCTGAAATTAGTTCCCTGTTTGTCTGGAATATGCTTTCTTAGTGTTAAATCTGTTAAACTCTAGGACAGGCCTCTTTTGCTTGCATTTGAAAACACAGGCAGTGACATATGTGGTGACCCCTAAGCTGTTGATGGGACCAAGGGAGAGGGGCAGAGTTTCCCTGCCCTGATGCTGCTCCTTTGAAACTTATAGATTCAGCTTACCTAGGTGTTGGTGCATGTGCGTGTCATATCAAACTATTTCCAAACTTTAACTTCTGCTCTGCAGGTTAACATGGCTGCAGGAAGGACCCCTCCTGTCCACAGATTGCTCTTCATGCGCTATCCCAGTGGAGGCTGTCGGCCACTAGTCCAATAATATGGACCACCACCTCCACCCTGGTGGCCTCTAGAAACTTGGCCACTACCACCACCTCCACCATTTGGTATGATGATCTGAAAAATATGAATTGACTTTTAAAGCATATGCAGCTTTTCTTTCATCCATTCCCTGCAGAAAATATTACAGTTGCTATTGCAGGGTTTTGTAATGCAAGGATAAACCTGACTGAGGACATAATCACTTTCCTCAGGTTTCTTAGGACACACAGTGGGCTGCTTCATCTCGCCACTGAGCTGCAGGTGTCTCTTGTAGACAAGAAAAGAAGAGGCTGTTTATACAAAACCAGGATATCAGTTCTATACATGTGTACTGAATATGAGCCAGGGTGGGATTAAGGTATGAGTCTCAACCCAGTAAGCAAGAGAAGCATGGGTTTATTTGTGTTTACTTATCTGTAGTGTACAGTTTCATGTGTTTTTTACCACATCAAAGATGGGTGAAACCCACGTGAGATTGTTCACTGCAGATTAGTAAGTAAGCACAAATAAGCCCGTGCTTCCCTTGCTTACTGGGTAATCCACCCCTGCTATCAGCCATGAGCTGGGCCCCGTAAGGGGTATAACACACCCCTAACTTCAAGATGTAAGATATCCTCGAGGAGAGAGGCCTACAGAATTAATGGCACAAAGCTTGTGGTCAGGCAACAGTGACTAGCCCTGGAGTCCATAAGAGGGAGAGTGTTGAAGAAAGGGATGATTGAGAAGGTGCCAAGTGGGTATTTGATGAATTTAACTAGATGGAGCTGGAAGTCAGTATACAGCAGGGCAAGCAGCTTTAGCAAGAAGTTTAAAGGCAAGTGTGATGTCCAGGCAGAGCTGCTGCATGAATGTTCCAGTGACACAATAGTGGACAATAGAATAATCTTCATTAATATTACTTTTTTACTGTAAAGACCTAAACTCATAATCTCAACTAAGGATTACTTTTTCTCCTTGGAATTCAGAAAGTCCCGGATCTGTGTGAAAGAATAACCTGTAGGTTTGAGAAGTTTAATTTGGTTCTAACAGAATACGTTGTCTGCCTGAGGATCTTATGCCCCAGGCAACTGAAAGTGAAGACAGGACCTAGTTCACAGGAGCAGCTGGCTTGGCCTTCACAATGTGTCCAGACTCTGTGTGGAACTCTAAAACCTTTCATGAGCTGCCCAGCTGGACCTCTCTCACTATATCCTACTATTCTCTAGTTACCAATACCTGACTCGACTATGTGTCCCCCAAAACTTCACACAATATCCAGATTCTTTGCCTGTGTTCTTGCTGCCTCAGCTCCTAATATCTACTATCTGTGGAGCCTACTCAGAACCTCAGCTTTGTTATCCGTGGAACAGGGATTATTATTTATAGAACCATCAAATCGGCTCTGCCTTATAGTGACCATATATATAACACAGTGTAACGTTCCTAGTCCTGCATAATCTTTATGATGGTTGCTAAATTTGAGTCCATCATTAAGCCTGTTGTGTCAGTCCATCTCATTGAAGATCTCCCTTGTTTTCACTGACCATCCACTTTGCCAAAAATGATGTCCTTTTCTCACAACTGGTCTTCCCTGATGATGTGTCCAAAGTAAGTGGGCCAAAGTCTCACCATCCTCACTTCTAAGGAACATTCGGGTGGTTTTCTTCTTGGATGGATTTGTTCATTCTCCTGGCAGTCTACAAGTATATCCAATTTCTTCACCAGTATCACAATTCAAATGCATCAATTCTTCTTCTGTCTTCCTTTTTCATTGTTCAGCTTTCCCATACATATGAGGCAATTGAAAAGCTGATGGAGTGGGTCAGGCACTCTTTAGTCATCAAAGCGACATGAAAACTTCATGGAACAGGGATAATATTGGCTTAATGAGGTCATCGTGAGGATGAAGAGATAAGGAACATAAAGCATCTGGAAAAATGTCTGGCTTATGTTGGGTACATGCCTTCTCGCACTTTAAATGACAATGCTTGCCCATAGAAGATTATCAAAAAATGTTCATTGAATTATATTGAATGAAACTAAGCTGTGGGGCTCTGGGGGCCATGGTTTCAGGGGACATCTAGGTCAATGGGCATAACAAAGTTTATTAAGAAAATGTTCTGCATCCCACTTTGGTGAGTGGCATTTGGGGTCTTAAAAGTTAGCAAGGAGCCATCTAAGATATGTCAATTGGTCCCAACTCACCTGAAGCAAAGGAAAATGAAGAACACCAAAGACACAAGGAAAATATGAGCCCAAGAAACAAAATGGGTCACATAAACCAGAGACTCCATCAGCCTGAGACCAGAAGAACTAGATGTACCCAGCTACCACCAGTGACTGCCCTGACAGGGAACACAACAGCATCCCTGGTGGAGCAGGAGAAAAGTAGGGTGCAGAACTCAAATTCTAATAAAAATACCAGACTTAATGGCCTGACTGTGACTGGAGGGACCTCAGAAGACATGGCCCCCAGACTGTCTGTTAGCCTAAAACTATTGCTAAAGCCAACTCTTCAGACAAAGATTAGACTGGACTGTAAGACACAAAGTGATACTTATGAAGAGTTTACTTCTTAGCTCAAGGAGATAAATGAGACTAAGTGGGCAGCTCCTGTCCAGAGGTGAGATGAAAAGGCAGAGAGGGACAGGAGCTGGTTGAATGGACACAGAAAATCCAGGGTGGAAAGGAGGAGTGTGCTGTTACATTATAGGGAGAGCAACTAGGGTCACATAACGTGTATAAATTTTTGTATGAGAAACAGACTTGAACTGTAAACGTTCACTTAAGATGCAATTAAAAAATTAAAAAATTAAGCTTATGTATACTTTCGACCCAGAAATTCATCACCCCTGTTTCAAAAAGATAAGGAAAAGACCCTCTGTTCTATTAATATTTATCTCCTGCCAGATAAAGGATAATGATGACAGCGTGTGCAAAGTTGAATTCAGAGATCTATATCTGAGAAAGACAAGTTTGTTTTCATTACATGTAGACACTGATGCAGGGTCACACTAAAGTCATCACTGGCCACAGAAATATTATAGAAGTCAAAACAGATATAGGAAAATATGATCAGATTTTAATAAGCAAAACCTTTTTGCCTTGCAGGACAGCCGTCTTGAGATTGGGAAGAGGACCTTCAGCAGTGGTCAGCATGCTGGGCTCACGATGAGCCTTGGTGTAATGAGTCTGACTCCATTTTTGATGGTTGTTGACATCCTTTACATTTTACTCCTCCCTCTTCTCCTTGTGCCCCACATCAGGGCAAGCTGATACAAAAGCCTGGGTGCTGTTTCCTTTGGCACTAGGAGATTGAATCCACACAAGCCACTGCTCACTCAAGGAAATTCTGTCCCTGCCTCACCTCTTAACCACAATAAACACCCAGGCCAGTCTCCTATCCTTGCTGTCTTAAACCATTTCATATCTACTTGGAAGACCTTCCCCAGCTCTCCCCAGGACCTAAATACTGTAGGAAATAAACCTTTTCAAAACTTGTGGTTTGTGTGTGATGTCATCAGTCTCAATATCCAGTTTTGGTGGGGTTACTGCCTGCCTTTAGAGAATGGCCACACAATATGTATAATAAATGGAGGTTCTAACACTTTTGTTACAAATGTACATCAACTGGAAATCACAACAGCTAAGGATGGACATAAGGCTTATTGTGTAATCTCATGAAAGTTCTTGGGACTTTTTTTCTTAAAGGCTTCCACTCATATAAGAAATTCTCCATCAGGATCTGCCGTATACTTTTGCCACCAATCTCACAAACTCAGTTTTGAAATTCTAATGATCGTACTGAAAATCTTCAACTGTATTACATATAATGAAATTCAGTGGAGTGGAACCTTTTATTAAATCATGTATCTCTCCTGTTATGTGAATGCATAAGTTATATATTTTTCTTGTCAAAGTCACCACTCATGTAATATTGTCATGGTTCCTAAATTTGCTAAATACCTGTAATTTTGTTGATTAGCTGTAGCATATTCTCTGCAGCATTTGTTGAGTCACCATCAAATAGTCACTGATGTTTGGAATCCATGTATATTTGGCTGTCTGCAATATAGGAACTCTCATTAGGAATCAGTTATAAAGGAACTCAATAAATGCAAAATAGTTGCTCAATTACATATGTGTGTCAAGATGGCTTCCTTAAAAATTTTCACTTTCAACCTAACTTCAGAGTTTGCAAGTTTTTTTATTTAGTAGCAGTTATTGGGCTGAAACGTTAAAGATTATGGAGATGCCCCAGGACCAGGCAACATTTTATTCTGTTATACGTAAGGTTATCATGAATTGGACCAAATTCACTGCAACTAAAAACAACATTGAGATATAATTCACATACCGTGTTGTTGTCAGGTGCCGTTGAATTGATTCCAACTCATAGCGACCCTATATATAACAGAACAAAACACTGCTGGGTTCTACACCATCCTCACAATCTTTGCTATGCTTGAGCCCATTGTTGCAGCCACTGTGTCAATCCATCTCACCGAGGGTCTTCCTCTTTTTCATTGACCTTCTACCAAGCATGATGTCCTTCACCAGGGACTGGCCCCTTCTAACAACATGTCCAAAGTACTTTATACTAAGTTTCTCCATCCTTCTAAGGAGCATTCTGGCTATACTTCTTACAAGGCAGATTTGTTTGTTCTTCTGGCAGTCCATGGTATATTCAGTATTCTTTGCCAACACCTTAATTCAGAGGTGTCAATTCTTCTTTGGTCTCCCATATTCATCATCCAGCTTTCGCATGCATATGAGGTGATTGAAAAATACCATGGCATGGGCTAGGTGCGCCTTAGGCCTCAAAGTCATATCCTTGCTTTTCAACACTTTAAAGAGGTCTTCTGCACCAGATTTGCCCAATGCAATGTGTCGTTTGATTTCTTGACTGCTGCTTCCATGGGCATTGATTGTAGATCCAAGTAAAGTGAAATCCTTGACAACTTCAATATTTTCTCCATTTATCATGTTGCTTATTAGTCCAGTTATGTTGAAGTGCAATCCATACTGAAGGCTGTAGTCTTTGATCTTCATAAGTGCTTCAGGCCCTCTTCACTTTTAGCAACAAGGTTGTGTTACCTGCATAATAAAGGTTGTTAATCGAGTCTTGCTCCAGTCCTGATGCAGCGTTCTTCATATAGTCCAGCTTCTCGGATTATTTGCTCAGCATACAGATTGAATAATTATGGCGAAAGGACACAGCCCTGATGCACACCTTTCCTGCCTTTAAACCACACAGTATCCCTTGTTCTGTTCGAAGTACTGCCTCTCAGGCTGTGTACAGGTTCCTCATGAGCACAATTAGGTGTTCTGGAATTCCCGTTCTTCATAATGTTATCCATAATTTGTTATGATCCATGCAGTTGAATGCTTTTGCATAGTCAATAAAACAGGTAAACATCTTTCTGGTATTCTCTGCTTTCAGCCAAGATTCATCTGACATCAGCAATGACACCCCTCATTCCACATCCTCTTCTGAATCCAGCTTGAACTTCTAGCAGTTCCCTGTGGATGTACTGCTGCAACCGCTTTCAAATGCTCTTCAGCAAAATTTTACTTTTGTGTGATATTGATGACATTGATAATTTCTGCATTCTGTTGGATCACCTTTCTTTGGAATGGTCCCAAATATGGATTTCTTCCAGTCAGTTGGCCAGGAAACTGTCTTCCAAATCTCTTAACATAGACTAATGAGCAACTCCAGTGCTGCATGCACTTGTTGAAACATCTCAATTTGTATTCTGTCAATTTCAAGGGTGACTCTGCTCTTATTTGAAATACCAGTCGCATACCTTCCAGCATCACAGCAACTCCCAAGTCACCACAGTATGACAAACTAGCAGACACGTGGGGTCACATGCCATACAATTCTTCAATTTAAATTGTACAATTCAGATGTCTAGGGGGCAGGGCCAAGATGGCAAACTAGTCAGAGGCTTCCATTGATCCCTCTTACAACAAAGACCTGAAAAAAGTGTATTGATTATATATATGACAAGCTAGGAACCCTGAGCATCAAAGGAAAAATTAAGAAATCAGTCTGAGTGACAGGGGAGGGAGAGACAGTGCAGAAGTAGTAATGAGTTGCTGAGCCCACACATTGCCTCAGCTCTGATTCCTTGGTGCAACTATGGCGGGGCTAATGGTAGTTTCCTGGGACACGGCAGCTTCAGTGAAAGAAGAGTGGTGCACCCCTGACCCTGTGGCATGTCTACAGAAGGGCTGGCCACAGCATTTGGGAAGCGACTGCTTCAGTGAAAGAAGGCAAACTCAGGATACAGCCCTAATCCCCTGGGGCAATCTCAGTGGGGACCCAGCCAGCACACACAGGCTACACACGCCTCTGGAATCTGAGATAAAGCAGTGCTCTAGGCACAAGATAAGTGATTTTGTCTAATTTACTGCACGGATCTAATAGCTCCTTCTTTTGAAAGAACTCTCTCCTATCTATCTGATCCCTCCTCCCTCTGCCCCAACTGGCTTCATCAACAGATGATTTCCCTGGGCCTGAGATACGACCTGCTGCATTCCCTGAGCCTTTCTCCTGGAGTGGGAGAAGGAATAAATTAACAAACGGGGGGAAAATACTCTGCCAACTCCCCTAACCTGGAAGCTCAGAAGCAGAAGTGGCTCCAGTCCAGGCACAAGTGACCCACAGACTTTGTCTTTCACCCTGGCATGGATCCAGGTAGCTAATATACTGCAAGGGTGAATCTGTTTGACGTCTGACTGTAACTGTTTAAGCTGTGCAGTGGAGAGGCAGTTTTGGAGGTCTGACACCACTCTGCCTATAAAACAGAGCCTTCACATACCACAGCAGGGGCCTGAGGACTGGAGGCTCCATCCACGCCACCTAGCCACCCCCGAAAGGGGTCCAAGGATAGCGGTGCCCAACAGCCCTTACAGGTATAAGCATTGGGTGCCCAATGTACAGCTGCAGAGCCCACCCACCAGAGTGCTCTAGAGAACAGAGACATTCCTTCCTCAATGACACTTGGGGGAATGCTCTCAGCCCCCTGCCTCCCTCAGAGTGTGACCCCCTGCCACTACCAGAAACCAGTGCATACACCCATCACCACTGCTCCTCTAAGATAGTAGGTGAGAGCCTACACCACACACTAGGTGACCGACTATCAGGACACCTAAGCTGGATCTATACAAGAATAGTGAATGGTCTCCTAAGCTTATATACCTGGTAACAGCTCTAGCCATCTGGTAACAGGACATTAGTGCTTCAAAGGCTCCGATAATCAAGTCAGCTCACTATAGTAGCCTATTTGGATATATCAAAACAAAACAAAGCAAGAAACTAGGACACAGTGAGCAAGCATGAAATAAACTAATACACTAACTTATAGATGGCTCATAGACAAGTGTTGATATCAAATCACATAAAGAAGCAGACCATGATTGCTTCAACAAACTCCCAAAACAGAGAATCAAGGACTGTCCTGGATGAAGATGTATTCCTGGAATTACCAGATGTGGAATACAAAAGG
The DNA here is from genome assembly GCF_030014295.1 of Loxodonta africana. Lineage (NCBI taxonomy): Eukaryota > Metazoa > Chordata > Mammalia > Proboscidea > Elephantidae > Loxodonta > Loxodonta africana. The sequence goes on from NC_087360.1 coordinate 32,311,722, forward strand.
TGAATATACAGAATTCTTCAAGACATCAGGAACAAGATGAAGCAACACACAGAAAAAGCCAAGGAACACACAGATATAGCAGTTGAAGAAATTAAAAACATTATTCAAGAACGTAATGAAAAATTTAATAAACTCCAAGAATCCATAGAGAGACAGCAATCAGAAATTTGGAAGATTAACAATAAAATTACAGAATTAGACAACTCAATAGAAAGTCAATAGAGCAGAATTGAAGAACTGGAATGCAGAATTAGTGAGAATGAAGATAAAACACTTGGCAAAAATATATTTGAAGAAAAATCAGATAAAAGAATTTTTTAACAAATGAAGAAACTCTAAGAATCATGTGGGACTCTATCAAGAAGAATAACTTGTGAGTGATTGGAATACCAGAACAGGGAGGGATAACAGGAAATACAGGGAGAATTGTTGAAGATTTTTTGACAGAAAACTTCCCGGACATCGTGAAAGATGAAAAGATATCTATCCAAGATGCTCATTGAACCCCATACAAGGTAGATCCCAAAAGAAAGTCATCAAGACATATTAACATCAAACTTGCCAAAACCAAAGATAAAGAGAAAATTTTAAGAGCAGCCTGGGATAAGCGAAAAGTCACCTACAAAGGAGAATCAATAAGTTCAGACTGCTTGGCAGGAACCACGGAGGCAAGAAGGCAATGGGATGATATATATAAAGCACTGAAGGAGAAAAATTGCCAACCAAGAATCATATATCCAGCAAAATTGTCTTCTAAATATGAAGAAAAAATTAAGACATTTACAGATAAACAGCAGCTTAGGGAATATGCAAAAACCAAACCAAAACTACAAGAAACACTAAAAGGAATTCTCTAGTTAGAAAATCAATAATCTCATATACAAACCCAATACTAGAACACAGAACAGGGCAACCAGATATCAACTTAGGGAAATCACAAAAATAAATCAAGATAAAAAAAAAACACTCAAAACAGGGAATCAGTGATATCATTATGTAAAAGATGACATTAAATCGATAAAGAGGGACTAAATAAAGTAGGCATAGATCTTCCATATGGAGATAAAATCAAGGCAATATAAGGAGATACAAGCTAGGTTTAAACTTAGAAAAATAGGGGTAAATATTAAGGTAACCACAAAGAAGTCTAACAATCCTACACTTCGAAATAAACAAGATAAACATAAAGACTCAGCAAAAACAAATTCAACTACAATGAAAATGAGGAACACACAATTTATGAAGAAAAACTTCTCAGCACAAACAAGTGGAAAAATGAAACTGTCAACAGCACACAAAAAAAGGCATCAAAATGACAGCACTAAACACATACCTATCTATAATCACTCTGAATGTAAATGGCCTAAATGCACCAATAAAAAGACAGAGTTGCAGAATGGATTTAAAAAAAAAACTTGATCCAGCTATATGCTGCCTAGAAGAGACAAACCTCAGATTTTAAGACACAAAACACGAAAATTCAAAAGATGGAAAAAAATATATCAGGCAAACAACAATCAAAAAACAGTAGGAGTGGCTATACTAATTTCTGACAAAACAGACTTCAAACTTAAATCTACCACAAAGAATAAGGAAGGACATTATCTAATGATTAAAGATACAATATACCAGGAGGATATAACCATATTAAAAATGTATGCACCCAATGACAGGGCTGCAAGATACATAAAACAAACTCTAACAGCACTGAAAAGTTAAAAAGCTCCACAATAATAGTAGGAGACTTCAACACACCACTTTCAGTGAGGGATGGAACATCCAGAAAGCTCAATAAAGACACAGAAGAGCTAAATGCCACAATTAACTAACTTGACCTTATGAAAAAAAAAAATTTTTTTATAGACACATACAAAACGCCCTACCCCAAGAGCATCCAAGTATACTTTCTTTTCCAATGCACATGGAACATCCTCTAGAATAGACCACATATTAGGCCATAAAGCAAGCCTTAACAGAATCAAAATCATCGAAATATTACAAAGCAACTTTTCTAACCATAAAGCCATAAAACTAGAAGTCAATAACAGAAATATCAGGGAAAAGAAATCAAACATATGGAAAATGAACAACACTTTTCTCAAAAACAATTGGATTATAGAATCAATTAAGGATGGAATAAAGAAATTCATCAAATCCAATGAGAATATAAACACTTCCTGTCAGAACTTTTTTTTTTTTTTTATCAGAACCTTTGGGAAACAGTGAAAACAGTACTCAGAGGTTGATTTATATCAATAAATGCACACATACACAAAGAAGAAAGGGCCAAAATCAAATAATTATCCCCACAACTTGAACAAATGGAAACAGAGCAACAAAAGAAACCCTCAGGCTCAAGAAGACAGCAAATAATAAAAATTAGAGCATAATTAAAGGAAATAGAAAACAGAAAAAAAAAAATTGAAAGAGTTAACAAGACCAAAAGCTGGTTCTTTGAAAAGATTAACAAAATCAATAAACCACTGGCCAGACTGAAAAAAGAAAAACAGGAGACAAAGCAAATAACCCAAATAAGAAATGAGATGGGTGATATCACAACAGACCCAATTGAAATTAAAAGAATCATAACAGAGTACAATGAAAAGTTCTACTCTAAAAAATTTGAAAACCTAGAGGAAATGGAAAAATTTCTAGAAACACTCTACCTACCTAAACTAACACAGAGACAGAACAACTAAAAAAAACTATAACAAAAGAAGAGATTGAAAAAACAATCAAAAAATTCCCAAAGAAGAAAAGCCCTGGCCCTGATGGCTTCACTGGAGAATTCCACCAAACTTTCAGAGAAAAATTAACACCACTACTACTAAAGGTATTTCAGAGCATAGAAAATGACAGAATACTCCCAAACACATTCTATGAAGCCAGCATAACACTGATACCAAAACCAAGTAAAGACTCCAAGAAAAAAGAAAATTACAGATCAATATCCCTTATGAACTTAGATGCAAAAATCCTCAACAAAATTCTAGCCAATAGAATTCAACAACATATCAAGAAAATAATTCACCATGACCACATGGGATTCATACCAGGTATGTAGGGGATGGTTCAACATTAGAAAAACAACCAATGTAATCCACCACATAAATAAAAGAGAAGAACCACATGATCTTATCAATTGATGCAGAAAAGGCACTTGACAAAGTCCAACACCGATTCATGATAAAAACTCTCAGCAAAATAGAAATAGAAGGGAAATTTCTAAACATTATAAAGGGCATTTATACAAAGCCAACAGCCAACATCATCCTAAACAGAGAAAGGCTGAAACCATTCCCAATGAGAACAGGAACTGGACAAGGATGCCCTTTATCACCACTCCTATTCAACATTGTGCTGGAAGTCCTAGCCAGAGCATTTAGGCTAGATAAAGAAAAAAAGGGCATCCAAATTGGCAAAAAAGAAGTAAAAGTATCTCTGTTTGCAGATGACATGATCTTTACACAGAAAAACCTAAAGAATCCTTAAGAAAACTACTGAAACTAATAGAAGAGTTCAGCAGAGTATCAGGATACAAGGTAAACATAAATAAATCAGTTGGATTCCTCTACATCAACAAAAAGGTCAATGAAGAGGAAATCATCAAATCAATACCATTTATAATAGCCCCAAAGATACTTAGGAAAAAATCTAAACAGAAACATAAAAGACCTACACAATGAAAACTGCAAGAAACCAAAAGAGACCTACATAAGTGGAAAAATACACCTTGCTCATGGATAGGAAGACTCAACATTGTAAAAATGTCTATTCTGCCCAAAGCGATCTATACATAGAATGCAATCCCAATCCAAATACCACTGACATTTTTTAATGAGTTGGAGAAACAAATCACCAACTTCATATGGAAGGGAAAGAGGCCCCAGATAAGTAAAGCATTACTGAAAAAGAAGAACAAAGTGGAAGGCCTCACTCTACCTGATTTTAGAACATATTATACCATCACAGTAGTCAAAACAGCCTGGTACTGGTACAACAGATACATAGACCAATGGAACAGAATTGAGATCCAGACATAAATCCATCCACATATGAGCAGCTGATATTTGACAAAGGCCCCCAGGCAGTTAAATGGGGAAAAGACAGTCTCTTTAACAAATGGTGTGGTCATAACTGGATATCCATCTGCAAAAAAAGAAACAAGACCCATACCTCACACACAAAATGGATCAAAGACCTAAATGTAAAATCTAAAATGATAAAATTCATGGAAGAGAAAATAGGAACAACGTTAGGAGCCTTAATATATGGCATAAACAGTATACAAAACATTTCTAGAACTGCACAAAGAGCAAAAGAGAAATTAGATAACTGGGAGCTCCTATCAAACACCTATGCTCATCCAAAGACTTTACCAAAAGAGTAAAAAGATTGCCTACAGACTGGGAAAAAGTTTTTAGGTATGACATTTCCGATCAGTGCCTGATCCCTAAAATATACAGAACACTGCCAAAATTCAACTACAAAAAGACAAATAACCCAATTAAAAAATGGGCAAAGGATATGAACAGGCACTTCACTAAAGAAGACATTCCGGTAACTAACAGATACATGAGGAAATGCTCACGATCATTGGCCATTAGAGAAGTGCAAATCAAAACTACAATGAGATTCCATCTCACTGCAACAAGGCTGGCATTAATCCAAAAAACACAAAATAATAAATGTTGGAGAGGTTATGGAGAGACAGGAACACTTGTACACTGCAGGCAGGAATGTAAAATGGTACAACCACTTTGGAAATCGATTTGGTGCTTCCTTAAAAAGCTAGAAACAGAACTACCATACTATCCAGCAATCCCATTCCTCGGAATATATCCTAGAGAAGTAAGAGCCGTCACATGAACAGATATATGCACACCCATGTTCATTGCAGCACATTTTACAATAGCAAAAAATGGAAGCAACCAAGGTGCCCATCAATGAATGAATGGATAAGCAAATTATGGTATATTCACACAATGGAATACTACACATTGATAGAGAACAATGATGAATCTGTGAAATATTTCATAACATGGAGGAATCTGGAAGGCATTATGCTGAGTGAAATTAGTTGCAAAAGGACAAATATTATATGAGACCACAATTATAAGAACTCAGGAAATAGTTTAAACAGAGAAGAAAATATTCTTTGATGGTTACAAGAGTGAGAGAATAGATAGGGAGAGAGAGGGGGGATTCACTAATTAGATAGGAGACAAAACTAATTTAGGTGAAGGGAACGACAACACAAATACAGGAAAGGTCAGCCCAACTGGACTAAACCAAAAGCAAAGAAGTTCCCTGAATAACCCGAACACTTCAAAGGCCAGCATAGCAGACGCAGGAGTTTGGGGACCATGGTTTCAGGGGACATCTAGGTCAATTGGCATAATAAAAACTATTAAGAAAACATTCTGCATCCCATTTTCAAGAGTGGGGTCTGGGGTCTTAAACACTAGCAAGAGGCCATCTAAGATGCAACAATTGGTCTCAACCCACGTGGAGCAAAGGAGAATGAAAACACCAAAGACAAAACGTAATTACGAGCCCAAAAGTCAGGATGGGCCACATAAATCAGAGACTGCATCAGCCTGAGGCCAGAAGAACTGAATGTTGCCCAGCTACAACCGATGGCTGCCATAACAGGGAACACACAGAGAATCCCTGAAGGAACAGGAGAGCAGTGGGATGCAGACCCCAAATTGTCATAAAAAGACCAGACTTAGGGGACCCCAGAGATCATGGTCCCCAGACTTTCTGTTAGCCCAAGACAGGAACCATTCCCAAAGCCAACTCTTCAGACAAGGATTGGACAGAAAATGATACTGGTAAGGAGTGGGCTAAGTAGACACATGAGACTATGGGTGCAGCTCCTGTCTGGAGCAGAGATGTGAAGGCTGAAGGGGACAAAAGCTGGCTGAATGGACACGGAAACACAGGGTGGAGAGAAGGAGTGTGCTGTCTCATTAGGGGAAGAGCAACTAGGAGTATACACCAAAGTGTATATAAGGTTTTGTATGAGAGACTGACTTGTAAATTTTCTCTTAAAGCACAATAAAAACATAAAAAGAAAAAAAGTTTTTAAAAAAGAATTACGTCTAAAAAACATTGTAGATTCCCTAAATAAAAAATACTTTATTGTTAAAAAATGAAAATAAAATAAATTGTACAATTCAGTGTTTTTAGAAGATTCATTGTTGTTGTTAGGTGCCGTTGAGTCAGCTCTGACTCATAGCGACCCTACGCACAACAGAACGAAACACTGCCCGGTCCTGCGCCATCCTTACAATCGTTGTTATGCTTGAGCTCATTGCTGCAGCCACTCTGTCAATCCACCTCGTTGAGGGTCTTGCTCTTTTCCACTGACCCTGTACTCTGCCAAGCATGATGTCCTTCTCCAGGGACTGATCCCTCCTGACAACATGTCCAAAGCATGTAAGACGCAGTCTCGCCATCCTTGCCTCTAAGGAGTATTCTGGCCGCTCTTCTTCCAAGACAGATTTGTTCGTTCTTTTGGCAGTCCACGGTATATTCAATATTCTTTGCAACACCACAGTTCAAAGGCGTCAACTCCTCTTCGGTCTTCCTTATTCATTGTCCAGCTTTCACATGCATATGATGTGATTGAAAATACCATGGCTTGGGTCGTCAGACACACCTTAGTCTTCAAGGTGACATCTTTGCTCTTCAACACTTAGAAGACGTCCTTTGCAGCAGATTTACCCAATGCAATGAGTCTTTTGATTTCTTGATTGCTGCTTCCATGGCTGTTGATTGTGGATCCAAGTAAAATTAAATCCTTGACAACTTCAGTCTTTTCTCCATTTATCATGATGTTGCTCATTGGTCCAGTTGTGAGGATTTTTGTTTTCTTTTTTTTTTTTTTATGTTCAGGTGTAATCCATACCAAAGGCTGTGGTCTTTGATCTTCATTAGTAAGTGCTTCAGGTCCTCTTCACTTTCAGCAAGCAAGGTTGTGTCATCTACATAATGCAGGTTTTTAATGAGTCTTCCTCCAATCCTGATGTCCCGTTCTTCTTCAAATGGTCCAGCTTCTCGGATTATTTGTTCAGCATACAGATTAAATAGGTATAGTGAAAGAATACAACCCTGACACACACCTTTCCTGACTTTAAACCAATCAGTATCCCCTTATTCTGTCCGAACAACTGCCTCTTGATCCATGTAAAGGTTCCTCATGAGCACAATTAAGTGTTCTGGAATTCCCATTCTTTGCAGTGTTATCCATAGTTTGTTATGATCCACACAGTCGAATGCCTTTGCATAATCAATAAAACACAGGTAAACATCCTTCTGGTATCCTCTGCTTTCAGGCAGGATCCATCTGACATCAGCAATGATATCCCTGGTACCACGTCCTCTTCTGAAACCGGCCTGAATTTCTGGCAGAATCATAGAATTGTGAAACATTCACCGCTATCAATTTAGAGCATTTAAAAAAAAAAAATTGCCTTTAGTAGACCTTCCCATTCTCCCCAATACCTCCTCTCCATCCCTAGACAATTACTGATCTACTTTTTGTGTCTACAGATTAGTCCATTATGAACATTTCATATAAACTGATTCACACAATATGTGGTTTTTCTGACCTATTTCTTGCACTTAGTGTAAAGCTTTCAATATGTATCCATGTCGTAGCATGCATCAGTACTCAGTTCTTTTTGCTGATGGTTAATACTCCATTGAATGAACATACTATATTTTATTTTTCCATTTATCAGTTATGAACATTTGTTATTTTTCTACTTTTTGGTTTATGAATATTACTTCTATGAACATTCATATACACATTTTTTAATGTTTTCATTTTTCTCAGATAAATACTTTGGTGTGGAATTGCTGAATTATGTGGTAACTCTACGTTTAACATTTTTAAGAATTGTAAAGATTAATTGCAAAGTAGCTGCACCATTTTACATTTCTGCCAGAACTCTGTGAGGATTCCAGTTTTTTCTCATCCTTCCCAGAACTTGTTACTGTCTGGGTTTTTTATTAAAGCCACCCTCATGGGTGTGAAGTGGTTTCATATTGTGGTTTTCCTTTACATTACTGAGTAATGATGTTTAAAGGGTAAATAGGAGATGAGTACCTAAATTTTTTATGCTGTACCAAATTACCACAAATTTGTGGCTGAAATGAATGCAATTTTATTATCTTACAGTTTTGCAATGCTAAAGTCCAAACTGGGTCTCACTGGGCTAAAATTAAGTGTGAGGTGGGCTGCATTCCTTCTTGGCAATTCTATAAAGGAGAATTGGTTTCCTTGCTCCTTCCAGATCTCAGAGTTACCAACATTCTTTTAACTCATTGTCCTCTTCCTCCATCTTAATGCCAGCAACAGCTGGCCTATGTCTTCTCACATTGCATCACTCTGATACTGACTCTTCTTCTTCCTCCCACTTCCACTTTTAAGGATTATCTTGGTTATCTAGTACTGCTATAACAGAAATATGACTAGTGGGTGGCTTTAACAATCAGAACTTTGCTCTCTGACAGTTCAGGAGGCTAGAAGTCCAAATTCATGGTGCAAGCTCCAGGAGAAGGCTCTGGGGGGAGGTCCTTGTCATCGACAATCCCCCAGTCTAGGAGCTTCTCAGCACTGGGACCCTGAGTCCAAGGAATGCATTCTGCTTGTCTTAGGCTGAGTTCTCTAAAGAAGCAAAACCAGTGAAGCATATAAATATCTATATAGAGAGATTTATATAAAGAAAATGACTCACGCGGTTGTAGAGGCTGGAACGTCCCAAATCTGTGGGTGAGGCTAGAGGCTTCTCCTTATTCACATAGCCACAGGGGCTAGCTAACCCAAGATCAGCAGGTCAGAGAGTAGGGCTCTTGCTCACAGGCTAGGAAGACTGACAAATCCCAAGATTGGCAGTCAAGATGGCAGGTAGGCTGCTAGCTCAAGTCCTAAGAACCAGAGGTCAGATGAATAGGAGCCGGCTGCAGGATCCAGAGTGAGCAAAAGCCCACGAGTCTTACCAGAATGTACACTTATATTCAATGTAGGCCACACACTGAAGGAAACTCCCTTTCAACTGATTAGCTACCCACAGCAGATCCCATCATGGAGGTGATCACATTACATCAAATCTTGTCATGGAAGTAATGGCATCATCATACGATTGCCAAACTACATCACAACTATCAAACCACTGAGAATCATGACCCAACCAAGTTGACACACAACCCTAGTGTTCACACTCCACCCCTTGTCAAATTGGCACCTGTACACATCTCCTTAAACCATACATAATCTCTGAATAAAGAAAATTACAAAGTCATACTTGTGCCTAACGTGATACAATGAACACACATACAACCCAGTTATGCACTAGCTCTGTTTACATCTTATATTTTATAAGTGAAGAAAACAAAAACATTTGATGCACACATACTAGGCAGAAATACTCATAACAGTTACAGTCCTCGTTTCTGCAACTGGTCACGTGGTCGTAACTGGTATTTAGAACTACCTTCTTACACCGTCCATTCCATACTCCCTTTGCCCTCAGCAAGCACCTTAGCTGGTCGTGGTTCTTTGCCTGGTGGAGCAACCCAAACTTTCATTTCTGAGGGGTCTGGGCCATTAGTAGTCATGTCAGAATTTGATTGCTGTAGTTTTCCTCCATTATGTAATATCCGTCTGATTTCCTCTGGTGGTCAGGCTAAATCACTCTTTATCCTCGAACACCTTGATGCTGGCCCTGGTGCTTAAGTGGGGAAGCTGAACGTTCCCTCATTCTGCTGAAATCACCCTAATACTCCCTCATCTTTGTTATCAGAAACATGTCCTTTCTCACTGGTATTTCCTAGTGTCATCGGCGTGGAAAACCTGGAAATCTCCACCTGCCCTGGAGCCAACTTTGCTGAGACTGACTTGTGGACAATAATCCTTGAGTGAAAGAAGAGGAAGGCTTCAGATATGCTCTGGCCTTCTTAATTCACTGCTCCATGGAAACAGTGAAGATAGAGTCTATGGGGTTTCCCAAGAGGGTGGCTCAGAGCTGGAACACTCACTCAGTCCAGGGTGTTGGAGTTCCCTATCAGCAACACCCCATGCCCACTTCCTCAAATTGACATCAGCTTCTACCTTTTCTTCCTCTTTCCTTCCAAGCAAATCACCAGAGGTGGACATCCCCCAACCTCAGGTTTCTGGACTTGTGGCCTGGGCAGCTGTGGAGTGGGCAAGGTACAACCTTGAGCAGGTGGGGCTGGTGGATGCTCTGGGACTGCAGAGGTAAGAGTGAAGGGCTTTGAATTCCCTCTACACTGAAGCCTCTGCCTTCTATCCATCCCCAGAGCTGGGCATTTTCTTCCACAAGCTGTTGTGCAAGGGGTATTTTTCTCAAGAGTCTATGCCATTGTCTCCCCATGGTTCTCCCAGGTAGAAGAGGGGCCTGATGCATGGGTGGGGGTGGGGTGGGGACTCCAGGGCCTAATGGACCCTCCAGCTCCCAGGGTGCTGACTGGGCTACTCCACTCCCCAGTGACAGGGACGCTGAGCATTGTCTGTTTGAGGACAGCCTTTGTCTGAAAGCCGCCATCGCCCTCCATTCCTCTCCCCACTTGTCCTTCCTTGGCATTGATCTGGGCACCAGCTACTTGCTCAGCAGTGACTTCCTCCCACCCCACCCAATGAGTGATCTCTTAGTCTTCTTTCCCCTTCCTTCCTGACACCATTACCCTGTTGCCTGCTGAGGAACAGGTGGTGAAAGTGACTCCAGCTTGCTAATGTCGTGGTTGGTGTGGGAGGAGGTGGTTAGGGGCACTTGACTTGTGGTGGCTGCTGCATTTCCTCCTTTCTTTCTCTGTTATTTCTTTTTTTCAAAAATTGGGGTAGGGTGTCATACATAGAATTTGCCTCTGCTCCTACCTGGGCTGTGCATTTTTTATGACAGGATTATATATTTTTATGTTTTTATTAATGACAACTTCTCTCCTCCCTCCCCTCAGCAGCAGGTGGAGCCCTTGAGTCCTAGAAGAAGGACTGATCAGGTGATCCCAGGTGGAGGCTAGTCAGAAGGGCCCCAAGAAGGAAGCCTGGGGAGGCTGGACACAGGGAGACCCCCAGAACAGGAAGGGGCAAATGGGCCTTGGTCCTCCCTTTCCATTGGGCCTTTCTGACTGTCCCAGGTGCCTCCCTTCTCCCCAAGTCGTGCTTTTAGACCTCGACCAGACAGTAATGAGCTTTGCATTTTTCTGTGTTACAGGCGGTAATTCCTAATACCACTTCTACAGAACCTGAAACGGTGCACACACTGAAGGTGAAGCGGTATTAAAATGAAAGGGGGCAAGCCCCACGCAAGGGGAAGAAGCACCCCCTGGGGGCTATTAGGCCACTCCAAGGGCTGGGAGCACCTCCTGGGCGGCACCCGTGGGGGGGGGGGGGCAGGGCGCCTTCCTCGGCGGGGACGACACCAAGAGGACGGCTCCCCCAGGAAGGGCAGGGAGGTGAGAGAGAGATGGAGAAATGGGCTGGGGGGTGGGCGTGATGATGAGATGAGGGAGGGAAGTGCCCCCAACCTCGAGTCCCTGCTGCACCCCTGTGCGGCAGAGAGAGACTCCAGGACCTTATCCTTGGAGCACCGCCCCCTCCCCCACAGGGCTTTCAGGGTCCCCGCAACCCGCCCACCGACCCCTGACTTCACACACCAGCATCTGAGGACTCAGGGCTCCGGGCTTCTCCAAGATCTGGTTTTTTGTGAAATTGTGAGCTCTAGCTCCTGAGGCCTGGGAGAATCTTCCAGAAAGGATGGCCCGGGACAGGCCAGCCCAGGACAGCTTTAGGCCAAGCTCCGGGGGACGCTATACCCTGGAGGCGGGGGACTCCTCACCAGGGGCTCAGGGGCTCCAACTCACTCCCTGGGCAGGCCCCTCCTGTAGTCTCTGCACCCCCCCCACCCCTCTCCTTTCCCACTCCCCCACCTCCACCCCCACCCCCATCCCTATCCCCATCCCCATCCCCGTGGACAACACGAACACACAAGGATAGGGCACCGCAGAATGCTCTGGATAAATGGCTTCCCTTGTGCGGAGCGCACCATGCTGGCGCTTCTGCCTTCTTCCTTGGCAGGTTGACCTGCCTTTTCAACAGGGGGTTTTTTTGAAGGGCCATGAAATGGACTGGACAGCAGTAGGTTTGGTTTTGGGGTTTGGGTTTTTTCCTCCAGGGAAACCCTGGTGGCATAGTGGTTAAGAGCTATGACTGCTAACCGAATGGTAGAAAGTTGGAATCTACCAGGCTCTCCTTGGAAACCGTATGGGGCAGTTCTATTCTGTTCTATAGGGTTGCTATGAGTCGGAATCAACTTGAAGGCAATGGGTTTGGTTTTTTTCCTCCTCCAGGAGACCAGTTCAAGGTACCTGCTCTGCCCTGATGCTGGAAACAAAATCCCCATGTACTGCCTTTTCCCTTTAGTTTTTACTTTATGGAGATTACTTACGTTCCCTTCCCTCCTCTTCTCCTGGAGGTGACAGCAGGCCACGGGCCTAGGAAGCAGCAGGTCAGGAGACTACCTGTTGTTGTTGTTGTTAGGTGCAGTCGAGTCGGTTCCGACTCATAGCGACCCTATGCACAACAGAACAAGACACTGCCCGGTCCTGAGCCATCCTTAAAATCGTTCCTATGCTTGAGGTCATCGTTGCAGCCACTCTGTCAATCCACTTCATTGAGGGTCTTCCTCTTTTCCGCTGACCCTGTACTCTGCTAAGCATGATGTCCTTTTCCAGGGACTGATCCCTCCTGACAACATGTCCAAAGTATGTAAGATGCAGTCTCACCATCCTTACCTCTAAGGAGCATTCTGGCCACACTTCTTCCAAGACACATTTGTTTGTTCTTTTGGCAGTTCATGGTATATTCAATATTCTTTGCCAACACCAAAATTCAAAGGCGTCAATTCTTCTTCAGTCTTCCTTATGCATTGTCCAGCTTTCACATGCATATGATATGATTGAAAATACCATGGCTTGGGTCAGATGCACCTTAGTCTTCAGGGTGACATCTTTGCTTTTCAACACCTTAAAGAGGTCCTTTGCAGCAGATTTACCCAATGCAATGTGTCTTTTGATTTCTTGGCTGCTGCTTCCATGGCTGTTGATTGTGGATCCAAGGAAAACGAAATCCTTGACAACTTCAATCTTTTCTCCATTTATCATGATGTTGCTCATTGGTCCAGTTGTGAGGATTTTTGTTTTCTTTATGTTCAGGTGCAATCCATACCAAAGGCTGTGGTCTTTGATCTTCATCAGTAAGTGCTTCAAGTCCTCTTCACTTTCAGCAACCAAGGTTGTGTCATCTGCATAATGTAGGTTGTTAATGAGTCTTCCTCCAATCCTGATGCGCCATTCTTCTTCATATAGTCCAGCTTCTTGTATTATCTGTTCAGCATACAGATTAAATAGGTATTGTGAAAGGATACAACCCTGACGCACACCTTTCCTGAATTTAAACCAATCAGTATCCCCTTGTTCTGTCCGAACAACTGCCTCTTGATCCATGTAAAGGTTCCTCATGAGCACAATTAAGTGTTCTGGAATTCCCATTCTTTTCAATGTTATCCATAATTTGTTATTATCCACGCAGTCGAATGCCTTTGCATAATCAATAAAACAGGTAAACATCCTTCTGGTATCCTCTGCTTTCAGGCAGGATCCATCTGACATCAGCAATGATATCCTTGGCTCCATATCCTCTTCTGAAACTGGCCTGAATTTCTGGCAGTTCCCTGTCAATATACTGCTGCAGCCGCTTCTGAATGATCTTCAGCAAAATTTTGCTTGCGTGTGATATTAATGATATTGTTCTATAATTCCCACATTCAGTTGGATCACCTTTCTTGGGAATAGGCATAAATATGGATCTCTTCCAGTCAGTTGGCCAGGAAGCTGTCTTCCATATTTCTTGGCATAAACAAGTGAGCACCTCAAGCACTGCATCTGTTTGTTGAAACATCTCATTTGATATTCTATCAAGTCCTGGAGCCTTGTTTTTCACCAATGCCTTCAGAGCAGCTTGGACTTCTTCCTTCAGCACCATCGGTTCCTGATCATATGCCCCCTCTTTAAGTGGTTGAACATCGACTAATTCTTTTTGGTATAATGACTCTGTGTCTTCCTTCCATCTTCTTTTGATGCTCCCTGCGTCATTTAATATTTTCCCCATAGAATCTTCACTATTGCAACTCGAGGCTTGAATTTTTTCTTCAGTTCTTTCAGCTTGAGAAATGTCGAGCATGTTCTTCCCTTTTGGTTTTCCATCTCCAGCTCTTTGCACATGTCATTATAACACTTTACTTTGTCTTCTCGAGACGCCCTTTGAAATCTTCAGTTCTTTTACTTCGTCAATTCTTCCTTTTGCTTTAGCGGCTCGACACTCAAGAGCAAGTTTCAGAGTCTCCTCTGACATCCACCTTGGTCTTTTCTTTCTTTCCTGTCTTTTCAATGACCTCTTGCTTTCTTAATGGATGATGTCCTTGATGTCATTCCACAACTCGTCTGGTCTTCGGTCACTAGTGTTCAATGCGTCAAATCTATTCTTCACATGGTCTCTAAATTCAGATAGGATGTACTCAAGGTCGTATTTTGACTCTCATGGACTTGCTCTGATTTTCTTCAGTTTCAGCTTGAACTTACATATGAGCAATTGATGGTCTGTTCCACATTCGGCCCCTGGCCTTGTTCTGACTGATGATATTGAGCTTTTCCATCGTCTGTTTCCACAGATGTAGTCAATTTGATTTCTGTGTGTTCCATCTGGTGAGGTCCATGTGTATAAAAAAAAAAAAATTTTTTTTTTTTTGTCGTCACCGTTGATTATGTTGGTGAAAGAAGGTATTTGCAATGAAGAAGTTGTTGGTCTTGCAAAATTCTATCATTTGATCTCTGGCACTGTTTCTATCACCAAGGCCATATTTTCCAACTACTTCATTGTTTCCAACTTTCTCGTTCCAATCATGGGTAATTATCAATACATCTTGATTGCATGTTCGATCAATTTCAGACTACAGAAGCTGATAAAAATCTCCTATTTCTTCATCTTTGGCCCTAGTGGTTGGTGCATAAATTTGAATAATAATCGTATTAACTGGTCTTCCTTGTAGGCATATGGATATTATCCTATCACTGACAGCGCTGTACTTCAGGATAGATTTTGAAACGTTCTTTTTGACGATGATGCAACACCATTCCTCTTCAAGTTGTCTTTCCCAGCATAGTAGACCATATGATTGATTCAAAATGGCCAACACCAGTCCATTTCAGCTCACTAATGCCTAGGACATCGATGTTTATGTGTTCCATTTCATTTTTGATGATTTTCAATTTTCCTAGATTCATACTTCATACATTCCAGGTTCCAATTATTAATGGATGTTTGCAGCTGTTTCTTCTCATTTTGAGTCACGCCACATCAGCAAATGAAGGTCTTGAAAGCTTTACTCCATCCATGTCATTAAGGTCGACTCTATTTGAGGAGACAGCTCTTCCCCAGTCATCTTTTGAGTGCCTTCCAACGTGGGGGGCTCATCTTCCAGCACTATATCAGATAATGTTCCGCTGCTCTTCACAAGGTTTTCACTGGTTAATGTTTTTCAGAAGTAGACTGCCGGGTCCTTCTTCCTAGTCTGTCTTAATCTGGAAGCTCAGCTGAAACCTGTCCTCCATGGGTGACCCTGCTGGTATCTGAATACCGGTGGCACAGCTTCCAGCATTACATCAACACACAAACCCCCACAGTACAACAGACTGACAGATACGTGGGGGAGGAGATTGCCTAATAAGTGAATATATGGAGGCTCAGAGGGCTGGCTTCTTAATGTCAGAAAAAAAAGGAGGCCACAAATACTGTCAGGAGAAGGCTGAGGGAGCCCCGAGGGGTCAGGTTGGAATTGGAGTTACCAGTGTGAACTCACAGGGTTTTGAATACAGGCGCCTAGAGGGACACACAAATAGACATAAGCATGTGTGCATGCACGTGTGCGTGCATTTTTTGGAGTATTTACATACATCTATTTCCTAGCTTTGGAAACCCTGGTGGCATAGTGGTTAAGTGCTATGGCTGTTAACCAAGAAGTCGGCAGTTTGAATCCACCAGGTGCTCCTTGGAAACTCTACGGGGCAGTTCTACTCTGTCCTATAGGGTCGCTATGAGTCGGAATCAACTCGACAGCAGTGGGTTTGGTTTTATTTCCTAGTTCTGTCCATTGAGTGGGCCTAGAAGCAACAAGAGAGAAAGACAGACAGACATGGAAACTGTCCCTGGGTGGTGCAGTCATCACGCTCACTGTTAACCAGAAGGCTGATGGTTTGAGTCCACCCAGAGGCATGTTGGAAGAAAGGCCTGTGATCTACCTCCAAAACACCAGCCATTGAAAGCTCTGTGGAGCACAGTTCTACTCTGACACACACATGGGGTCACCATGAGTCAGGCTGACTCCACGGCAACTTTTTTTGTTTATTTAGAGATAGATGATATAGACACAAACATAGACAAGGCAAAGGTATAGATGGGGGAGCACATGTGGTCAAATGTAACAATTGGGGAGACCGGGTGACTGGATTAGGAGTTTCTGTACTGTCTTTGCAACGTTTCCAAAAATTTTAAACCATCTCAAAATGAACAGACATGCAAGGCCATTCCTCCTGGCCAGTCACTATCAGTGACGATTTTGAATTTAGTAACATTCAGACAATGAAAAGGAACCCCTTGTGGAGGATTAAAGTGGGGGGGGGGGCCACAGAGGGCAGAAGTGACCCAGGGCCAGTGCCCAGCAGGATGGCCCCAGGTGCCAGGCCTTGCGGGGGGCACCTTAGGCCCCCAGCAGCCCAGCCGACACCTGGATTCCTGATCCATGGAACCCAAGATATAATAATGGGCAGGTGTTCCAGCCACTCTTTATAGGGCAGTTCTACTCTATCCTACAGAGTCATTATGACGGCAACTGATTTCAGCCACTAATTTGGAAGCCAGCATATATCTCTGGCCCCCAGCCCAGCACTTCCAGTGAAAATGAGAACAAACACCTACTTTTTTGAGGATGTGAAACTATTTTTATTAGTGCCATTGTCAGCATCATTATCAATTTCCTAGCTAGTACTTATGATTTGTCGTTCTAAAACTGATGGCACCCAACCCCATAGTGTCTGCGGTTGTGAAAAACTTAAGAAACTGCCCCACAGGGGCTTCCATAGACCCCCCACAACCTGAAATGTGATTCCCTCACAGAAGGTGTTGGTCCCCCTCTCAGCCCAGCACTGCTAGACCCACCCTGAGGAGCAGCCCCCAAGGAACAGGCTTCCCCCTGGGCCGGGACAAAGGCATCCCCTCCAACTCCCGCTGGAATCACCCATGAAATGGGGGGAGGAGCCCAGGCCAGGGCTGGCACAAACCAGGAGAGTGCAATCGGAGGGGGCCTTGCACCTGTGTCCCAAGGCATTCAGATGTATACAAACTGGCGCCTCAGGTCCCACATCATGGACATACCTAACTAAGCCCCTGGTAGGCAAAAGGCCACGGTGTCCTCTTGGTTGTTTATTTGTCTAGCCTGGGGCAAGGGTCAAGTCTAGGGTTGGGATCTGGGCTCAGGCTGGGGTTGGGAGTCAACTTCGGGTTGGGACTCAGCCTGGGGTCAGATCTCAGTCTGAGCAGCTCTGAGCACAGGCCTGGACAAAGTCATGGCTCTGGTGCCCCCACGTGGTCATCAGCAGCATTGCAGGCACACCGGCAATAATCTCTACCCAGCCCGCTTGGGGGGCTCTGGGTGGGCCGAGGGTGGAAGCTGAGGTCCCCTTGGGCTCCGGCTAGGGCCCAGGTCAGTGTATCCAGGCCTGGAATCACTTTCTTCTGCCACACCCTTTTAGTGGAGGTGGTGTTTGGGGCCCTTAGAACGGCTTCAAAGGAAGGTCACAACCATGTGCCAAATCGTACATCTGGAGGCGCCATGCTGAGGATAAGCCTATGTCCTGTGTCCTGTGCAGCTGTGTTGTTGGGTGTGTGCAATACAGGCCTGTCAGCCCAGATGGTGACAGTTCTGCCCCAGGTTCCCAGGCCATATCCCAGGGAGTGATGCTTGCAATGGAAGTTCATGTCTCCCCTTGTTGGGTGGTTGTGAGAGCACCTATCTCCCCCGGCTGAGCACCATATTGATATTTAGAGTTTGAGGGAGGATAATTCCCAAGGCTTTGATGCCACCACATAGTAACATATCCAGGTTCCACTCAAGGATTATTGGCCACAAGTAAGTCTCAGCAAAATTGGCTCCAGGGTAGGTGGATGTTTCCAGGTCTTCCACGCCGATGACACTGGGAAATACCAGTGAGAAAAGACATGTTTCTGATAACAAAGATGAGGGAGTATTAGGGTGATTTCAGCAGAATGAGGGAACGTTCAGCTTCCCCACTTAAGCACCAGGGCCAGCATCAAGGTGTTCAAGGATAAAGACTCATCTCAAGCCTCCTTGAGTCTACATCCCCCACTGCTTCCCACCACTTTCTTTTGGTATGTTGGGTTTCTCTGGACCTGGGCTCGGCTGCAATCCCAGGAAGCCAGGAAATACAAAACTCTGGGAGATGTATGGGAAAAGACTGAAGACCTGAGATCCCAGGAGCACACACAGGAAAAACACACAGGAGGAACACACTGGGCAAGTGGCCCTCAAAGGATAAAGGGAGAAGGTTCCCAGGACAGCAGGTTCATCCTTCCCCTGGTGAACCTCAGACACTTGAGATGGTGGAATGAAGGTGTGGCCTTGGGAGGGACCTGGGCAGGGATGGAAGGAGCTTCCTGGTCTGCGGAGGCCACAGAAAAGCCCCCGACCAGAGTCAAGGTCCAGGAGACTCAGCCCTTCCCCCACCACATGGGCCCTGGGCAGTGGAGCTCTGTGGTCAGTTGCATCTGCCAGGAAGAAATGTCCCCATCTCTTCTCTCAATGGTTCAGAATTGGAAAAGATCTGCGGCAGGGTTGTATCATTTCAACATACTTATTCAGTCTGTATGCTGAGCAAATAGTCCAAGAACAGCTTCTATTTGAAGAAGAATGAGGCATAAGGATTGGATGCCTGAGATATGCAGATGACACAATCCTACTTGCTGAAAATGAAGATGACTTGGAGCTCTTACTGATGAAAGTCAAAGCCTTCAGTATGGATTACACCTGAATATAAAGAAAACCAAAAATCCTCACAAACGGGCCAATAAATAACATTATGATAAATAGTGAAGACGTTTAAGTTGGCAATGATTTCATTCTATTTGCATCAACAATCAATGTCGACGGAAGCAGCATTGAAAAAATCAAATGACGTATTGCACTGGGCAAATCTGCTGCAGAAGACCTCTTTAAAGTTTTAAAAAGCAAAGATACCACTTTGATGACTAAGGTGCCCCTGACCCAAACCATGGTCTTTTCATTTGCCTCATATGCATGTGAAAACTGGACAATGAATAAGGAAGTCCGAAGAAGAATTAATGCACTTGAACTGTGATGTTGTTGAAGAACATTGCATATACCGTGGACTGCCAGAAAAATGAACAAATCGAAGCAATAGAACCAGAGTGCTCTTTAGAAGTGAGAATGGTGAGACTTCAGCTCACTTAAGTTGGACACACATCATCAGGAGAGGCCAATTGCTAAAAAAGGCCATCATGGTTGGTAAAGTAGAGGGTCAGCAAAAACAAGAGACACCCACAATAGCCACAACAATGGACTCAAATATACCAAAGATCATGAAGATGGCGCAAGACCCAGCGATGTTTCATTCTCTCATTTGTAAGGTCACCATGACAACAATGAACCACAACTTCTCCCAACAACCCGTGACAGGGGCCAGACTTTTGAGGCATCAGCAAGAGCCCAGTCTCGGGTCCAGGTCACAGCTCAGTTTGATTAGCATCAAGGTTCAGGATGGAGTTGTGTTTGGGACTCAGTCTATGACCAAGTAGGCTAGTCAGGTAAGGCAAAGCTGTGCTGTAGTAACAAACAATCCCAAAAACTCAGTGGCTTAAACAACAAATGTTCGTTTCTTGCCCTGGCTCCACGTCTGACACGGGCCCGTGGGGATCTACTCCACATGGCCCATGTGTTGGCTCATCTATGCTACAGCCCAGGAGTGACACCCCCATTTGTGCTCCCAGCCCATGGGCCAGCACCTTGCTGCCATGGCAAGGAGACGTGGGATCAGATGAGATTTCAGTGAGCCCACCGCTCCTGCCAGACCAGGCTCAGGCTCAGTCCATAGTTCTGCTCAGTGCCCAGTCAGGGTAGAGGTCAAATGCAAGTGACCCATGCCAGCCACAGCCCCTCACAGACTGCCTCTGTTCTCACAGCAGCTCCTGTAGGCTTGTCCTGGGCAGAGCTGGGGCTCTGGAGCCCCCTTGTGGCCATCCTTGCCATTGCATGTCTACCAGACCCAGGGTCTCAGGGACACAGCCCGCTCCTGCCACATGGGAACCTAAGCAAATGGGCAGCTTGGTAGTGCCTGTGACAGGGTCAAGGGTCCACCTGGGGCTTCCACCAGGATCGGGGCTCCATTTGGGGCCAGGTTCGGGGTTCAACCTGGGGCTCAGTCAGGAGCTCATTTCTGGCCCAGTTAAGTGGATTCATCCACAGCCCTCAGAGACTTGCCAGGCTTCCTGACTGGACAAGGCTGATGCTGTGACACTCCTGCCCCCACAGCCATTGGACACAACCGCAGGAACAATGACCCCACACCCAGGGCCCCTGAGCCCATCTGTGACTGGCAGGACCAAGTCTGGGTTATTGGTCAAGACTAATCTGGCACTAGGGCTAGGACCAGTCTACAATGAGGGCCTGGAAGGAAGGGAAATACCCAGAGGCCCAAATGGGCAAAGAGTGATCGCAGATGGCAGTGGTCTGCAG
This sequence comes from Loxodonta africana, assembly GCF_030014295.1. NCBI lineage: Eukaryota > Metazoa > Chordata > Mammalia > Proboscidea > Elephantidae > Loxodonta > Loxodonta africana. Next base: position 32,332,631 of record NC_087360.1, read on the forward strand.
GCCAGGGAGCAACAACGGGACAGGGGCCCCTCAGAAGGGAAGTCAGGCACCCCAAAGGCTGCACGTACAAGGAGTGAACTCAAAAAAACCCACCTGAGTGGGCAAGGACAGTGGCCAGGCCTATCTCAGACCTGGATCTGGGCAGAGAAAAAGTCCCCTCCATGTTCTCAACAGCCTTCATACATGTTGGGGTCCAGGCTTCCAATGATCCCACTAAAACCAGTTGCCATGGAGTTGATTTTGTCTTCTGATGATCTCATGTGTGTCAGAATAGAACAGTGCTCCTTAAGGTTTTCAATGACTGATCTTTCAGAGGTAGATTATCAGGTCTTTCTTCTGAGGTGCCTCTGGGTGCACTTAAACTGCCAAAACTTTTGGTTAGCAGCAAGCACATTAACTGCACCATTCCAAACCAAATGAGTCAGTTCTGACTCATGGCGACCCCAAGTGTTCTAGAGATGACCCAGGTGCCCCTAAATGCCCAGGCAGCAATTTGGTTCAGCAAAGTCCTGGTAGGTAGCAAGCTGGAAGATAGGACTTTAAAGCCAGGCCTTAGAGAATACTGACAGATAAATGTCTGAGGAATGGGAGCTAACAATCAAAAATCATTTCAAAGAAAAAAATTTTTAAAGAGCACCATGAACAAGAATCAGTGAGACAAGAAACTAAGACTTAATCCCCTCTCCCGCAAAAAAACACCCAAGTATTGGAATTATCTGATACAGAACATAAAATGTGAATTTAAGATCTGAACATAAAAGAAAGTATCAAAAATATGAATTGTAAATAAGAAAATTTTAACAAACCTGATAGATTTCAAAGAAGTTCTAGAATTGAAAAGTATGAGACTCGACAGAATCAAAATAGATGCGATAAACAGCACATAACACAGCTGATGAGAGAATTAGTGAAATGGACAAAAAGTTAAAGATACAACCCAAGGCGTAATACAGAAAGCCAAAGAGAGAAAATAATACAGTGAAGTTAAGAGACGCAGAGGCTACAGACATGGGGAGGCTGTGGCTGAGAATTTTCCAGAAGTGATGAAAGACAGGGCTCACCAGATTCAACAGTCCCAACAGATTCCAAGCAGGATAAATAAAAACAAACTCCACATGTTGTCATTTTTGGGATGAACCTGCAAAAAACATCAGTAGTGAAGAGAAAATCTTAAAAGCATCGGAGGCAAAGACAGGCAGCCTCACATGCTATTTTTCCAGAGCAACAACGAAAGCCATAGGATGTGGTATAAGAGCCTCAAAATGCCAAGAAAAAAAAAAACCCACTTAAAGTTTATACCTAGATAAATCACCTTTCAAGAACCAGAACAAAATTGCAACATTTTCATACAAATAAAAGGTAATTTAGCACCAGCAGACCCACTAGAAGAACTTCCAAAGGGTGTGTTTCAGAAACAAGGAAAATTTTCCAGAAGAAAGGTTTGAGGTGCAATAAGAAAGTAAAACATGCAAGCAAATCTAAACATTGACTTAAATAACTGGAACAATAATGATAGTAATAATTTGTGAGACTTTTCCAAAGATACAAATATAATACTGGACACATCTAGACATTTGTTGTTGTTGTTAAGTGTCATCGAGTTGGTTCTGACTCATAGCGACCCTATGTACACGAAACACTGCCCAGCCCTGCACCATCTTCACAATCATTGTTATGCTTGAGCCCATTCTTGCAGCCACTGTGTCAATCCATCTCATTGAGAGTCTTCCTCTTTTTCGCTGACCCTCTACTTTACCAAGCATGATGTCCTTCTCCAGGGACTGGTCCCTCCTGATAACATGTCCCAAGTATATGAGACTAAGTCTTGCCATCGTTGCTTCTAAGGAGCATTCTGGTTGAACTTCTTCCATGACAGATCTGTTCATTTTTTTGGCAGTCCATGGTATATTCAATATTCTTCACCAACACCAAAATTCAAAGGCGTCAGTTCTTCTTCGGTCTTTCTTATTCATTGTTCAGCTTTCACATGCATATGAGGTGATTGAAAACGCCATGGCTTGAGTCAGGCTCACCTTAGTCTTCTAGATGACCTCTTTGCTTTTTAATACTTTAAAGAGGTCTTTTGCAGCAGATTTGCCCAGTGCAATGTGTCTTTTGATTTCTTGACTGGTACTTTCAAGGGTGATGATTGTGGATCCAAGTAAAATGAAATCCTTGACAATTTCAATCTTTTCTCCGTTCATCATGATGTTGCAATTGGTCCAGTTGTGAGGATTTTTGTTTCCTTTATGTTGAGGGGTAATCCATACTGAAGGCTGCGGTCTTTGTTCTTCATCAGCAAGGGCTTCAAGTCCTCTTCACTTTCAGCAAACAAGGTTGTGTCATCTGCATAACACACATCTAGACATTGGAAGGGATTAATCACAGTTAGAGGGTGTAATGTACTCAAGGATAAGGCTAACGATTCACTTTAGGCTTACTTAATATAGAGTCAAGTTATGATACCAGACCTAACTGAAAGAGCTCCCAATGGCCAATCCTGAAACAATTTAAGCAACAAAATATTGTAACCCAAAGTATAAAATTAATATCCGTGAGTCTACAATGATATAAATAATGCCATGATGCAGCTCTGAAGGTGCTCACTCACGTATGTCAAGAAATTTGGAAGACAGCTTCCTGACCAACTGACTGGAAGAGATCCATATTTTTGCCCATTCCAAAGAAAGATGATCTAAAAGAAGGTGGAAATTATCAAACAATAGCATTAATATCACACTCAAGGAAAATTTTGCTTAAGATCATTCAAAAGCAGTTGCAACAGTACATCAACAGAGAACTGCAAGAAGTTCAGGCCTAATTCAGAAGAGGATGTGGAATGAGGGGTATCATTACCGAAGTCAGATGGATCATGGTTGAAAGCAGAGAACACCAGAAAGATGTTTACCTGTGTTTTATTGACTATGCAAAGGCATTCAACTGTGTGGATCATACAAATTATGGATAACATTGTGAAGAATGGAAATTCCAGAACACTTAACTGTGCTCATCCTTACAAAGACCAAGAGGCAGTTGTTTGGACAGAACAAGGGGATACTGCTTGGTTCAGAATCAGAAAAGGTATTCGTCAGAGTTGTATCCTTTCACCATATTTATTCCATCTGTATGCTGAGCAAATAATCCGAGAAGCTGGACTATATGAAGAACGGGGCATCAGGATTGGAAGGAGACTCATTAACAACCTACAATATGCAGATGACACAACCTTGCTTGCTGAAAATGAAGAGGACTTGAAGTACTTACTGATGAAGATCAAAGAGTACAGCCTCCAGTTTAGATTACACCTCAACATAAAGAAAACCAAAATCCTCACAACTGGACCAATAAGCACCATCATGATAAACAGAAAATATTGAAGTTGTAGAGGACTTGGATTTACTTGGATCCGCAATCAATACCCATGGAAGTAGCAGTCAAGAAATCAAAGGATTCATTGCAATGGAAAAATCTGCTGCAAGAGATCGCTTTAAAGTGTTCAAATGCAAATATGTCACCTTGAAGACTAAGGTGCACCTGACCCAAGCCGTGGCGTTTTCAATCACATCATATGCATTTGAAAGCTGAGCAATGAATAAGGAAGACTGAAGAAGAATTGATGCCTTTGAATTATGGTTTTGGCAAGGAATACTGAATATACCATGGACTGCCAAAAGAATGAACAAACCTGTCTTGGAAGAAATATAGCCAGAATGCTCCTTAGAAGCAAGAATGGTGAGACTTCATCTCACATATTTTGGACATATTATCAGGAGGAACCAGTTCCTGGTGAAGGACATCATGCTTGATAGAGTAGAGGCTCAGCGAAAAAGAGAAAGATCTTCAATAAGATGAACTGACACAATGGCAGCAACAATGAATTCAAACATAGCAACGATTGTGAGGATGGGGAAAGACCAAGCAGTGTTTCATTCTGTTGTCCATAGGGTCGCTATGAGTTGGAACCAACTTGATGGCACCTAACTACAAGAACAACAGACCATTAACATTGAAAGTGATTATTGATATAAAAAATATATATAGTTGGATTAATATCTGTCAAAATTTGTAGCTTTTTTGTTCATTGCAAGAAGTCCTGGTTAAAGTGTTCACTGCTACCTGAAAAGTTGGTGGTTCAAACCCACCAGCTCCTCCCGACAAGAAAGAAGTGGCAGTCTGCTTCCATAAGATTACAGCCTTGTAAACCCAGTTCTACTCTGTCGTATAGGTACGTTACAAGTTGGAATTGACTCAACAGCAACAGGTTGGATTATTCATTGCATTTGGTCTTTTTTAATTTCTTTCTCTTCTTTTTCTGCCTTCTCTGATTTCAACTGAGCATTTTATATAATTCCATTTTATTTCCTCTTTTAGTCTATCAATTCTACTTCTTTAAAAATCATTTTAGTGTTTGCCCTAGGGTTTACAGAATGATTTAAAGAACCTAGATCCACCCACACATAGCATTATACCACTTCACAGGTAGTGCAGGTTCCTTATAACAGAACTTTCCCAATTACCCCTCTTGTCCCTGGTGATATTGCTGTCAATTGTCTTTGAGAACAATTAAGAAAAAGAGAAATAAAAGATTTTATTTTAGCCCAAGACAGGAACCATTCCCAAAGCTAACTCTTCAGGCAGGGATTGGATGGACAATGGGATGGAAAATGATGCTGGTGATGAATGAGCTTCTTGGATCAAGTAGACACGTGAGACTATGTTGGCATCTCCTATCTAGAGGGGAGATGAGAGGGCAGAGGGGGTCAGAAGCTGGCCAAATGGACACGAAAAGAGAGAGTGGAGGAAAGGAGTGCATTGTCTCATTGGGGAGAGAGCAATTAGCAGTATATAGCAAGGTGTATATAAATTTTTGTATGAGAGACTGACATGATTTGTAAACTTTCACTTAAAGCACAATAAAAATTAAAAATATATTAAGCACATAAAAAAAGATTTTATTTGACCTATATCTATTCCTTCTCCAGTGTTCTTCCTCTCTTCATGTAAATTAAGATTTCTGTCCTATATCATTTTCTTTCTGCCTGAAGAACATATTTAGCATTTCTTATAAGAAAGATCTGCTGGTGATAAGCTCCCTTAGTTTTCCTTTGTCTGAGAAAGTTTTACTTGACCTTCACTTTTGAAGGATATACCCTACTTTGGTGAGTTTTTTTCTTCAACACTTTAAACATTCTATTCCACTCTCTTCATGTTTACAGTTTTTGACAAGAAGACCATTGTATTCCTGTCCCTCTATAGGTTAGGTGTTCTTTTCCCCCCCAGCTTCTTTCAAGATAATCTCTTTGTCTTTAGTTTTCTGAAGTTTGAATATGATATGCGAAAGTATGGGTGTTGGTTGTTGTTTGGTATTATGCTTGAGGTTTTCTAATCTTCCTGTATCTGTGGTTTGATGTCTGTCATAAAATGTGGAAAATTTAAGCTGAGAAGTCTTTTTATTTTCACTCTCAACCCTTTAAAGAGATTCTTCCACTGCCTATTAGTCTCTATTATACATAAAGAACAGGCATCTTTGTTAATCCTATTTTTATTCATTTGTAAGTAATCACTATTATCTATGATTACTATGAATATTTGTCTGTATTTTTGATGCTCTGCATTTTTATTAAAATATATTTAGGTGCGGTGAGGAAATGCTCAGATTCTTCAGCCATTAGAGAAATGCAAATCAAAACCACAGTGAGATACAATCGCACCCCGGCATTACTGGCACAAATCAATAAAACAGGAAATGACAGATGTTGGAGAGGCTGCTGGGAGATCAGAACTCTTACGTACTGCTGGTGGGAATGCAAAATGATACAACCATTTTGGAAAATGATATAGCATTTCCTTAGAAAGCTAGAAATAGAAATACCATATGATCCAGCAATCCCACTCCTAGGAATATATCCTAGAGAAATAAGAGTCATCACACAAATGGACATATGCACACCCATGTTCACTGAAGCATTGTTCACGATAGCAAAAAGATGGAAAAAACCTAGATGCCCCTCAACAGACGAATGGATAAACAAACTGGCACCTACACACAATGGAATATTACACAATGATAAAGAAGAATGATGAATCTGGGAAGCATCTCATAACATGGATGAACCTGGAGGACATTATACTGAGTAAAATAAGTCAAACATGAAAGGACAAATATTGTACGAGACCACTACTGTAAATACTAATGAAAAGCCTTACATACAAAAAGAAACAATCACTGATGGTTACAAGGGAGGGGAGGGGTGGGGATGGAAAAACACTTGACAATAATAAAAAAAAAAAACCAAGGCAGAGTCAAGATGGCAGAATAGCCAGGCTCTTCCTGTGATCCCTCTTACAACAAAGACCTGAAAAAGCAAGTGAAACTATTATATTTATGACAAGCTAGGAGCCCTGAACATCAAAGACAAAGTTAGAAAATGGACTGAGTTGCAGGGGTGGGAGATACAGTTCAGAAGTGGAGAGGAGTTGCCAGACCTGAATCCTCAGGATCCCTCAGGCACCATTCCCTGGAGCAGCTGCAGTGGGCTCGTAATAGCATTCATCCGCAATTTTCTCAGGGAGAAGCAGCTAGATTCACAGCCTACTCACACTTCCGGAATAAGAGAAGAACAGCACTCTCAGCAAAACCTAAGTAGTTGTGTATATTATTCCATGCACCCCACCACAGCTGGCTTCAGTGGCTGTTGATTTCCCTAGGCCTGAGATAGGCCCTGTTGAGCACCGGGAACCATTATCCCAGCCGTGGAGAAAGAATAAATTCACAATTGGGGGAAAAGATAATTTGCCAGCTCCACTAACCTGGGGAGCTCAGGACAAAAGGAGTTCCTGTCCAAGCAAAAATGGTCCATGGATTTTGAATACCTTTCCTCCCTGCATGGACCTGTGTGGGCCTATTTCAGGAGAATGGGCCCTTGTTGGCAGACTGCGACTGTTTCAGCTGAAGAGGTGGGTGTTTGATGTTTGACACTGCTTTGCCAATTAAACAGGGTGCTCACCTACCCACAACAGGGGCCTAAGGACTGGTGGCTCCACTCAGGTCGCCCAGCCACCTGCCACAGGGGTCCAAGGATAACTGGTATCTCCCAGTCCTTACAACCAAAAGCACTGGGTCCCCATGGACCGTCTGCAGAACACGCCCACCTGTAAGCTCTGGGGAAGAGGGACATGCGTTCCTCAGAGACAGTCGGGGGATGACTCTCAGCCCTCTGCCTTGTTTAGAGAGTGACTCCCTGCTAAAACCAGATACTGGTACCTGCACTAATCACCCCTGTCCCCCTAAGACTATAGGACAGAGCCCATACCACACACTTGATGGCCAGCTACCTGGACACCTGAGCTGAGTTCACACAAGAAAAATGAATGGACTCCTAGACTGATATACCAGATAACAGCTCTAGGCATCTGGTGACAGGACGTCAGAGCTTCAAAGGTGAAAATAATCAAGCTAGCTCACACAAGCAAACCATTTGGGAATATCAAAACAAAACAAACCAAGAAGCTAGGATACAGTAAGCAAACCTAAAATAAAGTAATCTAATAACATACATGGCTCAGAACCAACAGTCAATATCAAATCACATAAAGAAACAGACCATGATCGCTACAACAAGCTCTCCAAACAAAGAATCAAGGGATCTTCTAGATGAAAGTGCCTTCCTGAAATGACCGGATGCGGAATACAAAAGATTAATGAACAGAACCCTTCAAGACATCAGGAAGGAGATCAGGCAATATGCAGAACAAGTCAAGGAACACACAGATAAAACAGTTGAACAAATTAAAAGGGTTATACAAGAATATAATGAAAAATTTAATAAGCTACATGAGTCCACAGAGAGACAGCAATCAAAAATTCAGAAGATTAACAATAAAATTACAGAGTTAGACAACTTAGTAGAAAGTCAGAGGAGCAGAATTAAGCAAGTGGAACACAGAATTGGTGAGCTTGAAGATAAAGCACTTGGCACCATTATATTTGAAGAAAAATCAATAAAAGAATTTTAAAAAATGAAGAAACTTTAAGAGGCATGTGGGACTCTATCAAGAGAAATAACCTACTAGTGACTAGAGCCCCAGAACAGGGAGGGATAACAGAAAATACAGAGAGAATTGTTGAAGATTTGTTAGCAGAAAACTTCCCTGATATTGCAAAAGATGAGAAGATATCTATACAAGATGCTCATCAAACTCTACACAAGGTAGAGTTTAAAAGAAAATCACCAAGACATATTATAATCAAATTTGCCAAAACCAAAGATAAAGAGAGAATTTTAAGAGCAGCTAGGGATAAACGAAAGTCGTCTACGAAGGAGAGCCAATAAGAATAAGCTTGGGCTACTCGGTGGAAACAATGCAGGCAAGAAGGCAATGGGATGACTTATGTAAAGCATTGAAAGAAAAAAATGGCCAGCCAAGAATCATATATCCAGCAAAACTGTCTCTCAAATATGAAAGTGAAATTAAGACATTTCCAGATAAATAGAAGTTTAGGGAATTCATAAAAACAAAACCAAAACTACAAGAAATACTAAAGGGAGTTCTTTGGTTAGAAAATCAATATTATCAGGTATCGACCCAAGACTAGAACACTGGACAGAGCAATCAGATGTCAACCCAGACAGGGAAATCACAAAAATAAATCGAGATTAAAAAAAATGCTCAAAACAAGGAAACAGCAATGTTATTATGGAAAAGAAGGTAACATTAAATCAATAAAGAGAGACTAAGAAATGTAGTCATAGATCTTTCACATGGAGAGGAAGACAAGGCGATATAAAGAAATAAAAGTTAGGTTTAAACTTAGAAAAATAGGAGTAAATATTATGGTAGCCACAAAGGAAACTAACTATCCTGCGCATCAAAATAAAAGACAAGAAAAAAATAGACTCAACAGAAACAAAATCAACAACAAATAAGAGGAAAACACAATATATAAAGATAAACTCCTCACCACAAAAAATTAAGTGGGAAAAAGAAACAACAACACGCAAGAGATATCAAAATGACAGCACTAAATTCATACTTATCCATAATTACGCTGAATGTAAATGGACTAAATGCACCAATAAAGAGATGGAGAGTGGCAGAACGGATGAAAAAAAAAATCTATCTATACCTTGCCTACAAGAGACACACCTTAGACTTAGAGACAAAAACAAACTAAAAGTCAAAGGATGGAAAAAATATATCAAGCAAACAACAATCAAAAAAGAGCAGGAGTGGCAGTATTAATTTCTGACAAAAAGACTTTAAAGTTAAATCCATCATAAAGGATAAGGAAGGACACTGTATAATGATTAAAGGGACAATGTACCAGGGGTATATAACAACATTAAATATTTATGCGCCCAATGACGGGGCTGCAAGATACATAAAACAAACTCTATCAGCATTGAAAAGTGAGATAGACAGCTCCACAATAATAGTAGGAGACTTCAACACACCACTTTCGATGAAGGACAGGACATCCAGAAAGAAGCTCAATAAAGACACAGAAGATCTAAATGCCACAATCAACCAACATGACCTTATAGACATACAAAGAACACACCACCCAACAGCAGCCAAGTATACTTTCTTTTCTAGTGCACATGGAACATTCTCTAGAATAGACCACATATTAGGCCATAAAGCAAGCCTTAGCAGAATCCAAAACACTGAAATATTACAAAGCATCTTCTCTGACCATAAGGCCATAAAAGTAGAAATCAGTAAGAGAAAAAGCAGGGAAAAGAAATTAAACATTGGAAACTGATCAATACCCTACTCAAAAAAGACTGTGTTATAGAAGACATTAAGGATGGAATAAAGAAATTCATTGAATTCAATGAGAATAAAAACACTTCCTATTAGAACCTTTGGGACACAGGGAAAGCAGTGCTCAGAGGTCAACTTATATCAATAAATGCACACATACAAAAGAAAAGGTCCAAAATCAAAGAATTATCCCTACAACTTGAAGAAATAGAAAGAGAGCAACAAAAGAAACCCTCAGGCACTACAAGAAACTAAATAATAAAAGTTAGACCAGAACTAAATGAAACAGAAAAACAATTGAAAGAGTTAATAAGACCAAAAGCTGATTCTTTGAAAAAATTAACAAAATTGATAAACCATTGGCCAAATTGACAAAAGAAAAACAGGAGAGGAAGCCAATAACCCAAATAAGAAATGAGATGGGCGATATTAAAACAGACCCAACTGAAATTAAAAGAATCATATCAGATTACTATGAAAAATTGTACTCTAACAGATTTGAAAGCCTAAAACAAATGCACGAGTTCCTAGAAGCACACTACCTACATAAACTAACATGAACAGAGGTAGAACAACTAAACAGACCCATAACAAAAGAAGAGATTGAAAACGTAATCAAAAAAATACCCACCCCCCCAAAAAAAGCCCTAGCCCAGACAGCTTCACTACAGAGTTCTACCAAACGTTCAGAGAAGAGTTAACACCACTACCACTAAAGGTATTTCAGAGCACAGAAAAGGGAAGAATACTCCCGAACTCATTCTATGAAGCCACCATATCCCTGATACAAAAACCTGCTAAAGACACCACAAAAAGAGAAAATTACAAACCTATATCCCTCATGAACTTAGATGCAAAAATCCTCAACAAAATTCTAGCCAATAGAATTCAACAACATATCAAAAAAATAATTAACCATGACCAAGTGGGATTCATACCAGGTACATAAAAAAAAAAAGGGATGGCTCAACATTAGAAAAACAATTAATGTAATCCATCATATAAATAAAAGACAAGAATCACATGATTTTATCAATTGATGCAGAAAAGGCATTTGACTAAGTTCAACACCCATGCATGATAAAAACATTCAGCAAAATAGGAATAGAAGGAAAATTGCTCAGCATAATAAAGGGCATTTATACAAAGCCAACAGCTAACATCGTCCTAAACACAGAGTCTAAAAGCATTCCCCTGGAGACTGGGAACCAGGCAAGGATGGCTTTAATCACCACTCTTACTCAACATTATGCTGGAGTTCCTACCCAGATTAGTTAGGCTAGATAAAGATTGGCAGGGAAGAAGTAAAAGTATCTCTATTTGCAGATGACATGATCTTATACACAAAAAACCCTAAAGAAACCTCAAGAAAACTACTGAAACTAATAGAAGAGTTTAGCAGAGTAACAGGATACAAGAAAAAACATACAAAAACCAGTTGGATTCCTCTACACCAACACAAAGAGCATGAAAGAGGAAATCACCAAATCAATACTATTTACAGCACCCCCAAGAAGATAAAATACTTAGAAAGAAATCTTACCAGACATGTAAAAGACTTATACAATAAAACTACAAGACACTATTGCAAGAAACCAAAAGAGACCTACATAAGTGGAAAAACATACCTTGCTCATGAATAGGAAGACTTAACATTGTAAAAATGTCTACTCTACCAAAAGTGATCTATAGACACAATGCAATTCCAATCCAAATTCCAAGGACATTTTTTAATGAGATGGAGAAACAAATCACCAACTTCATATGGAAGGGAAAGACGCCCCCGATTAGTAAAGCATTACTGAAAAAGAACAAAGTGGCAGGCCTCACTCTACCTGATTTTAGAAGCTATTATACCGCCACAGTAGTCAAAACAGCCTGGTACTGGTACAACAACAGATACATAGACCAGTGGAACAGAATTCAGAATCCAGACATAAATCCATCCACATATGAGCAGTTGATATTTGACAAAGGCCCCAAAACAGTTAAATGGGGAAAAGACAGTCTTTTTAACAAATGGTGCTGGTACATCTGGATATCCATCTGCAAAAAAATGAAACAAGACTCATACCTCACACCATGCACATAAACAAACTCAAAATGGATCAAAGACCTAAATATAAAATCTAAAATGGTAAAGATCATGGAAGAAAAATAGAGATGTTAGGAGCCCCAATACATGGCATAAAGAGTATACAAAACATTACCAACAACACAGAAGAGAAACTAGATAACTGGGAGCTCCTAAATATCAAACACCTATGCTCATCCAAAGACTTCACTGAAAGAGTAAAAAGATTACCTACAGACTGGGAAAAAGTTTTTAGCTATGACATTTCCTATGAGTGCCTGATCTCTAAAATCTACACAATACTGCAAAAACTCAACTACAAAAAAGACAAATAACCCAACTAAAAAGTGGGCAAAAGGTTTGACCAGGCACTTCACTAAAGAAGACATTCAGGTAGCTAACAGTTACATGAGGAAATGGTCACGATCATTAGCCATTAAAGAGAAATGCAAATCAAAACTACAATGAGATTCCATCTCACTCCAACAACACTGGCATTAACCCAAAAAACACGAAATAATCAATGTTGGAGAGGCTGTGGAGAGACTGGAACACTTATACACTGCTGGTGGGAAAAATGGTACAACCACTTTGGAAATCAATTTGGCGCTTCCTTAAAAAGCTAAAAAGTAGAACTACCATACCATCCAGCAATCCCACTCCTTGGAATATATCCTAGAGAAATAAGAGCCTTTATATGAACAGATATATGCACAACCATGTTCATTGCAACACTGTTTACAATAGCAAAAAGATGGAAGCAACCAAGGTGCCCACCAATGGATGAATGGATAAATCAATTATGGTATATTCACACAATGGAATACTACGCATCGATAAAGAACAGTGATGAATGTGTGAAACATTTCCTAACATGGAGGAACCTGGAAGGCATTATGCTGTGTGAAATTAGTCAGTTGCAAAAGGACAAATATTGTATAAGACAACTATTATAAGAACTCGAGAAATAGTTTGAAAATATTCTTGGGTGGTTACGAGAGGGGGAAGGGAGGGAGGGAGAGAGGTTTTCACAAATTAGATGGTAGATAAGAACTATTTTAGGTGAAGGGGAAGACAACACAACTGGACTAAACTAAAAGCAAAGAGTTTCCTGAATAAACTGAATGCTTCAAAGAACAGCATAACAGGGGCAGGGGTTTGAGGACCATGGTTTCAGGGGACATCTAAGTCAACTGGCATAATAAAATCTATTAAGAAAACATTCTTCATCCCACTTTGGAGAGTGGCATCTGGGGTCTTAAATGCTAGCAAGCAGCCATCTAAGATGCATCAATGATCTCAACCCAGCTGGAGCAAAGGATAATGAAGAACACCAAAGACACAAGGTAATTATGAACCCAAGAGACAGAAAGGGCCACATAAGCCAGGGACTGCATCAGCCTGAGACCAGAAGAACTAGATGGTGCCCGGCTACAACCAATGACTGCCCTGACAGGGAACACAACAGAGAACCCCTGAGGGAGCAGGAGAGCAGTGGGATGCAGACCCCAAATTCTTGTATAAAGTCCAGACTTAAGAGTCTGACTGAGACTAGAAGGATCCCTGTGGTCATGGTCCCCAGACCTTCTGTTAGCCCAGAACAGGAACCATTCCCAAATCCAACTCTTCAGACAGGGATTAGAACTGGGCTATGGGATAGAAAATGATAACTGGTGAATAATGAGCTTCTTGGATCAAGTAGGCACATGAGACTATGTTGGCATTTCCTGTCTGGAAGGGAGATGAGAGGGCAGAGGGGGTCAGAAGCTGGACAAATGGACACGAAAAAAGAGAGTGGAGGGTAGGAATGTGCTGTCTCATTAGTGGGAGAGAAATTAGGAGTATATAGCAAAATGTATATAAATTTTTATATGAGAAACTGACTTGATTTGTAAACTTTCACTTAAAGCACAATACAAATTAAAATATATATATATACATATATAAAACAAAAAAACCCAAAACTAAACCCGGTCAATTCCAATTCATAGCGACCCTATAGGACAGAGTAGAACTGTTACATATGGTTTCCAAGGAGCGCCTGGTAGATATGAACTGCCAACATTTTGGTTAGCAGCCATAGCTCTTAACCAGTGTGCCACCAGGATATATAAGTGGAAACTTCGGTGAAGGGTAAGACAGCACACAATAGTGGGGAAGCCAGTGCAACCTGTACAAGGCAAGGTCATGGCAGCTCCATAGATACATCCAAACTCCCTGAGGGACCAAATTTCTGGGTTGAGGACTGTGGGGACCATGATCTTGAGGAATATCTAGCTCTACTGGCATAACATAGTTTATAAAGAGTATGTTCTACATTCTACTTTGGTGAGTAGCGTCTGGGGTCTTAAAAACCTGTGAGCAGCCATCTAGGATACTCCACTGGTCTCATCCCTTCAGGAGCAAGAAAGAATGAAGAAAACTAAAGATATAAGAGAAAGATTAGTCCAAACGACTAATGGACCACATCTACCAAGGCCTCCACCAGAACAATGAGATGGTGCCCAGCTACCACCACTGACTGCTCTGACAGGGATCATAATAGAGGGTCCTGGACAGAGCTGGAGAAAAATGTACAACAAAGTTCTAACTCAAAAAGAAAGACCAGACTTCCTGGCCTGACAGAGGCTGGAGAAAACCCTGAGAGTATGGCCCCCGGACACCCTTTCAGCTCAGTAATGAGGTCGCTCCTGAGGTTCACCCTTCAGCCGTAGATTGAAAAGGCCCATGGAACAAAGGAAGACTGAAGGGGCGCACCAGCCCTGGGGGAGGGACTGGAGGGCAAGAGGGAACAGGAAACCTGGTAATAGGGAGCCCAGGATTGAAAAGGGAGAGTGTTGACATGTTGTGAGGTTGTTAACCAATGTCATAAAACAATGTGTGTACTGACTGTATGATGAGAAAGTAGTTTGTTTTGTAAACCTTCATCTAAGGTACAATTGAAAAAACGTATATATTTAGGTGTGGGTTTATATGTCTTCATACATTGGAAATTTAGTGTACTTTCTTTATCGAGGCCCCTGTGCCTTCCTCTGAATCTAAAAGCTTTCCATCTCTGTCTGTTGGAACAGTGCACACCCTTCAGTCTCTCTGCTACCCTTTTGGGACTTCCATGGAACATATGTTGGACCCACTCATTCTATCATTTATGTATCTTAAATTCTTTTATGTTTGCTTTTCTTTATTCTCTGAGTTATATTCTGGGAGTTTATCCGTATTCTGATCTTTTGGCTAACCATTTTTTTCCTCTTCAATGTCTATTCAGCATTTGTCTCATTGAGGTTTATACATATATAAGGTAAGACCATGCTGACCTTGCTTACTGGTAATCTGCCCCTGAAAGCACCTCTTGGAAAATTTCCCTTAAAAAAAAATTCTGGTAAATTTACACGACCCTAATGACCTTTCATCTACAGCACGTAACAGGGGCAACCTAGACGCACTCAGCATAAAAACAGTGATCCCCAAATGAGGCGGGAGGTCTCGGGGGAGCTGCAAGTGAGAGAGGGAGGTAGGGAACCCAGCAGCTCTGGACTGAGTTTCTGGAGGACCCCAAAAAAACAGTTGAGGACATGCCTCTTTCTGAAAATATCATTAAAAAAAAAAAAATCAGGGTGCAGGAGAGGCCTCTTCTAAGGAGCAGTGTCCGTTCCAAAGAGAAAGTCATCATACGAGGGCCAGAGCCTATTCAGGCCCAGGATACAGGGCTGAGCATATTATGGCTGTGAGAAATTTCCAGAAATTCAACCTCCAGGGCAACCCTGACCTAGGCTGAGAGCTTTTCAGGGTTAAAGTCAATCTGCCCACGTCCCTCCATTCTGAAAGGCTTATACACTAACTCCTTTACAGTCAGACTCATGGACTCTCCTGTCCAAGTTGCTAAGGCTACTTTTTGACAAGCGCCAAAGTCCTTAGCTGAAGAGGGGACCCGGGACCTCTTAGAGGAGGGTGCTGTGGCCTGAGGTTCAGCTTCTGGCCCTGCAGGCAGGGCACCTAGTCATCCTCACAGCCGGAGTACGTGTCTGCCAGCTTCTTGAAGCAGCTGCCCTACTCATTCGGATAATCATAACCTTGGTCCTGGTTGGAGGCTGAAGAGCTGAGGGAGCTCAAGAAGGCGACTTCAGAGCCACTCCCCTTGTAGTCTAACACTAACAGGGAGTCATAGGGTGGAGCTGTGGGGTTACTACTAATCACCTTCAGATTCTGTGGCAACAGGCAGCAGATAGGTAGGAGAGTGGGACTCTGACACTTGCCAGCTATGAGAGCTGGGGCAAGTTGACTAACCTTGCTGAGCCTCCATTTCCTCATTGTGAGGGCCCAACACACAGCAATTCCTCATTTCTCCCTCCTTTCAGGTTTTAGAGATGAATATATATTTATAAAGGAGCCCTGGTGGTGCAGCGGTTAAGCACTCGGCTGTTAACCGAAAGGTCAGCCGTTTGAACCCACCAGCCACTCTACAGGAGAAAGATGCAGCAGTCTGTTTCTGTAAAGCTTTACATCCTTAGAAACCCTATGAGGCAGTTCTACTCTGTCCTATAGGGTCGCTATGTGTCAGAATCAACTCAACGGCAATTGGTTTGATATATTTAAAAAAAGAAAAAAAGTTGCCATCCAGCTGATTGCAACTCATGGAAGCCACATGCGTGTTAGAGTAAAAACTGTGCTCCACAGAGTTTTCAATGGCTGATTTTTCAGAAGTAGGTCACCAGGCCTTTCTTCCAAGGCTCCTGTGCATGAACTCGAACCACCAACCTTTTTGTCAGTAGCCAAGTGATTTAAATGTTTGCAGCACCCAGGGACTCCAGAGGTGCATATAACTGCACACGAAGTACTTAGCACAGGGCCCAACACACAGCAAGTGCTCAACTCTACCCCGGCCAGTGGCAATGGCCCAGGATGGGGACTCTGGAATCAGACAGCCTAAGTCAGAATTCAGAGTCCACATACTCATTTTGTGACCTCAGACGAGTCCTTTAATCTCTCTATACCTCTGTTTCCTCATCTGTAAAATGGTTATATTTCATACAGTTTTAGAGAAATGAATGAATAAATATAAATACACATGAAGCACATATTACAAACAGTACCTGGCATATAGATGAACACTATTTTCTCATCCGTGAGACAAAGATAATGATAGGACCCGTACACCACAGAGGTAATGTGGGGGTTAAAAGAGTTAGGATTTGCAAAAATGCCCAACGTGCAGACATTCTAGGAGCTGTCTTCCTCCATGTATTTAGCTATAAGGCTGAAGACGTCTTCTCCAAACCAGATGCCCTGAGCAACTTTCTGGTTTGTGAGAATTTGTTTTGTATAGAACTCTCTCAAATATGTCCAGGCTAAAGAACAGAGTCTCAACAGCAAGCTATTTCTAGAAGGCAAGAAGTGTAAACCATTCACTTTCCCTCTTCGCTGAAGGTAAGACTAAGGCAGACGGACCAAGTCAGGGTGACAGACTCTGACCACCCATTGTGTCCTCTGTCCACTGCTGTTCTCCACATCTGATCCAGTTTTGAATTGTAATTAATTTTTGTTGTTGTTGTCATTAAGAGCCTCCATTTATGGCTTTAAAAGCCTGCAAGCTATCATCTAATATACAACTATTGGTTTCTACTCATCTGGAGAAAAAGAGAAAGGAGAAAACCAAGACTCAAAGAAGAAACTAGTCTACAAGACGGTGATGATTAAGGTTGTGTGTCTACTTGGCTGGGCCATGATTCTCAGTGGTTTGGCAGTTATGTAATGATGTGGTTATCTTCCATTTTGTGACATAATATAATCATTTCCATGATATGATCTGATGAGACCAGTTTAGTCAGACTCCATTTTATCGGCTGCTTTGTCATCCATTTTAGTTTGGTCATCTTAGAGGACTGCATGAACAACACCTGGGAGTTTCCCAGTAGGCAAACCCAACAAGTCCTGAATTATTATTATGGTAACCTAGATAGCCAAAATGAAGATCCAGCCCCTGGAGAATGACATCATGCTTGGTAAAGGGCAGGGTAAAAGAGGAAGAGCCTCAATGAGGTGGATTGACATAGTGGCTGCAACAATGGCCTCAAACATAACGATTGTGAGGATGGCACATGACCAGGCAGTGTTTCATTCTCTCGTGCATAGGGTTGCTATGAGTAGGAACCAACTCAATGGCACCTAACAACAGATAGCCACCTATGGGTGGCCAGGCCACCGGCTGAGTCCTCATGTTGCCCCACCCAAAACTCCAATATGCTATGCTGATGAGACCCCTACACAGATAACTCCACTCCCACCCACCTTTTGACTATTCCTGCCAGCCTTCTTTATATGACCCAGTAAGAGTCTAGCCCACGAAAACTCTGTGTACCTAACGCTAGGACTCCTCTAATAAAAATGCGCCTCTGATCTGCCATCTCTCTTTACCTGTGCACTCCTCGTGTGGCCCTTGGACACGCCTCCAGGACCTGTGAGTATAATAAGTTCTTTCCAATCCCTATTTGTGGTCAGCTGTGAAAGTGTGACTTACCCAGTCATAAAATTCAGTCCTTTACTACAGGCTGTTGCAGAGGTTAGACCACTTCCTCTAACTAGGGATGTCTGGGGAGCTAACTCTGCTTTATTTTCATTAGCAGGTGGGGCTGACAGGGATTTCAGGTTACAAGGCCCAAGCAACTAGCCCTAAACTGGGGTGAGTAGGTAAGTTACACTAGGTAGGAGGTGTCAGCTGCCTCGTGGCTGCTAATTTTATTGGCATCTGCAAAAGTTGGCACACTTTGCATAGTGGCATGAGCTTTGGCTACGTTGTTGTTTTTAGATGCCATTGAGTCGATTTTCAACTCATAGCGACCCCATGTGATAGTAAAGCTGCCTCAGAGGGTTTTCTAGACTAATCTTTACAGAAGAAGATCACCAGGACTTTTTCCTGCTAAGCCACTGAGTGGGTTCGAGCTGCCAACCTTTCAGTTAGCTGCCAAGCATTTAACCGTTGCACCACCAGGGCTCCTTTTTTTTATTTGGCTGTAACCTCATTTAAACAATAATTAAAGCATTACAGGTGCTAGGTTCATTCGATGGGGTAAAGAATAGTCAAATGGTGCTGGAACTACTGGATCCCCACATGCAAAGGAAGGAAGTGTACCCACACCTCACATCATATACAAAAATTAACTCAAAATGGATCAGTGACTTAAATGTAAGAACTAAAACCATAAAACTCCTAGAACAAAACATAAGGATAGTGCCTTGAGAACTCGTTTTCGACAAGGGATTCTTAGATATGAGCAACAAGCATAAACAACAAAAGAAAAAACAGATAAATTGGGCTTCATTAAAACTAAAAACTTCTGGGTGTCAAAGAACTTCATCAACAAAGTGAAGAGACAAACTACAGAATGGGAGAAAATATCTGGGAATCATGTATCTGGTAAAAGTTTAATATCCAGAATATATAAAGAACTCCTACAACTCAATCACAAAAAGACAACCCAATCAAAAAGGCAAAGGACTTGAATAAACATTTCTCCATAGAAGATATACAGATAATCAATTATCACATTAAAAGATGCTCAATGTAATTTGTCATTGTTGTTGTTGTTGTTAGGTGCCGTTGAGTCGGTTCCAACTCATAGCGACCCTATGCACAACAGAAAGAAACACTGCCCGGTCCTGAGCCATCCTTAAAATCCTTCCTATGTTTGAGCTCATTGTTGCTCAATCCACCTCGTTGAGAGTCTTCCTCTTTTCCGCTGACCCTGTACTCTGCCAAGCATGATGTCCTTTTCCAGGGACTGATCCCTCCTGACATCATGTCCAAAGTATGTCAGATGTAGTCTCGCCATCTTTGCTTCTAAGGAGCATTCTGGTTGTACTTCTTCCAAGACAGGTTTGTTCGTTCTTTTGGCAGTCCATAGTACATTCAGTATTCTTTGCCAACACCAAAATTCAAAGGCGTCAATTCTTTGGTCTTCCTTATGCATTGTCCAGCTTTCACATGCATATGATGTGATTGAAAATACCAAGGCTTGGGTCAGATGCACCTTAGTCTTCAACGTGACATCTTTGCTTTTCAACACTTTGAAGAGGTCCTTTGCAGCAGATTTACCCAGTGCAATGTGTCTTTTGATTTCTTGGCTGCTGCTTCCATGGCTGTTGATCGTGGATCCAAGGAAAATGAAATCCTTGACAACTTCAATCTTTTCTCCGTTTATCATGATGTTGCTCATTGGTCCAGTTGTGAGGATTTTTGTTTTCTTTATGTTCAGGTGCAATCCATACCAAAGGCTGTGGTCTTTGATCTTCATTAGTAAGTGCTTCAAGTCCTCTTCACTTCCGGCAAGCAAGGTTGTGTCATCTGCGTAATGTAGGTTGTTAATGAGTCTTCCTCTGATCCTGATTCCCCATTCTTCTTCATATAGTCCAGCTTCTTGTATTATCTGCTCAGCATACAGATTGAATAGGTATGGTGAAAGAATACAATCCTGACACACACCTTTCCTGACTTTAAACCAATCAGTATCCCCTTGTTCTGTTCGAACAACTGCCTCTTGATCCATGTAAAGGTTCCTCATGAGCACAATTAAGTGTTCTGGAATCCCCATTCTTTGCAATGTTATCCATAATTTGTTATTATCCACGCAGTTGAATGCCTTTACATAGTCAATAAAATGCAGGTAAGCATCCTTCTGGTATTCTCTGCTTTCAGCCAGGATCCATCTGACATCAGCAATGATATCTCTGGTCCCACGTCCTCTTCTGAAACTGGCCTGAATTTCTGGCAGTTCCCTGTCGATATATTGCTGCAGCCGTTTTTGAATGATCTTCATCAAAATATTGCTTGCATGTGATATTAATGATATTGTTCTATACAAAAAAAATTGTCATTAGAGAAATGCAAATCAAAACCACAATGAGATACCATTTCACCCCCACTAAGATGGCTATTATCAGAAAAATGGAAAACAATAAGCATTGGTGAGGATGCGGAGAAATTGGAGCCCCTTGTGCATGCTGGTAGGAATGTAAAATGTGGAAAACGGTTTTACAGTTCCCCAAAAGTTAAACATAGAATTACCATATGACCCAACAATTCCGCTTCTAGGCATATACCCAGAAGAATTGAAAACACAATCTAAAACAGATACTTGCACACCATGTTTACTGCAACATTATTACAATAGCTATAAGGTGGAAAAACCACAAGTATCCATCAACAAATGAATGGAAAAACGAAATGTGGAATATACATACAATGAAACATTATTTAGACATAAAGTTCTGCTACATGGTACAACATGGATGACCCTCGAGAACAATATGCTGAGTGAAATAAGTCAGACACAAAAGGACAATATTTGTCCCTGTTCTGACTTATTCTAATTTATATGAACTATTTTTTTTATCTAGAATAGGCAAATGCATAGAGACCAAAGTTTATTAGTGGTTACCAGGGGCAGGTGGAATGTGCAAATGGGGCGTTATTATTTAAAGGGTCCTGAGTCTCCATCAGAAACTGGTGGCTATGGCTGGCTAACCAAAACGTCAGCAGTTCGATTTCACCAAGTGCTCCTTGGAAACCCCATGGGGCAGTTCTACTCTGTTCTATAGGGTTGCTATGAGTCAAAATCAACTCTATGGCAACAAGTTTGGTTTTTGCTTGTTTGTTTGTGTTTTGAGTTTCCATTAAGGGTGATGAAAAAGTTTGGAAATGGTATTGATGATTGTACAACACGGTGCATGTAATGTCACTGAAATGTACACATAAAAATGATTGAAATGGCAAATACACAAGCTACAATGAGATACCCCTTCACACCCACTAGGATGGCTAGAATTTAAAAGTAAGATAATAGCCAAGTGTTGGTGAGGATGTGGAGAAATGAGAATGTAAAATGGTGCAGTCACTTTGGAAGGGCATTTCCTCAAATGGTTAAACATAGAGTTACCACATTGTTGTTGTTAGGTGCCATAGAGTCGTAATAGCAACCCTGTATGACAGAGTAGAACTGCCTTCACAGAGTTTCCAAAGAGTGGCTGGTGGATTCGAACTGCCAGCTTTTTGATTAGCAGCAGACCTCTTGACCACTACACCACCAGGGCTCCCAGAGTTACCATATGACCCAGCAATTCCACTCTTAGGTATATACCCAAGATAAATGAAAACTTCCAAACCAAAAAACTTGTGTATAAATGTTTATAGCAGCATTATGTATAATAGCCAAAACGTGGAAAACAATCTAGATGTCCATCAATGGATAAACAAAATGTGGTATGTCCTCAAAATGGATTATTTGAAAATAAAAAATGAAGTACTGATACATGTTACAATATGATTGAACCTTGAAAACATACTAAGTGAAAGAAGCCAGTCACAAAAAAGACCATATATTATATGATTCAGTTTATATGAAATACCCAGAGTAGGCAAATCTATACATACATTAATGGTTACTTAGGGAATATCATGGAAGAGGGGTTAATAGATAAAAGGCATGGGCTTTCTTTTGGGGGTGATGAAGATGTAAAACTGACTGTGGCGATGGCTGTACCTATCTATGAATGTACAAAAAACCAGCAAATGCTATACTTTAAGAGGGTGAGTTGTATGATATGTGAGTTATATCTCAATAAAGTCATTGTTTTAAAAAAGGGCAGCGTCAAAGATCATTGTGCCAATGGAAATGCTCTGTACCTTGAAAAAAAAAAGTACAAGTGAAATTCTTGGGTTGTAGATTATGTTTAACTTCATAAGGAATTGTTATCAAATTGGACTATCCTATTTTGCCTTCCTACTAGCAATATGAGAGAATCCCTGGTGGTGCGGTGGTGAAGTGCTCAGCTGCTAACCAAAAGGCTGGCAGTTCAAACCCTCCACCTGCTCCACAAGAGAAAGATGTGGCAGTCTGCTTCCATAAAGATTTACAGCCTTGGAAACCCTATGGGACTGTACTACTCCATCCTATAGGGTCACTGAGTCAGAACTCGACAGCAATACATTTTACTAGCAGTGTATGAAGGTTCCATTTGCTTTGTTATCATTGTTATATTATTATGGCTTTAATTTGCATTTTTCCAATGGCTAATGGTGTTGAGCTTATTTTATCTGCTGTTCATATATCTTGTTTGGTGAAACGTCCCAAGCTTAAAATGATTAAAGAAATAACAAAGAAACAACTTCAACTTTACAAAAACTAGAAACCTAAGTCAACACACAAATCCAATTTAAAGTTGAACAATCTGCAGGAAATATTTGCCATATATGAGAGCACAGGGCTAATAGGTGTGACACAGTGAAGCCGTCAACAAATAGGTTCTTGTCAAGCAGGTTAGCAAACTGAAGTCAGCTAGACACAGGGTGGAAACCCTGGTGGTGTAGTGGTTAAGTGCTATGGCCGCTAACCAAAGGGTCACCAGTTCGAATATGCCAGGCGTCCCTTGGAAACTCTATGAGGCAGTTCTACCGTCCTATAGGGTCACTATGAGTCAAAATCAACTCAGTGGCACTGGGTTTGGTTTTTTGGTTTAGACACAGGGTTGGAAGAACAGAAAGGTTTATTCACAGTTTGCAAACTGGGAGGCAGGCAGGGTCTTATGCCCTAAGACTGTCAGCTCCCTGAACCAGTACAGATATGCTCCTTTTATAGGGAGTGACATATATATACATGAACAGTGAGGGGAGGATCTTCAGTCTTGTGATGCATGTGCTGTCCACATAATTTTAGTAAATGAATTTCTGCACACAGATCTAAAAATGTCGTGCACAGCCCTAAAAAAAAACTGCCATGGCTCACTACTGCCACCCCAGGAAGGTCATACAGCAGGTAGATTCAATGTGCCTGGCCAATGACCAATTATGGTGAAGTGCTGTAAAAGTTGTTAACAAAAATGTAGCAAGAGTAGACTTTTCTGAGAAACAACTATTATGGGATGGTTAATAACCCTTAATAACCCTTTCATGACTGCCTGCTTCAATGGGAAGAAATGCTGTATTTTGCTCTCCCTCTTGAATGCTCCTGCCATGTATACACAACTTCCCACTGCAACAAGCTAATCTCTAAAGGGCTGTGACTCCTCACATGTGGTCAGGGGGCAGAAGTTGGGAGGTGCCCAAGTAGACTAGCTCAGAGCTTCGAGAGAGAAGCAGGGAGTTCCAGTCCAGGATGATACAGGCCCTCAATACTCTGCTTGGAAACAAGGCCTGCAGGTAAAGGCAGTGGGGTCAGTGGGAAGGGGTGTGGGGGTCAGTCAGAAGGAGTGGAGCATAAAAGGGCAGGGGTAGGGGGTCAGCAGGCATAGGCATGGGTATTAGTGGGCAGGGTTAAGAGGTAAACGGACAGTGGCACAGGGGTTACTTGCAGGGGTAAAAGGTTTAATGAACAGGGGTAGGAAAAGTTTGGGGGCAGTTTCTTCAGAAAGTTTTCCGTCACCCCCTCTTCTTTGGGGACTTCGATTACCTGTATGTTAGGCCACTTGACATTTTCCCACAGCTTGATGCTATTTTCTTTTCTTTCCTTTTCTGGATTTTTTAAACGTATTTTGGAGCCCTGTCATTGGGTGCATAGATATTTACCCTGGTTATGTCCTCATGGTAGATTGTCATTATATAATGTCCTTCCTTTTCTTTTATAGCAGATTTTGTTTTAAAGTCTATTTTATCTGAGATTAGTATTGCCACTTCTGCTTTTTTTTGGTTGCTGTTTGCTTGATATAATTTTTTCCATCCTTTGATTTTTAATGTATTTATGTCTCTGTTTCTAAGATGTTTTTAATCCATTCTGTCCCTCTCTGTCTCTTTGTGGGTGCATTTAAGCCATTTATGTTCAGTGTGATTATTGATGTGTGAGTTTATCGTTGTCATTTTGTAGTGCTTTTTTTAATTTTGTGGTGCTGAGGTTTTCTTTGTTCCTCTTACTCTTCTATGCTGAATCCCTTTGTTTAGTTTTTGTACATTTTGTGTTTACTGAGACTTTGTTTTTCTTTATTTTGGTGAGTAGCTTTGTTAACTTTGTGGTTACCTTGAAATTTACCCTTGGCTTCCTAAGTTTAAACCAGTCTTTTATTACTTGATATTGCCTTAACTTCCTCTCCATTTGCAAATTCTATACATATACCATTTATTCTTTTATTGTCTTGACATTGTTTTCATTTACAGATTGACATCCCTACTTCCCTGTCGTAAATCTTTTAGTTTTGTTTTATCCTTGAGAGTTCATTACCTAGTTTGGTATCTAGCTGATGCTCTCTTGTGTCCTAGATTCAGGTTGTTGTCTGATGTTGCTGGTTCTCTACCCAAAGGACTCCCTTCAACATTTCTTGTAAGTTTGGTTTGTTTTTTATGTATTTCCTTAAGTTCTGTTTATCTGGAAATGTCCTAATTTTGCCATCATATTTGAGTGAGAATTTTGCAGGATATATTATTCTTGGTTGGCAGCTTTTTTTTTTTTTTTTCTTTGAAGGTTTTATATATGTCATCCCATTGCCTTCTTGCCTGCATGGTTTCTGCCAAGTAATCACTTCTTAGTCTTATTGTTTCCCTTTTGTATGTGACTTATTTTTCTTGAGCTGCTCTCAGAATTCTTTGCCTTTGGTTTTAGTGACTGTGATCATGATATGTCTTGGTGATTTTCTTTTGCCTATATGGGTTTCGTTGAACTTCTTGCACGGTTTCTGTCAGCAAACCTTCAATGATTATCTCTGTTTTCTGTTTTCTCCCCATCTGCAACTCCAATCACATGCATTTTTTTGCTTTTGGTTTTATCCCACATCATTCTCAGGGCTTCTTCATTCTTTTCTCTGATTTTTCCTCAAAGTGGTATCCAAGGATTTGTCTTCAATTTCACTGATCCTGTCTTCCATTGTTTCAAACTTGCTCCTAAAACCTTGTATTGCACAGTTCATTTCTGAAATCTCATATCTTTTGGATTTCTAACTGCTGTTTTTGTATGATTTCTAGTTGTTGTTTGACATTTTGTTCCCATATTATTTTCTTGAATTCTTCCATTGCTTTGTCTGTTTTCCCTAATTTTGTATTCTCCATGATTTTTTTAATTTTCTTCTGCATTTTCCTTCATCTCTTGGAAAATCCTGAATATTAGTT
Organism: Loxodonta africana; assembly: GCF_030014295.1. NCBI lineage: Eukaryota > Metazoa > Chordata > Mammalia > Proboscidea > Elephantidae > Loxodonta > Loxodonta africana. Next base: position 32,358,553 of record NC_087360.1, read on the forward strand.
TTGAATTCCCTATCAGGTAGTTCTACTGCTTTTCCTCCTACTAGGAGGTCACCTGGTGTTTTATTTTGGTTGTGTTGTTTCTGGAGTCATCCTGTCCTTTTTTTATATATGTTTTGATATTGTCTGCTGTATCCGGAACATTCAGGGATTACTGTCTTCGGTTATTGATTGTAGGCTTCTTTATTTTGTCCTGTTTTTGTGTTTCATTTGGTTATGTCTGGGCAGGCAGGCTGGTCATGTTTTGTTGCTTGCTTACCTGTGGGCATGATACTTCTTACCACCTTGTCCAGGTGGGCAGGGCCAGTCACTCAGCTATGGTGCAGCAAGGCCCGGGGTCCAGTAGTGGTTGAGGGGCAGGGATGGATAGTTTGCAGCATGAACTGGGACTGGTGGAGTGGGGCTGGAGGGCAGTGCTGGTAAGGGTCCAGGGGACCACATTGGTGCTGTTTGGGGGTGCAGTGCTCAGTGCACGGCACAGATAAGCAGGAGGGAAGGGAAAGGATGTGATATGCGGAGCTAAGTGGGTGGTTGAAAGAAGAGAAAGAAAAGCAAAAAAAAAAAAAAAAAAGGGAAAATAAAATGGTGGCACAGTGGGATTCAGTGGATGGGAGTGGGGCAGCCCTAGCGAGGCTGTGTGCCAGTGGCTCTATAGCCAAAGAGTGTGGCTTGGCCTGTTGAGAAGGGGTGTGGGTGGTGCATAAGGATAGGTGGGAGCGAGAAGGGAAGGGAAAGAGGAGAAACAGAGAGATGGAATTAACAAAAAAATATGGTGGTGGGGAGCCAGCAATTGGGCGCAGGGTGGAACTGGGGTGATGGCAAGCTGATGTCTCTTGCCGGGTGGCATGGCACAGCCCATCAGGAAGGGGCAGAGGCAGTGCAGGGCCTGGTGGAAGGGAAGGAAAAGGGAGCAGGGAAAAGATAAATAAAAAATATAGCCCTGAGGGAGTCAGCCTGTGGGAGCGGTGCAGACCTGGGGAGGCAGTGTTCCAGAGGCTCTCCAGCTGACAAGTACAGCACAACCTGCCAAAAAGAGGTGGGGAGTGGCACACAGGGCTAGGTGGGTGGGAGAAAGGAAAGGAAGGAAGGGAGAGAGAGAGAAGTAACAACATCAAAAGAAAAAGAAACCCAAAAAAGCAAACAAAAACTAAATAAATAAAATGGTGCTGAGGGAGCCAGTTGGTGATGGCAGTGCAGACCTGGGAAGGCCGCACACACTGACTCTCCAGCCAAGTGGTACAGCATAGCCCCTCAAGAAGGGGCAGGTGGTGCACAGGCCTGGGTGGACGGGAGACAGGAAAGAGAACAGAAAGAAAGAAAAAAAAAAATCACAGCCCATCAAGAAGGGGAGGGTACGGCACACGAGGCTAGTTGCATGAAAGAGAAAAGGAAGGCAGAGAGAGAAGCAACATAAAAAGCCAATAAATAACAAAAAACAAAAACGGCGCTGAAGGGGCAGGCCAGTGGAGGCAGGTTGGACCTGGGTGGCAGTGAGCTGGTATCTCTCAGGCCAAGCAACTGTGGCCCGTTGAAAAGTGGCAGAGGCCACAGAGAGGGAAGAGGGGTGTGGGGGGGAACATGTATTGCTGGTTACTGGGTGCTCTGTCTCCTGTTGGAAGCTCCTTGAGGTTGCCTTCCTGTACTCCCTGTCCATGCTCCTTGGTGGCTGAGGTCCAAGATGGCAAATCCAGGCAGCAGTGAGCTGGCATCCATCCAGCCGAGTGACTGTGGCCAGTTGGAAAACAGCAGGGACCACATACAAGAAAGAAGGGTGAGGGTGGGAATTCATGTATCCCTAGTTACTGGGTACTCTGTCTCCTGTTGGGAGGCTCTTGAAGTTGCTTTCCCATACTCCTTGACTGCAGTCCTTGGTGGCTGTAGTCCAAAATGGTGACTCCCTGACATGTTAGCTGGTAGGAGACTTTCACTCTGTAGCTCTCCTCATTCTCTGTTCTCTGTCAGCACCATTTGGTGCTTGATTGAGTTCTTTATTCCTTCATTTGATGCTTTATGTTCCTGGATTGACATTTGTATCTGTTTGTTTTTTTTCAGGTCTTTGCTCCAGAGGGATGGCATGATGCTTCTGTGTATAGTGCCATGTTCTCTTTTTTGGATTTTTTTTGTTTGGTTTTGGATCATTTCTACTGCCATGCCTTCAAGTTAACTGTTCACTAATCCTTTCTTCTGCAATGTCTAATCTGCCGTTAATCCTATCCCACACATTTTTCATCTTACATGTTGAAGTTTTTGCCTCTAGGAGTTCGATTCATGACTTAAAAAAATGTCTTCTATGTCTCTACCTAGCTTTTTGAACATAAAAATGGAATTATAACTGCTTAACGTCCTCTTCTACAACACCTGTGTCAATTCAGTGTTAGTTTTGATATTCTCCTCGTTTTGGATTGTGTTCCTGCGTCTTTGTATGCCTGGCAATCTTTGAATCCTAGACACTGTAAGCTTTGCTTTTTAAAAAATGAAAACCCAGTTGCCTTCAAGTTGATTCTGACTCATGGTGACCCTCTGTGTTTCAGAGTACAATTGTGCTCCACAGGGTTTTCAATGGCTTTTTCAGAAGTAGATCACCAGGCCTTTCTTCCAAGAGCCTCTGAGTAGATACAAACCTCTGATCTTTCGGTTAGCAGCTGAGCTCTTTATTTGCACCATCCAGGGTCTCATTTGTTAGATGTTGCATATTTTTGTATTCTTGAATTTTGTTTTGCAATGCAATTAAGTTGCTTGGAAACAGTTTGATCCTTTTGGATCTTGCTTTTATGATTTGTTAGATGGACCTGGAGCTGTATTATTCCCCAATACTGAAGCAAGACTTCTGAGTACTCTACTCAAAGCCCTGTGAATTATGAGATTCCTGGTCTGGCTGGCAGGAACAGGTACTATTCCCAGCCATGGGTGCTGGGCACTTTTCCCTTTAATCCTTTTAAAAGGTGCTTTGACTGGCCCCAGCAATTTATTCACACGGTGGCTTCCTCAGGCATATGCACTGATCCGTACTTAGCAGAGTACTCGAGGACAGCCCTCTACAGATCTCCAAGGTTCTCTATGGAGCTTCTCATCTCTGGTACCCTGTCCTATGAACTCTACCTCTCTTTATCACTTTAGAGTCTCAGCTCCATTTCCTCAAGTAGTCCACTGGGTTCTTTCTCAGCTCCCCTCCCTTTGTCCAGGTAGGAAGCTGGGGCAGTTGTAGGGTTCACCTTGTTTGTTTCCCATAAATGTCCCTCGTTGCCTGATATTCAGCATTTTTAAACCATTGTTTCATGTACTTTGACTGGTTCCTCTGGTTGTTTCAGGCAGGAGGGTGAATCTGGCTCCTGTTACTCCATCTTGGCTGGAAGCAGAAGTCCCATTCTTTCTGCTTCTCCTCTCCCCTTCTTCTCCAAATAGTAAGTTATAAAAACACTCATGATTGTCCAAGTTCCTTCAAGAGAGCATTTTCACAGTGCCAAGGCTTTGCCTACATTATCCCAGTTAGTCCTCACAACCAGATGTAGATTTTCTTACCCATCTCCATTTGACAGCTGAACAAACTGAGGCCCAGATGTTTGCTGGTTTGGACCCCAGACAAGCCTATTGGTCCTGAAGCCGTGTGCATTCTGTGGGTCCACAAAGTTTTCAAGGCCTTGCTGCAGAATTGCCAGGGGAACTTCCTGACCTGCATGGCAAACCTCTGGCTCCTCATTCCTTAAAGAGAAGTTCACAGTTACTGATTCCTTCTAGGAGACTAGCCAAGCAGCCCAGCCTGGGAAACCACTCAAGAGGTGCTGGTGTGGGCCAAGCAGGCTGCATGAGCAGGGACCTGGGGCATACTCAATGACACACAGAAGGGGGCCTACATGCCGGCCCTGGCCCAGCTTGAGATCATGCACCATCAGGGCCATGACATCCACATTGCAAAATAAATTTCTGCATGGAGGGGCTGTGGGGATTAGATGGCATCAAAGATCCCTTCTATCTCTGATGTTCCATTACCGCCCACTTCAGGAGAGAAGGATCCATGGTGGAGGAGGGAAGGAGGGAAATTAGAAGGAAAAGGTAGGGGAAGCCAAGGTGGTTTGGTATCCAATGCATCTTCATTTATTTTACACTTAAAAAAGAAATCGCCCACCCCTCTGTCCCATCCCCCAAAAACAGTCTCTTTTTACAAACATTAAAAATTAAAACCAAATGAAGATAGACAAGTTAATTTCAGTACAATTATTCTTCAATGTAGCTGTCATAATTAGAGTTTAAATTTCCTACAAGAGACCAATGTCCAAGTGACTTATAGGGAAATCCTGATTATTGGCCAAAAGGAAAATTACATATTACAAGTTAGCAAATTCTAGTATAAAAATAGTCCGTGTGTTGGAATAGCCTTTCCTTTTACATAGGTCTCAGGTCAGTCTACTGACTGCATAATACATTAATGTTTCAGGATTCTCTCTCACAAATGGCTCATTCGTCATAGCTGAAGCAGCACGGCGCCTGCAGTGGCAGGGGCTAGTGTCCACCTCGGGACCGTACAGGAGGCGGCAGGCTTGGCAGCGCCACGCTGACCCCAAAGCAGCAGGGCAGAGTCCTAGCCCCAGCTCTGCACGGGGGTCCTGGAGGCGGGGCCGAGTTGCGGGTAGAGCTGCCCCCTCGTGAGGGAACATCTGGCCCAGGACACACGGGAAGTGCACCCAGGATGCTGGGCCAGCGCAGGTGCAGGACACCACACTTCCTGCCAGTGTCTCCTCCTTCTACTGTAGCCTGGCCAGGTGAGAGATGGCCCTGGGTATGGTCAGTGACCAGAGTGTGGCCCTGCCTTTGCTGCAACTGGGGCAGGCTGGGGCACACTACTTGTCCCTCAGGATGTCGAGCTGTTCCTGACACTCGGTGAAAAGTCGCTGGAAGCGGAGGTTCTGTCCAATGACTGGCAGCAGCTCCTTCAGCAGCTCCCTCTTCCGCAGACCCTGTGGAAACAGGAGTGACAGCTCAATGCAGGCAATAGTAAGTAGATGTAAACTGTGGGGAACCTGTGTTTGCCCACCTGACCCATGGCCAATCTCTGGAGAAACCACAGGCAGAAACAAAGAATTGCCCTGTACCCCAAGAAACTGTGGTAGGGCGGAAGCTGGGCTGGTGCACATGCAGGATGGACATTAGGGCTGGTACACATCGGAAAGGGACTTGAGAGCTGATATATGTGGGCGATGGATACAAAGGCTGGTATACCCGCATGATGGACGTGAGGGCTGGTGTGCTTGGGGGATGGACGTGAGGGCTGGTGTGCTTGGGGGATGGACGTGATGGCTGGTATGATTGGGGACGGACGTGAGGGCTGATATGCTTGGGGAATGAGTGTGAGGGCTGGTGCGTGCGTGTGGGAGATGGATGTGAGGGCTGGTACACTTGGGGAATGGATGTTAGGGCTGGTATGTTTGCAGGATGAGAGTGAAGGCTGGTGGATGTGGGGAATGGATGTGAGGGGCTTGGCTGGTGTGCATGAGGATGTATGCAAGGACTGGACTGGTGCAGTGCATGTGTGGCGGGGGGCACCACAGCAAGGTGAAGGGGATTAGCACAGTGCAATGATAAACTGGGGAAAGCTCTCCTTCGTCTCCTCTTAGTTTGCAAGGCTCAGTTGCTGCTGACCTTCTCCCTGCACTGGTCAGCAGCCACAGTAGCTTGGCTTTCCAAGGCAGGAAGGAAGTGAAATATTGGTTGAGGGATGAAAGGAAGGTAATCTCAGGAGGGGCTGCTCCCTCACGTTGCTGCTCTCTAGGGGTTTGAGGTCGAGCCCAGAAGTGAGGAGGTGCCTAGGGGGCAGGGACTGGCTTTAGTTTTACAATCCCGGGGCTCTCTGCCCTTGGATCTTGCCTACGCCTGGGATGCACTGGCACCACGCCTGCCTTGGTCCTTCTGCCACATGTACTGCCAGGCAGGCTGGAGTCCACTGCACAGGCCAAAAGAGCAGGGCCCTGAGGGGTACAACTGCCTCAAAGGAAAATAACCAACAGGATGACAGTTACCTTCTAAAGCAGAGGCACTGGAAAAAAAGGCCCAAGAATTTAAAATAAGTGTGATGGATATACTAGTAACAAGACTAGAAATCACAGAAAAAAACCAAGTGCAGATATTAGGTTTGAGAAACACAGTAGTTGAAGCAAAAGGCATAGGAGATGGGGTAAGCAGGAGAATGGATGCTGCTGAAGACCAAACTAGAGAGGAGGATCAGAGAGAGGAGCAGCCCATGCCGGAGCAGGGAGGCAGCACAAAGAAGGTGGAAAGGAAAATGGAGGGCAGCAGATGCGCCCAATACCTACAAAATAGGGTCCCACAGGAGAGAGGGAAATCATTGAATAAATAATATGAATTTCATATAATTAAAGAAAAGTGAATGGCTTTAGACCGAAAGGTTCCAAAGAGTGCTGATCAAGTGAGGTATGGAAAAACTCACATATAGACACATTAGAATAAAACATACATAATTTGAGAATATCAAAGACAGAAAAATGTCTGCAAGTTTCTAAAGAGCATATCACCTACAAAGGAAGAGGCACCAAGGTTCAAAATGTTTTTAATGTATTGGAAAAAAAATTATAATCTAGACTTTTTTATGCTGCCACACAGTTATTCACAGATGAAGGTGTAATAAAAATATTCTTAGGCTTATAAAACCTCAGAATGTTTGCCACAGGAAAGACACACCCTGAAAATGCTTTTAGAGGATATGCTCAAAGTGCTGTTGTGTGCTGTCGAGTCAATTCCAACTCACAGCAGCCCTATATGACAGGATAAAACTGCCCCGTAGCTCCTGGTAGGTTTGAAGAGCAGCTGAGCGCATAACAGCTGTACCACCGGGGCTCCTTATGCTCAAAGTAAGAGACAACTCCAGAAGATACTAAAAGAGGTATGGAAAGTAATATGATTAACTCCCTTGCTCAAGTTTATGGTAGTCTTTTAAGAAAAAAAAAAGCAAGCAAATAAAAATGTAAATAGACTAAACTTGGCTATAAAAGTTTATCGGATTGGATAAAACAAAAACAGTCATGAGATGTTAGCATAAACACATAAACATGGACAAGAAAGGCTGAAAGTAAAAGAAAAGAAAAAGATATGTTAGCAAATACTATATGAAAGTAAGTAGTTTTACTATTCTCAGACAATAGACTTTAAGATAAAATGCAACATTAGGTAAAGAGAGAGTCAAAGAGAAGAACAAAACCACCCTCACAGGTGGAGATCTTAATATACAATTATTGATGGGTTAGGCAGGCAAAGAGCTGCAGGTTCAGGTAATATACAATTATTGATGGGTTAGGCAGGCAAAGAGCTGCAGGTTCAGGTAATACACACACAGCATTTAACAGACTTGACCTGATGGACATACCTAAAATGAGGCTCCCACAATCAGAGAACTCACATTCTGCTCCGGCACACATGGAACATATGTAACAGCAGAACTGAGTAGTTGCAATAGAGAATGTATGGCCTGCAGAGTCTTAATATTTACTAGCTAGTCCTTTTTTTTTAGTCCTTTACAGGAAAAATTTGCTATCCCTGATACAGATCATTTTCTCTGATTAAAACACTACTGAGTAGAACTTATGAGTCAAAGACGGAATTAATTCTAATTATTTGAAATTAAAAATGATTTTTAAGTGAATGGTAATAAAAAGATTAAATACATTAAAACTAGTGGGATGCAGCAAAAGCAGAAAACAGCTTAGACAACATGAAAAAACTGACAATCACTGACCCAAGAGTCCAACCTGAAGCATCAATGAGAGAACAAAAGACGCCAGAAAACACACACGCACACAAGCAAAATAAAGAATATAATAGTTGAAATCAATGAAGTAGAAAACAAAGATTCAATAGAGAAGAGGACTAAAGACAAAAGGCATTCTTTGAAAAGACTAAAAGATAAACCTTTGGCAAGAATAATCAAGAAAAAGGGAGAAAGCTCAAAGAAACAGGAATAAAACCAGGAACATACTTAAATACTATCAACAATTTTACGCCAACATATTTGAACATTTAGAGAAAACTGACAAATTCCTGGAAAAATAAAATTCATCAAAACTGACACAAAAAGAAATATAAACCAGGAACTTAAATCTTAGCACAAACAAAACATCACGCCAGTAGGGTTTTTTTTTTTTTTTTTTACTGTCTACAAGAAAGGTACTTTATTTTTTTTTCCAAGTAGCAAGTGCTATTTTTTTTTTTTTATTGTGCTTTAGGTGAAAGTTTACAGCTCAATTTCTCATTCAAAAATTTATATACATATTGTTTTGTGACATTAGTCACAATCCCCACAATGTAACAGCACACTGCCCCTTTCCTCCCTGGGTTCCCTGTGTCCATTCAACCAGCTCCTGTCCCTTCCTGCCTTCTCATCCTACTTTTGGACAGGAGCTGCCCATTTGATCTTGTGTATCTAACTGAACTAAGAAACAAATTCTTCATATGCATTATTTTTTGTTTTAGAGTCCCAAGAGTGGGCTTCGGGAATGGTTTCAGTTCTGGGTTAACAGCACCTCTGGGGCCAGAGTTTCAGGCATTTCTCCAGTCTATGTCAGACCATTAAGTCTGGTCTTTTCATGTGAATTTAAGTTCTGGTCTACATTTTTCTCCTGCCTTGCCTGGGACTCTCTGTTGTGTTCCCTGTCAGGGCAGTCACTGGTGGTAGCTGGGAACCATCTAGTTCTTTTGGTCTCAGGCTGGTGGAGTCTCTGGTTTATTTGGTCCTTTTAGTCCTTTGGGCTAGAATTTTCCTTGTGTCTTTGGTTTTCTTCATTCTCCTTTGCTCTGAGTGGGATGGAACCAATTGATGTATCTTAGATGGTGACTCACAAGCTTTTAAGACCCCAGATGCTACTCACCAAAACGGTATGTAGAACATTTTCTTTATAAACTGTTACGCCAATTGACATAGATGTCCCCCAAAACTATGGTCCCCAGGCTCCAGCCCCAGCTACTCTGTCCCTCAAAGTGTTGGGATGTGTCCAGGAAACATCTTTGCTTTTGCTTTGGTCCAGTTGTGCTGACTTCCCCTGTACTGTGTGTTGTCCTTCCCTTCACTGAAGTTGATCCTTGTCTACTATCTAGTTAGTGATTTCCCCTCCCCTCTCCCCATCCTCATAATCACAAAAGAATGCTTTTTTTCCTTGTTTAACCCTTTTCTTAAGTTCTTATAATAGTGGTCTCATACAGTATTTGTTCTTTTGTGACCAAGTTATTTCACTCAGCATGATGCTCTCCAGATTCATCCATGTTGTAAGATTGCAAAGTATTCTATTGGTGTATGTACCATAATTTGTTCATTCATTCATCTGCTGATGGGCATTTAGGTTGTTTCCATCTTTTTGCTATTGTGAATTATACTGCAATGAACATGGGCATGCATATGTCTATTTGTGTGATGGGTCTTATTTCTCTTGGGTATATTCCTAGGAGTGGGATTGCTGGATCTTACGGTATTTCTAGTAGAAACCCTGGTGGCATAGTGGTTAAGTGCTATGGCTGCTAACCAAAGGGTCAGCAGTTTGAATATGCCAGGAGCTCCTTGGAAACTCTACGGGGCAGTCCTATTCTGTTCTATAGCGTCGCTGTGATTTCTCTTTCTAGCTTTTTAAGGGAGTGCCATATCGTTTTCCAAAGTGGTTGTACCATTTTACATTCCTACCAGCACTGTATAAGAGTTTCAATCCCTCCAACATTTAATTTTGTGTTTTTTGCATTAGTGCCAGCCTTGTTGGGGTGAGATGGTATCTCATTGTAGTTTTGATTTGCATTTCTCTAATGGCTACTGACTGTGAACATTTCCTCATGTGTCTGTTAGCCACCTGAATGTCTTCTTTGGTGAAGTGTCTGTTCATATCCTTTGCCTATTTTTTAATTGGGTTATATGTCTTTCTGTCATTGAGGACTTACAGTATCTTGTAGATTTTAGAAATTAGATCTTTACTGGATACGTTGTAGCCAAAAATTTTCTCCCAGTCTATAAGTTGTCTTTTTAACTCTTTTGGTGAAGTCTTGATGAGCGTAAGCATTTGATTTTCAGCTCCCACAGTTATCTAGTTTCTCTTCTGGTGTTTGTGCATTGTTAGTTATGGCTTATATACTATTTATGCCATGTATTAGGGCTCCTGTCAATAGGTTTTTTAATTGACTTCTAAAAAACTTTCAAGGAACAGATTTTTCTAATCTTATACAAACTCAGAGAACAAGAAAATGAGAAACTATACCCAGTTCATTCTATCATGTACATATAACCTTGATTCTAAAGGACGGTATGAGAATAGAAAATTCTAGGCCTATTTTGGATAAAATGAGATGTACAAATCCTCATAAATTATTAGCAGTCAATTCTAACAATGAATAAAAAAGATAATAACTATGGCCAAGTTGGGTTTATTCCAGGAAAGGAAAGAGAGTTTAATATTAGAAAAACCTAACTGGTTTCAATACTGTACTGAAGTTGTTAATAAGCACAATAAAACACGGGGGGGGAAACGCATGAAAATTGGAAAACGGGAAGTAAAATGATTTTTTGCAGATGACTTGACTGCTTACTGCACATAAAAACCACATTATTGACAAATTAATAAAAATATGGAAATGTCTAAAACGAGGGCTGATGACTATTATAAATAACTAGAAAACCAAATAATGTATCATTCAGAATAGACAAATTATAAAATCTAAGAATAAGTCTAACAAAAGTTGGACATGGCCTTTGTGCTGAAAATTATAAAATTTTACTAAACGGCATTAAAGAAAATTTAAATTTGTAGAGAGACCATCCAGTATGATAAAGATGCCAATTCTTCGTAAATGGACCTACTGGTCCAATGCATCTCCAAACAAATGCCCAATAGGGTTTTCAATGGAACCTGATGCATTAATAATTCTAAAATTTATATGGATGAGTAAGAAGCCAATAGCCAAGACATCCCCTAGCTTATCAAACATGCAGGTATATTATCAAGTAAGAGTAATATAGACAGATCTTATAAACAGACCCATTTTGATAAATGAGAGAGAAGGCAAAGCAGGTTAGGTGGTGGCATAGTGGTTAAGTGCTCGGCTCCTAACTGAAAGGTTTGCGGTTGTAACTCACAGTGGCTCCGTGGGAGAAACATGTGGCAGTCTGTTTTGGAAAAGATTACAGCCTTGGAAACCCATGGGGCAGTTCTACTCTGCCCTATAGGGTCGATATGAGTCAGAATCAAATCGATGGCAGTGGGTTTTTTTTGTATTTAATAAATCTCCCATTGTTATTGAGTTGATGCCGACTTATAGCAACCCTGTAGGACAGAACAGAACTGCCCCATAGGGTTTCCAAGGCTGTAAATCTTTACAGAAGCAAACTGTTGCATCTTTCTCCCATGCAGCAGCTGGTGGGTTTGAACGGCTGACCTTCTGGTTAGCAGCCAAGAGCACAACCACTGTGCCAGGGTCACTATGAGTCAGAATTGACTTGATGGCAATGTTTTTTTTTTTTTTAATAAATAAGAGTGCATATAATAAATGTCTTGGGAGAAGTGCAGGCAGAGTGCTTCTTATAAGGGAAGTTAGCAAGACTTCATTTTACGTACTTTGGACATGGTATCAAGAGGGACCAGTCCCTGCCTGGTATAAAGTAAAGGGTTAGCAAAAAAGAGGACAACCCTCGATGAGATAGACTGACATAGAGGCTTCAACAATGGCCTCAAACACAACAACAATTGTGAGGATGGCACAGGACTGGGCCATGTTTTGTTCTGTTGTACACAGGGTCACTAAGCATTGGAACCAACTCCACGGCACCTAACAATAACATTCAATAAACTGGAGGTGCAGGCGATTAACCACGTGGCTGCTAACGGAAAGGTTGGAGGTTTGTGTCCACCCAGAGGTGCCTTGGAAGAAAGGCCTCGTGATCTACTTCCAAAAAATCAATGACTGAAGACCCTACAGAGCACAATTCTCTTCTGACACGCATGGCATCACCATAAGCAGGAGTCAACCAGAAGGCAACTGGTGGGTTGATTAATTTACAACATGACTCCAAAGGGATTAAGAACTTAAATTTCTGAACTGTTATAAAAATCTGAATGATAAAATGTTTACAAAGCTCTTATTTTTAAAACAAAAATAATAAAAACAAAGTTTGAGCTTTGTAACATGTAGAAATAAAAGGTATGACAAGAGTAACACAAAGGCCAAGAGGCGATATAGAAGTATACCATTAAAAGATACAATATATGAAGTGGTATAATATTACCTGAAGGGAGACTGTGGTAGTTAAAGGTATATATTATATCATCTAAGGCAACCACCCCCCAGAAAAAAACAAAACAAAGAAGTATAGCTAATAAGTCAACAAAGAAGATAGAATCACAGAAAACTTTTAATTCATTTAAAGGAAGGCAGAAAAAAAGGATAAATAGAAAGACAAGATGGTAGATTTAAATCCAACCCATTGTGAGTCGATTCCAACTCATAGTGATCCTATAGGACAGAGTAGAACTGCCCCATAGGGTTTCCAAGGCTGTAAATCTTTACAGAAGCAGACTGTCACATCTTTCTCCCAAGGAACAGCTGGTGGGTTCAAACCTTTTGGTTAGGAGCTGGGTGCTTTAACCACTGCACCACCAGGGCTCCTTAGATTTAAACCCAAACACATCGATAATCATGTTAAAATGTCTAAACACTAATTAAAGGCATAGAATCTCAGATTAAATAAAAAAGCAATAACCACTTATATGCTGCCTTCAAGAAACTCATTATATCTAAAAATGTAAGTAGGTTAAAATTAAAGGATAGAAAAAGATACCACACTAACACTAATCTAAAGAAAGCTGGATTGGCTATATTAATATCACACAACATAGATTTTAGAGCAAAGAATATTATCAAGGATAAAGCCCACTTCATAATGATAAAGATTCCTCAATTTCTCAAAAGCACATAACAATCCTAAACATTTATGCAAATAATAATGGAGTTTCAAAATACTTGAAGCAAAGACAGATATAATTGCAAGGGGAAAAAAAATACAATACCAGAATTTAGTTGGATATTTCAATACCCTACTCTCAGTAACCGACAGAGCAAGTAAACAAAAATGAGTTAGGATAAAGAAGATTTGAACACTGTCAATAAACTTGACATTTATAGAACACTCTATCCAACAATAGCAGAATACACATTATTTTCAAGGGCATAAAGAACATTTAACAAGACAGATCACATTATGGGCCACAGATAAATCTTAATAAATGTAAAAGGATTCAAGCCATGCAAAGTTATGTTCTCTGACCACAACGGAAATAAAATAAAAATATAACAGAAAGGACTCTGAAAAATCCCCAAGTATTTGAAAACTAACATATTTTTAAAGAACGCATGGGTCAAGAAATAAACAAAAAGAAAAATCAGAAAATACTTGGAACAGAATGAAAACACATCAAAGTTTTTGGTGAAAACTAGCAGCCTAGCAGCCACTGGAGCGGACAGAACAAGTTTGGAGCTTCCAACAAGCCCTATTCTCAGAGAACTCTATGCCGTTTCTCTGGTAACTCCCACTTACAGGGCTTAACTTTATTCAACTCACTGTGTATAGCAGTTTGTTGAAAACAATCAGCAGTAACTGTTTAACATCATAGATGTCTGAAGCAATGGGGCAAAAAAACTGACATAAAACCTTACAAGGAAAAGCTGGGGAACAAGATGTCCAAGAAAGGCTTTAAAAAGCTCCAGTGTATTCCTGGGAATCTAGAAGGCTGTGTGCATGTGCAGGTCTGTCTGCATTTCCAGGAAAGACATGAGAAGGCCCCAGTGTCTCACTTCTGGCTGACCTTGAGGCTCTGTACAAGCAGGAAGTGAGGGTTATGGTAGAGTAGTAAACTGCCTGCTGAAGCATGGAAAACATGCCCCAACATGCATACAGAGCCCCTCAGCAAAAGCTGGGACACTTGTTGGTTCAAGGCTTTTAAGAAAATCTCTGTACAACCACTAGCTGACCATGAAACTAATGGAGCAGTGATTTCAGTGGCCACATATGATAAAGCATACTTTACCGAATTAGTTCAGGAAAGTCAATAAATAAATAAACAACAGCAACAATGAAAAAAAACCCTGGGATGGGCATCTGCTTTTCAGAGTTGCCACATGATGCTAACAAATTAGATAACCCAGACGAAATGGACAAATTCCTAGAAAGACACAAACTACCATAGCTGATTAAATAGAAAATCTGAATAGACTTATAATAAGTAAAGATATTGAATTAGTAATCAAAACTTTATAAAGAGAACTATATGGCTTAACTGCCAAATATTTAAAAATATCTAAAAAGTAATTAACATCAATCCTTCACCAACTCTTCCAAATGGAGAAGAGAAGAACACTTCCCAACTCATTTGGAGTCGAGTATCATCCTGATGCCAAAACCAGGCAAAGACATCCCTAAAAAAGAAAACTATAAACCAATATTCCTTATTGATATAGATGTAAAAATCACCAACAAAAGGCTAGCAAACCAATTTCAGCAACATATAAAAACAAGTATGACATGACCAAGGGGGATTTGTCTTAGGAATGCAAGGTTTGTTTAACATACGAAAATTAATTACTGTAATTTAAAAAAAAAAAAAATTTTTTTTTTAAATACACCATATTAATATAAAAAAAACATTCCGACTCATAGCGACCCTACAGGACAGAGTAGAACTGCCCCATAAAGTTTCCAAGGAGCGCCTGGCGGATTCGAACTGCCGACCCTTTGGTTAGCAGCCGTAGCACTTAAACACTACACCACCAGGGTTTCCAATATTAATATATAAAGTAAAAAAAAAAAACAAAAAAACCCATATGATCATCTGCATAGATAACAGAAAAACCATTTGAAAAAATTCAACGCCCTTAACAATAAAAACACTTAACAAATCAGTAACAGAGGAAACCTTCTCAACTGATAAAATGCATCTAAGAAAAACTTACAGCTAGCATCATACTTAATATACTTTCCCCCTAAGATCACGATGCAACATTTTACTGGAGGTTCTAGCCAGGGTCATTAGAGAAGGAAAAAAAAGGTCATCTAGGTTGAGAAGGAAGAAGTAAAACTGTATTACCAAATGTCATGCTCTCATATACAGAAAATCCTAAGGAATCTACTAAAAACACTATTAAAAACACTATTAGAGCGAATAAATTTATCAAGTTTGCATCAAGATCAATATAAAAAAATCAATTGTATTTCCATACACTAGCAATGAACAATACAAAAATAAAATTAGAAAACAATTCCATTTATAAAAACATGAAAAGAATAAAATACTTTGGATCTGAAGACTTAATACTGTTAAGATGGCAATATTCCCCAAATTGATCTATAGATTCAATGCAATCTCTATGAAAATCTCAGCTGGATTTTTTTTTTGCAGAAATTGATAAGCTGATACTAAAATTTATATAGAAATATAAGGAATTCAGTATAGCCAAAACAATCTTGATAAAGAAGAACAAACCTGGATGACTTACACTTCCTGATTTCAAAACTGAATACAAAAGCTTCAGTAATCAAGTCAATGTGGTATTTGCATAAGGATCCAAAACCAAAACCAAATCCACTGCTGTCGAGTAGATTTCAACTCATAGCGACCCTACAGGGCAGAGTATAACTGCCCCATAGAGTTTTCAAGGAGCACCTGGCAGATTCCAACTGCCGACCCATTGGTTAGCAGCTGTAGCACTTAACCACTACACCACCTGCATAAGGACAGACATACAGAAAAATAGAAGAATTGAGAGTCTAGAAATTAACTCTTGCATTTATGGTCAATGGCTTTTTGACACAGTACCAAAAAAAATTCAATACAGGAAAGAACAGTCTTTCTACAAATGGTGCTGGACCAACTGGAGATCCACGTGTGAAATATAAAGTTAGATACTTACTTCACATCATACTGAAAAAATCAACTCAAAATGATCACAGACCTAAATGTAAGAGCTAAAACTATAAAACCCTTAGTAGATAACATAGGTATAAAACTTTGTGACCTTGGATCAGGCAGTGACTTTTTAGATGTTAACACTCAAAAGAATGGCAACAAGAAACAGATAAATTAGACTCATCAAAATGAAAAACTCCTGTGCTACAAAGGGCACCATCAAGAATGTGAAAAGGCAACCCAAGAAAAGGAAGAAAATATATATCTGATATCTGGTAAGGTCTGAAAATCATATACCTGACAAACATAAAGTATCCAGAATATATAAAGAACTTACAACTCAACAATAAAAAAACAAGTAATTAAAAAATGGGCAAAGGATTGGAACTGACAGTTTTTCGTATCTCTAAATGGTGAATAAGCATATGAAAAGACGCCCAACATCATTAGCCATCAGGGAAACGCAAATCAAAACCACAGTGAAGTAGGGAGTGAGATGTATGTAAACTTATATGTGACAGACTGATTGGATTTGTAAACGTTCACTTGAAGCTTAATAAAAGTTATTAAAAAAAAAAAAAAACCACAATGAAGTATCCCTTCCTACCACTAGGATGACTATGATAAAAAATAGGGACAACAAGTATTTGTGAGGATGTAGAGAAATAGAGAAATAAGAACACTCATACCCTGCTGGTGGGAATGTAAAATGGTGCAACCACTTTGGAAAACACTCTGCAATTCCTCAAAAAATTAAACACAGAGTTACTACTTGACCCAACAATTCCACTCCTAGGTATAAAAAGAACATATAAAAAAAACAAAAGACTAATATTAAGAATATACAGAAAACTTGTACTGATCAAAAAGCACAATCTTGTTGAAAATGGGCAAAAGACATGAACAGGCATTAAATAAATAAATAAATTTTAATTAATTTATTAAATAAATAAAACAGGCATTAAATAGTGGAAGGAAATTCATAATCAAAACGAAAGTGTTCAACCTCGTTATCAGGGAAAAACAAATGAAAATCAAAATAAAATGGCATCTTATACTCATTCTATCAGCAAATATCAGGAAGTCTGACCATATTTAGTACTGGATAGATGTATATTAATCAGTTTGTTATATACACTTTGAGTGGGTGGCATAGATTAATATACTACTTTGAAAACAGTTTGGCATAATGCTGCAAAGTCTTACAACAGCATATCCCATGACCCAAGGTTCCAGCTCGTAAGTATAAACCCAAGAACACTTTAGCACATGAACACTATGAGACAAATACGAGAGTGTTCACAGCAGCTCTGTGATGATGGTCCGGACTGAAATAGCCTACATGCCCACTGACAGGAGAGTAGGCTCATCAAGTGTGGGGAAACTACAGATTGAATATTATTCAGAAGTAAACACAAATGAACTGTAGCCGTAGGCAATGTGGAAAAACCTGAGTAACATAATGCTGTGTAAGGATAGCATAATCCAGAAGACAGCATTTTTTTTTTTTATAATAGCTGTCGAGTCAATCCCAACTCATGGCGACCCGTGTATGTCAAGAGTAGAGCTGTGCTCCACAGGATTTTCAACTGCTGATTTTTCAGAAGTAGATTGCCAGGCCTTTCTTCCAAGGTGTCTCTGAAAGGACACAAACCTTCAACCCTTTGGTTAGAAGCCGAGTGTGTTAACCATTTTCACCACCCAGGGCTTACCCTTCATAAAAAGTTCACAGACAACTAAAACCAAACATGGTTTAGGCAACCGTATTTGAGCTGAATATGTGTATATGCATTAGAAAAGGGATGGGGGGAGGGGATATGAGTGAATGATTAAAAATTAAAAGGATAGAAATGAAAAGTCTAAAATTCAAGATGCTGATGACCTCTGGGGGAGGCAGGAGGATGAAATGGGAACACAGAGGTTGGTGTCAATTATTAATACTGCTTCAGCCTCCGTAAGTGTGTGGTAGGCTCACAGTATTCATTGTAAATACATGAATAAATTGGATGAGATGAAAGCAGGCCACACACAGACGAATGACACCAACCATGTGTGAACCCAAGATTACCATGAATCACAGGCTTTGCAGCTGAGGCCCACCAGAAAACCAGGTCTACCACACTCTGCAGACACAGGGGTCCTCACAACATGCCCAGTACACAACCTGAGACTGCTGTCCACAAGGACCCATTCAGACAGTGCCAGGCCCTGTGCTCCCTGACAACATCAGAAAAGAGAAGCCTCGCCCTCAAGTGGATCACAGACATGCAAAGATGCCTAGCCTACTGCCATGCATGGTCCTGAGGCAGAGAAGGCACAGGGAAGAAGTCTAGAAACTGACAAAAACTGACAGGTGGATTTAAGATGGGATAAAGGTTACATTTTAAATTAGTTGAGGAAAAGACACATTATCTACTCAATGATGCTGGGACAACTGTATAGTCTCTTGGACTATCTAAATTTAAAATAAAGTTGGATGCATATTTCACGTCCTATGTTTTTGTTGTGTGCTGTCAGGATGATTTCGATTCATAGTGACCCTATAAACCAAAAACCAAACCCGTTGCTGTCCAGTCAATTTTGACTCATAGCGACCCTACAGGGCAGAGTAGAACTGTCCCACAGGGTTTCCAAGGCTCTAAATCTTTATGGAAGTGTACTGCCACATCTTTCTCCTGCTGAGTGGCTGATGGGTTCAAACTGCCAATCTTTCAGCTAGCAACTAGGAGCTTAACGACTGTGCTACTAGGGCTCCTTGAACCTAGACAAGGCAGAGATAACTCAGGGAACAAAAGCTAACCTTGAAAAATCTTCTGGTTGGTATATGCAGGAGGTATTTGAGAAGATGCTATAAACTCTTCCTTCTAGTACAAAACCAGGTAATTCAGAATAACCCCCTTGCTGAGGATAAGGGGAAAGCTGAACAGAAACAGAGCTCAAAGAGCTAGTGCTAGTGAAGAATGACTGGGCCAGGATATAAGAAGGCAGAAATCCAGAAAGGGATGGTTTTGCCTCAGGAACATTTACTGATGAAGAAGAGGCTGAGCAGAGCTTCTAAAAGACTTGAGGGCCCAATGGAACAAAAGCAGGGGCCCAGGGCCCATGCGGATGGGGTCTCTAATAAATCTTTTGGATGGTACACCCAAAGGATGTACCCTAGTAATATAGGGATACTGGAAGTAAGCCAGCCCCTGTACCAGCGAGAGCCCAGCTTTGAGTCCCCAGGGAACCCCAGAAAACCTCGACCACTGAGCTGGATCAAGGTGACCCTGCAGTGCTGGTGCCTCAAGAAGCCGGCATTAGCAGATAAAAGTGCTCTATGGAGGAAAGGAACATTACCCTAGGCCTCAAACTATTTCTGCAGATAATTTTTCAAATACCATGTCCAGCAGACGGTCAAAGACAAATAGCACATGAAGGGATAAGACAATATGAATGAGAACCAGCAGAAACAACAGGCAATAGAAACAGATCCACAAGGGCTCCCAATACTAGAAATACCAACATCAAATTCTAAAATAACGAAGTTTACTATACTCAAGTAGATGAAAGACTAGATTGAAAATTTTGGAAGAGAACTGAAACTATAAAAAAATTGACAGCAGATTTTAAAAAGAGAGCACACTGCATCTCTTAGATGATGGGGAAAATGGAAAGAAGATATAATCAGAGAGAAAGAGAAAAAAAAAAATCACTGTTCTCTGGTTCCACAGAATCAATGAAACTTCCAACCACCAAAAAGAGGATCCCCAAAGTACTTACGAAGCAATGAAAATCAGATTTGCTCGAGACATTTTAGATGCTAAAATTCTGTGGAACAATATCTTCAAGGGTCCAGGGGGGAACTGACTTTGAACCTAGGATTTCATTACCCAACCTAATGAAAATATACTGCAACAAAATAAAAAAGGAATTTAAAAAAAAAAAAAAAAAAAAGGACACGATATAGTATGGTCATCAAAGCCCCGGACTGACCCTGTCTGATCTCAGCTCCACTCAGCTCATGCTCTGATACTTCAAGTCCTGCCATCTCAGGGCCTTTGCACTTGCTGTGCTCTGTTTGGATACTCTTTCCCAAAATACCTGCATGGCTCCTCCCTCACCTTTGCTGGGTTCTGCTCAGTCAGTCAGTGAGGGCTCTCCTGAAACCCCTTACATAACTCCCTTCAGGGGTCCATATGGCTCTGCCCTCTTTATGTTCTTCACAGCACTCATCTCACCCAGCACACTCCATCAGTTCACTCATCTGTTTAGTCTGCAGATCTACGGAGGCAGGGACTCACTTTGCCTTGCTCAATGAGGCCTGCCCTGTGCCACAGCAGAGGCCCCATCCATATTTGCTGAATGAGTGAGTGAAGCAGTGGAGTTAACTCTTGGATCCATATCTTACCCACCTTTACCAGGCTGCTCCTTCCCCAGGTCACTCACTGGCATCCAGGCAGCTGTACAAGCCAAACAGCTCTGGAGGTGACCATGTGCTCATTATTCTCTTTTCCTCACCTACTCTTCATCCAACCAACTGCTGTTGGTTCTGCCTCCTAAAAACATTCTGAATCTCCTCTCGTCTCTCATCAGCCAGCACACTGATGCAAGAAACCTTCGTTTATTTCTGGGGCTTTTGCAAAACTCGCCCTGACTGCTTTCCCATGTCAGGTAATGTCATCCCTGTGGAAGCTCCTCCACTGGCTCCCGCTGCCTAGATTAAAGCTCCCACTCCTCACAAGGGCTCCATGATCTGCCTCTGCTCATCTCTCCTGCCCCATCTCACCCCACCTTCTCTTTTGGCCACTATGCTGCAGCACGGTGGCCTCAAACATACCAGCCTCTTTGTACTTGCTGTTCCCAGGAAGTTAACCAGTAAGTTCTCCCCCCACAGGTCTCTGCAGAGCTGGCTCATTCTCATCTTAAACACCCTCTTCTGAGCTCTTCCCTGACCACTCTTTCCAGTCACGCTTGTCTTATTAACCTGCTTATTTGCTTCTTAGCATCAATTCAGTCTGTAAGTATCTGGTTGACCTAAATTGTTTACTGCTTTATGTGTACCTCTCTACCAAACTACCAGCTCCACAATGGGGAGGGAAGGCTCTTCCATCATCACTGCTAAATTCACAGCCCCTCATATGGGCAGGCATTCCTCAGTGCACTAACTGAATGCTCCAAAGGGCCCAGCACCTGCCTGGCGTGGAGCTCCAGCCCTTATCCTACACTGATTCTGGGGCCCAAGGCAGTGTGCTACAGAAGTTTGGTGGGGAAGAACTGTGAAGCACTTTGGCTTATTTTATAAATCTCCACCTTCACTTCTCAGGCGAGAATTCTTGCGGCAAGAAGGAAACAAGCACCTACCACTACTGTTGACTCCCACTGGCTTCCAGTGGAGTAGTGAACCGGACCCAGTAAGTCCTTGCATATTTCTCGGAGTCGGTATTCAAACCCTAATTACAGAAAAAACAAAAAACAAAACAAAACAGAAAACAGGAATACATTACAAAAAGAAATAAAAAAATCAAGAATATGCTAAGTTTGTTGTGCATATCAAAACAGAATGAACAAATGCTTATTTTATCGCACTGGGCAAAAACACCTCTTGCGTGTCTCTCAGTTTGGGGCACTGAGACCTATAATCACAGACTCTCACTCACTCGCTCACTCACCCACTCTCTGGACAAGCACTTGCTGAGCTGCAAGCCGGCACCACCTCTGTGTGCTGGGCTTAAGGAAAAAGCAAGACACGGCCAGTTCTGTAAGAAACTCCCCAAGGTGATGGGAAAACATGGGGAATTGTTAAAGGAGGGGAGTGGGCTGGTCTGATCTGCTTCAGAGAAGACATCTTGGCAGCTGGTGTGAACACATGATTGGAAGGGTCAGGAGGCCAGCCCTCAGGAGGTATGAGATGGTGAGAGCATGAACTTAGAGGAAGCGGGGACTGAGCTGAGGAGATGGAAGAAGCAGGCACAGGCCTGTCAACTCAAGGGTCATGGGCACAGTCAGATGGGCTGCCAGAAGTGTTGGCTGCAGAATCTGGAGGGTCTGTCACACTTGGGGCCAGCTGAAGCCATAGGGAATACATGAAATCACTCAAAGATAAGGGTGTAGAATAAAACAGATGAAGCTGGACTCCTAGGAGTTTTGGACTTGAATGAGGTCTTTCCTAATACTTGGCTACTCCTTTTACAGCTGAGAAAACAAGGGACAGATGAAGTAAGTGACTGGTGTGTGTGGAAGATGGAATAAAGTAAAGCAAACGGGAGATGTGATCCCACAAATGGGTGGTGGGGCCAGGAGGAGGCAACGACTTCAAAAACGGCATCACAGTGAGTCCTGACTAACACTCAGGACGAAGCAAACCAGAGAGCAATGAGAAGAGGTTTCCCAAAGAGGGTGGGGGTACAAGACCCAAGACATGACTGGAGAACCCCAGGAAAGCCAGAATGGTGTGAGGGCTTGGGAAGACTCAGTATTCAGAAAAGTTAGCGACCATATCTACTGGGCATAAGAGTGAACATCAAACTCACTGGAGTTCCTCTGCAGAGAAGAGCAGCTTCAGGTTTATCAGTCATGACTGTTGTGAACATGAACATATTTATATAATCTGAGGCCAATATGACATGTTAATCCTAGGAGTTACATTTATAGGGTTTGTCATGTTTCCCTCTGTCTTTTCTGTACTTAAACATAAGAGGGAAGATGATGGGAATAGAAAACCAAAAAGTCCAGGAGAAAAAGGCGGCTCTGCAGCCAGGCTAAGAAGAGTGGGCCTGGCCTGGGGCTGTGAGGTGACATAGGGCAAATGTGAGGAGGGCTGTCCCCACACCATAGCCCCTGGAGGCCGAGTGCAGGCAGGAATAGGGGTTGGTAAAGCACACTTGACTAGCCGAAAGGCTGATGGAGTCATTTCAAGAACAGTATATCCACCTCTTCCAACACACCTTGCTTTTCCACTGACCAACAGGGAAAGATGGGGGGATGCCAGCAAGGGGGCAGCCCAGGTGCTCTGAGAGCCCTGGAAGGAAAGCCTGGGTTGGAGGGCTGGGGAGGCAGATGGACGGCAGGAAGGCCCTTCCGGGCAGGAGGGGCTGGGAGAAGGGAAATGCAGGCCCACTGGAAGCTGCCAGAAGTTGCCCTCCCCAGGTGATGGGCTTTCCAAGGCTGTGATGAAGAGCGGGAGTCAGAACCTCGTCTCTGCTCCTCCAGAGAAAATCTTCCCACGCATTCCTCCTGGCCTCCTCCCTCTCAATCCTTCTGGTCCGATGAAGAGACATCCTCAGGACCTTCTCTGCTCAGGGCCTCAGAGCCTGTGATGGGCTGGACTGGCTATACTACCCTGGCCACAGCTCAGGCTGGAGGGGCCCAGCTAGCTTGAGAGGGTAGCAGGCAGCCAGGGCCTCGGGGGTGACTGCGGAGGACCATGAGGAATGAGGGTGTAGGGAGCCCTGCTCTACCGCACCTTTTCCCTGATTCAGGGGCTTAAAGAGGGTGGGCCATGTAGAGATGGATCAAGCCAGGCCTGGGAGGATCCTCACCTTCATTCACGAGGTACCGTGCATAGATGAGGAGCCAATGGCGGTACTCATGGCTGGACTGCAGACTGAGTGCTGCTGCAACCTGGTTCTCCAGGTAGGCCAAGGTAGTCTCCTGCTGTACCACGTGAGGCATGGAGAAAAGCCGGGCAGCCTGCCTTCCTGAACTGCAGAGACCAACAGAGCATATATGGGGGGGCAGTGGGCACTGCCTAGGGGCAGAAGGCTGCCACCACGTGCCCCAGGGCACCAGCAAGCAGCTGGCAGAGAGGGCAGGTGCCAGTGCTGCTGAGGGCTGCCGAGGCCTCCCCTGAGGCCCACCAGCCAGTGTGCTGACTCCACATTGGCCTGTCTGCTCCCTGTCCCAGCCATGGGCCTTCTGGCCACTTTGGCATCCCAGGAACATCCCAACCTGACTGCCCCAGGTCAGCTGCAGCACACTAGGTGGGGCCCCTGAGATAGGGTCAGCAGCTCAGCTCCCTCTAAAACACCAACTGCCATGGGTCCCTTTGACCCGAGCCCCCACCCTGTGCCCCACTCTCCCGAACTACTGCCCAACACGGGCATCCATGTCCCATAGCACCCTGGGACCATTTGGGCCACTATTACAGGGCCTGTATCTCAATGCTCCTGAGATATTAGCCAATGTGGGCCCACAACCCTCAGCACCTTGCCTGCCCAGCCTAGCCTGCCTGTGGGCACAGGGGATGGGCAATAAGACCAGGCCAGGTAGGGCTGTGTTTGTGCTGACCCAGGCACTTCCTGGGGCAGGGCTGCCAACAGTGGCCACGCTACTCAGGTCACGTACTTGGAGGTGCGGCCCTGGATGATGGCTAACGGTCCTGAGCACAGCATGGCATCTTGGGACGGCAAGCTGTTCCTGAAGTCCGCACACTGGGCCAATGAGTCCTGCTTGTCAGAAACCAGGTTCCTGGGAAGGCAGAGAGAGGAATAGAGCTCAGAAAAATCAGGAGGCCTAATGGGGGAGGCTGGCAATGAAGCCATGGCAGAGCAAGCATCCCCCCTGCCCATGCCAGAAAGCTAGCTCAGGCTGAGTGTCACTGTATGGTAGACAGATGCCCATCAGTGACAGGTTTCGTAGTGATGGGGCTGGTAAGTTACTGTCTTAAAGGGAAAATTAATGACAATTAGGGTCACTGATAGGGTTCTCAGGGTGAACATTTCGGCTTCATGGTCTCAGTTCCTGATGACCAAGGGTGCCCTCTGTGTGTGTGGAACATCCACCCCAACAGGGGCCCACATCAACCAGACCTCTGCCAGCTGCCAAGGAGCACCAGGCCTCTCATCTTCCTGTGCCTCTGCAATGGCCCCAGACAGTCAGTTCTTGTTCCCTCTCTGGACCCTTCACATCTTTGTTAGGGAAAGGTCTTTATACCCTTTTTAAAAGTTGGGTACCTTGGTAAACTCTCTTCATATACAAAGATATCAACAAAGATTCTATACTTCTCTTCTTAATCAGCTTTCTTGCATTATTAATTACATGTAATATACAATGTTTTGCAATTTAGGGGAAAGAGTACTAGACAGTACTTAGTAAAGTTTGTTTTTGTTTCTATTTTTTTAGCTCAAGAAAGAAATATCAGTGTGAGCATATAATTGTGCTTAGAACTCTTAACAGAAAAGGGGATAGAAGGATCAAAGGTGCAGGCAGAAGGAAAGAATTTCTTGGAGTGGCTGGTACACAGTTTACATACTTCGTACATCTCATTAAGATTTTTGATGTATAAAGAGATTGTACAGATCTAGAAAAGAGCTCCAAGTTCCATAATGAACAGGGGAAAAGTACAGATTCTCCACATGGGGCGGGGGTCAACGTACAAACTTACTAACTGACAGAGTGAGCAAGAAGTACTACCTTGCACCTATTAAGCTAACAGAAATCAACTAGTGTGAAGTCAGCTCCCCTCTGCTGGTGATGGCCATGGAGTTTGGTCTGAAAATATGTATCAAGAACCATAAAAATGTTCACATGCCTATTCCAAAATCAGTGGCCCCAGGACACGATGCACAAGGAGGAAAGTGCCCTTTGTGCACATGCTCTGAGGGCAGAGAGGCCAGGGGCTGGCAGCCTCATGGGGACTGTGGGGCATGTCCAGATAGGTTTGAGCTCCATCTTCTCCAGCAGACAGAGCCAAGCAGGGGCCCAGTGCTCAGGAGACATGGAAGCAGGGTGAGGTTGGCCGACCATCAGGAGCAGGGCCTTTGCTCACTGCTCTGGGTCCAGGGCACACTGCCACTCTTCCAAGGCGCACCACCGGGGGGACAGCTTGCTTACCATGTAGAAAGAGACGGATTAAAGCAATATGCTTTCCCATCAGACAGGTTCATCACTGGGATTCCATGCTGTGTCAGCAAGATTTGTGACACCGTCATATCACTTCCTGGGGGACAGCAGAGGAGTGAGTTCCAGGTGTGCCCTGACCAGACCAAGTCTTTGCACATGCACCAAAAGAGAAATTCAAACCACATTTCCCTCGGTCCCAGCAACAGGCTCCTTAACGCTGACTCTGGAACTAGGGAACTGCTCCTCTATGATTTATGTGTGCCATCCTCACCTCCACCCACCTCTCAAAAAAAAAAAAGAAAGGTCCGTTCAAATGTGCCCCAGGAGACACAGTGTCTCCCCCTGCCACGTGAGGTTCCATCTGCCTCCTGAGAGCCTCTGCCCTCCCATGTCAGAACTGGGACTTGGGCTGCCCTGCCCAGGCTCCTACCCTAGTGGACCAGGGTCAGCCCACTCCCCAGGTTACCTGCCAAGATGGAGTGTAAAGACTCTTCTTTCACCACCACCACCTGTTTGTGAACATCCCTGAGGGGAGACAGGAAACACCTTACTCTCTAACCTTAGCAAATGCATCAGGGTGCTGAGGCTACCATCCATCCCACTGCCACCCGCATGTCCCTATGCAGTTCTAGGTGCAGGCTCCCAGCGGCTTCTGCTTGCTGTGCACCAACATGCTCCCTCTGCAGACATCTACAGCAGAGGGCCCAGGCAACAGAGCTCCCAGGTCCCCACCTCTGCCAGCACTGCCCACATACTTTGGAAGAAGACAGGCCACAGCAGCCACCCCAGAATGGTGGCCACACTCTTCCAGGCCACACTCTTCCAGCTGAGAGCCTGCTTCTGAGGAACCCCACACGAGGCCCCCTGCCGTATTCACTTAGACACTATGATCTGTCACGACATCTGCTCTTGTCTCCTGCGCGGCATGAGGTTGCCTCACTTCCTCTGGCGCCCCTCCTCCATCCCTCACCTAGCACGGGGGCCAACACAGGGGTGTCTCTGATTTCTCAGGGCCTCCTGCTGAGAGGAGTGCTAAGCTCCACCAAGCCGGCAGGGCCCAGAGGGCATGTCAGCTGGGCTCCCTGCAATGAGAAGGCTTAAGCAGGTGGGACCTGCAGCCTTCCTGCCCCACCTGGACTCTACCCCATGCTGTGCTTGCCCTCTCACCAGACAGACAGTGTGGCTGCAGCCGTGAGCGCCATGACGTAGGGGCCCGTGCAGTGCAAAGTAGAGATTGGGGACGGCAGGAGGATAGGAGGAAGGAGCCGGCGGCCACAGGTAGAGAACACTGACAGCATCCTCTTTTCACAGGCAACACACACTATGTCACTGCAAAGGCAGAGGAGAAACAGGTGTCACTGGGGTTCTGGGAGCTGTGGCAAAGGCAGCAGACCCGATACAGGCAGAGCCTTCACTGACCAGGCTTTGCCTGTGCCCAACAGGAGATGTCCTGTTTGCAACACCGCCTTCCCCTGAGCAGGTTTGGCCCGAGGGAAAGGACAGGAGAGGGCCTACCATGAGGACAGAGGCTGTTGAGGACTGGGCACGGCAGGGCTGACAGGAGCTTAACTGAAAGAGACCACGGTCGTCTCCTGTCCACGGGTGTTGCTCAAGCTTTTCTGAGATCACATTAGCACTGACCTAGGGTGTGTGTGCCTTGGAAGACTACTGAACCTGACATTTACCCAGGAAGTGTGCCTCGACTGACAGATGAGGCACACAGAGCACCCACAGGACAGTCTCCAGCCTACAACTAGCCAGACAAGTCTTGAGAAGGTCTCTGCCAAGATAGGCTGAGAAAGTGCTAGAATGACTGGGCACATCTCCGACTGGCTGAGCACTCAGGAGAACTTTATAGCCTAGGATGGGAGAGGTGTGCTGCTCCCTGAGGAAGGAGTGCTTCGTGTGAGACTGTATGTTTAGACACTGCTGAATGTCTCTCTCTGAGCAACCATAAGCCCTTTGGATGTGCCTCAGCACAAGCAGACTGCTGCCTTCCCAGTGAGAACCACAGGGTGAGACCAGAATCTCAGACCTTGGGAAGCTGGGGCATGTGAGCAGCACAGCCCAGCGAAACCCTGGTCCCAGCAGACCACCCAGAGCCCTCCTTAATGCCACTTTGATTCTGCTCAGCTAGTACCTGTGGTCTGCATGGAGACCCTCCCCTGCCGCAGGTTCACAGCAAGAAGGTCTTGTAAGAGGCTCTGCCAAATGCCTATCCCAGAGACACTGTGGTTATCGGGCCTCTGAAAAGGGAGAGGCAAGTGGAAAGTTTTTGTTTACGAATGTCTATTTTGAGAATATGAGTGACAGAAAGCTTTTAGCAGGACCTGGCAGCAGGGAGTTCTCTGAGGTGATGTGACTGAATTCAGTCTGCTCATCTCTAAGGGTCAGAGCCTTCCTTGAGCCAGCCCACAGCAAAGGAAGCCACTACTCTGGGGCTGCAGCTTCAGGGAGTAGGTCTGCAGGCTCGCTGGGCCAGGCAGGACTGTGCAAGAGGAGGGTTCCAGGTCTTCAGGCTGGCTGCCCCTCCCAGCAGCTGCTGCGTCACCATACAAAAGGCCAAGCTGGCATCCCTTACACCCAGCTGGTGCGCACCACCTGCCCTGGGACCAGGGACAGAGCGGGGGCCACGGCAGCACCCAACATACAGGCCTCTCTGCCCTTTACAAGCCTGCTAACCCTAAGGGGTAAGGTGAGGGAGGAACAGAATGGAGGGTTTCTTCGAACAGAATGGAGGGTTTCTTCTAGGCCTAACACCACAAACTTGCTGAGGGCCATGGGAATCCTGACCTAGGAGATAAGGCCAAGTGTTTGTGTACACTTGTAAAAGCATCTTACATGTAAAGCCATGATAAATGATAAGGGGACTAATCAAAATAAATGTTCATTTAAGCCAATCACCTCTCTAAAACCCTTGTAAGAGTACATGGTCCTTAACCACAGGCCAGGTGTCTACCTAGGAAGTAAAGCAAATGGTGGACACTTTCTCCAGATAAAAGCAGCTGCAGGGCAGAGCTGCATGCAGCCCCAGGGGGCTCATGGCCCCAAAGCCCACAGGAAGACACTGGACTACTAACCTCTCTGAAGCTAGGTCTCCCCTCAAAGTACCGTTGGGGAAAGACTGGGCTGGAGGTTTAGGGGCAGTCAGAAACCCTCCCAACTTCCTTGGATAAATATCTAAGGTGAGAGAGGTAAGCAGAGCTCAGCCTAGAACCCAAGTCTTTAGGAATCTGGTACAGACACAAGAATCAGATGACCTGGGTTCAAATCCTGGTTTCGGTGACCCTCTATACCTCAGTTTCCCCATCTGTAACCTGGGGATAATAATGCCAACTTGGTTGGACACTGGGCTGGGACTGGGATGACAAATCCACAAGCAGGGCCCAGAGTACAGCCAGTGTGAGCTCTCCACAGGGGCTGGAGCGTGAGAGGCAGTGCACCTCCTCCCAGAGAGGGTCATGTCCCGGGACAGCAATAGTGTCACACAGCACAGCATATAAAAAAGGCCATGATGGACTAAGGCCCCTCTGCCCTTACCAGCTTCCGGCAGCAGTGAGGATCCGGCTGGTGAGCACCGTCTCCCACTCCTTCCCTTCCCGGTTACATTTCAAACGGCTCAGCTTCACACCCCCGACAGCTGTCACTTCATTCTCCACCTCAATATACATGGAGGGGTCAGAGCTCACCTGGAGGGAGGAAAGTGAACACCAAGTCCTTCTAAGCAGCAGTTAACCCACTTGGACACTGACCTGGAGCCAGATCCTAAGGCAGGTGGAAGACAGAGGGAGGCACACGGAGCTGGCTGGCCAACAGAGGAGGGGGATGAGCAGGGGGCAGTAACAAGGCTGGACAGGAAGTTCAGAGGGCTGGATGTGTGGCTCCCAAGGGCAGGGAAACTGCTGGAAGCTGGTTTCTGCCTTCTCATGCATGTGGCTGAAGAGCCAGAGAATCAGCACCAGAGCTCCAAGACCCCAAAAGTCTCTTAATCCAATCATCTCAGACTCAGAGAAGGTAAATGACTTGCTCAAGATCACATAGCAAGTGAGTACTATTACCAGCCAGAGACAGAACTGGGAGTGAGACCTGAGTTTCCTGCCTCCAAGTCTACGGATTGCTCCTTCAAAGACTGCAGTGAGAAGGTTCCTATCACTCAAAGCATTTGGCAAAAAAGAGTCGTGGCAGCTGTGAGCTTAAGAGCACATATGAGCACTGCTGACCACTATGGCACCCCCACTTCTGATCACGTCAGCAACAAGAAGAAATCACGTGGGTTCCTAGCCTTTGGCCCCATCCATTTCACAGCTCTGCACCATGGTCCAGAAGGACCTGTGGCTGGGAAGGGCCAACACTTGCCCTCTGGTGCCCTTTGAGTACTGGCCTGGGCCTGGATTAGTGTGTGGATGCTAGTGATCATTACTCTGGAGGCCTGAGCCACAGGACAGGGAACTGACCTGCACAGGAGTTCAAGAAGGTTTCCTCAGGACCTGACACCTGAGCTGAGGTATGAAGAGTATGTAGAGAGGTGACAGTATGTGCAACGACACTGTAGCAGGAGGCCTGGGTGCTGGTGTTTGACCGAGCGACCAAAGAGTCTCTGGTTATAAAGGCTATTTCCTCTAGAACTGTTTGGACAAGCACATGCTTACACTGTTTGGATAAGCACTTGCTTACACGCTTCCATCCCAAAGGCTCAAGTAGCCCTGATGGTGCCTCTTTGTTAGGCTCTGAGAAGTAGATGAGGCCACAAGACAGCCAGGAAAGCAGACCATTACCCCACAGCCCAACAGGCACCGAGTTTGAGGCTACCCCCAGGGACAACGTGGACATCAGAGGAGGCTTCCATAAGAAGAGGCACTTGAGTCTTGAAAGACAACAGGAATTGGCCATCTAGAAAAAGCAATGGGGAGGGCAGCCCTGCAGTTAGGACTACAGGGGCAAATCCACAGGGGAGAATGAGGCACTGGGGAGGGGGCGAGCAGGGGACTTCTGGGGAAGAGACTAGCGATCCTGGTAATACTTGGTGGTTATCCAGATCAGTTACTACTTACTCCAGAAGGTAATGGAGAGTCATTGGAAAAGAGTACCCCAGGCAGTGACAGGATTTGGTTTATACAGGGAAAAGAGAGAATGCGTGTATGTGTGCCTGAGACAGAACATGCAGAGACCCCACTGCTCACCTGGAGGGTGAATGCTCTCTGCGGGCCTGGAATCGGCAGCTTCAGTGCAAGTGCTGGTGCAGACAAACACAAGGTGTCCTTCTCTGCAGTCAGGGAAGCTGGAGACTGGAAGAGCCAGAAATGCTCCTGAGCCCCACCCCAACGCTACAGGGGTAGCATTAGGTAAAGGTAAGTCACCCAGAGGTGAGGCTGGGCCTGTTACCAGCATACTTTCACATGCTCTGAGGAAGAAAATACAGATGAATGCTACAGTGATCCCTGCTGTACAGATGAGGAAGCTGAAGCCAGGAATCTGTGCAAGGTCTCTAGACAGGCCCATAGCAGGGCTGAGGGGGAGCGTGTCTAGCCAGCTGCTTCCCAAGGCATCCGCCCTGATGAAACATACCCACAAACCGTCCTCTCTTGCTCTGGGCACACTCAAGCTCAAGTACTGAGCCTGGGGGATCAGGGGTAAGAAGGTAGGGACATGCCCACTGGCCTGAGGCTGCCAGCCTCACCTGGACAGACAGAGACACAGGCATGAGACGGGAGTCCTTTCGAGGCCGCCCTTTCTTCTTTTTCTCTACTGTCTCTGCCTCAAGCTCAAGCTTTCGCTTGGACAGTGAAGAAGGCTTGGTCACAGGGACCTTTTCATCGCTGTCACTGCTGCTCTCCAGGAGGTCCCGGGGCCTGATTTCTTTCACCAGGTTTTGCTCTTTCAACCTGCACAAACATAGACACTCATAGGTCTTTCCATACAGCTACTGATTTTATAATAGTTAAAAAAAAAAAATCTATACTCATCCCAAAACAAGAGCCCCTGGGTGGCGCAAACAGTTAAGTGCTCAACTACTAACCCAAAGGTTGGTGGTTCGAACCTCATCCAGAGACACCTCAGAAGACAAGCCTTGTGATCTACTTCCAAAAGGTCACAGCCTTGAAAACCCTATGGAGCAGGCCTACTGTGCACACATAGGGTGGTCTCCATGAGTTGGAACAATTCAATGGCAACTAACAACAACATCTCAAATGTTGATAAACAAAAGTAGAGGAGGACTTTTGGTTTCCTTCCAACATGTAATGATCTTGGAAGTTGTCACTTCTGTCCTTATAACAAGAAAAAGCTGAAAAACTGAAAATCAGCAACTCTTCTGAGACCCATCAGAGGATTGACATTACAAGTCAAACCATAGCCCCGAAAACTGAAGACTACAGAGTCACAGCTCATCTGGACCAGAAGCTCGCTGGTAACTGGCAGGGACACTTAAACAATAACTGAGGAATTGCTGGAGACTGTGTGTGGACTAGCTTCAGGGTTAAAACTCCTAGGGGGCCCAATTTATGAGTCCCCACACTTTCATTAGTTTTACCTCCAGGAGCCCTACCAGGTTCTCCCCAGTGATGATCAAAAAAATTCCAGTGGGGGAGGGGAAAACAAACAATTTTGAATTATACTCAGAATTCTGCTCTCCATAGCAAAGGCCTGCCCTCAAGGGATATCAGAGCCTTAGCTGACCTGGGGAAAGGTCAATTAGCCAACTTCAGGCCCTCTAGCCTTCCTGGCTCACATGAGAGGAGAAAAAAAAGACTAAGAAACTCTTCTGAAAGTCACAGTTCAGGGACTCTGGCACACCAAAAAGCAGAGATTTAATCATGAGATTATATAAGGCTCACTATCCCCAGTCCCTCACAACCACATCAACTGGGCTCCAGTGTAATAACAATGAATTACAACTCAGATAACTGCAAGACATGGACTCTACTTAAGAAGAAGTTTCTAGGGAAACTCAAAAGATAATAGAAGGGACAAAAACAAGGACACTAGGGGAAATTTAGGCCTCTGACACTGAAAGTTATAGCAAAGAGCAAACACAGCCTAACTCCTAGTTAAATAAACATAAAAGCTCACACTAAAGGCCTATTTATCTCAACTCCTATTACTAAATACATCATGTCTGGCTGTCAACAAAAAATTACAAGGCATGCTAAAAGACAACAAACAAAAAAACAAGAGTCTGAAAAGACAAAGCAAGCATCAGAACTAGACTCAGATATGGCAGAGCTTTTGCAATTATGACGCCAGGAATTTAAAGTAACTACGATTAATATGGAAACACTGGTGGAGTAGTGGTTAAGACCTACGGCTGCTAACCAAAAGGTCGGCAGTTTGAATCTATCAGGCGCTCCTTGGAAACTCCATGGGGCAGTTCTACTTTGTCCTATAGGGTCGCTATGAGTTGGAATTGACTCGAAGGCAACAGGTTTGGTTTTTTTTTTTCTTTTATGATTAATATGCCAAGAGCCCTAATGGAAAAAGTGGACAAGTAAGAACAGATGGGTAATGGTAAGCAGAGAGATAGAAATGCTAAGAAAGAATAAAAAAGAAATGCTAGAAATCAAAAACACTGTAACAAAAATGAAAAATGCCTCTGATGAACTCATCAGACTAGGAACAGCCAAGGAGAGTCTCAGTGAGCTTGAAGATATGTCAGAAGGATCTCTCCAAACTGAAATGCAGAGAAGAATCAAAATATATGAAATCAAAAACAAAAAAAAGGAATAGAATATCCAAGCACTGTAGGACAATTATGAAAGATATAAAATATGCATAACAGAAACACCAGAAGGAGAACGAGAGAAAGGGGCAGCAAAAATATTTGAAACAATAATGTCTGAATATTTTTGAAAACCAGTCACAGATCCAGGAAGCTTAGACAACATCAATAAGGATAAATACCAGAAAGTCTACACTTATGCATATCATATTCAAACTGCAAAAAGACAAAGACAAACAGGCCAGGGTGGAGGGAAGGGGGGAACTACCTTATCTATAAGGGAGCAAGGATAAAATTACATCAGACTTCTCTTCAGAAATTATGCAAGCAAGAGTGTGCAGTGAAATATTTAGTGGGGGGAGTGGGGAATCAACCACCAACTAGAATTCTGTAACTAATGGAATTAATTATGCTTCAAAAGTGAAGGAGAAATACTTTCTCAGATTTAAAAAAAAAAAATTTTTTTTGCCAGCAGACCTGCCTTTCAAGAAATGTTAAGTTCTTCAGAGAAGGAAAATGATATAGGTCAGACACTCAGTTCTACATAAAGAAAGGAAGACTGTTAAAGAAGAAGGAATAAAGATAAAATAAAATCTCTTTTTCTTATCCTTAACTAATATAATAAATGTTTGTTCAAAATAATAGTAGCAACAATATATTAGATGATTATAGTCTATGGATAAGTGAAATAAATGACAGTCATGTTATAATGGATAATCTGTATATACATTAAATGGTGTAGTGTTCTTTGAAAATGGACTTAGATTAGCTGCAAATGCATACTGCAAACTCCAGGGCAACAACAAATACATTTAAAAAAAAAGTATAATTGATATGTTAAGAGAGGAGAGACAACGGAAACATAAAATGCTCAATTAAAACCAAAGAAGGCAGAAAGAGAATGGAAGATCAAAAAACAACAACAACAAAAGAATAAGTGCAATGAATAGAAAACAGTTACAAAACAAATAGTTTTGTTTTTTACTCCACTCTGACAGTGTGGTATTGGCGAAAAAAGAGACAAATAGGTCAATGGAACAGCATACAGAGCCCAGAAATAGACCCACGCAAATACAATCTGCTGACTTGTGACAAAGCAGACAAATCGCCCCTAGTCGCCTTGCAGTGGATGTACCCATGAGAGCAACAACACTTAGGATCCCACCCCTGTGGAGGAAGGTGGTCAGGCCCACTTCCTACTTTACCCAGCTCCTGACTCACTGGGCGCACAGTGAGCTTCCTACAGTGGCTTGGAAGGAGGGACCCTAGCAGGATGCAGAGAAGGTGGGTGCCAGTGGGTAGAGACTGAACGCAATCGCTCTGGTTGCCTCAGGAGGATTTCCCGCACCCCCAAGAAATAAAGAACTACATCCCATGTGACCTGGCTGTCGTCAAATAGGGCAGGCACAGAGAACGGACAAGTAGCAAAGAGCCTACAAGAGCTCAGAAGTCTCCATCGGACTTCAGAAAGACCCCAACCAAATCATTTTCATCACATCTCTCTACCTCCTGGTCAGTTTCTGAGCAAAAGGCCATTGTTTCCACAGTGCCACAATACCACAGCCATCCACCTCCCCAACATTCTCTTGCTTCCCCCTTCTTGGTAAACCCCGGGCTCCATTCAAACCACCACATTCTTCTCAGCACAGCCTCTACACTGACCAGCACTGTGCCCTCCCCCGTGGCTCCTCCAGCTATCTTCCTGCTCTAAGCAGGCTCGAAGCTCAAGAAGGGCCCTGCAGTCTTGCTCCCATGTCCTGGAGTGATGGGAGTAGGCTCTCCTGAAGGCTTCCTTGGTGGGAAAGTGGACCTGCACTGCCAGGCCCACATTTGCACCTTCCCTGATCTCTCTGGGGCCCATGCAGCCAACACCTACCTTTCGACGGCTGTTGGTGTCATGCTGCTCAAGGCAGGAGTGCCTGACGTGGCTTTGGATCGCTCCGTGAATCGCGAGTCAAATGCTTTCATGGGTTCAATCTTGGACGGGGTAGTTAGCACAGAGGGGGACGACGCAGCGGGAGCAGAGGTAGCAGTCACACTGAGGGTTGGGGGCAAGATGAGAGAGCACATCAAGCAGACACATCAAGGATCTGAGAGTCTGGGATCTGTGTTACTTAGAGCCAAGCAAAAGGGGCAGGAATGTCAAACTTCTATAAACACAAAAAATGTCAAGGTGCAATCTACTATTCCTAACATTTTTCTGTGTTAAAGTTCTAGAAGCTTGGCTACTTGAGATCATGTATAATACATTCACGTTCAGCCCTTTGCATTCCTCTGAGAGCTTGTGGGACAGTATGAGGCCCTGAAGGTGATCCTTACAAGCCTTCTCCCGAACCATACTGCTCCACCTCCACAACCTGAGTACAACATCTCTACCTCAAACCACTACAATCACCAGCCTTTCCTGCTTGCACAATGGGTCTGACCAGAAAAGCCCCCATCCAGAGTCCTGAAGCCATTGCTTCATTCTCAGCCAAGCCTCCGTCACCCAGACAGGCCCTCCCAGCTCTCACTTAGACTATAAAAAATTTCCAGCACTTTCCTCCAAGCACTTACTCCATAGATCAGAGAGGCCTAAGCATAAGCCTGCCCACTCATCTCCATGCCCAAGCTTGTCTCGCACACTCAGTCCAAAGGCTAGCCATTCTGCTGACGTTATCCAGGCTGATGTACCCTGACCTCCATCCACCTGCTTGGCAGTCATCCTGGAAAGCCCTCTCCTGCTTCCCCACAACCTGTGACAACCAAGTTATATAATAGTAACTCCCCAAAACATTTTTCAGATCTGGGCTGTCTTTCCTTCCAGGACCCAAGACTCAGATGAAGCCCACACCTCCATCCTTCCTCACTGGACGGTTTACTTCCTAACCCTGTCTCTCTCTTCTAACCCAACCTTACACTTCCCTTAGAGCAGTGGCACTTGACCCTTGGTGTATGGCTCCACGGTCATGAAACCAGCACTCACAAATAAAAGGCTGCAATAGCACAAGACTCCATCAATGGAGACTCACTTCTGACAGTAACACTCAGGTCTAAGGCAATGGCTAAATTTGGATACCACTGCCTGCTGGAGGGATCCTACTAAAAAGTTTCTGTGTCTCTCTACGGTCTCAAGGGAAAAAACCAGAGTCCCTGGTTCAGCACCAAAGCCCAGCTTTTGTCTCCTCGTTCCTGCCACTCCTCAGGGGCTCTGATCTTACTGCTGTCTCTACTCCCTCTCCGCACCCCTTTCCCTTGGTTGGCTTGTATGGTCCTTGGGCGGGACACGCATATGAGAAGCCTTTCTGAGACCTGGCCACCAAGAGCCCTGAGATGGCTAGCCATCTTTTCCCAGGGGATCCTAAGAGCTCTTCCTGCAACTTCTGGCTGCTTATTCTCCCAGTGGCCTATACACTCCCTTATGAAAGGTACCAATCAATCAATCACCTGTGGGTGGGTGCCTGGGCCCTAGCATAAAGTGTAACTCAGAGCAAACGATGGGCAAAATGTTTGCCGATGAATGAAGAGTTCCTGGCTCTTAGTCATATACACCAAGTCCTTTCTGACTTTTAATTTGGTTTCTAGGTAGCAGTCAGGAAAGACACGGGCTCTTTGAGTGAATATAACTCTCAGACTGGTGAGGTATGTCTGAGCCCTAGCACACAAGCACCTGGCTGGGATGAATGAGTGTGGTGATACTCCCAGCAGACCAAAGTAGATATGCCCAAGTCTTAGGAATACTAGGCCACCTGCACTGTAGACCCTACAAAGGTGACATCTCACCAACAGCTTTCCCAATCCTAGTAGCTCAGCCCATGGGATGCATCTTTCCATCAGAATCATAGCACTGGTTAGTTATGACATTCTCCTTGTGAAGTCCTCACGGTTCAGTGCATCAGAGACTCACATGACTAAGTGCTTCCCTTCTGAGGATGCCCTCATTTGACATCAAGCATTCCTCTCCTTATGGAAGGGGCCAAAAAGTGCAAGTAGAACGAAATTATCTGTATCTGCAACTATGACCAAACCTGAATTTTCCCCAGGGACGACTAACCTGTCTTTACCGACAGATTCGCCTGTAGGCTTGGCGCCAGCTGCTGCCATATGCTCTGTGGAAGGCTTCGAGGCTCCAAAGGAGTTGGGGGTACTGGAATCCAGTGGCAGTAGCTGCGGACTGCTATGAGAGGAGAGCATGGTGCCCGCCAGAGATCCGGAGAGTGGGATGCTGTTAAAGAATGCCGTGGAGAAGTCCCTGTCACCAAGTAAGAATGAAAGTCAACATCAAAAGTAAGAAACCACATCATACTAATTTGCTCTGTAATGTACTTTATACATTCTAAATAACTTTTTTTCTCTCAGTACTAAGGAATTACATGTTTATGGCAGAAATTCTGGAAAGTTACAGAAAAGTAGAAAGAAAATTAAAATCACTTGATACACTATTTTTAACTAAATCTAAGATACCATTGATTATAAGATGCACTGGTACTTTATGTACAACTAGAAAGAAAAAAATCAATTAAAATTGTCAGACACCTTTGATTCTAAGATGCACCCTGATTTCAGAGGTGTTAAAATATGCAAACATGTCTTTGTTGTTGTTGTGTGCCGTGGAGTCATTTCCGACTCAAGCATGTCTTAGAACTAATGAAGTGTCATATATAGAGGGCCACCCTTTCATTAAGGGCTGTGTGGCATACCATTATTTGGATGTACCATGATTTAATGCAGCCTCTACTGAGGAATGACTGGGCTATTTCCCAGCTTTTCTCCTAACGGATGCTGCTGCAACAAAGGACCACATATTGCAGTGTCACAACGGAGGGGCCTGGGCCAGATCACTCACATCTAAATCCCCTGCCACTTGCCAGCTCTGTGACCATGAGTACGTTACCACTCTTTGCCTCAGGTTCCTATCTGCACAACTGTCACTGTTAGGACTAAAGTAGCTAAGGCAGCACATACTTAGAACACATCAAAAAAACCAAACCCACTGCCATCGAGTCGATTCTGACTCACAGCAACCCCATAAGGTTTCCAAGGCTGTAACTCTTCTATGGAAGCAGACTGCCACGTCTTCCTCCTGTGGAGGCGCCAATGATTTCAACCACCGGCCTTTCGGTTAGCAGTCGAGTGCCTTAACTACTGCACCATCAGGGCTCCTTTAGAACACGTAATAGGTGGCCAAACATGCCCAATATTGTAATTAACATCATCACGCCTGTCATTTCACATATTGTAGTGGAACTGCAGCAGCAAATGGAACATTCACTAATTATTTCTGATTAATATTTCTCAAATACCCTTCTCAGAGGTTTTAACCAATTTGTAAGCTATGTACGAGAGTGTCTATTTCCTTATACCCTCACCAAGTTCTACCAAATTCCTGGATATTTACCAGTGCAACAGGTGGAAGACCGTATCTTATTACGGTTTTAACTTGCAATTGTTTTGTTGTGAGATTGAACATTTTTTCATATAGAAACATTTGATTTCCGTTTTTTGTGAATTGTCTGTTCATGTTCTTCGTCTACTGCTCTATTTGGTTATTGGTCTGTATTGCTGATTGATTTGTAGGACCTCTTTACCTATTAAGAAAAACATTTCTTATATGAGTAGGAAATACTTTCCCCAGGTTACTGTGTTTTCACTGTCTATGGTGTATTTTTCCTTGCCAAAATACGGTATTTTTAAATGGTCTAAATTTTGTGTCGTTTGTAGACAAGACTTTTTATCCAAGTTTGAAAACATATCCTTCCATGAAATCTTCTAAAATTAAAAAAAAAAAAAAATTAAGCAATATTGGAGGAACCCCAGAGACTATGGCCCCTGGATACAGGTACCCTGCTAACTTAGAATTGAAGCCACTCCAGAAGTTCACATTTCAGCCAAAGATTAGACAGGTCTATAAAACAAACAATAACACATGTGAGGAATATGCTTCTTAGTTCAATCAGGTACCTGAGACCAAATGGGCAACACCTGCCCAAAAGCAAAAATGAGAAGAAAACTGGAGAATCTCGGGTAGAAAGGGATAGAGGGCTGACACACCACAGCGATTGCAACCAATGTCACGAAACAAATTGTATACACATTTCTGAATGAGAAACTAATTTGCTCTGTAAACTTTCACCTAAAGCACAAAATTAAAAAAAAAAAAAAGCAACAACAAAAAAGTTAAATATAGAAAAAATCTGACCCATCAAGAATGAATTTAACTATACTTTAAATATAACAGATGGATTCAAACTGCTGACCTTTTGGTTAACAACTGAGCTCTTAACCACTGAGCCACCAGGACTCCAGTTGTAAAGTAGGATGGCATAAACAGTTAATGAACTTGGCTGTTAACTGAAAGGTTGTAGGTTCAAGTCCACCACAAGGCACCATGGAAGAAAGGCTTGGTGATTTACTTCCAAAAGATCAGCCACTGAAAACCCTGCGGAGCACAGTTCTACTCTGATAGACATGGGGTCACCACGAGCTGCAGTCAACTCATTGGCAACTGGTACTAGTAAAGTAGGGATCCAACTATGTTTCTAGTCTTAACCTCATTTACTGAATTACCAAATTTCTTGACTGATGGTGTTACCTTTAAAATTCCCATAAATATTTGGGTATATTTTCTGTTACATCCCATTGATCTGTCTAGTCATGTGTCAGTACCTCACTGTTTTAATTACTATAACTTATGTTTTAATTACTGGCGAGACTAGTCTTCCCTGACGAATCCTCTTTTTCAGAAATATTTTGGCTATTCTTATTTATTTTTTGACATAAACTTTAGAATCAGCTTGTCTTATTCTGAAAATTCCTATGGTTATTTGCATTGGTACATGTTAAATTTACAGGTTAAGGGGGAACTGGTATCTTTATGATGTTTAATCAGTATAGCTAACAAATGGCATGCATTTCTAGTTATTTAAGTTTTCTTTTAAGTCTCCCAGTAGGGTTTTTTATTTTTTCTTTATAAAATTAACCTATATTTGTTACATTCCAGGTATTTCATTTCTGAAAGTGACTTACTTTTTTATATCTTCTAAATGGTACTTGGTGCTACTTGATCTCATTATGTTGGCTGGATCCAGACACCTTATTGTCTTCTTTTGCTGTCTATGGCAGTTTGATCAGTGGATTCTCTTGTAGATAGTATTACCTCTAAATGAAACATTTTACTTCCTTTTTGCCAGTTTTTATACCTTTACTCTTACTCTCAATTAACTGTATGGGTTAGAAGCTCTGTTGCTGTTAGGTACCATTGAGTCAGTTCCAACCCACAGCAACCCTATGTACAACAGAAAGAAACACTGCCTGGTCCTGCACCATTCTCACAATCATTGCTATATTTGAGCCCATTGTAGCAACCACTGTGTCAACCTATCTCACTGAAAGTCTTCCTCTTTTTCACTGACCCTCTACTTTACCAAGTATGATGTCCTTCTCCAGGGACTGGTCCTTCCTGATAACATGCCCAAAGTACATGAGATGAAGTCTTGCCATCCTTGCTTCTAAGGAACATTCTGGCTGTACTTCTTCCAAGACAGATTTGTTAATTCTTCTGGCAGTCTATGGTATATTCAATATTCTTCACCAACACCATAATTCACAGGCATCAATTTTTCAGTCTTCCTTATTCATTGTCCGGCTTTCACATGCATATGAAGTGACTGAAAATACCATGGCTTGGGTCAGGAGCACCTTAGTCCTCAAAGTGACATCTTTACTTTTTTACTTTTTAACACTTTAGGCAGGTCTTTTGCAGCAGATCTGTCCAATGCAATATGTCGTTTGATTTCTTGACTGCTGCTTCCATGGCTGTTGACTGTGGATCCAAGTAAAATGAAATCCTTGACAACCTAAATCTTTTCTCCATTCATCCTGATGTTGCTTATTGGTCCAGTTGTGAGAATTTTGTTTTCTTTATGTTGAGGTGTAATTCATACCAAAGGCTGTAGTCTTTGATCTTCATCAGCAAGTGCTTCAAATCCTCTTCATTTTAAGCAAGGAATGTAGTGTCATCTGTACATTGCAGGTTGTTAATGAGTCTTCCTCCAATCCTGATGCCAAGTTTTTCTTCATATAGCCCAGCTTTCTTGGGTTATTTGCTCAGTATACAGACTGAATAAGTATGGTGAAAGGATATAACCCTGACACACACCTTTCCTGATTTTAAACCACTCAGTATCCCCTTGTTCTGTTCAAACAACTGCCTCTTGGTCTATGTACCGGTCTCACACAAGCACAATTAAGCGTCATAGAATTCCCATTCTTTGCAATGTTATCCATAATTTGTTATGATCCACACAGTTGAATGCCTTTGCACAGTCAATAAAACAAAGATAAATGTCTTTCTGGTATTTTCTGCTTTCACTCAAGATCCATCTGAGGACAATGATATCCCTTGCTCCACGTCCTCTTCTGAATCTGGCCTAAATTTCTGGCAGTTCCCTGTTGATGTGCCACTGCAACCATTTTTTAATTCTCTTCAGCAAAATTTCACTTGTGTGTGATATTAATGATATTGTTAAATAATTTCCACATTCTGTTGGATCACCTTTCTTTGGAATGGGTACAAATATGGATCTCCTCCAGTCAGTTGACCGGGTAGCTGTCTTTGGAATTGCCTGGCATAGATGAGTGAGGGCTTCCAGTGTTGCATCGGCTTGTTGAAACACCGCAATTGGTATTCCATCAATTCCTACAGCCTTGTTTTTTGCCAGTGGCTTCAGTGCACCTTGGACTTCTTCCTTCAGTACCATCGGTTCTTGATCATATACTACCTCCTGAAATGGCTGAAGGTTGGCCAGTTCTTTCTGGTACAGTAGCTCTATGTATTC
This sequence comes from Loxodonta africana, assembly GCF_030014295.1. Classification (NCBI taxonomy): domain Eukaryota; kingdom Metazoa; phylum Chordata; class Mammalia; order Proboscidea; family Elephantidae; genus Loxodonta; species Loxodonta africana. Next base: position 32,400,831 of record NC_087360.1, read on the forward strand.
CTTCCATCTTCTTTTGATGCTGCCTGCTTCATTCAATATTTTGCCCACAGAATCCTTCAATACTGCAACTTGGGCCTTGAATTTTTTCTTCAATCTTTCAGCTTGAGAAATGCTGAGCATCTTCTTTCTCTTTTTGTTTTCTACCTCCAGGTCTTTGCACATTTCAGTATATTTTACTTTGTCTTCTTGAACTGCCCTTTGAAATCTTCTGTTCAGCTTTTATTGCATCATTTCTTCCACTTACTTTGGCTACTCTACCTTTAAAAGCAAGTTTCAGAGTCTCTTCTGACATCCATTTTGGTCTTTTCTTTCTGACTTTTTTAACAACCTTTTGCTTTCTTCATGTATGATGTTCTTGATGTCATCCCACAACTTGTCTGGTCTTCAGTCATTAGTGTTCATTGTGATAAATCTATTCTTGAGATGGTGTCTAAATTCAGGTGGGATATACTCAAGGTCATACTTTGGTTCTCGTGGACTGGTTTTAATTTACTTCAGCTTCAACTTGAACTGGCATATGACCAACTGAAGGTCTGTTCCACAGTTGGCCCTTGGCCCTGTTCTGATTGATGATATGAAGCTTCTCCTTCACCTCTTTCCACAGATGTAGTCAATCTGATTCCTGTGTATTCTATCTGGAGAGGTCCATATGTATAGTTGCCATTTATGTTACTGAAAAAAGGTATTTTCAATGAATAGGTCATTGGTCTTGCAAAATTCTATCATGTCATCTGTGGCGTTTTTTGTATCATCAAGGCCATATTTTCCAAATACTAATCCTTCTTCATTTCCAGCTTCTGCATTCCAATCACCAGTAATTACCAATGCATACTGGTTGCATGCTTGATCAACTTCAGACCGCAGAACTTGGTAAAAATCTTCAATTTCTTCATCTTTTGCATTAGTGGTTGGTGCTTTGAGTAACAGTTGTATTAATCACTCTTCCTTGTAGGCGTATGGATATTATCCTATTCCTGACAGCTCTGCGCTTCAAGATAGATCTTGCAATGTTCTTTTTGATAATGAATGAGATGCTATTCCTCTTCGTCACTCCCAGCATAGCAGACCACATGATTCTCCAATTCAAAACGGCCAATCCCAGTCCATTTCAGCTCACTAATGCCTAGGATATTGATCTTCAGGTGTTGCATTTCATTTTTGACAACTTCAAATATTCCTGGATTCATACTTTTTAGAGTTATCATATGTTAATTCTTTCTCTTGATTAAATGCCTGGGTTAGAAGCTCATGATTATAATTTAACTTCGTTAAGATGTTAAATTATGATGGGCGATATTACAACAAACCCAATTGAAATTAAAAGAGTATCAGACTAATATGAAAAACTGTACTAACAAATTTGAAAACCTAGAAGAAATGAATGAATTCCTTGAAACACACTACCTACCTAAACTAACCCAAACAGAGGTAGAACAACTAAACAGACCCACAACAAAAGAGATTGAAAAGGTAATCAAAAACTCCCAACAAAAAAAAAGCCCTGGTCTTTCATCCCTACAGGGAACAAGGTGGCCACTATAATGCAAAGGCACTTCTGATAGGGATCTGACTGTGATTGTTTTAGCGGATTTACTGGAAAGACAAGTTTCCCAGGTGTAATATCTTCCCCTATTCAACAGAGCCCTCACTGACCTACAACAGGGAACTGAGGGCTGAAGCTCCCCCCAGACGACCTAGCCTCCTGCCTTAGGGATCTAAGGATGGTGACACCTACCAATCTGTAGAGGTACTTGCACTGGGGGCCTAAGGTACAGCTCCAGAGCCCACCTACCAAGGTGCTTAAGGAATAGAGACACACCTACCTCACTGACACTTGGGGGAAGCCTGTCAGCATCCTCCCCCCAGAATGTGAACCCCTGCTGCTACTAGAAGCTGGTGCACACAACTATCACCACTACTTCTCTAGGTGGATAGGTGACAGTTTACACCACACACTTGATGACCCAAAATCAGATTCTACTCAAGAATAGTGAATGGACTCAGGCTTATATATCTGGTAACAGCCCAAACCACCTGGTAATAGGCCATAAGTGAGTCAAGGGCTACAACAATCAAGACAGTGCAATCTAGTAGCCCATCTACATATATTGCAAGAAAACAAAACAAGACTCAGTGAGCAAATATAGAATAAATCACTACAATATTTTAGTGATGGCTCGGAGACATCACTCAATATCAAACCACATAAAGAAGCAGACCATAACTGCCTCTACAACTCCCCAAACAAAAGAATCAAAATCTTTCCCAAATGAAGATACAATCCTGGAATTGCCAGATACAGAATATAAAAAACTAATTTACAGAATGCTTCAAGATATAAGGGATGACCTCAGAAATGAAATAAGGCAATCTACAGAAAAAGCCGAGGAACACACTGATAAAGCAGTTGAAGAACTCAAAAAGATTATCCAAGAACATAGTGGAAAAATTAATAAGTTGCAAGAATCCATAGAGAGACAGCATTCAGAACTCCAAAAGATTAACAATAAAATTACAGAATTACACAACGCAATAGGAAGTCAGAGAAGCAAACTCGAGCAATTAGAATGCAGACTGGGAGATCTGGAGGACCAGAGAATTAACACCAACACAGCTGAAAAAAAATAAGATAAAAGAATTAAAAAAAATGAAGAAACCCTAAGAATCATGTGGGACTCTATCAAGAAGAATAACTTGCATGTGATTGGAGTGCCAGAACAGGGAGGAATAACAGAAAACACAGAGACAATAGGTGAAGATCTGTTGGCAGAAAACTTCCCTGACATCATGAAAGACGAAAGGATATCTATCCAAGATGCTCATCAAACCCCATTTAAGATTGATCCAAAAAGAAAAATCACCAAGACATATTATCATCAAATGTGCCAAAACCAAAGATAAAGAGAAAATTTTAAAAGCAGCCAGGGATAAAAGAAAGGTCTCCTACAAAGGAGAATCAATAAGAATAAGTTCAGACTACTCAACAGAAACCATGCAGGCAAGAAGGCAATGGCATGACATATACAGAGCACTGAAGGAGAAAAACTGCCAGCCAAGGATCATATATCCAGCAAAACTCTCTCTGAAATATGAAGGCGAAATTAAGACATTTACAGATAAACACAAGCTTAGAGAATTTGCAAAAACCAAACCAAAGCAACAAGAAATACTAAAGGAAATTGTTTGGTCAGAAAACCAATAACATTAAATACCAGCACAACTCAAGCTCACAGAACAGAGCATTCTGATATCAACTCAAATAGGGAAATCACAAAAACAAATTAAGATTAATTAAAAAAAAAAAAAAAAAAAACGCTCAAAACAGGGAATCATTGAAGTCAATGTGTAAAAGATCACAATAATCAAAAAGAGGGACTAAATACAGGTGGCACAGAACTGCGATATGGAGAGGGAAACAAGACAATATAGGACAATACAAGTTAGGTTTTTACTTAGAAAAATAGGGGTAAATATCAAGGTAACCACAAAGAGCTATAACAACTCCATAACTCAAAATAAAAACCAAGAAAAACATAACAACTCATCAAACATAAAGCCAAATACTATGAAAATGAGGAACACACAATTTACAAAGAAAAACGTCTCAGCACAAAAAAGTAAGTGGAAAAATGAAATTGTCAACAACACACATAAAAAGGCATCAAAATGACAGCACTAAACACATACTTATCTATAATTACACTGAATGTAAATGGACTAAATGCACGAGTAAAGAGACAGAGAGTCTCAAACTCGATAAAGAAACACGATCTGTCTATGTGCTGCCTACAAGAGACACACCTTAGACTTAGAGACACAAATAAACTAAAACTCAAAGGATGGAAAAAAAATATATCAAGCAAACAATAAACAAAAAAGATCAGGAGTAGCAATATTAATTTCTGACGAAATAGACTTTAAACTTAAATCCAACACAAAGGATAAAGAAGGACACTACATAATGATAAAAGGAACAATTGACGAGGAAGATATAAACATATTAAGTATTTATGCACCCAATGATAGGGCTGCAAGATACATAAAACAAACTTTATCAGAACTGAAAAGTGAGATAGACACCTTCACAATTATAGTAGGAGACTTCAACACACCACTTTCGGAGAAGGACAGGACATCCAGTAAGAAGCTCAATAGAGACATGGAAGACCTAATTGCTACAATCAACCAACTTGACCTCATTGACTTATACAGAACTCTCCACCCAACTGCTGCAAAGTATACTTTTTTTTCTAGCACACATGGAACATTCGCTAGAATAGACCACATATTAGGTCATAAAACAAACCTTTGCAGAATCCAAAACATCGAAATATCACAAAGCATCTTCTCAGACCACAAGGCTATAAAAGTGGAAATCAATAACAGAAAAATTAGGGAAAAGAAATCAAATACTTGGAAACTGAACAATACCCTGCTGAAAAAAGACTGGGTTATAGAAGACATTAAGGACGGAATAAAGAAATTCATAGAATGCAACGAGAATGAAAATACTTCCTATCAAAACCTCTGGGACACAGCAAAAGCAGTGCTCAGAGGTCAATTTGTATCGATAAATGCACACATACAAGAAGAAGAAAGAGCCAGAATCAGAGAACTGTCCCTACAACTTGAACCAATAGAAAGTGAGCAACAAAAGAATCCATCAGGCACCAGAAGAAAACAAATAATAAAAATTAGAAGTAAACTCAATGAATTTGAGAACAGAAAAACAATTGAAAGAATTAACAAAGCCAAAAGCTGGTTCTTTGAAAAAATTAACAAAATTGATAAACCATTGGCCAGACTGACTAAAGAAATACAGGAAAGGAAACAAATAACCCAAATAAGAAACGAGATGGGCCACATCACAACAGACCCAACTGAAATTAAAAGAATCGTATCAGATTATTATGAAAAATTGAACTCTAACAAATTTGCAAACCTAGAAGAAATGGATGAATTCCTAGAAAAACACTACCTACCTAAACTAACACAATCAGAAGTCGAACAACTAAATAGACCCCATAACAAAAAAAGAGATTGAATAGGTAATCAAAAAATTCCCAACAAAAAAAAGCCCTGGCCCGGATGGCTTTACTGCAGAGTTCTACCAAACTTTCAGAGAAGAGCTACCCCCACTACTACTAAAGGTATTTCAAAGCATAGAAAATGACGGAATACTACCTAACTCATTCTATGAAGCCACCATCTCCCTGATACCAAAACCAGGTAAAGACATCACAAAAAAAGAAAATTACAGACCTATATCCCTCATGAACATAGATGCAAAAATCCTCAACAAAATTCTAGCCAACAGAATTCAACAACATATCAAAAAAAATAATCCACCACGACCAAGTGGGATTTCTACCAGGTATGCAAGGCTGGTTTAATATTAGAAAAACCATTAATGTAATCCACCATCTAAATAAAACAAAAGACAAAAACCACATGATCTTATCAATTCATGCAGAAAATGCATCTGACAAAGTCCAACACCCATTCATGATAAAAACTCTCAGCAATATAGGAATTGAAGGAAAATTCCTCAACATAATAAAGGGCATCTATACAAAGCCAACAGCCAAAATCACTCTAAATGGAGAGAGCCTGAAAGCATTTCCCTTGAGAACGGGAACCAGACAAGGATGCCCTTTGTCACCGCTCTTATTCAATATTGTGCTAGAGGTCCTAACCAGAGCAATCAGGCTAGACAAAGAAATAAAGGGCATCTGGATTGGCAAGGAGGAAGTAAAATTATCTCTATTTGCAGATGACATGATCTTATACACAGAAAACCCTAAGGAATCCTCCAAAAAACTACTGAAACTAATAGAAGAGTTTGGCAGAGTCTCAGGTTATAAGATAAACATACAAAAATCACTTGGATTCCTCTACATCAACAAAAAGAACATCGAAGAGGAAATCACCAAATCAATACCATTCACAGTAGTCCCCAAGAAGATAAAATACTTAGGAACAAATCTTACCAAAGATGTAAAAGACCTATACAAATAAAAGTACAAAGTACTACTACGAGAAACTAAAAAGGACCTACTTAAGTGGAAAAACATACCTTGCTCATGGATACGAAGACCTAACACAGTAAAAATGTCTATTCTACCAAAAGCCATCTATACATACAATGCACTTCTGATCCAAATTCCAATGACATTTTTTAATGTGATGGAGAAACAAATTACCAACTTCATATGGAAGGGAAAGAAGCCTCGGATAAGTAAAGCATTACTGAAAAAGAAGAAGAAAGTGGGAGGCGTCACTCTACCTGATTTTACAACCTATTATACAGCCACAGTAGTCAAAACAGCCTGGTACTGGTACAAGAACAGACACATAGACCAGTGGAACAGAATTGAGAACCCAGATATAAATCCATCCACATATGAGCAGCTGATATTTGACAAAGGCCCAGTGTCAGTTAATTGGGGAAAAGATAGTCTTTTTAACAAATGGTGCTGGCATAACTGGATATCCATTTGCAAACAAATGAAACAGGACCCATACCTCACACCATGCACAAAAACTAACTCCGAGTGGATCAAAGACCTAAACATAAAGACTAAAACGATAAAGATCATGGAAGAAAAAATAGGGACAACCTTAGGAGCCCTAATACAAGGCAGAAACAGAATACAAAACATTACCAAAAATGACGAAGAGAAACCAGATAACTGGGAGCCCCTAAAAATCAAACACCTATGCTCATCTAAAGACCTCACCAAAAGAGTAAAAAGACCACCTACAGATTGGGAAAAAATTTTCAGCTATGACATCTCCGACCAGCACCTGATCTCTAAAATCTATATGATTCTGTTAAAACTCAACCACAAAAAGACAAACAACCCAGTCGAGAAGTGGGCAAAGGATATGAACACGCACTTCACTAAAGACGATATTCAGGCAGCGAACAGATACATGAGAAAATGCTCTCGATCATTAGCCATTGGAGAAATGGAAATTAAAACTACGATGAGATTCCATTTCACTCCAACAACGCTGGCATTAATCCAAAAAACACAAAATAATAAATGTTGGAGAGGCTGCCAAGAGATTGGAACTCTTATACACTGCTGGTGGGAATGTAAAACGGTACAACCACTTTGGAAATCCATCTGGCGTTTTCTTAAAAAGTTAGAACTACCATACAACCCAGAAATCCCTCTCCTAGGAATATACCCTAGAGAAATAAGAGCCTTCACACGAACAGATATATGCATAACTATGTTTCTTGCAGCACTGTTTACAACGGCAAAAAGCTGGAAGCAACCAAGGTGTCCATCAACAGATGAATGGTTAAATAAATTGTGGTATATTCACACAATGGAATACTACGCATCGATAAAGAACAGTGAAGAATCTGTGAAACATTTCATAACATGGAGGAGCCTGGAAGGCACTATGCTGAGTGAAATTAGTCAGAGGCAAAAGGACAAATATTGTATAAGACCACTATTATAAGATCTTGAAAAACAGTATAAACTGAGAAGAACACATACTTTTGTGGTTACGAGGTGGGGAGGGAGAGGGGTGGGAGAGGGTTATTTACTGATTAGTTAGTAGGTAAGAACTACTTTAGGTGAAGGGAAGGACAATACTCAATACACGGAAAGTCAGCTCAACTGGACTGGACCAAAAGCAAAGAAGTTTCTGGGATAAAGTGAATGCTTCAAAGGTCAGTGGAGCAAGGGCGGGGGTCTGGGGACTATGGCTTAAGGGGACTTCTAAGTCAATTGGCAAAATAATTCTATTATGAAAACATTCTGCATCCCACTTTGAAATGTGGGGTCTGGGGTCTTAAATGCTAACAAGCGGCCATCTAAGATGCATCAATTGGTCTCAACCCACCTAGATCAAAGGAGAATGAAGAACACCAAGGTCACACGATAACTATGAGCCCAAGAGATAGAAAGGGCCACATGAACCAGAGGCTTACATCATCCTGAGACCAGAAGAACTAGATGGTGCCCGGCCACAGCTGATGACTGCCCTGACAGGGAGCACAACAGAGAACCCCTGAGGGAGCAGGAGATCAGTGGGATGCAGACCCCAAATTCTCATAAAAAAGACCAGACTTAATGGTCTGACTGAGACTAGAGGAATCCCAGTGGTCATGGTCCTCAAACCTTCTGTTGGCCCAGGAAAGGAACCATTCCTGAAGACAACTCATCAGACATGGAAGGGACCGGACAATGGGTTGGAGAGAGATGCTGATGAAGAGTGAGCTACTTGTATCAGGTGGACACTTGAGACTGTGTTGGCATCTCCTGTCTGGAGGGAGGGTAGAGAGGGTTAGAATTGGCAAAATTGTCATGAAAGGAGAGACTGGAAAGGCTGACTCATTAGAAGGGAGAGTAAGTGGGAGTATGGAGTAAGGTGTATATAAGCTTATATGTGACAGACTGACTTGATTTGTAAACATTCACTTAAAGCTCAATAAAAATTATTAAAAAAAAAAAAGCCCTGGCCCAGATGGCTTCACTGCAGAGTTCTACCAAACGTTTAGAGAACAGTTAACACCACTACTTCTAAAGGTATTTCAAAGCATAGAAAAGGACGGAATACTCCCAAACTCATTCTATGAAGCCAGCATATCCCTGATACCAAAACCTGGTAAAGATACCACCAAAAAAAAAAAAAATTTTTTTCAGACCTATACCCCTCATGAACTTAGGATGCAAAAATCCTCAACAAAATTCTAGGCAACAGAATTCAACAACATATCAAAAAAATAATTCACCACGACCAAGTGGGATTCATACCAGGTATGCAGGGATGGTTCAACATTAGAAAAACAACTAATGTAATCCATCATATAAATAAAACAAAAGAAAAGAATCACATGATTTTATCAATTGATGCAGAAAAGGCATTTGACAAAGTGCAACACCCATTCAGGATAAAAACTCCCACCAAAATAGCAATAGAAGGAAAATTCCTCAACATAATAAAGGGCACTTATACAAAGCCAATAGCCAACATCATCCTACATGCAGAAAGCCTGAAACCATTCCCCTTGAGATCAGCAACTAGAAAAGGATGCCCTTTATCACCACTTTTATTCAACATTGTGCTGGAGGTTCTAGCCAGAGCAATTAGGCTAGATAAAGAAATAAAGGGCATCCAGATTGGCAAGGAAGAAGTAAGAGTATTTCTATTTGTAGATGACATGATCTTATACACAGAAAACCCTAAAGAATCCTCAAGAAAACTACTGAAACAAATAGTTCAGCAGAGTATCAGGATACAAGATAAGCATAAAAAAATCAGTTGGATGTCTCTACACCAACCAAAAGAACATCGAAGAGGAAATCACCAAATCAATAAATCATTTACAGTAGCCCCCAAGAAGGTAAAATACTTAGGAATAAATCTTACCAGAGATGTAAAAAACCTATACATAGAAAACTACAAGACACTACTGCAAGAAACCAAAAGAGACTTACGTAAGTAGAAAAACATGCCTTACACACAGGTAGGAAGACTTAACATTGTAAAAACGTCTATTCTACCTAAAGCCATCTATAGAAAAATCGCAATTCTGATCCAAATTCCAACAACATTTTTTAAAGACATGGAGAAACAAATTACAACTTCATATGGAAGGGAAAGAGGCCCCGGATAAGTAAAGCATTACTCAAAAAGAAGAACAAAGTGGGAGGCCTCATTCTACCTGATTTTAGAACCTATTATACCGTCACAGGAGTTAAAACAGCCTGGTACTGGTACAACAACAGATACATGGACCAATGGAACAGAATTGAGAATCCAGACATAAATCCATCCACATATGACCAGTTAATATTTGACAAAGGCCCCAAAACAGTTAAATGGGGAAAAGACAGTCTTTTTAACAAATGGTGCTGGCATAACTGGATATCCATCTGCAAAAAAATGAAACAAGTCTCGTACCTCACGCCATGCACAAAAACTAACTCAAAATGGATCAAAGACCTAAATATAAAATCTAAAACAATAAAGATCATGGAAGAAAAAATAGCGACAACGTTAGGAGCCCTAATACATGGCATAAACAGTATACAAAACATTACTAACAATGCAGAATAAAAACTAGATAACTCGGAGCTCCTAAAAATCAAACACCTATGCTCATCCAAAGACTTCACCAAAAGAGTAAAAAGATTACCTACAGACGGGGAAAAAGTTTTTAGCTATGACATTTCTGATCAGCGCCTGATCTCTAAAATCTACGTGATACTGCAAAAGCTCAACTACTAAAAGACAACCCAATTAATAAATGGGCATAAAGATATGAACAGACACTTCACTAAAGAAGACATTCAGGTAGCTAACAGATATATAAGGAAATATTCATAATCATAAGCCATTAGAGAAATGCAAATCAAAACTACAATGAGATTCCATCTCACCCCAACAAGGCTGGCATTAATCCCAAAAACTCAAAATAATAAATGTTGGGGAGGTTTTGGAGAGTCTGCAACACTTCTACACTGCTGGTGGGAATGTAAAATGGTACAACCACTTTGGAAATTGATTTGGCACTTCCTTAAAAAGTTAGAAATAGAACCACCATATGATCCAGCAATCCCACTCCCTGGAATATATCCTAGAGAAATAAGAGCCTTTACACGAACAGATATATGCACACTCATGTTCATTGCAGCACTGTTTACAATAGCAAAAAGATGGAAGCAACCAAGGTGCCCATCAGTGGATGAATGGATAAAGAAATTATGGTATATTCACACAATGGAATACTACGCATAGATAAAGAACAGCGAGGAATCTGTGAAACATTTCCTAACATGGTGGAATCTGGAAGGTATTATGCTGAGTGAAATTATTCAGTTGCAAAAGGACAAATACTATATAAGACCACTATTATAAGAACTCCAGAAACAGGTTAAACAGAGAAGAAAATGTTCTTTGATGGTTATGAGAAGGGGGAGGGAGGGAAGGAGGGAGAGCAGTTTTCTCTAATTCGATAGTAGATTAGAACTATTTTAGGTGAAGGGAAAGACAATACACAATGCAGGAGAGGTCCGCACAACTGGACTAAACCAAAAGCAAAGAAGTTTCCTGAATAAACTGAATGCTTCAACAGCCAGTGTCGCAGGGGCGGAGGTTTGGGGACCATGGTTTCAGGGGACATCCAAGTCAATCAGCATAATAAAATCTATTAAGAAAACATTCTTCATGCCACTTTGGAGAGTGGCGTCTGGGGTCTTAAACGCTAGCAAGCAGCCATCTAAGATGCATCAATGGTCTCAACCCACCTGGAGCAAAGGAGAATGAACATCAAGGACACAAAGTACTTACGAGCCCAAAAGACAGAAAAGGCCACATAAACCAGCGAGTACATCATCCTGGGACCAGAAGAACTAGATGGTGCCTGGCTATAACTGATGACTGCCCTGACAGGGAACACAACAGAGAACCCCTGAGGGAACAGGAGAGCAGTGGGATGCAGACCCCAAATTCTCCTAAGAAGACTAGACTTAATGGTCCAAGACTAGAAGGACCCCAGTGGTCATGGCCCGCAGACCTCCTGTTAGCCCAGGACAGGAACCATTCCCAAAGCCAACTCTTCAGACAGGGATTGGACTAGACAGAAAAAGATGCTGGTGAAGAATGAGCTTCTTGGATCAAGTAGACACTTGAGACTATGTTGGCATCTCCTATCTGGAGGGGAGATGAGATGGAAGAGGGGGTTAGAAGCTGGCGGAATGGACACGAAAAGAGAGTCGAGGGAAGGAGAGGGCTGTTTCATCAGGGGGAGAGCAATTAAGGCGTAAAGTAAATTTTTGTATGAGAGACTGACTTGATTTGTAAACTTTCACTTAAAGCACGATAAAAAAAAATTTTTAATGTTAAATTATAGTCACAAAAGTAGACATTTATTTAGTTCTTGAATTTAATTTGAAATAAGATAGCGATCAACTCCATTTAATTAGGTTTCAAATCAAGAATGATGCTGAATTTTATTTAGATGCCTTTCAGCGTCTATGGAGGTAATTATATAATTTCTTTTTTTGATTAATTACTTGTAGAATTAAATACTTCCCAAAATTTGAACCTCCTTGCTTTCACGAAATAAACCTTATTTGATCATGGTGTACCAGTCTGTTACTGTGCTATGAGGCTCTGTTTGCTACTATTTGCGAGTTTTACATTGATACTCAGAAGTGAGATTGATCTGGAATTTATTATGTTCAATCTTTACCATGTTTTTATATAAATATTATATTCATTTCATAAACAGAATTTGTAAGCTTCCCTTCTTTCTCTATGCACTAGAACATTTTAAGTAGTATTAGAGCTTTCTATTACTTAAAAATGTGTTAGGATTCCCCTGTGAAGCCTTCTTAGTCTGGTGGCCTTGGTGGGGTTAACTCTTTGACAGCGTCTTCTATTTCTTCTATAACAAATCATCTATACTGATGTTCTTATTTTGGTGACTTTATTTTTCTTAAAAAAATCATTCATTTTAAAATTTGCATAGAGTTCAGCAAAGAAGTCTCTTATTATTTTTTATCTGTAGTTACTTCCTAGTTATTTCTACTGGAATATTTGTGCTATTTCTTTTCTTGACTGGCTAAGCTAACAATTTATCTATTCTGTTGCTACTTGTTTTAACAAGGCAAGCTGGAAGGTGAAAAAGCCTTTAAGACCAAAGGAATCAAGTTCTGCTGTCCAAAATATGCACCCTATGGGCAGAAAGCTGGCTCTAAGTCCATGTAGGAAGCCACTTTTCTCCTCTGCCTCCTCACAAAGAGAACAAAAGTGTGACTACCACTACCACCTCCATGCCCCTTGCTCCCTTAGGCCCAGCAGTATTCAAAACACATTCACCTGATTGGTCTCATTCGGTCCCAATAAAAAGTAGGTGGCATTACTCCCAAAGGGTTCCAAGTGGAAAAAGGCTTTATCAAAAGAAAATCACTGCTCTCAAAGGAATCAGGAGGCCTAGTTCTAGCCCCACCCAGTCAGGTCTCTGCCCTCCAAGGCCTCAGTGTCCACACACCTAACATGACAAGGTCTGACCGACACATGTATGATTGGAGGTCTCACCAAACTTTAAGAAGAATCAGAAAAACTTCTGGATGGAAAAAGCATAGTGCAGAGAACTAGTGAGCATCGTCTTCACAAAGCACTCTGGATGCCCTGAGCACGTCAGCTCAATGATTATAACACCCAGCGTGAATGATCTTGATACTAGGTGCCTATTTCTTCTTTCACGCACGGCCTTATTTACTTTGAATCAACATACCTCTTTTTGGGGGAGAACAACACAAAAGCTTGACTCTAGATGTTGAGACAACAGCAAATAGTGGATGTGGCCACTGCCCCCTCTCCACCCCCACTCCCAGTTCCCCACCCCTGGTGGGAAATGTGTCTCAGAGCCCTATACTTCAACCAGCAATTCCGCTCCTAGGAATTATCCCAATTCACTTATAATCATGAAAACCTGGACACAAGCCCTAAGTCCACAGTCAAGGGGCTGGTTAAATAAGTCCTGGTGCATTCACAGGATGGAAGTCTGGATAATCAGCAAGCCAATCTTCAGAAGACTATTTATTAGAATGGGTGAAGGGTCAGGATACAGTAAGTGAGGGAAAAGCAGGTTACAACACATCAAGTATAACCCTATTTTATACTTACACATACACACAAATATTCATAGAAAATAGACTAGAAGTAACACTGTTAATAGTGATTGTATTTGAAAAGCTGGTAATGTTTGTTCTTTGGCTTTTACTATTTTCTAAATTTTCAACAAAGTGTATTATTACCTTTATAATCAGAAACAAAGTTACAAAAGAAAAAAAAGTCTGACCTCTTTGCCTAGTGTGTCTTCTCATGCTCCCACGAACAAGCATGGCTGGAGCATGGAGGACACTGACCTGAGAAGATGCCCCACTGGCCTTTCACCCTGGCCTCAGATTTCCTCATCAGCCCTTCAGCACAAGTGAAGTGTGTATAAAAACTATGTGATAAGCATGTGGGTTTGAGGCTGGTGGAATCTCACTTTTATATTCTATGAGTCAGAAGGGCCCAAGAACCTGTGAAGACCTTGAATATGAAACCACTAACTGGCAAAAGGAGAAAGGAAGACCTCCCCAGACAAGGCCACAGAAAGCCTGGTGAATGCATGAATACCCGGTGTCCAGCTGTGCTATGCAGAGAGGCGTGATTCTTCTCCGACCATCTGCCGTCCGAGTCTCAACTTGCTTCTTTAAAAGATTCTGGCAGGGTAGAGTAACATAAATGAATGGAAGTTTTCTGCCAACTATTTCTTAAGTATCAAAAAGTAAGTCTTCTAAGGAAACACATTCTAACTTCCCTTCCTGGGCCTTTTTGGGACAACTAAACTAAGCCACCCCATCAAAGAACAAGAATTTTTTATCAGGGTACGTGCTCAATTTCCTACACGAGGAAGCTCCCAGTTAAACCCCTCAGGTAACTCCCTCCGCATCATCAGTACCTCCGGCCTGGCCAGGTTCCCAGAGCAGTAAGCCCACGCCAGCTGGCCACCCCTGCCCAACAGCCATGGGGTTCGGTGGGGAAACTCCAGGAATGAGAACTACACCCTTGAGTCATATTCTTATCTCTAGGAAGTAATTTTCAAGTTTTCTTTAGTCACAGAGTCCTCTCCTCCACTGAAGGCTTACAAGCAGAGTTCTTAATCACACATTATGTCTGAATCACTTAGGAGAGGTTTGTCAACTTACACAAGCTCCTGGAGGTAATCCCAACACCTCCGACCCCATCCCCTAGTGAACCATGGGCTTCCAGAGAAGCCCAATGTCTAACACAGATGAAGAGCCTGAAGCCCAGTGGCATTTCTTAGAAAGGCCAATGGGTGAGGTTCAATCAGAAGTTCCTACAGGAGATGACCTCCTCTAGGACAGGGAGGCTTTGGACAAAGGTGCTTAAGGCCCCATTAATGAATCATGAAGCTGAGGGCAATGGGGACAACTGGCCACAAGCTGGCTTACGTCTGGGTCCTGTGCCAAGCTCAGTACAGAAGCACCTCATCACCCACTGTCACATTCTGTCCTGAATGCCTGTGCCTCACACTGTTCCCGGCACTGGGTCCCTCTTCCCTCCCTGTGTCTGAGCATGTTCCTGTGTCCTCAGCGCCACCAGGCCAAGCTCTCACCTTCCTGATGTCCTCCAAACTCTCCCCGTTGACTGCAACTGAGGTGGCTGAGCCTGTCTCTCTGGCTGCCGCACTCTTTTGATCCAGCTGCTGCTGCTGCCTCCGCTGATACTTGAGCATTTCAGGGTTTTCAATGACGGCTGTGGAGAGCTGGGCCTCAGTCATGATGGCCAAGCTCTTTCCGTAGGTGGACTGATGAATGCGGCTCTGGAGGAAGCAGAGAGAGGTACAAGAAGCCAGGTGTAAGCGGCAACACCCAATACTGCTGATGTAGCCTCTCCTGGCTGACAGCAGAAAGGGACCTGGGCAGATGACCCAGAGCCCTGGATGCCAGCTCTTTGCTGCCTCCAACTTATTCTGCTTCTAACTGATTAGGTAACTCTAATCTTTCACTAGATGTTTATACCCTCTGTGTTTCTACAGGTGGGGATGAAAGTGAGTGAGATAACTGACAAGAGAACACCTACCACACGGCCTGACAGAGAACAAGTGGAAATAAACATTTGCTGAAATGAAACTATGATGCTCAAATCACTATTTTAAGGCTCTTAAATCACTCCAAGCAACCCAGATACTCTTTGGAAATCAAATATTGAGACCAAGGGTTTGCTTTCTCTGCTCTTGTCTTCAGACATCAGCCCCACGTGGAGGTAGGTCCCCGTGGAGTTGCTAACAGTATCTCTAATAGCTTAGCTTAGGTACCGCAGAGCTATGGGAAACCCTCCCCTGGAGCTTTCCCACCTCCATATACCAATCCTTCTGAGCAGAGTCCCTCTCTTCCATCTTCCCAGGTCTCATTAGTCCTATGCCACAACAAGCTGCACAAGAAACCCAGGAGGGCAGAGACAGTGTCCCCAGCACACCATAATTATGGGCACTCATAAAGAAGGGTGAGGGGAGACTCATACAGGGTATGCAAATGACCAATGTGGTATTCTGCCTAGGAGCAGGGATTGTGGTTCACAGGGCACTGCCTTACCAGAGGATGCTTAATGGAGAGGGTGGTGGTCCAGGAGGTGTCTTGGGACCTGATCCTGAAGGGCCTGGTATGCCTAAATGTGGCCAAGAACTGCCCTCTTGCCAGCTTGGCTCCTGTTCCCTCTCTTCCACATTCACCCCCTGAATCTCCAGCCAGAATTCAGTTTGGCAATGTTTCCCTAGCGTTCCTCAAACACGGTGTCCCTGCCTGTCACTGGGAAAGGGTAAATGAGATGGGGTTATTCCACAGGCTCCCACTGTGACTCTCCAATGGGCGGGTACACAGCAAACTCAGGTTATTAGCATGATGGTGACAAAGTAGAAAGAAGAACTGAGGCCACTGAGACACTCACTCTTCAGTGAAAAATGACTAACTAGGTGCCAGGCCCTGTTTAGGTATGGGCATGCAGTAAAAGGCAGAGCCCTGCCCCTGAGGGGTTTATGTCTCAGAAAGAGGAGCCGCACAGTAGCTTAAGAGGGAGTGCTGACAAGCAATAGTATCACTAAGGGGAGAGCTGCCTACCTCCACTAGACATTCACAGGATACATTTCAGACCAGTGAGCACATTCCACTAAAAGCTGTCAAAGATCCTTTTACAGGAACGGCAGGGTTCTAAGTCTATGGTAAGTAAAGCAGAGCCTTCCCAGAAGCCCTTGAAGAAGGGCCCATAGATCACACTGCCCTGCACAGAGGGGGCCTGGTCCAAAGGCAGCAGGCCTGGGTTCATATCCACGCTTCTATCCTCGAACCTGAGAGGCACAAATGGTCTTGGCCAAGGATCTGGACATTTTTCAACGCTTAGTTATCTCATGGATGAAACGGGTAACGAGCCATGTCTTGAAGTGTTTTTGTGTGATTTAAACCAGATAATATATGAAAAATGTATAGCTCAGAGCCTGACATACAGTAAGTGCTAAGAAATGATAAATATTTCTATTGTACCTGCTGCTTCATGGCAACTATGTCAGTACAGAAAGTGACATGTGCAGGACCCTTGGGAAGTCACTCCAGCTCCCTCCCGGATGAAAGCTCCTAGTGTGTAGCCTATTATCAGCACAAGAGGACACGCCCAAAGAAACTTTATTCTGAATTTCAGACTTTGTTTCCCATAGGAATGGGGATTCATTTTTAAATTAATCTATTTTGTAAAGATAAGGATTACCATCTATAAAAGGCAAACACCCAATACCTCTTTAGAAAACAACGTCTCTGTATCTCACAAGAAGAAGGTCCAGTCAAAGGCACCACTCAGAGCCATTATGGTTATATTTGTGGCCCTGGAGCACAGCAGCACCCAGGACCACCAGCCAGTGATGCACCCTTCTCCTACCTTCTCCTCCTCACTCAGGGGGTCTCCAAGCTCATCCTGGGAGAAGTCTAGGAATGCCACAGAGCCATCCATGGAACACACCAGAATGCCCAGTCCATTCAGAGTCCTGGAAGAGATGACTATCAGCAGCCTGGGAGCAAGTACCTGGGACAGACGCCCAGCCTTAGTGAGGATTGTGAGGCAGTACTCTAGGTAGATGCTGGAAACCACTGGTTCCCTTCTGTGGCTTAAGGTGGGACAATCGCCTCCCAGAGGGCCTTGGTGTCCTTTAGTTCTAATCATGTGTATGAAGTATCTTTCACCAGGTTTTCTAGGAATTTCTTTTTTGTCTTATTTTTGAAACCATTTCAAAAATAACTTGAAGAAGTATGCACCTAAATAAGGTCACTGAGAAACAGAAAACATGCCCCCAAACCTATGTTAATGTGGTTAATGTAACGACAGTGAAGTGGAACCCCACAGGGGTCACATCATTCCTCTTCACTCAGACAAACCCCAGACATTCTCCAGTGGCAAATCCTATAAGGAGCGTGGAGCGTTGTAGCAAACATTCTCACAAGAGCAGGCACAGAACTGTCAACTCCTGAATTAGGTGCCAACAGCACCCGTGAGGCCTGCTCCAGTTGTGATAACTGGAGAGGGCCTGCTGGCCACTGACCCTGATCACATCCTCCCTTGTGTTCCAAGGTATGGCTTCTCCTTTCTCAGCTTATGCAGCATAGCAAGAATCCATCTTACCAGGAAATATCCATGATGGATTTGTCAAACAGCTCATGGATGACAACCAGAGGCCGTTTCAGACATGTGAGCTAAAAGGAAAGAAGCAGCAAACGTTAATGACTGAAAAAACCTTTTCATCTGCTCAGTCCCATCAACACTGCCAGTCATGGAAGACTCGGTCAGTGTTCCTGCTGACAAACAGGGCATATTCAACTCTATTCAAATAGCTGCTGCGATTCTGAAGTGTGAAAATCAAACCCTGTCCAAAATATGCATACCAGAGTGGCCCCTGCCTCAGGATCACAGGGGAGATGGCCTTATACATGGACAACCAGCAGAAAGCAGAGGGGAAAGGGGTTCTGGAAGGGCTGTGGCCCGAGCAGAGGACCAGCCCATGGGTAGAGCTCAGAGAGAATCTATCAGCAGGGGGAGGAAAAGCCACTGAGAGAACCCAGAACATCTCAGGGACCAGGGAGTTCTGGTACACATTACTCCAAGGCTCAGTTTAACTATGTAACTAAGTCATGCTTATTCTACAAAGAGTGCACAGGTAGTACATAAATATATAAAATCAGTATAAAATACCCTTAACCCAAACTCAAAGTAAACTGCTAGTAACATTTCAATGAATTATTTTCTTCTGGTCTATCTTATTCCATTTTATGTAAATATTTATTTTATTCTTTAAAATCTGGCACATGGTTGTGCTTACTTTTCCATCTAATACATAACAAGCATACATTAAATATTGTGTAAAAATCCTTTTTTGATTACTGAATAGTCACCATCTACAATCATCACCTGGTCACAAATGTTGGACTGTATGCAGTCTCCAGGTCCTCAGTTATAGCAGACATCTAGCTCTCCTACACCAAGTGTCTGACTACCCTGTAGACAGGTCCTGAGCAAGGGGACAGTGGGGTGGGTGGCAGGGAACATACTTCTTTTGGGCTCCCACTGTGTGCTGTTGACTCTCCTGCCCACCAGCAGCCTGAGCCTGCTTGCGCAGGGGGAGGAGCTACAGCAACCACAACCTGGAGGAGAGGGCTGGAGTCTGTGCTACATGGAATCCATAAGAATAATGCCCCTCCCAAGATGCCTATCTCTCTCTCCCATAAACATGCCTATAGACCTCTCAGAAATCCAGGACCCATGTGGCCACCTGACCTCACCATTCCAAGAAACACAAGCACCATAGTCGGCAATGATTTGATCAAAGCACCATGAATGGAGCTTTGGGTTCCTGAATCAAAGGTAGAACACACCCTGAACTGCCCATGATGGTACTATAATCCTGGTTCCAGAACAGGTATTAAATGATCTTGGGCCTGAAAAATCAAAATGTACACAGCAGTAGACTATTCTATATCAAACGAATGTAAAAACCACAGCCACAGGATAACCTTCGAACCCATGACTTCAAATCCACAATGCTTATGGGGAAATTGAAATTTTTTAAAGGTTTTTTTTAAATGTGCGTACCTTGGTTTATCAAACTTTAAATCAGTTGGTGCAAAGATGTACCAAGAGTCTACAGGACATGGCCAGGAATGTCATCAACAATAGCAGTCTGCGATCCCAGGGCCCCAGGTATAGCCACCTTCCACACTACCTGTACAGAGGTCTCTTCCCCGTGTTTGTAACCTCAACAATCTGAGGCCCTTTCATTTGATAGAACACCAGCCCCTAGCAAGGAGGCACTTAAGAACTCTTCTGGACTAAGAGACGGTTGTTACCAATGTAACTGATTCCTTTAGGCAGTTTACCTGTCAGATTCTCAAACACTGTAGTTGAGTCAAAGATCGATAACTTAGAAACAGTCACAGTTCTTATCCTTCGGTTCTCACCCATGAACCTATCACGAATATTTACTGAAAACCTGCTACATGGAAGGCACTGAATTTGAGGTGTAGCTCTTCCTCTCAGGGGTTACCATCTAGTGAGGAACACAAGACTCGAAGCCTTATCCACAATAGTGCTGCCTGATAGGTTAAATGGAAACCCTGCTGGCACAGTGGTTAAGTGCTATGGCTGCCAAACAAAAGGTCAGCAGTTTGAACTTATGAGGCCCTCCCTGGAAACTCTATGGGGCAGTTCTACTCCATCCTAATAGGGTCGCTATGAGTTGGAATTGACTCAATGGCAACAGGTTCAGTTTTTTTTTTTTTTTTAATAGGTTAAAAATGGACAAATTAATGGAGGTACCAACTAACTATGTGAAGAAGTAAACACTAGGAACATTCTGCATGCCTTTTTTTGTGTCAATAAGCACCTATTTATCTTGGTTATACAGATGCTAGAGGGACTAGCTTCCACCATTTGTCTGTCAAATGGTTTAGCTTCCACCATTTGTCTGTTAGCTTGTTGTATTGTGGTGGCTTCCCTGTTGCTGTGTTGCTCGAAGCTAAGTCACCACTATTTCAGATACCAGCAGGGTCACCCACGGTGGACAGATTTCAGTGGAACTTCCAGACCAAGACAGACTAGGAAGAAGGACCTGGTGATCTACTTCTAAAAAAAAACTGGCCAGGGAAAATGTTATGAATAACAGCAGAATATTGCCTGATATATTGCTGGAAGATGAGCCCGAGGCTGGAAGGCACTGAAAATACGATACAGAAGAATTGCTTCCTCAAAGTAGGCTCAACTTTAATGACGTGGATGGGGTCAAGCTTTCAGGACCTTCAATTGCTGATATCTCACAACTCAAAATGAGAAGAAACACCTGAAAACATTCAATAATAACTGGAACATGGAAGGTATGAAGTATGAATCTAGGAAAATCAGAAGTTGTCAAAAACGAAATGGAATGCATGAAGATTGCTATCCTAGTCATTAGCGAGCTGAAATGGACTGGTATTGGACATTTTGAATTGGACAATCATATGGTCTACTATGCCAGCAATGACACATTGAAGAGGAATGGTGTTGCACTCATCATTGAAAAAAAATCTCTACATCTATCCTGTAGTACAATGCTATCAGACATAGGATAATAGCCATACGCTTATGAGACCAGATAATAAAGCTGTTATTCAAATTTACACACCAACCACTAATGCTGAAGATGAAGAAACAGAAGATTTTTACCAACTTCTGAAGTTTGAAATGGATCAAACATGCAATCAAGATGCACTGAAAATTACGAGTAACCAGAATGTAAAAGTTGGAAACAAAGAAGGATCAGTAGTTGGAAAATATGGCCTTGGTAATAGAAATGACGCCAGAAGAGGCATGATAGAATTTTACAAGACCAATGACTTATTCATTGCAAATACCTTTTTTCAACAACATAAATGGCAACTATACACGTGGATCTCACCTGTTGGAATATACAGGAATCAAATTGACAATATCTGTGGAAAGAAACGATGGAGAAGCTTGATATCATCAGACAGAACAAGGTCAGAGGCAGACTGTGGAACAGACCATCAATCGCTCATATGCAAGTTCAAGCTGAAGCTGAATAATGTTACAAGTAGTCCATGAGAGCCAAAGTATGACCTAGAGTATATCTCACCTAAGTTTAGAGACAATCTCAAGAACAGATTTGATACAATGAACCCTAATGACCGAAGACCAGATGAGTTGTGGAATGACATCAAGAACATCACACACGAAGAAAGCAAAAGGTCATTCAAAAGACAGGAAAAAAAAAATGACCAAAATGGACGTCAGAAGAGACTCTCAAACATGCTCTTGAATGGAGAGTAGCTAAAGCAAATGGAAGAAATGAAGTAAAACAGCTGAACACAAGATTTCAAAGGGCTGCTCAAGAAGACAAAGTATTATACCGAAATGTGCAAAACTTGGAGTTAGAAAACCAAAACGGAAGATGATGCTTGGCATTTCTCAAGCGGAAAGGACTGAAAAGAAAATTAAAGCCTCAAGTTGCAATACTGAAGGATTCTATGGGCAAATATTGAACAACAAAGGAAGCATCGAAAGAAGATGGAAAGAATACACAGAATCACTGTACCAAAAAGAATTGGTCGACGTTCAACCATTTCAGGAGGTAGCATATGATCAAGAACCAATGACATTAAAGGGAGAAGTCCAAGCTGCACTGAAGGCACGGGCAAAAAACAAGGCTCTAGGAATTAAAAGAATACCAATTGAGATGTTCCAATAAATGGATGCAAAGCTGAAAGCACTCCTTGTTTATACCAAGAAATTTGGAAGACAGTTACCTGGCCAACCAACTGGAAGAGATCCATACTTGTGCCCATTCCAAAGAAAGGTGATCCACAGAGCGTGGAAATTATCAAACAATATCATCAATATCGCATGCAAGTAAAACTTTGCAGCAATACATCGACAGGCAACTGCCAGAAATTCAGGCCAAATTCAGAAGAAAACATGGAGTGAGGGATATCATCGGTGATGTCAGACAGATCTTGGCTGAAAGCGGAGAATACCAGAGAGATGTTTATCTGTGTTTTCTTGACTATGCAAAGGCATTTGACTGTGTGGATCATAACAAATATGGATAACACTATGAAGAATGAGAATTCCAGAACACTTAACTGTGCTTGACCTAGACCAAGAAGCAGTCATTCAAACACAAGGGGACACTGAATAGTTTAATACCAGGAAAAGTGTGTATCAAAGCTGTATCCTTTTACCGTACTTACTCCATCTATATACTGAGCAAATAATTGGAAAAGGTGGACTACATGAAGAAGGACATGACATCAGGAGGAAGACTTATTAACAACCTGCAATATGCAGATGACACTACCTTGCTTGCTTAAAGTGAAGAGGACTTGAAGCACTTACTGATGAAGATCAAAGACTACAAGCTTCAGTATGGATTACACCTCAGTATTAAGAAAACAAAAATCCTCACAACTGGACCAATAACAAACATCATGGTAAATGGAGAAAATAATGAAGTTGTCAAAGATATTTTACTCGGATCCATAATCAACACCCAGGGAAGAAGCAGTCAAGAAATCAAATGACATATTGCACTGGGCCAATATGCTGCAAAAGATCTCTTTAAAGTGTGAAAAAAAAAAAAAAAAAAAAACAAGATGTCACTTTGAGGACTAGGATGCACCTGACCCAAGTCGTATTTTCAATTCCCTCACATTTTTTTTTTTTTTCACATACATGTGAAAGTTGGACAACGAATAAGGAAGACCAGAGAAGAACTGATGCCTTTGAATTATGGTGCTGGTGAACAACAGACTATACCATGGACTGCCAGAAGAATTAACAACTCTGTCTTGGAAGAGGAAACCCTGGTGGCATAGTGGTTAAGTGGTAAGGCTGCTAACCAAAGGGTCGGCAGTTCGAATCCGCCAGGCGCTCCTTTGAAACTCTACGGGGCAGTTCTATTCTGTCCTATAGGGTCGCTATGAGTCGGAACCGACTCGACGGCACTGGGTTTTCCTGGGTCTTGGAAGAAGTACAGCCAGAATGCTCCTTAGAAACGCAGATGGCAGGACTTTGTCTCATGTACTTTGGACATGTTATCAGGAGGAACTAGTCCCTGGAGAAGGACATCATGCTTGGTAAAGTAGTGGGTCAGTGAAAAAGACGAAAACCTTCAACAAGATGGACTGACACAGTGGTTATAACAATGGGCTCAAATCTGGCACAGGACTGGGCGGTGTTTTGTTCTATCATACACAGGGTTGCTATGAGTCAGAACCGACTCAGCTGCACCTAACAATAACAACGTTTAGCTTTAGTATAAACTGCCACTTTTCCAAAGTGCTTGTACCAGTTTAAATGCCCATCGATGTATTAGTTTCAACTAACAATATTCTTGCCGACACTTAGTACTGGCTTTTTTTTTTTTTTTTTAATTTTAGTATTTCACTTCTAGGTATGTACTCAAAAGAAATTAAAACATAAGTCTAGAAAAAGACTTATAGACTTCTACAATAATGCTCATATCAGCTTTAGTCATGGTATCTCAAATCAGGAACAACACCGATGTCTATTACAGGACAGTGTGTAAACAAATGATGGTATATTCACATAGGGGAACACTACACAGCAATAATAAAGAATATAAACCCACTGCCGTTGAGTCGGAATAAAGAATATACTACTGTTAAATGCATCAATATAGATGAATGTCAAAAACATCCAGAACGAAAGAAAACCAAGATACGAAAAAGTAAATATGGCATGGACTCCATTTATACGAAGTTCAAGGTCATGCGAAACTCATGGATGGTGACAGAAATTGCTAGAGCGGCTGCCTCAATGGGGCGATGAGGTCTTGACTGGGATGGGACAAAAAGGAGCATTATGGGATGGTGGTTATGCTGGCATAAATATACAGAAACTCACCGAGCTGTACATTTAAGATGAATGTACTTCATGGATGTTACATGTTGATATGAAGATTTTTTTTAAAGGAAGCAAACACAACATGCCAACTATACCCCCCCCCAAAAGCATTCCCCAACTTCAGACACAAGAGCTGCTAAGCACTGGGCATCAGGGAGTCCTCTCCTGGCTGGGCCTCAGGCACCTGAGGGGCACGAGCACACAGGCTGGGCCCAGGCCCAAGCTCCACCACTTCCTTCTTGGGTAATGAAAGGGCCTGCAGGCTTCCAAGGAGGAGCTGACCCTTAGAGACCAGGACGGAAGACGGGAGAGACCAAAAGCAGTATGTTTCTCCTATCTTCCAGGCTCTGCTACCTTCATCCAGCCCTCCCACACCTCCCCACCCCCGCAGCTAAAGCTCATGGTGGGGGCTCACCCAGACAGAGAGCGAGCGGTCCTTGCTGCCCACGGCACAGCAACAGTATGGGCAGCTGGGCTTCGCAGAACTTCCATTCTTCTGCTTCTTTTTGAAGATTTTGGGGTTGAATTTCTAAAGCCAAGTAACAAGTGTTAAAATAATGAATCAAGGATGTATCTCATGTCCAAATATCAGAAACATACCAAACCCCAGCCCACGGGTGGGAGTATCACATGGATATTCTGAGCACCAGGCACAAAGCGCACATTTCATTTTCACAACAACCTTAGGAGGCATTTCCTTGATGATGAAATGGAGGATCAGAGAGATAAAAAACACGCTCAGAGTCATCAAATGAGTAAGCGGTGAAGTGTGCGCTACCAGCTCTCCATTTCTGGGACCAGCAGCCAGGCCAATGGGATGGGCCCTCTGCACTTGTGCTGCTGGGTAGAACCAGCTCTAGGACCTGGTTGAAGCTGAGCCTGCAAAGGGGCTTCCGGGGTGAAGGCGTGCACACTCTCCACCTCCTAAGAGTGGCCAAGAGGTCTGTCAGGAGAGGTGTGATTCATTTAATCCCTACTCCCTTCATTTCGTTTGTTTACAGTTTTAACTGTCTCTCAAACAGCTGTCAGCACGAGCTGTGGGATCACAATGACTTGCTTATCAGCCCAAGGAGCTGCCTCCAGTGTAACCTGGAGGTCGTTTTGCACAGGTTTTAAGTGCACACTGACCTTCCTGCCATCTTCCTAGATGGAAAGGGGGTAGGAGCTCTTTGCCTGGACGTGGAATCCCCAAGCCAGGAAAACCAAGGAAAGAAAAAGAGTGGCTTCTTGGGAGCAAACAGAGCCTGGTGTCAGATGGGGGGTGTGGGTGTGGGTGTGGGTGTGTATGTGGTGAATATACAGCTATTACTTATTTAACACTCTTCACATGGACAGTTCAGTGACATTACTTATGCTCATCATGTTGTCCAACTACCACCATTAGCCATTCCCAAATTTTTTCCATCACCCTCAACAGAAGTTCAGTGTCCCTTGGGGGTGGGGGTGGGGGTTTAATCCTAGAGAGAAGATAGGAATGGCAAAGGGTACATAAAACCCATTGCTGTACAGTCAATTCTGACTCATAGCAACCCTACAGGACAGAATACCACTGCTTCATAGGGTTTCCAAGGCTGTAATCCTTACAAAAGCAGTCTACCACATCTTTCTTCAGTGCAGTGGCTGGTAGGTTCAAACTGCCCACCTTTTGGTTAGCGGCCAGTTGTTTAACCACTATGCCACCAGGCCTCAAGGGGCGTATACCAAAAAACCAAGCCCCTTGCTGTTCAGGCAATTCCGACTCATAGCGATCCTATAGGACAGAGTAGGACTGCCCCATAGGGTTTCCAAGGAGTGGCTGGTGGATTCAAGGGGCACATACAGACTGAAAATGTGGAACTCGGAGGGGTGTGCAAATCCTTGTAGAGCTTCGCAGCCCTGTTCCATGAGGTAGGTGTCGCAATCTCACAGTCATCACTTAAAAGTGGTTGTGAGAGGGCTTTTTATTGATCAATCTGTAGATGGGAACTGCTTTGGGTGAAGGGAAAGACAACACTCAAAACAAGGAAGGTCAGCCTAATTGGACAGGATTAAAAGTAAAGAGGTTTCCGAGATAAAATGAAAGCTTCAAAGGATAGCGAAGCAGGGGCTGGGGTCTGGGGAACTTGGTTTGAGAGGACTTCTAAATCAACGGGCAAAACAATTCTATTATGAAAACACTCTGCATCCCACTTTGAATTGTGGCACCTGGGGTCCTAAATGCCAACAAGCAGCCATCTAAAATACATTAATTGGTCTCAACCCACCGGGAGCAAAGGCAAAGGAAGAACACCAAGGTCACACGACAACTAAGAACCCAAGAGACAGAAAGGGCCACTTGAACCAGAGACCTACAATATCCTGAGACCAGAAGAACTAGTTGGTGCCCGGCCACAATCGATGTCTGCCCTGTCAGGGAACACAACAGACAACTCCTGAGGGAGCAGGAGACCAATGGGATGCAGACCCCAAATTCTCATTAAAAGACCACACCTAATGGTATGATTGTGACTAGAGGAATCCCAGAGACAATGCTCCCCAGAACTTCTGATGGCACAGGACAGGAACCATCCCCGAAGACAAATCATCAGGCATGAAAAGGACTGGTCAGTGGGGGGGAGAGAGATACTGATGAAGCGTGAGCTAATTAAATCAGGTGGACACGGGAGAGTGTGTTGGCAACTCTTGACTGGAGGGGGGATGGGAAGATAGAGAGAGAGGGAAGAAGGTAAAATTGGCACGAAACGAGAGACTGTAAGGGCTGACTCAATAGGGGGAGAGCAAGTGGGAGAAGGGAGTAAGATGTCTGTAAACCTACATGTGACAGACTGATTGGAAATGTAAATGTTCACTTGAAGCTTAATAAAAATTAAAAAAAAAAAAAAAAGTGGTTGTGAGGATCACATGAGCAAAATCCTGCAGAAGCACTGTGCTAACTGTGAAGCAGAGAATTTGAAACATTTTGGCAACAAGGCCCTGGTTTCAAACAAAATCCTAAAAGGGGCCCAACACAAAAAAACTGAAAGCAATATTTTATTCCTATGAAATGTATATTTTAAGTCACCATATATGATACTACTACCTATCAATTTAAACAATGGAAATGATGAAGATGCTTTGATGTTTGATCAAAAAACTGAGATCGGGCTCTGTATGAGCCTTCAGTTGGACCAACTTCAGCACGTCAATCTATTCATTTTGTTTTGGTTGCCCATTTTGAGAAAATCCTGGTTCTCCAACTGTAACTAAGTAACAGCTTGCCTTGGCCACTCTCAGGACACTCCTCCCTTAAAGTGTCCTGAAGCAGAATAGGGGCGGTGAGATGCCCTCTCTCCCCTGAAAAGTTACCGAGGCTCACATCTGCTGGCCTCTTCCCCACCATGCCAAGACCAGGCAAGCAGCCCCACATACAGGAGACAAACCTAGTGGTCCCCAGCAGGCCTCTCTGGCCATGACTGACAGCTGTGGATCTGGGCGTGGGCCAAGCACACATGCTAGGTAGATACACTAGAACCGTAAGCTGAGCCTGGTGAGCAGGGTGCTTATCAGTACCACTGTACACAAGCATCCATGAGCAGACCCGACATTCCGAATTGAAGACTTATCTTGGTAATATTTGCCATGTTAAAATTTTTCCAATAAAACATGTATGTATTCTATTTTGTAAAATTAGTTTTCATATTTAAACACAAATATTTAAAATGAAATAAGACTCCGACATATACAGAATCATGGAGCCCATCACCTCATTCCCACATGAAACCCAGTCACCTCATTCCCACATGAAACTCAGTCGGGGAGGCTGTGGCCCTGCCAGGCCTTTCCAGAGACCAAGGCACTCACCAGGCTCTCAGGACACTCAAGGCAGTACTGCCAGCCAGGCAGCCTCGTGCCCAGACATTTGCCAGTTATTCCTCTGAGGCCAGGCACACTCACCACAACAGTCACTGCTTTCCGGTGCCCCACGAAATCCATATTGGTTTTCCAGCCCTCCCGTTCAATGATCTGGGCAGTGGGGCCGGAGTTGTTCATGGCGTGAGCAGATACCAGGTAATGCCCATCAGGTGACCAGCTGAGTCGCAACACATGGGTCGTCCCTCCACACTGAAAGAAACAAGCCGTGGCTTGAAAGGAGCTCAAGGCCAACTTCAAGACCAAAACTCTGACCTCAAGAATAAAGTCAAAACTGTTTCACAAACACACAGTGGTAGAGCACACACTCCCAACTTCTGCATTACACCAGCAGCTGTAACTTCAATCTCCTTAGGGCTCTCTGGTCAAATCAGTTTGGGAACTACAGCAACCTATCCTCCCCTACAAGAGCTGAACAATGAACACCAGCACAGTAATATAGATACTGAGGATCTACAGGAAAGACCCTCTTTTAACTGCTGATTCCATGCTTGCCAAATCTGTCTGGCCTCTGACCTTTTTCTTCCACATAGCATCCGTTAACCCCACCGCCAAGTCTGCAAAGCATTTTCTGAGAAATACTACACTGTGGAAAGGGCCCTGTTTGCACCTGGGGCCTGTGAGTGCACCACCTGCTCTCGAGCCTGTCTCCTCACCTGAAGAGTGGGGACGCTACCAGCAAAGGAGAAGAGGTTTGTAAAATCCTTAAAAGCTGCAAAATGCACAGCAGAAAGGCGCTGTTACCCTGACTCGGGCACATTATTCCTCCTGCAAAGCAAGACGATATGGGCCAAAAGCCAGCCCCCTGAAGCTCTGCCCAGGGCAACCCTAAAGACATAGGGATTAAAGATCTCGACCTCACAGCCCCAGAGTAGAGCAGGAAAGGCAGGGCTGGAGTGTAGCGACACCACCTGCCTCAATTTCCAGCCTGGCCCACAGACCCCCGGGGAAGGTTAGGTCCAACTCGCTGAGGCTGACAAGTGCTGCTGGCTCCTGCTGGTACTCAACCACTCCCAGCCCTGTCTGCCCCACAGCACCAGGAGCTCACTTCTGGGATCCCCGCCAGGTAGGCAGCTGAAGCCCTGAGGAAGTCTCGATGTGAGGGCCCAGGTCACCTGTACCAGGCAGCTGTAGCCAAGGGGAGCAGGGCCAAGGAAGGCAAATACTGGTGTTTTTTTTTTTTAGTATATACCCAGTTCAGAAACTGGTGCTGGCTTGGGTAGAACTGAATACACGCAGCCAGTTCTGACCATCGGGCAAACATCTATGCATCCCACAAAACTCTGAGAAGTCTTCCCTGATGCAGTCAGCCCTCCTGCGCCGTCCTGCACACTCAAGCCAATCCCATCATCATACTTACGACTGACTTGAACGTCTGTCTTTCCCACTGGACTGTAAGCTTCAAGAGGAGAGACCATCTTAATCCACTTTTTTTCCCGTTTCCAGTACTGCCTTGCATTTAGTAGGTACTTAATAAACATCTAATGAATAATGGTGGTCTTAAGTTCTGATTCCGTATATCAGAACTCAAAAGAAGAGACAAAAGACCGCAAAAATCACTGCAGCCTGATCTCCAAACATTTTGCAAATCATACAGCTAACTGCACCCAAAAGAGAAGGTGGCTGGCCTACAGAGTGGAAGTCCACACAAGCCAAGCAACACACACCATCAGGAAAACTACAAGAATGTCTCCGCCACCTCCCCTCACACACACAAACTACTCTGAAGGGTGGCACAATGTAAACGCCACACGACAAGGAACTTCATCCACATTGTGGCAGTGGGCTGTGCAACATGAAATGCGAGAACGTTCCTAAGGTTTTCTTCAGCTTTAAAATTCACAAATCTTTATCACTTCAAAGTTGGAGCTTTAACAGCTACTCAAATAAGACTCCATCATCTGACTCTTGGGGCCAGAGTGCTCCCTGAAGAAAACCCTGACTAGCCCACTCAGGCCCTTGGACTACATGGGGCCACAGCCGTCCGGGGGGCCCATGCAATCACCCACGTGACCAGTATCACGCCAGCTCTTTCTCCGGCTGGGATGGCTGCCAAACCCCTCTTGGGCATCTGCTAGTCTGGGGGGCGGGCAGGTGGGGGACACGGACACAAGCTCTGGGCTGTCTCCAGTTACCTCGTCAAAAGGCTTGGTGATGCTGGTCTCTAACTGCCAGTCCAGTGTCCGCCACACTTTCAGGCTGCGGTCATCAGCTTGAGAGGCAATATATTTACCAACAGGGTCCCAAGTCAACCCTTTCACCAAACCAGAATGACCTCTCAGTGTAGCTAGAATTTCTGTGAAGAAAAATAAGAAAATTGGAAATGCGTTACCTAGGGGGAAAACAACAAAGCCATACTGAAAAAACAAATGAGCTGCAATTCGTGGACCATGGGATGGAGACTGAAGAAGAAAGGGACTCAGAAATCTGCCTTAGCCAGGCACCACCCTCCCCCAACGCACACATACAGAAAACCAAAAAAAAAAACCCACTGCCATCGAGTCAATTCCACCTCCTGGCAGACCCTATGACACAAGCGGGAGAGCTCCCTAACTTGATCTCCACCCAGGCCAAAAGGAGCCTGAAGAAAGAACTGCATCAAGTAGGCAGACACCACAGATTTCCTTTCAACTACAGTTAACACATGTAGACTGAAGCCGCAACTGCCCCCCAAAAGTCAGGTAAGAAGGGTGCCTAGGCATGGGCCAAAGGTGGCAAGTAGCCCTGCCCATGGCCTCCCCTCCTGGACCAAAGCCTGGGCCCACCTGGGCTGTGACACCAGCACTTCTGATGGGAACCTCCCTGGCAGCTCTCTGATAGAGAGCAGGCCTAAGAGCTCTGGGGGCTGGGCCCTGTGCTTAGTGAGACCTTTGCGAGCCATCATTACAGACAAAGATATGTGAGAGGGTACTTCATGCAAACACTACAAAGAGCTTTCCTTCACACCATTCTCTAAACTCCTCCTCTCCATGGTCAGACCAAGAGTGTCACCACACATGAGGAAAACATGTTTCAAATACAGAGAGGGAGTATGAGAAGTATTTTACTAGGTATTAAACTGCAGCAGTATGCCATGTTATGGCATCTGACATGACTTCAAACACACTGCGTAAGAAAAATTAAACTTTTTCTTACTTTAAGAGAAAACTGCATTTGTTCAAGAAAACGGGCTTTGTATTCACCCACGTCTACTCAAGGGTTTCACAGAGGAGATGGCAACTGAGCTGAAGCCCGAGAGCAGAGGTAGGAGGGCATGTTCTCAGAGGACAGGGCACATGTGAGGCACCGGGTGTGAGCCAAACACATGCTGATTTGGGCTCCCCAGGTGCCAGCTGTCCATGTACTACCCTCATGATATGTATCACATCTGTGCTAGCACTTAGTTAATATTTTCCTTTAACATAAATCTCTTTTTGAACCTTAAGTACATTGATAAAGGGGGAAAAAAAAAAAGAAGTGGGTTACTTGACAAGACACATAGATCCCACGCCACAGGGACACACTTGCTGCCACCGGACTAGCTGGACAGACAGCAGTGCTGGACAGCTACTCAACAAGAGTCAGAGGAAGGCGCCAGACCTGGGAACTTCACAGCATTCCAGATGACGACAGTGTTATCCACGCTGCAAGAGGCCAGCCAAGCATCATGGGGAGACCACGCCACATCCATCACATCTGGAAAGAAGACCAGGATCTCTTACATGGCAGTTCAAGAAGTGGACTGAGGTGGGCAGTCAGTGCCACCTCTGGTAGCTGGGCCAGCAGTCTTGGGGGTTCATACATCTAAGGATACTTGGCCTGGGGCCATCAGAGCTAGAGGTTATTTTTTTTTTTCCCCAACCAATTTGATGAAAAAAATTCCCAATAAGCTTTTTCAATGGGCCATAAAGTTTAAAGCATCTAACTGACCCTGCCCCACTCCTTTCAGATGAAGCAACTAAGAACATCAGTTCAAAGCTTGTGCATCACACACTTGGGCTCTGACACTTACTAGGTCTACAGCCTTAAACACATCCCCCAAACCTGCTAAGCTTGCTTCTCCAACCGTGATCCAGCCTTTCTCAGAGAGGCTCTTGGGTATTAACTGAGACACTGTAGGTCAAGCACTGAGCAGAATAGCCAGCAACGCAGGAAGGACTCAATAAAGAGCTGCTGAATAAATGAATGAGTGGAAAGTCATCCTTAGGCCCTTCTCCTCACAAACTGGGTCTCACCTCTAAGACACTTCTAGGAGCACCCCTTTCCCTCCAAAGCACCCTTTCCTCTAAGTACATTTTCATAACTTTGAATTTGAATTTGATTATTAGTGAAAGTGAAGAATTTTCATGTCTATTATCTACATTTGTCTTCTTTTAACTCATTCGCTTATATCCTGTGACTGTCTACTGGAAGGTCTTTTGTGCAGATCTAGCAAATATGAGTGCAATGCCTACAAAACCCAAGAAACCAAGATCCTCCTCTAGGAGCTTCAAGTCCGGAAGGGGCAGACATGTAAACAATGGAATATCATTGTAGTATCTGAGTACTAGAACAAAGAAGTGGTCAGATGGGAAGCAAGAATTTCTAAAGCAATTTCTGTGAACTATATACAATACAGACATTAGCTGTAAACTTCATCAGTTTACTTTCTATACGGTAGGAGTTTTATGCTGTGAAGTCTGTTATTCTCCTTTGTGATTTCTTTTGCCTATTAATATCACATATTAATATTCCCTCTGCTAGAGGTTAATATTCAATTCTGTTTTCTCCTGGTTTACTCAGAATTTTTATCTTGTTAATATATGACATTTATTTTGGTGTGTGCTGTATTTAGTGAGGGTCTAAATCAATTTCCTTTCACCCACAAACTTCTTAGTGGTTACTATATTGCACATGAGGAATAATTCTTTCCATTACTGGTAAGTGATGCCTCCTTCACAATACGCTAAGTTCTTCGGTACACTGCAGCCTACTTCAGCGTTGCTAGCTTTCTCCTAAGAACTACAATGCTTTAGTCACCGCATCTTTCAATTTTTTGAAATGCAACCTTGCTTATCCTTCCAGACACCCTCTGGAATCACTGCCAAGTTCTACAGTAAATCCATACATCTTATAGAATATCCTCCTTAAACCCCACTTGTTTGTTGTACTTTTTATTATCATTTTTTGTGTATGTGGTAAATGTTGTTGTTAGGTGCCACCAGATCAGTTTCAACTCGTAGCGACCCTATGTACAATGAAACCAAACACTGCCCAGTCCTGTGCCTTCCTCATGATCACTTTTATGCTTGAGCCCATTGTTGCAGCCACTGTGTCATTCCATCTCATTGAGGGTCTTTCTCTTTTTCGCTGATCCTCTACTTTACCAAGCATGATTTCCTTCTCCAAGGGCTGATCCCTCCTGATAACATGTCCAAAGTATGTGGTAAATACATACTTAAGGAATCGTTTGCCTTTTCAACATTCTTCCCACGTACAGTTGCGTGTAACATTAGTTATTGTCATCATGTTGCTCAGCCGTTACCATTCTCTATTTCCAAATTTTCCCATCACTCTTAAGAAAAGTTCAGTGTCCCTTAACCAGTCCCCATTCCCCTCCCCCACCCACCTCGAGTAAACACTAATGAACTTTGGTCTCTATACACTTGCTTACTGTAGGTATTTCATATACCTGGGGTCATACAATATTTGTTCCTTTGTGACTGACTTCTTTGAGTCAGCATGATGCTGTCAAGATTCATCCACGTTAAACCCAACTTCTGAAGCTTCTGTCTTCAGACCATACCAGCCACCCTATTTCTTTTTTTTTTTTCCTACTTTAGTTGAAAGTTTACAGAACAAACTAGTTTCTTATCTAACAGTTAGTACACAACATTGTTCTATGGCATTGGTTAACAACCCCACGACACGTCAACACTCCCTTCTCAACCCTGGGTTCCTTATTACCAGCTTTCCTGTTTCCTGGGCCTGTTCTGTTCCATAGGCCTGTTCAATCTTTGGCTGAAGGGTGAACCTCAGGAGTGACCTCATTACTGAGCTGAAAGGATGTCTGGGGGCCATACTCACAGGGCTTCTCGAGTCTCTGCCAGGCCAGCAAACCTGGCCTTTCTTTTTGAGTTGGAATTTTGTTCTACATTTTTCTCTAGCTCTGCCTGGGACCATCTGTTATGATCACTGTCAGAGCTGTCAGTGGTGGTAGCCAGGCACCATATCATTGTTCTGGACTCAGTCTGGTGGAGACCATGGCAGATATGGTCTGTTAGTCTTCTGGACTAATCTTTCCCTTGTACCTTTAACTTTCTTCATGCTTCCTTGCTCCCAAAGGGGTGAGACCAGTGGAGTATCCTAGGTGGCTGCTCACAGGCTTTTAAGACCCCAGACGCTATTCACCAAAGTAGAATGTAGAACATATTCTTTATAAACTATGTTACGCCAATTGAGCTAGACATTCCCTGAGATCATGGTCCCCATAGCCCTCAGCCCAGCAATTCAGTCCCTCAGGGAGTTTGGATGTGTCTATGGAGCTACCATGACCTTGCCTTATACAGGTGGTGCTGTCTTCCCCGGTATTGGGTACTATATTACCCTTCACCAAAGTTTCCACTTATCTATTGTCTATTAAGTGTTTTTCCATCCCCACCCCATCCCCTCCCTTGTAACCATCAAAGATTGTTTCTTTTTGTATGTAAACCTTTTCATGAGTATTTACAGTAGTGGTCTCATACAATATTTTCCTTTTGTGATTGACTTATTTCGCTCAGCATAATGTCCTCCAGGTTCATCCATGTTATGAGACGCTTCACAGGTTCATGGTTGTTCTTTATTATTGCGTAATACTCCATTGTGTGTACGTACCACATTTTGTTTATCCATTCATCTGTCGATGGGCATCTAGGTTGTTTCCATCTTTTTGCTATTGTGAAGAATGCTGCAATGAATATGGGTGTACATATGTCTGTCCACGTGATGACTATTTCTCTAGGATATATTCCTAGGAGTGGGATTGCTGGATCATATGGCATTTCTATTTCTAGTTTTCTAAGGAAGTGCCACATTGTTTCCCAAAATGGTTGTATCATTTTGCACCTATCTCTTCTTTATGCAATCATCTACACACACCTGAGATCCTTCCCCTCACTTGAGGACTATGTCATTCTCTTGTCATCATTTTTGGTGATTCCAGTAAGATGATTCTTCTAACACCTAGGGCTCTTGGTTTCTTAAACGCCTTTCTCTCCTTCAATGACCCTGACTCCCACTACCTCATCCATTCATCTCAGGTCATGCCTAGAGACCTTTCACGACAGACAACTGCAATCCCTCTCTGGTCTAAATCTTAACCCTCCATACTGCAACCGTTAATCCCATGCTTCCAGCTCACTCTCAACTCCTACAATCTTTCCACGGCCTACTGTCCCTGTCCCTGTTCTTACCTCCCTTTTTATCCAGCTGAGATTCCATGATTCATCATCATGTCACTCCCCTTTGAACTTTTAAACCTGGGTCTTCGCACCCACGTGACAAAATCCCAGCCCCAGTTCAATCCAGCTCTACCCTAGTCTTTCTTGAGCACTCTTCAGTTAGGCTTTGATCCCAAATACATCAATATGTATTACCGTTGTCAAGATCACTAGTGGTACCCATGCTGTCAAGTCAAGTGATCAATCCTTAGTCCTCAGTTTATCTTGCAGTGATATACAACACACTGCTTGCTTCCCTCTCCTTCAAACACTTTCTCCACTGCCTTACCAGTCCTCTTTCTCAACCTTTTTTGCTGGCTTCTCACCTCTCTAAGCCTCAGGCTCCATCCTTGGACTCTGCTCCCACCCAAACCTCTCCCTTAACTCAACTCACCTATCCAACTGCCTACATGGCATGTCCATTTGCATTTCTAACAGCCTCTACAAACTTAACATGTGCCAAACTAAACTCCTAAAAATTTTCCCCAAACCTGCCCCATCTCAGGTGATGGCAACTGCATCCTTTCCATTGTTCAGGCCACAGTCCTTGAAGTCTTCCTTGATTCCACTGCTTACATCATATCCCATATCCAATCCGCCAGGAAGTCTAATTGGCTACATCTTTAAGATATAGCTTCATCTTGACCACTTTTCACCACGTTCACTGTCATGACCCAGGTCCAACCACCATGGTCTCTCACCTAGATTACTGCAATAGCCTCCTCACTGGCCTCTAAATGCTGCCCTTGACCCTCCACAATATAGTCTCCGCATAGCTGCCAGAGGTCTCATCGTTCCTCTGATCAAAGCCCTACTGAGGCTTCTCATCACACTCAGAGAAAGAGCTTTTCACAAAGGTCTACAAGGCCCACTGCTCCCACCTCACTGCTCCCCTCCCCACTTCACTCCCTCAGCCCTAGTCCCTTGGCCATTCTCTGAACACACCAAGCATATATCCACACTCCAAAGACTGCCCTGGCTATTCCCTCTGCCTGGAAGGCTCTCCCAGATGTCCACATGGTTGTTCCTTACACTTCTATCAGAGCTCCATTCAAATGTTACCTTCTCAGTGAGGCCCTCCCTGAGAACCCTGGTCAAAAAGGTACTCTGCCTCTTTATTTTTTGCGCCTTGGCACTTATCTTCTAATTTCTAACATGGCTCGTTTATTGTCTGTCTCCTTCTACATGAATGCAAACTCTTTGAGGATTTCATTTTCCAATATGAAAATTTATTTTTCTTCTGATTTCTGTTCAACTGTATTGCAGAAATCCCAAAGCAACAAATTAATTGTGACAGCACCCATCCCTGTCTTTTCTTAATCTAAATGGGAATTTAACTGTGAACTGTAGTATTTGTCATTGGTTTGGAAAAAAACAGGCCTATCACAATTAAGGAAGTATCTTTCTAATACCATTTTAAAAGTATTTTATTGAGGAGTTAATGCTGAATCACGTAAAATTCCTTTCAGTACACCTGAGATGACTCTGTGACTTTTCTTCTTTAACTTTCTAGCATGTTAAATTACATGAATAGATTCCCTTGTACTACACAATTCTTCCATTGCTTTCAACTATCTTCAAATCCGCTAGTATTTTGTTTCTGATTTTTCCATCTTTATTCATATTAGGCTATACTTTTGTTATTTTTATTAGATTTTGGAAATCCAAGGTTATAACTTCCTTTGAAGAATAAATACTTCTATTTTCTGGAATAATTATTCTTAAAAGCTTGAAAGAATGCATCAGCAAATAATTTAGGATCAGGAACCATTTCCAAAGGTAGGCTTCAACTTCTGCATTGGTTATTATTCTGTTCAGGTTTTCTAACCCTATGGTATCAATATTTAAATCTTCTATTTTCTAAAAAACTGTCTATTCTTTGTAGTCTTTTTTAAAATTATTTTTTATTTTAATAGTATAAATGTTACATTGGACTCCTTGATAATTTTTTCCCTCTGAGTTAAATGTTCTTCTAGACCTTTACTTACTTCTAATTCTGTGTAAGTTTTTTCTCCCCTCTCTCTACCCTGATTAAATATGCCAAGTATATGTTTCTCATATTCTGCTTTTCAAAGATTGGGCGCTTTCTTATTCATTCATTTCTACTTTTACACTGATTTTTCTTCTTGTACTGTTTCACCCACATCTGCTACCAGGACCAGTGAACATGAGTGGCAGGTACCCCAGGTGAAGGTGGTCAACTCTACCTGCCTGGTAAAAGAGACTCATGGGGTGGTGGGGCAGGAGATAAGTCGAGGTTACAGCTCAGCCCAAGTCCCAGGTCAGGGGCCCTGTAAAACTCTCCACTTTAGGCCCCCATCCCCCCTCCCAGCCCCATGTGAACACCCTCATAGGCACATGTGCCAAGTTCCAGAGAAACCCACTGGTCTCCACTGTTGGTAGCTGTGAAGTAAGTAAGGACAGATTACACATTTTTATTGTCATTAACATTAAATACTACTGTTTCACCTTTTACAAATGTGGAATCAATCTGTGGTCACCAAGAGATGGGTCTGTTTACCTTTAAACTGTCTACATAGGATTTGCTGAGCATAACTATCAATGGATTATAGCCGATGCCTTCCAAAACTCTCACCCTGACTCGTCTTCCCCCAAACCCCAGACTCAGCTCCAATGGTCTCCTGACATTCCCCCATGCCCTCAAACTCAGCACATCCCATTACTGAGTTGGTGTCTGTCTCCATAAGCCTGCAGTTTCCTGTTGTCCTTATGGTCTCAGTAGAGGACACCACTAACCATCCAGACACCCAGCTAGGAGTCTACATGTCATCATCCCTTCCATTGCCCTGTCCTAAGTATTTCTCAAATCAATTCCCTCCTCTCTATCCCAATTTTCACAAGCCTAGTTCAGGCTCCAGAAGCTTTAATCTGAACTACCGCAACAATCTCCTTTTTCACACAGCTGTCAGGATCTCCTTCTTGTGCTTCACAGCTTCTAATGGCTCCCTGTCTCTTCCATGATAAAGGACACACTCATTAACATGGATACGAGACTTCCTGGTCCCTGCACACCTTACCCACCTCATTTTATGATGCTCCCTGCCTTGTATGTAAAGATCTGACAAAGGTGAAAGGTTCCTAGTTCACCATTCACACCAAGTCTTTTCTCACTTCTGAGCCTTCGCTCATGCTGTCCCTCCCTGCCTGGAAAACCCTTCCATCCACAATTCTTTCAGTTAACTCGGCTCACACACTTGCCTCCCACAAGCAGTCTTCCTTGACATCCTCCTTAGTACACTCCTCCAAATCCTAGACTTAATTTCCCTGCTTCATATGCTCATCTTATGAGCACAGGCTTTCTAAGATAAGTCTAAACCATATTCAACCTGGTATCCCTGGTACTCAAAACAGCATCTGGCATGTGTCTGTAGACTGCTATAGACCAATCTTCTGCTTAAGCCCAAACACATAAGACGTGGCTCTTTCCATACCAATTCGATTTAAAACACTTTGTACGCATACTCAAGGTCAAGTAAAAAACTTTTCATAGGGCACCTGTATGCTGGTCTCTATGGAATAAATAAAGTGTGCTTACAGACTTAGTGATCCACTGATGAAGGTACTGATTCAGTTCACCAGGATAAAGAGCAGAACATGGGACACTCTACACTGAATATATAAACATACACCCCATGAAGAAAGGAGTCAGGGGCACTGAGTGCAGCTGGAGGCAGGCAGTGGAGATGGAAACCGCATATACCTTGAGGGGACAGGCAGGACGTGATGGAAGGTGATGGGGGAGGGTGGCCCAGACACAGGGAATATGGAGTTGCTGCTGCTGATCTGCACCAGCTGCCAGGGGCCCACCGAGCTCAACAGACAGCTCCACTCACCGCCTGAGTGACTCCGGAGGATGGAGACACATCGCCACTGCTCCACATTGGAAAGCTTACCACTGGAGCCGAACACAGTACTGGGGCCGATGTACCTGTGTGAAAGAGGAGTCAGAAAGGCACTCATGGAACACTCCAGGTATAGCAGAGATGCTCACTGCAGCATGGCGTATCATGGCAAAAAGAACAAAGCAAAAACAAACAATGGCTGGGAACCACCAAATTGTTGTGCAAGAGGAGCTGATTAGGTGAACTATAGTACACGCACTTGATGAAATACTACATAACCGTTAAGAATCTCATGGTAAAAGAATATCCACTGCATGGGAAAATGTTCACAATACATAATTAAGTGCAACAAGCCGGCTACAAAACATCGTATACAACATGATATCATTTACGTAAAGAAAATACATATAGCATAGATGTCAGATAGCGTGGAAAACTGATCGGAAGGACACACACCAAAAAAAAAAAAAAAAACAAAATATTAACCATGACTTTCTTTAAATCGTGGGACTGTGAGTAATTTTCTTTTATATTTTTTCAGTTGGTATACTAAACATATTATTTATACCAGTGATTTAAAGTAGCAAAACCAAAAGTATTTTTTTGCTCACCTCATAAAAGCCTTAAAACTGGAGGCAGAGAGACCAGGCGAGCCACTGGTCCTTACTCCTTCCACATGAGCAATCACAAGGGACTCCTAGCAGAGGAGGTGCTGACACCACCAATGCAATGCTCAGAACCTCTATTAATACTCTGGACCCTTATAAAACTCTCCATAACCCCACAGAAACAGAGCTCACTAAGGCAGCCACGTGGGCTTAAGGAGATGGCATGCCTCTGCCTTTGAAGTCATGACCATACGGCCACTCTGGCTGAGCAATGTGTAGGGTCTGCTTCCCTAGGATGACGTCCCCAGAGCCACCTGGGGAGCTTACTATGGAACAGATTCCCAGAGCGCACCTTGAGAGACTCTTTTCCCAGATTTAAGGAAAAATATAGTTTTCCAGGTGATGGCTAGCTCATTTTGGGTACAGAGCAGGGGCTTTCAAGGGGGCTCCTTGGAGCCCCAGGTTTAGGCTGATGAGAAATGAGGTGAATGGCCAAGTGGGTAGGCTCTGGGTCCCCAGCCCGATTCCACCTGAGCAGCTCGGTTTTTAACCATTTTGTATGCTGGAGTTCCACGTGAAATTTCATTTGAAGAACAAAACAAATGAAGCCACCAATGTTAGTACTAGAAGGGATAAGCCCTTCATTTTCAGTTGGAAACCCTTCATTCAGCCCAGATCGATGGCAGCTGACCAGGTACCAGGTGGGTCAGTGGACTCCTGACTCCCAGTCAGGCCCCATCTGCTCCTAATCTATGTGCACTTCCTACTATTTATGAAGTTGGAGCTCTGGGGACTTCAGTGCCAGGGTAGGGAGAGGGGACTTTGATAAGACCAGCAAAGAAGCTTCTAAAAATAAAACGTGAAGAAAGGAAAATGATGCTTACGTAGCCCGCTTCCACACCATAATCAGTTTGTCATCTCCCCCAGAAGCTAAATACATCCCACTGTTTGACCACCGCACACAGTTCACACATGCTGGGAAGAAAAAAAAATAGGGTGATGAACATCCAACAGTCATGCCCGTTTTGCTTTATGCAGAGTTTGGCAAGATATAAGGGGTTTATAAAATCTAATTTATCTAATCTATTCGAGGCATCTACTGAGTGAGAGACCCAGAAAAATAATTCAGTTTAAGCACTAACCTATTTGTGCTGTAATAACAAACTACCAGAACGGAGTCTGGAGGAAGAAAATATACATAATCTGAGAATTGTTAGTACTGAATGAAAGAGTCAATAGGAGGAGGCTTGTTTCCAAGAAAATAAATGATAACTAAATCTCATTATTTCAAAAGGGCTGTCTATTGATGAGATGTATAGCTGAGTAGGAATCACTCTTGAATGAGAGCGAAGATGCCTTTTCCAGAACTTTCAGGGGGACAGCTTAATAAAGTATAAAACCCTGCTTCATGCCACCTGTCAGGGCTAGTGCTTTTTATATTCGGATTTTCCAAGCTTGCCAGCACTGGAGACTGATTTTACACGCAGAAGCTAAGCTCCAGCAGAAATCCCATGTCAGGGACTCCAGGAACATTCACACCTCAGCCTCTGGAAGACCTGATATACGATGAACAGTATCAAGGTTATAGCCAAGACATGGCCTGGGAATAACGTGTGCTCCAGGGCAAAGGACACTGAGAGGCATGTTGGGAGAATAAGAACACACAGAGCAAAGGAAGGGGCTGATGTCCCAAGGCCAGTCCTTGTTAATAGAGACTCTCAAGGGAGGCAGCTGGGCTGGAAACCCGAGCCAGGTACAGTCACCCTGATGATCAGGAGTGGGAAACTAAGGTACTAAAGCAGGAAAGGAAACCACGACACAGTCCAATGGCCAAAAGGGTCCTGGCAGAGAGCCTCAGAGTGACACAGTCCCAGTCTGAGACGCTTTGGTGACATGTCTTACACACCCTTCCCGAGAACCCTATTGCTTCCAGGTTGCTGGCCCCAAAGCCCCATGGAATCAGGCAGTTAACGACTCATGAGCAGGAAATCACCAGAGGTACCTGCAGACTGTCCAAAGATGGTTCTGTGGGCGGGCCGAGTCTTCTGCCGAATAACTCACCCAGGTGTGCAGCCAACAT
This sequence comes from Loxodonta africana, assembly GCF_030014295.1. Classification (NCBI taxonomy): domain Eukaryota; kingdom Metazoa; phylum Chordata; class Mammalia; order Proboscidea; family Elephantidae; genus Loxodonta; species Loxodonta africana. The sequence goes on from NC_087360.1 coordinate 32,443,210, forward strand.
CTGTGCCTTCAGACAGCAGGCCGAGGGGAGTTACCGCCGCACGGGGCCTTATCTTTCTAATTACAAACACATGTGCTAACCTTGGGCACTCTGCCAACACGCAAAGCCTGCAAAGGGCCACTCTGTAATACCTAAGTGATTGTCCATCTGGCAAAGCATCTTGGGAATATTTTCATCCTTCTCGTCATCCTCCTGGAGGACTGGAGACATATTCCAGATCACAACCTTCCCAGAATCCTGCCCTGGAAGGAAAGAACAAAAATAACTCAATGTGCAAAGAGTGGAAATTTGGTATCAATAAGTAATATTAACTACGACAAGTCCTCACTTAGTTTTCATAAATCATAACTGACTAGACCTAAAGAAGAATGAATTTGAACGACTAATTTAAGTTACAGAAAAGATAAAGAAAAACAAGTATCCGTGGCTCCAAAGGGAGTGTGGAATTAGTAGTGGGCCAAGGCTCACAGTCTTGATGGTAACAATCCTAGACTAGAAATGAGGAGGCACTTGAGCTCTAGTTCGGCCTTTAATACGGATCCACCAGGGGCCCTGAGAAAGCCCTGATCCCTGCCCAGGATCCAGCCTCTTCGTCTGTAAAATGAGGCTGGAAAAGTCAATGCCCCAGGACCTCTTCAGGTCTGGACGTGTACACCCTAGAAACTAAAGCAGCACAGTCCCTCTTGGGGTTTCCCTCGCATTCAAGGTGCTGTCTGGAATCCATGGCTGTCCCCAGAGCCGACTAGGCAGCTGAGGCCCAAGTCTGAAATGTGCCCTGAACACAGGAAGCAGGGCTCATTATCTTCTTGTCTGTGCTTTGCAGTCTCCTACAAATGAGAGGTCACCTGAAAGAGGGGACTCTGGGTTTCTGTGGCTACACCCGAAGGTACTGCTTGACTAAAAATACACACATACATACATATACATGCATTTTTGTAATGATTTATCTTCCCCAACTTGCCATTACTGACAACTAACAAAAGCCTAATCCCTCACTTAACTTTCTATCACTGTTGCTGTTTGATGCCATCGAGTCAGTTCCGACTCAGTGATCCCATGCACAACAGAACGAAACACGGCCCGGTCCTGTACCATCCTCACAATTGTTGCTGTGCTTGAGCCCATAACTTTCTACTACAGAAGCGCAAAAACCAGAACATGTCTGGAAACGCACATGCCACAATGACCGTGAAGCATGCCTGGAATGGTCTTTTGGCCAATATGTAAGGGTTAAGATATATTCTAGACATCTCTCCTAGACCTACTACCTGAGGAGAAAGTAAAGTGTGCCTCCTTTTGTGGACAAGGAAAAAACTCTGTTCTCCCCCAGCTAGTCCAGACACTCTTCCATGAGACCTGTGGGCTCCTCTCAGGTGCAGTCCACAGCACACAGGAAGAAGACAGTGCCCTCTCTGCCTGATTCGCTTCCCTGCACTCCCTCCCTTCTTCCTGCCCTCCAGGACAGAGAAGTCTGCAGCCCACCCACCCTGCAGCACCTGGCCTAAGGACCCAGAACTCACAAAGGCACTTGCCAGGTACTGTCCAAGGAGACTCCGGCTTTAGCCAAAGGGAGACCCTGCTTTGGGGTGAAGATCACGTGGGGCTGGGCTCTGCCATGACTGCTACTTTGTGCCAGCATATATACATCTTGGTGTCCTGGCTTAAAAAATGACTTTATCTTTCCAAACAGAGATATGTTATTACAACATTGCAGGAGATATTAGATGAAGCACACTAACAATACTATGGATCATATCATCACATGGTCTGGACATTTTTACTCGACCACTGCACTTTCTTTCCAACCAAGCTGAATTCCTTTGAGCCCAGAAAATTAATAACTACAGGAGTCACGAACATACTGAAAAATAGTAGGTATTCTATCTACAGCTAAACAGACAGCCCAGGAGAAGAGAGCTGTGCTGTGATGCACTCCCTCTATTCTACCATGAACATACCTTGTCCTCCAGTTGCAAACTTGGTCCCGTCAGGGTGAATATCAACTGAAAAAATTGGCTTGCCTGGAAACAAAGAAGAAAAATATCTGAATTGGCTTTTATTCATTGAAGACCAGCAATAGACTCAAAAATTTAAAAATACTGGTTATTCACTTAACAACTCCAATAACTGCACCTAGGAAAAACAAAAACAAAAACAAAAAATTGCTATCAAGTCTCCCTCATGCACGTTGGAGTGCAACTGTGCTCCACAGGGTCTTCAGTGGTTGGTTTTTCAGCAGATCTCCAGGCCTTTCTTCCGACGCACCTCTGGCTGGACTCCAACCTGCAACCTTTTGGTTAGCAGTCGAGTGCATTAACCATTTGAACCACCCAGGGACACCAGCAACTGGTTTGGTTTTTGGTTTAAGGCTGGAGTGATCTACCAGTTTCAGTTAAAGTATAAACGGTTGGGAAGAGTCTCCAAGCAATGTTAAAGAGCTGAAGTCCAAAAGTGAAATAAAGCATTCCATCACTACAATGACTGAGCCCACGGGATGCCTGGGCATTCACACAGAGGTCTAGTGGACAATAAACTGCCATCTTCTAGGACACACATCTGTGAAGAAGACACACTGTAAGGTTAGGAACTGTTCATGATAAAAGTGCTGAGTCACAGGGATTTAGTAAAGTGAGCACATAGTTATCACTTTTAGACATCTCCTCTGCCCATGGATCTGTACCTGGCCAGCAGCTGGTCAGGGGCACACCCTGTCCTTTCTGACTGGCTAGCTCACAGCAAGTAGGAACATTGGCAGCTGCAACGCAGAAGCATCATTGCCTCATTCTGCTTCTGCTTCCAAAAAGTCTTCCATTAATGCTGTATCAAAGTCCAAAGAAATTCCATCTTCTTGGCATCTCCTCTGGCTGAACCTCCTTTATGTATTATATGCTCAATTAGATTCTCCCCCTCTAGCGGAAAGGTCTGAGGCTACTAGTTCTTGGAGTTCCCACAGGGCTCGGTATATTCCCAGGCCCACAATAAAAAAAAATTATATGCTCAATTAGATTCTCCCCCTCTAGGGGAAAGGTCTGAGGCTACTAGTTCTTGGAGTTCCCACAGGGCTCGGTATATTCCCAGGCCCACAATAGGAGCCCACAAAACAAAGGTTGGATGGCTGGACCAGAGAACTCAAAACCCAGCAGGTTGTGGAAGGCAATCCTGGAGCCTGTGCCTGGTGGGCGTTTGTTTGGTTCCCTGGTCTGCTTCCAGGCCAAGCATAAAAGAGCCACAAATGGAACATCAATCACTGTCTAGTTCATCACCATATCCTCAGCTCTGAGCACACTGCCTGGTGTGTGGTAGCTCAGTAGCTGAGTGACAAAATAAATGTATGACAACTAACTGAGCACCAGCAATTGCTGATACAGACAAGGGGCTGTTGCCAAAGAATCTCTTCATAGGGGACATTCCACTCTGTCACCCAAAAGGAGACTGCAAGGACCCTGGGATGAGGGTTACCAGCTCTAGAATCTCACGGCAAGTACAGGTGGGTGGGGGGGAATGGGGCAGGCAGTGGTCACCTGAGAGCTGGTAGTTTCCAGAACTTCCACGCCAAGCGTGTATAATCAAATGGTGGTACCCAAAAGACAGTGCCAAGCACTGGCCCAAGGTAGCACCCAGCCCACTTACCTTATTCTAGACACTCCTACAGTCAAATGGACCAAGAGCTTTCACAACACAAGGAAAAATAAGTTTCCTTCTTACTGCTCATTACTGGTAGTGAGGAAAACAGCTGTGCAAACTCAGGAGCAGCCATGCTAAATACAAGAATAGAAACCCTAGGCAAGTTTGGAAGTCGAACTACATATAATATCATTTCTCATACTTACTGAATTCCAAAACCACAAAAGCCACCACACCAGAGTGATAGCTGCCGACCTCTATGATCATACTGGCAGCTCTAGCCTGGTCTCTGGGCCCCTCAGTCACCCACAGAAGCAAACCCAAGAGCCAGAGCTCTATGGTAACAGGTAGGCCACTGAGTTGCTGACTGCCTCTATGGAGCAAATACAGTGTGCTCAAAGCTATCTCAAACACACAGGAGACATAGCCCTTCTCTGCCTGGTTTTCATTCCAAGGCTTCACAGGACGAGTCCAATTCGGCTCAGCACAGTTACACACCTTTTAAGGAACCAGACCCAATAGTTGAACGAACTCACAAAGGCGTGAGGTAAGAAAGCCTACAAGTAACTTTTCTTTTATAGCCCAGCAGGCCCTGACAGATCTCCTCTTGATCTCCCAAAGAATCCAGCAAACTATACACAGTGGGGTAAAAGAAGTCAGGTGCTGATAGTACAGGTGAGGCCTGGGAGTGCTCAAACTGGTGCTCCTGTCTGTGTACCCAGGCCCATCTGGGCACCCCTGGGTTTTTTGTGGGCAAAGTGGCTGCCAAATATGATAAGCCATAGGGTCCTACATGCTGCCAGTGAGAACATGGCACACTTTCCCACAGGCTGAGAGGCTGGGAAGAGAGGTTGCACCCATGCACCCAGACACGCCCAAGTAGCTGCAAGAAGCATCTCACAGGAAATCCTGAAATAACAAAAAGGAAAATTGGGGCTGCAGGCCTAGACTTGAGCTGTGCAAATGCTAGTGCTCCAAATTGATATGAAGGGTGGGAAGTCAGAATCGACTCGAGGGCAACAGGTTTGGTTTTGGTTTTAGCACTGAAACAGAGGCACAGAGTCCTGGCAAACACAAGAGGACATCTACGAGTTATCACCACAAGCCACCTCACCCACTGAGAGCCCTGCAAGATACAGAAGAGCAGATGTGTCCAGCAGCAGGGGAGCTGTGAACCCGCTGGTGCAGCAGCTCCCCTCAGGGCCCTGGGGAAGCTCAAGCAGACCAGCCCTTGTGCTGGTGGCTCACAGTTTCTCCCAGGTGGGCCAGAGTGACCCTCGGCTACTGTGAAGCTTTGCCTTTCCAAGGCCAAAACCTTACCTCCCCACCCCACAACATGCTTGTGAGCAATTCATCTGACCCTTAAACCCTGCAGGTAACACAGTTCAGGGCATTCTTGAAATTGTGAACAACCTTCTGAGGTTGATAGTTCTGATGTCCCCATTTTACAGATGAGGTAGAAATTGAGGCATAAAGAGAGCTGCCTGGTGGAATCCTAGCATCTGGCTCCAGAGCCCTAGGTGACGCTGGGAAAGTTTGCCTGGACAGCAGTGAGGGTGGGCGTGACCATTGCCTGGAGGAAACTAACACGAAAGTGAAGTGGGAGTGTGCAAGAGTATGCAGGCTGTGCTGAACCTTTCCCTGGACACAGTAAACCACATCTGCCCAGATTCCTGCCCTGTATGCTTCCCTCTCCTTGCATCTGGGTTGGCCCTACGACCTGGTTTAACCAACAGAACGTGGCGGAAGCAATACTGCCCCAGTTCCAAGTTTAAGTTTAAAGAAGGTTGAGTAGCTCCCATTTTTGCCCTCTAGAAAAAGCCAGTTGTCATGTAAGAAGTTCAACTACCCTGAATCACCATACTGTGAGAAATCCCAAGGTGGCCACGTGGAAAGGACTGAAGAGCCCAGACAACAGTGAGAATCAGGACCCCAACACAGGAGCCAAGGGGAGCAGTTCTACCCAGCCTCAAGCTGTTCGAGTCTTCCCAGCAGAACACATTCAGGGCAGGGATGAGCTGTTCCTGATGAGCCCTGCACAAATTGCAGAATCATGAGCAAATAACAACATGGTTATTGCTTTAATCCAATATGTTTTGGGGTAGCTTGTCATGTAATACGAGATAACCCCAAATGCCAATTCATTCACTTTTTTTTGCTTAAGCCAGCTTGAGCTGGATATTATCATTTTAACCAAAAGATTTCTAGCTAACTAAGCACTGGTCTTGAACAGGCAACCAGGGAGGAGAATTCACTTGTCCTTCAGAGTAATTTTCAGATCCATAAGTATATGAGACATTGGGTTATACTGGTACTCTCAAGAAATACATCAAAAACACTTACCTGCAAGTCACACACCCTGACTACCCAAGAGTACACACAAGACAAGCCAGGCTGCGTTGATGGACTCGATTGCAAAGGTGCCAAATACAGTCCGTGTTCCTTCATACCACGACCACTGGCAGAGTCAACTGCACTGTTTTATTATCCATTCAACATTTGCAAATATCTACCATGTGCCTGATTATTGGGCTAAGTACTAAGAAAATAAAGATACATAAGTCAAAGCCCCTCCCTCAGGAAGCTCACAGAACTACTGATGAGCATACAGACCTCACTGGTCAGTCCACTGAGGGACATCTGCACAGGCAGAAAGCCACCTAACTCAGCCTGGGGGCTTCCTGGAGAAGCGGCAACTGAATTGAATCCCAAAGGTTCAGCAGGAGTTATATCACGCAGAGGGGACAGGGCACAGAATCAAGAGAGTTCAATGTGCTGCTACAGTGTGGAGGGCAAGATAGAGAGCGGCAAGACAGAGTAGGCTAGAGAGATGGGAAGGGCTGGTAAGGCTCCTGTAAGGAGCTCAGACCTTTGCTCGAAAGGTGCCTTTTAAGCAGGGGAATGACATGGAGAGATTCACGTCCTGGTTCCACAACAGCTGTATGGAGGATGGGCTTTAGCTGTGAAGACTAGAAGGGAGGTCAGCTGGAGAGGGCCTCAAGGCCTCAAGCAGGAATTAGGGTTAGGAACAGGCTTGGGTTTTACCATTAAACACCCTGGGTTGAATCCTCATCCTTGACACTTACTAGCCATGCACACCTGGGTAAATTATTTAATCTCCTCAAACACCAGTGTCTGAACCTGCAAAAATGGGGAGGCACATTCATCCTTCCAAGGACCTTGTGCTCTGTCATACTGCCCTAAGATGTCTGTGCTCCACATTTTAATGTTTCCGAGATCAGAATGTGCCACCTTGCAGTGAAAGGTGCTGCAAAGTTTCATTGGTGCTGTGTCTCCTTTCTTAGTGATGCACTTGGGATTAACTGAAATACAGTGGTGGACGTCCACAAAGTTCCCAGCAGTTCCCTACCTCCTTACTGCCCTGGGCCTTTCAGTCCCAAGAAAACCAGTTGCTCACATTTAGTGGGAATCAACCTTTGTTCAAACGGCTCTTTAAGGTAGAACAGAGGGAGAAGGATTTTATGGCTTAACTTGCTGAGAACTTTTCCTGTGGCACAGCACAATGGTAAAGATGAATTCCCAACTCTCTCCAGCTTCTGGCCTTTCTCTATATAGAGATAGAGATGAAATATAAATTAACACACACCCTATACTCCAGAGACATCAGGCAATTCTACATCCTCTGAACAACCCTGGACCAGAAGGCTGTCCCTGCACACCCAGTGCACACCATTTCTCCTCCAAGGCTCAGCTCCAGGTCACCCCCTCCTTGACTACCAGCTCGGTCCACCCACAATACTCTGCTGACACTGTCCTGAAGCACTGTCTACTCTCAGAGGTTGAACTGAAAGCAACAGCACAAGTGCTTTTGATCTGGCAGGGAATAAAAAATAAGTTATGGGAGCTGAGATTTTGACAGGGCATGGTCACATAGAACTGTTCCCTGTACTGCAGCAGACAAAAGATTTCTGGAGGAAGTCAAAACGTGGGAATTTAAACTCTGAGCAGGAGACCTGGCCCTACAGCCTTTGGTTTGGGCTCCCATTTCTGGGATTTTATTGCTCTCACAGCTCCCTGTTCCATTGTCCTGATGAAATGGAAGCTTGGCAAAGTGGAGGCCTTCACTGGTTTTACCTTCCTCCTGGGAATGCCTTTCCTGTACGGATCCAACAAAGCTTGACTGTAACAAGTTTTGGTAAGTTTGTAACTAAAAATAAAACATGGAGAAATGTTTGAAACATTTACCAAGAGAAAAAAGAAGTTACAGAACAGTATTAAAATGTAAGGTGGGGACTTGGAAGGAAGATGGGTTTGGTGATAAAGGTATTGTAACTATTGGCTATGGTGATGGACACCATAAAATAAACAAGCTACTGTTTATGTTCATTATACAGAACTAAACATACACGCGTATACACACACACAAGTGAATACAAATAAAACGGGAAATCTGAATAAGATAGAGTATTGTGTCAATGTCAAAGCAACCTTATAATGAGAAAGAAGCCGAAAGAAGAAATAAGGAAAGAAGGGAGAGAGCAAAAGGAGGCAAGGAACTTCCTACAGTTTCATAAAACGTTGTTCTTAGGTGCTGTCAAGTCAATTCTGACTCACAGTGACCCCAGGTGACACAGTGGAACCACCCACAGGGTTTTCTTTGGTGCTATCTTCACAGAAGCAGATTGCCAGGTCTTTCTCCTGCAGTTGCTTGGTGGGTTTGAACCACCAATCTTTAGGTTACCAGTCTATCTTAGTCTGGCCGCTCCACTGAAACCTGTTCAGCATCATAGCAACATGTAAACCTCCACTGACAGACAGGTGGTAGCAGCACTGAGGTGCACTGGCCAGGAACTGAACCCAGGATTCCTGCATGGAAGGCGAGAATTCTACCACCGAATCACCACCACCCCTCACACCAATGGTTAAGTCATTAAAACACTGATTATTTTCTTGCAAAGGTGATAACATATATACTGTTACACACCTAAGCACACTGATGTGACCTGTATGCAGTCAACTCCTATCACCAACTACCTACCAAATATCTTACTTGTACATCTCCAAAAGAGATCTCCTGATCTTCCCACCAAAACCTACTTTACCCGCAGCCAGCCCATCACAGTTAAGCCATCCCCCAAGAGAAAAGCCAACAAGACCCTTCACAACAGCCAACTCCCCATTACTTATCTGACCTCCTCTCCGGCCCAGCCAGCCTCTGGCCAGGCGCACTGGCCTCCTCTCTGCTCCTGGACTGAACTAGGCATGCTCTTACCCAGGGGGCCCTGCACTGGCTCTTCCCTCTGCCTGGAAGGCTCTGCTCCTAGATACCCACAATGGCTTCCTCCCTGGCCTCCTCCACGTCTTTGCTCAATGTCACCCCTTCATTGAGGCCCACTGTAAGTACCCTAATCATGTTCTGTTTCTTTTCTTAGCAACTTCTTACATGTGATATAATTTCCCCACCATGTCTCTGTCAGTTTGTTGTACTGTTGTGGCTTGCATGTTGCTGTGATGCTGGAAACTATGCCACCAGTATTTCAAAGACCAACAGGGTCACCCATGGTGGACAGGCTTCAGTCAAAGATCAGCAAGGTCATCCGTGGTGAACAAGTTTCAGCAGAACTTCCAGACTAAGAAAGACTAGGAAGAAGGACCTGGCGATCTATTTCTGAAAAAAAATTTTTTGTTGTTGTTGAAGATAATTCAAAAAGAGCTGAATCAGTACATCAACAGGGATCTCCCAGAAATTCAAGCCGGATTCAGAAGAGGATGTGGACAAGGGATATCACTGCTGATGTCAGATGGATCTTGGCTGAAAGCAGAGAATACCAGAAAGATGTTTACTTGTATTTTATTGACTATACAAGGCAATCGGCTGTGTGGATCATAAGAAATCATGGATAATATTGCAAAGAATGGGAATTCCAGAACACTTAATTAGGCTCATGAGGAACCTGTACATAGTTCGAGAGGCAGTCGTTTGAACAGAACAAGCTGATACTGCATGGTTTAAAATCAGAAAAGGTATGCATCATGGTTCTAGCCTTTCACCATACTTATTCAATCTGCATACCGAGCAAATAATCCAAGAAGCTGGACTATATGAAGAAAAATGTGGCATCAGGACTGGAGGACTCATTAACAGTCTGTGATACAACTTTACTTGCTGAAAGTGAAGAGAACTTGAAACACTTTCTGATGAAGATCAAAGATTACAGCCTTGGAAGTCCTAGCCAGAGCAATTATGCTAGATAAAGAAATAAAGGGCATCCAGATTGGCAAGGAAGAAGTAAAAGTATCTCTATTTGCAGATGACATGATCCTATACACAGAAAACCCTAAGGAATCCTCCAGAAAACTACTGAAACTAATAGAAGAGTTCAGAAGAGTGGCGGGATACAAGATAAACATACAAAAATCAGTTGGATTGCTCTACACCAACAAAAAGAGCATCGAAGAGGAAATCACCAAATCAATGCCATTTACAGTAGCCCCCAAGAAGATAAAATACTTAGGAATAAATCTTACCAGACATTTGTAAAAGACTTATACAAAGAAAACTACAGCACGCTTCTGCAAGAAACCAAAAGGGACTTACTTAACTGGAAGAACATACCGTGCTCGTGGATAGGAAGACTTAACATTATAAAAATGTCTATTCTACCAAAAGCGATCTATACATTTAATGCAATCCCAATCAAAATCCCAAGGACATTAAGGACGTGGAGAAACAAATCACCAATTTCATATGGAAGGGAAAGAGGCCCCGGAAAAATAAGGCATTACTGAAAAAGAAGAACAAAGTCGGAGGCCTTACCTTACTTGCTCTTAGAACCTATTATACCACCACAGTAGTCAAAACAGCCTAGTACTGGTACAACAAATACATGGACCAATGGAACAGAATTGAGAATCCAGACATAAATTCATTCACATATGAGCAGTTGATATTTGACAAAGGCCCCAAAACAGTTAAATGGGGAAAAGACAGTCTTTTTAACAAATGGTACTGGCATAACTAGATATCCACCTGCAAAAAAATGAAACAAAACTCATACCTCACTCCATGCACAAAAACTAACCCAAAATGGATCAAAGACCTAAATATAAAATCTAAAACGATAAAGATCATGGAAGAAAAAATAGGGACGTTAGGAGCCCGAATACATGGCATAAATAATATACAAAACATTATGAAGAATGTAGAAGAAAAACTAGATAACTGGGAGCTCCTAAAAATCAAACACCTATGCTTATCCAAAGACTTCACCAAAAGAGTAAAAAGACTACCTACAGACTTGGAAAAAGTTTTTAGCTATGACATTTCTGATCAGTGCCTGATCTCTAAAATCTACATGATACTACAAAAATTCAACTGCAAAAAGACAAATAACCCAATTAAAAAAAGGGCAAAAGATATGAATAGACACTTCACTAAATAAGACATTCAGGTAGCTAACAGATATTTGAGGAATTGTTCACAATCATTAGCCATTAGGGAAATGCAGATCAAAACTACAATGAGATTTCATCTCACTCCAACAAGGCTGGCATTAATCCAAAAAACACAAAATAATCAATGTTGGAGAGGCTGTGGAGAGACTGGAACACTTATACACTGCTGGTGGGAATGTAAAATGGTACAACCACTTTGGAAATTGATTTGGCGCTTCCTTAAAAAGCTAGAAATAGAACTACCATACAATCCAGCAATCCCACTCCTTGGAATATATCCTAGAGAAATAAGAGCCTCTACACGAACAGATACATGCACAACTATGTTTATTGCAGCACTGTTTACAACAGCAATAAGATGGAAGCAACCAAGGTGCCCATCAATGGATGAATGGATAAAGAAATTACGGTATATTCACACAATGGAATACTACGCATCGATAAAGAACAGTGAGGAATCTGTGAAACAGTTCATAACATAGAGGAACCTGGAAGGCATTATATGCCGAGTGAAATTAGTCAGTTCTAAAGGACAAATATTGTATGAGACCACTATTATAAGAACTTGAGAAATAGTTGAAACTGAGAAGAACACATTCTTTCGTAGTTACGAGACAGGGGAGGGAGGGAGGGTGGAAGAGGGGCATTCTCTAATTAGATAGTAGGTAAGAACTACTTTACGTGAAGGGAAAGACAGCACACAATACAGGGGAGGTCAGCACAACTGGACTAAACCAAAACCAAAGAAGTTTCCTGAATAAACCGAATGCTTCGAAGGCCAGTATAGCAGGGGCAGGGGTCTGGGGACCATGGTTTCAGCAGACATCTAAGTCAATTGGCATAATAAAATCTATTAAGAAAACATTCTGCATCCCATTTTGAAGAGCGGTGTCTGGGGTCTTAAACGCTAGCAAGCAGCCATCTAAGATGTATCAATTGGTCCCAACCCACCTGGATCAAAGGAGAATGAAGAACACCAAGGACACAAGACGATTCAAGCCCAACAGACAGAAAGGGCCACACAAACCAAAGACTACATCATCCTGAGACCAGAAGAACTAGATGGTGCCTGGCTACAACCGATGGCTGCCCTGACAGGGAACACAACAGAGAACCCCTGAGGGAGCAGGAGAGCAGTGGGATGCAGACCCCAAATTCTCATAAAAATACCAGACTTAATGGTCTGACTGAGACTAGAAGGACCCTGGTGGTCATGGCCCCCAGACCTTCTGTTGGCCCAGGACAGGAACCATTCCTGAAGCCAATCCTTCAGACATGGATTGGACTGGACAACGGGTTAGAGAGGGATGCTGGTGAGGAGTAAGCTTCTTGGATCAGGTGGACGCTTGAGACTATGTTGGCATCTCCCGCCTGGAGGGGAGATTAGAGGGTGGAGGGGGTTAGAAGCTGGCAAAATGGACACGAAAAGAGACAGTGGAGAAATGGACATGAAAAGAGAGAGTGGAGGGAGAGAGCGGGCTGTCTCATTAGGGGGAGAGTAATTTGGAGTGTGTAGCAAGGTGTATATGGGTTTTTGTGTGAAAGACTAACTTGATTTGTAAACTTTAATTTAAAGCACAATAAAAATTATTAAAAAAAAAAAAAGATTACAGCCTTCAGTACAGATTACACCTCAACATAAAGAAAATAAAACTCCTCACAAGTGGACCAATAAGCAACACCATGATAAATGGAGAAAATATTGAAGCTGTCGACAATTTTATTTTACTCAGATCCATCATTAATGCCCATGGAAGCAGCAGTCAAGAAATCAAACAACACACTGCATTGGGCCAGTCTGCTGCAAAAAAACCTCTTTGTCATTGTTGTTAGGTGCCATAGAGTCAGTTCCGACTCATAGCAACCCGATGAGCAACAGAATGAAACACTGCCCGTTCCTATGCCATCCTTAAAATCTTTGTTATACTTGAGCCCACTGTTACAGCCACTGTGTCAATTCACCTCCCTGAGGGCATTCCTCTTTTCTGCTGACCCTATACTTTACCAAGCATGATGTCCTTCTCCAGGGACCGATCCCTCCTGACAACACGTCCAAGTATATAAGATGGTCTTGCCATCCCTACCTCTAAGGAGCATTCTGATTGTACTTCTTCCAAGACAGATTTGTTCACTCTTTTCACAGTCCATGGTATATTCAATATTCTTCACCAACACCACAATTCGAAGGCATCAATTCTTCTTCAGTCTTCCTTATTCACCGTCCAGCTTTCACATGCATCTGAGGCGATTGAAAATACCATGGCTTGGATCAGGTACACCTTAGTCCTCAAGGTGACATCTTTGCTCCTCAACACTTTGAAGAGGTCCTTTGCAGCAGATTTGCCCAAGACCTCTTTAAAGTGTTCAAAAGCAAAAGCCATGGTATTTCCAATTGCTTCATACACATGCAAAAGCTGGATAGTGAATAAGGAAGACTGAAGAAGAGCTGGCGCCTTTGAGTTATGGCGTTGGCGAAGAATACCGAATGTACCATGGACTGCCAGAAGAATGAACAAGTCTGTCTTGGAGAAAATACAGCCAGAATGCTCTTTAGAAGCAAGGATGGCAAGACTTCATCTCATATACTTAGGACACGTTATCTGGAAGGACCAGTCCCTGGAAAAGGACATCATGCTTGGTAAGGTAGAACATCAGCAAAAACGAGGGAGACCCTCAACAAGATGGACTGACACAGTGACTGCAACTATAGCCTCAAACACAGCAACCACTGCGAGGCTGGCATAGGACCAGGGAGTGTTTTCTTCTATTGTATATGGGGTCGCTATGAGTCAGAACCAACTCGATGGCACTTAACAACATATAATTACCTTTTTATATGCCTATCTACCCTGCCCACCTGAATGCAGGTAGTGATTTTTGTCTGTTTTACCCACCAATCCATCCCCAGTACCTAGAACTGTGGCTTGACACATAGTAGGCACTCAATAAATATTTACTGTGTTGAATGGCCCTGGCAGAAGCCCAGAATTCAAACACACTTTCAGTGTCACTAATAGCCGCATTTTGGGAAGGCAGACTCCTAAAGCCCAGGCTCCACGATCACCTGTGGTGGGAACTCAGACTTTACCAACCAACTATAGGCAGAAAGCACATCCCTAGCTAGTTCACAGAGCCATCTGCTATTGTTATCTGTATCGCTTTCAACCACAAAAACTTCTCCCAGTCTTAAGTAAGCACCACCACAATGAAATCTCATAGGTATCAGCTGGTCAACAGATTCTAAACACCAGAGAGAGGAAGCTGTAACAACCATGCAACCGTTTTTGGACTGCAAATGGAAGTAAAAAAAAGCGATGAGTGTATCATTTATAGACCATAATCACTTCTGCAGTATTTTGCCAACAAAAAATCAAAGTTTTGGTAACAGTCATTGTTTCTTCATACCCATTTTCACCCTTCAAGTTTGAGTATACGTGGATTCGCAAAACAGAGATATCCCTTAAACGTTACCTGCAAAATGAATTCCTATCAATCTAATAATCTCTTCCACCCACTTCTATTAGAAAATTAGAGCTATGTGCCTAGGAGGGTGTGGTGAAATGAGTTCCTTTATGTGGCCTTTTGCCTTGGTTCTTTGGAGTAAGTTTGAAAAATCTTTCCTCTAAGCCCTGAGGAGTTATCTTTGCCCTAGTTTTCCACCCTAGAGGATTTGTTACTTTTTAGTCCAGGTTGATCGCTATTTCCTGAGCAACTGGAAACAACTTGTGGTTTGATACTTTTTAGCCAGTCTTGGGCTACAGTCTGTCCTGTGATTGGTGTGCACCTTGCAGGGGCTAGTCAATAAGGCTACGCCAATAAATTGTCTGTAGCCTACCATGCAAATGAAGTACTCGTGGCCCATGAAGAGGGGATTGGTCAGTTCATGGCCCTGGTGAGAAAGCCCTGCCTTATAACTGATTAGGAGTTTACATATATATGCAACCAACCCACAAAGGTTTCTGAGACAGAAAGAAGCAGGAAGCTGCAGAAGGGAGGAGAGGAGAGGAGAGAGAAAAGAGGCAAGGAACCTTCTAAAAGGCTGTAACACTGAAGACTATGGCAGGCCCAGACGGGCCCTGAGGCAGAGACCCTGGTAACAATGGGCAGGGCCCAGAGGAGCCTGTCCTCAGGAGGACAAGAAAAGTGAGAGAGTTGTCCTGCACTGAAGAAGGGAGGGATGTGCATTCCTCTTTGGGGAAGCCTTCCAGACTTTGCCTACATGCTTCCTGATCCTGAGTTGCAGCCTGTTGATCCTGATCTGAGTTGTACCCTGTTACTTCCTTAATAAACCACTTAACTGTAAGTATAGTCTGTGAGTTCTGTGTGGCCACTGCAATGGATTGTCGAACCCAGAAAAGAAATAGAGAGTGCCGTGGAGGGATGTTTGGTGTCACTGACCTGTACCTCACAGGGATCGGTTTTGGGCTGATCTTGATTCTCATTATCCCCCCTGAAGTTAGACAGGTTCTGACGTTACTACTCCTCCTCCTCCTCCCATTTCACGGAGGGAAATCTGTTAGCTTAACAGCCACAGTTAAATAATAATATTTAAGTTAAAACTAAACAGCAAATAACTTTAGCTTTCCAGTTATATATGCAATGTAAGGTCTATAAAGGAGACTGCATGATAGAAAATACTGGATTTCTATGGTAATGGGAACCTGGCTAACATTTTTAAAAATTCAGACACTTTTACAAGATGGTTTCTATACTAAATAAAATTTGTTTTTTAAAAAGCACCAAGTCCCACAGTTATCATTTTTTTAAACGGTCTGAAAACCAAAATAAAACCATTTGTTGTCAGGTCAATTCCTACTCATGGCGACCCCACTTGTTTCAGAGTAAAACTGTGCTCCATAAGGCTTTCAATGGCTGTGATCTTTTGGAAGGAGATCACCAAACCTTTCTTTCAAGGTGCCTCTGGGTGGATTCGAACCACCAACCTTTTGGTTAGTTGTTGTTTTTAGGTGCTGTTGAGTCAGTTCCGACTCGTAGTGACCCTATGTACAAGAGTACAAAACACTGCCCGGACCTGCACCATCCTCACAATCATTGCTATGTCTGAGCCCATTGTAGCAGCTACTGTGTCGATCCATCTCATTGAGGGTCTACCTCTTTTTTGCTGACCCTCTACAAGCATGATATCCTCTTCTAGAGACTGGTCCCTCCTGATAACATGTTTAAAGTACTCGAGGTGAAGTCCTGCCTAGGGCTTAACTGCCTGAGCCACCCGAGAACTCCTCTTTCAGACCACACGCACACAAAAGTTTTAACGGTGTATTTTCCTACCAGCATTTTCTATTCTTTCCTAATTTGACCATGTATTACTTTTTTACAGAGGGAAGAGGTAGTTATTATGGTGATACATATATTACCATTATAAAAAGAAAAACTTATTTTTAATTTTAAAAAATTAAAAGCACTAAATCATAAAATGCTTCATTATCAAGATCCAGACACAGACCACCACAGTAACATCCTCTGGGATATAACTATTACATATAGCAGTTTTCACTAGCCAGCGGCCTGTTCCCTTAACAACAGGTTCCAAATAGAGCTCTAGTGTTTTCAGAATGGGGAAGGTGGAAAGGCCACCCTCCTGGAATGCATCTGTGGAAGGCCCTGTGCTAGTGGGCCTCACTTGGCCTGACCTGTCTAAAATGCAATTCTTAATCTTCCCTCTTAAATCTGCTCCTTTCACAGACTTACCTCAACTGACAGCAGCTCGACCCACCTCAATGAAGTCACCCCTCAGTTCTCTCTCATCTCATACCCCACATTCTACCCTTGTGACCCTCCCTTCACAATATACGCATAATCCAAGTTTTCTGGGGGAGAAGCAAATGTTCCATATCTTGATTAGGGAATGGCTTACAAGGTATATTCATTTGTCAAAATTCACCAAATTGTACACGTAAGATCTGAACATTTCCCTATGTAAATTATACCTAAAAAATGTGCGTGTGTGTATATATATATGTATATATGTGTATATACATACACGCAGGAGTCCCTGGGTGGCGCAAATGTTTAGGCACTTAGCTAATAATCAAAAGGTTGACAGTACTACCCAGAGGTGCCTTGGCAGAAAGGTCTGGTCATCTACTTTTGAAAAAAATCAGCCACTGAAAACCCTATGGAGCACAGTTCTGCTCTGACACACAGGGGTCTCCATGAGTCAGAATCAACTTAACAGCAACTGATATAAATGCGTATGTATCTACTACACCGATGCCCTGATGGCGCAGTGGTTAAGTGCTCGATTGCTAACCAAAAAGTCAGTGATTCGAACTCACCAGCCGCTCCACGGGAGAACAGATGTGGCAGTCTGCTTCCATAAAGATCACAGCCTTGGAAACCCTAAGGGGCAATTCTACTCTGTCCAATAGGGTCATTATGAGTTACAATCAACTCGATGGCAGTGGGTTTGAGTTTTTTGTTGTTGTTGTTATTTACCATACACATATATTTAGAATCCAACCATTTCTCACCATCATGGCCATCACCAAACTGGTCCAAATCATGGTCTCCAGCTCCCTCCCTTGCCCCCACACCCTGTCTATTCTCAATGCAGTGGACAGAAAGACCTTTAAGACCCAAATCAAATCATGTGACTCCTCCGCTCTCCATTTCACTGAGAACCAATGCCACCCATCTGAGGGCCCTCCCCAGTGGGTCCGCCATTAACTCTGGCCTCACCTTTGGTGTTCTTCCCCTTGCTTGCTCCAATCACAATGACATCATGCTATTCCTCCGGTAAGCCGGGCAAGTTCTGGCCACCTCTCTGCCTGGAATACCCTTACCCCAGATGGCTGCCTTCCCCATCTCTATGGGGTCGGTAGGGGATGCCTTGGTACACTGCCCAGGCCCTTTCTCCAGGACTGAAGCACACTCCCCCAGCTAGTGAGCCTGTTGGCAGCCCCTGATAGCTCCCACCTGAGTCTTTCTCCAGGTGGGACTTGCCCTCAGAGGAAGAACTGCTTCACCTAAGGTCAGGTCCCCTTCCCATGTTCCCAGCATCCAATAACTGGACAGGGGAGTATAAAAGCCTGGCCCCCTTGCCCCAATTCAGGACAACTGTGAAGGATGAGTCCAGCTTTGGAGTTCCCAACAGGGTCAGCTAAAGCTTCTACTGCACTCACTCAACCTCTCCCTCTGTCCAGTCCTGCTTCCCTCACTCTGTACCATGTGGTCCCTGGGGCACTCCCCAATAATCCCGCAAACAAAATCTCAGCTCACAGCCTGCTGCCCTGGGAGCCCCACCTGTGACACAGTCTTTGCTCAAGCACTACCGTCTCACTCAGGGCACCCTATTTAAAACTCCAACACGTCCTCCCCTACCTGAACGGTCCTTATCTCTGTATCTGCTTTCGGTTTCTCCCCACACTCACCCCCGCCTAATGCTCTCAGTATTTTGCTCTTGTTTGTGTACTGTCTGTCTCCCCAGTAAGCTCCACTCCTACATCCCTTTTTCCATGTATGCGGGATGCCCCCAGCAGATACCCTCCCAGACTCGCTGGCTACAAAATCACGTGTAGCTCCCCATACGTGATTTACATAGATCAAGAGGCAGTTGTTCAGACAGAACAAGGGGATACTGATTGGTTTGAAGTCAGGAAAGGTGTGCGTCAGGGTTGTATTCTTTCACCATACCTATTTAATCTGTATGCTGAACAAATAATCCGAGAAGCTGGACTATATGAAGAAGAACGGGGCATCAGGATTGGAGGAAGACTCATTAACAACCTGCGTTATGCAGATGATAGAACCTTGCTTGCTGAAAGTGAAGAGGACTTGAAGCACTTACTAATGAAGATCAAAGACCACAGCCTTCAGTATGGATTACACCTCAACATAAAGAAAACAAAAATCCTCATAACTGGACCAATGAGCAACATCATGATAAACGGAGAAAAGATTGAAGTTGTCCAGGATTTCATTTTACTTGGATCCACAATCAACAGCCATAGAAGCAGCAGTCAAGAAATGAAAAGATGCATTGCACTGGGCAAATCTGCTGCAAAGGACCTCTTCAAAGTGTTGAAGAGCAAAGATGTCACCTTGAAGACTAAGGTGCACCTGACCCAAGCCATGGTATTTTCAATCGCATCATATGCACATGAAAGCTGGACAATGAATAAGAAGACCAAAGAAGAGCTGACACCTTTGAACTGTGGTGCTGGCGAAGAATATTGAATATACCATGGACTGCCAAAAGAACGAACAAACCTGTCTTAGAAAAAGTACAACCAGAATGCTCCTTAGATGCAAGGATGGCGAGACTGCGTCTTACATACTTTGGACATGTTGTCAGGAGGGATCAGTCCCTGGAGAAGGACATCATGGTTGGCAGAGTACAGGGTCAGCGGAAAAGAGGAAGACCCTCAACGAGGTGGACTGACACAGTGGCTGCAACAATGAGCTCAAGCATAACAACGATTGTAAGGATGGCGCAGGACCGGGCAGCGTTTCGTTCTGTTGTGCACAGGGTTGCTGAGTCGGAACCGACTCCACGGCACCTAACAACAACAACAACAAGCTCCCCAACAGGTCCTGGCATGCTGCTTGCTTAGCTATTTTTCCAGCACCTAGAACCAGCCGCTGGCACACAATAAGCACTCATTATTGTTGAATGAATGAATCTGCTAAGTGCCTTCTCTCTGCAAGACCTGACGGAGGATTCTGCCGACCTGAAGTCTGCTCCAGCGAAGATCTGTTGCTGTTCCTCAAATGAGGCTTGCTACCTGTGCTGTGTGTACCTCCCCACAGTGTCTCTAAGCAGGGCAGATTCCTTGTGACTTGGCCGATCCCAGTTGGGTTAATGTATCTCTGCAGAAGGATAATACTCTTAACAGCCCAAGGCAGATATTCCTTTGAAAAGCAACAAGTTTTGACCGAAATGGGTTTTCTTTTTGCCAGGGGTATTCTAAACCACTTGATTAACAGTTCTTCTAGTACTATCTGTTCTGTTTAATCTACTCCCCTTCCTATGATGAAAAGCCCTATCACTAGCTCCTTTGGTAAGGACTTGGGAAGCAAAGTGCTTTTCCTCACCACTAGAGAATCCCCGGTGGGTTCCACCAGAAAGTCTCAACTCTTAGATAAGCCTGTCAGTATGAGCAAGAAGTTTTATGAAACAAATCACCGCTACCAGCCAAGGGTAGCAATAACTGTTGGGTGCCCATCCGCCAACCACGTTCCATCAACCTTCTTCTGGTACTTACCACTTGTTCAACATTTTCTAAGAGACTACTGTGTGCCAGTCACTGTTCTTGGCACTGGGAATACAGCATGCACAAACCAACAATGCCTCTGCCCTCCTGAAGCTTTCTTTCAGTGGGAAGGCAGTCTCTAACAGAACTTCAATTTCATTCAGGTGTCCATTCCTCCCCTAGGCAGGCTAACTGGCAATGGTAATTGGTATAGGAGAGGGCATATGACCTAGCTGGCCCAATCAGGCCAACAGGAGAGCCTCAATGTCCAAGGCTGGAGCACAGGCTCCTCCCTGCTGATACCCCCTGCCAAGTGCCCATCAACAGATGAGTGGATAAACAAAATGTGGCACATACATACAATGGAATACTACTTAGCCATAAAGAGAAATGAGGTCCTGATACATGGTAAAACACAGATGAACTTTTGAAAGTGTTATGCTGAGTGAAATAAGTCAGTCACAAAAGGACAAATATGCTATGATCCCATTTATCTGAAACAGGCACAAATGGTTAAGCACTCAACTACTAACCAAAAGGCTGGCAGTTCAAACCACCCAGAGGCACCTCAAGACAAATTCCTCAGGATCTGCTTCCTAAAGTTCACAGACTTGAGAATCTTAGAGCGCAGTTCTACTCTTCACACATGGGGTTGCCATGAGTCAAAATCCACTCGCTGGCGATGGGTTTTGGTTTACAGAGACCAAAGTTTATTAGTCACTACCAGGAGTCGGAGAGAGGGGAAAAGATAGTTCAGGGGACACGGAGTTTCTGTTAATGATGTTGGAATAGTTCGGAAATGGATAGTGGTGATGATTGCACTACATGATAAAAAAAACCAATGTCAATGAATTATACATGTAAAAAATACTGAACTGGCAAACATTTTGTTGTATGTATTTTTACCACGATAAAGCAAAACAAACAAACAAAAAAAAAATGCCAGAGGAAGCACGCCAAGCACACCTTGAGAGAAACCTGCCAGGCCAGCAGTTCTTACGTACTCTGAATGGTACAGAAGTGGTCATAGGACATCATCATCCCAACGGGAGATGACTCCTGTGTAACAAGATGTACCACATGGCTTCTTAAAGCTGTCTTTCTGATAGTTGTTAGTACTCAAGCCCTCCAGGACAGAAGTGCCCAGTCTCAGCATGGAGACCACCACTTGGTAAATTAGAAAGAGTGAGCCTGGGTTCAGATGGAATCAGTGTGACTCCCAACTCATCCCCTTACTGCTAGTGTACTCTTGGGAAAGTCATCTCATCTCAGTTTCTATCTGCAAATTGTACTGCTACAGATATTTTCTTTCTGCTGTAAGTCGTGGAGGATCTCAAGAGTAATTTATGAACTCATAGAGTAAGTGCTGAGATAGGTCAGCTTTAGGGCTCTTTAATTTAGCACCTTAAGTAGCCAAGCCCTTCCATCTTTCTTCCCTGTCCTCATAGTCACAAGCTGGCTACCACATGCAGACCCAGTGGAAGAGACATGGCCTTTTAACCATCTCTTACCTGATTTTCCAGCCCCCAGGCTATGTCCCCTCCCCACCTCACTGGCTAGAACAGCATCACACGGCCACTCAACAATCCCTGGCACTCCCCCCACATACTAACACAGAGATATCAAGACTTGTCTCCTGCAGCATGGCCTGCAGAAGAGGGCAGATAACTGGAAAAAAAAAAAAAAAATACTGAGGTTCAGCTAGAAAGGAATAAAAAGGGCAGGCAATCTACAGTATCTGCTACACTTCCTTTCTGCTATTTAACTGTAGCCATTACGGACGGCCCCCGCTCACCTCTCCAAGTATTTAGGATAACTAGTGGTATCGATGATTTTGGCAGAATGATAAAATGTGCTTGCATCAATTTTTGGCGCCCAAGACTCATGCAGGACCTGTTTGACGTGCCAGACACCTCTGAAGTCTACAGGCAAACACTCTGGATTAGTGGGCTGGGCCAGCAATCTTTGGGAAAAAGGAGATATTAAGGCAGACACCTCTCCCTGGCCACTGACAGGAAACAAGATCAGTCCAATGGCAGCATGTCCCCTAACTGGCCTCAGTAGCCAAGGCTAGATGCTGCCCAGAGGTCCCACTCAGTTGTGTTACTACGATCCTGTTCATAAAAGGAAAACAACTCTTCAACCACTTCTTGGATTAAAAACATTTAACAAAGAGTCCCATTTCGTAGTCCTCATCCATATTCTTTCTCCAACATACTAAAGAAAGAAACTCAAAGAGTGTCTCATATGGGTAGTCACCTGCCTATAACAGTCAGGTCCCATCAATTCTATGTCTTTGCTATCTTCAGTGTCCATCCACTCTTTCTCATTTCTACCACTACTGACCTCCGTACCTCCTTCATCATTTCTCACCAAGTCTCCAGGAACAGCCTTCTAACTCCTTGGATCTTATATCCAGCCTCCTAAGAATTGTCAATGCCCCACCCCTTACCCTTCTCCTCCCACCCCAGGAAGAAGCCCAAGCTTCTAGTATGGTGACTCATTACCTCTCAGGCCCGTCCTCCCTCTTCACCTTTTCAGTTTCATCTGCTAACATGACACGCTCTATGTCTTCTCCTAAATGCTGCCAACCCTCTGTGCCTTTGCTCCGCAAGCTGCAGTGCCTTCTCTTCCCATCATGATCTTACAGCCATGAAGGCTCAGTCGAAGGACACAGCCACAAACCACATTGAGATAGAGATGAGCTTCACTCCCTCAGCCCCTGGTGCTCACTGGTGTAGCTCTTGTTTCTGTCTGCCCTGCATTCTAGAAAATGGCCTGTGTGTTCATCTCTCCCATCCTCCACACAGCTTTTCATATACAGGGGCAGCCTTATTCATCTCTTAAACCTCACAGAGCTTCTCACCAGAGGGGCTGAATGTCTGGTACATGAGTAAGTGAAATAACTCACATATGTGTATCATCCAAGGAGTCCTGGGTTGTGCAAACAGTTAATAGGCTTGGATGCTAACCAAAAGGTTGGAGGTTCAATTTCCAAAAACTCAGCCACTGAAAACCCCACGAAGCACGGTTCTACTCTAACACACATGGGGTCGCCATGAGTCAGAATCATCTCAATGGCAACTGCTTTTGGTATTATCCAAGGCAAAATCCGGCCCAGTTTTCTTCTGAACCCTCTTTAGATGTATTCCGGTTCCTTTCTTAAACCTACTTACTGTCTTCAGGGAGCCCTGGTGATGCAGTGGTTAAGAGCTACAGCTGCTAACCAAATGGTCAGCAGTTCAAATCCACCAGCTGCTCCTTGGAAACCACATGGGGCAGTTCTACTCTGTCCTATGGGGTTGCTATGAGTCGACACTGAGTCAATGGCAACGGGTTCGGTTTGGTTTTGGTCTTCAGGCATAAATCAGTAGGAGCCTGTGGAGAGAGAGCTAGCATTTAGTAAGCCTTCACAAGTATCAGTTGAGGCAGGTATTTATCGGCTTCATTTAACAGCTCAGGAATACAGACATGAAAAAAGCCTTCCATACCACATGTTTAGTAAGCAGCGGAGCAAGAATCCTCATAAAAAGAACTGATTCCAAAATAAAAAGCAAAATTCTTATACCAGGAAGCTTACAATCTAGTTGGAAAGATGAGAAAAATACATGAAAAGATAAATAATAATAAAGATATTCTTATCTAGAGCAAGGTTTCCCTGCCTTGGCATTACTGGTAAGTTAGGCTAGATAATTCTGTGGGGTGCTGTCCTATCCAATGTAGGATGTTTAGCAGCATCCCTGGCCTCTATCCGCTAGATGACAGCAGCATCCCCCTACCCCAGATGTGACAACTAAAAATGTTTCCAGACATTGTCAAATGTTCTCTGGGGGTGGGGAGGAAGGAGGACAAAATTGTCTCCATTAGAGAACCACTCACTGATCTAAAGCAACTGCAAAGCTTATCTTAGGAACACAGCGATCATGTAATATCACCATTTGGATTCCCTCCCAATCAGAGCCAACCAGAAGCTTGGAGACAGGTCTGTAGAACCCCTCCAGCTGCTGTGTGAGACCTTCCCACACCCACTCCCGGCTTCATTATTGTACCATGCTATCCTCTGTTGCCCTTCAGGCTGACTTAATTTATTTTCGTCCTGATACAGTATATATATGTCCCAGTAGAATGTGTTAAAATCCTGTTTGGAATAAGATAGGGTAGGAAAAAAAATAAGAATCCAGTCACAGGACAGAGGAAAAATAAAACACACACCACAAAATAATGGGATTAACTGGCAAATTATCCTATTGTTGAAAATATGCTAAACATCTTTTTATAATACTGCCATCAAAGTACAAACCAGGAGTCAAAGGAGGACATGCTCTCTTTCAGTCCTGCCTCCTGGTTATAATGAGTTTTACCAAAGAGCTGCGCACCAAGGACTATCTTGCCCAGGAGTGAGAAGTCCAGAGGAACCCTCATGAGCAAAGCCCCAGGAATGGAAAGATCTTGAATCTCAACGAAATTTTCTTAATACACGAATTACATATTTCTACAAACTTTAAAACCAAAATTGCTTTCATTTTCTGACCAACATATGGTCTTAACCTAACTTAGAAATGAACATTATTTTATTTTGGCCAAGCTTAAATTAAATAAAGAGTACCCAAGACACAGGGTAAAACATGGGCATGTGCGTACAGTGCCTGGCACATACCTTCTATATAAAAATCAAAAAACCAAACCCGGTACCATTGAGCCAATTCCGACTCATAAGTAACAGGTATTATTAGCTACTATTGCATACAGGCAGTACCCTGCTTACAGGTTATGAACAGACAACCCGTAGTTACCAACCAACCCCCAAAAAGCCTATTATATTAAAAATTCCAGTACATGCAATGGTTCATAATAACAAACAGCCACTACTTTGCGATGTACACCAAAACATTATTATTACTGTATTATTATGTTAAGGGGCCCTGATGGCACAGTGGTTAAGACCAAATCTACCAGCCACTTCTTGGAAACCCTATGGAGCTGTTCTAATCTGTCCTGTAGGATCCTTGTGAGTCAGAATCGACTCAATGACTCAATGGCAATGGGGTATTATTATGTTAAATACGTTTTACTGTGTCTGGAAGTATTTCCTTAATGTTTTTTTTAACGCAAAGAAAAGCACACTATACACTAAGATAAACATTTGACTAACTGATGTTAGATACAAACCCGTAAGGTACCTAACCGTCCCAACTTACATACAAATTTGAGTTAAAGACAGATGGGAATGCAACTCATTCGTAATAAGAGGACTGCCTATACATTAATTTAAGACAGTCTTTTATATTTGAGTAGATGGTGAAACAGAAGGGACGAGTCTTCATATTTAATCAATTTTACCAAGGCCCAGAAGTAGTCATAAATCTAAGAATTGACAGCTAGTAGGAACGCTGCACTGTAGCCTTGAACCCAGCCTAATTCCAGTTTCAAGGCTCATTTCACTATGATGTGACATCAAGATTTATTAGCTTACCAGTCACCTTAAAGCAGTGGTTCTCAACTGGGGGTGATTTTGGCCCACCAGTGAACATTTGACAATGTCTGGAGACATTTTTGGTTGTCACACCTGGGAGTGGGTTGTGTGTGCTACCAACATCTAGTAGGTAGAGGCCAGGGATGCTGCTAAACTTCCGGACAGCCCCTCACATCAAAGAACGTTAAGACTCAAAACGTCAACAGCGCTGAGGTTGAGAAACCCCACCTCAAAGGAATGGTCTTACCACAGTTATTAGCCAGGGAAATGAAAACCAAAAGTTTGCCTAACCAAAAAAAACCAAAGTTTGCCTACACTCCAACAAATGCTTCTCTATCTGCCTTTAACTTCCTCCATTCTAGCTACCCTTTCTCTACCTTGTCTGAATGGGCCTCTTCCACCACAGAGGAAAATGTCGGGTTCTCTGCTCCTTCTCCCTTTGACTCTCAGACAACAGAAAAAGTATGTTCATGCTGCACAACGAGTCAGGAGACATGAATGCATAGTAAGCAAGCCAGAAAATCCAACAACGCAATCTCCAAAGCACCAAAGTCTTATTGCTTTTTTAATCCAAAGCAAGTAGTGGCCACTATTCACCACTCTAGCTTCTGACTAAGCAGTCCCTGCCCACAGTAGCTCCCACTATTCACTACAGCTTTTAAAAGGCAGCTCAGTAGTGATTCAGGCCATCATCATTGCCTTCAGGATAGTGGTAATTTGCCCTTGACAGTCCTCAATACTCCACCAGACAGAAGTTGATTTCAGGAGATTTTAAAAGAAAGGAAATTTCACAAGGAACTAGAAAAATCCCATCAGCCAGAGTCTCAATTGCTTTTATCATTAATTATTACCTCTTAGATTGCTAAAGCACAGTATAGTCTGGGGAGTACTAGCACGTCCATTTTCCCAACTGAATATGACAATCACATGTGAAGCAGGTGGAACAGATATTATCAGGTTCAATTCTAGGGCTATAGACAGGCCCTTACAAGGCGCTCCTGACCCAGTGCTCCCCCTATTCTACCAGGCCAGGACATTAGGCCGGCAGACCTGGATGCAGACTGATTCGCCCTCAGGCGTACCTACATAATCAACACATAAGCATCCTGACTTACACAAACATAAGGTTTTTGTCTTACAAAACCAGTCCCTTTTGTCTCACAAAGAAACTTCTCAAAAAATGAAGAAATTATATGGCAGAAGACAGAAGAGAGACTACAAAAGGATAGATTTATATAGATTAAACATACACACATAAATTGATTGAATCAAACCATTTTACAACAAAAATTCCTTTCGCCCTTCACTTATACCACAGCCTAGTTCACAATAAAATCTTCCCTTTCCCGATTCACATGCACCACTTGTTTAATTTATAACTACTAAAAATCTGCCCACTTCTCCAGGGAAAGATTTACACACTACACATCAGAAAATGCTCTTGGAGATCAACACAGGAAATGTAAAATTAAAGCTTAAGGCTTTTGCTTTCATGCACAGTAAACCTAGAACCTTGTTGTATCTCTGTAAATTATGGAAACCTCAGCTTTCTCATCTGTTTTAACCAATATTCATCTTATACTCATCACTGGAAGGTACTGTAGAGTTCAGCAGGAATATGGAGGGGAGTAAGGCAGTTCAAAGGAGCCCTGGTGGCAGTGTGGTTAAGAACTGAGATGCTAACTGAAAGGTTGGCAGTTCAAACCCATCAGTGGCTCCGAAAGAAAAGATGTTGCAGTCTGCTCCTGTAAAGAGTACACCTTTGGAAACCCTATGAGGCAGTTCTATTCTGTCCTATAGGATCGCTAGGAGTCAGAATCAACTCCATGACAAAGGATGATGGTTTTTTTTTTGTTTTTTTGGTTTTTTTTTTTTTGAGGCGGTTCACCCTTGAGGCATATAGAAAGCACATCTACAACTTTAATGCAGGAGCAAAGGGACCCGGCACATCTAGTGGAATAACTCCACAGGGCCAGTTTCAAAAGGAAAAGGTGACCTCACCTGGGCCCTGAAAGATGGGAAAGATTTCACACAAGAAGATGGACGGTGAAAGCACTCTGATGGAAAGAATACAATCAGATGTTCAGTTCAGTTTGGTTAGGGTGCATCCTGGATTAAGTATCAAACTAAAAAGCTACGCTTTTTTCTGAAAGAAAACCGTAGCTCCTTCAAGGCACACTGCAAAGCAGAAACAAGAAACAAGACAGAATCATGATAACCCTTTGCCTGTCAGTAGTCAGCAGGAATCAGGGCTACCCTGGGAAGCTTCCTGGGCAGCAGTGTTGGGGTGGGGGTGGGTAGAGAGCTCGCACCCCTCATCTCCCTGGGGAGCAAAGACCAACTCCTGTAGCAATTCTATCGACAAAGTAGAACTGTGACAAAAACTTCTGGTTACCAGAGTCCATCTGAACCTAAGGATGAGTCCGCTTCCCAAGGGTGTGCTTTGAAGCCGCTTCCACAGAGCTAAGGAAGCCCTTCTCCCAGAACACACCTGTGTCCTATCCGCCCTGAACACGTCCCTTTATTGCTCCAGCTCAGCATTTAGCTTGATTCCTTCTGCTGGGGGACCCCGGTCCCAAACCTAATGTTCCGTCCAGGACTAGAGTCCCCCGACTGGGGGCACTGTCACTTACCTCCAGGCCTGGGTTGGGGTATGCCAGAGACTTGCAGATTTCAGTCTTCACCCGCCAATGAAAGGCCACAAGGGGGATGCTGCCCCAGTTTCATACCTAAGACCATTTGGGCATATCCTGACCGATGCAGACGAATGGCAGGAGCTGGCTGGCTCCC
Organism: Loxodonta africana; assembly: GCF_030014295.1. Lineage (NCBI taxonomy): Eukaryota > Metazoa > Chordata > Mammalia > Proboscidea > Elephantidae > Loxodonta > Loxodonta africana. The sequence continues at coordinate 32,471,725 of NC_087360.1, forward strand.
GGGCCACTCCCCGAGGCCCAGCTGCGGCCCCTAGATGGACCCCAGGTGGTTGGCGGAGGGCTCAGCGCAAATGCCCAGGGCGAGGGAGGACCACGCTGCAGCCTGCCCAGAGCACGTGCCAGGCCTCGTTGGCATCCCCACACGGAGGACAAAGTCCGCTCCCGTAGGCACCGCGACTCGGGCACCAGGCACCGAGCGTCAAGGCGAGGCGGGCAGGGCCTGCGCGCGGCCCCGACCTGACTATGGACCCCGACCCGCTTCCGGGCTTGTCCTCCTGCGACCCCTACACATACTCACCATTGTGGTTGACCCAGGTCGGCTTCAGGAGCTTCATTGTTCGGCCGCCGCCGCCGCCGCCGGGCTGAGGCGAGAGCCGCGTCCCTCAGCGCGCCCGGGCCATGGAGCCACCGCCGCCGCTTCCTCCCGCGCCGCCCGCCCTCCGGCCGCCGCCCGCCCCGCGCCCTCAGCGCCGCCGCGCCATAGCCGGCCCGCGCCCCCCGCCGCCGCCACAGTCGCCCCCCGCGCTCGGCCGCCGCCGCCGCCGCCACAGCCGCATCCCCTGCGCCGCTCCTCCTCCGGCGGCTCCCGGGCAACGCCGGAAGTCACGGCGCGCACCTGCCAAATCGCCCCGGCGGGAAACCGTTCCCCACAAGGACGGGGAAGCCTGGGCCCTTTCGCGGGCAGGGGCAGCTCAGGGGGCGGCCGCCGACGAGGGGCGGGTCGGCTGCGACCGCGGAAAGCGAGCGGGGCTAGAGGAACAGCCGGCTGACGGGGCCGTCTCCAGTGCCAGGCGGGGCCTGCGTGGCGTAGACGCCCTCTCATCAGCTTTAACTCGCTGGCTCCGAATCCGACTTATTAACTAGCTTCGGTCACTCATCAACATTCGTTTAGTGGGCATGTCGCGGACGCCAGGCTCCGTGCCAGCGCCAGGATGCAATCACTGGCGGGCCGCCGCGGCCCCGCACTAGGAAGAATGCAGGGCAACAAGCATTCCTCAAAGCCCGATCTGGGCCATGGCCCTCGCGAGGCGGCCCCGAGCCAGCACCGGGGGACTTGCAGAGGAGGCCGAGGCGGACGCATTTATTGGAAGACCAGGACCGTTTTCATAGACGTGGACACTTGAGCCCAGAGAAACAAAAGAACGACCCCGGCCACTCGGGCTGCTCTGCGGGGCTCAGGCCCTGGCGCTGGCGAAAACAGACCCGCTAGGGGACACACTGCGGGCGAAGCTCTGCCCGCAGCCTCGGAGGAATTGCGGCACGACCGTAGGCGGAAAGGAAAAAACGGAGCCGCTCAAGGTGCGAGGCGCTCGGGGCGTGCCCGCGCGCCGCCGGGACGTCAGGGGCGGGGCTGCGTCGGGGGGCGGGGCCAGAGGCTGCCAGACCCTTCGCTGCCGGAACGCAAGAGCGCCGGGCGGCGCGCAGATCGGACTTCTGCGCGGTACACCACAGGCCGGACCGCCGAAGAGCGCGCGCCCGGAAGCGGCCCGTCGACGGCAGGAGGGGTCATGGCTGCCGCTGCGCTGGGATCTGTGGTGCGCGCTCTGCGCCCGACAAGCTGGTGAGTGCAGACGCCAGCCAGATCGTCGGTGCCCAGGGCGCGCGTGGGGGTGCTCCGCGCTGGCCGGAGTCTCGTGTGCGCTCCTATCCCGGCTGCCCCTGTCCCCGAATATGTCATGGTGCCTCATCCTACGGATGAAAAACGAGGACCTTGGCGAGCAGACAGGACAGCCTGCCCTAGGGCTCTGCTGTGGACGAGGAGCTTTGAAAAATCTCACATTGACCTTGCAAGCTGTCATATCCAGCTCTTCCAAGTGCCCCAGGTTTAGGGGGGACATCCTGGTTTGTTTGTTTGTTTGTTTTTTCCCTGTGATGTGAGGTAGAATCAGATATTTATGAAAAAAAAATTAGCCATTAAAAACTCTCTGGAGCACAGTTCTACACTGACAACACATGGGGTCGCTTGATCCCAAATCGACTTGATGGCATCTTTTTGGCTTGTTTCTTTCAGGCTTCTGGGGAGTTGGCAGACTCAGATTAGAGACACCCACCAGCGAGCTTCTTTGCTGTCCTTCTGGGAACTCATTCCAATGAGGTAAACTCAATCTTGGGAGTGTCAGCAGTAGATGTGCACAGGAACAGAACAGAACAAGACTAATCGATATTTGGTTTGCAAAAGAGCCTGCAAAGTTTCTGATGGTTAAAATTAAGTGCTTTACAACATTCTCTATATGGAATATTGCTGTGTTTGTAATAAGGAAAACCCGCTAAAATAAGTATTAGTTTTGAAGGGGTTCTTGTGTGTTTTGAAGGGCACAGGATAAACTCCTTTTTCTCCAGGAGTCTTCCTGTTCCCTGCCCATTCTGACACCCTGGAGAGGCAGTGAGGAGGTGCTAGATTAAAGGTCTGGCCACCTGAGCCTTTGGATGCTTTCTGGCAACTTGATTCACTGAAACTCAGTCTTCATGCCAGAGAACTTAATTCTCCTTAAGAGTAAATTATTACCATGAGAGATGTGTTCCTAAAGGAGTAAATCAAACTTTTGACAATGCTCTAGGATGGGGAACCCACTGCTGTCCCCCCACCCCACCCCCCAGTTGCATAGTGGTTAAGTACTACAGCTGCTACCCAAGAGGTCAGCAATTCAAATCCGCCAGGCACTCCTTGGAAACTCAGTGGGGCAGTTCTACTCTGTCCTATAGGGTTGCTATGAGCTGGAATCGACTTGACGGCAGTGGGTTTGGTGGGTTTTTTTGTTTTTTTTTTAATTGGTTTTCTAGGATGGGGAGATTTGTTAAGAAATCCCAAAAACTAGGTGTCACTCCTACTACCTGCCAGTCAAAGCATTTTCATAAATCACAGATCCATTTAAAATGTGAGTGAGGAGCTTGTAAATTGTCAGTTTTTTTTCCACCTTTCAGTGCAATCCCGAGGCATACCCTAGCACTAAAGATGAGCACTTCCCCATAATTGATACCCTACTGCACATGAAGGTTTCCATTTCTTCCCTGGAGTTGACAGTGCTCACATTTCTCGCAAGGACATCAGAGTGAAAGTAGTCAGCTGTGTTCTTTGCCGTCTTCCCACACACAGCTCCTTCCCCCAATGGACAGCTCAGTACAAGTATGGGGCAGTTCATCTTATGTCATGTTTCTCACCGTGTTTGAGACTGAGGAGGAAATGTTTAACATTTGTCTTATGTATTAGAGCAGAACCTCTTCGAAAGAGGAAGAAGGTAGATCCTAGAAAAGACCAAGCAGCAAAGGACCGTTTGAAGAAGAGGATCCGACGACTGGAAAAAGCTAGCCAAGAACTAATTCCCATTGAAGATTTTATTACCCCCGTGAAGCTTTTAGATAAAGCAAGGTAAGGATTCTCCTCTAGGATTGAGGTCCTCAAAGCAAAGGAGTTCCATCGACTCCAGGTAGTTCTAGCTGCAGTTTAAGCCTGTGATGGGAAAGGGTCTATCAGCTAGGGCTGACTTGGCCCTGATCTGAGTCCTATTCTTCTTGATTGTGCCATCTGGTAGTCAGTGTTCCTAGGTGTTGCTCTTGAATGGCTGAAAGTGGGAAAGAAAAAAACCCAGATAATTGTGTGATGGTAATATGTCCAGGTTAGGTGTTTTGAGCAAATTTGTGTCAGCACTGCTCCAGAGTCCATGCTGCTCTTTTGCCTGAGGAATCTTAACTGTGGCTGACTCAGGCAGTACTGCTGCCTTGGGTCTGCAACCCTTGACCCTCTGGATGGTAGAAAACCTTTAGCCTCTTGCCTTATGATTCAAATGCTCATAGTTGGTATCTGTTGGGATCATTTTATATGCAAGGTTAACAGCTCTTGGATCTTGTCCTTGCTGCCTTCTTGTAAGAAGTGTGTACCATTTATAAGTAGGACCTTGCCATGCAAGTGGGAGATGTCAGGTGCTTTTTAATGATATTCCAAGGTTGAGACAGGCTCTTGACTCCTGGGATCTTGGTGCCCACCTTCACAATACGATTTTACTTTCCCCAACGTCATCTCTCACCAAAAGTCATCTTTGCCTGGGATAGAGGAAGTGCTGCCATCATCTCTCATGGCATCATTCTTTATTGTCACCGCATAAAGCAAGTGACACTGGTTCCCAGTGTCAGTTGCAACTGCTGCCACATTCAACATTTCATTCCTTAATTTGTCCCCAACTTTTTTACCCTAAGTCCCATTTGTCTGTGGCAGTGGGGATGCCTGGATCATATGCACGGTCACACAGACTCCTTTGTCAGCAAGATCCGTGCTCCCCAGCATCATACCTTTGAACTTGTCTGTTCCCAGACAGCGGCCTCAGGTGGAGCTCTCCTTTGAGGAGGCTGAGAGAAGAGCTCTGCTTCTGAAGAAGTGGTCCCTGTACAAACAGCAAGAGCATGAGATGGAGAGGGACGCCATCAGGTCCCTGCTCAAGGCCCAGCAGGAAGCTCTGCAGGAGCTGCGCCTCACATCTCCAGAGCTCCATGCAGAGGCCATCAAGCGGGACCCCAGCCTGCTCCCTTTTGAGAGGGAAGGGCCGCATTACACACCACCGGTCCCTAACTACCAGCCCCCTGAAGGCAGGTACAACAACATCACCAAGGTATACACACAGGTGGAGTTCAAGAGATAAGACTGCAGGCAGCTGTCCTCAACATGCTGGCTTTGAGAGCCACTGTGACTCAGGTTCAAGTCTGCTTTTTGCAAAATAAGGCATGCTGTTAATAAATATAAGTTTACTCAAAAGTGTCTCTTATGTTGGAATCAGAATTAATTCACCTGAGGATCCCTGGGGGTGAGAGATGCCACTCCTCTTTGTGAAGAACTGGGAAGATGGCCAGAGCTTCGAAACTCTGCTGAGAATTTGCATTTCTGAAAAGTTGCCAGGAGATGCTAATGCTGTTGGCAGTAGTAGAGCAGTGGTTCTCAAAATTTATTATACATAAGGATCACCTGGAGATCTTGTTAAACTGTAGATTCTGATTCAGTTTATCTGGGGTGGAAATACAAATTCTCAGCAGGGTTTGAACCAGAATGAACTGGTTTGAAGCCCTAGAGACAACCAAAACTTTTGGCCACTGCCCTCAATTGGAGGGAGCATGGGTAAAAGGGAAAATTCCAGTTGTGTGATGAAAACCCCACCAGCAGGAAAAAAAGTACATAGTTTATACTTTTAATACAGCATATGCATGTCTTACATACTTTGGACATGTTATTAGGAGAGATTGTTCCCTGGAGACTGGTAAAGTAGAGGGTCAGTGAAAAAAAGACCTTCAACCAGATGTATTCACACAGTGGCTCCAACAGTGGGCTCAAGCATAGCAATTGTGAGGATGGTGAAAGACTGGGCAGTATTTCGTTCTGTTGTAAATAGGGTCACTATGAGTCAGAACGGACTCGATGGCCCCTAACACCAGCACCGTGTATGTGGAGGTGTAGGAGGCATAGGATTTTGCCAGCTGGCCAGGTGTACAGAGAAGCAGGGCCTTCCAGTGGGCCAGGCAGAGGACATACAGAAGTGTGTCATCAGCAGAGCCGGTTCTGGGTTTTAAGCTGAGGAGAGCGGAGCAAGCCAGGGACACTATTTAAGGAAGCTGCTGTGTACCCCAAGACATGAGGCGTGACTGGACAGAGGGCCCTGTCTTTTATTCAAGTGATACGAGTCTAGAAATGGTGAGTCTAGTGTATAGCCATTTTTCCTAATTTACATCAGCCTCAGAAAAGCTTTAGATTCCTAATTACCTTAGTGTAGAACTAGGAAAACATTTCATTTGAAAAGGAATTTGGATGGTTTTCCTAGAGTGTGGTTCATTTTTGTTTTAAAAACTCACCAGTCCTGAATAAAAACTTGGCCTAAGGATTCTCAGTCCTTTTGGTTCTATCTGTGAGACAAATCCCAAATGCAGCCACTTTCCACCTCCACTGCTACCTCTGAGGTCCAAGAGACCTTCAAAACCTAACCCACCTTGAGAATTGGGTCCAGATACCTGATCCCAGTGCCGCCACCACCCCAGCCCATTAGCATATGGCATTTGTTCCTCAGCCTCTATGTTGCCCTTTTCTCTGCTTTGTCTTCTGGTTCAGGCCCAGGTTCAGAGGATGAGGCCTTCTCTAAGGCAGTGCCTGCTGTAAGTACCTGACATTAGTGCTTTTTTTTTAATCTATTAGATTGTATAATCAATTTAGTGGGTCATCCCTAGTAGTTTTTTTTTTTTTTTTGAAGTAATTATAGATTCATGGGAGATCTCAAAGAAATGTACAGTGAGGTCATGTGCACCATCCCCCTAGCCTCCCCCCACATTAACACCTTTTACAACTATAGAATCAGTACCTGGAAATTGGCATTGGTGCAATCCAGAGTATCTAGGTATCTCGAGTTTTATCTGCACACACTTATTTGTGTGTGTATTTTTATAGCTCTATGGAACTTTTTTTTTTTAATGGAACTTTATCACGTGTAGTCTTATATAACCGCCACCATCACAATACAGGTTCCACCACAAGACCCCTACACTCTCCCCCATCCCTAACCCCTGGCAATCATAACCCTGTTCTCCATCTCTATGCTTAATTTCCTCCATGTTTTCAATGGCACAGAATTGAAAATGTGAGTGCATCACACCCAGTACAGGTTAAGTATAGTTTTGTAAAACTTGCTTCAACTATATATACTATATGTAAAAGTATAAATCCTAAGTTTTCCTCACTCTTAAACATGGGAGAGGGGCATCTGAACTTTGCACTTTGCATGTGATGCCTGGAGCTGCAGCAGCTACGTCAGGGTCCTAGGGTGGTGTGTAGTCATCTAGTGCTGCTGTAACAAATACCCCAAGTGGATGGCTTTAACAAAGAGAAATTTATTTTCTCACAGTCTAGTAGGCTAGAAGTCCAAATTCAGGGTGTCAGCTCCAGGGGAAGGCTTTCTCTCTGCCAGCTCTGGAGAAAGGTACTTCTCGTCAATCTTCCCCTGGACTAGGAGCTTCTCCATGTAGGAACCCCAAGTCCAAAGGACAAGCTCTGCTCCTGGTGCTTCCTTCTTGGTAGTATGAGGTCCCCAACTCTCTGCTTGCTTCCCTTTCATCTTTTATAAAAGGTGGTGCAGGCCACACCCCAGGGAAACTCTCTTTATACTGGATTAGGGATATTACCTTAGTTAAGGGTCTTACAGTCCCAACCTAATACTCTTTAACATAAAATTACAATCACAAAATGGAGGACAGCCACACAATACTGGGAATCAGGGCCCAGCCAAATTGATACACACATTTTTGGGGGGAACATAATTCAGTCCATGATCAGCAGTTACCATGGTTTTGTGCAAAGTGTGAAAGGCACTGTTCTATCATTCATTTCCCTTCATCACATTCACCACTATTTACCACCATTTTAAGTCCTTATTTATTCATGTTTAAATGTTTATCTGTGTCCAAACAACATAAGCTCTTTGAGAGCACTTATATGTTTCAAGACCGTGACCCCAGAGTCTCAAACCTTGCCCAACATGCAGTAGGCACTCATATGTTGTGAAGGAATGAATGAGAGTGAATGCAGGGAACATTCTGTCCAGAGAGATTATCTGTTAATGTGGAATTTACCGAGCAGTGAAGGAAGGCAGGCAAAATGCAAAAGTGGCACTGCAGGAGGATGTAAATGTTAGACAGACATGAGCAAGAAGCAACACTGCCTATCAGTGCATTCAGCTGCCTAAAACACAAGGCCCAATGCAAAAGAGCCTAAACAAGCAGACCCAAGGAAGTGAGGCTCCAGCAAAGGTAAGCTTACAAAGACTGCAGCTTCCTGGGTGTGCTGGCTGGTGACTTCAGGCTTCATACACACCCCTGGCCTGCTCAGGAACCCCAAGGTAGCTGCTGCAACTCCAGGCATCATTTGCAAACTGCAAAATCCAGATGTCCCTTCCCCATGTTTCTCTTTAAGAGTGAGGAAAATTCCCTTCCCTTCTCTCCTCAATGGCCAAAAATGCTCCTCCTTAAACCAGCCACAGCCATAGGGAAGATGGAGATCCTATGGTTGGCTTAGACAGATCAAGGTCCTCCTTCCCCTAGGATGGGGGAGACAAACCTGGCTCTTCTTTATATTCACCTCTGCTCCTGAAATCATATGTGCACATAACACCCTCTCCCCGCCCCGCCTCCCCACCCCCCATCCACAGCAACACACAAAGGGAGTGATTCCTGAGGTGTACAGGAGAAAACATGACATAAGCAGAAACTTTATTCTCTCTCTTAAGCCCTTTTGACAAGATGGATTATTTTGCCCCAAAGAATGAATTAAAAACTATTTGGCCCATCGCTAGTGGCCAGGATGGAGCCTAGCCACAGGGGAGGCACAAAGAAGCAGAGGGTCCCGCTGGCAAGGAAGAGAGCAAGGAAAGCCGCTGGGTACATGGCCACCGCACCACCATACCACACAGCGGGTCCCTGTGAACTGCACGCTGCTAAATCATTTTATTAGCAGTAAAAGACCGCTTCAAGAATGAGACTCTTGTTGGTTCATATACATACTTTATAAACATCTATAAGAGTATAAGCATTCAAAATTTTAATACTGTCTGAGCACGATATTAGGTGTGAAATCTAACAAATGTGGATTTAATTTTCAGCCTCTGTTTGGAATCAAATGTGTGAAATAGCTCTTAATACAGTCGACATTTCCTAAAAATGACCAGGGGAAATTGTGAGGGCAAGAAACCTAAATTTCATGTGTTTGAGGCTTGGGTTTTCTAAGCCAAGAATCCATGAACCCTTCTTATGCAAGGCTGTGTGTTCTGAAGCTGTGTACATTTCTTTAAAACCAGCATCTCCAAGGGGTCTAGCTCTGAGGTTTGGAGAGGAGGAGAGCTGACCTACAGGTGAGGTGAACCCCATCCTCAGTCCCACCCTGCCTCCTGGCTACCAGCTGTGCCCACCTGTGTCTGCTGTGAAAGTGAGGGAGTGGGCCAGAGAGTGAGCTCCAGGCTGCCCAGGCCAGTGGCTGCCAACACTTGGTTCACCAAGCCTAGGATGTAGGGGCCTGTTTCTTAAGGGCCAGGTAAGGCATTCACAGCAGCACAATTTGGCTACCTTATTCTGATCCACCCATGTGTCCACACAGTTCAGGGCTGTGACTCAAGAGTTTACCTAAGAATTCTAAACCTCAGGTCTGCCATCTCCCGTACTGTTGTTCCAGGGCAGAAGGGTGAGCCAGCCCACCCTGGCTGCTCACAGATAGCTACAATGCTGCTTGGCTTCCCTGAAGCTCTGGAATGGGCGAAACTGTCTTTCAGAGTGTCACGCGGTGAGACTCCCTGAATGCAGGTAAAGGGTACAGCAGGTGGGGCTGGAGATGTCCTGCTCCATGTTCTAGGCCAGGTGGAGCTCGCAGGGACCCACTATGACGGGCCAGTCATAGTCCTTAGGTCGCAAGACAGGTCCATTTTAGACAGGCGGAGGCAGCTGGAGAGGTGGCGAGCAGGACCACTCCTCACTCGTCTTTCTCATCCTGGGGCAGAGGGAGGTGCCAGTCTGCAGGGGGGCTCCGCCTCAGGGACCACACCAGGGCATGCTTCCGTGCAGCCTGGACTCGGGCCCGCTCGCTCTCACAGAGGGATTGCTGTGTAAATGAGACCCCAGTCACTTCTGCCTCATGGCTGGGCCTCAGTGGGCCTGAGTGCCCTCACGTGGCCCCTGTATTTCCCTGCTCCTCAGCACCCTTCCAAACACAGACAGAGAAACAAGAGTGTAGCATGCATACTGTTCTGCAGTATGGCTGCTTCCACCTAACATTTCTTCGCAATTGTTCCATATTAGCACACATACATCCAGATCATTCTTTTTCACAAGCCACTGTAAAAACTACTGTGTAAATCACCATCATTTGAATAAAATTTAAAACATCTCCTGGGCCTCAAGGCTCCCTGGCTTCGGTTCACCTAGTGAACGTGGGGCAGGTTCACCTGCAAAGAGAGAAACTGGAGACGTTGAACTGTGAGAAGATAAAAAAGTCTGAAAGAGTGGCTGTGGGAACCTGCTGAGAGGAGCAATTGGCTGAACAAAGAAAGATGAGATAAGAGACACATCCCCAGAACTCCTTGGAAGGTTAGGGAAGGAATCAGGCAACAGGTCACTGGGCACAGATGCGCACAACAGGTCCCACTCCACACGTGGGAGCTTCTCTTCATCCACTCTCTCTCAAAAACAAGCACAAGGGCAGTGCTGTCACACAAAGTGGGCCCCTGGCATGTGCCAGGCACTACGCTCTTTACACATAGAAGTTCATCTTCTCCACCTGCCTCCTTGTCTCTCCCCTCAAGCCCTGTTGTCTCAGATAGAATGCTTTTGTTCTTGTTTAGAAAACAGAAGCACAAAGTAGGGTGTGAAAGGCTCCCAGGCCTCCATCTCAGGTGACAGTTAACAGCTTCCCTACACCTTTCTATGCCCAAATTTTAGAGTAATCATGTGTTTCTCTAAGGGTGGAATAATACTCTGTTGGTTGCTGTATTTCCTGCTTTTTTTTCACTAAATGATACACTGTAGGTAACTTTCCACGCCACAGTATATTACTATCCTGTGTTTAAAGGCTACATGGCACTCCGCCATGTAGGAGTACTTATGTAGTCAAATGTCTACTAGTGGAATTAGGTTGGTTTCAGTTTTTGCACAATCACAAACAATGGCACAATGAGCACTTTAAGCTTTTAACTGTGCACTGTTGTCCAACTCTTTCCCTAGAACAGACTTCCAGAAGTAAAACTGGAGCCAAAAGTTATGCTTTTAACCTATTTAGTCAGATTAACTGTCCTCCAGAGAGGGTGTTCCAGTTGAGACGCCCAGGAACAATGCGCAAGTACTCCTGACTCTCCAAACCGCTACCAACACTTCTACATTCCACTGGGCAAAAAACACTGCTACTGTCCTTTTAACTTGTGTGTCTGGCCATTTGGCTTTCTTTTTTCATGAACTGCTTCTTCATGCCCTTTGTCCACTTTTCTATACTGAAATCATCCCCACTTTTCCTTTCGATATATAACAGCTCCTTTTTTATACCTATTAAGTTGTCAATCTCTTGCCATATAGACTGCAAACTATCTTTCCCAGTTTTCTTTCACTTATTATGGATTTGTCATCGCTTCCTGTTAAATAGCACCTTGGTTTCCACATCAGCTTGTCTGTTCCAAAATAATCACGTACACTTAACAAAGTTGAAGCTGTCCCCAGTCCTGCTGGCTCCCCTTCCCCTAGGCACTCCCCATAAGCACTGCACCCTCACCCCTTCTCTCCATCCACACTCCCACCACTGGCCTGAGGCACCACTAGAGTGTGGGTGCCAGGGGAGCAGTGGCTGTTCTCTTCACTCCGCTAACCCCAAGAACACCTGCCATGAAGTAAGCCAGTGATAAATATCTGCTGAATGAATGCACAACTAGAACAACCTCCAGAACAGAATCTAAATTCTTTATCAAGACACATCAGGTCCCTGGTAGCTCTCCACCCTCATCCTCTACCCTCCACAGCCCTCCCTCCCTCTGCTCCAAGCACCATGCCCTTCTTTCTGTTCCTCAGTCTTGTCACCTAGGGCTGGGTGAACGCTAGCTCCAGGTCATTCAGGATTCAGCAATATGGCCTCCTCTGAAGGCCTGCTGATGGCCCCAACACTTGCAGGTGGCCCCTCCTCCCTCTCCAAGTCACTCTACAACTCCTCCTAACTTGTCTCCTTCATTGTCCTTAACACCGTCTGAAAGTCCAGTTGATATACCTGTTTTTGGCATTTCTCAAAAGAAGGGAAGCTTAAGGAGGGGAAGGGCCCAGTAGGCCTCCTCTCCACAGGGTCACCGGAGCCTGGGTCGAGGGGAGGGCTTGGCACATGCAGGGGGCTCTACACATATCCGCAGGACGCGCGCCTGCCCGCATGCTTGCTCTCTACCCCGACATCCTGGCAACGTGTCCCCGCTGGCCTCCCCAGGGTACCTGGGCCTCGGCGCTGCGGCGTTTCTCCCACTCGTGGCAGCTGGCCAGGTCGCGGAGCCACTGGTCGCAGGCCGGCCGCTCGCCGTGGACGTAATAGTGGTGCAGAAGGTGCCTTGCGCTGCGGCAGAGTTTCCACTCGGCGCGGTAGGCTTCGCAGGGTCGGGGCGGCTGCGGCGAGAGGCGACGCCTGAGAGCTGCCGGAGGCACGCCCCACCCCAGAGGCCGCTGTGCTGCCCATCCCCCGACCCCGTCCCACCCAGCCCAGTGAGGGTTCGGTTAATATGGTCGCCTGGTCCGACGAGGCCGCTACGGATTCGGGTCACAGACCACGCTTACCCGCCAGTTCCCGCCGCCGTCGGCCATGTCTAAGCAAAATCACCAAACCCCGCCTTCTTAACCCGTCAACCAATGAAAACTGAATAAAGTCGGCAGCCACACGATTGGCAAATAAAAGAACCAATGAATTCCTAGATATGGCGGGTTCTAACCTCCTAAAGAGGGGCCAATAAACAGGAGGTCCGCATTGGGCAGCCAATAAAAGCCTGGGGCTGTGGTGCGCGTGGGCGGGGCCGGGGAGAGGCGGTCAGGTATCCTCTACAGGGGCAGGAAGTCTGGCCCCGGACCTAGTGTTACCCCAGCGGCTGGAGGTGGGCAGGAGTGATGACTGCAGCTGCCCGCCTGGTGTCGGTGGGTGTCCCAGGCTGCAGCCAACCACGTTAAGTTGACTGTTTATGAAGCCGCACGATTCAGGCCGGTTAGTTTCAACAGCTTCAATATTTTCATGAATCTCAAATGCCCGGTTAATTTTCCTAAGCAAACAGTGAACATCAACCCCGTGCCAGGAACCACCAGGTTCTGGGACAGCAGTGGTCTCACCCTTCGCATCCAGTCAAGAGGACTGAGGTGAACTCACAAAATAACCTGGGTTAGCTCAGCATAGTATGGGGGAGGAGGTGAAGGGGGCTTAGGGCACAGAGTAACTTCGTGGAGGGAACTGGGGCTGAGCGCTCTGAGCATAGCAACAGCCTAATCAAAGTCAGGGAGTCTGTGTCTAGCACGGAGTGAGAAGCAGAGCCGTACAAACCTGGAGGAGCTTTTATGTCTGATAAGATTGTAGGCTGTTTTGAAGCCACGCGGAGACAACGTTTACAAACAGGGGAGGTGCAAAGAGGCAATAAAGAAGCCAGTGGGCCTCCACCAACTCTCTGCAATACCTCGTATCTGGATGTAGTGGTTCTCCAACTTCTGCTGATAGAATCATTTGCTGGGGAGTCCCTTAGAGCTAGGTTGCTGGAGCCACCCCAGGAGTAAGAGTAGGTCAGACTCACTGGAGGAGGGGCCCAGAAAGCCACCAGTTTTACCAATGGGCCCACCACTGAGGTGGCTGACCCATGGCCCAAGCTTGGAGGAACACTGTCTAGGAAGACTATAGGCCAGGGTGCAGTAAATGACCTTGACTTCTAATCCAGATGACCCCACTGTGTATATCCTTAATGCTTCCATCAGAAGGCCCAACAACTGGGTCTACCCCCTGGCCCAGGAAGGGCAGTGTTCTCCACACTACCAGCAAAGAGCCAGATGGAGTTTCACTGCATACACAATAGGTGTTACTTATAGATGACAAAAGCCAAGGCCTATGGCTTACTGTTAACATTCTTCATTATGCATATAATTACAATTTGTTAGCCAATCTAATCCTGCAGATGGTGGCTGCCAATCCACCAAAGAGGGCGCCCATGTCTGCTAGGGAAACGGAGGCTCTTTTAGTGGAGGGTCAGGTAGGTCAGAAAAAAAAAAAAAAAACTTCTTTTTTTCTTTTTCTTCAGGTAGGTCACCGCAATAATTCATGTCTTCCAAAACCACATCCATCACCACTGGTCCTGACCTCTGTGGTGACCATTTGGGCCATGGGTCCAAGCCCTGGTCACTGACATTTGTTGATGCAAGTTCTCTCTGAGGATACCTGGATAGATCCTGAGGCTACCACCCTGGAGGGGTCATCTTTTTCTCTTCTGAGTGTTGGAGAAGCCCTGTCAAAGTCAGGCTTCAGCCTATAAGCATGATAAGCCCTGGCACACAGAAGGGACCCTGCTGGGCCTCACCATCCCTACCCCCAGGGTCACAGAGCCTCCTCTCTCTCTCCATTATCCAGAAGAAACCCCAGAGGGGCACTTTTCTAAAGGCAGGATGGAAAGTGGGGCACTCGTCGGCAGGCCTTCCTCCCCTTCCTAGTCAGTGACCCAGCCACCAATCACGTTGTTACATAAACATTTACATTAGAGACAGTCCAGGTTTTAATCATTGCCTGTTTTTATTTTAAATTCTTCATTTAGAATTATTTTCAAGGAATAGATTAAAATAGTTAGATTAGCATGTCAAAAGATCTCACATTATAGAAGGTGAAGATCTCAGACCAAATTAATACTAATAAAAAATAAAGACAGACCAGCAGAGCTGTGGATAATTTAATACAGTAAAATTGGGAGTGAGGATGGGGGAGAAGGGAAAAGAGCATACCTTTATTGTTTATAATAATATTCACATTTGTGCTTCAACATGAAGTTATTTTTCTATAGAACAGGTTCATTCAGGAGCCAAAGTTACTTCCACATGAAACCAAAATAAAAGTGGGTATTTTGTTCAAATCAGGTTTTCCTTCTGAGGAATGGTACTTAAAAAAAAAAAAAAAAATCAATATGTAAAATAGAAAAAGCCTTTCTCAAATATATAAATTGCAGCCAGGGTAGCAGATATTCTAGGCCAAAGGCAATATCTTAAGCAATGGACCTGGAACAAAAAAGAAAGGCTACATAGAAAAAAAAAAAAAGAACATCTCAAGTTAGAGCAAGGCAATCCCTCCACTGGCTTTATCAGGAATGAGGGAACGCTGGTCCCACTGAGCCAGTGGCAGCCCCGAGGGCTGAGCATAGACTGGCAAGGAGGTGACCGACTACTGGACCTCAGAGGCAGCTTTCTCTTTCCCAATATTAAGCACACAACTATGAAGTCCTGCTGTTGCACTTCCAGCTCCAACTTGATAATTCTAGGTAACTCTAAACAAACCTTAAGTAACAGAGCGTTTTCTGGCAATAGTCTCATCCTTGTCAGAGCCAGTAACTAAAAGCCAATACGTTGCAATCAATTATTTTATTTCCCAATCAGGCAACAGCCCCGACTTATGGCTTTCTTCCCTTTTTACGCAATGACTGTCCTTCTCCAGAAAATGCAACGAATCTGCCTCCAGCTTCATCCTAGGTGTGCAAAGAAAATACCGTTTTCAGAAAGTCCTTGGAAATTTATAATAATGTTCTATTCTGTTGACTCCTGTACCATCCAGTCATTTTTCTTTCCCATTACTCATAATAAAAAATATTTTAAATATAAATACAAGTCATAGTTCACTACATTGAGAACACCAAAGAATCACTATGAGTGTGCCACAGCCTTTACTCTCAGGTTAAAAGTGTATCGTTTTACAAAAGCACTACATTTCCAATGTAAAGAAAACATAGGATACACCAAGAAAATAAAAATCACTCTAAACCCTGTTGCCATTAAGTTGATTCTGACTCATAGCAACCACGTAGGACAGAGTAGAACTGCCCCATAGGGTTTCCAAGGAGTGCCCGGTGGAATCGAACTGCCAACCTTTTGGTTAGCAGCCAAGCTCTTAACCACTAGGCCACTACCCTAAAAAAGGCTTTCCAGTCACTTTTCGGTCTATGACTATATAAACTGTAGTTTCTTATCTAATACCTTCTAAAGTCTACATAGACTCCCATCACGTGTGAACCAGTCTTATATCACTGCGTGGCCCCCTCATGCCCAGGCTTTCTGTATTTTAAATCGCTGTGGTGAGCAGCCTCATGGGTCTGTACACAGACCTGGCTCTTCCTAGAAGTGGGGTGGATTCCTAGATGGAATTCTTGGGTAAACGGGTATACATATTTTCAAGGATTTTAATATATACTGACTAATCAGCACTCAAAAACATTCTACTAAGCTATTCTCCTACCAGCAGAGGGGACTTATTATTCTGATCCTTTGAAAACAGCAGGTATCTTGGCACGATGACCCATTTTCACATGCTTTTATTGCTAGTCTTACACATTACCTATTGACTTTTCTCTCCGGAAGAAGAGGGTTCTGCTCTCTCCAATGCATACCCTGACCACCTGCACCCCAACACTCATTCTGTCCCCTCCCCATCCAAATACAGCATTTCGCTGGTTCTAATTCTGTAAATGTGAGCCATAGCCCAGTTGTTTAGTCTTCCTTTCCTGCACAACCTTCCAGTTTTCCTGGTGTCAACAATGGTGTTTGGCTTCTCTCTACTCCATCTGTTCAATCACAGCAGTATTCCAGCAGGATCCTGAGGCCTTTGGCCAGCCTAACCTGCACTGGCCATTCTCTAGCACTGCACATGGCAGTGGGGACTCCCTGTTTTCTGGATTCTGTGCCTTTCTTATTTCTTTATCTTAATGGGGTACATCCTCCAGCACCCTACTGAGAAAGGCAGCACAAGGAGTATCTTTTTATGAGATCTTAAGGTGTCTTAAAATATCTTTTTTATACTCTCACACTTCACTGATGGGTTGGTGGGTACAGAATGTTAGGTTGGAAAAATTTCCCCTCAGAATCTTCTAGATTTCTGTGTCCTACTAAGAGGCAGATGCCATTCTCAATCTGCGTGAAACCTCTTCAGGAGTGGCTCCTCTGCCCCAATAGGGCCATTTTCACCCATGCTGAGCACTCAGGGACCCTTCCGAGCAGCAAAAGCCTGCCCTCTGGTTCAGGGAAATTGCTTCCCTGATGATTTCTCTGTTTTCCCTTTCTAGAACTCTATTTGGATGTTGGCAGTGGAAATTTTTTTACTGGTCTTCACTGGGGTGAGCTGGCTGGGATATTTCCAAAAGGAACCCTACTTTATCACTATCTTGAGGTCCTTTTCCTGGGCGCATCAGACTGGCCCCAGAAAGCTCCTCCAGCCTCCCAAATCCATAAGTGCACCTGGCTGCAGTGTCCAGGAGCTAAGAGGGGAAGAGCACGAAGGGCATCAACACTCAGCATGCAGGCTGTCACTTATTCATTCTTCTAGTTCAGTTCTACTAACCACTGTGCCTGATTACCCAAATCTGGAGATCTCCCATTATACCTTTTCCTCCAGCTTTCTCCTGCACAGCAAGGTTGGGGAAGAATGTTGTGGTTCTAACTATTTAACAGACACCTTGTTTTTAGATCCCATTTCTAGAGGTGCCTTTGGAGAACGCTATAATCTAAACCAAATTGCTTTACTTCTTTCCCCACAGCCTTTTTGCGATTCAGCTTTCCATGGTCTATTAAGTCAGTTCCCACTTGTCCTTCTGCTCTGGGGCTTCCAAAATTTTGTTGCAGCTGCCTCCTCTCCCACTGTCTTTAATAGCTTATTACTATTTACCGTCTCTTTAGTGGATGTTCAGGAAGGAATAGAGCTAAATTTGTATCTTCAATCCCATCTTTAACCATCCATTTCTTCTTAAATAGTCATTTATGAAGAAAACAGATTCAGCTGTGCCTGCCACCCTCACCACTTCCTGCTGTAAACCTATGATAGTCGGCCACCAGTCAGTCAGGACACCATCCCATGCTGAGTCAGGCTCTGGACTTCAGCAAGACAGGGCCTTAGGGAGGAGTTGGAAAGTGAGGTCTGCTGGTTAGACCACGGTTGCTCAGCTGGGCCTGGCGGATCCCCAACACAGTGTCAACCTGCAGCACGCCAAGGCCAGGAGTGGCCATGAGTAGGGATGGGGTGTGCTGACAGTACAGTGGTCTCTGTTCCCAAAATGCCCCAAATGCCAGAGAGGAGGAGTTTAGTGGTCCGGAGGAGCCAGCAATGATCCTGCAGCCAGGGACTGGCTGGTGACCGGTGCCATTCAGTGGCCCATCCTGAACAGGCTCACGGCACATTTAACCTACTCTTAGATCCCCAAGAGTCCAATCCTTTGAAAGAATGAATCAGAACAGCAATGGTTCAGAAGTGTTGGTGCTCTAGAACACATATCACACGTAGGTGATTGCTCCGCCCACAGATGCTGGGTGAAGTGGGCTACCTGCACAGGATATGCTGGATTTTATGAACAAATTCCCAGCACCCTGGAATAAGTTCTCATGAGGCAGAACTTTCCCTCTGCTGACTGTTCCTGCTCCCACCTGCAGCCTTTATTCCCAGGATCAAAAGAGACAGCACTAGCACCTGACAAGGGCCCTATGAAGATCAGCCTTTATTCCCAGGATCAAAAGAGACAGCACCAGCACCTGACAAGGGCTCTATGAACATCAGCCTTTATTCCCAGGATCAAAAGAGACAGCACCAGCACCTGACAAGGGCTCTCCGAACATCTGCTAGATCACTCCGATCATCATCGATGGGTGACATCAGGGCTATGGGACCAAGGAACACACAAGGCCTGAAGCTGGCCACAGACTGTCCACCACCTCTCACTGCCTTCATGATCTTGGAAAAGCTACTCAAGCTGTCGCAGCCAGTCTCTCAGCCGCTAACCAGGAGCAAATTCCCTTACTCCCAGGACACTTGTCTGACAACTGCAGCACACGAAGAGTGAGCCTGGTGGCAGGCTGGTCACAGCCTCAAAGCACCAATGTCTGCTCTGTGCTCAGCCCTACCCCCCCCCCCATCCACCCACTCAGCAAAAAAGGTGCTGCCCACAGACACTGACTGGAAGCTCAAGGTCTGTAGAGTGGACAGACACCTCACAGCGATAGTTAACAAGCATGGAGGCAACCCCAGAACACTGCTCGGCCTTGGAGCCTGTACCCACCTCACACAGCCTCTACAAGCCAGGCAACCAGGGACAGCAGGGCCCCCAAGACTGGGTGAAAATCACAGTCATACCCTTAGTGAGAATGGTAAGAATCCCTGCAGTCATCACTAGCAAATGAAGCCTCTCATTACCAATGAAATAAACTCACCTCTTCAACCTTTTTGACCTGTGGACGTGAATTCCTGATGAAAGTGATCTTACCAAGTTTAAATTCGTAATTGGGAATCCCTCTGTAAAAGAGAGAGAGAAGGAGAAATATCAGTTCCAAAAAAAAAAAAAGACTAGAAGTCATTTTTGAGATAATCAAGAAGTGTCCTCTTGGTGTCCCTCTCCCTGGGGGTCTCCTCTGGCCAGCCCTCGGGTACACCCAGTACCCTTCCAGGATGAAGACAGGCACATTCTAAGTCACTGGTTTCTTCATTCAGCACCAGCACCGTCATGCGCAGGGGTCTCTGCAGGTTCTGGGCCTGACCTGCATCAGGGGTCACCTAGAGGCATGAGAGGCCCTCACTGTCCCTGTCCTACGTCCTCACAGATCCTCCTGAACAGGCTGCACTCTCACCAAATTCATTTCACTCCTTATGTGACTGGGTAAAAAATGCCATTTCCAGCATTCTCTTTCAGCTCTAACACGTAACAGACAGCTGACATGTGTCACCCCTACCATAACCGTGACAGCCACTGGAGGAGGAAATCTGCTGGGAGAGTACCTTGACCAAACACTAGAAACATATTAAAGTGAGGCAGCTCCAGGCTCTTTGTTCTAGGGCAGCTGAGATAACGGCACTTGATGAATTCTTTGAAGTCACAACACAGTAAAAGATTATTAAATAGGAGCCAGGAAGGTATGAAGTAGGAGAGAGAGGGGATCAGGTACAAATCTCGGGAAAGCCATTTGGGAGTAGGTGGAGGCAGAACTGGAGAGGCAAGAGAGGCTGGCCTGCAGTGATCCTGGAGAGAGGCAGGGGAGGCACAAACTTCCCCGGGACACAGCACCGCCCACCCAGGACATGGTATGCTCCACCCACAAAGGAGAGCCAGCTTACCCTGACAGCCTCTCTGACTCAGGCTTTGTCTCTGAGTGGGAGGGTGGCTGCCCTATCTGGGGGTCTGGTCCAGACCCACCCTGGATGAGAACAAAGCAACCACAGACAACGTACCGCAGGAGTAGAGCCAGGGGGACTCACCTTTTAATGTCTCCGGGCTTGATTGGGGAGGGGCTGGGCTCTACGCCTTTCTTCTTTCCGTCCAGTCTATTCCCGGAGCCGGAGAAGGCCTAGACAGGCAATGGAAGTGTCTGTGCAGCTGATCTGCGAAAGCACGTGTGCTTTTTGTTCAGAGACTGCTGCAGGGGTGAATGCAGGAGAGTGCCACACGGAACCCTCAGGACTGAAGCCCTCATTCCCTCAGCTGTTGGAATGCTGGCAGCCCACAGACCTCCACTGAGGCCCTCTCAGGGGAATGCCTGAGCTGAAGAGACCCTTCTGGCCAAAGACTCTGCCCCCTGCCCAGGGAAAGCTCGAAGCCAATGACTGGCTGAAAAATTCTGGCCCCCGGCCTCTGCAGGGCCAACACAGCTCCCACTCTGTGGGGGACCAAGGCCTCTGCTGTGACCACATGGCAGCTCTATTTCTTCATCAGTCCAGTCCTCGCCCATCTCCCAGTGCCCCAATTCCCTGCACAACAGCCCAACCTGTTTTTCAGGGAGCCCAGCCTGTGGCAATGGAAGGCTGTGTTTGCAACTTACTTTCAAGAAGGAGGACATGTTTTTAGACAGAGATAAAGCAAACATAGTAACATTTGGTGAATCTAAGACAAGAGTGTGTTTTCATTGTACTATTTCAACTCTTTGATAGGCTAGAAATGTTTCCAAAAAAAAAAAAAAAAATTGGGCTGCCTTCCAGGGCTGTTGGGAGCCTTAAAGGAGAAGGTGGATGTAAAAGGGATTGGTAACTGAGAAGGTGCCAGATACGCATGTGGCACGTGCCCTGGAGGCAGACAGATGGCTCAAAGGGGCAGTTGGCATGTGGGAGCAAAGGAACTGAACATGTGGCCTGCTACTCACACGGAAGCCCAGCTCTCCAGCATAGCCGCTGTGGTCAGCTTCGCCATCCTGACAGGGAGAAAAGACTGGTGAGCTTCTCAGTGGGCGAGGCCCCAGCTTTTCCCTGGAGCCTCCCACTTCTACTGCTTTTGCCATCCACTCACAGCTAAGACACACCACTCCCCCTGGGTGTGGGCTGGAAGATTAGCGGGGAAGGTGACTGCATCAGCATCAGCAGAGGCAAAACATGAGCCCAGTGTGAAATACACTCTCAAAGAAGCATCTTTACAGAACAGGGCAGTGCGTGGCGGGTCAAAAAAATGCTGAAGAAACAACTTACTGTTGACTCCTCATGCGGGACTTGTCTTTCGGGTTCTTTGTAGCCCAAGGGAGCATCAAAGTCTACCTGTGTTTCCAAGATGAAAATAAAATCTTGAGGCATGGCCCACACTTAGGCTCCTTTATCTTTTTGCTTTCTTATTTGAGATAATTGCAGATTCCCATGCAGTTGTGAGAAATAATACCCAGGGATCCCTTGGATACATTGCCCAGTGTCCTCCAAAGGTGACATTTTACAAAATTATACTACAGTTATCATCACCAGAATATTCACACTGATACAATGCACCAATCTTCTTCAGATTTCCCAGTTTTACCTGTGCTCATCTGTGTGTATTAAATTCTATACAATTTCTACCACCACTGTCAAGATACTGAACAGCTCCAACCCAACAGTATCCCAGTCACCCTGGGATGATGATGTTCTTTTATAACTATACCTATCTCCCTCCTGTGCCCCTGTCCTCATCCTTGATCCCTGGCAACCACTAATCTGTCTTCCATTTCTATCATTCTGTCACTTGACAAATATAATATAAATGGAACCAGACAGTGTACAACCTTTGGAGACTGGCTCTCTTTGTTTAGCACCACTCCCTAGAGATCCATCCAGGGTGTTGTGTGTTTCAACAGTTCCTTCCTACTCAGGAAGCTCAGGAGGCTTCCTTAGCTTTCAAGAATGATATTCACTCCTTGGTAAGTATGAGCTCATTTGGGATTTAACCATCTCAGAACTGGTGGCAAACTCTGCTACCACCATCGGCCTTGAGTCAGATCCCAAGGTAGGTATCCTCCATGCTCTAAATAGTCCAAACAACTGTGTGACACACTCCTGGGGTACTGCCTGCAGAGGCCACCAATGCACTCACTCCTCACCCCCACCTGCTGGCCTGAGCTCACTGTACCAGACAAAGCCACTCACATTCATGTCACACTCAATGATGGACACAGCTTTGTCAGGTTTGGTCTCCATCACCCGCAGTTCGTAAATCTGGGGAAAGAACACAGCGGTCGGTGGGGTGGTTTTGTGTTTGTGGCAGCCCTGGGGCTTGTCACCATTTGTCAGCTACTGAGGCAGGTTCTACCCAGCTCCTGCAGACACAACATTCACACCCAAAACACCCTCCCCCCAGCCACCCCCCTTGCTTTGTCAAGGTGGCTGCAGCACAGCTGGCAGCCTTTATGCCCATCACTCAAACTGTACACCTCAGTCCATCAGTCAGTGGATCATAAAACCAGTCTCTCCTTTGGCCGGTGGCCCACAATACCACCTCAGTCATGAACCAACATCTGCATGCTATGGTTGATTTCTAGGACCCCTGTGTTATTTCACTGGTTTACTTGTCTATTCCAGTACCAATACCATACTTTACCTTATTACTGAAATTTTACGACACACCTTGCTATTTCACAGGGCAAGATGCCTCCCTAGTATTCTTTTGGAGTGTTCTGACTACTTTTAATCGTTGGCTTTTCTTCAGCTTGTCAAGCACCACAAAAAGCTACTTAGTATTTTATTGCAATTGTATTGATTCTACAGAATCAATACAGAATAACTTTGGAAGAACTGATATTTTACAATCTGGAATTCTCCAACACGTGACCATTACCCAAAAAAAACCCACACCCACTGCCATTGATTCTGACTCATAGCAACCCTCTACAACAGAGTAGAACTACCCTACAGGGTTTCCATGGCTGTCATCTATATGGAAGCAGACTGCCACATCTTTCTCTCATGGAGCAGCTTGTTGGGTTCAAACCACTGACCTTTTGGTTAGCAGCCAAACACTTAACCACTGCACCACCAGGGTTCCTTTTATATGTACCATAATACCTAATTATTCAGATCTTCCTTAATGTCCTTAGATGAAGTTCTCCCAAATTTTCTCCATACAAGTCTTACGTGATTGGCTAAGTACCTCAGATTTTGTTGTTGTTGCTGCTACCAATGGTGTCTTTAAGAAGATCACTTCTGGAGGTACAATTTTTTGTATCCTGGTTTTATGTCCTACTACCTTGCTTACATTAAGTTTCTTTAGGTTCTTTTGGGTTTCATTTGCTGACGATCACATCAGCTGAAGGTAATACATTTTGTTTCTGCCTTTCCATCCTTATTACTTTTAATTTTCTTACTCCAGAGCAAGGCTGAATAGAACCAGTAAATAGTAGGCATCTTTGTCCTGGTTCCTAAAATTAAAGAGAAGCTTCTAACATTTTATCATTGAGCACATTTGTCTCGCCATTCATTCACTTCGAAATATTTATCAAGTTTAGCTTTGTAAGAAACTGTCCCCCAGAGTAGTCATACCTTTTTGAATCCCTACCAGCAATAAACGAGAGCTCCTATAAAACCTGGCAGTGGGTTTTATTGCTCCACATCCTCACCAACATTTGTTGTTATCAGTTTTGGATTTTAGCCACTCTTACAGGTGTGTAAGGTCCCTGGGTGGCACAAATGGCTAAGTGCTCAACTACCTACCCAAAGGTTGGCAGTTTTAAGCCACTTAGCAGCACTGCAGAATAAAGACCTGGCGATCTGCTTCCATAGAGACTACGGCCAAGAAAAACCCATGGAGCAGTTCTACCCTGCACACATGGGGTCTTAATGAGTTGGAATCGACTCAACAGAAACAGGTTTGGTTTGAGCCCTGGTGGCACAGTAGTTAAGAGTTCGGGCTGCTAACCAAAAGGTCGGTAGTTTGAATCCACCAGCAGCTCCCTGGAAGCCCTATGGGGCAGTTCTACTATGTCCTAAGGACGGGTATGAGTTGGAATTGACTTGAAAGCAATGGGTTTTGGTTTCTCATTAGTAGTATTACATTGTTTTAATTTGCAATTCCCTAATGATATATGACTTGAGCATCTTTTCACATGCTTATTTGCCATCTGGTATTTCTTCTTAAGTGAAGTGTCTGTTCAGATCTTTAGCTCATTCTGCATTCAAGTTGTTTTCTTACTGTTGAGCTTCAAGAGTTCTTTGTATATTTTGGATGCAAGTCCTTTATCAGATACGTGTTTTGCAAATACTTTCTCCCAGATGCTGGCTCGTCTATTCATTCTCTTAACAGTGTCTTTAGCAGGGAAGTTTTTAATTTAATGAAGTGTAAATTATCTAATTTTTTTCATTCATGGATTGTGCTTCTCGTGTTGAATTTAAAAACTCATCCCCACACCCAAGGTCACCTAAATTTTCTCCTGTTATCTTTTACAAGTTTTACTCTTTTGTGTTTTACACTTAGATCTATGAACCACCTGGAGTTAATTTTTGTGAAGATATAAAGTCTATGTCTAGATTCATTTTTAGCATGTGAAAGTCTGGTTATTCCAGCACAACTTGGTGAAAAAATCATCCTTTCTCCATTAAATCTGCCTTTGCTCCTCTGACAAAGATCAGTTGATTGTACTTGTGTGGGTCTGTTTCTGGGCTCTCTATTCTGTTCCACTGATCTAGTTGCTTATTACTGTTTTGTCAGGACCAAAAGACAGCTCTATAGAAAAACTAAAAATCAGACCCACTGCCACTGAGTTGATTCTGACTCATAGCGACCCTACAGGACAGAGCAGAACTGCCCCTATAGGGTTTCCAAGGCTGTAAAACTTTACAGAGGCATACTGCCCCATCTCCTATGGAGCAGCTGGTGGGTTCAAATTGCCAACATTTCAGTTAAAAGCTGAGTGCTTTAATTACTGTACCACCAGGGCTCCTGGTAGCTCTATAGTAAGTCTTAAGATCAGGTAGTGTCAGTCCTCTGACTTTTTTTCTTCTTTTTCAGTATTGTCTAGGCTATGCTGGGTCTTTTGCCTTTCCATACTAACTTTAGAATCAGTTTGTTGATAGCCACAAAATAACTTGCTAAGAGTTTGATTGGGATCGTGTTGTATCTATAGATGACTCTGGAAATAATTAATATCTTAATAATAGTTAGTCTTCCTGTCCACGAACATGAAATATTTCTCCAACCTTGCTATAATCACTTATCAGTTCCAGGAATTTTTGTTAGTTCTTTGGGATTTTTTACAAAGACAATCATGGTGTCTGTGAACAAAGAGAATTTTATTTCTTCCTTACCAATCTGTATATCTTTTATTTCCTTTTCTCGTCTTATTGCACTAGCTAGGACTTCTAGCACAATGTTGAATAGGGATGGTGACAGGGAACATCCTTACCTTGTTCCCTATTTTAGGGGAAGCAACTAGTTTCTTGCCATTAAGTATGATGTTAATTGTAGGTTTTGTGTATATGTTCTTTATTGCATGTTGAGTTTTCACTTATTTTTATTGATAAATTAACTTTGAGATATAAATAAAGCAGAGGTAAATTTTAAACAACTCTCTTTTCCAATATTTTAGATGTAAT
The DNA here is from genome assembly GCF_030014295.1 of Loxodonta africana. Classification (NCBI taxonomy): domain Eukaryota; kingdom Metazoa; phylum Chordata; class Mammalia; order Proboscidea; family Elephantidae; genus Loxodonta; species Loxodonta africana. The sequence goes on from NC_087360.1 coordinate 32,497,249, forward strand.
TTTTGAAGTCTCATATATTAAACATTATCACCGCTTCCTTTACTATGATTTATCTTCATATTTGCCAATTTATTTGTTCACCATTCCTTACTGCATCCTAGCCTTTCCCTCTACAATGATGCTTATTCTTCAGGTATGTGTTTTTGAATTCCACTGGTTTAAAAAACAACTCTCAGATTTTATTTATCTGAAAACATCTTTCTTTTGCCCTTATCCTCTAAAGATATTTTTGGTGACAGTTACTTTCTCTTAGCAATTTGATGACATTCTGCTATTTCTGGCTGTAACTGTTGCTATTCAAAAGCCAGCTATTTGCTGTTCCTCTGTAAGTAGCTGTAAGAGTGGCTGATCCCTCTTAGTTGATATTTTGTATCATATCTGTAGTTTCACTGCAATGTGTGGACCAATTATTTATCAATCCTGTTGGGTATACCTTATACTTCCTGCAACTGTGGGTTAAAAATTCAGTTATTATCTTTTCAAAATATTGGCACTCCTCCATACTTTCCTACTAGAATTTTTATTGAGTGTACGTTCGACTTTCTCATTATCTTCAATCTCTCCATCTCTCATGTTTCAATTCCTTACTCCTCTGTGATGAATTCCAAGTTATTTCTCCAGATCTGTCTTTCATTTTATTACTTTCTTCTCAGCTGTGTCTAATCTGTTGTTTAACTGTTTTTCAAATATTCCTGATTATTTTCAATAGCCTTTTGTGGCTTGCTCAGTTTTACGATTCTATTTTTTACGTCCTTGAACGTTTTATACATAATTTATTTTATATCTTTACCTAAAAATTCTAATACTGATCGTCTTAGGGTTCTAATCTGCTTTAGTCGTTTCTGCTCTGGGCATCTGATGGTATTCTTATGAGGCCCTGTCTTCCCCGTGGCTGAGTCTCTCACCTTCTCATTGTAGTTGATGGCAATCACATCCCCAGTGGTCAGACAGGCAAAGTTTCTCAATGCATTTTCTAATCTGCAGACACATACTGTTAAGGCAACATGTCAAAATGGATACCTTAAATATGAAACAGGTTTCTGTGAGGGGCTCAGATGATTGACATTAGATGAACAGAAGTGAACCATGCTGGTACTAAAAACAAATAGCTGTAATGCAATGAATATTACTCAGCAATAAAAAGGAACTAACTCCTAACACATGCAATAACATGGATGTATCTCACAAACATCATGCTGAGGGAAGAACCAGCTACAGATGAGTATATATTACAAGATTCCATTCACATGAAACTCTAAGAAGATAAATCTAATATATAAGGATTGAAAGCAGGTCAGATGTTGCTGGGGCCAGGGATTGGATGGAGACTAGCCCAGAAGGCGCACAAACAGACCTTTGGGAAAGATCAAAACATTCTGATTATATAGGTGTATACATTTAACAGGAGCCCTGGTGGCACAATGGTTAAGCACTCAGCTGCTAACCAAAAGGTTGGCAGTTCAAACTCACCCAATGACTCCACAGGAGAAAGACCTAGTGATCTGTTCCCATAAATATTACAGCCTAGAAAATCCTGTGGGACTGTTCTATTGTCATATGGGGTTACTATGAATCAAAATTAACTCGAAGGACCCTAACAACAACATACATTTATCAAACTCATAAAACTGTATGTATTTTGCTGCATGTAAATTATACCTCAATGAAGTTGATTTTAAAATGGCTATGGGATCTCGGACAAAAAAAGAACAAATAAATCATAGATTCATAGATAGGTTCTCTCAAAAGTTCCTCAAAACCACTTATAGAGACAGCTTTTGAAAATAATCTGATCCTAAGTTTAGATCCCAATACATATAAAACCCGATACAAAATCAGAAGGGGCTATGGTCACAGAGGTACACTTCACTACCAGTTACTGACAGCCTAACAAGTGCTACAAGTGGAAGTTATGAAGGGAGACATTAGCCAGACTTCCCAAAGGACAGCTTCCTCTACGCAGGGTAGGAAGCCTCCAACACAAACAGTGCCATAGGCAAAGTGCTCAGCACAGCCGGTTTGTGTCCAGGACATGGTCAGCAACAGCTTCCTCCTGGGAATGGGCCTGAAGAAATCACACAGGTGAAGGGAGTAGAGGTTTTTGTTTTTTTGTTTTATTTTTTTTACTTTCTACCTGCCTACGGTGTTTAATTTTATTGCTGTTTTTTCATGCATGCATTTTTAAAAATAAGTAGGACTGAGCAGCTACTCTATACTATAATCTCAACAAACCAAAGTGGGGCCTCTGAGCTAGAGATCTCAGTCTTAGACCACACATAGCACATTCCTCACCCACCCTGTTCACCTCCTAAAATTACAAACCTCCAAGTCTGGCTTAAGTTCAGAGGAGAACATTAAAAAATACTAGAACCCCAAACCTTTGCTTTCTTGTTGCTGACAGACAGACAATGTTCTAAGTCAATTCTACCTATTGGTTTGCAGTCAATCAACCCTGATCCCGGGCAAACACAGAGTTTGGCCAGTTAATGGCTGAGCTCAGATGCCAGGGGTTCCACTGAGGAGAAGGAGTAAGGATCAGCAGGTCCCTCCTGGCATTGGAACATATATGCACACACTGACTGGGATTTGTGACTGATTCCACCTGAAAGAAGGGCTCCATTTCCCCCTGCCAGGGAATGTCTAGAAAAAGAGCCAGAAGAGGTCCGAGTACCCAGTGCATTCATTTAGGACCCAGGCCCCATGGCAGACAGGCTGGCTGAAAGCATTACTCTCAGATCATAACTTCAATCACAAACAAACATGTAGTTGCCAAAGTAGGCATATATTCAACAACTGCTTGCTGTGTAATGACTGTCAGCATCCCTCTCCTTGACTAGAAGGATCCTTCTTATTTAAAAGGATACACTGCTTTGGGGTTGGTGATGTCCAGGAAGTCAGGACTCTGAGGCTGGAATTTGGAGTATGTGGCTACTTGAAGGTTGACACTCTCCACCTGAACCAGGCCCCCTTCTTCCAACAGCAAATTCTGCATCATCTAAAAAGGAAGAAGAATGTTACATGAAGTTAAGCAGCCGACACCACCCCCACCTATCCACACACCAGATGGGCCAAATCTTACATTCAGATGGCCTCTTACTTTCGGTCTTCTGAGGCAAGGACTTGGAGACAAGTAATTTAATTGAGACACGATGTGAGGAAGGAGGAAAAACTGTGTGTGTGCACACGTGCACAAGTGAGAACAAGATGAGAAAAAATGTGGAATGAAAAAGGCCGATAAAGGGGTGTTACTGAGGCCGCTGCAGCAGGCAACCTGAGTGTGCCTCTGCTGGGACCCTGAGAAGCGACACACCACTTCCCAGATCGTCCACCAGAAGAACGGGCAGTGCGGCATCGGCCACCAGCTCCAGGCCTCCCAGGAGTGCTCCCTCTCCACACTTTTAAGCTGCCCACAGGCAGCAGGCCCGGTAAGCTCACCCGGTGTGGACAAAGCCCTATGGGCAAATACGGAAAGGTGTGTTCCTTGTGCTTGAGGGGCCACACTCAAGGTAGGACGATGACAGCACAACGTAAGTGTGACTCTGCACAGCATTGCCACCACACTAAGGCTGAGGAATGGTGACAGCACCAAAAACGTCTGCTACAGGGGTTAATATAAAACCTCTGTTAAACCACTATGCAAGGTAGACCACAGCTGAAGAGTGAGACGGAAAGATGAACAAAGGCCTGTGAGTATCTGGTATGCAAGGAACTCAGACCACTGCAGTAGGGCCAAGACTGTGAAGTCAGAAGCAAGGAGGTGGGGCCAGAAACAAGAAAACCTCTAAGTCCTGGAATGCTTTTTTCCTTTTTTTGCCTTAAACCTTCCTTAGAAAGAATTTCAAACGTATACGAATGCAGCACGAGTGAACCTTCATCTACCTATCTCCAGCTCCAGCAATCATCAGGTCACGGCTGATCTTGTTTCATCTATCACCACCCCTCTCCAGGGCACCACCAGGCACCATCACATCCCCTCCTAAAATGCTGCACCCAGGGTGGCACTATCAGACAATCTATTCTCAAGTTAATCCTGCAGCAGTATGGAGACTCCGGGCTCCGCTATCCTGCAGAGGATGATGAGAGGCAGGTGGGTGGTGACTAACAGCCCAAGAAGAGTGGACCAAGGGATGCTGTGTAGGTAAGAGGAAGGGAACACAGCCAAGAGGCAGGGCTTGCCAAGTGAGGCCTAGAAGCGATGCCAGGGCCAAGGAAGGTGGTGTGGAGCTGTTAGTCCATAAATGAGGCCAAGAGAGTGTGCGGGACCACATGAGACAACCTGTGGAGGCCCCAACACACTTAGGAAGACACCAGCATTGAAACAGGCTCATCAGGCATGGACCAGGAGACTGGGAACTACAGAAACTGAGGAGTGATCACTACATTAAATGCCACAAGCAGGCTGAGCAGGATGGAGAGGATTTGGTGGCTAAGAGGTTCTGGTGACCTTGGAGAGTGATGCTTTAATGGAAAGTGCTGGAAAAGTCAGAAGTCAGACTGCCAAGGGACAAGCTTGTAGTCCCTTAGGCAGGCTTTCTGGGGAAATCTGTCAGTGAGGGAAGGGGGATAACCAATGGCATGAAGCCCTGAGGCCCGGGCAAGCCCCTGAGAAAAGCCTGGCCAGGCAGAAGGAGGGGTAAAGCTAGAGGAAGGACACAGCTACAAGTGGCTTGGCTACAGAAATCTTATCTAAGTCATCGAACACCTCAGATACCAGTAGAAAGGCCTATGACCTTTGAAGCTGACTTGCCCTGAAGAAGCCTGGGAGCTCCAGGTGGGATGGAGCCAGCCCACCAGCCAACAGGAAGTACATGTTCACACACCCTCCTAAGAGTCAGAAGACCCATAGGCCCAGCTCCACAACAGCCACTGGAAGGCCCCAGGCAACCACCTGCCCATGCCCAAAGAGCTGGAAAGACAGCCCTCATACCCCACACCAGCTCCACACTCCACACTACTTAGAGGCCTCCCAAGGGGACACGATGTCTTTCATAAAAGGCCTTTAGTTTATTTTCTGGCCCCAAGTGGTCTGGGAGTGTGGACAAATGGCCATCCAAATTCCAATGTGTGAGTTGGAGGGGTACAGAGTATCCCTCCAGCGTCACCATCTCCTCTTTCACCTCATAGATGAGCCGCAGAGGGGCCTCTCTGTGGGTCAGGAATGGATTGGGGAGGGAGCCGCTTCCAACATTTCAGCCACTCACAGAGCAGCTACTGAGACCAGGCACTCTATTAAACAAGCGGGACATGGCCTCATGCTCATGAGGGGCACCTACAGACACAAAGACAGCAAGGTGCTGAACAGCAAGTGTTGTGAGGGTACCCCAAGGACACAGTGAAGGGGACGGCAACCAGGAGGGAACTGCGTCAGGCCTGGGCTTTGAGGTGTGAGTAGGAGCTCCCCGCAGACCAAGCCTGGGTAGGCATGGGCCACCAAGTAAGGAAGCAGCCCAGGAAAGGCCGGGAAGCAGGACACTGAGATCTGAGAGCCGAGCTCCTAGGGCTGATGAGAAGTGGGCCAGGCCCAGAACTTGTGAAGGGACCAAGATTCCAAGTTGAGGTGCAAGGGTGGGTTGTGGGCCTGGGGGATCTCCCAGGCCACCTAAACAAGGTAACCCACTGCAAGAGGGAACAATGTTCAGAACCTCTGATCATATTTCACCTCAAAAAATAAAAGGCTTAAACACATTCTTTCGAGAGTTCCATGATCGCTGCGATAGGGGACCGGGGGCAGTGAGTGTGGCTGGTGAGGTGGTGTCTATGCATTCCCAGCCCGGTCCACAGAGTCTATCAGCACATCTGCCACAATTAAAGGACTAAGACAAGGACAAGCTGTTGCCTCTGTGTGTTTTCCAAAACTAAGCATGCCAAAGCTGGGGAGAAGAGGAGGGAAGAGGGAGCCAAGCAGGGCCTTTGCCCCAGACCCAACCAGAGCCATTCCTTTGAAATTCTGACACGCTGGATTTCTGCACGAGACCTTATTAGAACAAACAACCCTCAGGCAAATACAAGGGCTTACAAAGGCTCACTTTTACAAAAGACTGCACTGAAGGACAAAAGGGAAGAGCTCCAGCCAGGGCTCTCCTCCACTGAGCCCCAGCATCTCACCTGCATACTGGGAGCATGGCCTGGCCCACCACGGAGCGGGACAGGCACCGACTGGCCACTCTGCCACGTGCTGTTCATGCAAGAGGTGTGGTGGGGAGGGCCACATCCCACCTCTCCTGTGCCCTACCTAACCAATGCACGTCACCCCCACATGGAACCCTCTCCATAGGCTCCTCCCTAAAATGTTGGTGCAGTTTTGCAGGGCTCTCTGAGGGGCACATGCCCCAGGGCAAGCTCTGAGGGCTCTCCGCCCTAGAGGTTGGCCCTACTCATGACTGGGGTCAAGCTAACAGCACACAAATGGAGAAAGCAGGAGTGCAAAAAGAAAGTAACTGTTTCTGCAGCTACTAAGCTGAGCACTTCGGAAAGACTCATCTCAAGGTAAGTTTCTAAAAAACAAAAAATACTGTGATAGAATGAGGGAAGAAAACTGCAAGCAAGTCGGGGGAAAACTCTAACACTCTGTACTTAGACCACTTCCGAAATACTACTTTGGCTCCATTTTTTAAAAAAAAAAAAAACCTGACAGGAAATCACAGGTCATACAGTATGACTACGGTTTATATGCAAGCTACTGACAATTCTCACAACAACAGGCCCTTACTCTACAGCTCGACTGGTGAACGCCTGTGCATTTATAGTGAAAACACAATGTTTGGGGCACACAGCATTGTTTAGAATCCCCCGTGACAAACTCCTCTGACTGACCAAGTCTTCGTCAGATCAGAGCAAAGTCTCCTGTTGCTTCATCGCCTTCTGAAATAAGTTGAGCCACACTGCCCCAATGGCAGGCAGAGCCAGGACTCTCATGCACACACACTGGGAGGACATCCCTGCCTAAGAGACCCCAACACCCTGTGACGGGCCTGCTCCTCTACTGGGCCATGCAGAGCACCAAAGGGACACAGCCTCTCAGAGACCTCGGAAGCACCACTCACCCAGTGCGGGAGGTAGCAGATGCCCTCGTCGGCCACAAACTCCAGCACACCGCAGTGCGTCATGCGGTCCGAATTCTTGTTGGTCAGTTTGAACAGCATGGGATAGGTGATGTTAAGTCGGCCTAAAGAAGAGACAGATTATGAGTGTTGACCACACAGGCACTGCTCAGGAACGGCTTCCATGAAAGGACGGCCCACATTCACCCAAAGCCTCCCCCTGGAAAGCAGCCTTTCCCAGGCTCCCATCAGAGAAGCACTCAGACTCCTGTGAGGTACTTGGACCCTCGGGGTCTGTCCACCCACTAGACCCCCAGCTCCTCAAGGTAAGGATGAGTCACTCCCTCCAAAAGCACAGAGCCTGGCCCAGAGCAGAAACCAGGAATGTCTGGTACATCTCAGGAACGCACCACTGGTTTAACCTGACAACTTTCTGAAATCAGGAACTTAAGTACTATGTACACTTATTCATACTTAATTTAAGTGTCCATCACGTGTCAGACAAAATCCCTGCCTTTGAAGGTTTCTAGGCTAGTAGGGCAAGAAAGAAAACAAGTACGCTAAAATGCTGCAGGTACTGTGGGAATGGAGGGGGCTAAGGAATGCAGGCCCGTGAGAGAGGACTCACAGACTCTTATAGGATGAGTTCTCCAGGCAAGTCACCAGGCAGGGCAGGGCCAGGGCAGGGCCAGGGAGGGAATTCCAGGCAGAGGAGTAGCTTGAGCAAGGGCATGGAAATGAAGAGTAGACTGGCCAGTTCAGAGAATGGTTGGCAATCAGGTGTGGCTGGAGCATGAGAGACGGCATGGGAGGGGCCGGAGTGTGGAGGGAAGCCAGGCCAGCCCACCACAGAGTGGGGAGCATAGTGCTCTGTCTCCTGGTCAGGAGTGTGGGCTTTCAGCAGTCCTAACATAAGTTCCCTCAATCCGGTGGCCCATGAGACCAGGGGTGCACACAGGGCCAGAGCCCGGCAAACAGGACTGCTGGCATGCCAGACTCAGGAAGTGCAGTGGGGCATAGGCTGGCAACTGAAGGAGGACAACCCTAGAGACTTGGGGAGCTGGGGCAGAGGTGTGAGACAGTAGTGATGGTATTCGGCACCTACCGGGACCTCAGTGAACCTTCCCAGAATGGTGAGGTAGGCACCACCATTATCCCCTTTTGTCTAGGGGGAAGTTAAGCCACACAGGTTAAGTGACATGCCCCATGTCAGGATCCAAACCCAGGCTACTGGCTCAAGTCTGGGGACTATACTGTCTTTAGCTTGTAGGTTTACGTAAACAGGTTAACAAAAATTCCACTCAGAAACAAGAGGTACAACAGACTCCGTGGGGTCTCTCTAAAAATTCTAAATAAATCAAATAAAGATTGCTTGGCCAGGAAGCTACAGGTAGGCAAGGAAGAGCCTCCAGAAGTAGCACCTCCCTGCAGTAGAGATGGATTCATGCCACAAACACTCCCAAGTCTCCAAAGGCTGTGCTGCATCTGTGCTCGGGGTTTTCCACGTCTGGGTGGTGTGGAACTGGGCTCTCCAGGACGCTCTCACTGGATGAGGAGTGGGGGAAGAGGAGAAAAGCGCCATGGCTCCGACAACCTGTGGGTCTTTCTTGTTCCTTGCGAGAAACATGGAGCACAGCAAGGGGAACACCTCTACGGGCAGAAAACAATAGCTCATGTTTGGACACGCTGAGGATGAGATGTGGCAATGGAGTTAGAAACGCGGGCCTGGAGCTTAGGAACAATGTTTGGTGTGGAGATGGGAAACCTGCCTCTCAAGCATCCTCTGGTCAATCAACCTCCAGCCTTTGGGAGAAAGCCTAGAAAGTCCAACCAGCATCAGCTGCCCCAGCACTGGGAAAAGTAGTTGACACTCACATCTTCCTTTAATCCTGCTGGGATCCCGGTGTCCACACAAGTACGGGTGGGGAGCAGGGACCTGAAGTGCCTAAGGCATCGAAGCTGTGCATTCACTGGCCCCGCCTATTCTGGACACATGGCCACCACTCCACATTGCCTCGCTCTTGGGCACTCGTGACGTGGTTCTCCCACTCAGCATGCACCCTCGAGGAAGAATTTCCCACCCAACATGATGAAGGATGCCTGCGTCTGCATATACTGAGAAGCCTATGCCCAGTGGTCTTGGTGTCCACCTTTACTTTCCCTATGTTATCAAGTCACTTAGAAGATACTTACTGAGTTGATCAAGGGCAGATGGCGGCATGATTACTGCAGAAAGAACATTTTTAGAATATTAACAAAGAAAAAAAAAAGCCAAAATATAGTTTCTATTTTATCCAAAAAAAAAGTTTTAAACAGTATTTTGGGACAGCTAAAATTTCATAATGCTATTTCATGAAGAATCATACTTGATGTAATTTATTTTGGGGAACTGAATGGCTGCGGGTCATAAATCTAATTAGAATTAAGAACCCTTCTTCACCCTCCCTTCCACTTATCAAGTCTGGGACAAGTAACATTTTTACTGTAACATAACACTAGCTTCTGGTTACCCTGTGCAAAATAATGACTGTTGGAGGCTACAAGCATTGCACGCTTAGGGGCAGGAAAGGTTTCTATACAAAATAAAAACAAGCACATACTCTTCCCTCCTTTCTCCACATCTGACCTGTCATTAGGCCCTGCTAGCATGGACACAGAGAAGCAGCGGTACTGGGTGGAGAAGCGGTTCTGGAAGACCCGGGGAATTGGGTGGTCAAACATATTGAAGGAGAACTGGAAGGAGAAAAGAGATGTCAGTGTCAGAACAGAACAAAGGTACATTTCTTCATGTCAAATGCCAAAACACATCAGGGTAATTAATGCTGCTAAATGTCAAAGAACAAAAAACATACTAAAATCTTGATTAACCCTTGTTGGTTGTGTTGAGTTGACTCTGACTCATGGTGACCCCATGTGTATCAGAGTGGATCTGTGCTCCGTAGGATTTTCAAATGTTGATAGTTCAGAAGTGCCAAGCCTTTCTTCCAAGGTACTTCTGGGTAGACTTAAACTGCCAACCTTTCAGTTAGCAGCTGAGCACTTTACTGTTGGCACCACCGAAGGACTCCTCATTAACCCTAATACTGGGGAAGCGGTGCATTCTGACAGAAGCACTTCCCAGGTAGAAGGTTTGTCGCAAATCTCTGTGGTTCGACCTTGTCTGCCACCCTCAGTCTTGTCCCTCTTGTCTCCACCATTCTTAGAAAGTATGGTCTTACTAAAATACAAAACTGGCCATGTCAGTTCTTTCCTTAACCTCTTTCACCCTGCAGCCCTCCTAAGGTTATACAGGCAGGCCTCTCAGTGGCTCACAGAGATCTGCTTTCTGGTAAACCACAATCTCCTACACCTGCCATACTCCTACCCAGGCTACTTCCTCTGTCTGGAGGACTTTCCAATTTTCATTAACTTAACACTTACTAACTTAAAGGCACATATTTACTGTGTGACTCTACTATCTGCCAGGCTCTGTTCTAAGCATCAAGGAAACATCAGTGAACAAAACAGATAAAATCTCTGCCTTGGTGGAGCTGAATCCAAAACAGGGGACAGAAGCAAAAATAAACATGTATGTCATGTGGTAATAAATACCCTGAAGACAAAAAAGCAGGGTAAGGAGATCAAGGGCACCTGGGTATGCTATTTTATATAGGTGATTAGGAAAGGACCCTGCATAGAGACCTCAATGCCATGAGAGGAAGCCAAGTAGAAAACTAGGAAAGGCACTGCAGGCAGCAGGTGCCCAGTGCATCTTTTCACCTGGCTCCCCATGACCACCCTTTCCTTTCTCCAGGAAGCGTTCCCTACTCTACCAAGAATTAGTGCTAGTGCCCTTCAAATGTGCTCTCACTGCACAGAGTAGGTACACATACTGTGCTACTTCCTCACGTTTAAATAACTAAAGCCAAGGCAGGGTACCATTAAAAAAGGAAGATCCAAGCTCATAAAGACTGTGGACTAAGATGTGGCTTAGAAAACACACTACACATCCACTTGGGGTCTTCTCAAAGTACCGGAACTACTGTGACATTTCAAAAAGAATAAAATCTCACAATAGACAAACACTTCTTGACTTGATTTCAAATGTACATTAAGCAGAGGGGAAAACCACCTAATGATAATTAATTACAAAATAGTTTACTAAAAAAAAAGTTGCCATCAAGTTGATTCCGACTCAGAGCAACCCTACAGGACAGAGTAGAGCTGCCCCACAGGGTTTCCAAGGAGCGGCTACTGGATCCAAAGTGCCAACCTCCTTTTCATTAGCAGCCAGCCAATCTCCTAACCACTGTTCCACCAGGGCTCTAGCAATTCCAAAATCAGCAAGCTGAAGCAGCTGTATTCCTATAGGCAAAACAGTACCCTCTTGCTTAAAATCTCACATGGTTCTTCACACTCTAGAACTCTCACACAGTAGTTTTCAAACTTTTGTGTCTTTCTTCTCTCAAACAACACAACTCTACTCAACAAAATCTTAGCCAAAGGCATAACAAGTAAAACAGAGTGTCTGGATGAAGAAAGGGAGAAAAGTGGGGCCTCCTCTGACTACCTCACACTACACCACTCCATCTAAGCTGTACTCTTTGCAATATAAAAGAGGGAAACGTGCACAGAGTTTGCAACACCCTTAATAATGTGCCTTCAATACACCCATGAACCTGATCTTCTGTCCCTCCCTATTTCTTACTTTGTAACTTCAATGCTTTGCATACTGCCTGGTGCATATCATGTATTCTATAAGTCTCTTAAGTGGATGAACTTGGGAACAGAAATACGATTCAACAATGACACACTTTTACTAAAATAAGCAGGTGATACTGAGGCAATGCTGTACAACGGTTGTAATGAGGCTGAACATTGCAGCCAGCCCGACTGGGCTTCAAATCTCCACTGCTAACTTTTGTGACCTCCAGTAAGCGATCTTCCTCATCTTTAAACCTTAGTTTTCTCATGGTTGGAAACCCTGGTGGCGTAGTGGTTAAGTGCTACGGCTGCTAACCAAAGGGTCCGCAGTTTGTAATCCACCAGGCGCTCCTTGGAAACTCTATGGGGCAGTTCTACTCTCTGTCCCATAGGGTCGCTATGAGTCCGCACTGGGTTTGGTTTCCTCATGGTTAAAATGGTAATAATCCTTGTCTCCAAGGGGGTTGTCAGGACTAAACGGGATAAAGTGTGATTAGGAACGATAAGTACAAAAGAAAAGGTGTGTAACAAAAAAAAGCAGACATTAGCTACTATTGTTATCATTACTAAACATAACGCCACTCTACGTAAGAAGGTACCAACACAACCGAGGCATGAACCCGGAGGCACAAAGTTCCCGAACTAGGGCAAGAGCAGGGAGTCCCGCCCAGGGAGATGCCCCTTATGTATTTTCCGTGGGGAGCCCTTGATTCTGCTTCCCACTCCCAAAAACCTTTCAACCAATTTAGTGTTTATGAACACCTGTTACGTGCCTAACACTTAGGCACCAATGGGTGGACACAAACGTAGAAGGTTTAAGGAGCCCACCGTCTAAGAGGAAAATGCGAGCCATGCCCTGGACAAGCGGTGATAAGCAGACGCCGTTTTGGGCAAGGCGCGACTAGTGCCCGATGCGCCCAGGACCAGAGGCGGCCGGGTCCAGGCCGGGTGACTCGGCATCTCCGCTGTCATCTCGCCCGGTCCCGCCCGTCCGCCCGTCTGCTCCCCCCCCGGGCTAGGCCTGGTCGCCCTCACCATAACTGACACCTCCGCCTCGCAGGCGCCGCTTCTTCCAGGGAACGTAACGTGGTGAGACCGCCGACCGCGCTCCCTCTCACAGCCTACACCGCCGCTGCGGCCACCACCTCCACAGCCGATCCGACGCCCCGTAGGCTCACCGGAAGTGACGGACCTGGAACCTGGGCAGGGGAGTGCTGAGACCAGGGGTCGGCTGCAAAAGGGAAAAAGCCAGACAAAGAGTCTGGAGTCTAGAATTTCCCAGGAATAAATTCTATAGTATCCTTTCGTAGCAGGATTCCCACTCTAGAGATAATTTTTCTTATTATTTTAAATTACGTCTTGATAGTACTCCCCTCCAGACGAACTTAGTAGGACCCATTCCTTTTCTTGACTACACTACCCAGAATGCAATTAGATCTTCCGGCCTTTGCGTCAGCCATCGAAATCTCGGGCGGAAGTGAACTACACATGCCCCCTTTAAAGTGGAGCGAGAGCCTATTGAAAATGTAAAGCTGACGATCTCATTCTACGTATAACTAAATTTAACTTATGGAGGGAAGGTTTTTTGTCCTGGAGTTCCCAGTGAGAGATAACGGTATTTTCTTCCCGAAGTAATAATGTCCACCGAGACGCGGGTTTCTGGGTCAACGGAAGTCACAGTTGAAAGAGGCAACAGTGTTTGCGTCCTGCCGAGTTTTGACGGCTTTTTCCACCGGAAAGGCGGTGCTCTAGTGCCCGCCCTCAATATGCCCCAATCAGAAAGGAGGCAGGGCTGAGACCGAGCAGCTATTGATTGGCAGCCCCTGGGCCAATCGGAAAAGCCCTGCTTTGGCGGGAGTCTTGATCGCCGCTGGGGCTCACTGTATCCCAGATCTTATGCTAGGCGTCCGGCCACCGTGGACATGTTCCTGTCCGATTTCCGCAAGGAGTTCTACGAGCTGGTCCAGAGTCAGGTGAGCCCCAGTCTGGACCCCTGGCCTACGTCTTGTCGGGAACAGTGGGTGAGCAGGAGTGGCCGCTACTCGGGTCTCCAAACTCAGCCTGCCTTTTCTTCCCCTGACAGAGGGTCCTTCTCTTTGTGGCCTCGGACGTGGACGCTCTGTGCGCCTGCAAGATCCTTCAGGTGAGTGCCGCGGACCCTCGGACGGAGGGGCCACGGCAAGAGGTGAGCGGAATAGAGAGGACCTCCCCCAACCCCCAGATGAGGACAGAGGCTGAGGTAGGGGCTTGAGCAGTCACAACTGAAGACTGAGGTCACTGCCCTGACTGGATGGTGAGGGGTGGGTTAGAGGAGGATTAGGCAAAAGGCAGGATGACTAGTTAATATTTTTTGCAGTAACCCAGGCAAATATGGTTGCATTTGGGTGAAACGTAAGATTTAGACTTCTGGTGGCCTATGAAATGTGGGAGTTTGAGGGAGACAAATCTGTGACAGCTGAGGGCATGGTGGGGTCATAAGTGATGCTGGAAATACAGGACCTCTGGTCGATTGAAAAATATCATTAGTTCAGTCTTGTTTTGAACATAGTGGGACATTTACATTGAGCTTTGGTCAGGTTCTTAGGTCAGGATCTTATCAGAAGACCTGGAAGTAAGATTGGATTTTCCTCCAATGTATTACTTTGAAAATTTTCAAACATTCATTAGAGTTGACACAGTGAACACTCGTATCCTTACCACCAAGTTTCTCCCGTTAACATTTTACTAACCTTGCTTTGGAGTCTCTGGTTGGTGCAAACCACCGAACGTACAGATTCTAACCAAAAGGTTGGCAGTTCGAGTTCACCCAGAAGAGCTTCGGAAAAAAGGCCCTGGTGACCTATTTCCAAAAATCTAGCCACCGAAAACCCTATGGTGCACAGTTCTACTCTGATGCATGTGGGGTTGCCATGAGTCGGAAGCTACTTGATGGCAACTGGTTTTAACCTTGCTTAATCATCTGTCTTCCATCTCTCCACCAGCTATCTTTTTTTTTTTTTTTTTCTCTTGGTACATTTTCAAAGTAAATTGCAGACATTCTAAATAGCAGGGTTTCAAAACACCTTTTCCTCAGGCCTTGTTCCAGTGTGACCATGTGCAGTACACCCTGGTTCCAGTTTCTGGGTGGCAAGAACTTGAAACTGCATTTCTTGAGCATAAAGAGCAGGTATGTAAGATGCGTTTTGGAATAATTAGCCTTCATTACTCCATAGTAATTTCTTAACCCTTAGCATTCTTTCTAATTCCATAATAGATTGAGTGTATATGTAAGTGTAAACTTTATTAAGCAAAGTGGAAGAGAAAAACATAATATGTATACTAGTAACTTACCCTTAAGTTGTGGAGGCAAAATTGACCCCCCCCCCAAAAAAAAGAAAAGGACGGTAAATATGGACAGCAGAAATTTTATTGTTAGGAACATGGAATTTAATAGTGTTTAATTTGGCCTAACTAAAACTATTTTACGATATACTGCTATCTTATATTATCTGTCCAAATAAATGTATCCCAGGTTCCAATTTGAAATCCAGGAACATATCTTCCTCCTCAGAGTCCTGGTGGTGCAGTGGTTAAGAACTCGGCTGGTAACCAAAAGGTTGGCAGTTCAAACCCATACTGCTCCTTCGGAAACTCTATGGGGCAGTTCTACTCTGTCCTATAGGGCGGCTGTGAGTCAGAATCAACTTGATGGCAACAGGTATCTTCATCCTCCATAATTTAAACAGTAGAGGCCAGGACTGCTTCTACCTCTGCATGGGGCCACAAGGAGAGATGTGACATCTTGGGCCACACAGGGAAGGGCTGGGGTGTGGAAGAAGGACCATGGTGTCCCTGGCCACAGGTGAGACTGCTCTGACAGAGATAAATCCTAGCCTGGAGTTCCTGTCATCATGTGAGGGAACTTTGCCAGTGTGATACTCGTAAGAAAATGATTTCTATAATGATAGGGTGTCATACCAAAAAAACCAAACCAAACCCACTGCTGTGAAGTTGATTCCTACTCACAGCAACTCCATAGGGTTTATATCTTAGGCTGGGTTCTCTAGAGAAGCAAAACCAGTAAAGCATGTAAATACGTAGAGATTTATATCAAGGAAATGGCCCACGTGGTTGTAGAAGCTAGAACATTCCAAGTCTTTGGGTCACACTGGAGGCTTCTCCTGATTCACGTAGCCACAGGGGCTGACAAACCCAAGGTAGGTTAGGTCAGAGAGCAGGGCTCTTGCTCACGGGCTGAGAAGACCAGTGAATCCCAAGATTGACAGGCGAGACAGCAGGTAAGCTGCTAGCCCAGGTCCCAAGAACCAGAGGTCAGACAAACAGGGGCCAGCCACAGGATCCAGAGCAAGCAAAAATCAGCAAGACTTGCCAGAAAATCCACCTATATTGGATGCAGGCCACACCCCAAGGCAACTCCCTTTCAACTGATTGGCTACTCACAGCAGATCCCATCATGGAGGTGATCCCATTATATCAGATCTCACATGGAAGTGATCACGTCGTCATAAGATTGCCAAACTACATCATAACTGCCAAACCATTGAGAATGATGACCCAGCCAAGTTGACGCACAACCTTAACAATCATAGTTTCCAAGGCTGTAAATCTTTATGGAAGCAGACTGCCACATCTTTCTCCCACAGACCTTTTGGTTAGCAGTCAGGTGCTTTCACCACTGTACCACTAGGGTGTAATAGAAGACTTAAATTTAGGTGCCCAAGATTATTAAAAATTTAAACCTCTCCCTGGCGAGGCAGGAGCCCTGGTGGCCCAACCATTAAGTGCTCGGCTGCTAACCGAAAAGTCAGTGATTCAAACTCACCAAGCGCTCCACAGGAGAAAAGACGAGGTGATCTACTCCCGTAAATTTTATAGCCTAGGAAGCCCTATGGGACAGTTCTACTCTGTCACATGGGGTCGCTATAGGTCAGAATCAACTTGACAGCACCCAACAACAACAACCTGGTGATGCAGTCCAGCACAATGACTACAAGATCTGGGGAGACCCATTACATGTTTATGGCCTGGTTACACACTCTCACATTAGTTTCTTGACCCTGTGCATGAGACTTGGGCTCACTGAGCTTCCGTATGCACCTCTGGGGAGCAGGACCTACCTCATGGCGTTCTTATGAAGATAAAATGAAGGAGTCTGTCAGCGCTCAGCACAGGACCGGGGTGGCTATTCTCAGAGCCCCTCCCAGTGAGGGCTTTGCCTAGTGTTGGGGGCTTGATGTGTCTCAGCAGACGAACTTGAAGGCCTGGTGCAGAGAAGGTGAAGGGCCTCCTCAATGAGCTTACTTTACACTGTGTCTATTCTTTTTTTTTTTTTCAGTTCCATTGTTTTATCCTCATAAACTGTGGAGCTAATATAGACCTATTGGATATCCTTCAACCTGATGAAGACACTATATTCTTTGTGTGTGACACCCACAGGCCAGTCAACATCGTGAATGTGTACAACGATACCCAGGTAACCAGGCCTTTGGGGCCCATACCCTGGGCTTGGTATTAGTCCCTACCCTTTCAGTATTCTTCATCAACCTGTCTGTACCTTTTTATGCTGTGCGTGTATCCGTCTCCCCGGTGGGAGTGTCCACAACCTAAGGACAAGGACCTGGTCTTGTCCGTCTTTGGTGACAAACATGGCACCTAACCTGCGGGAGTGCTCAGAATGTGTTTGTGGAATTTGCTTGACCTGGGAGGTGTTGGGGCCAGAACCCCACACTGGGTCTGCCCTTGGCGCTCAGACCCAGCCCGGTCCCATTTAATATCAGGGGACCTTGGAGGTGATTCCCTGTAAGAAGGGCCAAGACCAGCCTTGCCCACCTGAGGGGTCATGTGAGGACCAGCAAGGGAGCTGGTGTGAGAGGTCCTGGTTACCCTAAAACAGCTCTGCTGCTCTAACTCTTGGGCCTCTGGGCAGTGAGCAGGGAGCCCAGTGCAGAGCAGCCACATCACCAGCCTCCCACCCACATTCACCAAGTGTCAGGCCTCGGGTTCTCATGGAAGAACTCCTCTAAGAGAAATCAGCCCAGAATTGCTTCTAGAGACGGGTGTTTTATTCAGTTAGGGCTTGCACGTCTTCATGCCCGCCATCATAGACCAGGTTGTGGCTGTTCATTTTGTTGGCTTGGTGTATGGCATGAGAGAGAGCTTTTATTTTTTTTCCAGATTTAAATGACTGCAGGTGGTTTTCAAAAATTTGTTTTCATAATTCCTGGATACAGTGTGGTGCAAAACTGACACCTCACTGAGTGGAAATGAACACAAAAGGAAAATGCCTGAGAAGTCTGGAACTCTTCTCAAACAGGTAGCTGTCTGCAGGTACAGAAAGCTTACCAGTCAGCCAACCAGGAAATGATAAGATTCTGTAGGGGAAAAATACATCTTGATGAATAGTTTTTCTGTTGAGCAGAGACTCAATTTATTATTTGTCTTAAACTTAGATCAAGCTACTTATCAAACAAGATGATGACCTTGAAGTTCCAGCCTATGATGACATCTTCCGGGATGAAGCGGAGGATGAAGACCATTCAGGAAATGAAAGTGATGGCTCGGAGCCTTCTGAGAAGCGCACCCGGTTAGAAGAGGTGTGTTTGGCCTCAACGCAGCAGTCAGGAGGTCAGGGGTCAGTCCCTGCTGGGGCCTGCCTGGGCCCAGGCATAACTCGGGGGCAGCGGGTATAGTGCAGAGTAGTGGAGGCACCAGTGTGGGACTGAAGGACGCTGCCATTCCCTCACTATGTGGCCTTGAGCAGATCACCGAATATCACTGAGCCACAGCGTCTCTTCTGTATAGTAGACTCCCGTCAGATGAAATTAAATGTAGGAAAACCCAGTTCTATGCCTAGAGAGAAAACATTTTTGAAAAAGTGATAAAGAGAAACTACCACTCCACTTAGGAAGTGCTGGCTGTGAAGTGACTGAGAAGGGGCATGTGGCCACAGCCGTTGGCCAAGTTCCACCCCAGATGGTCTCTCAAGGGGAAACATCTTGTGTGTAAAGATGGGAGTGGTTTGTGCCACACGGGCCTTGGGTCCTAACTGCTCGCCGACCTGGGGCTCGGCCTATAGAAGGGCCCTGCCAAACCCTGGCCACTGCTGCTGGAGGTAAAATTGCAGGTGGGAAGCCATTCTTCTTTTGAATGGCAGGAGATCTTTTATCCTAGTGTTCATTATTGATGTCGAAGGAGCTACCTGCCCTGCTGGCTCCCAATCCTTGGTACGGAACATGTTTTTTTTTAATATTTTGTTTTCAGTGAAGGTTTACGCAGCAGGTTAGAGTTCCATTCAACAATTTCTACACAAATTGTTCCTTGACATCGGTTACATTCTTCACAATGCGTGAACATTCTAGTTATTTCCATTCTAGTTGTACCATTTCCATTAATCTAGTTTCTCTGCCCCCTTACATTCTCATCTTTGTTTTAAAGCAATTGTTGACCGTTTGATCTCATGTAGGTGATTTTTTATAGGAGTACAGTACTTCTGGGTGATATTCATTATTTTTTAATCAATCTGTTTTTTAGCTACAAGATGACCTCGGGTTAGTTTCAGTTCAAGGTTTAGAGTACCTTATGGCAATAGTCTCAGGGAGTCCTCCAGTCTCAAACAGTCTAATAGGTCTGGTTCCCCCTCATTCTATCAGGATCCATCTATTGTGGCCCTGATTAGATTGGTTGGTAGTGGTAGCCAGGCACCATCTAGTTCTGGTCGCAGGGTAGATGTGGCCATAGTTTGTGTAGACTATTTGTCCTATAGACTAGTTTCCTTTGAGTCTTTGGTTTCCTTCTTTGTCTTTTGCTCTGGATGAGTAGAGACCAATAGTTGTATCTTAGATGGCCACTTGCAAGCTTTTAAGACCCCAGACACTACTCGCCAAACTAGTACATAGAATGTAACTTTATGAACTATGTTATGTCAGTTGATCAAGATGTTCCATGAGACTCTGATCCTATCCTTCAAACCCTGTAAACCAATCCCGCGAGGTATTCAATTATGTCAGAAATATCCGTAACTGCCATCACGTGTGTATGTCCGTATGTATGTATCTCTGTGAACTGGTCCAAGGCGAGTGAGTGGCTTGCCCCAGGTCACGTGGTGGTGGATGGCAATGGAGAGGTGTAGGGGCCTCAGCTGGAGACTAGCCTGGGGCAGGTGCTTAGTAAACAGTCCCTCCCTTCTCTCCATGGTATCCCGGCCAGTATCTAGGAGCAGACTGCACTCAGGCACAGGATGACCCAGGTTTCTCCTCAGGGGTCTGAGGCCAGTAGCCTCTGCCAAATCAGAACCTTCTCAGGCTGTGAGGATAAATCCCTGGCATTTTGTTCTCTTTGCCCCTGTGCCAGGAAGTGATGGAGCAAACCATGAAGAGGAGGCAGCGAAGAGCGTGGGAGGCCCGGAGGTGAGCATCAAGCAGCACACCCACAGCCAGGAGCAGCACCCCAGTGGCCAGGAGCCCGCCCTTCCTGAGGGACTGTGGTACTGC
The DNA here is from genome assembly GCF_030014295.1 of Loxodonta africana. NCBI lineage: Eukaryota > Metazoa > Chordata > Mammalia > Proboscidea > Elephantidae > Loxodonta > Loxodonta africana. Next base: position 32,517,461 of record NC_087360.1, read on the forward strand.
CCACACTTGTATATTCCCAGGAGGCTGTGCATTTTTTTCCATTTTGAGTAATTTAGTGTTAAACACAGAGCCAGGGGCTCTAGGACTGAGCATGGGGCCCCTGCCTAGAGAAGGTTCTGGGTCACCTTCTCTACCCATGAGTGGTAGGCCTGGCCCACATGTCTCACAAATATGAGCCATCTGTTAGGGGTGGTGGCCCCTGATTTTCATTTTTATGAAGTTTCCCAAATGTAGATACTTTTATCTAAAACTGTTTATGAAGGAAATAGATGCCAATTGTGTAGAACTTTTCATAGAAACCTATGAAAAGAAAACTAAGCTATCCATAATTCCACTTCTTCTTGCAAATTGTAAAATTGGAGTGCTTTAAAGTAAAAACATTAGAAAGATTATTCCAGTTTGAGATGAATGTACAGCACTGCCCTTAAGCTGGGTCCTGGGGGAATTCCTTGCCAAGTCCAGTCTTTGGCATTCTTGCTGGGCCGCCCTGTTGCTCAGAACGACTCCGTGTTGTTTCAGCTATGGGCATGCACTCCTGCAGCATGAAGGGAAGGCCACACCTCATGAGAGTGGATGAGCCCAGACCGCAGACCCACAGTTCCCGGCAGGAAACTCCCCTTAGTACTTATGTCTCAGAGTGCCTGGAGATGGACATGCCACCAGGCCTCTGCGTATGTTCTCAGTAGGCAAACAGGATGGCCCATTTCTTGTTAATACTTCTCCTTATCTTTGTGTGGACAGTGTAAAAACATTTCAAGAAGTGAAGGAGAAAAAATGTAAAAATAATTCATGATGTTCCTACCTAAGGCAAAGAGATTTTCTCCTCCTGGGTTATCCATCCTTGCACATTTTTGCATAATCACAATGTGCATCTAATTTTGCATTTTCCGTTTAACTATTTTACATAGTTCTTAACTGGCAATGCCCCTTCTTTCTGAACTGTAGGTTACTTCCAATATTTTGTCATCACAGAAGGCTGCAATGAATAATTCTGCACATACCAAGTTTTGTCTAGACTTGTTCCTTTGAATTTTTGTCTTGGGATTCTGGGATTATACCATTTTACACAGCCACAAGTTGTGTGTGTCAGTTTCACTGTACCTTCCCAATGTTGTAAATACACATTCTGCCAAAGAGTCAATAAGTGAAAAAATGGTTATTGTCAGTAGCCGTTGAGTTGATTCCAAGCCATGACAATCCCATGTGTTACAGAGTAGACCTGTGCCCCACAGGATTTTCTTGGCTCTAATCCTAACAGAGGAGTCCCCAGGTGGGGTGGCGCAAACAGCCTGCTTCTAAATGGTCACAGCCTTGAAAAACCTATGGGGCAGTTCTACTCTGCACACACAGGGTTGCCATGAGTCGAAATCGATGCAGCGACAACTAGCAACAACAATCTTAAGGGAAAAGATCACCAGGCCTATCTTGCACAGTATCGCTGAGTGGGTTTGAATCATCAGCCTTTATGTTAGCGATCAAGCACAAACGGTTTGTACTACCCAGGGACCAAAAGAGTAGTACTATGATTTAATTTGCATTTCTTTGAATACTCTCAAGTTTTAACATTTATGCAAATATTATGCTTACTGCATTGCTTCCTGTCGAATGTATACATCTTATATCATTACAGAAGAGAAATCCTCTTTGACTATGAGCAGTACGAATACCATGGGACATCAGTAAGTATGAATATGTACAGTTCACCCTAAAATTCTAATTCTAGGGATTGTTGCTGTTGTTGTTGTTAGTTGCTGTCGAGTCAGTTCCGACTCATAGCAACCTTTTGTACGACAGAACAAAACACTGCCCAGTCCTATACCATCTTCATAATTGTTGCTATGTTTGAGCCCATTGTTGCAGCCACTGTGTCAGTCCATCTCATTGAGGGTCTTCCTTTTTTTTCTGACCCTCTAAGCGTGATGTCCTTCTCCAGGGACTGGTCTTTCCTGATAACATGTCTAAAGTACGTGAGACAAAGTCTCGCCATCCTCACTTCCAAGAAGCGCTCTAGCTGTACTTCTTCAAAGACAGACTTGTGCATTCTTCTGATAGTCCATTCAATTTTCTTTGCTAACACCATAATTCAAAAGCATCAATTCTTCAGTCTCTGGGGTAAATTTCCTAAAACATGAGGAATGAGCATAGGTTTTAGAGCCACAAAAGCCTGTTTGAATTCTAGCTTCACAACTTTCTACTGTGTGACCTTGGGCAAGTGCTGTAGCCTCTCTGAGCCTAAACTCCTCCCCCATAAAATGAACAGAATAGTCCTTATTTCAGAGACAATTGTTACAATGGGCCCTAGCACCCAGTAGGTGCTCAAAAAAGAAACTTCTGTTGTTTTTGCTTATGGTGACCGCGCATGTACAAAGTAGAACTACGCTCCATAGGGTTTTCAAGGCTGCGACCATTTGGAAGCAGATCACCAGGCCTTTCCTCCAAGGCGCCTTCGGTTAGTAGTTGAGCACTTACCCTTGTGGGCCACCCAGGGGAGTCGAAATAGACTCAATGGTAACTGGTTTGGTTTTTAGTTGATTATTTTTACTTATCAAACAGACTTACTTACCACAACTGACAAAGCCTGTATCAGTCTCTGTGCAAGAAAATAAAACTCTACATGTGCAACGGCACATGGTGTGTGAATCTTCTAGAATAGGATTTAGTTTAGAAAACCTACTTGTAGTTGACCCAGTTAATGCTGAGCATAGCTCAAGGACTTAAGTAGCCCTAGGAAATAGGTTTCCAATAAAACATCCTGCGTTTAGTCTTAGCGCCATTTGTCCAGTGTTCCACTGTCCTGTGAAGGATCATCCATTTGCCCTGGATGCTTCAGACTTCAGAGTCTTCCCATCAGACACTGATCCCCATCGCAGACTACTACCAACACTCGGACCCTCTGCTCACAGGGAGTGAAATGCTTTCATGTGGACAGCCCTGTTAGGAAGACCTTCACTAGGGGTCCCAAGACCCCTTCCACCTCTGATACTCAGATAACTGAAACCAGGGCCCTGCCTGGCCTGGCCTGGCCTTCCTGGGAGTGTGTGCCAGGCCATCAGCCAGCCAGCAGGAGAGCACAGGCAGTGGGGTCACCCAGACTCAACACATCACCGAGGGACCAAGCAGCTGTGGACAAAGGCCTCAGCCCAATGCTGAACAGGGCTGCCCTTCCTGCAGTGCACTGTCCTCCCTGGCTGCTCATGTTGACTTTTTAACTAGCAGAGGAGAGCGTGCACGTCAGTTCAGTTACTTAGTCTTATTCTCCTCGGGCTGGTGAACCCTTGTTCCCCACATTGGGCTGGGATTTGCCTGGCGCCCTGACTGGGCAGAGCCCCAGCATGTGCCCCTCTGCAAGTGTGGCTGTCCTTGGCCTCAGGCTTCTCTGCTCTTTTGCAGTCGGCCATGGTGATGTTCGACTTGGCATGGATGATGTCCAAAGACCTGAATGACATGCTGTGGTACGTAGTCCCCTTGCCAGTGTTTGTATGTGGAGTCTTGCCACCCAGTCGAGGTCAGTGCCCTGTGGGGCTTCCTCCTCTGGGCAGCTCTGTCCTGCAGTGGGAACAGGGTCCTGGAGAAAGGCATCACCAATATGCCACCCTTGTCCCTACCAGGAACTCCAGACACAGCCCCTTTCTGGGAGTGCACACAGCTCTGGTTTTCTCCCTAATTGTGTAGTTCTAGGCTGCATCCCACAAACTTACAGGACAAGGAACACCACAGAGCACAGAGGGCATGTGGCTGGATCAGAAGATAGGGCTCAGATGCTGCTCCCCACCTTTCCACTCCTGCCCCGCAGCCTTTCTGCTTGTTAAATTTGGACAACAGAACGAATATGGGATTTAAATGAGGCAGCCTCCCAGGCATCTCTGTAAAAGTGGTAGCATCTGATCCATGCATAACTGCCTGCCTCCTGAGTTTGCAGTGCAGGCTGCGTGCAGACTCACTCCACACCCTGGAGCATTGCACACGGGAAGAAGCCATTTGCCAGGCACTATGAACACAGGTGACTCTCGAAACGGGAGATGAGAACATAGGTTCTGGCCTGGCTCCACCACCTACTGCCCTATGACCGCAGCCCTCTGCTCTGGGCCCTGGCTCACTCTTCTGTGAGTCGGTAGTCTGCTGAGGTCTTCCAGCTCTGAGGGCCCATGGTGGAGATAACAGGCTGCACCGAGTCAGGTCCTTGGGCCAGCAGGACCCGACCAGCAGCTGAGGAGGGAGTTGCTGGTGGGTCCTCTGGGGTGCTGGTGTAGGAGTCACTGCTGCAATGTACATGATTGGGCTGGGGGTGCTGTGTCACAGGTCGCTGGCCCTCTCAGCTCTCGTCTCTGTGCTCAGAGTTGGGCACCTGGCTGTGTACTCAACCCTCTCAGCATCGGGTCTCCTCCCATGGCATGGAAGTGACGGTCCCCAGGTCAGGTTTGGGGCACGCATCCGAGGCCCCGCAGTAAGGTTGGGTGGGAGTCTGTAGCAGTAGCATGGGCCTGTGACCACCACTGATTGCGTCAGGCGCCCCCATCACTAGTATGCACCTACTGTGTATTCAGTGACCCTTGAAAGCCTTCCACTAGAAGCTTGCACCCTTCAAATGCTTTCAGAAAACTCCAGAAACAGCACAAGAACGAATGCAAAATGACACAATACGAAACACAGATAAGGAGAGATCAGAACGAGGTGGGGCAGTCAGAGAAGATGCCCCCCAGAATCAAGTTGCTCCAGGAGATGTGGACGGGAGTCCTTGGGCACCCTGTCCTCCCCTTAGATTAGCTTTCCGTAGCTTCCCGGAAGTCCATCCATCTGTCCAGACACCCGGCAGATGTGTTAAACTGCCTCACTGCTGGCGGAGTGCCCTCTGCAGGCTATACTGCTCAGGCCAGGGCTGTTCTCAGCTCAGAGACTCACAGAGAGCACACAGTGTGACGGATCACACCTGTGACACAGGTCACACTTACTGTGGGCTGATGGTAATCCTGGGGAGGTCAGGTCCCAGCCTGGATCTCCGTTTCTTATTGAGAAAAGAAGAGGTTGGAAACAGTGACCTTTGAAGGCTCTAAAGGGGCCTAAAAGGTTTGCCATTCTATGTCCCTGACATGAGTCGGAAGGACAAGTAGGTAGGTATAACTAGGGTCTGTTAGGTTCGGGGGGAGGGGGCCGTGAATAGGGTCTATTAGGCTGGGAGTGGCAGGTGGCAAGAGGAGCTCAGAGAGGTGAAAGGATGGGCCAAGGTCATCCGGCACCTGAGCACAGGTGTGTGAGTGCAGTCCTCATTTACCCTGTCCACCCACGGAAGGGAGACTGCCTGTCCCCACTGCTGCCGACATCAGCTCTGGCAATGCTGGCAGGACATTCCATGGATGCCACTCCACCCCCCAGATCCCTACCACACAGCTGGAACAGGCCGACCCCATTGCTTCCCTTCTCCCTCCAGGTGGGCCATCGTGGGACTCACAGACCAGTGGGTTCAAGACAAGATCACCCAGTAAGGACACGGTCCCATGGGGCTTGGGGTGGCTGTCAGTGCTGGGACCGGCTACAGTGCCCACTGGCACTGTCAATGTAGAGCCATACTGAGAACAGGGCTGGCTGTCCTCCTCGTGGGGACTTGGTTGTCACAAGAGGACCTAGTACCAGTGATTCTAGTGAAGTGGTATGGCCTTGGTGGATGCTTCTTCTACCCTTGGAGGGTCCACCAGGTGGAGCCAGAGGTGAGAGGAGGAAACGGCAGTCCTCGTAGCCCTCAGAGCCCTGTTTGTGTGAGTGCTTGCGGCGGGGTGCGGGGTGTGTAGGAGGAGGCAGGAGAGGGGCTGGGGCCCCGAAGGTGCCAGGCCCTGCTGTCCTGCTTGGGAATTTGGGCTGGATCACGAAGGCAAAGGGAAGGCCAGAGGGTTTTGAGGAGGGCTGTGTGAAGCCACCTCTTGTTTTGCCTTTGAGACAAGCTTTGCTGCTCCTCATCTGTGAGAACCAGGGAGCCCAAGCTGCCTTGGGATCCAGATACCTGGGTAGGGGCAGGGGCCTGGACCAGCCATAGGGGGTCTCCTCCCACTTCCTTACTAGGCGGCCCAGCTCCCTCTGGTGGTATCTCGAGGGAAGTCCAAGAGCCTTGGCAGGGGCCTCCACCCAAGATGTTTACCACCTCCTGGGGACCAAGCAGATGTCCCAAGCCTGCGCCTGTAGGCACAGCCCCAGGCCCAGCCTACACTTACCATGGCAGACTCCTCGTGCTGTTTGCAGGGGTCCCCTTCTGCCCGACTCCCCCACCAGTCAAGTCCTGTAGATGGAGGGGGGATAGTCCTGGAGTCCCTTAGATCTGGGCTGCTTCCTGGGCATGTTACCTTGGCACACATACCACCTGGGGGCCTGAGGCCCTTCTCTGCAGGGGTATAGGAGTTTGTGCATAGATTATGTGGGTTTGGAGGCAAGGTGGGGTGTGCAGCACAGACACCATCTCTGGCCACTGGTGGTCACTCAGGTGGGGCACTCCATCACCATCCTTGCCAGTGGCCCTTGGAGGACTGGCCTAATGACACCTTCTCCAGCAGGCTGCCATTCATCGTACTCAGTGGCACCTCGAGGCTCTGTCAGCCTCTGCTTGGGTTAGTGTCACTTTCTCAGGGCCTGTCCCACTTGGTTGTATGGGTGGAGGGTAGGGCCATGACTGCCCCACAGTGAAGACAGCGCAGCTGCTGCCTTGGAGGAGATGCAGAGGCTTGGGGGGGAAGGGAGGAAAGGGACAGGTCTGACTGCTCCCAGGCGGCTGAGTGCAGGTGGCGAGGCTTCCCTAGTCTTACATAGGACCATGTGTGGTGGGCAGCATCCTAAGGTGCGAGGGAGGGAGGGCTGCCCGGTGCAGCTGTGCTTTCTTCCAGAATGAAGTACGTGACTGACGTTGGCATCCTGCAACGCCACGTGTCCAGGCACAACCACCGGAACGAGGACGAGGAGCACACCCTGTCTGTTGACTGCACACGGATCACCTTCGAGTACGAGTATCCTTGTGGCCCGGCCTACAGGCTCAGGCGGGCTTTGCTTTGTCACTCTCCGCAGGGCCCACCCCCACCCTCTGTCTGTCCCCAGAGGACACAGGCATGGGCTTTGCTTGTCAGGGAGCCACTTGTCTGGGTTGTGTGTTGGTGGCTGCCGTGTACCCAGAACAGGCAGCCAGTGGGATGAGAGGCTTTGAGAAGGAGTGGGCCGTGATTGCTCCCCAGGCCAGGATCAAGCACATGGGATACTGACAACAGTCTGCTGTGACCTGGCCTTGTGATCTGGGTCCTAAAGGGCAGAGCCATGTTTCAAGGCCTCATGCTTCTCCAGCCAACACTTACGAAGAGCTCCCTGTGGTGGGTACATGCAGGCCCCACTGTGCAGCATGTCCAGCCAGTTAGGGAAGAAGGAAGCCAACATGTGATTACAAATTACCACATTTCTGTGAGGAAAACATGGGCATTGGTAGTCGCCAGGTGTGCCATTGGGCTGGAGGGCTCAGGAAGAACCCAGGGGGTGGGGAGCACGTTTCAAGTTGGTCTCAGCCCTGTGCCGTGAGGGGAAAGCAGCCCAGGCAGGGGTTGTGGTGATGCAAAGGGCCTGAGATGAGCTTGAGGAAGGGGCTGGAGAGATGATGAGACCCCAGGATCAGAGGGACCAGAGCAAGAACAAGAGGTCTTATGATCCCGAAGCCAGTGGGAGGTGAAGAAGTGACCTGAGTTCAGCTCATGTTTTGTTTTGTTTTTTAAATAATTTTTATCGTGCTTTAAATGAAAGTTTACAAATCAAGTCAGTCTCTCACACAAAAACCCATATACACCTTGCTATATATTGCTACACACTCCCAATTACTCTCCCCCTAATGAGACAGCCTACTCTCTCCCTCCACTCTCTCTTTTCGTGTCCTTTTCGCCAGCTTCTAACCCCCTCCACCCTCTAATCTCCCCTCCAGGCAGGAGATACCAACATAGTCTCAAGTGTCCACCTGATTCAAGAAGTTCACTCCTCACCAGCATCCCTCTCCAACCCATTGTCCAGTCCAATCCATGTCTGAAGAGTTGGCTTTGGGAATGGTTCCTGTCCTGGGCCAACAGAAGGTCTGGGGGCCATGACCACCGGGGTCCTTCCAGTCTCAGTCAGACCATTAAGTCTGGTCTTATGAGAATTTGGGGTCTGCATCCCACTGCTCTCCTGCTCCCTCAGGGGTTCTCTGTTGTGTTCCCTCTCAGGGCAGTCGTCAGTTGTAGCCGAGCACCATCTAGTTCTTCTGGTCTCAGGATGATGTAGTCGCTGGTTCATGTGGCGCTTTCTGTCTCTTGGGCTCGTAACCACCTTGTATCCTTGGTGTTCTTCATTTTCCTTTGATCCAGGTGGGTTGAGAGCAATTGATGCATCTTAGATGGCTGCTTGCTAGCATTTAAGACCCCAGATGCCACTCTTCAAAGTGGGATGCAGAATGTTAATAAATTTTATTGGGCCAATTGACTTCAGCTCGTGTTTTTTAAAAAGTCCCTCTGGCTGCTCAGTGGAGGAGAGGGTAAGGGTGAGGAGACGTGAGAGGCATGGCCAGGGTCTCGCTGCCTCAGCGGGACAACTGGCAGGACAGGCAAGTGCGTAGATGATGATGGAGCTGCCCTGTTCTGCCTTGGATCATCTAGGAAGGAACAAATGTGGATTTGGACAGCTTAGGTTTGAGGGACCTGTGAGTCTGGGAAGAGATATTGGTGGCCATAGGGTGACTGGCTCACGTGGAGAGAGGAACCACCAATGTGGATGCAGGGCCACCGGACACACGTGTCCTGACACATGCACTGGCGGGGAGTGTGTGGCCATGGGAGTGAGCAACAGGCAGAAGGGAAGGAGTCGGAGCTGAGGTCAGGACCCCCTAAGTCCAGGTGCTTTTCAGAAGAGGCCAGGCACGCAGACAGAGTTGGATGGCACACGCAGGACGCACTGCAGCCAGCAGCCCAAGCCAGGCGATGTTTGGTTGTGTCTGGCCATGACCTCTGTCCCTGTAACCGCCATAGGCTCTGAGAACCTCTGTGCCTCAGTTTCCCTGTCACCTGAGGCTAGTCATGTGTGCTTGCCACCTCCCAGGCTCTTTATCTGGATCAAATTAAGCTAATAAAGTTAGAAGCACTCCTATCACGTTTGTGATGGCTGGTTCGCAGGCAAGGCCCCAGCGAGGAAAGGTGAAATGAGCCGATGATCCACTGGGGGCATGACAGATGGGCAGTCCCTGGAGGTGGAGGCTGATACTGCAGAAGTCCTCTGTACAGCCCCAGGTGGGCTTAGAGACGCCACAGTGCTCCTTGACCCCAGCCCCAGCCTCCGCCTGGCCCTCTACCAGCACTGGTCTCTCTACGACAGCCTGTGTAACACGTGCTACACCGCCTCCAGGTTCAAGCTCTGGTCCGTGCACGGCCAAAAGCGGCTCCAGGAGTTCCTGGCAGACATGGGGTGAGTAGCCCACCTCGGCCTGCAGCCCCCCTCACCCCTGCAGCCCTGAGGGAAAAGCCCTCAGCTTTGTTGTGGTGGAATTGGTTGTAAAATACAGCTGATGCCCATTTCCACCTTCAGTTCTTCACCACTGGATCCTAAAATACTAGTGCAAATGCTGAGATGGCTCTTGCCTGGGTGCAGTTGTGTACAGCTGTGACCCTTTCGTGGAGTCCTTTCAGTCCTGTGAGTGTCTTCATGATCTGGATTTAAACCAGATCATCTTGTGATCGAGGACTGCCCTCTTTCTAGTCTTCCACTGAAACAGGTAAAACAGAAGTTTCAATCCATGGACATTTCCTTGAAGGAGAATTTGCGGGAAATGGTTGAAGAATCTGCAAATAAATTTGGGTAAGGACACATTTTTCTGGACTAAGCTTGAAATTTAAGGCTTTCACTTACACCACATTCCTAAAATAATGCAGAAAATAAGAATGGTAAAATCGAGCGTGACCTGAGCCTAAGCACTGTTTGTTTTGTGTTCTCTTTTGGTTAAAAATAGGAGTTCTTAAAATACCCATAGGGTTTAGAGTCCTTAAATCACAGGCTGAAGTCCCTCATTAGAGACGAGGTGGTGTCTCCCACCGTCCTGTTGGCCGGGGCCAGACATAGGTGTGCTTTGCCGACCGGCACCCCTGTGCAGGACTGGGGTTGACTGGCGGCTCTGCAGCCCAGCTGCAAACCCTACCTGGCATGCTGGGTGGTGGCTCTCCCTCTTTTTCCAAAGACGTAGCCAGTACAGGAAAGTGCCTACACACCCTGGTGCTGCAGGCAGTTACTGCACTGTCCCTTGGCCTCTCCAGACTTGAAGGCTGGTGTATCTGGCCCAGTTTATCCTTTTGGCAGGATAATTGTGCGAGAGTATCAGCGGCGCCTGGAATGGCACTAGTGGTGCGTCTGCCAGTCTGGCAGTGAGAGCCACTACCATACCTTCAGGCAGTTTCCATGACAGCAGAAGAGCTGCCCTTGGAGGACACACACACACGCACCCAAGGTGACCATGGTGTTTATTCTTCCCGGGGACAGGATGAAGGACATGCGTGTGCAGACTTTTAGCATTCATTTTGGATTCAAGCATAAATTCCTGGCCAGCGATGTGGTCTTTGCCACAATGTCTCTGATGGAGAGCACCGAGAAGGACAGCTCTGGGACTGACAACTTCACCCAGGCCTTGGACAGTCTTTCCAGGTAGTGGACACAGCATGGTCTGCAGTCCCCTCAGGCCTGCCCCATCCTCGGTTCTCACGCTGACCAGGAAAGCAGGCTGCAGGGGCCACTGAGGCATGTGAGTGGCTGTGTCCTGCACAGAAACTCCTCCTGTGTTAAGTGGGCTACAGCCAGGGTGGCCCAACACTCTTTCTGCTCATCAGTGTTTTGAATATTTGTCACTTTCTCCTGAATCCTTTTCTGCTTTTAAATTTTTCTTCTTTTTCACCTTCTAGATCTCTCTTTTTTTTTTTAATTTATTTTTAATTGTGCCTTAGGTTAAAGTTTAGAGTGCAAATTAGTTTTTCATTCAAAAATTCATACACAAATTGTTTTGTGACGTTGGTTGCAATCCCCACAATATGTTAGCACTCTCCCCCTTTCCCTTTCCACCCTGGATTCTCTGTGTCCGTTTGTCCAGTTTTCCTGCCTTCTTGTCTTTGCTTTTGGGCAGGTGTTGCCCACTTGGTCTCGTATATTTGATTGTTTCTCACACGTGTTACTGTTTGTTTTATAACCTGTTGCTGTCAAGTCAATTCTGACTCATAGTGACCCTACAGGACAGAGTAGAACTGCCCCATAGGGTTTCCAAGGAGCACCTGGTGGATTTGAACTCCAGACCTTTTGTTTAGCAGCGGAGCTCTTAACCACTGTGCCACCAGGGCACCTATTTGTTTTGGCTGAAAGGTGGACTTCAGGAGTGGCTTCAGTTCCAAGTTAGCAGCGTGGCTGGTGCCATAGTCTCAGAGGTATGAGTGTCTGTCCTCCAGTGTCTGTCAGACCATTAAGAGTGGTCTTTTTGTGAGAATTCAAATTTTGTTCTACATTTTTCTCCCACTCTGTCTGGGACCCTCTGTTGTGATCCCTGTCAGAGCGGTCGGTTGAGCATCTTCTCTGTTTTTTGGCTGTTTGTGTATCTTCTTTGGAGAACTGTCTTTTCCAGTCCTTTGCTCATCTATTAATTGGATCATTTGTATCTGTATTATTGAATTGGGATAGTTTTAAAATATTTTAGAAACAAGCCACTTATCAGATAACATGATATAGTGAAACCTGTGAGAGCCAGAACTCGACAGGACTGCCTTGTTTTTCTGGATCTCACAAGTTTTCTGCCTTTGACAGGGTGCAGTCTCCCCATTTTTCTATCCCTCCTTTTAGTGGAAAATACCTCAATTTTACTTCTGACAGGTTTCCACTTTTCACAGCTTCCGGCGTTTGTAGGCTTTACTGTATTTTCTCCCATTCTATGGGTGTCTTTTCAGCTCCTAGATGCTGTCCTTTGAAGCACAAACGTTTTTAATTTTGATAATGTCTAGGTTAGCTATTTTTGTTTGTTTTTTGTGCTTTTGGTGTGAGATCTAAGAAACCATTGCCTAATCCAAAGTCACAAAGACTTATGCCTGTGTTTTTTACTAAGAGTTTTATAAGTTTAGCTCTTACATTTAGGACTGTGATCCATGTGAAGTTAATTTTTGTGTTTGATGTAAAGAAGGGGTCCAACTTCACTGGATGTCATTTGTCCTAACACCACTTGTTGAAATAACTATACTTTCCTCTGAATTGTCTTGGCACCCTTGTTGAAAATTATTTGACCGTGAATATAGGATTTATTTTTGGATTCTCAGTTCTATTCCATTGATCTATATGTCCATCCTTATGCCAGTACCACACTGTTTTAATTACTGTGGCTTTGTAGTAATTTTTGTAACTGAGAGAGATGAGTCCTCCAATTTTCTACTTCTTTTTAAGAATGTTTTGGCTCTTCTGGGTCCCTGGGATTTCCATATGAATTTTAGGGTCAGCTTGTCAATTTCTGCAAACAAGTCAGCTGGGATTTTGATAGGGATTGTGTTGAATCTGTAAATCAACTTGGGGAGTATTGCCATCTTAACAATACTGAGTCTTCTGATCCATAAACATGGATGCCATTCCATTTATTTTGATCTTCTTTAATTTCTGCTCCCAATGTTTTGTAGCTTTCAGGGTATAAACTTTACACTTCTTTTATTAAATTTATTTCTAAGGATTTTATTCTCTCTGATGCTGTTATAAATGGAATTGTTTTCTTAATTTCATTTTTGGTTTGCTCATTGCTAATAGAAATACAATTGATTTTGTATATTGACCTTGTTTCCTGCAACCTTGCTGGACTCGTTTATTATCTCTAGTAGATTTCTAGTGCCTTCCTTAGGATTTTCTACGTACAAGATCATGTCATCTACAAAGTGAGATGATTTTACTTTTTCCTTTCTAATTTGGAGGCCTTTTATTTCATTTTATTGCCTAACTGCCTTGACTAGAACCTCAGTTCCAAACCCAGGGTGTTTCTAACTGTACCTTCTCTATCTTTTTGTTTTTCGTCCCTATCCTGCTCAATTTTCCTTCTATTCTCAGCAGTTTCTCCTTACTGAGGGGCCCAATGTAGAAAGGAGCCCCTGGCAGGTCAGATGAGACGTTCTAAGGCTAGACTACTTTGGCCCCTATTACTTTACTATAACTGCTTAGACTTAACCACAATCCCTTGCACTCACTTGTTCTGTTGTTTTTGTGTGCCATGGAGTCGATTTTGACACACAGAGTCGATTCTGACACACAGTGAACTTCTATGACAGAGTAGAACTGCCCCATTGGGCTTCCTAGGCTGTAATCTTTTTTTTTTTTTGTACTTTAAGTGAAAGTTTACAAATCAAGTCAGTCTCTCACACAAAAATTTATATACACCTTACTGTATACTCCTAGTTGCTCTCCCCCTAATGAGACAGCACACTCCTTCTCTCCACCCTGTATTTCTATGTCCATTCAGCCAGCTTCTGTCCCCCTCTGCCGTCTCATCTCCCCTTCAGACAGGAGCCGCCCACATAGTCTCTTGTATTTACTTGATTCAAGAAGCTCACTCCTCACCAGTACTATTTTCTATCCTATAGTCCAGTCCGATCCCTGTCTGAAGAGTTGGCTTTGGGAATGGCTCCTGTCTTAGGCTAACAGAAGGTCTGGGGACCACGACCTCTGGGGTCCTTCTAGTCTCAGTCAGAGAATTAAGTCTGGTCTTTTTACAAGAATTTAAGGTCTGCATCCCACTGCTATTCTGTTCCCTGTCAGGGCAGGCATCGGTTGTAGCCAGGTACCATGTAGTTCTTCTGATCTCAGGCTGATGTAGTCTCTGATTTAAGTGGCCCTTGCTGTCTCTTGGGCTCATAATTACCTTGTGTCTTTGGTGTTCTTCATTCACCTTTGCTCCAGGTGGTTTGAGACCAATTGATGTATCTTAGATGGCCGCTTGCTAGTGTTTAAGACCCCAGGCACCACTCTCCAAAGGGGGCTGCAGAACGTTTTCTTAATAGATTTTATTATGCCAGTTGACCTAGATATCTGCTGAAACCATGGTCTCCAAGCTCCTGTCCCACCTACGCTGGCCTCTGAAGCATTCGGTTTATTCAGGAAACTTCTTTGCTTTTGGTTTAGTCCAGTAGTGCTGACCTCTCCTGTATTGTGTGTTGTCTTTCCCTTCACCTAAAATAGTTCTTGTCTACTATCTAATTAGTGAATACCCCTCTCCCTCCCTCCCTCTCTACACCCATAACCATCGAAGAATATTTTCTTCTCTATTTAAACTATTTCTTGAGTTCTTATAATAGTGGTCTCATATAGTACTTGTCCTTTTGCAACTAATTTCACTTAGCATAGTGCCTTCCAGATTCCTACATGTTATGAAATGTTTCACGGATTCATCGTTGTTCTTTATTGATGCATCGTATTCCATTGTGTGAATATACCATAATTTATTTATCTGTTCATCTGTTGATGGGCGCCTTGGTTGCTTCCATGTTTTTGCTATTCTAAACCGTGCTTCAGTGAACGTGGGTGTGCATATATCTGTTTGTATGAAGACTCTTATTTCTCTAGGATATATTCCAAGGAGTGGGATTGCTGGATCGTATGGTAGTTCTATTTTCCTAGGCTGTAATCTTTACAGGAGCAGATCACCAGGTCTTTTCTCCCATAGCGCAGCTGGTGGGTTTGAACCACTTACTTTTTGGTTAGCTCCTTGGAAACTCTATGGGGGCAGTTCTACTCTGTCCTGTAGGGTCGCTATGAGTCAGAATCGACTCAACAGCTGGGTTTAGCCAAGTTCTTAACCATTGTGTCACCAGGGCTCCTTTCACTTGCTCTAGGATGGGGCAGAATCCCTCTCAGTTTTAGCCACTGTTCTCAAATTTCCCTGGCGAGATTTCCAGGGAGTATTTGTTGGCTGTTTCCTGGAGTTTTTAGTTGTTCTTAGGTCCTGCTACTTCTCTGCTTTCTCCCACACTGATGCCAACTGTATGCCAGTCTTGTGGCTGGTTGGTGGCGTGTCTTACCTGCTTATATTTTAGGGTGTGTGGTATTATTTTTTTCCCTTATTTTGTTGTAAATATGGGTCTTTGTTTTTTGGTTTTGCAGTCTAGTTGGTCTGCTTGTTTTTACCTAGAAATTTGGGAAGATGCAAAAACGGTACGACCACTGCTGCCACCATCTTCTCAGGATTGGTCAGTTTTGCACAGTGTCTATTGATTAATCGATTTCCTGCTGTGACAAGGAATATTCATCTCGCTCCTATTCTTCTTCCCCTTCTACTGGGACACTAGTATCACTATTTTTAGCTCCTTTATAACTTTGGAAACCCTGGTGGCATAGTGGTTAAATGCTATAGCTGCTAACCAAACAGTCAGCAGTTCGAATCCACCAGGCACTCCTTGGAAACTCTATGGGTCAGTTCTACTCTGTCCCATAGGGTCACTATGAGTCGGAATCAATTCAGTGGCAATGGGTTTGGTTTTGGTTTTTTATAACTTTAACATACTTACATCTTGTTCTATCATCAATGTCTCTTGTCTTCCTCCTTTGTAAGAAAAGGATATTAGCATCCCCAACTCTCCTACCGCAGACCTCCCAGTTTCTGAAATCTGTGCTTTCACATTTTCAAAGTTGGTAGCACTTAATCATGGGTCAGATAGTAGGATGTAAATTGTCTCATCTTTGGCTATAGGTTGATTCTAAAAGATGAAAATCAGTAAATAGTTTCACTGTATTGTGCCTAATAAAATATTCCAGAGTCAATAATGTACATTGATTACATTACTTTCTGGTACCACCTTTTGTTTTTCCTAGACTTTTTAATTGTTTCCTCTATCACATGTAATTTTTTTTTTCAACTTTCCTCCCAGCAGGTATTCTTGAGCCTCTTTTTTTTTCCCTGGAGAGCCTGGGCCTCTGCCTCCCAACTGGACCTGCAGCTCTCTAGGCCTGCTGCTCAGATGTCCCTTCACTCTGCCCTTAGGTTAAATCCAGTGTTTTTTGGAGCCCACATCTTTGTCTTCTTTAGTTTACTTCCTCATTGTGGTAGAACACAATTCTCAAGTAACTTTCAAACGAGGAGTGTGTGTGAGTAAACATTCTGAGTTCTTGCATGCCTCACAGTATCTTTATTTTACCGTCATCTGATTGCTGGTTTCACTCTGTTTCACGCCACTTCAAGGTTGAAGATAATTTCCCCTTGAATGTGGATTCCATCCCCTCACGTATTCTAGCAACCAATGCTGCTAATGAGAAGTCTGAACCATTTTGACTCTTGTTTCTTTATAAGTGACTGCCCACCCAAGAAGCTTGTAGAGTCTTTTATTCTCTGTGTTTCAGAATTTCATCGTGGTGGGTCAAGGGTCGGTCGTGTTTCCTGGATTGTGCTAGGTTCTTAGGTGAGCCCCTTTCAGTCTTTCAGCTTGGGAATGCTTTTGTTTTATTTCTTTGCTATTCCTCACACATGTACATCAGAATTGCTTATTCTTTCTTTCTAGGCTTCCTGGAATGATGCCCTTAAGTTTCCCATGTCTGTCTTCTTATCGATATTAAGGAAGCTTTTCTTGACTTTATCCTCTAGTCTTTGAGTGAAATTGTTACTTTTTGCAATCATTTTAATTTCTGTGAATGCTCCATAGTCTCTGGCTTTCCTTTTTCATAGCACCCTGTTGTTGGTTTAGGTATATAACAGTTTCCCAGACTTTTCTGAAGATACTAATGAGAGTTCATTTTAAGTTCTCTTTCATTCTAAGAATCATCTCTCGTTTCCCCAGGGTCATTTTGTCAGGTCACAGGTACTTCTCAACTATCTGGAGGTCCTGCATATCTAAGAAGGGGCTGTGGAACCTGACTGAGCTCTGGGTCTCTGCACAGCCTGCTGGCTGGAAGGCATTGCTGCATCATGGTGGGCGGGGAGCCGACTGTCTTAGTTACCTAGTGCTGCTATAACAGAAATGCCACAAGGGGATAGCTTTAACAAACAGCCTAGTAAGCAACCACCAGTCTAGTAAGCTAGAAGTCCGAATTCAGGGTGCCAGCTCCAGGGAAAGGTTTTCTCTCTCGGCTGGCTCTGGGGGAAGGTCCTTGTCATCAATCTTCCCCTGGTTTAGGAGCTTGTCAGCACAGGGACCCCAGGTCCAAAGGACGCACTCTGCTCCTGGCACTACTTTCTTGATGGTAGGAGGTCCCTCTGTCTCTGCTCACTTCTCTCTTTTATATCGCAAAAGAGATTGACTTAAGACACAACCTAATTTTGTATATTGAGTCCTGCCTCATTAACGTAGCTGCCGCTTTGCTAAATTGTTAGCATCTTAGGGATAGGATTTACAACATATAGGAAAATCACATCAGATGACAAAATGGTGGACAATCACACAACACTGGGGATTGTGTCCTAGCCAAAAAAAAAAAAAATTTTTTTTTTTTTTTTTAGCCAAGTTGACACATATTTTAGGGAGGCACAATTCAATCCATGACACCAACCATGACACTTAGGGACCCCTAACTGCTATGTGCAGAGACTTTGGTCAGGACTCTACATCTCCGCAGAGGGATCATTTCAATATATTCAGAGGAGAGCCCTCCTTTTTGGAAAGAAGGTTGAGAATCAGTCTGTTAGCCCTCACAAGCTCTCCTCTCCAGTGTTGCCCACTAGATGCCTTCCTTGGCCCTGCTGTGCAGGCCCTTCCCTCTCCTGTCTGCTGATGCCAGCACCCATTCCCACTTCTCATTCCATCACTATGGGTTTAAACTTTTTGTTTTTTCCTTCCTTTCATGTTAAGGGAACTCAGAAGGGAGAGAAGATACTTATCCCCAAACCGCCTTCCTCGACCAGAAACCAAGAATTTTATTTGTGACTTTGTGGCGTTTAACCAAGAGTCCGTGACAAGTATCTGCTCTTGTTGCAGGAGTAACCTGGACAAGCTCTACCATGGCCTGGAACTTGCCAAGAAGCAGCTGCGAGCCACCCAGCAGACCATCGCCAGCTGCCTCTGTACCAACCTTGTCATCTCTCAGGGGCCTTTCCTCTACTGCTCCCTCATGGAGGTTGGGCTCCCCAAATGTGTGAACACATAGGTGCCAGGCCTCACCTGCCGGCAGCCTTCTCCAGCCATCTCTGTGTCCCCCTTCCCCACCAGGGCACTCCGGACATCATGCTGTTCTCCAAGCCAGTGTCCCTGAGCCTGCTCAGCAGACACCTGCTCAAGTCCTTTGTGTGTTCGGTGAGTTCCCCTCTGGAGCTGGTGGTAGGGCGTCAGTGGGTACAGAAAGGTGGTTGCTTAGAGCAGGGCTCTGGACCAGGCATTAGAAACTGGCCTTAGGGCTACTGATGGCTGTTTGCTATCTGTGGAGTATAGGCAAACCCCTTACTTTTTCCTCAGTTGACCCCTAAGAACCTTTGGTCCACAAGCTCTAATTTTGTCCTTTGCTGTCCAAGTCACGGGCTAGGAGGGAGGTGATATGATAGGTCAGAGAAAGGAGGCTGGTTGTGCCACAGACCTGTTTCCCAGCACAAGTTTGTTTCCTGGGTTGACATACCTCACATCCTAACACCAGCTTTTGCATTTGGCCCAGAACATACCTCTAACTCAGCGGGCATCAGGCAGGGTCCTTGCCTCCCTAATGTGAGGCTCTTCCCTGGATGTGATCTTGGAAAGAAGGAACCCCACATATCCTATAATCAAAGTCCTACTCGCTTTCCATACAGTTTCCAAGGGGCGCCTGGTGGATTCGAACTGCCGACCTTTTGGTTAGCAGCTGTAGCTCTTAACCACTACACCACCAGGGTTTCCAGAACAAGGGGGGTTTACACTGGGTGCTACCTTAAAGAAAATGTATAACAGGAGGCTGAAATTATCTCGTGCTGCTGAAATGACCAATAAAATGATTGTTTGCTGTATGAAGACAAGCTGAAAGATGAACTATGGACACCATGAGCTTTCTGGGCCTATCTGCTGGCTTCGTATCTCAGCCTCCTAACTTACCAGCTGTATGAGGGAAGGCAGATTATTTGATCTCAGCTCTCATCTGTAAAATGGGGTGACATGATAGCCATATCACAGGATCCATTCATTTATCAAAAGGTCATTGAGCAAATGCCACCTGCCCAGCTATGTTGTAGTAGGGTGACTCGCTATCCTTTTTGCATCCTGGACCACCCCTCAGTCCTGGACAACCAGGTCAGCTGGTCACCTGCATTGTAGATGCTACAGATACAGCAAGGAAAGGGACGCTCCAAGTTTCCTTCTCTAGGGAGAGTGTGTGCTGGTGAGGGGACAGATGAGGGATGAGTGTGGCACGTGCCACAGGGAAGAAGGAGCAGGGTAAGGGAGAGGGAGCAGGTGGGGGCCGGTGTTCCTCACAGGGAGGGCCTCCTGAGGAAGGTGGCAGCTACGTCAAGACCCGCAGGAGGTGAGGGAGGGGACAGCAAGGGCAGAGCCCTTCAAGGAACAGCCGAGGGCAGTGGGGCTGGAGCCAGTGGCACAAAAGGAAGCTGGAGGAGATGGCATAAAGGTGGGGGTAGGCAGGTGAGGATGTGAGCATCTCCTCTGGTGAGAGGGAGTCCCTGCAGGCTTTGGGGGAAGGGAGTGGAGCGAGAAGGCTGCTGTGGCAGTGTCTGGGCGGGGTGGGGGAGGTGAATGTGCAGGCAGGGTCAGTGCTGGGCACATCAGAAAGTGGCACAGACAGAGGTTGCCAGCAGTAGTGCTGATGAGGGGGCAAGGGGATGAATTTGGGCCTTAGGCTGGAGCCAAGGTACAGCCTGAGTAGAAGATCCTCAGAGCTGCTGTTTCATGACAGTGAGGGAGCGGATCTGAGGAGCGTGGTGTCTCAGACCTATGGGTGGAGGCAGCTGCAGGCAGCTGATTGTGAGGCTCAGGGAGGTGTCAAAGTGGGGTCATCAGCACAAGCCTGCCGTGAACTAGAAAAGGATTCCTCTTCAAGACACCTGACTTCGCCTCAGGAAAGTGGCTGTGGCCACTGTCTTTGTTAGAGTAAGACACTGATCAGGCACCAGTTAGAAAAATCTCAAAAGAAAATGCACATCTAGTGTCTTTGGAAGGGCTACCCTTGCCTGGTGCCAGGTGGGGCACAGCATGGCCACTGCCTGCAGCCACTTGGTACCAACGTGGACAGAGTGAGAACTGGGTCTGAGCTCTGCAGCAGGAGCAACAAAGGCCAGCAGCTTCAGGGAGGAGAGGGTACAACAGGACCTTCACACTGGTGGTACCATTTGTAGGAGCAAGCCCTGTGGAAACAGCCTGCATTCACTGGTGGAAAGGAGGATTTCAGCAGGTGTGCCCCTGAGACTCCACTTGTGCCAGGAGGCATATGCCAGTGTGTCCATCGTGTGGCAGCTGGGACCACCCCAAGTGCCTCAGTACATGGTGGAATGTTCACAGGGTGAACACAACCCACAGCGTACAGGAATGGGCCGAAGACTCCTGGAGAAGTCTCAGCAGCACAGCAGTCAGAAAGGCAACCTTGGGGAGCGCTGGCACGGGAGTTCATTCAGGAAAATGCAAAACCAGGGCCCCAGTGTGAGAAATGGAGTACAATGGTTGACACAAAGCTCAGGGTGGGCAGCAGGGCCTCCAGACGCATGGTCATGTGCTATTAGAGTGTTTCTTCAAGAAATGTGTCTCGTATATTCATATAATCTGTAACCCACATTCGATTCCCAGCCGGTGCACCTTGTGTCTAACCACCACTCATCTGTCAGTGGAGGTTTGCATTGCTATGATGCTGAACAGGTTTCAGCAGAGCCTCCATCCTAAGATGGTTTCTTAGTTATCTAGTGCTGCTATAACAGATACACCACAAGTGGATGGCTTTAACAAACAAAAATTTATTCTCTCACAGTCCAGTAGGCTAGAAGTCTGAATTTAGGTCACCGGCTCCATGGAAAGGCCCTCTCTTTCTGTTGGCTCGGGAGGAAGGTCCCTGTCATCATCAGTCTTCCCTTGGTCTGGGAGCATCTCAGCACAGGAACCTCGGGTCCAAAGGACACACTCTGCTCCCAGGGCTGCTCTCCTGGTGGTATGGGGTCCCCCAGCTCTCTGCTTGCTTCCCTTTCCTTTATCTCTTGTGAAATAAAAGGTGGTACAGACCACAGCCTGGGGAAACTCTCTTTACATTAGATCAGGGATGTGGCCTGAGCAAGAGTGTTACATCCCACCCTAATTTTCTTTAACCACAGGCAGAGATTATGATTTATAACACATAGGAAAATCAAAAAATGGAGAACAACCAGACATGGTCTAGCCAAGTTAACATATATTTTGGGGGGACATAATTCAATCCATTATAGGTGGACTAGGAAGAAAGGCCTGGTGGTCTACTTCTGGAAAATTGGCCGATGAAACCCTGTGAATCAGAACGGTTCGATCTACCATCGATTATAGGAATGGCGCAGGAGCAGGCAGCATTTCATTCCACTGTGCATGGGGTCGCCACGAGTCAAGGTTGATTCACCAGCAGCTAACAGCATAGTCCTTACTAAGTACAAAGAAAGGTGTCTAGAGGTTATCAACTGTGCTGTCGTGGGTTAAATTGTGCCCCCCAAAGATATGTATCGACTTGGTTAGGCCATGATTCCCAGTATTCTGTGGTTGTCCTCCATTTTGTGATTGTAATTTTATGTTAAAGAAGATTAGAGTGGGATTGTAACACCACCCTTAACTCAGGTCACCTCCCTGATCCAGCATAAAGGGAGTTTCCCCAGGATGTGGCCTGCACCACCTTTAATCTCTCAAGAGATGAAAGGGAAGCAAGCAGAGAGCTGGGGACCTCATACCACCAAGAAAGCAGCACCAAGAGCAGAGTGCATCCTTCAGACCTAGGGTCCCTGTGCCTGAGAAGCTCCTCGACCCAGGGAAGACTGAGGACAAGCACCTTCCTCCAGAGCCGGCAGAGAGAGAAAGCCTTCCCCTGGAGCTGACACCCTGAATTTGGACTTATAACCTACTTTACTGTGAGAGAATAAATTTCTCTTTGTTAAAGCCATGTACTTGTGGTATTTCTGTTATAGCAGCACTAGATGACTAAGACATGTGCATATGAAATTTTCAAGACCATTATTAAGGTTTACACCTGTAGGTCATGTAAGAAATACACACCCAGAAGTGCCTCATCCCAGAATGACATAAAAAGTTACCAAGGAAAGTGGGACTCGTGTGCAGGCTGTGGCAACACTGTGACTGGGCCCTGCGAGCCCCTGCCCTCCCAGCGTGCGCCTGGCGTGGCAGGCTCTCAGTGTGGTGTTCTGTAGGGGTGCCGTGACTCACGGCTGTGCTTTGCCTCCCCAGACCAAGAATCGGCGCTGCAAGCTGCTACCTTTGGTGATGGCTGCCCCTCTGAGCGTGGAGCAGGGCACAGTGACCGTGGTGGGCATTCCCCCAGAGACTGACAGCTCGGACAGAAAGAAGTGAGCAGGCTTGTCCTCACAGGGGCCACTTGTGGGGAGGGGTGTTGCTGGCCGGTCTCTCAGCAGGGCCGAGCCAGCCTTTCCTGCCATCCTGCCAGGCTGTGAGGGCTGCAGGTTGGCCCTCGGTCCTTTCTTTGTCTTCACCTGGATTAAATGTTGGAATGTGTCCAGTTCACATTCCTACATTAGCGATGGGCATAGTGAACCCAGTCTTTGGATCAGCATCTGAAGTCTAGCCCTGAGCAGGACGCCCAGGGCTAACTGTGCC
Organism: Loxodonta africana; assembly: GCF_030014295.1. Lineage (NCBI taxonomy): Eukaryota > Metazoa > Chordata > Mammalia > Proboscidea > Elephantidae > Loxodonta > Loxodonta africana. The sequence goes on from NC_087360.1 coordinate 32,540,173, forward strand.
AGGGTCCAGCCTGCAGGGTTAAGGGGGCAGGTGTGCCCCACGACAGAAGGGAGGGACTGTCTTCATCACAGAGGGTGGGTGCTGGGCAGGGGGACAACGTGTGGCCATAAACGTGGCCCACATGGTGGCGAGACCACCCAAGATGTAGGTGGCTAGAGGCTATTGGAGCTGGTGACAGTGGCCAGGGAGAGACAGGCTGAGCAGGAGCCTACTGAAGGTGCCATGTGCCTCTCACGTGCTCCCCTGAAAGGTTTACCTCAGATCCTGGTAGCAGGTCATCAGGGACCTTGTTCTTACGAAGGTCCACAGAATAGCAGAGTGTGACCCTCCTAACGAGGGATTCTCCACTGGGCTCCAGATACTCAAGTTTGCTGGATTTGAACATGAGGCCCCTCGGTCTCCCTCATCCCAGCATAGTATAGGAGAGCACAGAAATGGGATGAATGGCTGTGCTCTGCCCTCTGAGCCACAGCAGGAGCAGACAAGACCTCAGAACCCCGAAGATGGGCTGTGCTGGCAATGAGATACAGGGGGCCCTGGCTCCCGTGCAGCCTTGGGCAGGACCCCTAGTCTCCTGGGGCCTCGATCCCTTCTAAGGAATGCAGTTAGCATTGAGAACCAGAGGAACTTCAGGTCAGATGCCCACAAGTCAGGCCTCCTCTGCAGGGCTCCTCCAGCGCAGATGGGCATGGTATCTGTCTTTGAAAACCCCTGTCAGTGATCACTTAGTCTCTTGTTTGAGCCTCACACTAAGCTTTGAGGTGAACAGGGAAATGTCTTCTGCTCCCCTTCACATACACACAGCTGGCATAAAGTGGGCTTCCCTTGCCGCCTGGAGACGGAGCGCACTGCTCACTGAGTCCCTAATTTCAGAACGTGCTGAGTGCATTTCAAAGTTCAGTCAGCAGAGCTCAAACATAAAAGGCAAATGGAGACCCTCCTGCTGACCAAGGCGTCCCGGATGTGCCCACAGCCCCTCCTGATGCCTGCCCTCCAGACCTCACCTCCCAAGGCCTCATGATTGTGGGAGCATCTGCAGAAGGCCGGCTCTCATGGTGCTGCTACTCTACTCAGGGAGAGGAAGTGCTGCAGTCGCCGACCCTGCACTGGGCTTGCTCTCACCTTAGCCAGTCCTCTGTTTACAGAGTTTAGAGGAACCAGCTTGTACTTGGTGGTTTCTGTCTTACTTCCTCACTGAGCGCCAGACTTTTGCTGTGTACGTTTGTAGGAAGGTGATTTGCAGTCATTAGGCTGCCTGTGAAGGGAGGTGACCACCTACCCAGCTAGCCTCCTGCTGTGGACTTCAGGTTGGCTCTGACTGTGACTGTCACAGCATTGCAGCAGTGGGTCTGGGCTATGCAGGCTCATCTTCTTTCTCTGGTGTCTTGTGCGATATTCTGGCCCTTCCCTAAACCCTTCAGAGCTGTCTTCTTCCACTTCTTCTGTGGCAGGGCTGGGTTTCCTCCTCACACCACCCAGACCTGGGCTGACCAGAGGCAAGGTCTGGGCCTTACTCTGATCCTCCAGGTCTCCTCCCTGCCACCGCCTCCTACCCTGCACTGCTGGAGAGCACAGATAGTAATCCCAGGGGCTGCTGCTCCACCACTGTTGTTGCTCTGAGAGGGCTTTGCCTCCCTGACTCGGTCAGTGCCCTGACCACAGTGTGCCCCAGGACTTCCCAAGACATGATCCTCAGGTGGACGCTGAGCTGTCTAGCACTCTGAGCTTGCTGATCCCATGGTCTGCGCCAGGGCAGTGTAGTGACCCAAGGGCCATCCATAGTCCATAGCACTCCTCGCCACGGTGGTGGTGTGGGCAGCGCTTGCCATTCCCAGTACTTGGTGGCCTCTTCCTGTGAGAACATTTATTCTAGAGTCTGAGTCAGTCCTAGGTCAGCTGTCATGAGTCTTTGACCTTCTATGTCTACATGGGCAGTTTAGAAGGAGGTTGGGAGAGGCAAGTATCTTTATAAGCCAGAAACTGGAAATGAGCTTTTTTAAGATAGTACTTTTGAAAGCTACACCACAGATCTTGGATCTCCAGGTGATCTGTGGTGAATCAGGAGGATCAGAGCTGGGAGGCTTCGTGCATGATCAGGGGCTCCTGTCCTGGGTTCCCATAGCTGCTACAGCTGCCTGTTTCTTCACTTCTGGTGGGTTTTATTGCTGTGCCAGGGTCGTGCTAGATAGCACTGACTGACATGCGACACCACGTGTAACTGATGTGTGATGGTGGATCCTTCCCCACGACACTCTCCCTCTGCTAGGACCCCTCTCCTATGGCCCCCCTGTGCCTCCCGTCTGACTCTCCACCAGCCTGTGCCCTCTTGTCAGTGTGGGCTGGTTGCATCCTGGGACCTCCTGCCCCCTGCCCTCCTAGGCTGCCTTCCAGTGTCACAGCCTGAGCCTTGCAGGCTACCCCTAGTCCCTACCCACTGTGGCCTGGGTCTTATCTGAGACACCTGAGCTCATCACATCTGTAGGCTGCCTGGCCAGCCCCTCTGGCCCCTCGGTCTCTGTGCTTGCCCTGTACACCACACAGTGCCAGGCATGTGGAAAACTACACAGTCAGTCAGGGTTGTACAGGTGAAGGCCCCCCACGGGACAGATGCTCACACCTGACTGACTATGGCCAAGGGACACGGGTGCCAGGGGATCTGCACAGGGTGGCTCAGATGGGGAAGAGCCATGGGAGTGCGCATGGAGGGAGCATGAGATGAGTGGCCATAGGACAGTTGGGGGGCCCGAAACCCAGCCAGGGGCCCTCATAGCTAACACGGGGCCCAAGGACTGGGTACAGGGAGAGCGAGGACGGAGATGGCAGCTTCGGCCATCCAGTGGTAGGAGAGGCCCTTAGAGAAAGGGGCCCAGGAAGAAGGGCAGTGCAGACAGGGGCAAAGCTGGTGGCGGGGGTGGGGGTAGCTGGAGGAGTCTGGGGCTGAGGGTGGCAGGAAGGGGCATTACAGGTGGGCTGGCACCCAATGTGTGCCTCCTGTACCGGCAGCTTTTTTGGGAGGGCATTTGAGAAGGCTGCAGAGAGTACCAGCTCCCGGACACTGCACAACCACTTCGACCTGTCTGGTAAGAGTCCCCCCACCTCCCACCACCACCGCCACTGTGGCCACACCTCCCTTGCCTGCCCCTCCGAGGCCAGTGCTGACCTCAGATCCAGGGGGCACCTGAGGAGCCCTGGCATACCGTTCCCTCCCCCCGGGCCTGGTTCCCCCTTATAATCCAGTCCCTTCAAGAACCTTACTTCACTAACGCGACTGGACAATCCCACGGTCCCTCCTGTCCCCCAGCTTCACAGATCAGGGCCATTTCCTGCTTCTGCAGTGGATAAAACAGCAAGGCCTGTGGCAACCAAGGACACCCACTGCATGACTGCTGCCACTGCACACCAGGAGCTGCATCTTGTTGGGAAGGCTCCTGCCTCCAGCTCCAGCGGGATCAGATGGCATAGTAGCCACGAGGACAGTGCAGTCCCCTGTGTGCCAGCTTAGCACTCACCACCTGCATTTTGGATGAGAAAATCATACCCAGAGATTGGGCGCATCCTGCCCCACCCCACCCATCTTGTCCCCGGCATTGGACGATGGTTCATTTTTTGCCGTATTTGCCTTTTTATTTTTCCTGGAGGAATTTAAAGTAAAACAGACATTGGACCCTTCACGCCTAAATGCTTCTGCCTGTACCTGTCCCAAAGGGCATTTCCTGCAGCATCACCACCTAGTTCCTTCACAATACTGATTACTCTCGTCACAGACCAGGCTTTGTTCAAGCTGTCTCAGTCATCTTAGAGCTGGTTTGCCCCCTCCAGGTCAGGTCACGGCTTTGGTACTATGCTAAGGCATATACCCTTGAGCATCCCCCCCGCCTCATTTCACGCCCTTGATGTGTGATGAGGCTGACATCCCGCCTTCTCTACATGGGCAGCATTTGTGGACGGAAAGCTGCTTGGTCTCCAGTGTGTGGAGAACAGGGCCAGCGGAGGATGCAGAGGGGCCGTGGCCAGCACCCACCTGGACACGTTGGGCCTGGGGCTCTTGGAGCTGTGGTTACAGCACTGATGGCGGTGGGGCCAGGCAAGCCCCTCTTTCCGGGTCCCAGCTTTGCCCTGTTTGATGAGGGCCCACATGATAGCCCTCAGAGCCAGGGGCAATGAATCCATGTCCCTTTCTACTATTGAGGACCTTGAAGCTGGGGAACTGGCAAGAGCGGGCTACAGGCTGACCCTTCCCCCTCCGGGCTCCCCCACAGCCCACTGTGAGGCAGGGTTATGTGCGGGCAGTGCAGGATGGTCCATCTCTGTCCAGATCTGCAACATTCTGAGTTGTCACATCCTCCGAGTCCCCTTCAGCAGTTGGCAATGCTGACACCCAGGTACCCGGAGAGTCCTTCTCACAGACCACAGCTCCAGCGGTTTCTGAGCACTATACACAGTGGGATGAGGAAATGTAATTGAGTCCGGGATACCGCAGGCCAGGACAGCCTGGTACATTCCGGAGTGTGGCAAAGTGTTGTTCCCTCTGGAGATGGTCAGTGAGAGGGAGTTCACATGCCCTAAACTGTACTTCTCACTTCGCATTCACTCCCGTCCCCACGCCCCTACACCGCCACCCTCCCACCTGACAAGATGTTTTTCTTTCATTACTGCAGTAATTGAACTGAAAGCAGAGGACCGGAGCAAGTTTCTGGATGCACTTGTTTCTCTCCTGTCCTGAGGGTGAGTTGTGTGGGGGGAGTTGCTGGCCAGGTCCATGTGGGGGGTCCTCAGAGACAGCCCTGCCCATCTGAGCCAGTTCCCTGTTCCTCCCTCGAGTGAGGCTTCGACTCAGCTCTCAGACCAAAGTGGGGCTTGCCAGGAGATTTTCCCAACACTGTCTGTCCCTGGCTGCCCACAGTGACACAGTGGCACATTTTTGAAGGAACTAATTTCATTAAGCTCCTGTGATCCCTTTGGAAAGAGCTGGCATCTTATCCTCTCCTGCCACACCATGGGGGCTGGGCACAGGCGTGTGCATGCGTGAGACACACAGACTTCCTGGCACTGCCAAGAGCAGAGGCCACCCGTGAGCCCTCCTCTCCCTCATGGTCACCTGCAGGAGGCACCAGAACCTTCCTGCCGCCAGCAGCCTTCACGCCAGGCCCTGGACTAGAGTCCACAGAGGCATACTGGGAAAGCAGCCCAGCTGAGGGTGACAAGAGTCAGCTCTGAAGGCACCTCCCCAGTGTGCACTTCCAAAGGCTCCATTGCCAGTCACCGACAGTGGGGCTGGGACCCGGGATGCCCCACATGCCCCCTCTTTCTTGGGCATCTTCCCTTCCACCCGGGAAGTAGGCCAGAGCTGATGTGGCATGGGTCTGCTGTGTTTTGGTGTCACCGCCCCTCAGCCCAGGTCCCCACACACAGTGGACACACCTCCAGGGCACAGTGACATACAACTCTTATCAGGTGGGGTAGCACTGACATCAGGGTCCCCTCATGTTGGGCCCAGGGCCCTCCTGCTCCCCCTTTCACCCGTAGTAAGCTAGAAGCTGTGGGACCAGGTACCCATTCTCCTGTGGGGGCTGGAGTGGGCTCGTCTGAGAAAGGCATGATGACCTCAGGGACCTACAGCCCCTCTCAGGGTGGCCTGGGGTACACAGACCATGTGTCAGGGAAGGGGCTCTAAGTCAGACCTTTGGGTCTGCAGCAAGGTCTCTTAGCTCATCCGCAGTGTGGCCTTGGGCCGTACTTAGCTCTCTGAGCCTGTTTCCTCCTCTGAAAATAAGGTGAACACCCTGGCTAGATAAGGAGTGTCCAGACCAGCTCTAACCTGGGGCCTGACGCAGTCACTGCTCCTTGGGGCAAGGACGGAGGTTCTGCTGAGCACCTTTTTAGGGTTACAACCTAAACCTAAGGTTACAGGTGGAGGATCTCAGGCAGCAGAGCTTTGTCTGAGGCCGTTCGGCCCCTGCAGTCTGCTCAGCGATACAGCAGGTGCTGCTGGGTGTCCCGCCACTAAGTTAAGGACCAGGTGGGACGAGAAGCAGTGTTCAGGGGGACAGGGAGGGTAAGATGCTCCAGGCAAGAGGAGGAGTGCATGCAAGGGATGTGGACCCGAGAGCCGGCACGTGGGGAACGAGGGCACACCTGGGGCTGGGGTGCAGAGGGACAAACAGATGGCAGGTCAGCAGGTGAGAAGGAGGCGCTTCCCCGTGCTGCACAGTGTTGGAGTTCTTCAGTGGGACAGAACCTGGGCCTGGGCAGGGTGCCCTCCAGGGATGCCCAGTGCCCTTGAAGTCCTGGGGTGGCACCTTGCCTATAGACACCCACCCCTCACCCCCCACGATGGGTTGTGGTGACTCCACGGCCACCTCAGGACCAGGGTATCCGCCCAGCATGCCAGAGGGCAGGGCTGGGCGCTTCATGTGTTTAATTGGGGGAGACATGAAAAATTGTTTGAAATTTCTTTTTTTTCCCCTTTATTTTTCAAGGTGTGCTTTCTTCAGAAATGACCTCCTCCTCCTCCTTATTTATGTTCACTGCTTTTATTTAGACTGTAAATTATGGGCATAGTTTGAGACGTAGGGAGAATTTGTTTTTCATGGAATAAAATGTTATTTTATGTTCTAATCATCCTCCTCAGCCCCAGCCACCGGGCCAGCCTATGGGTCGGCCCTGGGCTCTGTGGGCCCAGAGGAGTGGGATCCTGTGCCCCCGGGCATCTCCCATCTGGCAGAGGTAGGGCCCTCCTGCTCAGCCCCATAAACAAGTCTTCCACCCTGTCCTCAGACTCCTTGCAGGGCAGTTCCAGAAGCCAGGCCCTCAGCACCACTGCCTAGTGGTACCCAGAGAGGACAGGCTCTGTCCTCCCACTCTCCCTCCACTTCCTCCCCGGCCACCCACTTCCCCAAGCAGACCTGAGCTGGCCACCCAACAGCCTTCCTCCACCATGCAGCCCTGTCCGAGTGCCCCTCCCACCCTCCTGGGATAGCTGTGTGCCCCCACGCCAAGTGTGTGGGCAGGTTTGGCTTCTCTGCACTTTAGTGGGATGGGGGGGAGTAGCAGCAAGGGCCTTAAACTGGGATAAGCCAGACTGGTTGAGAGGGTCACAGGCAGTCCAGGAGGCACCGTGCGCCTCCCACCTCCCGAGGCCCCAAGGTCAGCATCACCCACATCCTGGTCACAGAAGGTTTGAACTGGACGGGACTTCAGTCAGCTCCATCATTTTCAGAGCAGTGGGGCTTGCGCAGTCCAGAGCCTTGAGGCCAGCTGGCCTGCCCTCTCCCCACCTGGCCCCTGAGCACCTGTGAGTGTTGAGGGGGATCCAGAGGCGAGGAGGATGCTGCTCCTCCTCCTCCAGGGTGGAGAGAGCAAGAGCCGTTCTGCCCTCATTTGGGTTGAGGCAGTCTGGTGGCTGCGGCCTGGAGGTGCAGGTGCAGGGGAAGCAGGCAGGCTGGGGGGAGAGCGCCAGTGAGGCCCTGGGCTGTGTGGGGCGGCCGTGTTAGGCTTTAAGTGGGTAGGGAGAGCATGGGCACAGGTGTAGGGAAGAGCCCAGAAAGAGTGGCCTAGTGTGAGGACATAGGTGGGTGGGGCTGAGTCTCACCTGTCCCCACACCTGAGCTTCAGTGTGGCCCTTCAGAAGGGCAGTGGCCTCAGTGGAGTTGAACCCAGCTCCCTTCCCCTGACCTCTGGCGGTACCCCAACCACAAGTGGAGGTTTTCCATGGCCCTTCCTGGCATGGGTCTGGCTGGCAGCAGCCTGGCTCTCCAGGGCCCTCAAGCCACCCACCTGGCCACTTGGGAAAGCTCAGAAGCTATGCCACTGCCCTCAGGAATCAGAGCTGTGCCTGGGGACTGAGGAGAGCAAGGGCATGTTGTGCCCTAGGGAAAGGCTTGTGTGGGTTGCAGCCCCACCTGGGCAACCTCCAGGCCTGGTTCCTCAGCCAAGCACCCTATCCTAGCGCTGCCCCTGCCAGGGGCCAGATGTAGCCACGTGAGCACCTTGAATGCAGAGTTGCAGCTCCAGGGTCATACATTCCCAGGCTTGAGACTGTTTTTGGTCACTGCATCGTGTCCCATTGTAGGGACCAAGGCCATCAGAAAGTTCAGCCTCCATGGACAGCTGACCCATTGGCTTCATTCTGACTCCCAGGAATCTGCCACACCATTCACAGAGGCTGCTCCCACCCCCCTCTGAGCCCTTCCCTACCACGAGGAACCTGGCCAGGCCTGGGAGACTCCTTGCCACTGGACGCAGCCCAGGCGCTTCTTGGCAGGGCCCTGAGGCCAGCCAGGCCTGGGAGTGGGTGCCAAGCCTTCCCACTGCGCTAGCCTTTTGGGGAAAGGTAAAAATGCGAGCTGTAGTAACTATTCTTCAAGATAGTTCTGGCTTGCCCTGTCCTCCTGGGACACCACCCCCAGGTACCCAGCCGGGACCAGTGCTGGCTGCCCACAGGAGGGAGATCACACAGGGTGCTCCAAGAGGGGCTGGCACAGAGGTCTGCTGGCCAGTCTGGGTTAGCACCAGGCCAGCAGGGTGGGCACAGGCCGGCCCTGCACAGAGCTGTGCCATGACTGGCAGACGATCCCAGAACGACCAGGCTGGAGCCAAGCTGATGGACCCTCTGGACAACCGGCAGCCAGTGCCTCCTCCCCATGGCACCGTGATTGTCAACCTGCCACTGAGTTCTGTGGAACCCGCAAATCCAGGTGTCGCCCCTGTGCCCACCCCTCCCTGCAGAAAAGGCCCTAGTCCAGTGTTGTCTGTGGCCCACTTTACAGGATCCAGAGAAGGTGGAAAACGTGATGCTAGGGCCCAGCCCCTTCTGGGCAAAATCAGTAAGTAGTCTGGCTGCCCACTCTCAGCACCTCCTACCTCCTGAGACCTCCCACCCCACTGGCCACCATGTACTCTGCTGGGAGGCTGCTTCACTTTCCCTGCCTGACCCCTGGGGTTATGACTCAGCAGTAGCTGTTCTGACTGCAGATCTCATCCTGGCTTGAAATGGCTGTAGGAGGCCCTGTATCCCCCACCTGGTAGCAGCAGGAAGGTGACAGGGTGGTGGGGAGGGCCAGGGATGAGGCCATTGGACTTGGCCCAAGGGGCCAGCTCAGGGAGCCTTCAGGGAGGAGTTGGTGGGTGGATGGGTGAGTGGGGGCTCCTGGGGCACAGGCGATGACTGGACAGAGGACAGGACACAAGGTGGAGGATATTCAAACCATTTAGTAAGCAGATTCTTCCTCCCTCCAAACTGCGGGGAAGACAGCTCCAGCCCTGCACTTAGGCTTGGTGACCGCAAGCCTCACTGGGAAGCTGCTGGGGTAAGGCAGGAGGTCCAGGCCAAGTCTCTTGGTCCCCCTAGCTGAGGCCCCATTGATGGAGTAAAGGCCGCTGCGCACGCCCCTCGGCAGGACCCAGCCCATCAGGCTGCCAGCCCTGGTCTGTCCAATGCCGCTCTGAAATCAGCAGCAGCCGCTGAGAAGGAAGGCAGCGTCCAAGACCCGTAGGGTCAGAGGAAAGCAGCATCTTCAATCTTGTGTCCTTGCGGCCTATGGAACCCGGGCCCCACCCACATAGGAGCCAGAGCTGGGCACAGAAGAGAAAACCAGTTCTCACACATGCGTGTAGTCGGCTCAGGGCGCCGACGGGCTGCGGGCCGGGTAGGGGCCATTCGTGGGCCGTGGCTGAGCGCTGCGTGAAGCCTGTACCTGCGCGGCCCAGCGCAGGCCGCCTCCGGTGCGCAGCGTCCTTAGACGTAGTTCTTCTTGTCGTAGTCGCCGCCAGCCGTGGATCGCCGCGGCACAGAGTACTTGACCGGGAAGCTAAGGTCTGGGCGGCCGGCGCAAGCCCAGGCACCGCAGCACACGAGGCCACCACCGCACATGAGCAGCGCCGAGGCTGCCCAGCCGATGTACAGCGCCGCGCCTAGATCATATTTCTTGGACACTGGGACGGCTGGGTCGTAGAACTCACGCACCACGATGTTGGCGAACCAGCAGAGCGGCACGAGGGCCAGCAGCCCGCAAAGCGCGTAGATGGAGCCGCCGGTGAGGGCCAAGCGCGCCTTGGCCGGTCCCGGGGCCACGCAGGTGGTGCACTGCGCGCCCGCCAGGGTCACGAAGAGCGCGACAAGCGCCAGCAGCACGGCCCCCACGGTGAGCGCGCGAGCCGCCTGTACCTCGGCGCTCAGTGCCAGCACCGAGTCGTACACCTTACACTGCATGTGCCCCGTGCTCTGCACCACGCACGACATCCACAACCCTTTCCAGGTGGTCTGTGCCGTCACGATGTTGTGGTCCAGGAAGGCAGTCACCTGCCACATGGGCAGTCCGCACGCCAGGATCAGGCCCACCCAGCCCAAAAGGCACAGCACTAGACCCAGGATTTCCAGCCCTGCGGACCCCATGGCTGGAGAGACACGCGCCCGACGGCCCCAGTGCCTCTGCGCCCGCGCGCCCGGCTCTTGGCCCGCTGCGCCGCTAGGTTTAGCGGCCGCGCCGCACCGCCTCGGGTCTGCTGGTGCGGCCAGGGGCTCCCCATTTGAAGGCTCGGGGGCGGACTCTGCCCTCGGGGCTCGGCCCCCGGCCCCAAGGAGCCAATCCGCGAGGGGGCGGTCGCTCCACAACCAATTACAGGCCCCGGGCAGTTGGCGTCAGGGAAACAACGGCGCACAGGGGAGGGGTGGTTGGTGCCCGCGAGCCACTCCCAGGCCGGCCACCGCCTTTGGGCCCCTAGCCCTCAGCTGTCCGAGTCTCGGCCGCGCGCGCACTGCAGGCAACCTCCCTACATGTCCCGTGTCACTTCAGGAACTGCACGACCCTGAGCCTGTGCCACAACGCCGTCTCCAGCCAAGCCTCCGCTTCTGGCTCTCTGAAATGGGCTGGTGGTCCCCGCCACCCCAGCCAGCTTCGCTCAGGCCTCTCTTCTCTGGGCCAAGGCCTGCGGGAGCCACCCCATCTCACAGTGCCCGTCCGCATAGAGCCCTGTGGGGGGGCTCGTGGCCCCTTTTCCCAGATTAGACAGCACAGCTCTGCCTGTTGCTCCAGGAAGCCTGTCCTAAGTCCAGTCCCACCGCCCAGGTTCTCCTCCTCGCTCTCACTGCCCGGTGACTCAGGGTCCTCGCACTGCCCTCCAAGCCTTGCCAGGCAGGGTGCCAGGCAGGCCCAGGGTCCTGGCCTCCTCATCAAGGTTCTGCCAAGCGCCACCGCCCACCTGACTCACTACTTCCCTGGGAGCAGAGGTCCCAGCACCAAAGGGGGTGGGGTGGGCATAGGGGCCTTGCCACTCATTAGCGATGCTCAGCCTGCCCTGCGTGGGGCTTCTCAGGCCTCGGAACTTATGCACTGGCTGCTTGTCTTCTTGTGATGGCACCCATCCCGGATCTTTTGAGGACCCACACAGGGGACAGCACTTCAGGAAGTCCCCAGTATTCCCCAGTGACCCAGCACACAGGCTGTCTTCCCAGAGGCCTGTGCTGACCCTCAGAGACTAGAGACACAAGGGATCCTCCCACCAGTAGCAGTGGTGCCCCTGTCGCCCCAGCCCCCAGACCGCCCTCCGGAAGCCAACTTGGAGTTTCCTGACAGGGAGGAAGAGCCCCCATCCTCGCTGGAGGCAGGAGGCGCGGGATTTCCGGGCATTCTTCTGCACAATGGCCCAGGAGTTTCTTGAAAGGTCCTTTGGGGTGGACGTTCAGGCCCCCCTGAGGCTCGGGTGGGGGCACCAGACTCCACCACCCACAACCCATGTGGGCACAGCAGCCCTGTCCCCACTTCTTGTGGGTCCCTTTGTTTCCAGCAAAGCCTGGACTCCTGGCCCAGGCACCAAGGCTCTGCTGGCCAGGGCCCTCCTAGAGAAGACGTGGTATTGGGAGTGAGCCACAGATGCGGAGCATGGACAAACTCTCCCTCCTAGACCTGGGTTTCTTATCCTCAGATTGCTCTGAAGTGTTAAAATGTGCTAAGGCCAGTGCCCAGCTCATCCAGCATGAGGAGGTGCTGGAGGCAAGTTTGCTGGGCTCTGGGGTGTTGGCTAGAGTATAGTAGGAGCCCTCTGCTTCTTCTCCTTCCCCTCACCCAGCCTCCACCATCAGGATGGGGCTCAGAGAACCACTGCCCCCTCCCAGACATCACCTCTAGCTGCTTTCCACCTGCTGAAGGCCCAATGACCACTCCCCCTCTCTCTGCAGACCTTCCTCCCACAAAGCCAGGGACCTTGAGACCAGCCTCGCCCCTACCCCTGCCCTCCGCCATCTTCCTAGGACAACCGCTGTGGCCTCCTTAGGCCCTCTGGCCTCCGCTCTTACTTGCTTGGGCCGTTCTCCTCAGGGCTGCTGGGCCATCCTCTCTCCAGGGCCATACCCTGCTAAAAGCCTTGTGTGGCTCTTGCTGCCCTAGGACAGGGCCAGATAAAGCATGTGAGAGCCCTGAGCTGTGGTACCCCCTTCTTTGCTTACTCATGCATTCGAACAGGATATGTGAGTTATATATATGTGTGTATATGCGTCTTAGCTATCCATGATGTAACTTCCTTTTAAATGTGACTATGATATTAGCGATTAATGCAAAAGGGGCGTGTGCCATTTTATCAGAATGAGATGGAATGGATTGTAACATTTTTAGTGGATGTGAGGTACTAAGATTTTTAATATATACCACATTTTCTACAAAAACAATATTCGACATATTCTATAACAAAGAAAATGAGTCAGTGAACTTCATTGTTTCAAAAATCAACATAAAATTCGTCGATCTCCCGCAACAAAAAATTGACTTTCACCAATTTTGCTTTAAACAGCTCATAGTTCAATTCTGATGCTTGTTTCATAATAAATGGTACGATTATAAATAAACGAATGAAAAGATGTCGTAAAAGAAAATTTAATGATCAGAAAACAAATGTTACAACAAATTACTCTATTTTTAGATAATCTGTCATGTCTAACATGTTATAATTAAAAGCCTTTCTTTCTATTCTTTGCTCTTACAAATTCTTCAATGATTTCATCACAATTAAGCTGCCAGACAATATCTACTTCCATACATAATAAGGATAATTAATCGAGTCTTTCCTGAACCATTGTTTTGCGTTTGCTTTTCCTTGTGTTTTCTCTGCTTAGCATCTATGGGTCTTTGCTTTCAACAACTGGTGCCCCTGTTTTGTTGATGCCCTAAGCACATGCTTACCTGGCTTATTGAGTAATCCATCCCTGCCCATGGACAAAGTGCTGACCTCTCGGGAGCAGCCCAGGCTGGTGCACTCTGTGTGTGTTGGGAATGGCCAGCCCCGTGGGATCCACGAGCCCATGCACGCTCTATGCTCCCTTAGGCCCTCAGACTGGTCTCACTCGCCCACCCACAGGCCCCTCTGCCTGCAGCACTGCCCCTCAGTTGGGTCCTGCTCATCCTCTAAGCTGCATTGCTGAGGTTACTTCCCACAGGACGCCTTCTGCCTCATCCCCCAGCAGCGTTCCCAAGGGCCTGAGCTGGAGCTGTTCATTTGCTTGTCAGTTTCCCCACCAATATCCAGGACAACTCCATAGAATGAACCACACAGCGTGGTGGCCACCCCCATGCACCTGTCCCTGCCTGTGCGGAGCTGCGTGAGCCACACTGATCTCTGGCTACGTGCACCCCTCCAGCCAGCGGAGGGGCTGCAGCCTGCCTGCCTGCCCTCCCTCGCTCCACCATTTTGGTCCAGGGCCCCCATAGCCTGGACCTCCACAGTAGCCCCAGTAAGCCCACAGGCTCTTTGGGGACAGCTTCACAGTACCTTGTGGGCCTGGTGGAGAAGCCTTAGGCTCCATCTGTCACAGTCTGATCTCTACCCCAGATGCTCCTGGGGGGTCCTCAGGGCCCAGCTACCATGTCAGGCAAAGCCCTGGCCACTGTGGAACTGGTGCCTGAAACAGCCCCTACAAATCTACCCCAGATCAAAAAAAAAGATCAAGGTGGCCTTAAAGTGACCCGGCCCAGACCCAGGAGGCACATGAGGACCCACTTCCTTCATTCCACTGGTGAAGGAGTTCCTGATCACCTACTGCGTGCTGACAAACAATTTCTCTGAGCAGAGGACCCATCCTGGGAAGTTGCTGCCCGTAAGGAGCTGACAACGAGCCACCAATCAATGACTCAGCAAGATCAGTTTGGAAGTGTGGTGGGGACCGACAGGCTACTCTATCTAGAAGGGTCAAAGAAGGTATCTCTGTGGAGGAGCAATTTCAGCAAAGATCCAGTTTCCAGGCACAACGGAAGGAACAGCCAGTGCAAGAGCCCAGAGGCATCCAACGGGCAGAAGGAGGTCAATGGCTAGAGAACCATGGCTGCCGGGGCCTGCAGGCCACAATCAGGGGGGCTGGAGTGGGGTAGCGGCATAAAGTCCTGGTCTCAGGCGATGGGCTCTCAGGCCAGAGCCCTGCCAAGGCCACCTGCTCATCTACAGCTATTGTTCTACGTTCCCAAGGGAAGTGGGCCGGGCTCTCATTAATTGTGTGAGAGAAAGGGCTGAGTCGGCAGAAAAGCAACCTTTATCTTGAGCAGCTGCTGGCTGACCCTGCCCCAGGGTGATCCGGTGACCTCCCCCCCCACCCCGCCCCCCCAGGACAATCTAAATTTAGGCTGTTGGTTCCTGGGGCTTGAGATATGAGAAGTTCCTAGATTTCATTTTAGGGCAAGTGAAAAACAACGTTCTTTCCATCTTTAGGCTTTGAAATAGTTAGACATTTTCTTCCAATTTAACAAATGTTTGCAGAGGCCTCTGAGCACAGAGCACTGCTGTACCCTTCCTTGGCATGAGCCAGTGCTCCCATGGATTCAAGAGTGACCAAGCAATCCTTCCAGCCTTCACCAGCCCCTGGGCTGGGTACCTCAGCCACCCTTCGTGGAAGGGGACGGAGCACTGAGAAGGGCATGGCCCAGCCTCAGTCATTGTTGGCATTGTTATTATTTTTTGTGGTTAAGAGCAAGGCATGAAATCAGATTCACCCTTACAAGCAGTGTGTCCTTGGACAATTAAGCTGACCATCTGTGCCTCAGTTTCCCCTTCGGTAATGAAGCCTTCCTTAGTGGAGACTGTGAGGTTGCAGGGGAGGCAGATGCCAATTCTGGGTCCCTCTGAGCACTGTCCAGGTTCCTGAGACCAGCCCCCTGGCTCCGTCAGCCATCGCAGCTCATCTGACCTCAGTCTTTTCCCTCAGAGCAGGGCTATTTGTTGTCTGTCGAAATTTTTTATGGCTTTAACTCGCCCAGAAAGTAGGGGATAGCGGGGTATTTTAATTGACAGAGCCGCTGGGTTCTGTAGACCTCTTGCCACTTCATAGTCCACACTGGATAGTGGTCCCTGACTCCACTGGCTCCACATTCAGGGCCATCTAGAGCCCCCAGGAGCTTGGGGGAAGCCAGCCAAGGCCCTGACAAAACAGTAGCCCAGGTAGGACAGGGTCTAGGCTGTTCCCCCCACTACCCCCAGCACCAGCCTCCCAGAGTGTTCTGCCTCAGGAGGCTTCTCTATCTTCCTTCCCTCATCCCCTTTCTTCCCTGTTTCCTTCCATCTCCGCGTGCTATTTTTTGGAACAATTTTGTATGCTTTTTCACTTAACTTCATAGAGTGATTCTGAGTCCTCTTTTTCATTAAGCATCGCGATGTAAACATCTTCCTACTTTATTAAAAACATCCTCATCATTATGATTGTTCTTAGTTGCCAACCATCACCCATCTGTCAGTTTGTCATACTGTGGTGGCTTGCCTGTTGCTATGATGCTGGAAACTATGCCACCGGTGTTTCAAATACCAGCAGGGTCACTCATGGTGGACAGGTTTCAGTGGAACTTTCAGACTAAGACAGACTAGAAGGAAGCCCTGGTGATCTACTTCTGAAAATTAGCCAATGGAAAACTCACGGATTACAACAGAACATTGTCTGACTCATTTGCTTTGGGCATGTCATCAGGAGAGATCAATCTCTGGAGGAGGATATCATGTTTGGTGAAGTAAAAGGCCAGCAAGGGTGAGAGAGATGGACTGGCACAATAGCTGCAATGACGGACTTGAATATGCTAGCGATCATGAGAATGACACAGGACCAGGCAGTGTTTTGTTCTGCTGTGAATAAGGTCACCTTTAGTCGGAGTTGACTTGATGACAACTATCTGTCTCTGCCAAGAAGAAGGACTTGGGAGTTGGACAGTCCCAGGATGGAACGTGCTTCCACCATGTGGGCTAGATGTGATTGTGGACAACTGACTCTGAGGTTCTGTAAATGGGGACAATAATGGGCCTGACATCAAAGGGTTGCTGAAGGACTTCATGTAAAGCACTTTCTGGCACAAAGTGGACCCTGGATTAGTTTTAATGATGATGATGATTCTGGTAATTATTCGACCATCCCTTAAGACATAGTCTTTTCGGTTGTTTGTTTTTCTCTACAATTTCTACATGTATAATTCAGTGACATTGATTACATTCTTTATGTTATGCAACCATCATGGATATCCTTTTCTAAATCTTTCCACCACCATTAACATAAACTCAATGCCTCCTAAGCAAAAACTCCCCCTTTCTCTCTCCTTTCCACCCCTGACAACCACTAATAATCTTTGGTTTCTATATATTTGCTTATTTCATATAAGTGAGATCATACAGTATCTGTCCCCTTGACACTGACTTATGTTGCTCAGCATAATGTTTTCAAGGGTCATACATGTTGTGGCATGCATCAAGACTTCATTTCTTTTACGGCTGAGCAATATTCAAATGTGTGTATATCCATATACCACATTTTGTTTATCCATTCACCTGTTGATGGACATTTCACTTGTTTCCATCTTTCGGCTATTGTGAAAAGTGTTGCACTGAACACTGGTGTACAGGTTTCTGTTTGTATTACTGCCTTCACTTCTTCTGGGTATATACCTAGGATTGGGAGACAAGCAACACACTGAGAGAAAATATTTGCAATCCACATATTCAACAAAGGACTGATATCTAGAATGTATAAAGAACTCTCAAAATACATTAAAAAAAACCAAAGAACTCAGAAATTGTGCAAAAGACATGAAGAGACATTTCACCAAAGAGGATATATCAAAGGCAAATAAGTATATGAAAAGATGTTCAACATCACAAACTATTCAAAAAAAAAAAAAAAAAACTAAACCCATTGCTGTGGAGCTGATTCCAACTCATAGCTATCTTACAGGATAGGGTAGAACTGCCCCACAGGGTTTCCAAGGGGTGGCTGGTGGATTCAAACTGCCAAGCTTTTGGTTAGCAGCTGAGCTTTTCACCGCTGCACCACCAGGGCACCCACTAACTATTACGGAAATGAAAATTAAAGACCATGATGAGATATTACTATATACATATTAAAGCAGCTAAAATAAAACTAACAACAACACCCAATAATGGTGAGGATGCAGAGAAACTAAATTTCTCATATATTATTGGTGGGAATGTAAAATGGTACAGCCACTCTGGAAAACAGCTTGAAAGTTTCCTAAAAAACAAAACATACACAAGTAGTCCCCAACTTACAACAGGGCTCTGTTCTGATGCCTGTGTTGTAAGTCGGTTCTAACGTAAATCAAATATCTTAGTTTTTTTCAATTTTCATTATTATTGCCTTTTATTATCAGTATCTTCATAAATCCAGTATTTGTTTTGGGGGGTTGGAAATATAAACTTACAGATATATTTTAATACATACATACATAAAAAATACACAAATCATAAAAATTTGCTCCAACAATGAAGAAGAGTTGGACAACATTGGCGTTTTGTCAGCTGCAATAATAACTTCACTTGTGGAAGGTTCTGGACCATCTGGATTATCCCTAAGAATGGGGATAGTATTTCTAGTCAGAAAATTAGTGAGAGTTGTCTATGTGGTCCTTTTCTTTTTTCTTCATATATTTCACGGTAACATCTCACTGCTTCCCGATCTTCCTATTGACTTTAGCAAAGCAATTAACATTTGGGTCCATGTTTTCAAGTAACTGAAGCCCCTGATTTAGATTAGGAAACTAAATCTATATGGCAGTGTTTTGAATAGTGAATCATAAAATTGAAATCTGCAAGTGAATATCTGAGAAGGATAGCAATAGCAAATTACACACTCAACATTGTATGTAGTACATATTACTAATGATAACCAAACCAAACCCGTTGCCATCAAGCTGATTCTGACTCACCGAGACTCTGTAGGACAGAGTAGAACCACCCCATAGAGTTTCCAAGGAGCAACTGGTGGATTCGAATTGCCAACTTTTGGTTAGCAGCCGAACTCTTAACCACTGTGCCACCAGGGCTCCATTACTAATGACAAGAGGCACCAAAAAACAAGCAAATGAACAAAACATGGACAGTTGTTAACTGCAGTTCTTGGTAATTTGAATGTCATAAGTCAGGGACTACCTGTACTACCACATGATCCATCAATGTACTCCTGGGCATTTATCACAGAGAAATTAAAACTTAGGTCCACACAAAAATGCATACATGATTATTCATGGCCAACTTTATTTGCAATAGCCTCAAACTGGAAATGTTTCTTAATAGGTGAATGGTTAAATAAACTGTGGTACATCCACAGCATGGAATACTACTCAGCAATAAAACGGAACAAACTATTGATGTGTCTAACAACTTGGATGTGTCTCAAGGGCATTATGATGAGTGGGAAAAAAAAATGAATCTCAAATGACCACATATGGTGTGATTCTATTTCTTTAACATTCTCAAAATCACAAAATTATGGAGATTAGTAGTTTTCAGGGGTCATGGGGTGGTTGAATGTGTGTATAAATAAAAGGTACATAAAATAAAAGGGTAGCATGAGAGAGCTCTCTGTTCTAATAGTCTATATCTTGATTTTGGTGGTGATGTGAACCTACACGTGTGACAAAATGATATAGAATTATACACACATTGTACCAATGTCAAATTGCTGATTTTGGTACCGCACTATAACTATGTAAGATGTAATCATTGGGATAACTGGGTAAAGGTTACACAGGTCCTTTTTGTACTAGTAACTTCCTGTGAGTCTATAATTATTTCAAAACAAAAAGTTTTTTTTTTTTATTTTGAAATAATTATAATTATTATTTCAGGGCAAATCTAAAGGTAAAATACTTTTTCAAACATACAAGAGCTGAAAGAATTTATCAAGGGCAGACCTGCAATACAAAAAGTATTAAAGAAGTCTTTTGGTACAAGGAAAATGATATCAGATGGAAAAGTAAATATACAGAAAGGAATAAAGAGCTCCAGAAACAACAAATATATGAGCCAATTTAAAATAACTTTTTTCCTTATTTTTAAAAACTCTTTAAATGATAATAAATAAATAAATAAATAAAACCCGTTGGAGTTGATTCCAACTCATAGCAACCCTATAGGACAGAGTACAGCTGCCCCATAGGGTTTCCAAAGAGCAGCTGGTGGATTTGAACTGCCAATCTTTTGGTTAGCAGCCATAGCTCACCATAGCTCTTAACTACTACACCACCAAGGCTCCCTTTAAATGATAACTTCTTTTTTAAAAAATTACAACAACATATTATGGGGTTTGTAACATATGTACAGGTAAAATGTATGTCAGTAATTACATAAAGGCTGAGAGTAGAAGCATCGAAGTATAGTCTTATAAGTTTCTTATATGTGAAGTCATATAGTATCATTTGGAGACAGATTTTAGATAAGTTAAATATCTATACCAAAAACCCTAAAGCAACCATAAAACAAAACAAAGAGGCATAGTTAATAAGCAAACAAAGATAATAAAATGGAATCATAAAAGATACCACTTCTGTCAGCTGCTAACTGGCCCAGCTCATAGCCAGCGTAGCAGCCCTAAGCTTTGCTCCACTTAGCTCAGCTGTCTCAGCAGCAGCTCTCTCAGCTAACCCACCCACTTCTTAGCCAGCAGTTCTCTCAGCTGCAGCTCTTTTAATGGGTCTGGGGGCGTTTTAAGTGCAGAGCCTCCATGCCCCAAATGACACACTCCTCTCCCAGCTCTTGTCAAGCAGGAGATCCCAAAAAAGTCTCTGTTTCAGCCCTTTATATGTACCAGTGCTCATAGTTACAAGGAATGGCCTCCTTCACCAATCCTCAGCTACCAAGTAGATATCAGTCAACTCAGGTCTTGCACAAAATAAATAAATAAAGTAACATTCTCTGCTAGCAGAGATTGGCTCATCCCCTGGGCAAAAGTAACAAACTCTATGGGGTAGAAAACAACTTGGGAGGTCCCCTGAATTGTTTTTCCAAAGAACTAGGGCAAAGGTAACAACTCCTCAGGGGCTGTCAATTGTTTAGGGGAAAAATTCTCTAAATTGTTTTTCCAAAGAACCAAAGCAGAAAGACATATAAAGGAACTCATTGCACAATAATAGCTAATTAATCTAAAAGAAAAAGAAAAAGTGAGAAAATAACAGATAAGACAAATAAAATATAAATAGCAAGCTGGTAGACTTAAACCCAACCATATCAATAATCACAATGAATGGAAAATGGCTTAAGAATTTAGTTCTTTGAAAGGCTCAATAAAACAGACAAATCGCTGGCTAGATTGACAAAGGAAAAAAATGCAAAAATGCAACTAACCCAAATGAGAAATGAAATTGAAGACATTACCACAGATCCAACTGAGATAGAGATTCATAACAGAATACTATGAAAAATCATACTCCAGCAAATTTGAAAACCTAGAAGAAATGGGCAAATTCCTAGAAATGTACTACCCACCTAAACTAACACAAATAGAGATAGAAAATCTAAACAGACCCACAACAAAAGAAGAGTTTGAAGATCTCATCAAAAAACTGCAAACGACAACAGTCCAGGAGCAGATGGCTTCAATGGGGAATTTTGCTAAACATGCAGAGAAGACTTGATACCAATTATACCCAAACTCTTCCAAAACACAGGAGAGGAAGTAATACTTCCTAACTTATCCTATGAAGCCAGCCTTACCCTGATACCAAAGCCAGATAGACATCACAAAAAAGAAAATTGTAGACCAATATCCCTCATAAATTCTAGTAAATAAAATTCAACAACATATTAAGAAAACCATATATCATAATCAAATGGGATTCATACCAGAATACAAGACTGGTCCAATATTAGAAAATCAATCGATGTAATTCACCATGTAAATAAAACAAAGGAAAAGAGCTATATGATCATCTCAATTGATACAGAAAAGGCATTTGATAAAATCCAATACCCTTTCCTGTTAAAAAAACTTTCAGCAAAATAGGAATACAAGGAAAATTCCCCAACATAATTAAGAGCATATATGCAAAACCAACTGCCAACTTTATTCTCAGTGGAGAAAGACAGAGGGCCTTCCCCTTGAGAACAGGAATGAGACAAGGATGCTCATTTTCACCACTCTTGTTCAATCTTATACTCAAAATCTTAGCCTGAGCAATAAGAAAAGAAAGAGAAATAAAGGATATCCAAATCAGAAAGAAAGAAGTAAAACTATCCCTGTTTGCAGATGACATGATCCTATACGTAGAAAATCCCAAAGATTCCACAAGAAAGTTTCTGGATCTAATAGAAGAATTGAGCAATTTTGCAGTGTACAAGATCAACACATAAAAATCAGATGGGTTCCTTTACACCTAACAGGGAGAATTCTGAAAAGGAAATCAAGAAAACACTACCATTTACAATAGCTCCTCCCACCCAAAGGATAAAATACCTAGGAATAAACCTAACCAAGGATGTAAAAGGCTTATACAATGAAAACTACAAAACATTACTATAAGGGACTAAAAGAGACCTACGTAAATGGAAGGACATTCCATGCTCATGGACTGGAAGACAATATTACGAAAATGTCAACACCCCCCCCCCATGCAATCTATAGATATGATGCAATCTCAATCCAAATTCCAACATTCTTTACTGAAATGGAAAAACTAATCACTAACTTTATATGGAAAGGAAAGAGGCCCTGAATAGCCAAAGTAATATTTAAGAAGAACAAAGCAGGAAGCCTCACACTCCCCAGTCTCAAAACATACTATACAAATAAAGCACCTAGGGCATAGTTACAGATACTTCCTGGACATAACCTAATACATCGTGGGATTGGTTTACTGGGTTTGATCTTTTGGGAAAACTCACCCAATTGGCATAATTTAGTTCATAAAGATAATGTTCTATATCTTAGTTTGGTGAGTAGTATCTGGGGTCTTAAAAGCTTGTGAGCAACCATCTAAGATACAACTATTGATCTCTACTTGTCTGGAGCAAAGGAGAATGAAGGAAACCAAAGACTTAAAGAAGAAACTAGTCTGCAGGACTAACAGGCCACGTGAACCACAGCCAGAGACCAGAAGAACTAGATGGTGCCCAACTACCACTACCGGCAGTTCTGACCAGGGATGCAATGGAAGGTCCTGGATAGAGAGAGAGAAAAATGTAGAACAAAACTCAAATTCCTAAAAAGTTCAGACTTACTGAACAGATAGAGACTAGAGGAACCCCTGAGACTATTGCCCTAAGATACCCTTTGAAGGAACTGAAGCCACTCCCGGTGGTCACCTTTCATCTAAATAATAGATTGGCTTATAAAATAAACAATTTCATATGTGAGTACTGTGCTACCTTAAATAATCAACTATATGAGACCAAACAGTCAACATTTCCCTAACAGAGATGAGAAGGTAAGGAAGGGCAGAAGCTGGGAGAACTAAGAAAGGGTCTTCTCACAGAGCCTTCAGAGAGAGCATGGTCCTGTTGAGACCCTTATTTTTTTTTTCTTTTTCATATATACCTTTTTAAAAAGTTATTTATTTGATTTTTTTTTTTTTTTGGTGAAAATATGCATAGCAAAAGATACACTATTTCAACAAATTCTACAGGTACAGTTCAGTGACAAGTTGCATAACTGTTCTCATTATAGTTTTCCAGATTATCCTACCACCGTTATCATAAACTCATTGCCCCCTAAACTTCTAATCTAACCTTTTGATATACTGTTGTCATTTTGATCCCACACAGACTAATTCCTTGAAAAAGCAAAATGCTCAAGGCAGATATACTTTCCTAATAAAGATAACTGTTTTTTGGTTCAAAGCACACTTCAGAGGATAGTTTTGGTTTGAGGTTTAAGGTGTAAAGGTTATCTCAGGGCAATTGCTTCAGGTATTATTCCAGACTCGATGGCTCCAAAAGGTCTGGAGTCCATAGGAATTTGAAATTCTGTTTTGCATTTTCTCTCTTTTGATCAGGATTCTTCTATAGAATCTTTGATCACAATGTTCAGTAATGGTAGCCGGGCACTATCCAGTTCTTCCGGTCTCATGCAAAGGAGGTAGATGTTCATGGAGGCAACATTTCCTCCTTCAATTTCTGACTCTCCTTCTTCCTCTGCTACTCCAGGTGAAAGGAGACCTATTGTTGTATCTTGGATAGCCACTTGCAAGCTTTTGAAGACCCCAGGCACTATACCTCAATCTAGGAGATAGAACAGAAGCACTGAAAAATAGTATTACGCCAATTGACTGAGATGTCCTGTGAAATCATGACCCTAAACCTCCAAGCCACAAAAACAAATCCTGTAAGCTGTTTGACTGACATCCCGAATTTGAATGTCTAGGAGTCTCCGGGTGGCGCTAAAGGTTAAGCCCTTGACTATTAGACAAAAAGTTGGCGGTTTTGAGGTAGGTACCCAGAGGCATCTCAGAAGACAGGCCCGGCAATGTGCTTCTGAAAGGTCACAGCCTTGAAAACTTTATGGAACAGTTCTACTCTGCATACGTGGGGTCGCCATGAGTTGGAAATGACTCAATGGTAACTAACAACAACAACGACAAAGCCTCCAGAACTGTGAGACAATAAATTCCAATTCTTATAAACCACCCAGTCAGTGATACATCGTTACAGCAGCACTAGGAAGGTAATACAGCATGTATTAAGTTTATACTGAAGCAGCGAAGCACAGTGACTACAGCCCAGGGTCTGGAGCCAGGCTGCCTGTGCCTGTGATGCTGGGAAGATTAGATCAGTTCACTCACCTACGTAGTGGAAAGAGTAAGGACACCTTCCTCACAGGGATATTGCGAGGATTAAACCAGCTCATGTTGGAAGCAACCAAGGTGTCCATCAACGGATGAATGGGTAAATAAATTGTGGTATATTCACACAGTGGAATACTACGCATCGATAAAGAACAGTGACGAATCTGTGAAACATTTCATAACATGGAGGAACCTGGAAGGCATTATCCTGAGCGAAATCAGTCAGAGGCAAAAGGACAAATATTGTATAAGACCACTATTATAAGATCTTGAGAAATAGTATAAACTGAGAAGAACACATACTTTTGTGGTTACGAGGGGGGAGGGAGGGAGGGAAGGAGGGAGGGAGAGGGTTTTTTACTGATTAATTAGCAGATAAGAACTGCTTTAGGTGAAGGGAAGGACAACACTCAATACAGGGAAGGTCAGCTCAACTGGACTGGACTGGACCAAAAGCAAAGAAGTTTCCGGGATAAACTGAATACTTCAGAGGTCAGCGGAGCAAGGGCTGGGGTTTGGGAACCATGGTTTAAGGGGACTTCTAAGTCAATTGGCAAAATAATTCTATTATGAAAACATTCTGCATCCCACTTTGAAATGTGGCATCTGGGGTCTTAAATGCTAACAAGCAGCCATCTAAGATGCATCAATTGGTCTCAACCCACCTGGAGCAAAGGAGAATGAAGAACACCAAGGTCACATGACAACTAAGAGCCCAAGAGACAGAAAGGGCCACATGAACCAGAGACCTACATTACCCTGAGACCAGAAGAACTAGTTGGTGCCTGGCCACAACTGATGACTGCCCTGACAGGGAGCACAACAGAAAACCCCTGAGGGAGCAGGAGATCAGTGGGATGCTGACCCCAAATTCTCATAAAAAGACCATACTTAATGGTCTGACTGAGACTAGAGGAATCCCGGCGGTCATGGTCCCCAAACCTTCTGTTGGCACAGGACAGGAACCATCCCTGAAGACAATTCATCAGACATGAAAGGGACTGGACAGTGGGTAGGAGAGAGATGCTGATGAAAAGTGAGCTAATTATATCAGGTGGACACTTGAGTCTGTGTTGGCATCTCCTGTCTGGAGGGGGGATGGGAGGATAGAGAGAGTTGGAAGCTGGCAAAATTGTCACAAAAGGAGAGACTGGAAGGGCTGACTCATTAGGGGGAGAGCAAGTGGGAGTAAGGAGTAAGATGTATAGTAACTTATATGTGACAGTCTGACTTGATTTGTAAACATTCACTTGAAGCTCAATAAAAGTTAATAAAAAAAAAAAAAAAAAAAAACCAGCTCATGTATCTGAAGTGCTTGGAGTAGCCGCTGGCCTTTAAGAAGTGCCATAAGATGTTATTTTTACTGTATTATAGGGCTTGTACTTTTTTTTTTTTTATTCCTAGACCCTTGATATTTTTGTTGCTATTGTAGACTGTATCTTTTTAAAATTATGTTTTCTGGTTTTTGCTAATGTGCAAATGCAAGTAAATTTCATTTTGAATCCAGCAATCTCACTTAATTCTAATTATTTATAGATGCCTTTGGGTTTTCTATGTAAATTAACATATTATCTGCAAATAATAAGAGTTTTCTTTCTAAATTCTTATACTTTTAATTTCTTTTTCTTGTTTTACTGCACTGGCTACAATCTCCAATAATTTGTCATCTAGAAATCTTGATAGTGGACATTCATGTCAAGTTTCTGATCTTTCAGGGAAGGCTTTCAACATTTCACCATTATGTTGTCTGCTCTAGGTTCTTAGTAGATGTTCTTTATTTTGTTAGCTCCTATTCCTATTTCATTACTTTTTATGAATGAATGCTACATTTTATCAGATTTTTTTCTGCATTTTTGAACTATTTTTGTGGTTTTCTCCTTATTCTGTTAGTGTGATGACTTACATTATATAATTTTATATTATACCAACCTTGAAATTTTGGGATAAACCCAACTTGGCATTATTAGATTCAGTTTGGATCTGTGTTCATAAACTTACTTTTCTGTTAAGTTTATATCTTGTACTGTTCTTATTCAGTTCACATATCAAGGTTATGCTAGCCTTATAAAAATGAGGTGAGAGTGTTCCCTATTTTTCTATTCTCTGAAATACTCTGTATACTATTGGACTTATCTGTTTCTTGAAAGGTAGAACTTGCTTGCAAATCTATTTGAACATTTTTGTGGGAAAGGAGATGATTTAAAATGACTGATCTTTTTTTTTTTAATCCTTATGATTTGGGTTTTTTATTTCTTCTGGATTCCATTTTGGAAAACTGTGTTTTTACAAGAAATTATCCAGTTCAATTGTTTTTAAATTTGGTGGCAGAAAGTTGACATAGCCTTTTATATTTCTGTTTACTCTCTGGATCATCTATGGTTAAAACTTCTTTCCTTCTCTCTTTTTGTTAATATTTTCAGAAATTTGGCTATTTTCAACAAATCAACTTTTGGCTTTGCTGTCTTAAATTTTATCTGATGTTGACACAGCTAACAAGTTTTCTCTTGGATATCCTGGCATGATATATCTTTTGTTTTCTTATGTTTTAGGAGGGCTTCCTGTGGTGGCGCAGTGATTAAGTGCTTGGCTGTGAACCCCCAGCCGCTCCATGGGAGAAAGATGTGGCAGTCTGCTTCTGTATGGATCACAGCTTTGAAAACCCTATGGGACAGTTCTACTCTGTCCTACAAGGTTGCTATGAGTCAGAATCGACTCGATGGAAGTGGGCTTGGTTTTTGCTTTCCTATAATCACATAAAACTGGATTTCGTTCTTCATACAATCTTTGTCATGCAATCTTTTTATATGGAGCATTCGGTCCCTTTAAACACTGTTGTAATTACAGTTATGTTTGGATTTATTTGTACCATCTTCTTATGTGTTTTCTTATGTCCAGCTCTCTTCCCTACCCAGTCCTGCATCCAGTCTTCCTTTGTATTAATTTTTTTGGTCTTTTTCTCATTCCTATTTTCCACTCTACTTGTTTGGAAATTATATCTTCTGTACCTGTTGCAGTGGTCATCCTACTTTTTTAACCTCTAAAGTTAATTTCCTTCCCCTCCTCCCATGCAATACCAAACCTTAGAATGCTTTGGTTCCTGTCACCCCCTCCAGCTTATAGGCTGTTGTTCAGTGCTCTGTGCCCGGTGGGCTGTGATTATCCCCTACACTCAGGGAACAGGCCAGGGAGGGCTGGTACACAGGTCGTAGGAGGCCAGGAGAGGATCTGGCCCACACCTCCCTGCCTTCTTCAGACTGTGGGCACACCCAGCTTGCCAGACAGAAAGCCCAGGAGCAGGAAGCTGGTGTAAACACAGGGCGGGCACCCAGCTTGTTCCTAGGAGCCTGGCTTCAGATCCTATCTCCTTCTTACCCTGCCTTTGTCAAGCCCACTGGGACTTGGCACCCAGGCCAGGCCTGGGTCAACATTTGCCAAAACAAGGAATAAGCCAGAGCTGGACAAAGAGGCATAGAAAGGATAACAAACAGCCAAGGGTGATCTCTATGCTTGCCCCCCAGCCACCCCCACTGGCCCTTTCGAGTGTGGGGGGGGTATGATTCACTGGCCGGCTTTGTCTGGTCCCCCCTTGGACTTGCGCCTGGGGGCAATTATCCCTTTCTGCACCCCTTCACCTCCCTATGCCTCTGGCTGGATGGGCATCCAGTCCAGGCCACAAGAGGCCAAGGATATGGGTGGTGCTCTCCTGTGTCTGCAGCCCTTCCCAAGATCTATCCTTGGGAAGGCAAGGTCTCCCGCATGGAGTGGTGTGATTCCTGCCCAGCCAGATCGGAAAGGTGAACAGCCTGGAGCAGAGGCAAGAGTGCGCAGGCTGATGCATACATAGTCATCCCCCGGGCTTCCTTTGTGTAAGGGGCTGCCCTGTCTCGTGACTGCTCTTGGCTGGGCCTGACCATGCAGCATTTACTGGCGGAATGAATATCCACACTGTAAAAAAAAAAAAAAAAAAAAAAAATTTTTTCTTTTAGGGGACACTGCTATGAATGTGCTTTCACCTGTTCTCATTCCACCCTCAGGAGCACCAAGCTTGTGGGGCCAGACCCTATGGACTGAAGCAGCAAAGGATAGGG
This sequence comes from Loxodonta africana, assembly GCF_030014295.1. Classification (NCBI taxonomy): domain Eukaryota; kingdom Metazoa; phylum Chordata; class Mammalia; order Proboscidea; family Elephantidae; genus Loxodonta; species Loxodonta africana. The sequence continues at coordinate 32,568,284 of NC_087360.1, forward strand.
AAAGGCTGGGCAGAGAGAACCCAACCACCTACTTGGGAAGCAGGGAGTTTGTAGAGAGGAGCTGACCCTGAAGTGAGTTTAGAAGAACAAGTAGGAGTTCATCAGGGTGAAGGTAGGAACAAGAATTCCGAGAAAGGGAAGACCCTAGGCAAGAGCAGTAAGGAGCACAGGGAGGGGAAGCAGCAGGACAGCTGGAGTGCTGGTGTGGCTGGGCTTGGTCTGGATGGAGCCCTGGAAGCCCTGGAAGCCCTGGAAGCGAGCTCACAGAACTGAAGCCAAGAGCCCAGCTTGCCAGGAAGTTAAAAGAAATTACCCAGAAGCTGTCATACAACAATAGTCACACGTCCACATTTGGCTGCTAAGAAGAGGGAAATGTGGTCTGATAGCTGCATAGCCATAGGCTCAGCCAAAAGTCAGCCCTTCTCTTCCATGGTGGGGGAGTGTTCTGTTACTGGACACCAGCACCCTCTGCCACATGCTGGCCCTGACTGCCTGGCAGACTGGCTTGGGCTGGACAGGCACGAGTGAGCCTGAGGGTTAGAGAGGTAGATGCTGGAGACTTGGCTAAGGAAAGAGTTCAGAAAACATTACCAGAGCTGAGGGGCTTTCAGTTCAAGATTGAAGCAAATATTCAAGCCTAGAGTTGCAATATTGAAGGATTCTGTGGGCAAAACACTGAACAACATAGGAAGCATCAAAAGAAGATGGAAGGAATACACAGAGTCACTGTACCAAAAAAACTGGTCAACGTTTAACCATATCAGGAGGCAGCACATGATCAAGAACCAACGGTACTAAAGGAAGAAGTCCAAGCTGCACACTGAAGGCACTGGTGAAAAACAAGGTTCCAGGAATTGACGGAACACCAATTGAGATGTTTCAGCACATAGATGCAACGCTGGAAACACTCACTGATCTATGCCAAGAAATTTGGAAGACAGCTATGGCCAACTAACTGAAAGTGATCCATATACATGCCCATTCCAAAAACAGGTGATCTGAGGGACTGCAGAAATTATCAAACAATATTAACATCGCATGCAAGTAAAATTTTGCTGAAGATTATCCAAAAATGATTGCAGGAGCAGTACATTGACAAGAACTGCCAGAAACAGAAGCCAGATTCAGAAGAGGGCATGGAACAAGGAATATCATTGCTGATGTAAGCTGAAACTTGACTGAACGCAGAGAATACCAGAAAGACGTTTACTTGTGTTTTATTGACTATGCAAAGGCATTAGACTGTGTAGATCATAGTAAATTATGGATAATATTGCAAAGAATGGAAATTCCAGAACACTTGATTGCACTCATGCGGAACCTGTACATAGGCCAAGGGGCAGTCACTCAAACAGAACAAAAGGGTACTGCATGGTTTAAAATCAGGAAGGGTGTGTGTCAGGGTTGTATCCTTTCACCACACGTATTCAATCTGTATGTTGAGCAAATAATCGAGGAAGCTGGACTACCTGAAGAAGAACACAGCAACGGGATTGGAGGAAGACTCATTAGCAACCCGCGATAGGCAGATGACACAACTTTGCTTGCTGAAAGTGAAGAGGACTTGAAGCACTTACTGATGAAGGGCAAAGACCACAGCCTTCAGTAGGGATTACACCTCAACATATATAAGACCGAAATCCTTACAATCAGACCAATAGCAACATTATGATAAGTGGAGAAAATACCGAAATTGTCAAGGGTTTCATTTTACTTGGATCCACAGTCAATGCCCATGGAAGCAGTAGTCAAGAAATCAAAGGATGTATTGCAGTTGGCAAATCTACTGCAAAAGACCTCTTTAAAGTGTTAAAAAAAAAAAAAAAAAAAAAGATTTCACTTTGAGGACTAAAGTGCGCCTGACCCAAGTCCTGGTGCTTTCAATAGCCTCATGTGCATACGAAAGCTGGACAATGAATAAGGAAGACCAAAGAAGAACTGATGCCTTTGAATTATGGTGTTGGTGAAGAATATTGAATATACCATGGACTGTCAGAAGAACAAACAAATCTGTCTAGGAAGAAGTACAGCCAGAAGGCATCTTAGAAGCGACGATAGCGAGACTTTGTCTTGCACACTTTGGACATGTTATCAGGAGCGACCGATCCCTGGAGAAGGAAACCATGCTAGGTAAAGCAGAGGATTATGGAAAAAGAGGAAGACCTTCAACAGGATGGACCAACACAGTAGCTTTAACAACAGGCTCAAACACAGCAACGATTGTGAGGATGGCACAGGACTGGGCAGAGTTTCGTTCTGTTGTGCATAGGGTCGCTAACAGTAGGAACCAACTATGGCATCTAAAAACAGTTCAAGACGGCAGACAGAACCTACGTGTTTACTTCCCTCCCTATCCAAGTCCAGTTTAATGTAACAGTGACGATGTCAAAAATGAGTAAACCTACAACAGTATGGAAAATATTAAAGAATATCATTAGTGGACCAGAAATTGTGAAGAGTTTTTGGAAGAGAGAAAGCAGGCGGGATCAAATGAGGGACAAACCAGGATCATGTGAACTCTAACACAGTGTGCGCACAAGAGGACGCTGGGTTATGCCTGGAGCCCCACATCTGAAGGAGCCCCAGAGCCATGGCCCCGGGAGATGGAGGGGCTGCAGAGGGGTTACATGGTGTCTGCAGCTTCGAGCTTCAGCCCAGAAAACCACCTTCTAAACGAAGTAAGGGATGTCCTGGGAGGGCCCACAGTGTGGGTACTGTGGCCAGGGAAGAAGAGCCCATGCAAATGCCAGCCCTCAGGAGTGCAGCTGAAAAGAGACAGAGAGGCAGGTCCTGCCACAGGTGAAAGAAAAGCAGGATCAGTTACATTTCCCTGGCAGCCCAAAAGGTGTTGGGGCAGAGGGAAGAAACAGGCCTGATCACACAGCTGATGGGAATCTATGTTGGTACAAACACTTTGGAAAATAGTTTGCATTATCTTGAAAAGTTGAATGAGTGCCCATCCTATAAGCCAAAGAAACAAGGGCACATGTATTTCAAGGGAGCTGTACAAGAATATCCATTGTTTGTTTTATTGTTATAAAATAACACATTTGCGAATTCAATATTTTTCAGGTATATAATTTACATTAGTGACATCAATTACATTAATCATGTTGTGAACCATCACCGATATCTGTTGCCAAATTTACCACTACCGTAAACAGAAACTGAGTGCTTCCTCAACAATTACTCAACCCTTCCCCTCCCTCCCACCCTTGGTAACCACTAATAAACTTTGGTCTCTGCATTTGCCTATTCTAAATATTTCATATGAGTGAGAGCACACAATACTTGTCTTTTTGTGATTGACTTACTTCACTTAGCACGGTGTTTTCAAGGTTCAGGTATCAGGACTTTATTTCTCTTTATGGCTGAGTCATATTCTATTGTGTGTATATACACCACATTTTATTTATCCATTCATACGTTGATGCACATTTAGGCTGTGTTATGGATTGAACTGTGTCCTGCAAAAATGTGTGTCAACTTGGCTAGTCCATGATTCTCGGTGTTGTGTGATTTTTCACCATTTTGTTGTCTGATGTGATTTTCCTATATGTTGTAAATCCTACCTCTATGATGTTAATGAGTCAGGATTAGGGCCAGTGAGGCAGTACTCAACCTGCAAGATTAGGTTGTATCTTGAGTCAATCTCTTTTGAGATATAAAAGACAGGGGGAACCTCCTACCACCAAGAATGAAGAACAAAGAGCAGAGTGCATCCTTTGGACTCAGGGTACCTGCACTGAGAAGCTCCTAGACCAGGGGAAGATTGATGACAAGGACCTTCCCCAAGAGCCGACAGAAAGAGGAAGGCTTCCCCTGGAGCTAGTATCCTGAATTCAGACTTATAGCCTCCTAAACTGTGAGAGAATAAACTGTTAAAGACATCTGCTAGTGGTATTTCTGTCATAGCAGCACTAGGTAACTGAGATAGGCCGTTTCTGCCTTTTTGCCTCTTGTGAATAGTGCTACAATGAACATTGGTGTACATGTGTCTGTTTTCTTTGCTGCTTTCATATCTTTTGGGTATATATATAGGAATGGAATTGTTGAGTTATATGGCACTTGTATGTTTAACTTTCTGAGGAACCAAATGTACACATTATTTTATTAGCCAAAACTGGAATGCACCCAAATGTCCATCAACAGTAGGCTGAATAATCACACTGTGATATATTCACATGGTGGAACAGCATACAGGTGTGAAAATGAGCGAAGTAGAGCAACACATAACTTGTATGAGTCACAATTGACTTGATGGCAATGGGTTTGATTTGGTTTTTTAATGTCGAGTGAAAGATACAATACACAAAACTGTGTATTGTATGATTCTGTAACAGATTGTATTTTCCTTAGATGATGTCACAAAATCTCCTGTCGCGTCACCTCTTCTGACAGTGTGATGCTGATACACTTCCCATCCAAAGGTGGGTTCTAACTGCCCTCCCCTGGGACCTGGGAAAACCATGACAGAAATGATGCTACTTGACTTCTGAAGCTAGATCATAAAATGATCCTCCTGGCCCTCCTAAGCAACTCACTCCTGGAACCCAGTCACCGAACTGTGAGCAAGCTCAGACCAGTTGGAGAGGCCAGCAGCAACTGAAAGAGATGTGAGGGATGGAGTTTCCAAGGTGACCCCAGCCCGTGCCGTCGTTTGACCACAACCACATGTAAGACACTGAGCAAGAACCACCCAGCTGAACCCAGTCAACTCCAGATCCATGAGCAATAATAAAATGATGGTTATTTCAGGTCACTGAGGTTTGAGGTGATTGTTATGCAGTAATATACAACCAAAACAGATTTCATTTATGCGAAGTTTAAAAACAGGCAAAATTAAACCAGATTGTTTAGGAAGTGCATATACAGGTGGTAAGACTACAAAGAAAAACAACGCAATGATTATTATAAAAGTGAGGATAGCCTTTGCCTCTGGAGGGAGGATGCAAGGTGGAGTAGGCAAGGGCATAAGATTCTGAGGTGATGCCTGATGTAAGCATGGCATGGCAGAGGTGTCTGACCTCCTCAGTCTAGCTTCACAAGGGGGAAGGATAATCAAAATCAACAACCCAAGGCTGATTCCTATGAGGCAGAGGCCAGATATACCTCCTCTCTCCAACCTTTTTAGCAATTCTGACACCAACTGTCCCTCCCACAGCACTCTCCTTTTCTGCTAAGTTCAATGATTTGTTGCAATGGCCACAAGGAACTCACAGACAATACTTAAAATTACAGGGTTTATTAGGGAAGTAACAGGTTACGATTCAGGTTCAGGAACAACTCAGGATACAGTTCTTCCATCAGGACAGGCTCTTCTCAGCCATGCCTGCAGGCACGACTTTCACCGTCCCCCCAGCCTCTGCCCTGCTTGGGCAAGTATTACAAAGCTCTTTTAGTTTCTATAACAAAAATACCACAAGTAGGTGGTTTTAAAGAACATAAATTTATTTTCTCACAGTTTAGAAGGCTAAATGTCCAAATTCAGGGTGCCAGCTCTAGGGGAAGACTCTCCGTTCACTCTGGGAGAAAGTCCTTGCTTATCTTTAGCTTCTGTTCCTCAGTTCCTTGGCAATCTTCATATGGCATGCAATCTGCATTTCCCCATTTGTGTTTCCTTGTCTCTGTGCCTAATTTGCTCTTTTTATACCTCGGAAGTGACACTAGGTCTAAGAGACACCTTACACTAATGTGGCCTCATTAGCATAACAATGAAAATCCTATTTTCAAATGGGATTACATCTATAGGTATACCAAACCAAACCCGTTGCCATTGAGTAGATTCTGACTCATAGAGACCCTATAGGACAGAGTAGAACTGCCCCATAGAGTTTCCAAGGAGAGCCTGGTGGATTTGAACTGTCGACCTTTTGGTTAGCGGCCGTAGAATTTACAACACACAATTTGAGGAGATGCAATTCAATCTATAACATGGAATCATACAATATGTGGTCTATTTTATCTGGCTTCTTTTACTCAGCATAATGGTTTCTAGGTTCATCCATGTCACAGCAAATAACAGTACTTCAGTCCTTCTTATGGCTGAGTAATATTCTATTGTATGGATATATAACATTTAGTTGATTCATCAGTCGATGGACCTTTTGGTTGCTTGCATTTTTTGGCCTTTTTTTTTTTTTTTTGTAAGCGTGCTACACTAATTTTTAAAGCATGGTATGCTAATTAAAAAAATTTTTTTAATTAGCTTAGCATGCTTAACAAAATACCTCTCGAGGGGAGGGTGCGGTTGGCAACAGCATGTGTTATTTGCATAAAAATATGGTAATGCTTCTATTAACATTCATGCCCACATTTTTGTGTGGACATATGTTTTCAGCTCCACCTAGGAGTAGAACTGCTGGGTTGTATGGTAACTTGAACTTTTTAAGAACTGCCATACTGTTTTCTATAGCAGCTGCACCATTTTATATTCTTCTCAGCAATGTATGAGGGTTCCAATATCTCCACTTTCCTCAACACTTCTTATTGTCCTTTATTAATATTATTATTACAGCTATCTGTTATGGATCAAATTGTGTCCTCCCAAAATATGTGTTGGAATACTCAACTCTATACCTGTGGATGTAATCCTGTTTGGAAATAGGGTTTTCTCTGTTAATTGATCATACGCAAGTTAGGTGGGTCCTAAATCTAGTCACTTCTGCGTTATAAAAAGCAGATTAGACATAGAGATACACTTACACAGAGATGCCAGATGTCATGTGAGGAGCACCAAGGAACCAAGAAGCCCCCAGAATTACCTACAAGAAAGGAATTGACATGGCTGAGATCCTGATTTGGACTTTGAACTTCCAGAACTGTGAGAAAATTAATTTCTGTACTTTAAAGCCACTCACCTCTGGTATTTGTATTATAGCAGCACTAGGTAACTGAGACATCATCCAAATGGGTATGAGGTGGTGTGTCTTAGTTATCTAGTGTTGCTATAACAGAAATACCACAAGTGGGTGGCTTTAACAAACAGAAATTTATTCACTCACAGTCTAGGGAGCTAGAAGTCTGAATTCAAGATGTCAGCTCCAGGGGAAGGCTTTCTCTCTGTGTCAGCCCTGGGGGAAGGTCCTTGTCATCAATCTTGCCCTGGTCTAGGAGCTTCTCTGTGCAGGAACCTCAGGTCCAAAGCATGCACTCTGCTGCCAGTGCTGCTTTCTTGATGGTAGGAGGTCCCCTATCTCTGTGCTCACTTCTCTATTTTATGTATCAAAAGAAATTGACTCAAGATACAACCTAATCTTGTAGATTGAGTCCTGCCTTATTAGTATAACCGCCTCTATTCCTGCCTCACTAACATCATAGAGGCTAGAATTTACAACACATGGGGAAATCACATCAGATGACAAAATGGTGGACATTCACCCAATGCTGAGAATCATGGCCTAGCCAAGTTGACACCATTTTGGGGGGACACAATTCAATCCATAAGAGGTGGTATCTAATTCTGCCTTTGATTCGCATTTCTCTAATGACTTAGGACTTGAGCATCTTTCCATGTGCTTATTGGCCATTTGTATATCTTCTCTGAAGAATGTTTGTTCAGGTCCTTTGCCCATCTTTAAATTAGGTTGTTTGTCTTTTTGTTGTTGAGTTGTAGAAATTTTTATATATATTCTTAATATTAAACTCTTATCATATATGTTTTCTAAATATTTTCTCCCATTATGTAAGTTGTCTTTTCACTTTCTTAATAGTGTCCTTTGACAGACAAAAGTTTTTAATTTGATGAAGTCCAGTTTATCTATTGTTTTCTTTGATTGCTTGGGCTTTTGTGTCATATCTAGGAAACCACTGCTTATTCAAGTCATGCAGGTTTTCACCTATTTTCATATATTTTGTAGTTTTTGCTCTTCCATTTATGTCTTTGAGTTAATTTTTATATATGGTATGAGGCTGGGACCCAAGTTCATTCTTTTGCTTGTGGAAATACAACTGTCCCAACATCATTTGTTGAAAAAGCTATTTTTTCCCCAATTAACATTCTTGGCAGCCTTATCAAAAATCAATTAATCATAAGTGTATGAGCTTATTTCTGGACTCTCAATTTTATTCTTTGGTCTATATGTCTATCCTAATGCCAGTATCACACAGCTTTGGTTACTGTAGCTTTCTAAGAAGTTTTGAAATTGGGAAGTGTAAGTCCTCCAACTTTGTTCTTCATTTTCAAGACAGTTTTGGCTCCTTTGTGTCCCTTACAACTCCGTTTAAATTTTAGGATGAGTTTGTCCACTTCTGGAAAAAGGACAGTTGAAATTCCATTGGATCTGCAGATTAGTTTTGGAAGTATTGTTGTTGTTGTTAGTGCCATTGAGTTGGTTCTGATTCACAGTGAACCTATGTACAAAAGAGAGAAGCACTGCCTGGTCCTGCGCCATTGTTATGTTTGAGCCCATTGTTGTAGCCACTGTGTCAATCCACCTCGCCGAGGGTCTTCCTCTTTTTCACTGACCCTCTACTTTACCAAGCATGATGTCCTCCTTCAGGGACTGATCCCTCCTGATAACATGTCCAAAGTATGTGAGACAAAGTCTCACCAGCCTTGCTTCTAATAAGCATTCTGGCTGTATTTCTTCTAAGACAGCCTTGTTTGTTGTTCTGGCAGTCCATTGTATAGTCAATATTCTTTGCCAACACCATAATTCAAAGGCATATTCTTAAGTTTCTTCAATTCAATTCAATTCAAATTTTTCTTCAGTCTTCCTTATTCATGGTCCAGCTTTTGTATGCATAAGAAGCAACTGAAAATATCATGGCTTGGGTCAGGCATACCTCAGAAGTATTTGGAAGTATTGTCATCTTAATATTAAGTCTTCCAATCCACGAACACAGAATGTTCTGGTGCAACAGATTCCTTGATGTGGCCTTTGCCTTTGTTTTTTGAAAAAACAACTATGGCACTGGTCTGACTGGGGAGCCTGCCTGGTAATTACAAGGCCTGAGTTGAATGACATTTCCTGAGTAAGCTGTAAACAACTTGGGGGATTCCCTGAGTTGATTGACATCTTCTGGGTAATTGAGGATTGATTAGGCTCCGTTATGGCTAGGGACACATTGCCTTGTAAGTGAAAAAGAGCAGGAGGGAAACAAAAGCCCTAGCACACAGAGGTTTTGGGGCCTCCTGGTTGATTAGATTGGGGAGGGGACATGGGAGCCCTGTGCTGAGATCCTTCCAGACCCAGCAAAAAAGTTGTACGTGGGTAAAAGAGCTGTACATGGGCAGCAACCTGGAAGAAGCAACAGAGAGGCCCGGCCTGCAGAGCAGAGGCAACAGTATACAATGACCCACCTGGAGCACAGAGGTCTGCCCCAATGACCACCAGAGGAAGTGATTGACAGCTCAGCCAGTAGAGAGCTGTCTAGGTCCTGATGAGAACATTCCCTGGTTGAAAAATTTCCTTGGTGAGATTAAACATCTGTTCTTGGGAAGATAAGCAGACCCTCTTGAGACTGAGGCCGTGTGCTGGGACCCCTCCTGAACCTTGTCCTGTGCATTTCTTCATTTATATCTCTTAGTTTCATTTCTCTAGAGGAGCAAAACCAATGAACAGTATAAAAATATGTATAGCGAGAAATTTATTTCAAGGAAATGGCTCACACAAATATAAGGAAATGGCTCACACAATTGCGGGTGCTTGCAAGTCCCAAATCTGTGGGTCAGGCAACAGGCCGAAGGCCTTTGCTGGCTCACATGGTTGCAGGGGCTGATGAACCCAAAATCTGCAGGTCAGGCAGCAAGCTGGAGGCCTCTGCTGGCTCACAGGGTTGCAGGGGTTGGCCAATTCCAGGCAGCAGGCCAGAGACTTCTGCAGGCTTACCTCCCAGAACTGGAGGTCAGGGGATAAGAGTCCAGGGTCAAGAAAAGAGAGGGAGCTTTGCCAGAACATCCATTTATATATTGGAGGCAGGTAACACCCTCAGGGTAGCTCCCCTTTCAACTGATTAGCTGCTCACATCAGATCACAAAATGGAAAATGATTACATAGTGTCTGCCAAACCACTGAGAATCATAGCCTAGCCAAGCTGACACATAAAATTAACCATAACAATATTCTTCTCTGTTTTATATATATAAAGTTGCTAACACAGATGTGATATTTCCACGAGCTCTATGTGACCATTGCAACAAATTATCAAACTCAGCAGAGAAAGAGTGATTCCTCTAGTAACCTGGAATATGGGCTGTTATGTTGGTGGCTCCCACTGAGTTTGGGATTAGAAGATAGGGTTAAGGAAACTTAAAACGCCTCAAAACTCCTTATTCTTGGGGATAGTCAGCTGCTTTTCTTGAGTCAGTGCTCCCTTGGTTGCTGCAAACCTTTAGTTAATTTCCAGAGTTTCAAAAAAGTTGATTTTGACAGTTTGCCCATTTTTCCATTGCTGTTATGGAGGGGCAGAATCTGGAGTTCCTTACTCTGCCATTTTCACTGACATCACTCTTTAATTGGGTTTCTGATAGAGCAGACAAAAGCATCCCAACTGGTAAGAGATTATTTAGTTATAAAAGTAGTACAAAATGGTAGTAGTAGCATCAGAATCTGTCTAACTTCAGGGGGAATGACCAGGATCAGGCCAAAGTTGATTTCCATGAGGTGGAGGTCAGACATACCTCTATGTGCTAACCTTTCCTTTTTTTTTTTATTTTTTAAACCTATTCTGACCCCAGCCATCCCTCTCATGGTACTGTCTACTTCTCTTCTGGGTTCAATAATCCATTTCAATGGCCACACAGAACTCAAAGACCAAACTTACAGTTAAGTGGTTTATTAAGGAGGTAACAGGGTACAACTCAGGATCAGGATTAGGAAGCATATAGGCAAAGTCTGGAAGGCTCCCCCCAAGAGGAGAGCACATCCCTCCCTTCTTTGGTGCAGGACAGTGCTCTCAGTTCCTCTTGGCCTTCCAAGCAAGCAGGCCCATCTCTCTGCTGCGTGTATCCCCTCTCATCTATGCAGGCCTCCTCTTGGCCCCCTTAGGCGAGGCCTCTCTACCTTCGCCCTTCCTGCCATCAGCCTCTTCACTGCTAACTGACCCAACTCACAGCTAGTGTAGCATAGTGTTTTGTTCAGCTCTCTTAGCTGAATTCCTAGCAGCAGGTTTCTGCCATCACCACTGACTCTGCTGCAGGGCCCCTTCGAGGCCTCTCACTGTCCTCAGTGTTGTAGTCCTTGACCCATGTTACAGCTCTTTTAGGGGTTTTCTTGCTTCGTCTCTCTCTGCTGCTTCTCTCTTCTTCTCCTTCCTTCTTTCTTCTTCTATCTGCCAACCTCTGTGGGGTTGGCTGCATATATAAGCAACCTCCTGGTCAATTTCAAGACACGGCCTTCTCACCAGGGCCACAAACTGACCAATCCCCTCTTGGTAGGCCACAGACACTTCATTTGCATAAGTATATTGACTAATCCATGCAAGGTACATAAAATAGACCAATCACAGGGCAGACTGCAGCCCAGGCTCAGAGAAAAATTATCAAATCACAAGTTGTTTACGGCTTACTCAGAAAATGTCAATCATCCTGGACAAAAGTAACAAGCCCTCTGGGGTAGAAAACCAGGGGAAATGTAGCTCCTCAGAGTTTAGGAAAAAAATCTCTCAAGCTGTTTTTCCAAAGAATCAAAGCAAAATGCCACATAAAGGAACACATTTCATCACAGGTAGGCATCAGTATGATGGTTCTCAGACTTTAGTGTACTCCAGAATTAAGCAAGAGTGATCATTATAAATGCATATTCCTAGTTCCACCACAAATTCCAATGATTTTGATCTGGGGCCCAGGATTTTGCATTTTAGGCAGGTGTTCAGAAAACCCTCTTTTGAAAGCACTAAAAGTAATTAAAAGAACTAAAGGTAATGAGGCAGGCAACCTCAGAGCCCAACCCTTCTAAGAGACACCTGCTGTGACTTATCCTCCTAAAAAAAAAACCTCCTACACCAGAGCAAAAAAAGCTGCCTTTTCTTCCGAAATTGTCCTTGACAAAATAACCATGGAATGGGCCATAAATGGCCTCAACCCGCATCTGGGTGGAGACTTAGCATCCTAATGAAGAAAAATTCATCTCTTCCTCCATCCTGGGGGATAGAACCCTTGTCTAAAGAAAATGCATAGTCATCCCCAAGCTCTGAGGGCCTGTGTAAAGACCATTCCTAAATATTCACCATGAATTTGCATTTCCTTATCTGCTCTCTGTAAAAGCCCACCTTCCCAAGCTGCCTGCAAGCAGTCTTGGAGGCAGCAGCCCCGATTGCTCCTTTCCTTGTAAAAAAAAAAAAAAAAAAAAAAATAAAGGTGTCTTTCTGATCTCCCACCTCATCCTCTTATTCATTGGCTGTAACAAGGCTCGCCCAGCAAAACCTGGGGTTTTCACCCGACAACAGTAATAACAAATTAGGAGGTTGAAGGAAGAAGAGGTAGCATGTGTTAAATTTCATATTTTTCATAGAATAGAGCCAAGAGAAATTGACCACAGCTGAGAAATAAGACAATAAGGTGTATGTTTTAGAATTATGGAGGTACCACCACAAAGGAGAGTAAGATAGTAAGAAGTGGAAACAGAAGTGGTTGAGAAAGGTCACCTCCAGAGAATGGAGCTAGAATGAGAGAAGATGATTTTGATTTTTTTTTTTTTCTTTACAGTTTGAACTTTTCTCCTAAATGAAGCTATTATTTTTCTAGTAAAATAAATACGGATAAAAGTGACAGGGAAGTTAGTGGGAAGGGGATATTGCCAGCTGGGCCTTGCCCACCATCCATCCTTCAACCAGCTGCAGCTGAGGGGCATGCAGCATGGCCCTTCAGGAAGAGTGCTTTGGAGCTGGGCTTCTCTTCTTTAATACAGACAAAAGCCATCTCTGCCTCCCTCCAGAGAAGCAGGCACAGCATCTGAATGCAAACAAAATGAAAAGCACCTGTAATACAAGGAATCATTAGATCCCAGCCGACAGCCACAACCTGGAGTCACAGACCCCTGGACTCAGAGACAGATTAGCCAATAAGCAAGGTATGCACAGCTTACTTCTGCTTATGTACTAATGTGTAGTGCACAATTTCACCTGTTTTTTACCACATCAAAGATGTGAAATTGTGCACTACAGATGAGTAAGTAAACACAATTAAGCCCATACCTTGCTTACTGGTTAATCTGCCCCTGGCTGGACTCTCAGAGCAGAAAGGTCAGTCCTTCCTAGAACCAGTAGTCTTTGGAGCTTTGAAACATAAGCATAAAATTAAAAAAACAAACAAACAAACTTTGCCTGGAAGCTAGCCATGGGCAGTTGGCTTAGCTTCCTTCATGGATTCACCAGCCAAATGTTCCAGAGGTCTGGGCAGAATGGCCTCCCTGGCAGGTTGTGCTGGGGAACAGAGCTTGGGAATGAATGTCCAAGAGGCGATGGCTGCTGCTGGGGGAAAGCATGAGTGTGACAGCTGTGCCTGAACAGCAGAGGAATGTGGCTACCCCCACTGCATCACCCTCCTGCTGTGGATGTCTGTTTTCTGGGTGAAGGTTATCTAGACAGTCCAGTCTAAAGCTCTCCCATCCAAAGCAAATGCCAGAGACTTGTTGTCCTTTCCATGCTGGAGGTGTTGCTCCCTCCCCAAACATCCTGTGCTAGCACAGGAAGTGCCTCAGAACAGGACAGTAGGAAAAGCTCCTCTTCTCCACGGTGGCCCAGAGTCCATGGCCAGCAGAGATGGGGAGGGAGGGCAACAATCAGGCTGTGGGGTCCAAGCATCCTCACATCCCCAGCAAGAGATGACACTGTGCTCAGATGAGCTGAGCAACTGCCTTGGGAAGTTAGTATTTGTGGCTTTGCTCACAGTCTCGTGCAAACTCAGAGAGTGTCTATTAGGTAAGGCTTCTGGGAAGAAACAGTACTTCAGTTGGGCCTTGAAGGCTAGACATGCTTTGGACACAGGAAGATAGAGGACGGCTCTTGCTTTCCTCTAACGGGCAGGAAGATGCCCCCTCACTTAGGCAGATCTTGCCTCTTGCTCTATCGGCCTCCTGAAATGAGCTCTGGGTGGCCAGAGGAGTTCCACAGACAACACCGGTTATGACTCAACCTAGAGACCCCTGTTGGTTCCCAGTGCACAAAGAAAACACAGAACATTCTTTCCTGGTGTGCAGTTATTCTACTCCTACACCTGGCTTCAGAGTGGTGAGAACCCAGTTCTGGCTCTTTCTTGACTTTGGACCAGGTATAGGTTGGTATCTCCCATCTTCAGCTTCTTTACCCGCCTAACAGGATAACAGATGTCACAGGTTTCATCAGCAAAGGGCAAAAACCATCCTTACAGTAGCAGCAAGTAAACTCACATGGCACCTGTCGAGTACCTGGCACTCTTCTCAGTGAAACACATCTACAGGTCTACCCTCAGGCTTGGGCTAAGAGTCAGGTGCCATTGGTGCACCCACAGGAGAGAGGAGGACACTGAGACAATGTCACATGGCTAGGAAGTGGCAGAGTCAGGATCTAACTAGGCAGTCTGCTCGAGTTAGGGCTCTTGGCCACTTGCTAGACTGCCTGTACATTAGTCTATAAGACCGTGACTGATCGTATCTGTAGCCACAGGGTCCAGCAAAGTGCCAGACACTTAACCCTAGTAGATGTTTGCTGAATGAAAATAAGTACCCATGTATCTCCAGTCCAGAAGCACCTTGGAAGACTGACCTGGTGATCTGCTTCAGAAAAGTCACAGCCTTGAAAACCCTATGGAGCAGGTCTACTCTGCACACATGGGGTTGCTGAGTCAGAATTGACTTGATGGCAACTAACAACAACAACAACATATCTCTGGTGTATAAGATAGACTGTTCTTATAACTCAAGGGATATGAATGAAACTAATATAAAGATTTGAATGTCCTCATCAGCTACAATAAAATGAATGGTAACAAGTGCTTGAGCCTTTGCATCATAATTGAAGGTATAAATGAGGACACAAGAACTTCTGAAACAGCATGTACACTCAAAAGGAACGGGCAAAAATGTACATTTCTTTCTTTATGTAAGTGTATTAGTTTTCTATCTTTGCCATGCATGACAAGTTACCATAACCTTAACAGCTTAGGTTCATTACCTCACAGTTCTGCAGTCAAATGCTTTACCACTGAGCTATACCCCTCTACTATTATCTCACAGCTCTGTAGGTCAGAACTTCAAGCACAGTGTGGCTCAGCCGATTCTCAGCTCTGGGTTTCTCAAGGCTGAAATCAAGGTATCGGCAGAGCTACATTCTTTCCTAAACTCTGGGGAGACTCTGCTTCCAGGCTGATTCAGGTTGTTGGCAGGATTCAGGTCCATGAGGCTGTAAGACTGGAGTTTCCTTACTGTCTGTAGCCCAAGGGTCATTCTTAGTGTCTAGAGGTTGCCCACATTCCCTGACTTGTGGGTCCCTCCAAAACCTGCAAATTGCAAATGGCAGGTCCAGTCCTTCTCACATTTTGAATCTCGAATCTCTGACACCACCCCCCCCCATGCCTCCCCTCTCCCACTGCATCTCTGACTCTTCTGCCTTCTGCTGCTGCTTTGAAGGGCTCATGCGATTACACTGTGCCCACCCAGGTAATCCAGGATAATCTCTCAATTTAAGACCAGCTGATTATAACCTTAATGCATCTGCAAAGTCCCTTCACAAACCAAAAACACCCAAACCCACTGCCGTCCAGTCAATTCCGACCCATAACCACCCTATAGAACAGAGTAGAACTGCCCCCATAGAGTTTCCAAGGAGCACCTGGTGGATTTGAACTGCTGACCTTTTGGTTAGCAGCCATAGCACTTAACCACTATGCCACCAGGGTTTCACCTAAATTAGTGTTTCATTTAATAACCAGGGAGTGGGAATCCTGGAGGGGGGACAGCTTTAGAATTCTGTCTACCACAGCAGATCTTTGGGAAATGAAGCCCAAAGAATACAAAACAGGATAAAACTAAATAATGCGGAGAGCGCAAACAAACTTGTTACTGCCCGTTCAAAAAAGAGGTCCAGTTCTGGCCATAAAAGTGGCGGTTCCCAACAATGGGAGGTGGCAGGGTGCTCAGAGTGGTGCATGTGATAGAAGCGTGGAGGGGAGGGGAGTCCTGGGTGTGGCACAGCGGAGAATGTGGGAAACACAGGCCTGGTATGAAGAGCCTGCAAACCTCCAACGTCAACACTTCCACAAAAACGATGAGCTCTCCATCTCAACAATAACAAAGAAATAAAACGCTCTGAAGGGCTACCTTATAAAGGCAGAGGGGGCAGGAATTACCCAAAACATAGATTCTGCGCAAAGGGAAAAATATCATCCAAAGAAGAGTGGGGTGGGGTGGGGTGGGGTAGGAATTGGGTTCTGCAGAAAACTATGGGCCAAGAAAGAATGCTCTCCAGTTCTAGGTTTTTAATCTTAACTCTAGCATAGTTTGGAGAGCCTTAATTTACACATTTAAAAATTTCAGAATTAAAAAAATCTCTCGATAAAACCACTTCCTGGAATATTAGTGAAGGAAATGGAAGCAAAAACATATTTTTTATAATTGCTCAGTTTGGGTTTTCAGCTATCTCTTTGAAAGAGTATACCTGGGACATTCTTGGGCCAAACATTCTAGAACTCATTCCACATAAGCACATCGAAGGTCACTGATTTGAAACGTGGACTGTGAGCTGATTTATGGGGCCCCACAGTGGCCTCCAGTGAAGGGACCTAGCCATGTGGGCTACAGTTGAGAGGGACTCTCCTTTGGCAGCCCTGGTTTCTCTGAGGCATCTGTGGACTCTTTCTAGGCCAAGACTGGCTGGGGATGTGGTCCTCAACACACAGGGGAGGAACCAGCTTCCTCTGCAGCATCCTTCCCTACTTGGTGACAACCCCTGGCATCCCACCAGAGCCAGGTCTGCAGTGCCCACCACAGAGCAATCTGGCCATAGACTGGCCCGTGGCCACCCTGCCATCTTGGAACACACAGAACTGCCCCCACAGGCTTGTCCATGGCCCTGGTCATGGCCCATGTTGCCTTCCTTTTCCACATCCTGTTCCAGGCCCTGCCATCACCATGTGACTTCCTGCTAGGGAGTCTGGCTCAAAAGGACCTCTCCGGTTCCCCTGTCCCTGCCACTCCAGTGTCCCAGCACAGCCCAACACTCACTTAGCCCCACAGTAGCAGCCATACTGCTATGCCCTCCCAATCCCAGTCACCTTGCCCTCACAGTGTGCATGTTTAAGAGGTAGGTAGCACAGTGGTTTTGAACTTGGGCTCTTGAGTTCAATAGGCCTAGGTTCACTGCCTTCCCCCTACATCATCCCCCATTCCACTATTCTACTAGCTAAGTGGTGTCAGGCAATTCTCTTAATCTTGGTGAATTTGCCTGCTTATATGCAAAATGGGCAAGACCACGCCTACCTCATAATGTTGGGGCGATTCCCTCAGTAGGTATTTATGTAGCACCTTGTGGTGTCCTAAGTGCCAAGGATACAACTGGACTGCTGCAGCATAGAACGCAGCAGGGTCTAGGAGAGGCAGTCTTGAGTGGTTGATGTCAGTGATCTGGGAAACTGGCTGCTATTTCAATCTCATTCCTCATGTCAGGAGCCAGCTCAGGCAGGTCTTCAATGTCCAGCTAAGAGGGCTTCAGTTGTCTGGGGGGGGGGGGGCGGGGAGGGCGGGGTGGCGAGGAGGAAGCATGGTCAGACTCATCTGTACAAAGATCCCTGTGGCCACAGTGTTGGGGGGGACAGTCACCTGGAGGCAGGGGGACGATATCGGTAGCTATTTGCAAGGATTTCGCAGGAAGAGAGGATGAGGCCGGAGTTAAGCAGTGTGTGGTACAGTCAAGAACGGGTTTGAAATTTAGGTGATAGTAGCTATTGACTTAGGAAGGAAGGCCTGGCAATCTACTCCTGAAAAATTGCCCATGAAAACCTTACAGATAACAACAGAATATTGGAACAGTTCTACTCTGTCCTATAGGGTCGCTATGAGTTGGCGATGGGTAGCTAGCTATTGACTTTAGTTACCAGTTCTATGTGCGTGTGTGTGGTTTGCGGTGTCATGCACCATTCAGGAACAGAGGTGGAGGAGCAGACTGAGGCAGTAGAGGGAGGTGATAGACTTGACTTTGGATGTGATATGCCTGAGAGACAGCAAAAAACCCAGCTGGCAGTGGACTAGACACATCCGGAATGGAGGAAAAAGGTCTTAAAGGAAGAAAAGGATTTGGAAATTTGAGTTTTCAGGTGGTTTGGCAGAGATCTGAGAGAGGAGATGGGATAGGGTTAATGACTGAACGGAGGTGGGAGACGGGGTGCCTGGAGTTTGGTACTTTCTATAATTACTAGTAAGGTTAAACATTTTTTCTAAATGGCCATTTCCTCAAGGAAAGGTGATAAGCTGAGGAATGACAGGAAATCAGAAGAATGACCCAGCTCTCCCTCCCACAACTTGGGAAGTTTTGGGAGCTCTCTGCCTACAGAGACAGCAGGGCACTGTCACCTTTCCTTGTGACCTGACACATGGGCAAGGCCTAGATGGAGCTCCCTGGGTGGACCGGGCGGTGGTTAGTTCCAGTGTTCAGGGTCAGTGAAAGGTCTGCCAGCCACGGGTCAGGAAGAAGCTGCGGGTCGGAACCACTGTCCACCCAGATCAGCTGGGTCCAAAGTGGGCGTTGCTCCTCCTTCCAAGGCCTGGCCCTGGTGAGGCCACAGCAGCTGTGGGGTGTCCGAGGAAGCAGGGTGCCTCTCCTGGCTTAGGCTCTACTTCAAAGCTGCATACCAAGCCGAAATTCCTTCTTTTCAAGCAACTCACACACCTGTTTGCTTTGTCCCTGCTGATCCTGAGCCTGAGGGCTGGCAACATCTCCCACCGTTATGGCTGCCTCCACAATCCAGTGGCCCTGCATCTTACCCCCTCCAGAGCACCAGTCTCTTTGTTGCTGGAATGGTAGAGGAGCAGGGGGCAGGCTGCATAGTCCTGGAGCCTTGATCTGGGAAAGTGCTACTTTGACCTCAATCCCCATGCCTATGGCTTGTAAGTCATATGTGGAATTTTGGAAGGGAAAAAATGTGTTCATACCTCCATTTCTGCCTGGAAGTCTGCATTCATAGACCTGTTCCCGTTCATTCACAGAAGAAAAACAGGGCCAACAGCTAGGAATGTGGTCTGGAGTGAGAATAGCGAAGAGCAGCTAGCTAGAGTTGGTCTTGCTGTCCCCACTGACCAGGTTTGTGCCTGATGAGAGCCTGGTTAGCCTGCTGGGAGCCTACAGGCAGGGAGGTAGGTTTGGCTGAGCTCAGAAGTGGAGCTGGGGTCCCAAGTTTCCTATTTCTTGAAAAGTTCTTCGTGTGCTGTCTACAACATGGCACTACGCTGGCTCTTCCTTCCTGTTTAACATTTCCCAATCCCCAGCTGGATCCACTCCCATTCTTATTCCTGGAAGACTGCTTTGGCTCTGCTCTTAAAATCTGTAGGGACACTACCACAGTCACCAAGCACTCCTTTTTACAGGCAAAAAAATTGGGGCCCCTCTCCTAGGTGGTGGAGTGGTTAAGAGCTACGACTGCTAACCAAAAGGTTGCAGTTGAAATCCACCACCCGCTCCTTGGAAACCCTACAGAGCAGTTCTGCTCTTTCCCATGGGGAAAGGTTGCTATGAGTTGGAATTGACTCGACATATAGCAGTTACATTTTTTGTGTCTGGAGATTAAGAAAACACATAATGACAAAAAGAACATTATGAGTTCAGTAATATTTTAAGTGATTCTGTACTTCATTAACTGCAACAAGATCTTGAAAAATTATTATTGTTAACTGCAATACACTTGAAAAATACAAAATTCTGGGTGCTTGTATGTTGGGGGTTCTTGCTGAAGTGTATGGTACTAAATACCTCTGGGGCTTCACCTTTGCACCCTGGTTCCAATTCCAGAGTAATAGGAAACATCCCATT
The DNA here is from genome assembly GCF_030014295.1 of Loxodonta africana. Taxonomy (NCBI): domain Eukaryota; kingdom Metazoa; phylum Chordata; class Mammalia; order Proboscidea; family Elephantidae; genus Loxodonta; species Loxodonta africana. The sequence continues at coordinate 32,588,222 of NC_087360.1, forward strand.
AAACATCCTGTTACAGTAATAATAACAGCAAAGCACTCATCTAGTGCTGGCCAGGTACCGGTCACATTCTCTATTTGTAGGGGCTTATTTAATCTTCGCAATAGCCCTGTGAAGTACCATCATTAACCTCTTTTCCAGATGAGGGAACTGAGGCACAGAAGTTGCTCAAGTGGCTAGTAAGCCACAGGGCTGCAACTTCCAAGCCCAGCGAGGCTGGCTCGAGCCTACACTGTCAGCCACTACACCGTGTTGCTTTCCACTAAGGAGAGACAGAGGAAAATTGTGCTCACAAAAGCCACTGGTTCCCATGGTATTTAGCTGAGACTAAACATGAATAACAACGTCAATGGTCAGGAGCAAGGGGAAGGTGCGACTCTAGGGTTGCCATCTCTGTCCCTATGCACCTCGCACCGTGGTCCCTTTTCCTCCTCTGTCCCCACCTTATGCGACGGCGATGGGAATGGGGAATCCTGGGCATCCTGACCTCGCAGCCACTCAGCTGACCCCTCCCCCTTCCCAGCCTGCTCACCTGCGGCGGGTGTGCCCTCCCGGCCAAGCCCCATCACCTGAAGGCGCGGCCCCGCACGCTGGGGTCCTTCGGTTCATTCTATGGCGGGACCGCCCCACACCCTGTTTCGAGTTTTGGAGAACTTAGGCAGAGGGTCACCCTTTGCCTCCCAGTCTCCCTCAGCGTCCGGGGCCTCGCGACCTCTCCTGCGCCTGGGATCCCACCCGGGACGCGCCCACTGCTGGAAGCGCGGTAGAGAACCCAGAGGGCATTTAAGTTCTTGCATCGGCTCCGGAAAGAAGACAACCTTTCCAGTTAATCTAGCGTGGACGGGGCGGAATAATTCTGGCAGCTTTGTGGTGGGGACGCTGCCAATCGAGTGGACGTACGCTACGCCTGTGGCTGGCCTTTGTGGCGGAGCAGCTGGCACATCTGCTAAATCCCCCTGGGACTCAGCGCTGGCCACGATGTCCAGACCCGGGCTTGTTAACTGTTGTAAATAAGATCGCTAATCTGACGGTCTAGGGCCCTGGCATTGGGCCAGGCAGGTCTCATTCCCGGACCTCTTTATTTCCATTGTTAAAATGAGGAGGATGTGCAGCGCGTTTAACACTATAAGGTATTAAATTGAAGGAAACGGCATGGTTGTTGGAGTGATTCATCGCACGCGCTTGTCCTGGGAGCTGCAGCCAGCCTGCTGGGGTCGGGGGTGGGCGGGACCTTGAGGTGTAATAAGTGCTGCTGAAGGGGTGCAGAGGACAGAATGAAGGCGGGTCAGTTCTGCGGAGGGTGGGGGTATCAGCGCAGGTTTCACGGAAGAGATGACCACAGAACTGGGCAAAGGAAGGATGTTCCTGGCAGAGGGATGCGGAAGGCGCACAGGGCTTCGATGTGTCTGCAGAGTCCTGGGAATGGCCGTGGTGGGCATTCGGAGGAGAGCCCGGAGGTGGGCCTCCAGACAGAGGCAGAGAGTGTGGAGGGCCTTGAAGCCACCCAGGTGCCATCACCTGCAGGCAGTGAAAAGCCACAGGCAGTGAAAAGGCACAGAGCTCACATCAGATGTGTGTTTTCAAAAAGTTACCCTGGCCAGAGCCAAGGATGAATTGTAATTGCACAAAGGGGTTCTGGAGGAAGGAAGTTAATGGAATACTCAGAACCCGAGCCTGGGAGTGCAGTGAGGGTGTGGGGGTGGAGAAGAAACAGGACTTTGGAGAGATTTGAGAGACAAGAATTGACAAACCTTATTGGCTCCTAGTCAGAGAGAGGCTAGAATGACTCCTGGGCTTGGAAAACTGGGTGGACTAAATCATTGAGACCTTTGAGTGTCTGGGCACCCAGTATCTGAAGATTAAAAAGACCTAGTTGCTGCCCTCAAGGTGCTTGGTGTTTGTGGTTGGATCGGCAAAATGGCCAAAACCCATTGCAATTCATAAAAACCCTAAAGGACAGAGTAGAACTTTCCATAGGGTTTCTAAGGAGCTGCTGGAGAATTCGAACTGTTGACCTTTTGGTTAGCCACTGTAGCTCTTAACCACTGTGCCATCAGGGCTCTGGACAGGTAACTAGGTAACTATATCTATACACATAGATGCAGCGGATTATAGACTCCCTAGGAGCCCTGGTGGCGTAGTAGTTAAGAGCTAGTCTGCTAACCAAAAGGCTGGCAGTTCAAATCCCATCCATGGGGCAGTTCTACTCTGTCCTATAGGGTCACTATGAGTTGGAATCGACTCGATGGCAATGGGTTACCTGAGCCTGGGTGGGGGTGAGTTAAGGGAGGGCTTCCTGGAGGAGGGAGGCCTGAGCTTCAGGGAAATGGGAGCTCCCAGACAGTGTGGGCAAGGGCTTTAACAGCACAGAGGTTACGTGAGTGGGGGCAGGAGCATGAGGCAAGGGATTTGTGATGCACTTAGAGGGCAAGAAGCTGCTCCTGTATGCTGGAGCGTCAGGGGGGAGGTGGAGTTCAAGTTGTATTCTCTAGGAAGTGGGAGCCATAGCAGGTCCACACTCAAAGCAGGGCTCATTCAGATGTGCGCATCAGTGCTGGGTCACTGCAAAGGAGAGAAGCTTACAAGCGTCCAAGAGGCAGATGCAGGAAGTGCTGGGCGGGAGGCGCTGAACCCTGGCGTTGTGGTAGGAGCTATGCCAGCATGGAAGTGCATGAAGAAGACTGGTGTGGAGGCCATGGGTGGGGAACCAGAGTTCAGTTCTGCCCATGGGGCCTCTGGGACATTGCAATGAAAAGATCTAACGTCAATTTACTAGCTAAGTGGTCGGAGGCAATGCACTTAACCTTCATGACTTGTCTCATATGCAAAATGGGGATGTCCGAACCTATGTCATAATGTTGGGAGATTCCCTCAGCAGGTATTTACTGAGCAGCTTGTAGTCCCTTGAGTGCCAGGGACACGGCTGGACTGCCACAGCTAAAACACGTAGGAAATGCTGGTGAGTTCAAAATGGAGGGCTCAGCTTGGCTGTCATCCACATTAAGCTTCCCAGAAAAGAGGCAGGTGAGCCCTGAGCGAGTGAGGGTTTTAGCAGAGCAGTTGCAGGCAAGGGCAAGATAGGCTGCCCAGGGGGCCACCAGGGGAACGGAGTGCTGCTGTGTGTCTGTTTGAACAGCCTCCTCGGCAAGTTATCTTAAAACGATAGTTTGGGACTAAAAGATCTCTAAATCCTTAAACTGGTGTTATGATTTGTGGTGATAATCTGTGTGCTTCAATCTCCGTGGGTAGAGAGAGCCGCCTGTGTGAGGTGAGCCACATGGACCCAAGATCCCAGGGGTATTGTAGGTAGACCCCAGGACTGGACCTGGCCTGCTCATATCTTCCTGAGCTCTGTTGGGAGCTGGCCCGCGCTTTCTCGGCGATGCTCCCAACACATTTTGAGTGTTCTCAGGATGATATTTATTATCTCCACTCACCACCAAAACCCACTGCCGTTGAGTCAATTCCGACTCATAGCGACCCTATAGGACGGAGTAGAACTGCCCCATACAGTTTCCAAGGAGTGCCTGGCGGATTCGAACTGCCCACCTTTTGGTTAACAGCCATAGCACTTAATCACTACGCCACCAGGGTTTCCCTCCACTCACCAGAGTAGGCCATAATTGTTACTGTTTTATAATAGAAAAGATTAAAAAAAAAAAAAAAGTTGTCATCAAGTCGATTCCGACTCGTGGCGACCCCATGTGTGTCAGAGTAGACCTATGCTCCATAGGGTTTTCAAGGACTGGTTTTTCAGAAACGGATCCCCAGTGCTTTCTTCCGAGGCATCTCTGGGTGGACTCGAACCTTCAATCTTTAGCATGTGAACCGTTTATACTACCCAGAGATTGAGAAGAGTAAGTCGAGGTGAAATTAGGTGCCTTGCCAGAGGCTACACAGTTATTGGAAGGACCTTTTCTTTTCCTTGACTATCTGAGCTATGTCACAGAAGTATTTCATAGCTCCAGTCAGATAAAGGTAAATAACAAATTAATCTTTTTAATCAAGTAGCTATAATGGTTAACCCTGAGTTAATTTAGAAATAAACTTGGAATTTTTATTGATAATTTTTTTTCACCAAATTTAAAGTCTTCAAAAGTTGTTGATATTTACTGAGTGCTGTCTAACCATAGTGTTTCATATGTATTTTCTCATTTAATCTTCACAACATCCCCACGAGCTAAGTGATCATCATCTCTGTTTTTATTGGCAAAGTCAGTTTCACTATGGGTGGAAGGTGAAGTAACTGAACCAAGGTCATTCTCTAGTGAGTGGCAGAACCAGGTTTTAAACTCAGTATGTTGGGTGTGGAAACCCTGGTGGCATAGTGGTTAAGAGCTTACAGCTGCTAACCAAAACGTCTGCAGTTCAAACCCACCAGGCACTCCTTGGAAACCCTATGGGGCACCTCTACTCTGATCTATAGGGTCACTATGAGTTGGAATTGATTTGACAGCAGCAGGTTTGTTTTGTTTTGTTTTTGGTAGCACAATGGTCAAGCGCTCAACTACTAACTGAAAGGTTGGCAGTTCAAACCTACCCAGAGGCACCTTGAAGAAGGTGATCTGCTTCCCAAACGGTCACAGCCTTGAAAACTCTGTGGAGTAGTTCTACTCTGCACACACAGGGTTGCCATAAAGCAGAACCCACTCAATGGCAACTGGTTTGGTGTTTTGGTTTATGTTGGGCCCAGAACCTTAGCTCTTGGCCACTAGGCACACTACCCTTGATTGTATTTATCTTTGCGATCTTACTAGGGACAGAGTCATTCAATGGCCAAAATTATTTATTAACTTTTAAGGCTTGAGACCCTATCTTTGCACACCTTCTCTTACCCTTCTTGTTTGAGCTAAATAAAGGGCAGCTTTCCTCCTCGAGTTAACGGAAATAGGAATTTGCTGGAGGATTTGAGGGAACACACAAATGGTACAGCCTTGTGTTTGCGTAAGCTGAGGTACTAATTAGCAGTGGCATCTGCTCTGCACTGGGGAGGAAAATGAGATCACCGTGGGAGATGGTATTCCCCAGGCCGGGAGCAGTGTCGCACGGGTCAGAGAATGCTGGCAGTGAAAGCCCACTGCTTGTGAAGAATGATTTGGCATGCGTAGAAAATTACTTTTCTAAATTCTTTTATCTCTGAAAAGGAAAATATAGCTTCTCAGATGCCGGCTTAACCCTGGAAGGCTAAGGCCCGCCTGCCTCCATTTCTTTCTCTCACTGAGTGCCTGCCGGTTCTCTGGCCTTCGGGAATCTCAAGTATAATGGCGACAGACTCTGAGGCTCCATTTGGAGGGGGGAGATGAGGGAGAGGGAGGGCTAGAGGTAGCTGGTTTAGTGTGCCAGGTGGACCAGGAAGCCCTTGGCTCATGGAGGAAGACAGGGGGAAGACCCTACTCTGTGAACTTGGTTTTCTTCTGGATGGTCAATGTGTCCAGTCAGTAAAGCTGCTGGCCAGGTGAGTCAGTGGGACAGCATTGTGTGATCTGGGTTGGCATGTGGACAAGGTGTTGGCTCTTAGATTTCTGGATTTAAGATTTTCTTTTAATCTTTTCCAACAGTTTTCCTCCAACAGTTTGTTTCCACATGTATCATTCAGTGACATTGATTACATTCTTCAAGTTGTTCCACCATTCTTACTATCCTTTTCCAAATTATTCCACCACCATTACATAAACTCAAAGCCACGTAAGTAATCATGTGCTTTTAAATATTGACTGTTAAGGAATTTTATGACTGAAACCTGTTTTTCCTTTGAAGAATTGTGTGCCTTTGGCCTCTCAGTTTTTGAGAAAGGTAAAGGTGGTATGCCCCTAGCCTTCATTGCAGAGCCAAGTGGTGGGTGCCAAGCTGTGAAATGATTTATGACTCTGTAAAGAGTAGACGAAGGGGCCCTGGTAGCACAGTGTTTAAGTGCTCGGCGGCTAACCAAAAGGTCAACTGTTCGAACCCACCCATTGCTCCGTGGGAGAAAGTTGTGGCAGTCTGCATCCTTGGAAACCCTATAGGACAGGCAGTTGTACTCTATCCTCAAGCGTCACTATAAGTCAGAATAGGCTTGACAGCAATAGGTTTGGTAATGAGTAAACACATCTGCCCCTTCTCATTTTACGAGCAGTAAATGCCAGAAGTGTCGGTCTATTTGTCATTGTGATTTACTCTCTTCACCATATTCCTTAGTGTTGAAGTGGACACAGAAATCATGACGTCTTTTGTTTTCTTTCAGATCCAGAGTTACGAATCTGGGTCTTGGCTGCTCCTCCTCTCTGCTAGATTGGACTTTCCTGTTTTTGTCTTTCTCAGTTGACTTCGTCGGCATGCTTTGTGTGGGGAAGAAACATCCCGGCGAAGGAAGCTTCTAAGAGCTCCCAGGTGCACGTTTCAGCCAAGTTGGTGGCTTACAGGTCTCTTTGTGTTCGTCAGTGTCGGAAAGGGCGTGACAGCATCACAGCCAATTGCTTTACCACCTGAGGCACAAAGCAGTTCCTTCTATGGCCATGCTGGGAGGGCCCAGCCTCCTCACTTGAGAACTGAACGTGTGGGAAAGCAAGTAGTTGTAAATTGGAGTTTAAAATGCTGTGCTTGCTTGTCAGTTCTGCAGTGGGTAGACCAGGAATCAGAGTGAGGTCTTTTGACCGTGTCTTCCAGTCACTTTTCTTTGGGTTTTGTTAGGGCCAAGGGGCCATCTAGGGCCCCAGGCCATCGCCAGAATCTTGGTGAGATGGCTCCTGACCCCATGCTCCTGCCAAATCCCCACAGTTCAGCCTGGGACCTCCACTGGGCCCTGGCCCCAGGGGTTGTCCAGGCTGCCTGCTCTTGTGCCCAGTTGCCCCTCAGCCTTGTTCTAGCCCCCTTGCCTCCCACCCTCCCGTAACTAGTTCTCAGATGCACACACCAGCAGCTCTGGCCCTGGCTCTTGGGCCTGTCAGCCTCTCCTACCTCCCTCTTCTTTCTCTACTTTTTTTGTCTAGAAAGAGCTTTATTGGGATAGAATTCACCTCGTGCAGTTCACCGATTTAAACAGTACAATTCAATGGTCTTTAAAATATTCAGTGTTGTAGAATCATAACTGCAATCAATTTTGGAACATTTTCCTCACCCCAAATAAAAACCCCGTGCCGATGAGCAGTCACTCTCATTTCTGCCCAACTCCCCTAATCTACTTTCAAACTCTATGGATTTGCCTGTTCTGGACATTTCACGAAAATGTTTTTAGAGTTGTGAGCAGAGGCCAGGCTGCTGAACATCTAAACTCTGATGTTTGGGTGTGGTAATGGTTTAGCTAGGTTTTGGGTGAGGTCGGTTCCATTCCTGCCTGGGTGGGGCCTGTGAGCTGGCCTTTCCCATGGCTGGGTCCCAAGGACTGAGCATCGGGGCAGGACACTGAGCAAGCAGAGATCGGCTTTGTCACAACTACCGCTCAGAGCTCCAGGGAACACCGTGGGGACTGGGCCGAGGGAGGCAGGGGAAATGCGGCCAGTGTAAGGTGGGAGGTGAAGGAGGGTGGCAGTGGTCGGGGAACCCCGTTATCTGGAGAGACCCAGAACTTGAGTCTCCTTTCTGTTTCTGTCCTGAACCCTCACCCCACTATAGACACACCCTTCCTTGATGATATAAACTGTCTGAAATTTATGCCACTGGAATGTCATCACTTAGACTTTGAGTGAGTAAGCGCCTTCTCAAGCTCCTCTGGAGGGTTTTGACATTCATTTTCATTCATGCACATCTTACCGTGGATTCTCTTAATTCAGGGACTTTCTTCTTAACACCTCGAAGAAATCAGTTTAATGTGCCTTGAAACCCCCATTCATCTTATTTTCAATAATTGGCCTCAAAATGTAGTGAGAAGCCTCATTCCTTGGCAGTTGTTGTGCCAGGTGCTGTGCTAGGTAAGCCCTGTGGGAAAAATAAGAAAGGCCAGATGGCTCTTTCATTCAAGGACCTTGTCTCCAATTTCGTACGAGATAAAAATGACCGTACAGGTCTTGTTGCTCCACTTCTCAAAACCCTGCCATGGCTCCCATTCACCCAGAGTAACAGCCACGGCCATGACCTGTGTGACCTGGCATCAGGCACTCTGCCAGGCCTCCTGCTGCTCTCCCCCTCACACTGGTGCCTTGGCCCTCCTGCCTCAAGGCCTTTTCGCAATGGCTATTCTCTCTGGAATGTGCTCCCTTCCCCCGCCCCCGGGGTTTCTCCCAAGTCTACTCAAATGATGCTTTCTTGGTTCCTAGCCCAGGGTCTGAGGTCCCTAGCTGGTGCAAATGGTTAAGCATCTGACTACTAACTGAAAGGTTGGTGACTCAAACCCACCCAGTGGCACCGCAGAAGAAAGTTCTGGTGACCTGCTTCCATAGAGATTACAGTCAAGAAAACGCTATGGAGCAGTTTTACTCTGTAACACGTAGGGTTGCCATGAGGCAGAATCAACTCCACAGCAACAGAGTAGAAGCAGTAATAGCCCAGGGCCTGGCAGTGAGTAGGTGAGTGAATGACTGCAGGATGAACGTGGGGAATAAGGGCCCTGGCGGAAAAGTCGCTGGCCTCACCAGCCTCAGGTTTCCGTCATCAAGAGAACTGACAGCTCTAACGCTGCACAGTTTGGGAGGAAAAGGGCATGTTAACCTACATGCTAGCCCACACGCGGATATGCATTCAGTCACATTAACCCACCTCTGTGTGTGTGTTTTTATGTGTGTGTGTGTGTGGTCATTAGTAGGCCATGAGTGGTTTTGCATGTGGTTACAGTTAGCCATGCAACTGTGTCTTAGTCATCTAGTGCTGCAATAACAGAAATACCACAAGTGGATGGCTTTAACAAAGAGAAATTTACTCTCTCACTGCCTAGTAGGTTACAAGTCCAAATTCAGGGTGCCGACTCCAGGAGAACGCTTTCTCTGTCTGCTCTGGAGGAAGGGCCTTATCGTTAGTCTTCCCTTGGCCTGGGGGCATCTCAGCTCAGGAATCTCAGGTCCGAAGGATGCGCTCTGCTCCCAGTGCAGCTCTCTTGATGGCATGAGGTTCCCAACTTTCTGCTTACTTCCTTTTCCTTTTATCTCTTGAGAGATAAAAGATGGCACAGGCCACACCCCAGGGAAACTGCCTTTATATTGGATTAAGGATGTGACCTGGTTACAATCCCATCCTAATCCTCCTTAACATAAAATTAGAATCACAAAATGGAGGACAACCACAGAATACTGGGAATGATGGCCTAACCAAGTTAATACACACTTTTCTGGGGGGACATAATTCAATCCATGACAAACTGTGTGTACTTTTCATGTGACATCACAACGAGAGGAGACTGCCCTGTGCCCCACAGGGAAGCCCTGGCCCAATGGATGCACAGGTGTCCCATGGTCATTTCCTGCCTGTGCTGGTCAGGGGCATGGTGCCAGCAGGCACACTCGGAGGCCTTTTCCCTTTTTCCATTTCCTGTCACTGTTTTGAAACTGTTAGAGGAAGAGAGGTACCTGACCTGATAACCTATCAAAGTTGCTGTCGCATATTGTTATGGATTGAATTGTGTCCCCCCAAAATATGTGTCAACTTGGCTAGGCCATGATTCCCAGTATTGTGTGGTTGTAGTCTATTTTGTGATCTGATGTACTGTATGTATTATCCTATGTATTGTAAATCTTAACCACTATGATGTTAATGTCCCATGCATCTGTCAGTTTGTCATACTGTTGTGGCTTGTGTATTGCTGTGATACTGGAAGCTATGCCACCAGTATTCCAAACACCACAAGGGTCACCCATGGTAGACAGGTCTCAGTGGAGTTTCCAGACTGACTAGGAAGAAGGACCTGGCAGTCTACTTTTGAAAAAATTAGATGGTGAAAACCTTATGAAGAGCAGCAGAACATTATCTGAAATAGTGCCAGAAGATGAGCCCCTCAGGTTGGAAGACACCAAAATTGGACTGGGAAAGAGTTGCCTCCTCAAAGTACTGTTGACCTTAATGGCATGGATGGAGTAAAGCTCAGGACCTTCATTTGCTGGTGTGGCATGACTCCAAATGAGATGAAACAGCTGCAACATCAATTAATAATTGGAAAGTGGAATATATGAAATATGAATCTAGGTAAATTGGAAGTCGTCAAAAATGAAATGGAACCCATAAAGATCAATATCCTAGTCATTAGTCAGCTGAAATGGACTGGTACTCGCCTTTTGAATTTGACGATCATATGGCCTACTATGCCGGAAACGACAAATTGAAGAGGAATGGCATCACAGTCACTGTCGAAATAACATATCAAGATCCATCCTGAAGTATAACACTGTCAGTGATAGGATAATATCCACACACCTACAAGGAAGACCAATTTGTACAACTATTATTCAAATTTACACACCAACCATTAATGCTAAAGATGAGGAAATTGAAGATTTTTACCATCTGAAGTCTGAAATTGATCAAACATGCAATCAAGATGCATTGATAATTACTGGCGATTGGAATGCAAAAGCTGGAAACAAAGAAGAAGGATCTGTAGTTGGAAAATATGGCCTTGGTGATACAAATGACACTAGGGATCACAAGATAGGATATTTTAACACCAATGACTTATTCATTGCATTTTCTACAATGTAAACGGCAACTATACACATGGACCTCATAGAATGGAAAACACAGGAATCAAATGGACTACATTTGTGGAACGAGATGGTGGAAAAGCTCAATATAATCAGTCAGAACAAGGCCAGGGGGTGACTGGAGAAGAGACCATCAATTGCTCATATGCAAATTGAAGCTGAAGAAAATTACAACTAATCCAAGAGAACCAAAATATAACCGTGAGTATATCCCAGCTGAATTTGGACACCATTTGAAAAACAGATTTGACACATTGAACACTAATGACTGAAGACCAAATGAGTTGTGGAATGACATCAAGGACATCATGCATAAGGAAAGCAAGAGGTCATTAGAAAGACAGAAAGAAAGAAAAAAACAAAATGGATGTCAGAAGAGACTCTGAAACTTGCTCTTGAGCATAGAGCACCTAAAGTGAATGGAAGAAATGATGATGTGAAAGAGCTGAACAGAGGATTTCAAAGGGTGGCTTGAGAAGACAAAGTATCATAATAAAATGTGCAAAGACCTGGAGTTAGGAAACCAAAAGGGAAGAACACACTTGGCATTTCTCAAGCTGAAAGAACTGAAGAAAAATTTTAAGCTTCGAATTGCAATATTGAAGGATTCTAGGGGAAAATATTGAACAATGCAGGAACCATCAACAGAAGATGGAAGGAATACATGGAGTCACTGTACTAAAAAGAATAGGTCAACGGTCAACCATTTCAGGAGGTAGCATATGATCAAGAGCCACTGGTATTAAAGGAAGAAGTTGAAGCTGCACTGAAGGCATTGGTGAAAAGCAAGGCTCCAGGAATTGATGGAATCCAATTGATATGTTTCAAAAAACAGATGCAGTGCTGGAAGTGCCCACTTGTCTATGCCAAGGTATTTGGAAGAGAGCTACCACCTGGCCAACCGGATGGTAGAGATCCATATTTGTGCCCATTCCAAAGAAAAGTGATACAACAGAAAGCAGAAATTTCCGAACAGTGTCATTAATATAACACACAAGTAAATTTTGCTGAAGATCACTGAAAAGCATTTGCAGCAGTACATCAACAAGGAACTGCCAAAAATTCAAGCTAAATTCAGATGAGGATATGGAACAAGGATATCACTGCTGATATCAGATGGCTCTTGACTGAAAGCAGAGAATACCTGAAAGATGTTTACCTTTTTTGACTATGCAAAGGCATTCAACTGTGTGGATCATAATAAATTACCATAACATTTCAAAGAATGAGAATTCCAGAGAATTAATTGTGCTCATGTGGAATCTGTACATAGACCAAAACACAGTCATTCAAATGGAACAAGGGGATGCTGTGGAGTTTAAAATCAGGAAGGGTGTGCATCAGGGCTGTGTCCTTTCACCATACTTATTCAGTCTCTATGCTGAGCAAATAATCCAAGAAGCTACAGTATACGAAGAACATGGCATCAGATAAAAAAATCTTGCTTGCTGAAATGGAAGACAATTTAAAGCCTCAAAGCACTTACTGATGAGATCAAAGACAACAGGTTTCAGTATGGATTGCACCTCAATACAAAGAAAAAAGAGAGGAGGGGCCAAGATGGTGGAATAGACAGACAATTCTGGCAAACCCTCTTACAATAAACACACAAAAAAACAAGTGAAACAAGTATATTTATGACAAGGAGCCCTGAACATCAAAGGCAAGGTTAGAAAAAGAACTGAGGGGCAGGGGAAGAAGAGATGGTTCAGAAGTGGAATTACCAGACCTGAATCTCCGGGAGCCCTCAGGCACCAGTCCCAGAGCAGCTACAGCAGGCTGGTACTAGCATTCAGCTGCAGTTTCCTCAGGGAGAAGCACCCAGCCACACAGCCTACTCACACCTGGAACCAGAGAAGAATGGCGCTCTTGGCAAAAGCTAAGTACCTGCCTATATTTTACTGTGCCCACCCAACCCCCAAGCGGGCTTCAGCAACTGATTTCCCTGGGCCTGAGATAGGCCCTGTTCAGCACCTAGAGACATCTTCCAGGCCCTGATGAAGGAGTAAATTCACAACTGGGGGAAAAGAAAATTCGCCAGCTCCACTAACCAGGGGACCTCAGGACAGAAGCCGTTCCTGTCCAGGCAGAAATAGTCCATGGACTTTGAGTACCTTTCCCCGCTGCATGGACCTGTTTGGGCCTATTTCAGGAGAATAGGCCATTGTTGGCAGACTACGACTGTTTCAGCTGTGTGGTGGAGAGGTGGGTACTTGATATTTGACACTGCTTTGCCTATTAAACAGGGTCCTCACCTACCAACATCAGGGGCCTAAGGACTGGCGGCTTCACTCAGGTCACCCAGGCACCTGCGACAGGGGTCCAAGGAAAAATGGTACCTCCCAGCCCTTACGACCAAAAACATTGCGTGCCCATGGTCTGTCTGCAGAAACCACCCACCTGTACACTGTAGGGAACAGAGACATGCTTTCCTCAGAGACACTTGGGGGATGATTCTCAGCCCCCTGCCTTGTTCAGAGTGTGACCCTTGCTGCAATCAGATGCTGGTAACCTACACCAATCGCCCGTGCCCCTCTAAGACTGTAGGACAGAGCCTGTACCATGCACTTGATGATCAGCTACCTGGACACCTGAGCTGAATTCATATGAGAAAACTGAATGGACTCCAAGACTGATATACCTGATAACAGCTCTAGCCACCTGATGACAGGACATCAGAGCTTCAAAGGTGAAAATAATCAAGCTAACTCACTCAAGAAACCCATTTGGGCATATCAAAACAAAACAAAGCAAGAAGCTACAATACAGTAAGCAAACATAAACTAATACAGTAATTTACAGATGGCTTGGAGACAACAGTCAATATCAAGTCACATAAAGAAACAGACCATGATCACCTCATCAAGCTCTCAGAAAAAAGAATCAAGGAATCTTCTAGATGAAAGTGCCTTTGGAGGCCCAATACAAAAGATTAATATACAGAACCCTTCAAGACATCAGGAAGGAAATCAGGCAATACACAGAACAAGCCTAGGAACACACAGATAAAGCAGTTGAAGAAACTAAAAAGGTTAGTCAGGAACATAATGAAAAATTTAATAAGCTAGAAAAATCCATAGGCAGACAGCAATCAGAAATTCAGAAGATTAACAATAAAATTGCAGAATTAGATAATAGAAAGTCAGAGGAGCAGAATTGAGCAAGTGGAAGGCAGAATTTGTGAACTTGAAGATAAAGCACTTGGCACCAATATATCTGAAGAAAAATCAGATAAAAGAATTTTATAAAATGAAGAAACCTTAAGAATCATGTGGGACTCTATCAAGAGATATAACCTATAAGTGATTGGAGTCCCAGAACAGGGAGGGGTAACAGAAAATACAGACAGAATTGTTGAAGATTTGTTCACAGAAAACTTTCCCAATATCGTGAAAGATGAGAAGAAATCTATCCAAGATGCTCATCGAACACCACATAAGGTAGATTTTAAAAGAAAGTCACCAAGACATATTATAATCAAACTTGCCAAAACCAAAGATGAAGAGAGAATTTTAAGAGCAGCTAGGGATAAATGAAAAGTCACAAAGGAGAGTCAATAAGAATAAACTTGGACTACTTGGCAGAAACTATGCAGGCAAGAAGGCAATGGGATGACTTATACAAAAAATTGAAGGAAAAGAATTGCCAGACAAGACTGTCTCTCAAATATGAAGGTGAAATTAGGACATTTCCAGATAAACGCAAGTTGAGGGAATTCGTAAAAACCAAACCAAAACTACAAGAAATACTAAAGGGAGTTCTTTGGTTAGAAAATCAATAATATCAGGAATCAGCCCAAGACTAGAACACAGGGCAGAGCAATCAGATGGCAACACAGACAGGGAAATCACAAAAATAAATCAAGATAAAAAAAAACAAAACAGGAAAACAGTGATGTTACTACGTAAAAGAAGACAACATTAAATCAATAAAGAGGGAGTAAGAAATGTAGTCATAGATCTTTCATATGGAGAGGAAGACAAGGCAATATAAAGAAATAAATGTTAGGTTTAAATTTAGAAAAATAGGGGTAAATAAAAAGGTAACCACAAAGGAGACAAACCATCCTACACGTCAAAATAAAATACAAGAAAAAAATAGAGACTCAGCAGAAACAAAATCAACAACAACAAATATGAGGAAAAGGCAATATATAATCGACTCAACACAAAAAATTAAGTGGGAAAAAGAAACTGTCATCAACACACAAAAAAAGACATCAAAATGATAGCACTAAATTCATGCCTATCTATAATTACGCTGAATGTAAATGGACTAAATGCACCAATAAAGAGACAGAGAGTGGCAGAATGGATTAAAAAACATGATCTGTCTCCATGCTGTCTATAAGAGACACACCTTAGACTAAAACTCAAAGGATGGAGAAAAATATATCAAGCAAACAACAATCAAAAAAGAGCAGGAGTGGCAATATTAACTTCTGACAAAATAGGCTTTAAAGTTAACTCCATCATAAAAGATAAGGAAGGACACTATATAATGATTAAAGGGACAATATACCAGGGGAAAAAAAAAAAAATTTTTTTTGTTTTTTTTTATACCAGGAGGATATAACCATATTAAATATTTATGCACCCAATGGCAGGGCTGCAAGATACGTAAATTCTAACAGCATTGAAAAGTGAGATAGACAGCTCCACAATTATAGTAGGAGACTTCAACACCCCACTTTCGGTGAATAACAGGACATCCAGAAAGAAGCTCAATAAAGACTCAGAAGATCTAAATGCCACAATCAACCAACTTGACCTCATTGACATACACAGAACACTCCACCAAACAGCAAACAAGTATACTTTCTTTTCCAACACACATGGAGCATTCTCTAGAATAGACCATATATTAGGTCATAAAGCAAGCCTTAGCAGAATCCAAAACACTGAAATATTGCAAAGCATCTTCTCTGACCATAAGGCCATAAAAGTGGAAATCGATAACAGAAAAAAGCAGGGAAAAAGAAATCAAACACTTGGAAACTGAACAATACCCTGCTCAAAAAAGACTGGATTATAGAAGACATTAAGGATGGAGTAAAGAAATTCATAGAATCCAATGAGAATGAAAACACTTCCTATCAGAACCTTTGGGACACAGCGAAAGCAGCACTCTGAGGCCAATTTATATCAATAAATTCACACATACAAAAAGAAGGGCCAAAATCGAAGAATTATCCCTACAACTTGAACAAATAGAGAGCAACAAAAGAAACCCTCAGGCACCAGAAGAAAACAAATAATAAAAATTAGAGCTGAACTAAATGAAATAGAAAAAAGAATTGAAAGAATTATCAAGACCAAAAGCTGGTTCTTCGAAAAACACAACAAAATTGATAAACCATTGGCCAAACTGACAAAAGAAAAACAGGAGAGGAAGCAAATAACCGGAATAAGAAATGAGATGGGCGATATTACAACAGACCTAACTGAAATTAAAAGAATCGTATCAGACTACTATGAAAAATTGTACTCTAACAAATTCGATAACCTAGAAGAAATAGATGAGTTCCTAGAAACACACTACCTACCTAAACTAACACAAGCAGAGGTAGAACAAGTAAATAAACACGTAACAAAAGACGAGATGGAAAAGGTAATTAAAAACCTCCCAACAACAACAACAAAAAAAGCCCTGGCCCAGACGGATCCGCTGCAGAGTTCTACCAAACTTTCAGAGAAGAATTAACACCACTGCTACTAAAGGTATTTCAGAGCATAGAAAAGGATGGAATACCCCCAAACTTAAAGACACCACAAAAAAAGAAAATTACAGACCTATACACCTATAGCCTTCGAAGCGTTCAGTTTATTCAGGAAAATTCTTTGCTTTTGGTTTAGTCCAGTTGTGCTGACCTTTCCTGTATTGTGTGTTGTCTTTCCCTTCAACTAAAATAGTTCTTGTCTACTATCTAATTAGTGAATACCCCCATTCCTCCCTCTCTCCCTCCCCCGTCATAACCATCAAAGAATATTTTCTTCTTCTGTTTAAACTATTTCTCCAGTTCTTATAATACTGGTCTTATACAATATTTGTCCTTTTGCAACTGACTAATTTGACTCAGCATAATGCCTTCCAGATTCCTCCATGTTATGAAATGTTTCACAGATTCATCACTGTTATTTATCAATGCATAGTATTCCATTCCCCTACATGTCTGTCAGTTTGTCCTACTGTGAGGATTTGCGTGTTGCTGTGATGCTGGAAGCTATGCCACTGGTATTCAGATACCAGCAGGGTCACCCATGGAGGACAGGTTTCAGCTGAGCTTCCAGACTAAGACAGACTAGGAAGAAGGACCCGGCAGTCTACTTCTGAAAAGCATTAGCCAGTGAAAACCTTATGAATAGCAGCGGAACATTGTCTGATACAGTGCTGGAAGATGAGCCCCCCAGGTTGGAAGGCACTCAAAAGATGACTCAGGAAGAGCTGCCTCCTCAAAGTAGAGTCAACCTTAATGACATGGATGGAGTAAAGCTGTCCAGACCTTCATTTCTTGATGTGGCGTGACTCAAAATGAGAAGAAACAGCTGCAAACATCCATTAATTATCAGAACCTGGAAAGTATGATGTATGAATCTAGGAAAATTGGAAATCGTCAAAAATGAAATGGAACACATAAACATTGATATCCTAGGCATTAGTGAGCTGAAATGGACTGGTATTGGCCATTTTGAATCAGACAATCGTATAGTCTACTATGCTGGGCATGAAGCTCGAAGAGGAATGGTGTTGCATTCATGGTCAAAAAGAACATTTCAAGATCTATCCTGAAGTACAACACTGTCAGTGATAGGATAATATCCATACACTTACAAGGAAGACCAGTTAATATGACTATTATTCAAATTTACACACCAACCACTAGGGCCAAAGACAAAGAAATAGAAGTTTTTTTATCAGCTGCTGCACTCTGAAACTCATCAAACATGCAATCAAGATGCATTGATAATTACTGACAATTGGAATGCAAAAGTTGGAAACAAAGAAGGATCAGTAGTTGGAAAATAAGGTCTTGGTGATAGAAACAATGCCTGAGATCAAATGATAGAATTTTGCAAGACCAATGACTTCTTCATTGCAAATACCTTCTTTCACCAACATAAACGGCGACTATACACATGGACCTCACCAGATGAAATGCGCAGAAATCAAATTGACTACATCTGTGGAAACAGACGATGGGAAAGCTCAATATCATCAGTCAGAACGAGGCCAGGGGCCAACTGTGGAACAGACCATCAACTGCTCATATGCAAGTTCAAGCTGAAACTGAAGAAAATCAGAGCAAGTCCACGAGAGCCAAATATGACCTTGATTATATCCCACCTGAATTTAGAGACCATGTGAAGAATAGATTTGATGCATTGAACACTAGTGACTGAAGACCAGATGAGTTGTGGAATGGCATCAAGGATATCATACATGAAGAAAGCAAGAGGTCATTGAAAAAGACAGGAAAGAAAGAAAAGACCAAGATGGATGTCAGAGGAGACTCTGAAACTTGCTCTCGAATGTCGAGCTGCTAGAGCAAAAGGAAGAATTGATGAAGTAGAAGAACTGAACAGAAAATTTCAAAGGGCGCCTCGAGAGGACAAAGTAAAGTGTTATAATGACATGTGCAAAGAGCTGGTGTTGGAAAACCAAAAGGGAAGAACACACTCGGCGTTTTTCAAGCTGAAAGAACTGAAGAAAAAATTCAAGCCTCGAGTTGCAATACTGAAGGATTCTATGGGGAAAATATTAAATGATGCAGGAAGCATCAAAACAAGATGGAAGGAATACACAGAGTCATTATACCAAAAAGAATTAGTCGATGTTCAACCATTTCAAGAGGTGGCATATGATCAGGAACTGATGACACTGAAGGAAGAAGTCCAAGCTGCTCTGAAGGCATTGGTGAAAAACAAGGCTCCAGGAATTGGTGGAATATCAATTGAGATGTTTCAACAAACAGAGGCAGCGCTGGAGGTGCTCACTCGTCTATGCTGAGAAATATGGAAGACAGCTTCCTGGCCAACTGACTGGAAGAGATCCATATTTATGCCTATTCCCAAGAAAGGTGATCCAACCGAATGTGGGAATTATAGAACAATATCATTAATATCACATGCAAGCAAAATTTTGCTGAAGATCATTCAAAAACGGCTGCAGCAGTATATCGACAGGGAACTGCCAGAAATTCAGGCCGGTTTCAGAAGAGGACGCGGAACCAGGGATATCATTGCTGATGTCAGATGGATCCTGCCTGAAAGCAGAGAATACCAGAAGGATGTTTACCTGTGTTTTATTGACTGTGCAAAGGCATTTGACTGTGTGGATCATAACAAACTATGGATAACACTGCGAAGAATGGGAATTCCAGAACACTTAATTGTGCTCATGAGGAACCTATACATGGATCAAGAGGCGGTTGTTCAGACAGAACAAGGGGATAGTCATTGGTTTAAAGTCAGGTAAGGTGTGCGTCAGGGTTGTATTCTTTCACCATACCTATTTAATCTGTATGCTGAACAAATAATCCGAGAAGCTGGACTATATGTAGAAGAACGGGGCATCAGGATTGGAGGAAGACTCATTAACAACCTGCGTTATGCAGATGACACAACCTTGCTTGCTGAAAGTGAAGAGGACTTGAAGCACTTACTAATGAAGATCAAAGACCACAGCCTTCAGTATGGATTACACCTCAGCATAAAGAAAACAAAAATCCTCACAACTGGACCAATGAGCAACATCATGATAAACGGAGAAAAGATTGAAGTTGTCAAGGAATTGATTTTACTTGGATCCACAATCAACAGCCATGGAAGCAGCAGTCAAGAAATCAAAAGACACATTGCATTGGGTAAATCTGCTGCAAAGGACCTCTTCAAAGTTTGAAGAGCAAAGATGTCACCCTGAATACTAAGGTGTGCTTGACCCAAGCCATGGTATTTTCAATTGCATCATATGCATGTGAAAGCTGGACAATGAATAAAGAATACCGAAGAAGAGCTGACACCTTTGAATTGTGGTGTTGGAGAAGAATATTGAATATACCATGAACTGCCAAAAGAACGAACACATCTGTCTTAGAAGAAGTACAACCAGAATGCTCCTTAGAGGCAAGGATGGCGAGACTGGGTCTTACATGAGACTGCGTCTTACATACTTTGGACACGTTGTCAGGAGGGATCAGTCCCTGGAGAAGGACATCATGCTTGGCAGAGTACAGGGTCAGCAGAAAGGAGGAAGACCCTCAAGGATTGATACAGTGGCTGCAACAATGAGTTCAAGCATAGGAACGATTGTAAGGATGGCTCAGGACCGGGCAGTGTCTCGTTCTGCTGTGCATAGGGTCGCTATGAGTCGGAACCGACTTGACTGCACCTAACAACAACAACAACAACAAGTATTCCATTGTGTGAATACACCATAATTTCTTTATCCATTCATCCATTAATGGGCACCTTGGTTGCTTCATGTTTTTGCTATTGTAAACAGTGCTGCAATGAACATGGGTGTGCATATATCTGTTTGTGTAAAGGCTCTTATTTCTCTAGGATATATTCCAAGGAGTGGGATTGCTGGATTGTATGGTAGTTCTATTTCTAGCTTTTTAAGGAAGCGCCAAATCAATTTCCAAAGTGGTTGTACCATTTGACATTCCCACCAGCAGTGTATAAGTGTTCCAGTCTCTCCGCAACCCCAACATTTATTATTTTGTGTTTTTTGGATTAATGCCAGCCTTGTTGGAGTGAGATGGAATCTCACTGTAGTTTTGATTTGCATTTTTCTAATGGCTAATGATCGTGAGCATTTCTTCGTGTAGCTGTTAGCTACCTGAATGTCTTCTTTAGTGAAGTGTTTTTTGCCCATTTTTTAATTGGGTTATTTGTCTTTTTTAGTTGAGTTTTTGCAGTATCATGTAGATTTTAGAGTTCAGGCACTGATCGGAAATGTCATAGCTAAAAACTTTTTCCAAGTTTATAGGTAATCTTTTTACTCTTTTGGTAAAGTCTTTGGAGCTCCCAGTAATCTATTCTTCTGCATTGTTAGTAATGTTTTGTATACTGTTTATGCCATTATTAGGGCTCCTAACGTTGTCCCTATTTTTTCTTGCATGATCTTTATCATTTTATATTTAGGTCATTGATCCATTTTGAGTTTGTTTTTGTGCATGGTGTGAGGTATGGGTCTTGTTTCACTTTTTTGCAGGTGGATATCCAGTTATGCCACCACCATTTGTTAAAAAGGCTGTCCTTTCCCCATTTAACTGGTTTGGGGCCTTTGTCAAATATCAACTACTCCTATGTGGATGGATTTGTCTGGATTCTCAATTCTGTTCCATTGGCCTATGTATCTGTTGTACCAGAACCAGGCTGTTTTGTCTACTACGGCGGTATAATAGGTTCTAAAATCAGATAGAATGAGACCTTCCACTTTGTTCTTCTTTTTCAGCATGCTTTACTTATCCAGGGCCTCTTTCCTTTCCATATGAAGTTGGTGATTTGTTTCTCCATCTCCTTAAAAAACGCTGTTGGAATTTGGATCGGAATTGCATTCTGTCCATAGATTCCTTTTGGTAGAATAGACATTTTTATAATATTAAGTCTTCCTATCCATGAGCAAGGTATATTTTTCCAGTTATCCATGAGCAAGGTATATTTTTCCAGTTATGTAGATCTCTTTTGGTTTCTTGCAGTTGTGTCTTGTAGTTTTCTTTGTATAAATTTTTACATCTGTGGTAAGATTTATTCCTAAGTATTTTATTTCTTGGGGCCTAGTTTTTTTTTTTTAGTGTAAATGGCATTGATTTGGTGATTTCCTCTTCGATGTTCTTTTTGTTGGTGTAGAGGAATCCAACTGAGTTTGTATGTTTATCTTATATCTTGATACTCTGCTGAACTCTTCTATTAGTTTCAGTAGTTTTCTGGAGGATTCCTTAGGGTTTTCTGTGCATAAGATCATGTCATCTGCAAATAGAGGTACTTTTACTTCTTCCTTCCCAACCTGGATGCCCTTTATTTCTTTATCCAGCCTAATTGCTCTGGCTAGGACTTCCAGCACAATATTGAATAAGAGTGGTGATAAAGGGCATCCTTGTCTGGTTCCCGATCACAATGGGAATGTTTTCAGGCTGTCTCCATTTAGGGTGATGTTGGCTGTTGGCTTTGTATAAACGCCCTTTATTACGTTGAGGAATTTTCCTTCTATTCCTATTTTGCTGAGAGTTTTTATCATGAATGAGTGTTGAACTTTGTCAAATGCCTTTTCTGCATCAATTGATAAAATCAGGTGATTCTTTTCTTTTGTTTTATTTATGTGGTGGATTACATTAATTGTTTTTCTAATGTTGAACCATCCCTGCATACCTGGTATGAATCCCACTTGGTCATGGTGAATTATTTTTTTGATATGTTGTTGAATTCTATTGGCTTGAATTTTGTTGAGGATTTTTGCATCTACATTCATGAGGGATATAGGTCTATAATTTTCTTGTGGTGTCCTTAACTGGTTTTGGTATCAGGGATATGCTGGCTTCATAGAATGAGTTTGGGAGTATTCCATCCTTTTCTATGCTCTGAAATACCTTTAGTAGCAGTGGTGTAAATTCTTCTCTGAAAGTTTGGTAAAGAACTCTGCAGTGAAGCCTTCCAGACCAAGGCTTTTTTTTGTTGGAAGTTTTTTAATTACCTTTTCAATCTCTTCTTTTGTTATGTGTCTATTTAGTTGTTCTCCCTCTGTTTGCGTTAGTTTAGGTAGGTAGTGTGTTTCTAGGAATTCATCCATTTCTTCTAGGTTTTCATATTTGTTTGAGTATAGTTTTTCGTAGTAATCTGATATGATTCTTTTAATTTCAGTTGGGTCTGTTGTAATATCACCCGTCTCATTTCTTATTCGGGTTATTTGCCTCCTCTCCTGTTTTTCTTTTGTCAGTTTGGCCAGTGGTTTATCAATTTTGTTGATTTTTTCAAAAGGCCAGCTTTTGGTCTTGTTAATTCTTTCAGTTGTTTTTCTGTTTTCTATTTCATTTAGTTCAGCTCTTATTTTTATTATTTGTTTTCTTCTGGTGTCTGTGGGTTTCTTTTGTTGCTCTCTTTCTGTTTGTTCAAGTTGTAGGGATAACTCTTTGATTTTGGCCCTTTCTTCTTTTTGGATGTGTGCTTTTATTGGTATAAATTGGCCTCTGAGCACCTCTTTTGCTGTGTCCCAAAGGTTCTGATAGGAAGTGTTTTCATTCTCATTGGATTCTTTGAATTTCTCTATTCCATCCTTAATGTCTTCTATAATCCAGTCTTTTTTGAGCAGGGTATTGTTCAGTTTCCAAGTGTTTGATTTCTTTTCCTTGCTTTTTCTGTTATTGCTTTCTACTTTGATGGCCTTATGGTCAGAGAAGATGCTTTGTATGATGTCCTTCTCCAGGGACTGGGCCATTCTGATAACATGTCCAAAGCACATGAGATGAAATTTCACCATCCTCACTTCCAAGGAGCACTCTGGCTGTACTTCTTCCAATACAGACTTATTCGTTCTTCTGGTAGTTCATGGTATAGTCAATATTCTTTGCCAACACCATAATTCAGAGACATCAATTCTTCTTTGGTCTTCTTTATTCATTGTCCAGTTTTCACATGCATATGATGCGACTAAAAATATTATGGCTCAGGTAGGCACTCCTTAGTCCTAAAAATGACATCTTTGTCTTTCAATGATTTAAAGAGGTCTTTTGCAGAAAATATGCACAATGCAATGCGTCGTTTCATTTCTTGACCGCTGCTTCCATGGGCTTTGATTGTAGATCCAAGTAAAATGAAATCCTTGACAACTTCAATCTTTTCTCCATTTATCATAATGTTGTTTATTGGTCCAGTTGTGAGGATTTTTGTTTTCTCTATGTTGAGGTGCAATCCATACTTCATCAGTAAGTGCTTCAAATCCTCTTCCCTTTCAGCAAGCAAGGTTTGTCGTTTGCATATTGAAAGCTATTAATGAGTCTTCTTCCAGTCCTGATGCTGCATTCTTCTTCAAGTAGTCCAGCTTCTCCGATTATTTGTTTAACATAGAGATTGAATAAACATGGTGAAAGGATACAACTCTGAAGCACCCTTTTCTGATTTTAAACCACTCAGTATTCCCTTGGTCTATGTACAGTTTCTGCATGAGCACAATTTAAGTGTTCTGAAATTCTCATTGTTTACAATGTTATCCGTAACTTGTTATGATCCACACAGCCGAATGCCTTTGCATAGTCAATAAAGCACAGGCAAACATCTTTCCGGTTTTCTCTGCTTTCAGCCAAGATCCATATGACATCAGCAATCATATCCCTCGTTTCACATCCTCTTCTGAATCCTTCTTGAATTTCTTGCAGTTCCCTGTATATACTGCTGCAACCATTTTTGAATTATCTTCAGCAAAATTTTACCTGCATGTAATATTAATGATATTGTTTGATAATTTCCAAATTCTGTTGGATTACCTTTCTTTGGAATGGGCACAGATATGGATCACTTCCAGTTCGTTGGCCAGGTAGCTGCCTCCAAATTTCTTGGCATAGACGAGTGATCATCTCCCGCACTATATCCGTTTGTTGAAACATCTCAGTTGGTATTTCATCAATTCCTGGAGCCTTGCTCTTTGCCAGAAACCATGGTGGTGTAGTGGTTCAGTGTTAGGGCTGCTAACCAAAAGGTTAGCAGTTTGAATTCACCAGGTGCTCCTTGGAAACTCCAAGGGGCAGTTTTACTCTGTCCTATAGGGTTGCTATGAGTTGGAATCGACTCAACAGCAACAGGTTTGGGTTTTTTTGTTTTGTTTTTCAGTGCTGCTTAGACTTCTTCCTTCAATACCATTGGTCCTTGATCATATGCTACCTCCTGAAATGGTTGAACATTGACCAATTCTTTTTGATACAATGACTCTGTGTATTCTTTCAAACATCTTTTGATGCTTCCTGCATCATTCAACATTTTATCTATAGAATCCTTCAATATTGCAACTCGAGGCTTGAATTTTTCTTTTGTTCTTTCAGCTTGAGAAATGTGAAGTGTTCTTCTCTTTTGGTGTTCTGACTCCAGGTCTTTGCACATTTCATTATACTACTTTACTTTGTCTTCTCGAGCCACCCTTTGAAATCTTCTGTTCAGCTCTTTTACTTTGCCGTTTTTTCTATTTGCTTTAGCTACTGTACATTCAAGAGCAAGTTTCAGCGTCTCTTCTGACATTCGTTTTGGTCTTTTCTTTCTTCCCTGTCTTTTTAATGACCTCTCACTTTCTTCATGAAAGATGTCCTTGATGTCATTCTACAACTCATCTGGTCTTTGGTCGTTAGTGTTTGTTATAGATTGAATTGTGTCCCCCCAAAATGTATGTCACCTTGGCTAGGCCATGATTCCCAATATTGTGTGGTTGTCCACCGTTTTGTGATCTGATGTGATCTTCCTATGTGTTGTAAATCTTACCTCTACGATGTTAATGAGGCAGGATTAGAGGCAGTTATGTTAATGAGGCAGGACTCAATCTACAGGATTAGGTTGTATCTTGAGTCAATCTCTTTCAACATATAAAAGAGAGAAGTGAGCAGAGAGGAGAGGGACTTCCTGCCACCAACAATGAACAACAGGAGGGGAGTTAGTACTTTGGATTTGAGCTCCCTGCGCTGAGAAGCTGCTCGAACAGGGGAATATTGATGACAAGGACCTTCCGCCAGAGCCGACAGAGAAAGAAAGGCTTCCCTTGGAACAGACACCCTGAATTTGGACATCTAGCCTCCTAAACTGTGAGAAAATAAACTTCTCTTTGTTAAAGATATCCACTTATGGCATTTCTAAGAAGCCCTAGATAACTAAGACAGTGTTCAACGTATCAAATTTATTCTTGAGATGGTCTCCAAATTCAGCTGGGATACGCTTAAGTTTGTATTTTGACTCTCACAGACTTGTTTTTTATTTTCTTCAGCTTCAACTTGAACTTGCATATGAGCAATTGATGGTGTGTTCTGCAGTTGACCCCCGCTTGTTCTGGCTGATGATATTGAGATTTTCCATCATCTCTTTCCACAGATGTAGTCAATTTGATTCCTGTGTTTTCCATCCAGTGATGTCCACGTGTATAGTCACCATTTATGTTGTTGAAAAAATGTATTTGCAATGCAGAAGGCTTTGGTCTTGCAAAATTCTATGATGCAATCTCCCGCATTGCTTCTGTCACCAAGGCCATATTTTCCAACTACCAATCCTTCTTTGTTTCTACCTTTTGCATTCCAGTCACCAGTAATTATCAGTGCATCTTGATAATAATAGTATAAAATGAAAAGTAAGTCTCTCCCATCCACCTATCCTTCATTCGCAGAAGTAATTGTGAATATTTACAAAAATATGCTTCCATTTCTTCCCTTATTCTTGATACGCTTGTTGTCATACATTTTACTTTATATATTATAAACCCCACAACATGTTATTGTTCTTGATTTAAATGGTTAATTATTTTTAAGAAAAGAAATTTTAAAAGGACAAGATGTTTTATATTTATCCACATATTTATCTTTTCTGGTGCCCTTCATTCCCTCTACTATATATCTACTATTATTTTTTGTTTACCTTGAAGACATTAATACTCCTTTAAAAGTGGAGTTCAAGAAATGAATTCTCTTTGTTTCTTTCTTTTATAATTTTTATGGTGCTTTAAGTGAAAGTTTACAAATCAAGTCAGTCTCTCACACAAAAACTTATATATACCTTGCTACATACCCCAATTACTCTCCCCCTAATGAGGCAACCCGCTCCCTTCCTTCACTCTCTCTTTTCATGACCATTTCACCAGCTTCTAACACCCTCTGCCTTCTCATCTCCCCTGCAGGCAGGAGATGCCAACATAATCTAAAGTGTCCACCTGATCCAAGAAGCCCACTCCTCACCAGGATCCCTCTCAAACCCATTGTCCAGTCCAATCCATGTCTGAAGACTTGGCTTCGGGAATGGTTCCTGTCCTAGGCCAACAGAAGGTCTGGGGGCCATGACCACCAGGGTCCTTCTAGTCTCAGTCAGGCCATTAAGTTTGGTCTTTTTATGAGAATTTGGGGTCTGCATCCCACTGGTCTCCTGCTCCTTCAGGGGTTCTCTCTTGTGCTCCCTGTCAGGGCAGTCATCGGTTGTAGCCAGGCACCATCTAGTTCTGGTCTCAGGCTGATGTAGTCTCTGGTTCACGTGGCCCTTTCTGTCTCTTGGGCCCGTAATTACCTTGTGCCCTTGATGTTCTTCATTCTCCTTTGATCCAGGTGAGTTGAGACTCATCGATGCATCTTAGGTGGCCGCTTGCTAGCGTTTAAGACCCCAGACGCCACTTTCCAAAGTGGGATGCAGAATGTTTTCTTAGTAGATTTTATTATGCCAATTGACTTAGATGTCCCCTGAAACCATGGTCCGCAAACCCCTACCCCTGCTATGCTGGCCGTTGAAGCATTCAGTTTATTCAGGAAAGTTCTTTGCTTTTGGTTTAGTCCAGTTGTGTTGACTTCCCCTGTACTGTGTGTTGTCTATTCCCTTCACCTAGAGTAGTTCTTATCTACTATCTAACTAGTGAATACCCCCCCACGCTCCCTCCCTCCCCCTGCTCATAGCCACAAAAGAATGTGTTCTCAGTTTAAACTATTTCTCAAGTTCTTATAATATTGGTCTTATACAATATTTGTCCTTTTGCAACTGACTAATTTCATTCAGCATAATGCCTTCCAGGTTCCTCCACGTTATGAAATGTTTCACAGATTCATCACTGTTCTTTATCGATGTTTAATATTCCATTGTGTGAATATACCATAATTTCTTCATCCATTTATCCATTGATGGGCACCTTGGTTGCTTCCATCTTTTTGTTATTGTAAACAGTACTGCAATGAACATGGGTGTGCATATATCTGTTCGTGTAAAGGCTCTTATTTCTCTAGGATATAGTCCAAGGAGTGGGATTCCTGGATCATATAGTACTTCTATTTCTAACTTTTTAAGGAAGCGCCAAATCAATTTCCAAAGTGGTTGTACCATTTGACATTCCTACCAGCAGTGTAGAAGTGTTCCAATCTCTCCACAGCTTCCAAACATTTATTATTTTGTGTTTTCTGGATTAATGCCAGCCTTGTTGCAGTGAGATGAAATCTCATTTTAGTTTTGATTTGCATTTCTCCAATGGCTAATGATCGTGATCATTTCCTTATGTATCTGTTAGCTACCTGAATGTCTTCTTCAGTGAAGTGTCTGTTTATATCTTTTGTCCATTTTTTAATTGGGTGATTTGTCTTTTTGCAGTTGAGTTTTTGCAGTATCATGTAGATTTTAGAGATCAGGTGCTGATCGGAAATGTCATAGCTAAAACTTTTTCCCAGTCTGTAGGTCATCTTTTTACTCTTTTGAAGTCTTTGGATGAGCATAGGTGTTTGATTTTTAGGAGCTCCCAGTTATCTAGTTTTTCTTCTGCATTCTTCATAATGTTTTGTATACTGTTTATGCCATGTATTAGGGCTCCTAACATGGTCCCTGTTCTTTCTTCCATGATCTTCATCATTTCAGATTTTATATTTAGGTCTTTGGTCCATCTTGAGCTCATTTTTGTGCATGGAGTGAGGTATGGGTCTTGTTTCATTTTTTTGCAGATGGATATCCAGTTATGCCAGCACCATTTTTAAAAGACTGTCTTTTCCCCATTTAACTGGTTTGGGACCTTTGTCAAATATCACTTGCTCATATGTGGATGGATTTATGTCTGGATTCTCAATTCTGTTCTATTGGTCTATGTATCTGTTGTAGTACCAGTACCAGGCAGGCTGTTTTGACTACTGTGGTTGTATAATAGGTTCTAAAATCAGGTAGAGTAAGGCCTCCCACTTTGTTCTTCTTTTTCAGCATGCTTTACTTACCCAGGGCCTCTTTCCTTTCCATATGAAGTTGGTGATTTGTTTCTCCATCTCATTAAAGAATGTCGTTGGAATTTGGATCAGAATTGCATTAAATATATAGATCACTTTTGGTAGAATAGACATTTTTATAATGTTCAGTCTTCCTACCCATGAGCAAGGTATGTTTTTCCACTTAGGTAGGTCTCTTTTGGTTTCTTGCAAAAGTGTATTTTAGTTTTCTTTGTATAAGTCTTTTACATCTCTGGTAAGATTTATTCCTAAGTATTTTATTTCTTGGGGCCTACTGTAAATGGTATTGATTTGGTGATTTCCTCTTCGATGTTCTTTTCGTTGGTGTAGAGGAATCCAAAGGAGTTTTGTATGTTTATCTTGTATCTTGATACTCTGCTAAACTCTTCTATTAGTTTCAGTAGTTTTCTTGAGGATTCCTAAGGGTTTTCTGTATATAAGATCATGTCATCTGCAAATAGAGATAATTTTACTTCTTCCTTGCCAATCTGGATGCCCTTTATTTCTTTGTCTAACCTAATTGCTCTGGCTAGGACCTCCAGCACAATGTCAAATAAGAGTGGTGATAAAGGGCATCCTTGTCTGGTTCCTGTTCTCAAGGGAAATGCTTTCAGGGTCTCTCCATTTAGGATGATGTTGGATGTTGGATATGTATAAACGCCCTTTTTTATGTTGAGGAATTTTCCTTCTATTCCTATTTTGCTGAGAGTTTTTATCATGAACGAGTGCTGAACTTTGTTAAATGCCTTTTCTGCATCAATTGATAAAGTCATGTGATTCTTGTCTTTTGTTTTATTTATATGATGGATTACATTAATTGTTTTTCTGATGTTGAACCCTCCCTGCATACCTGGTATACTTGGTCCTGGTGAATTACTTTTTTGATATGTTGTTGAATTCTATTGGCTTGAATTTTGTTGAGGATTTTTGCATCTAAGTTCATGAGGCATACCTGGTATGAATCCCACTTGGTCCTGGTGAATTACTTTTTTGATATGTTGTTGAATTCTATTGGCTTGAATTTTGTTGAGGATTTTTGCATCTAAGTTCATGAGGTATATAGGTCTGCAATTTTGTTTTTTTGTGGTGCCTTTACTTGGTTTTGTTATCAGGGGTATGGTGGCTTCATAGAACGAATTTGGGAGTATTCCTTCCTTTTCTATGCTCTGAAATACCTTTAGTAGTAGTGGCATTAACTCTTCTCTGAAAGTTTGGTAGAACTCTGCAGTGAATCTGTCTGGGCCAGGCCTTTTTTTTGTTGGGAGTGTTTTTTATTACCTTTTCAATCTCATCTTTTGTTATGGGTCTATTTAGTTGTTCTACCTCTGTTTGTGTTAGTTTAGGTAGGTAGTCTATTTCTAGGAAGTCATCCATTTCTTCTAGGTTTTCAAATTTGTTAGAGTACAATTTTTCATAGTAATCTGATATGATTCTTTTAATTTCAGTTGGGTCTGTTGTAATATCGCCCATCTCATTTCTCATTCGGGTTATGTGCTTCCTCTCCTGTTTTTCTTTTGTCAGTTTGGCCAAAGGTTTATCAATTTTGTTGTGTTTTTCAAAGAACCAGCTTTTGGTCTTGTTAATTCTTTCAATTGTTTTTCCTTTTTCTATTTCTTTTAGTTCAGCTCTAATTTTTATTATTTGTTTTCTTCTGGTGCCTGAGGGTTTCTTTTGTTGCTCTCTTTCTGTTTGTTCAAGTTGTAGGGATAATTCTTTGATTTTGGCCCTTTCTTCTTTTTGGATGTGTGCATTTATTGATATAAATTGGCCTCTGAGCACCGCTTTTGCTGTGTCCCAAAGGTTCTGATAAGAAGTGTTTTCATTCTCATTGGATTCTTTGAATTTCTTTATTCCATCCTTAATGTCTTCTATAATCCAGTCTTTTTTGAGCAGGGTATTGTTCCGTTTCCAAGTGTTTGATTTCTTTTCCCTGCTTTTCCTGTTATTGATTTCCACTTTGATGGCCTTATGGTCAGAGAAGATGCTTTGTAGTATTTCAATGTTTTGGATTCTGCTAAGGCTTGCTTTATGACCTAATATGTGGTCTATTCTAGAGAATGTTCCGTGTGCACTAGAAAAGAAAGTATACTTGGTTGCTGTTGGATGGAGTGTTCTGTATGTGTCTCTGAGGTCAAGTTGGTTGGTTGTGGCTTTTAGATCTTCTGTGCCTTTATTGAGCTTCTTTCTGGATGTCCTGTCCTTCACCAAAGTGGTGTGTTGAAGTCTCCTGCTATTATTGTGGAGCTGTCTATCTCACTTTCAATGCTGATAGAGTTTGTCTTCTGTATCTTGCAGCCCTGTCCTTGGGTGCATAAATATTTAATATGGTTATATCTTTTTGGTATATTGTCCCTTTAATCATTATATAGTCTCCTTCCTTATCCTTCCTGATGGATTTAACTTTAAAGTCTATTTTTTCGGAAATTAATATTGCCTCTCCTGCTCTTTTTTGATTGTTGTTTGCTTGATATATTTTTTCCATCCTTTGAGTTTTAGTTTGTTTGTGTCTCTAAGTCTAAGGTGTGTCTCCTGTATGCAGCATATATACGGATTATTTTTTTTAATCCACTCTGCCATTCCCTGTCCCTTTATTGGTGTGTTTCGTCCATTTACATTCAGTGTAATTATGGATAGGTATGAATTTAGTGCTATCATTTTGACGTCTTTTTTTGTGTGTTGTTGACAGTTTCTTTTTCCCACTTAATTTTATGTCCTGGGTAGATTATCATTATACGTTGTCTTTTTCTCATATTCATTGTTGATTTCGTTTCTGCTGAGTCTCTATTTTTTCTTGTATTTTATTTTGATGAGTAAGATAGTTTGCGTCCTTTGTGGTTACCTTATTATTTACCCCTATCTTTCTAGAGTTAAACCTAACTTTTATTTTTTTGTATCGCTGTATCTTCCTCTCCATATGGAAGATTTATGATTACATTTCTTAAAAAAAATTTCTTAGTCCCTCTTTATTGTTTTAATGTTGTCTTCTTTTATATAATAACATTGCTGTTACCCTGTTTTGAGCTTTTTTTTTTTTAATAATTTTGCTTTTTTTTTTTTTTTTATTTCCCTATCTGGGTTGACTTCTGATTGCCCTGCCCCGTATTCTAGTTTTGGGTTGATACCACTGGGTTACTGGGTACCTGGCATTATTGATTTTCTAACCAAAGAACTCCCTTTAGTATTTCTTGTAGTTTTGGTTTGGTTTTTATGAATTCCCTAAACTTCTGTTTATCTGGAAATGTCCTAATTTCACCTACATATTTAAGAGACAGTTTTGCTGGATATATGATTCTTGGTTGGCAATTTTTTTCCTTCAATTTTTTATATAAGTCATCCCATTGCCTTCTTGCCTGCATGGTTTCTGCCGAGTAGTCCAAGCTTATTCTTATTGGCTCTCCTTTTTAGATGACTTTTCTTTTATCCCTCGCTGCTCTTAAAATTCTGTCCTTCTCTTTGGTTTTGGCAAGTTTGATTATAATATGTCTTGGTGACTTTCTTTTAACATCTACCTTATGTTGAGTTCAATGAGCATCTTGGATAGATATCTTCTCAGCTTTCATGATATCAGGCAAGTTTTCTGCCAACAAATCTTCAACAGTTCTCTCTGTATTTTCTGTTATCCCTCCCTGTTCTGGTACTCCAATTACTCGTAGGTTATTTCTCTTGATAGAGTCCCACATGATTCTTAAGGTTTCTTCATTTTATAAAATTATTTTATCTGATTTTTCTTCAAATACGTTAGTGCCAAGTGATTTATCTTTGAGTTCAGAAATTCTGGCCTCTACTTGCTCAGTTCCGCTCCTCTGGGTTTCTTTTGGGTTGTCTACTTCTGTAATTTTATTGTTAATCTTCT
Source organism: Loxodonta africana (assembly GCF_030014295.1). Lineage (NCBI taxonomy): Eukaryota > Metazoa > Chordata > Mammalia > Proboscidea > Elephantidae > Loxodonta > Loxodonta africana. The sequence goes on from NC_087360.1 coordinate 32,620,590, forward strand.
GAATTTCTGATTGCAGTCTGTCTATGGATTTTTCCTGCTTATTAAATTTTCTGTTATGTTCCTGAAGAATCTTTCTAATTACTTCAATTACTTTATCTGTGTGTTCCTTGGCTTGTTCTGCGTATTGCCTCATTTCCTTCCTGATGTCTTGAAGAGCTCTGTATTAGACTTTTGTATTCTCATTCTGGTAATTCCAGGAATGCACTTTCATCTAGTAGATCCCTGGATTCTTTGTTTTGAGAGCTTGTTGAGGTGATCATGGTCTGTTTCTTTATGTGACTTGATATTGACTGTTGTCTCTGAGCCATCTATACATTATTGTGTTAGTTTATGCTTGCTTAATGTGTCGTAGCCCCTTGCTTTGTTTTGTTTTGATATACCCAAATGGGTTTCTTGAGTGAGCTGGCTTGGTTATTTTCTCCTTTGGAACTCTGATGTCCTGTCCCCAGATGGTTAGAGTTGTTATCAGGTATATTAGTCTAGTAGTCCATTCACTTTTCTTGTATGAATTCAGCTCAGGTGTCCAGGTAGCTGATCATCAGGTGTGACCTACAGTCTTAGAGGGGCAGTATCTTATTGCAGCAGGGGTCATGCTCTGAACAAGCCAGGGGGCTGAGAACCGACCCCCAAGTGTCTGTGAGGAAAGCATGTCCCTGTTCCCTAGAGCGTGCAGATGGGTGGGTTCTGCAGACGGACCATGGGCACCCAAAGTTTTTGGTTGTAAGGACTGGGAGGTACCAGTTATCCTTGATCCCCTGTCACAGGTGGCTGGGTGACCTGAGTAGAGCTACCAGTCCTTAGGTCCCTGATGTGGGTAGGTGAGGACCTTGTTTAAGAGGCAAAGCAATGTCAAACATCAAACATCCACCTTTCCACTGCACAGCTGAAACAGTTGGAGTCTGCCAACAAGGGCCTATTTTCTCGAAATAGGCCCACACAGGTCCATGCAGAACAGAAAGGTGCTCAAAGTCCATGGACTGTTTATGCCTAGACAGGAGCTGCTTCTGTCCTGAGGTCCCCCTGCTACTGGAGCTGGCAAATTTTCTTTTTCTCCAATTTCAAATTTCTCCAAGGCCAGGAGGATGGCTCTAGGTGCTCAACAGGGCCTATCTCAGACCCTGGGAATTCAGCCACTGAAGCCCACTTGGGGATGGGGCGGAGTGGTAAAATATACACAAGTATTTAGCTTTGCCGAAAGCACTGTTCTTCTCAGGTTCTGGAGGTGTGAGTGGGCTGTGTGGCTTGCTGCTTCTCCCTGAGGAAACTGCGGCTGAATGCTAGTACCAGCGCGCCACCGCCGCTGCTCTGGGAATGGTGCCTGAGGGCTCCTTGCAATTCAGGTCCAGTAACTCTTCTCCGCTTCTGAACAATCTCTTCCTCCCCCTGCCCCTCAGTTCATTTTCTAAGCTTGCCTTTGAAGCTCAGGGCTCCCAGCTTGCCACAAATACACTCGTTTCCCTTGTTTTTTCAGGTCTTTGTTATAAAGAAGGCTCGCCAGAAGCATCTGTCTGTTCCGCCATCTTGGCTCCGCCTCCTTGAATTCTCTTAAGTTTGAATTTATTCAAAAAAATTATTTTACCTTCATTTTTTGAGAGATTTTCTCTGGGATTAGAATTCTAGGTTGGCAGTTTTTTCTTTCAGCCCTTTAAGGATATCGTTCCATTTTTTATGGTTTGCATAGTTTCTCACGATAAGTATATAGACTTCCTTATTTTTGTTTCTTTTTGTGATGTCTTTTTATCTCTGACCACTCTTTATCATTGGTTTTCAACAATTTGATTATGAAATCTCTTGGTGTGATTTTCTTTGTATTTATCTGCATGGGATTTGTTGAACACCTTGGATCTGTGAGTTTGTGATTATCATTAAATTTGGAACATTTGCACCATTTTTTCTTCAAATACATGTTTTTCTATTATGTTCTTGCTCTCCTTTCCTTCTGGGACTTTAATTACATCTATGTTAGATTGGTATTATTCCATGGGTTTTTCTTTTTTTCCTAGTCTTTTTGTTTCTGCATGCTTATTTGGCAAGTTTCTATCATTGTGCCTTCAAGTTCACTGATCTATTTTGTGCAGTGTCTGATTTGTTGTTAATCTCAGTCAGTGAATTTATTATTTTGTGATATTGTATTTTTCATCTATATATGTTCCAGTTGATTCTATTTTTTATTTTTCACTGGTCTTCTGTATTTATTTCTTTTAATCCCTGAATATATCAAGCATATATAAACAAATACATACATTCTTTATTAGGTCCCTGAGTCCAACAGATTTCGATGTGGAGTTCTGGAGTCTGGGGAAGATGGGAGTGGGGAGGGAAGGGCTTTGAGGAGGGCTCAGACCAGGAACTGTGCCTGTCAAGTGTGGAGAGCAAGAGAACTAGGGTTTCAAAAGCAGCCATGCCAGTGGTCTAGTGAACACCATCAGTTCCTTTCTTGGGGACGGTGGCCCATATGAGTCCTTGAGGGTGAACTGCGCCAAGGTCCCCGCCAATACAGCTGCCACTGGAGGTTCCAGGAAATGGATTGCAGGTGCACAAAGTTGTGGAAGCCACCACAGGTACATTCCCCTGTCTCGTACTGTCAGCAGCACAACTCCCGGAAGTCGGTGACAGGAGACAGCTCAGCATGCACAGCCTGCCCATTGAACCAGCGGTTGTTAAGTTCAGTCACTGCCTGCTCTGCATCCTCCTCCTACCAGAACTTGACACAGACATTCCCTACAAGATGGTCTCCCAGGTTGTTGCACACATTCATCTCTTCAATCGCCCCATGTTTCTTCTGCAGTTCTATGAACACCTCCTCAGAGAAGTTATCATAGTGTTCCTGCGCTTCCACGTCGCTGACATGACAGTGTAATCCATCTGTGGTCTGAGCCATGTTCTGTGGATTCCAGTACAGGTTGAGCAGTGCCCTATGGTGGGGCATGGCTGGGTCCCCAGGGGCAGGGCCTAAAGCATATTTATTATAGCCGTTTTAAGGTCCTCGTCTGCCAATTCTGTCATGTCTGTAATTTCTGGGTCTGTTTCTATTGAATGATTTTTCTCCCGGGTATAGGCCATATTTTCCAACTTCTTGATATGATTGGTAATTTTTGATCTAACAGTGAACATTGTGAATGGTACATTGTTGAATGTCTGGATTCTCTGGTCTCTTTTTTGAAAGTTTGGGCCTTGTTCCAGCAGATGTTAAGTTACTTGGGGGATTATATTGATCCTTTCCAGGCTGTATTTAAGCTTTGTAGGGAGTATTAGGAATTGTCTTTACTCTAGGGATGTTTAACCCTACTCCTAACATGTGATTTTCTGAGGTCTCTGCTGAATTCCCCAGGTGATCAGCAAGGATGAAGATGCTTTGTGTTGGCTGGTGGGATTTTGACAGCTCCCTACCTTGTGTGAGCTTTGGAAAATTTTCAACCCTTAGCTCTCCTGTAATACTTTGCCAGGCTCCTGGAGTTTGACTTATACATAAGCACTTAGTATTTAGCAGATTGCTGGGATCCCGTCTGAAGATTTCAGAGTTGTTTTTCTCTGTAGTTCCTTCCTCTCTGGTATTCTCAATCTCAACTTCCAGCCACCTTGGACTCTTTGAACTCCTCAACTCCATGAGACTACTGTGCTCTGCTTGGGATCTCCTCCTCCATGGTAGTCCAGAAAATGTCTCTAGACAGAACTCGAGTGATTTTAGGGCTCACATTGCTTGTTTCCCTCTTCCCATGGGTTACCGACTTGCATTGTCTATTGCCCTAAGTATGTAAATAGTTGTTTTATGTATTTGCCATCTAGTTTATTTTAAGGAGAGTAAGCCTGGACCTTGTTACTCCATCATGAGTGGAAGCAAAAATCCAAGATCTTCTTTTAAATTAAATTATCTTATTTTCTTTTAGTGTGTGAGTTCACACCCGGGGAAAATGCTTTGTTTTTCTAGTTTTTCATGGTCAATTTTTTATACATGTATGGTGATAGCTGATTTATGGAATATTATAATTTTATTTAAGTGGAAGATTTAAAATCTCTGACATAGTGAGAAATAAAGTGTTTGGGATTAATCTCTGTTTCTCTCTCTCTCTCTCTGTATGTCTTAAGATGGGTTTCAGTGACTGCTGCTCAGTTTTGGGCAACTTATGCTCTCTGTGTGTCAGTTTCCCCATCTCTAAAATGAAGTAATGACAGTATTATTATTTTTAGGGTAGTTGTCAAGTTTAAATGACCAAATATATTCAAATTGCTTAGAACAGAGCATGGCAAACAGGTGCTGTAACTGGTCTCACCATGGTTATCATTATTACTGAAAAATTCGTATGTCTGAAATCTTCAAACTTCACAATCCGTAGGCCTCCCTTGGGCCTCCCTGAGCTCTTCAGAGGCTGTAGTAGGGCAACACAGAGAGACAGTGGCCAGAAACAGGAGGTGAGTCAGATGAGCCCCTGGAGATGTGGACAGATATCTGCATGGCAGTCAGAAGAGGAAGTGTGGGTGTCATGGAAGGAGCCATGCAGCCAGAGGAACGGCAAGTCCTTAGATGTCATAAAGTGCAGTCCCTTTATTTTACAGAACAGGAAGCTGAGACTCACAGGCTGAGTGACTTGTCCATGTCACCTGTGATGGCATTGCCAGGACTTGGGAGGTGATGTCCTCACTCTCAGCCCTTTCTTCTTTCACGGGTGCATTAAAAATCCCAGAAGGCAGTAGAGGCATTACTTCTCATTGTTCATGCTAGCACTGCAGGTGTCCTTGATTAAGTGACTCTGGGATTCACACACCAGGTTTCCTCATGATTGCTATCAGCAGTTTGCTTACTTCATCATGAGATGCTTGTTCTGTCAAGATTCCTTAGAGCAGAGCGTTGCCCAAAATGAATGCTATATGTCATGTGGTACTATCGCCCTCATAGTCATTGCTATTCTTACAGGCTTGTTCAGTGTGAGGATTTTTGGGCTATACATGAAATGAAGAAAGCCCTCAAATTTTTAATATCCCAGTCCGTAGCAGTATAGATTTACACTTTTTATTGGCATCCACAAGGCTCAAATACACGTTGTGGGGTCTGCTTGGTACTTTTACAGCTCTTCATTGCTGATGAGTTTCCTGTCCTCTCCAGTCCCCTTCTAGTCTATGGGCTATGTGGGCTTTGCCAGCCTGCCCTGCCAGTCCACAGGAAGTCTTTGTGCTCACCCTCACAGAAGCTGGGAGGTCACTTCCTAGGACTTCCATATTATTTTCATTTGTTAAGTTTGAATAGTACTGACTGTTGGGTATTAGGTCATTTTTTCTAAAACAAAAAAAAAGGTAAAGGTTTATTACAATATTTGGAAAAACTAAAAAGAACATTCCATCCATAATTCCACCATCCTAGCATAATAACTGCTTTCATTTCTCCAAACATTCTTCTAGTCCTTTCTCACGTTGATACATATTTTACACTGTAATCATGGTAAATGGGCAGTTTAGGTTCTTTCTGCTTTTCTTTGTTCATAAATGTGCTCTTGTATTCTACAACATTGCTAAATTCTTCTATTAGTCCCAGCAGTTGTCTTGTGTGATCTTTAGGGTCTTCTACACATACGATCATATCATCTGCAAATAGTGATCATTTTCTTTTTCTTTTCCAATTGTTGTTGTTGTTGTTAGGTGCCGTAGAGTCGGTTCCGACTCATAACGACCCTATGCACAACAGAAGGAAACACTGCCCGGTCCTGACCCATCCTTACAATCATTGTTATGCTTGAGCTCATTGTTGCAGCCACTGTGTCAATCCACCTCGTTGAGGGTCTTCCTCTTTTCCGCTGACCCTGTACTCTGCCAAGCATGATGTCCTTCTCCAGGGACTGATCCCTCCTCACAACATGTCCAAAGCATGTAAGACGCAGTCTCGCCAACCTTGCCTCTAAGAAGCATTCTGGCCACACTTCTTCCTAGACAGATTTGTTTGTTCTTTTGGCAGTCCATGGTATATTCAATATTCGTCGCCAACACCACAATTCAAAGGCGTCAACTCTTCTTTGGCCTTCCTTATTCATTGTCCAGCTTTCACATGCATATGATGTGATTGAAAATACCATGGCCTGGGTCAGGCGCACCTTAGTCTTCAGGGTGACATCTTTGCTCTTCTACACTTTGAAGAGGTCCTTTGCAGCAGATTCGCCCAATGCAATGCGTCTTTTGATTTCTTAACTGCTGCTTCCATGGGTGTTGACTGTGGATCCAAGTAAAACGAAATCCTTGACAACTTCAGTCTTTTCTCCGTTTATCATGATGTTGCTCATTGGTCCATTTGTGAAGATTTTCAATTTGGATACCTTTTCCAGTTGGATACCTTTTATTTCTCTTTCTTGTCTTATTGTTCTGGCTAGGACTTCCAGTAAAATGTTGAATAAGAGCGGTGTAATGGGCATCCTTGTCTTGTTCCCATTCTCAGAGGGAAGGTTCTCAGCCTTTCTCCATTGCGTGTGGTATTGACAGTTGGTTTTTTATATATGCCCTTAATTATGATGAGAAATTTCCCTTCTATTCCTGTTTTGCTGGGACTTTTCATCAGGAAACAGTGTTGAATTTTATCAAATGCCTTTTCTGCATCTATCGATATGATCATGTAGTTCTTTTCCTTTTTTTAAGTTACGTGGCGGATTACATTGATTGATTTTCTGATGTTGAACCACCCTTGTAATCCCGGCATGAATCCCACTTGATCATGGTGTATGATTTTTTTGATATGTTGCTGTAGGCTCTTGGCTAGAATTTTGTTGAAAAATTTTGCATGTATGTTCGTAAGGGATTTTGGTCTGTTTTCTTTTTTCATGATGTCTTTGTATGGTTTCAGTATCAGGGCTATACTGGCTTCATAGAAGAAGTTCGACAGTGTTCCTTCCTACTCTATGTTTTTGAAGAGATAGAATAAGATTCATGTCCACTCTTCTTTGAACATTTGGTAGAATTCTCTAGTGTAGCTGTCTGGTCCTGTTTTTGCTGTTATTGGTGGTAGTTTTTAGCTGATGTTTTCAGTCTCTTCTTTTGTGATGGATCTGTTTACATTTTTTACCTCTGTGATAATTTGGGTAGGAAGTGTGTTTCTAGGAATTTTTCCATTTCTTCTAGGTTTTCAAATTTGTCAGAGTACAGTTTTTCATAGTAATTGGTTATGATCTTCATCTCTGAGGCATCGGTTGAAGTGTCACCAATTTCATTTCTTAATTTGGTATTTGCCACTTCTGGATTTTTTCTTTTTTTCAGTCTAGCCAATGGTTTGTCTATTTTGTTGATCCTTTCAAAGAACCAACTTCTGGTTTTGTTCATTCTTTCAACTGATTTTTTATTTTCTAATTCATTTATTTCTGCCCTAATTTTTATTATTTCATTTTTTCTGGTTGCTTTTCCTCTTCCTTTTCTATTTGTTCAAGTTGTCAGTTTAAATTAGTGATTTTGGATCTTCTTTTTTTTTTTTTTTAACAAAAACAAGAAATCAATGAATTCCTAAGTAAATGGAGAGATATATGTGTTCATGGATTGGAATACTCAATAATTTTAAGATTTCAGTTTTCTCCAATTGATCTATAGATTGAATGCAATCCCAGTCAAAATCCCAGAAGACTTTTTTGTAGAAATTGACAAGCTGATCCTGAAATTTATAGAGAGGCAAAGGAACTAGAATAGCCAAAACAACTTTGAAAAAGAAGAATATGGTCAGAGGAGTCACACTAACTGATTTCAAGACTTATACAAATCTATAGTCATCAGCACAGGGTGGTATTAATGAAGGGATAGACACGTAGATCAATAGAACAGAATAGAGTTCAGAAATAGGCCCAAACGGTGGTCACCTAATTTTTAACAAAGGTGCAAAGCCAGTTGAACAAAGAATGGATCTTTTTTTTTTGCTGAAAGTCTTTGCAGGATACTCAGGTAGTGATATCTGAAGTGCAATTGGAAGGACAGAAGGGGGTTCATTCTTTGGGGGTTCCACTAGCACCACACTCAATTTGTTTCCTCCGTGGCAGGTTTTAAAAAGCCTAAGGCTCTTGGAGAACTGGGAGTGGCTCAACAAGACTCAGCACAGGACTGAGTGTGAAGAAAAGGTTAGATTATTTGCGTGAGGGATATTCATTTGAGTGACTTACTTCTTGACCTGAAAGAAACCCAGTCGTTCCCAAATTATTTTGAACAATGATAATCGCTTTAAGAATTAGTGATGCAAGTTCCCTGATGGTTGTTCTTGTTGTTAGCTGCCATCAAGCCAGCCCCAACTTATGGTGACCCTGTATACAATAGAATGAAACCTTGCCTGGTTCTGTACCATGTTGACGATCGTTGGTGTGGTAGAGTCCATTGTGAGGGCCACTGTGTATTTTGAGTGTCTTCCAACCTAGGGGGCTCATCTTCCAACACTATATTGGCCAATATTCTGTAGTGATCCATAGAGTTTTCATTGGCTAATTTTTGGAAGTAGATCTTTCTTCCTAGTCTGTCTTAGTCTGGAAGTTCTGCTGAAACGTTTCCACAATGGATGACCCTGCTGGTATTTGAAATACTGGTGGCATAGCTTCCAGTATCATGGCAACACGCAAGCCACCACAGTTCAACAAACTGACAGACAGGTGATAAGAATGTATGTTAAGAGCCAGGATTTGGGTTTTTTTGTTTTGCTTATGAAGAGCCAATTTCATCATTTGATAGTCACCTGGTATTTTTGGTCTTCTGTACTTTTGTAACTTCCTCTGAATAAGAGGAAGTATGGTTGCCAGTTGTGTTTAATTTACTTTAAACAAATCAAAGCACAAATTTCTCCTTCCTGCCTGTGTAATACTTGAGTTGCAAACAGCTTCAAAGGGTAGAATGTCTATGTTCTTCAGTGATTGTACTTCTGTTGTGTGATATTATAAACAGTTCCAAACTTTGCATTGTATAGAGGCAACTGGTACGTTTAGATATCAATTTCTGTGTGCGTAGCAGCAGAGAACTTTGTGGTGACCTTTTGATTTGTCTTGGGCTAGCTAATAGATTAAATTTAGATTTTCATAAAATATATATTTATGTAAAGACTCAGAGTTCATTTTTCCTGTTTTCTTTAGCACTGCTTATCTTGTCCTCCAGTGTGTTTATCACCATGGCAGCAGGTGGTGCTTTGGGGTACTACTGTATCTTTATTCCTTGGCCAAAACTAGCAGGTTGCCATAAAGGGCAGTGGAAAGAAAGAAAACCAAAGTAAAACCAAAATACTTACTTGATGCTTGGTTTTTGTGTTGGTGAGTCAGGCTTAGAAAAATCCGCCTAGATCAACAGCTTGTTTCTGATAAGACTTTACCAAGGAGCCCCTTGGTGACACAAATGCTAGTTAAGCCATTGCCAAAAGGTTGACAGAACCCACCCAGAGGCACCTCAGAAGACAAGCCTGGTGATCTCCTTCTGAAAGGTCAGAGCCTTGAAAACCCTACAAAGCGGTTCTACTCTGACTGGAATCAACTCGACAGCAACTAACAATGGTTCAGGAGCTGCAGATGAAGGGGTTTTAGAATCTTCGTTTCAATGGCTGGGCAGCAGAGCCTGGCACAAAACTCGCTACCACACAGATGTGAACGTGCTGAGTCCCAGATGGACGATGTTCACTTCCTTTAAACCATTGCCTGAGGTTTGCTGGGGTCCCTGCCCACCTCTGCTGCCTCCAGATTTTCTCCAGCTACATCACCCCACCCGGCCATATGTGCCTCTGTTCCTTGTTGGTGCCCTGGACTAATGCTGGGGTGCAGGAGCAGAGAAAGGCTGTCAGCACTTGGGCCGGGGCCGCGGCACTGTGCACTCTACCAGCCTGTCTCTCCTAGCCTCTGGAGTGTGTCGCCTGAAAGACGCTAATCCAGGCAGGGGAGCAGGCCACACAAGGGGCACTGGGAAGGGTGAGAACCTAGAAAGCATAAGAGAAGGGGGTGTGTGAGAGTCCGAGGGGTACATGGAGAGGATGTGAGAGTCTAGGGGGCATGGGAGGGTGTGAGGGTCTAGGGAGGCACAAGGGGGGGGGAGTTGTGAGGTTGTAAGGGACTGAGGCACACAGACAGGGAGGGTGAGAGTCTGGGGGCACAAGGGGAAGCGACATGAGAGTCTAGGGGGCATGGGGGTGTGTGAGGGTCTAGGGGCACACAGGGAGAGGGTGTGAGAGTCTAGGGGAGGCACACAAGGAGGAGGTGTGAGGGTCTGAGGGCACACGGGGAAAGAGATGTGAGGATCTAGGGGAACACATGGGGGAGGGGGTGTGAGGGTGTAGGGCGGCACCTGGGGAGGGGGTGTGAGGGTCTGGGGGACACGGGGAGGTGTGAATGTCTAGGGGCACACAGGGAGGGGGTGTGAGGGGCTGCGGAACACATGGGGCAGTGGTATGAGGGCCTAGGGGCACATGGGGAGGGAGTGTGAGGGTCTGGGGGGACACATGGGGGAGGGGTGTGAGGGACTGGGGCGCACGGGAGGGAGTGTGAGTGTCTAGGGGCACATGGGGAGGGCCTGATGCTGGCCAGGTGGTCCAGAGAAGAGTTTGGGGGTGGTGCATCAGGGGCTGAGGGAGTAGTCTGCCAACAGCCCCTGGATCTGCAGCCTTTGAGAGTGCCCACCTATGAGGAGCACAGCGTGGAGAGGTTAGGGGGCTGCTGTCTGACTCTGTCCACACTACAGCGAGACCTTAGGGGTCGAGAGGCCATGGTACCCCTGGACGAAGGCTGGGATCCTGCTCCTGTGCTCCATCATGTCAGTGCCTGGTGGGACTTAGTGTGCTTGTGAGCTGGATGTGCCCTCGTCCCAGCCTGGGTGGCATCAGGGCCTTGGGGTCCCTGTGGCCCCGTAGCAGTGGCAGGTCTAATTCAGGACTCCAGGCCTGCCTGGGAGGAAGGGGACTAGGAGCTACAGCAGCCACTTTAATCTCTTTCCCATCTCTGCTCATTACCGTGAACACTCAAGTTCCCTATTGTTACTTCTTTAGAAGTGCTGATAAGATGGGAACAACATAAATCAAATGCAAAGTTACATGTTTCCTGGCTTCAGAAGCATAGAGTCAAGCTCAAGCTTTGATTTGCTCCTGGGCGCCATTCCTGACAGCGTGGCTGGGTGGATTTCCACGTGCTGGAAGACTTTTAAACTTTCTCTTATCCGCTTTTTGCTTGTGTCTTCAACAGTACTCGGTTGACCTGTCTAGGTGTAATGGTGGCCAGCACTGGGTCTGCGCAGGGATGGGGTTCAAGTTGTGCTGCTCCCGGTGGCTCTCCTGAGTCCCTGGCTGGCCATCTCCTCCCCATAGCCCCTCAGTACAGGACAGGAACAACACAGCTCTCACAGGGGCCTGGGCCATGTGTCAATTCCACCACCACTTCCTGAGGCACCATCTCTGTGGGGCGTGCCCGGGCCTCAGAGTGGACTGCAGTGGGCTCGTTCCCACAGGGCTTAGACTGCATCTGGGTTCCACCTGGGTCGAGGCAGCCCTGCAAGGAGGTGTGTCAGAGGCCAGTGATATCTGTTCTGAAGAAGCCACGGTCATAGTGACCCCCATGACACCGATGGAGCATGCCTGCGAGACAGACACTGTTAAAACTGACGGCCTGTGGTGCTTGGCCCTCAGTGACCTTCATCTTGTGCATATAGAATGAGGCAGCAGGGAGCTGGTTTAACTTGACATACCCAGCCCTTGACTCCAGGTGTAGGTGAGGAGAGGAGTTCTAATACTGTGCCTGGCTCTCCGAGGCTGGGCACTGGGCTAGGAGCTTTAATTTCATTCTGTTTTGTTCAATCCCTACCACAACCCATGTGAGGTATTTCCTTCTGGTTTTGCAGACAGGAAAAGAGGCACAGAGAAATTAAGCAGTCTGTCTAAGGGTGCGTTTTTCGATCCCCACCTGAGCCGGAATTTTGTCGTACTCAACAGCACATGTGTGCAGTGGGGGCTTGCAGCTTCCGGAGTTCCTGGAGCCCCAGGGCTCTGGACACAGGCCACAGGCACGTGCAGAGGGAAAGGGAGGGGGAAGGGGGGTGGGGAGTGGACGAAGCACTGGGTAGGGATGCAGGTGGCCTCTGGCTGTGGGGCCCAGGCCGGGCACCTCTGCGTGCACATATGATGCTTTGGCCTTCCTTCTCTCCTTCCCCCCTTTGTTGTTAGGGCTGGGACTCGGTCTGCTCCTTTGTGTGGCTTTCTCTCGCCAGTGGAGGGTGATTGGCTTCCACTCTCTCTGGATTAACTTTCTAGTACAAAGTCAACTACAAGACCACAGGTATGGGTGCTGATTCTACTATGTTTTGCCAGCTTGAATCATGCCAGCAGCTTTGGGAAGAGTTACGTGAAGCTTCTCAAGGTCTGACTGGTTCTTCTGGCCCATGGTCTGCCGTGGTGTCAGCCTGGAAGCCAGACCAGGCTCCAATGTGGGCCTGGACCCTCTCACCTTCCTGCTTCCTCCACAGCTGATGTCATTGCTGCTTCACTTTTTCTGCCCTAGGATGACCCTTTTTTTTTTTTTTAGGATGACCCCTCGGGGAGAGGGCTGGCAAGGAGTAAGCATCGGGGAGGGCAAAGGGCTTGGAGGGCCCTCAGAGAGGCTTTCTGGTCTTCAGTTGTCGTTGACCCCATCCACTGCCTGACCAAATGGCTCAGCAGCTAAAAATGGTTTTTAACCTTTCTAAATTGTTGACAATTTTTTTTTTTTTTTTTTAAATTTTTATTAAGCTTCAAGTGAACATTTACCATTCCAATCAGTCTGTCACATGTAGGTTTACATACATCTTACTCCCTTCTCCCACTTGCTCTCCCCCTATTGAGTCAGCCCTTACAGTCTCTCATTTCGTGCCAATTTTACCTTCTTCCATCTCTCTCTATCTTCCCATCCCCCCTCCAGTCAAGAGTTGCCAACACACTCTCCCGTGTCCACCTGATTTAATTAGCTCGCTCTTCATCAGTATCTCTCTCCCCCCCACTGACCAGTCCTTTTCATGCCTGATGATTTGTCTTCGGGGTTGGTTCCTGTCCTGTGCCATCAGAAGTTCTGGGGAGCATTGTCTCTGGGATTCCTCTAGTCGGAATCATACCATTAGGTGTGGTTTTTTAATGAGAATTTGGGGTCTGTATCCCATTGGTCTCCTGCTCCCTCAGGAGTTGTCTCTTGTGCTCCCTGACAGGGCAGACATCGATTGTGGCCGGGCACCAACTTGTTCTTCTGGTCTCAGGATATTGCAGGTCTCTGGTTCAAGTGGCCCTTTCTGTCTCTTGGGTTCTTAGTTGTCGTGTGACCTTGGTGTTCTTCCTTTGCCTTTGCTCCCGGTGGGTTGAGACCAATTAATGTATTTTAGATGGCTGCTTGTTGGCATTTAGGACCCCAGGTGCCACAATTCAAAGTGGGATGCAGAGTGTTTTCATAATAGAATTGTTTTGCCCATTGATTTAGAAGTCCTCTCAAACCAAGTTCCCCAGACCCCAGCCCCTGCTTCGCTATCCTTTGAAGCTTTCATTTTATCTCGGAAACCTCTTTACTTTTAATCCTGTCCAATTAGGCTGACCTTCCTTGTTTTGAGTGTTGTCTTTCCCTTCACCCAAAGCAGTTCCCATCTACAGATTGATCAATAAAAAGCCCTCTCCCTCCCTCCCTCCCTCCCTCCCCCCTTTGTAACCACAAAAGTATGTGTTCTTTTCCGTTTTTTCTATTCCTCAAGATCTTATAATAGTGGTCTTATACAATATTTGTCCTTTTGCAACTGACTCATTTCGCTCAGCATAATGCCTTCCAGATTCCTCCATGTTATGAAATGTTTCAGAGATTCGTCACTGTTCTTTATGGATGCGTAGTATTCCATTGTGTGAATATACCACAATTTATTTACCCATTCGTCCGTTGATGGACATCTTGGTTGCTTCCAGCTTTTTGCTATTGTAAACAGAGCTGCAATAAACATGGGTGTGCATATATCTGTTTGTGTGAAGGGTCTTGTATTTTTAGGGTATATTCCGAGGAGTGGGATTTCTGGTTTGTATGGTAGTTCTATTTCTAACTGTTTAAGATAACGCCAGATGGATTTCCACAGTGGTTGTACCATTTTACAATCCCACCAGCAGTGTATGAGAGTTCCAGTCTCTCCGCAGCCTCTCCAACATTTATTATTTTGTGATTTTTGAATTAATGCCAGTCTAGTTGGTGTCAGATGGAATCTCATCGTAGTTTTAATTTGCATTTCTCTAATGACTAATGATCGAGAGCATTTTCTCATGTATCTGTTGGCTGCCTGAATATCTTCTTTAGTGAAATGTGTGTTCATATCCTTTGCCCACTTCTTGATTGGGTTGTTTGTCTTTTTGTGGTTGAGTTTTGACAGAATCATGTAGATTTTAGAGATCAGGCGCTGGTCTGAGATGTCATAGCTGAATATTCTTTCCCAGTCTGTAGGTGGTCTTTTTACTCTTTTGGTGAAGTCTTTAGATGAGCATAGGTGTTTGATTTTTAGGAGCTCCCAGTTATCGGGTTTCTCTTCATCATTTTTGGTAATGTTTTGTATTCTGTTTATGCCCTGTATTAGGGCTCCTAGGGTAGATCCTATTTTTTCTTCCAAGATTTTTATCGTTTTAGTCTTTATGTTTAGGTCTTTGATCCACTTGGAGTTAGTTTTTGTGCATGGTGTGAGGTATGGGTCCTGTTTCATTCTTTTGCAAATGGATATCCAGGTATGCCAGCACCATTTGTTAAAAAGACTATTATTTCCCCAATTGACTGACACTGGTCCTTTGTCAAATATCAGCTGCTCATACGTGGATGGATTTATATCTGGATTCTCAATTCTGTTCCATTGGTCTATGTGCCTGTTGTTGTACCAGTACCAGGCTGTTTTGACTACTGTAGCTATATAATAGGTTCTGAAATGTTGACAATTTTTAAAGAAAAATAATGCTTCATGGCACAAGAAAATTAAATGCAGTGCAAATGTCCGCGTCCGTAGAGAAAGCTTTATGGCACACAGCCTGCCCAGGTGGTCACATCCTGCAGTCACTGCTTTTGCCACATGAAGGCAGAACTGAGCAGGTGTGACAGACCTTATGGCCCGCAGAGCCTGATGTATTTGCTATCTGGCCCATATAGAAGTGTACAGAGCTCTGGCCCAAAGTTTCTCTGTTCCCGTGATGACAGGAATTCCTGTCGGTGGTAGCATTTCATGTAGTCAACTCAAACCTTTGGCTCTTAATCAGAGTGGAAGAGTCTATGTGCTGGGAGGGCCAGCTGTGTTATTTCTAGAGAGAGCATCAGCCACGTGAGAACCCTGTCCTCCTGCACCACCTCCTGTCCTGCTTTGGGTCCTACTCAGGGCCAAAGTCCTCTGGAGCTATTCTGTATTTTCACTGCGAGGACCATGATCTGCTGTGGCCCCAGCAGGCAGCCAGGCCTCTGTCCAGGGCAGATGTGTTGTTCTTCTAAGGGAGACTGATTGGCCACCTCCCTGTGTGGCCAGAGTGCCTCAGCCCATCCACATGATAACGCCATCCCTGTTCATGTGACAGTGCCCATCTGTGTGACAAAGGCTGCTGCTGTCCATGTGATGATAGCCATCCCTGACCATGTGATGATGCTCATCCATGTGGCACCAGCCATCCCATCCACATGTCATCTGCTGTCTGTGTAACGACAGCCATCCTTATCTATGTGATGACGCTGTCCCATCTATTTGACAGTGTCGGTCTATGTGATGATGGCTATCCCTATCTATGTGATGACGCTCATACCATCTGTGTGACAACGCCAATCTCCATTCATGTGGTGATGGTCATGTCTGTCCGTGTGATGATGCCTATCTGTGTGTTGATGGCCATCCCCATCTATGTGATGATGGCTGTCCCTGTGCATTTGACAACACTCATCCATGTGACAATGCCTATCCCTGACCATGTAATGACACTCATCCATATGACAACAGCCATCCCATTCATGTGACAGCTCCTGTCCATGTAATAACAGCCATCCTCATCTACATGATGACACTAGTCCCTGTCTGTGTGACAATGCCCATCCATGTGAAAATAGCCATCCACATCCATGTGATGATGCTTGTCTCTATCTGTGTGCTGACACTCATCTATGTGATAATAGCCATCTCCATCTGTGTGACAGTGCTTGTCCCATCCATGTGAGGATGGCCATCCCCATCTGTGTCATGACACTTGTCGCATCTGTGTGACAATGCCCAGCTATGTGATGATGGCCATCCCTATCTATGTGTTGACACTCATCCCCATCTGTGTGATGGCGCCTGTCTGAGTGATGACACCCATCCGTGTGACAATGGCTATCTCAGTTACCTAGTGCTGCCATAACAAAAATATCACAAGTAAGTGGCTTTAAAGAACAGAAATTTATTGTCTCATGTTTTAGAGATCAAGGGTGCAAATTTAAGGCATTAGCAGGGCTATACTCTGTCCCTTCTAGAAGATCATTCCTTGTCTCTTTCAGCCCCGGACAGCCACAGGTGTTTCTTGGTGTTCCTCAGCTTGTGGGTGGATCCTTATGTGATGAATTCACCTGTGTCTGTGTCTATTCTGCTGTTTTTATAAAACACGACTCAGAAGAGATTAGGTTTAGGACCCACCCTACTCTAATACGATCTCTTTAACATAAAAGAAAAACTCCAAACAGGGGCATATTCACAGGTACAGGGAATAGGATTTCAATATAACTTTTAGGGGATGTAATTCAATCTCTAACAATACCCATCTGGGAGCCAGACTCATTCTTGTCAGTGTCCTGATGCCCGTCCGTGTGCCAGTGGCATCCAGGCCATTGCACTGTCTGCTCCCAGGGTGGCAGTTCTAGATATGCTCTAGGAAACAATCCCTCGAGATGACAGGAGTTGCTGAGATGACATTGTAGTGCTTGTGCAGGTCCTGGAGCCAGTCAGGGGGCAGCAGGCCTTCATGGGGTGCCATCTCGGGCCCGTAGCTGGCGTTTCCTCAGAAAGCATGTGGGAGGGCCAGGGCAGCATGGCGTCCTTTGCCCATCCTCAGCATTGGGGTGAGAACTGAGGACGAGGACTGGGAGTGGGGTGAAGCAGGGGCAGTAACAACCCTGGACCACCCTCACTGTGCAGTTTACTTTTCAATACAGTATAATTTTCATGCAATGAAGCCCACAGATCTTAAGTTTCCCATTAGAGGGGTTTGACAGGTGAACATACTCATGAAATCCACATCCCATCAAGAGCTAGAGCATTCTCCGTAAAATGGTACAACCGCTTTGAAAATCGATTTTGCGCTTCCTTAAAAAGCTAGAAATAGAACTACCATACGACCCAGCAATCCCACTCCTCGGAATATATCCTAGAGAAATAAGAGCCTTTACACAAACAGATATATGCACACCCATGTTCATTGCAGCACTGTTTACAATAGCAAAAAGATGGAAGCAACCAAGGTGCCCATCAACAGATGAATGGATAAATAATTATGGTATAGTCATGCAAGGGAATACTACGCATTGATAAAGAACAATGATGAATCTCTGAAACATTTCATAACATGGAGGAATCTGGAAGGCATTATGCTGAATGAAATTACTCAGTTGCAAAAGGACGAGTATTGTATAAGACCACTATTATAAGAACTGGAGAAATAGTTTAAACAGAGAAGAAAATATTCTTTGATGGTTATGAGAGCAGGGAGGGAGGGAGGGAGAGGGGTTTTCACTAATTAGTAGATAAAAACTACTTTAGGTGAAGGGATAGACAGCACACAATACAGGAGAGGTCAGCACAACTGGACTAAACCAAAACCAAAGAAGTTTCCTGAATAAATGCTTCGAAGGCCAATGTGGCAGGGGTGGGGGTTTGGGGACCATGGTTTCAGGGGACATCTAAGTCAATTGGCATAATAAAATCTATTAAGAAAACATTCTGCATCCCACTTTGGAGAGTGGTGTCTGGGGTCTTAAATGCTAGCAAGCAGCCACCTAAGAGGCATCAATTGGTCTCAACTCACCTGGAACAAAGAAGAATGAAGAACATCAAGACACAAGTTAATTACGAGCCCAAGAGACAGGAAGGGCCACATTAACCAGAGATAACATCAGCCTGAGACCAGAAGAACTAGATGGTGCCCAGCTACAACCAATGCCTGCCTTGACAGGGAACACAACAGAGAACCCCTGAGGGAGCAGGAGAGCAGTGGGATGCAGACCCCAAATTCTTATAAAATGACCAGACTTAATGGTCTGAGACTAGGAGGACCTCAGTGGTCATGGCCCCCAGACCTTCTGTTGGCCCAGGACAGGAACCATTCCCAAAGCCAACTCTTCAGACAGGGATTGGACTGGACAATGGGATGGAGAAGGATGCTGGTGAGGAGTGAGCTTCATGGATCAGGTGGACACTTGAGACTATGTTGGTATCTCCTGCCTGGAGGGGAGATGAGAGGGTAGAGGGGGTTAGAAGCTGGTGAAATGGACATGAAAAGAGAGAGTGGAGGGAGGGAGTGAGCTGTCTCATTAGTTGGAGAGCAATTGGGAGTATGTAGCAAGCAAGGTGTATATAGATTTTTGTGTGAGAGACTGACTTGCTTTGTAAACTTTCACTTAAAGCACAATAAAAAAAAAAAAAAAGAACTAGAATATTCTCAGTGTCTTGCAGTCTTTCCCATCAGCCCCTCCATACCCTGCCACTAGAGTTCTGTCACTGTGGGTGATTAGTGTCTGTCCTTGCACTGTGTGTAAGGGGCCTGCATGGCTGCTCTGCGTGGCCGGCTGCCCAGGGGACTCAGCAGGGGAACAGGGTGCTGTCAGGAGCCAGGAGAGGGGCTCTGCAGCCCCTGTCCCAGCCTCTGCTCTCAGTGCAGGCTGTGTTCCAGGCTCCTGGCCTCTCCCAGAGCACAGGATACACCATCCCCTGCACGTTGACAGGAGAGTGATGTCAGGCCAGGTGCTTCCCGGAGGTCAGGCCATGCAGCCATGGCCCAGGAAGGCTGGGGGAAGCTTCCGGAAGAGAGAGAGCTAGGGCATGCCACAGAGCTGACAGCCATCAGAGAGTCAGAGCAGTTACAACAGCTCTTTCCATTGTTTAAAATATTGGATCTCTCTCCTGACCACCATGCCCCTCAGCTAGCTTATTTTCAGTTTCCTTTCTGCTGCTAAAGGGTAATTTATGTTCAGAATGGCCATTCAGATGGGATTCCGTCACCTCGAACCAGTGATTGGAACACGCTCAGCTTTGAAAGCTGTCGTTTTTATGGGCAGCCGTTTCCTGAAGAGCAGCTGTCCCATGTGCAGCCCATTACCTGGAGGGCCTCCCTGCAGGGCAGGATCAGCCTCACCCTCCCCATGAGTTTGTGGAGTGACATTGGACATTCCCCTTTTCTGAGCTTCACTTTTCATTTATCCTTCAACAGATATGTATTCACGTGGGTGCTGGGTGCAGAACCAAACAGGGCAGAGTGGGGACTTCGGAGATGAAGGCACAGTACACACACACAAAGTAGGGGGTGTGTCCAGGTGGCTCGGGCAGGGAGGGCCCTCTGAGGAGTCACAGGGGCAAGAATTAGCCCTTGAGGAGGGCCAGGGAAGGGGGCCTGTAGGTACAGATTAAGGCAGGCTGGGTCTCAGTATCCTCACTATCAGGGAGGGTGTCATGGTGAACTCCACCTTGTGCACGCACAGGCCGATGAACAGCAGTGGGGGCCTCATGGGCAGAGGTACCCAAGAGACCCAGACCCAAAACCGGTCTTCCTGGCCTCGGGGGTTGGGACTCCAGGGGCTTCTGTGTCTTGGGAGGGAAGAAACTGAAGTTTCTATTTTGGTTCCCTCCTCTAAAAGCAGCTGCAGGGCAATGGATCACTTTTATATGACCTTTCTCATCATGGTCTTGCAACTCCCACCCAAGCGATTAAGTGGGACTAAGCAAGTAAGGTAATTGTGGCCCACCAATGGGAGCTGGTTGGTTTTGCCATCCTGCTAGGCTTAAAATGAGCCATGCCAGAGGCAGGAGGAGAGGAGCTCACCACCACCAAGAAAGAAGACCCAGGAGTAGAGCACTTCCTTTGGACCCGGGATCCCTGTGCTGAGAACAAGGAGACAGAGAAAGAGAGAGAGAGGGAGTTGTAACACAGAAGGTAGTGAGAAGGAGCAGCAGAGAAACTGCAGCAACAGAACCAGGAGACTGAAGGAGATGGCCCAGCCCATGGATAGAGAAAGCCGAGCGCCTTCAGGCAGGGGGCTTGCAAGTGCCTCCAGGCACTTGGTGGAGCTAGGTGTGCTGACCTAAAGAGCTAGAGCTGAGGCGCCTTCAGGCCGAGGCTTATTGGTGGAGTGGGGTGCCTCTGGGCACTTACTGGCAGGGGTAAAAGAGATTTGTAACACTTGCCGAGCAGGGCAGAGGCTGAGGGAACAGAGAGAGGCATGCCTGCAGGCACTGCTGAGAAGAGGCTGTCCTGATGGAAGAACTGTATCCAGAGCATTCCTGAACCTGAATTGTAACCTGTTACTTCCCTAATAAATCCCGTAATCCTGAGTATTGTTTGTGAGTTCTATGTGGCCATTGCAATGAATTATCCAACTCAGCAGAGAAGTAGAGTGCAAGGTGGGAGGGACAAAAGGTGTCAGAATTGATAAAAAGAACTGACGAGAGGAGGTATGTCTGACCTCCACCTCAAAGGAATCAACCTCAGGCTGTTGCTCTTGATTCTCCTTCTCCTCTGCGAAGTTAGAGGAGGTCAGACACCTGCCACACACTGTCTTTCCAGCAGCTTTTCTAATACTGGCTTTGATGACTTTACCGAGTTTTAGGGCTCCTTTTCTCCTAAGCCTGACCCCCAAGGAGCATTGGGTCATCCCATGCCCATGTGGTCCCATGCCTCTGTGCAAGGCATCAGGGGGTCTTGCTGCTGAACTTTGTCCTTCGCATGGTCTGCCTGTCCTTCTCACCTCACCGCACACAATGCCCTCCTGTCTCCCGGGCGCCTGCCCAGCCAGGCTCTGAAGTTGCTTTGTGTCTCAGGATGATGGCTATTGACCACTTTGCGTGTCCCTGAAAGATCTGTTTTTTCAAGCGAGGGCCAGCACAATAAAGGGTGCAAATGGAAGTGGGATGAAATGCAGAAAACAAAGTGGCTTTCAGAGCTCTGTTTTAAATCTTAGGCATTTTATAAAATAAAATGAAATTTAAAAACAGAACAATGCACTTTTCAAAAATCAGCTGCCAGAAGTCAACGTTTACTTCCTTCCTCAAACCAACCCCTCGTGTGCACCTTGGAGAACTGTCACTCGCCCCTGTGGCTTCCATGGGACCGGGGGTCACAGCCTGATGACTGCTGCCCAGGTAGAGCCTGTTCTGGAGCTGGTTCCCTATTATCTGTGAGCTTCTGAGTAAGTCACTTACTCACCTGCAGGTATTATAAAACTGGGTTAGAGGGCTACTTACTTGCAGATTGGTGAAGTAAGCTGGGACCCCTACAACATCAGCACAGACACTAGCACTTTGGAAAGTCCAATGTGTGTGGTTTAGTTTTTATTTTTACCAGATCACTCCTCAAAGGCTGCTTTCTCTCTCTTACCAGCAGCACCCGCCACACCCTGCCGCTAGAGGAGCCCTCATCACTTCTGGTCCTCACCCTGATTTTAACTCTGGTGTTTGCTCCACGTGGACCATGTGTCATTAAGAAATTATTCCATACTAAACTAAAGTCAGAAAGTCAGCCTTCTGTATTTTGTTCTGACATTGTAAGGTTTGTGTGTGTGTGTGTGTGCTTTAAGTGAAAGTTTACAAACCAAGTCAGTCTCTCATACAAAAACTTACATATACCTTGCTATATACTCCTAGTTGCTCTCCCTCTAGTGAGAAAGAGCACTCCCTCCTTCCACTCTCTGTTTCGCGTCCATTCGGCCAGCTTCTGACCCCCCTCCGCCCTTTCATCTCCCGTCCAGACAGGAGCTGCCCACATAGTCTCGTGTATCTACTTGATCAAAGATGCTCACTCATCACCAGTGTCATTTTTTATCCCATAGTCCAGTCCAATCCCTATCTGAAGAGTTGGCTTTGGGAATGGTTCCTGTCTTGGGCTAACAGAAGGTCTGGGGACCATGATCTCGGGGGTCCTTCTAGTCTCAGTCAGACCATTAAGTCTGATCTTTTTGAAAGAATTTGGGATCTGCATCCCACTGCTCTCCTGCTCCCTCAGGGGCTCTCTGTAGTGTTTCCTGTCAGGGCAGTCATCAGTTGTAGCTGGGCACCATCCAGTTTTTCTGGTCTCAGGCTGGTGTTGCCTCTGGTTTATGTGGCCCTTTATGTCCTTGGGCTTGTAATTACCTTGTGTCTTTCGTGTTCTTCATTCTACTTTGATCCAGGTGGGTTGAGACTCATTGATGCATCTTAGATGGCTGCTTGCTAGCGTTTAAGACCCCAGACGCCACTCTCCAAAATGGGATGCAGAATGTTTTCTTAACAGATTTTATTATGCCAATTGACTTAGATGTCCCCTGAAACCATGGTCCCCAAACCCCTGCCCCTGCTATGCTGGCCTTCGAAGCATTCAGTTTATTCAGGAAACTTCTTTGGTTTTGGTTTAGTCCAGTTGTGCTGACCTCTCCTGTATTGTGTGCTGTCTATCCCTTCACCTAAAGTAGTTTTTATCTACTAATTAGTGAAAACCCCTCTCCCTCCCTCCCTCCCTGCTCTCATAACCATCAAAGAATATTTTCTTCTCTGTTTAAACTATTTTCCAAATTCTTATAATAGTAGTCTTACACAATATTTGTCCTTTTGCAACTGACTAATTTCACTCAGCATAATGCCTTCCAGATTCCTCCACGTTATGAAATGTTTCACAGATTCTTCACTGTTCTTTATCGATGCGTAATATTCCACTGTGTGACTACACCATAAATTATTTATCCATTCATCCATTGATGGGCACCTTGATTGCTTCATGTTTTTGCTATTGTAAACAGTGCTGCAATGAACATGGGTGTGCATATATCTGTTCGTGTAAAGGCTCTTATTTCTCCAGGATATATTCCGAGGAGTGGGATTGCTGGGTCGTACGGTAGTTCTATTTCTAGCTTTTTAAGGAAGCACCAAATCAATTTCCAAAGTGGTTGTACCGTTTTACATTCCCACCAGCAGTGTAGAAGTGTTGCAGACTCTCCACAACCTCTCCAACATTTATTATTTTGTTTTTTGGGTTAATGCCAGCCTTGTTGGAGTGAGGTGGAATCTCATTGTAGTTTTGATTTGCATTTCTGTAATGACTTATGATCGTGAATATTTCCTCATGTACCTGTTAGCTACCTGAATGTCTTCTTTAGTGAAGTGCCTGTTCATATCTTTTGCCCATTTTTTAATTTGGTGTAGTGGTGAAGTGCTATGGCTGCTAACCAAGAGGTCGGCAGTTCAAATCCACCAGGCACTCCTTGGAAACTCTATGGGGCAGTTCTGCTCTGTTGTATACAGCCCCTATGAGTCAGAATCGACTCAACAGCAGTGGGTTTGGTGGGGTTTTTCTTTTTTTGTCTTTTTGTAGTTGAATTTTTGCAGTATTGTGTAGATTTTAGAGAACAGGGGAAATGTCACAGCTAAAAACTTTTTCCCAGCCTGTAGGTAATCTTTTTACTCTTTTGGTGAACTCTTTGGATGAGCATATAGGTCTTTGATTTTCAGGAGCTCCCAATTATCCAGTTTCTCTTCTGCATTTTTAGTAATGTTTTATATACTGTTTATGCCATGTATTAGGACTCCTAACGTTTTCCCTCTTTTTTCTTCCATGATCTTTATTGTTTTAGATTTTATATTTAGGTCTTTGACCTACTTTGAGTTAGTTTTTGTGCATGGTGTGAGGTATGGGTCTTGTTTCATTGTTTTGCAGATGGATATATATATATATATATATTTTATCCAGTTATTCCAGCACCATTTGTTATACAGACTGTCTTTTCCTCATTTAACAGACTTTAGGCCTTTGTCATATATCAGCTGCTCATATGTGAATAGATTTATGTCTGGATTCTCAGTTCTGTTCCACTGGTCTATGTATCTGTTGTACTAGTACCAGGCTGTTTTGACTACTGTGGCGGTATAACAGCTTCTAAAATCAGGTAGAGTGAGGCCTCCCACTTTGTTCTTCTTTTTCAGTAATGCTTTACTGATTTGGTGATTTGTTTCTCTATCTCATTAAAAAATGTCGTTGGAATCTGGATCGGAATTGCGTTGTATCTACAGATGGCTTTTGGTAGGACAGACATTTTTACTATGTTAACTTTTCCTATCCATGAGCAAGGTATATTTTTCCAGTTATGTAGGTCTCTTTTGGTTTCTTGCAGTAGTGTCTTGTAGTTTTCTTTGTATAGGCCTTTTATGTCCCTGGTAAGATTTATTCCTAAGTATTTTATCTCCTTGGGGGCTACTGTAAATGATATTGATTTGGTTATTTCCTCTTCAATGTTCTTTTTGTTGGTGTACAGGAATCCAACTGATTTTGTATGTTTATCTTGTGTCCTAATACTCTGCTGAACTGTTCTATTAGTTTCAGTAGTTTTCTGGAGGATTCTTTAGGGTTTTCTGTGTATAAGATCGTGTCATCTGCAAATAGAGATACTTTTACTTCTTCCTTACCAATCTGGATGCCCTTTATTTCTTTATCTAGCCTAATTGCTCTGGCTAGGACCTCCAGCACAGTGTTGAATAAGAGTGGTGATAAAGCGCATCCTTGTCTGGTGCCCGATCTCAAGAAGAATGCTTTTAGACCCTCTGCATTTAGGATGATGTTGGCTGTTGGCTTTCTATAAATGCCCTTTGTTACGTTGAGGAATTTTCCTTCTATTCCTATTTTGCTGAGAGTTTTTATCATGAATGGGTGTTGAACTTTGTCAAATGCCTTTTCTGCATCAATTGATAAAATCATGTGGTTCTTGTCTTTTGTTTTATTTATGTGATGGATTACATAATTTTTCTAATGTTGAACCATCCCTGCATACCTGGTATAAATTCCACTTGGTCATGGTGAATTATTTTTTTGACATGTTGTTGAATTCTTTTGGCTAGAATTTTGTTGAAGATTTTTGCATATGGGTTCATGAGGGATAGGGGTCTGTAATTTTTTTTGTGGTGCTTTAAGTGGTTTTGGTATCAGGAGTATGGTGCCTTCATAGTATGAGTTTGGGAGTATACCACCCTTTTCTGTGCTCTGAAATACTTTTAGTAGTACTGGTGTAAACTCTTCTCTGAAAGTTTGAGAGAACTCTGCAGTGAAGCCATCCAGGCCATAGCTCTTTTTGTTGGCAGTTTTTTTAGTACTTTTTCATTCTTTTCTTTTGTTATGGGTTTATGTAGTTGTTCTACATCTGTTTGTGTTAGTATAGGTAGGTAGTGTGTTTCTAGGAATTCATCCATTTCTTCTAGGTTTTCAAATTTGTTAGAGTACAATTTTGTATAGTAATCTGATATGATTCTTTTAATTTCAGTTGGGTCTGTTGTAATATAGCCCATCTCATTTCTTATTTGGGTTATTTGCTTCCTCTCCTGTTTTTCTTTTGTCAGTTTGGCCACTGGTTTATTAATTTGGTTAATTTTTTCAGAGAACCAGCTTTTGGTCTTGTTAACTCTTTCAATTGTTTTTCTGTTTTCTATTTCATTTAATTCTGCTCTAGTTTTTATTATTTGCTTTCTTCTGATGCCTGAGGGTTTCTTCTGTTGCTCTCTATTTGTTCAAGTTGTGGGGATAATTCTTTGATTTTGGCCCTTTCTTCTTTTTGGATGTTTACACTTATTGATATAAATTGACCTTCGAGCACTTCTCTCGCTGTGTCCCAAAGGTTCTGATAGGAAGTGTTTTCATTCTCATTGGATTCTATGAATTTCTTTATTCCATCTTTAATGTCTTCTATAACCCAGTCATTTCTGAGCAGAGTATTGTTCAGTTTCCAAGTGTTTGATTTCTTTTCCTTGCTTTTTCTGTTATTGCTTTCTACTTTTATGGCCTTATGGTCAGAGAAGATGCTTTGTAATATTTTGATGTTTAGGATCCTGCTAAAGCTTGCTTTATGACCTAATATGTGCTCTATTCTAGAGAATATTCCGTGTGCTTTGGAAAAGAAAGTATATTTGGCTGCTGTTGGGTGGAGTGTTCTGTATATGTCTATGAGGTCAAGTTGGTTGATTGTGGCATTTAGATCTTCCGTGTCTTTATCGAGCTTCTTTCTGGATGTCCTGTCCTTCACCAAAATGGCGTGTTGAAAAGTCTCCTACTATTATTGTGGAGCAGTCTATCTCACTTTTCAATACTATTAGAGTTTGTTTTATGTATCTTGCAGCCCTGTCATTGGGTGTATAAATATTTAATAGGGTTATATCCTCCTGGTATAAAAACCCAAACCCAAAACCAAACCCAGTGCCGTCGAGTCGATTCCGACTCATAGAGACCCTATAGGACACAGTAGAACTGCCCCCTAGAGTTTCCAAGGAGCACCTGGTAGATTCGAACTGCCAACCCTTTGGTTAGCAGCCATAGCACTTAACCACTACACCACCAGGGTTTCCCCTCCTGGTATATTGTCCCTCTAATCATTATATAGTGTCCTTCCTTATCCTTGGTGGTGAATTTGACTTCAAAGTCTATTTTGTCAGAAATTAATATTGCCTCTCCTGCTCTTTTTTGATTGTTGCTTGCTTGATATATTTTTTCCATCCTTTGAGTTTTAGTTCGTTTGTGTCTCTAAGTCTAAGGTGTGTCTCTTGTAGGCAGCATATAGTTGGATCATGTTTTTTTATGCATTCCGCCACTCTCTGTCTCTTTATTGGAGCATTTAATCCATTTACATTCAGCGTAATTATGGATAGGTATGAGTTTAGTGCTGTCATTTTTGTGTCTTTTTTTTGTGTGTGTTGTTGACAGTTGCTTTTTCCCACTTAATTTTTTGTGCTGAGTAGATTATCGTTATATGTTGTGTTTTCCTCTAATTAGTTGTAGTTGATTTTGTTTCTGCTCAGTTTCTATTTTTTTCTTGCATTTTATTTTGATGAGTAGGATTGTTACTCTCCTTTGTGGTTGATTCATCCATCCTTTGTGGTTACCTTAATATTTACCCTTATTTTTCTAAGTTTAAACCTAACTTTTATTTCTTTATATTGCCTTCTCTTCCTCTCCATATGAAAGATCTATGGCTACATTTCTTAGTCCCCCTTTATTGTTTTAATGTTGTCTTCTTTTACATAATGACATCATTGTTTCCCTGTTTTGAGCATTTTTTTATCTTGGTTTATTTTTGTGATTTCCCTGTCTGGGTTAAAATCTAATTGCTCTTTCCAGTGTTCTAGTCTTTAATTGATATCTGATATTATTGATTTGCTAACCAAAGAACTCCCTTTAGCATTTTTTGTAGTTTTGGTTTGGTTTTTATGAATTCCCTAAACTTCTTTTTATCTGGAAATGTCCTAATTTCACCTTCATATTTGAGAGACAGTTTTGCTGGATATGTGATTCTTGGCTGGAAAATTTTTTCCTTCAATGCTTTATATAAGTCATCCCACTGCCTTCTTGCCTTCATGGTTTCTGCCGAGTAGTCCAAGCTCATTCTTATTGACTCTCCTTTGTAGTCGACTTTTCATTTATCCCTAGTTGCTCTTAAAATTCTCTCTTTACCTTTGGTTTTGGCAAGTTTGATTATATGTCTTGGTGACTTTCTTTTAACATCTACCCTATGTGGAGTTCGATGAGCATCTTGGATAGATATCTTCTCATCTTCCGCGATATCAGCGAAGTTTTCTGTCAACAAATCTTCAACAATTCTCTCTGTATTGTCTGTTATCCTTCCCTGTTCTGGTCCTCCAATCACTCGTAGGTTATTTCTCTTGATAGAGTCCCACATGGTTCTTAGGATTTCTTCTTCTTTTTTAGTTCTTTTATCTTATTTTTCTTCAAATATATTGGTGCCAAGTGCTTTATCTTCAATCTCTCCAGTTCTGCCTTCCACTTGCCCCTCTGGCTTTCTATTGAGTTGTCTAAATCTGTAATTTTATTGTTAATCTTCTGAATTTCTTATTGCTGTCTCTCTATGGATTCTTGCAGCTTATTAAATTTTTCATTATGTTCTTAAATAACCTTTTTAATTTCTTCAGCTGTTTTATCTGTGTGTTCCTTGGCTTGTTCTGAGTATTGCCTGATTTTCTTCCTGATGTCTTGAAGAGTTCTGTACATTAATCTTTTGTATTCTGCATCTAGTAATTCTAGGAAAGTACCTTCACCCAGATGATCTCTTGATTCTTTGTTTTGAGAGCTTGTTGAAGTGATCATGGTCTGCTTCTTTATGTGATTTGATATTGACTGTTGTCTCTGTGCCGTCTATAAATTATTGTATTAGTTTATTTTATGTTTGCTTACTATATCCTAGTTTCTTGCTTTCTTTTGTTTTGAAATGTTCAAATATGTTGCTTGAGTGAGCTAGCTTGATTATTTTTGCCTTTGTAGCTCTAACGCCCTATCACCAGATAGCTAGCACTGTTACCAGGTATTTAAGCCTAGGAGTCCATTCACTTTTCTTGTATGGCTTCAGC
Organism: Loxodonta africana; assembly: GCF_030014295.1. NCBI lineage: Eukaryota > Metazoa > Chordata > Mammalia > Proboscidea > Elephantidae > Loxodonta > Loxodonta africana. The sequence goes on from NC_087360.1 coordinate 32,649,099, forward strand.
TCAGGTGTCCAGATAGTTGGTTATCAAGCGTGTGGTAGAGACTCTCCTTCAGACTTAGAGGGACAGGGGAATTGGTGTAGGTACCAGTATCTGGTTGCAGCAGGGGGTCATGCTCTGAACAAGGTAGGGGGCTGACAACAGTCCCCCAAGTGTCTTTGAGGAAAGCATGTCCCTGTTCCCCAGAGTGCACAGGTGGGTGGGTTCTCCTGATGGACCTTGGGCATCCAGGCATCATAAGGTTTTATGTTTAGGTCTTTTGGGGTAGGATGTGAGGTGGAGATCCAGGTCTATTTTTGTCTGAATGGGTAACCCATTGTCCCAGGACATTAATTGAAAGTCCCGTTTTCCCTTAACGAACTGCAGTGCCACTCGGTCCTTTGCCGGATCTCCATATTTCCTCAGGTCTGTTCCTAGACTGTGCTGCTTCATTTGGATGATTGTCAGTGTGGCACAAAAAGTTAAGTGTTTCACTACTAGCTGAAAGGTTGGCAGTTCGGACCTACCCAGAGGCACCTCAGAAGAGAGGCCTGGCAGTCTACTTCTGAAAGATCACAGCCTTGAAAACCCTATGGGACAACTCTACTCTGACACACATGGGGTCACCATGAGTTGGAATCAACTCGAAGGCTACTGACAACAACATCAAGACAAACCTCAATTATTTTACCTTTGTGATTTATCTTTATTTACTATAGTAAAGACTTCAGAATGGTCTTGGGTTTTTGCATACATTTTGGAATCAGCTCATAAAGTTCTACAGAAAACCTTATAGAGGTTTTAATGGCAATTGCTTTGAGCTTAGAGAGTAATTTGTTCAGAATTGACACAATGACACCTTCTCCTCACTTACCAACTATCTCTTTATTTGACATCTTGTATTTATGACAACAGTAAAAAAAAAATCTACTATATGGCTATTTTGCACATTAACAAAGTATATCTTGCAGTAACAAATGCTGAGGTATGAGGAGAGAGTTAAGGTTATGTGTTAACTTGGCTGGGCCATGATTCTCATTGGTTTGGCAGTTATGTAATGATGTAACTTGGCAGTTATGCAATGATGTAATTTGGCAGTTACTTAATGACATAGTCATCCTCCATTTTGTAATCTGATGTGGTCATCATTCATTTTAGCATACCACCAATTTTGCATAATGACCTGGTCTTTGGGACTTAGATATGTTGATAAGTGAGGAGAGGGTATATAATATTGAGTCCCGTTATTCTTTAATGTTACTAGAGTCTTTAGAGTTTTAATAAAATTTTATTATTTTATTCATAAAGGTCTTACATACCATTTTTAAATTTTTTTTATTTATTTTGTTCTTGGGAATATACACAGCAAAACATTGCATACCATTTTTTTGAAAGGTTTATTCTTAAGTACCTTTAAATTTTGCTGCTGCTGTTTCTTTCTCAATTTTTCACTGTTTTTTTTAATTGTGCTGAAAATTTACAAAGTAAAACGTACATAAATTCAACAATTTCTACATGAGTAATTCAGTAAAAAAAAATTTTTTTTTTAATTCAGTGACATCATTGATTATACTCTTTAAGTTGTGTAATCAATCTTGCTATGCTTTTCCAAATCATTTCACCACCATTAACGTAAACTCACTGCCCCCTAAGCCAAAACTTTCCCCTTTTTTCCTCTCTCCCACCACTGGTAACCACTAATAATTTTTGGTTTCTATTTGCTTATTTCATATAAGTGAGTTCATACAGTATTTGTCCTTTTGCAACTGAATTATTTCACTCAGCATAATGTTTTCAAGGTTCATCCATGTTGTGGCATACGTTAGAACTTTATTTCTCTTTAGGGCTGATGTCTTGGATTCAGTTGTGCCCCCCAAAATTATGTGTATCAATTTAGTTAGGCCACAGTTCCCAGTACTGTGATTGCCCACCAATTTGTCATCTGCTGCGATTTTCCTATGTGTTGTAAATCCTATCACTATGGTGTTAATGAGATGGATTAGCTGCAGTTATGTTGATGAGATCTACAAGATTAAGTTGTGTCTTAAGCCAATCCCTGTTGATATATAAAAGATAGAGGTGAGCAGAGCAACATGGGGACCTCATACCACCAAGAAAGCAGTGCTGGGGGCAGAGCGTGTCCTTTGGACCTGGGGTCTCTGCATCTGAGAAGCTCCTAGTCCAGGGAAGATTGATGAGAAGGACTTTCCTCTAGAGGGGACGAAGAGAAAGGCTTCCGTTGGAGCTGACACCCTGAATTTGGACTTCTAGCCTGCAAGACTGTGGGAGAATAAACTTCTCTTTGTCAAAGCCATCCACTCGTGGTATTTCTGTTATAGCAGCACTAGATGACTAAGATAAAAAAAAAGATAGCTGAGTAATATTCCACTGTAAGTATGTACCACATTTGTTTATCTGTTCATCTGTTGATGGGCAATAGGTTGTTTCCATCTTTTGGCTATTGTGAATAATACTGCAATGAATGTTGGTGTGCATATGTCTGTTTGCATTGCTGCTTCCAAATCTTTTGGGTATATACCAAACAGTAGGATAGCTAGGTCATATGTTAGTTCTATGTTCAACTTTTTGAGGAACTGCCAACCTGTTTTCCACAGTGACTATACCATTTTATGTTCCCACCAACAATGGATAAGTGTTCCAATCTCTTCACAACTTCCCAGACACCTACTGTTTTATACTTTTTTGATCATTGCCATTCTAATGTGTAAAAATGGTAGCATCAGAAGTCCTCACCTAACTTCAGGAGAGGAGAGTATAATTAACATCAGCATCAGCCCAAAACTGATACCCATGAGGTAGAAGTCAGACATACCTCCACTCTCCAACTACTCTACTTCTCTGCTGGGTTTGATAATTCATTGCAATGGCTACACAGAATTCACAGACCATACCATGATCATGGGGTTTCTTAGGGTCCTGGCAGCACAGTGGTTAAGAGCTTGGCTGCCAACCAAAAGGTCGGCAGTACGAATCCACTAGCCACTCCTTGGAAACACCATGGGGCAGTTCTACTCTGTCCTATAGGGTTGCTGTGAGATGGAATCGACTCCATGGCAATGGGTAATAAGTTACAATTCAGGATCAGGAATGACTCAGGATACAGTTCTTTGGTCAGGACAGCTTCTCCTCAGCTGTTCCTACAGGGAGTCCTCTGCCACCAGGCCCTACTTGGGCTTGGCTCTTGCTCTCGGTCTCAGCCTTCACTTCTTGGCCTGGACTCTGCCCTGCTTAGGCAAGTGTTATAGCTTCTTAGCTCTGCTGATAAGTGTCCAGAGGCATCCAACTCTGCCAGGAAGCTTCCTGCCCAAAGGCACTCAGCTCTCTCACTCTCTGGGTCAGCAAGCCTACTACAGCTGCCTGGCTCCATGGGCTAGGAAGCTTTCCATGTCACCTCACCCCGGTTTCCTGGTTCTGCCGCTGGTAATGGTCGCCATCTCGTGCCAACTCCAGTGTTACAGTTAACCAACGTTACAGCTCTCCTTGTCCCTGCGTCTAAGAGGTTCTTAGCTCAGGACCCTGGGTCAAAAGGACATGCCCCTTCTTGGATCTTTTTCTTGATGGTAGTGAGGTTTCTCTCCACCCCCAGCCTCTGGGATTGGCTTCCTTTAAGCCTAGCAAGATGGCAAAACTGATCAAGCCCCTACAAGGGTTCCATGTACCTTTATTTGCATTAGCAGGCTGTACAACCACCTTGGGGGGCCACAAGCACCTTATTTGCATAGTCCCACCCTATCATTTTGTGGGAGTTACAAGACCATGCCTAGAAGGGCCATACAAAAGCAATTTCACTGCACCACAAATGGGAGTGAAATGATATTTCTTTGTGGTTTTGATTTGCATCTTCCTAACGGCTAATGAGGAAACCCTGGTGGCGTAGTGGTTAAGTGCTACAGCTGCTAACCAAAAGGTCGGCAGCTCGAATCCCCCAGGTGCTCCTTGGAAACTCCACAGGGCAGTTCTACTCTGTCCTATAGGGTCGCTATGAGTCAGGATCGACTCGACGGCAGTGGTGGGTTTTTAACGGCTAATGATGAGTCAGAATCGACTCAACAGCAATGGGTTTGGTTTTGGTTTTGGTTTTAACGGCTAATGACATTGAACATCTTTCATGTGCTTATTGACCATTTGAACATCCTCTTTGGTGAAATGTCTGTTCAAGTCATTTGCCCATTTTTTATTGGTCGTGTGTGTGTGTGTGTGTGTGTGTGTGTGTGTTAAGTTGTAGAAGTATTTTGAGTATTTTGGATATACGGTTCACAAAAATTTCTTCCAAACTATAGGTTGTCTTTTCACTTTTCTGATAAAGTCCTTTGATGAAAAATACCGTATCATTAACAGCATAGAAGTTAGAATTTACAACACATAGGTAATTGCATCAGATCACAAAATGTAGGACAACCACGCAAATACTCGAAATCATGGCCTAGCCAAGTTGACACACATTTTGGGGGAACACAATTCAATCCATAACATTCCACCCTTTGGCCCCCCAAAATTCCTGTCCTTGCCACATGTAAAACACATTCATCTCATGATATCATCCCCAAAATCTTAAATCAACTCCAAGTGCAAATTCCATCCTGGGGCAAAATTCCTTTTTTTCTGTGAAATCTAGAATACAAGTTATCTGTTTCCAAAGTACAATGGTAGAACAGGCACAAGCTAGACATTTCCATTACAAATGGGAGAAATCTGAGGGAAAGAGGGATAACAGGCACCAAGCAAGTCAGCAGAACACATTATATTAGCTCTCAAGGCTTAAAAATAATCCTCTGTTCTCTGATATCACCTGGGCAATGGTGCTGCCCTCCAGACTCTGGGTATTGGCCACACTCTGGATTCTGGGTGGAGGCCCTTCAGCCCTGGGCTTCAGATGTACCTTCCTGACCCACTGGGACAGAAACTCTGCTCCCTCGGATTTGGGCAGCCCCATTCACCTACTCTGTCTGAGTGGTGACGCTAGTCCCTCAGCCCCAGCAGGCCCCATTCTTCTGCCCCTTGGGAATAGCAGCTCTACCTCCTCAGCTGTGGGCAGCAGACCCAGCCCCATTCCCCTGGCACTCACGAATGGCAGCCCCACACTTCTGAGATGGTGAAGATCTGACTCTTTGAAATCTTGGAGGCCTGGCCCCACCCTTTGAGACCCAGCAGGCCATGGTTCTACACTTTGAGACCCCAGAGGGAGTGGCCCTACCCTTTGAGTCTGAGGCAGCTCTGCTTCTTGTGCTCCTTGTCTCTTCAACTTTTGCTTCCTTGTTCTTTGGCCCTTGGCCTCTCAGGTCTCTTGGGCCGGGCCATCATCTGCCTTGCTAGGACAAGTGTTCCAAAGCTCTTTAGATCTACTGATAAGTGCCTGGAGGCACCTCACTCTGCCAGGAAGCCTCCTGCCCAAAGGCACTCAGCTATTTTGCTCTTAAGGTTGGCTCCCACACTGTCTGGAGCTGGTCTCCTCGTTTTGTTGCTGCCTTTTCTCTGCCACTGCTTCTCATTGTCTGTGTCATCTCAGTGTTACAGCTCTCCTTACTTCCTTCTGAGCTCTCACCAGGACTGTCTTTGATGTCCATAATTCCACCAACAGCGTTTTCAAGGCAATCTAGGCTTTCAGTGTTAGACACTTTAAAACTCTTACAGCCTGTACCCATTGCTCAATTCCAAAACCACTTCCACATTGTAAGTATGTGTTAGAGCAACACGGCACTTTCCTGGCACCAAATTCTCTCTTAGGCATCTAGTGCCGCTGTAGCAGAAGTACCGCAAGTGGATGGTTTTGGCAGACAGAAATTTATTCACTCACAATTTAGGAGGCTAGGAGTCTAAATTCAGGGCACCAGCTCCAGGGGAAGACTCTGTCAGCTCTGGGGGAAGGTTCTCATCACCAATCATCTCCTGGCCTAGGAGCGTCTCAGTGCAGGAACCCCAGGTCCAAAGGACACAATCCACTCCTGGCTCTTCTTGCTTGGTGGTAATGAAGCCCCTCTCCTCTCTACTCACTTCTCACTTTTATAACTCAAAAGAGATTGACTCAAGACACAACCTAATCTTGTCAATTGAGTCCTGCCTCTAATCCTGCCTCATTAACATCATACAGGTTAAGATTTATAACACATAGGTAATTACATCAGATCACAAAATGGAAGACAACCACACAGTACTAGGAATCACGGTCTTGCCAAGTTGATATACATCTTGGGGGAAAACAATTCAATCCATAACACACAGGGAGTGTGCAGTCAGCCCTGGGGAGTTAGCCACTGCAACCGGCTTATGTGGTTGTTCAAACATACATTCTTATTGCTGGCTCCCTCTTCTCTCTTACCCTGTGTGCCAGGAGAGAGGCCAACAGTGTAAGAATCATCTTTCCCCCCACCAAGCCCAGGACCATCCTTCTACACTGTCAGGCAGTGTTAGCAGAGCCTCTGTGGCAAGCATGGCCAGAACCAATGCCACCTCGTGACAATAGGCCCACCATGTTTCTACAGGTTCTCCTTTGGGAAGGGTGCAGGCAAGGGAGTTGATGTCTTGGATATGGGGCATCTCTTGGGTCTGTGTTAGCAGCAATCCCAAATGAGAATGTGAACCCCCATAAAAAGGGAGTGTTATGGATTGATTTGTGTCCCCCAAAAAGATATGTTCAAGCCCTAACCTCCAATATCTGTGAATGGGAAGTTATTTGAAAATAGGGTCATTGCAGATGTAATTAGTTACCATGAGATCATGCTGGAGTAAGATTGGCTCTAATCCAATAGAACTGGTGTCCTTAGAGAAAAAGAGAAGAGCCACACAAAACAAATGCCATGTGAAGACACAGAATGGCAGGAGGACAGCCATCTAATGAACTTCCATTCAAAGGGGTCATTCCCAAATGCCAGATGGCCCTCTCAGATCAAGCAGACTTTGCAATGAATGCTTCTTTCAATTTTGTCTGCTGTCCTGGAGGAGTGTGACATCATTCTTGAAGAAGTTGGTTTTATCATTTTACCTGAAAGTGGGAGACTGTTACCTTCAAAGTTCACAAGAAGAAACCACTAACTGTGTCAGCTATAAGCATGGGGTGACCCTTCACCACTGATGTATTGAGGGAATAACAATGCCTTTAAGACACTGAATTGCAATTGTGTAAATACTTACATACCTCTCATTCCTTAGCCCACACAATGGAAAGAAAATTGGGGGAAATCCATTCAGAAGGTGTTGGACTGGATCCAGTTTATTTTAAGTCACTGTGTTATCCATGGTTATCTGAACTCTGCTCCTGTGGTTAGTCCAGAGCATTCCCAGTTCGAATGCATGTCTGCTGTAGTCAGGAAAGTCCCTGGGTGGTGCAAACGGTTAACCAAAAGGTTGGCAATTTGAGCCCACCCAGAGGCACCTCAGAAGGCCTAGCAATGTACTTCTAAAAGTTCAGCCATTGAAAGCCCCATGGAGCACAGTTCTACTCTGACACACATGTGGGCACCATGAGTCGGAGTCCACTCAACAGCAACTGGTTTACCGGTAGTCAGGAAAGTTTCCTTGCCCTGTAACTCTCCACCCACACACAGGGGTCCCCTCTGTCATATTCAGAGACCTGGATGAAAAAGTAAGGTCAAGAGCCTGGAAGAAAGTTAGACAAGGACAGTCTACAAGCTCTTGGATAACAGCCCTGTGCTAGGCCTTTCCTTACGGCCAATGTTGTGTTTAACCTCGCGAGGACATGCAGAGGCATCCTTAGAGATGAAGGCACTGGGAACTGGAAATGAAGCTCAGCATGCAGTTTCCCAGCCCACAGCTCCCTTCCCCATGTCAGGCACCTGCTCTTCTCAGAGGGAAGGCAATCAGTGCAGATCCACTCCACTCCAGGCCCTCTCATTGACTACCCACACGGGCTCGGAGGCCTACCCTTGGATGGACCTTTGTGTGCCTGGGAGGCAGACCTCCGCCCCTCAATCTCCCTCACTCATCTGTCCATCCAGTGTCAGGCCACACTGACCAAGCTGAGAGTCCAGGGCCCTGGCCACCCTTGTGCTGCACCGGCTGAGACATAGTGGAGAGAACAGCAGAGAATCAGGCAATCTCTCTCTCTCTTTTCTTCCTTTCCACTTTCTTCCACAATAACAAAAACACACCAACTTTTTTCTAGCCCCCATTCCACCTTCTTTCCCCCAGCGTCATAATTAACCTCAGCAGCAGGATGTCATTTTCAGCGTTAAACTGTGAAACGCTCCAAAGATTTACTTCGTGATATTGGCAAGAAGCCGTGAGCCTCGAGTGCCTCATCCTGCTGTGAACGGGCCCACTCATTATTGAAATGCCACTTGTGTGCCTTGCTTCCCAGTGCTTTTGGCCACAACCCAACTTTGCATTCCAAATAGGAAAAGGCGGATTGATTTACCAACTCACACTTTGTTAGGCGTCACCTTGATTTATGTAGAAATAATATTAACAAGTTGAATAACAATGGCTCTGCATTCACCTGTGGCCTGGGAGGCTAATAAAACTGCACATTTATCTTGGTTGTGATGACATCAATTTGTACCCACAGTGTTTCTAAGTAATGTGTTATGTTGTTCCAAACACACAATGACTTAGCAAAAGGACTGTGTTAAGTGGTTCCAAAAAATGAGCGTGTATATTTTCTCCAGGGAAATTCTTGTGTATTATTGTAGCTCAAAAGGTCTCTGGCACACAATTGCTAATCAGGAATAAAAATCAGCATTCGTCCAGCTGGCGCAGTAGGAAGATCTGCTGCTTTTAAGATGTGGCTGCCGAGAGGGGGCTAACCCCAGGCAGGGCGCTTTGTGTGGGGCTTTCTCGGGCCAGGCAGAAAGAGCACTTCTGATGCTTTAGAAGGAAGCCTGGCTTGGGGCCGTTCCTGTTTTGTTTTGTTGGAATTCAAAGATATTTTTTAAACATTTCTCCCTTGAGCTGGAAGGTTTTGGAAAGAGTTTCACATGCTGTACCATGCAAAATTCCCGAAGAAAGCTCTGAAAAGAATGACTTCATGAGAGAGGAACTAATATTTGCAGTTTCTTTTTCTTCTCATTTCCCCAGGGAAGGCTAATCTTTAGAAACACAGAACCTCTGGAAGCCAATAAAATTGAGCGCAGGAGAAGCGAGATTGTTTCATTGTTGAGACCATGAAATAGAGTTTGTTTTGATTTGCACTGCTTTTTCCCTTCAGGAAAGCTCTGGGTTAAGAGCTGTGATAGATTTTTCTTGCGCCCCTGTTTTGGACTTTCCCCCCATTGTTCCAGTTGCCTCCTTATCACCTTGATCTCTGTCAAGCTAACTGTAACTTTTGTTTCGTGTTCTCAGTCCTGCTCAACTCAGAGGACCCCACTGGGCATCTGCCCTCCTCGGCTGCAGGTTCCCGTAGGTGATGTGTTTGTGGCCCTGGTGCCACCTGTGCTCATTGCCTGAGGCTGCCGTAACACAGAACCACACACTGGGAGGCTTAAAATATCAGAAATGTATTGTCTTGCAGCCCTAGACAAAGTCCAAATTCAGGATATCGGCAGGGCCTTGCTCTCCCCAAAGATTCTAGAGGAAGATCCTTTCTTGTATCTCCCAGTTTCTGGTAGCACCAGGACTTTCTTGGCTTACAGCTGCCATGTCCTCCTATGGCTGTCTTCTTTCTGTGTCTCTGTCTCTGTGACTCCTCTCCTCTTTCATAAGAACACCACTCTTACTGGATTAGGACCCATGTTACCCTAACAGATAATATCCTTAAAGACTCTATTAACAAACAAGGTCACTGTCATGGATTGAATTATGTCCCCTCCAAAATGTGTGTATTCAACTTGATCAGGCCATGATTCCCAGTATTGTGTGGGTGTCCTCCGTTCTGTGATTGTAATTTTATGTTGAGAGGATTAGGGTGGGATTGTAACACCACCCTGACCCAGGTCACCTCCCTGACCCAACATAAAAGGAGTTTCCCAAGGATGTGACCTGCACCACCTTTTATCTCTCAAGAGACAAAAGGAAAGGGAAGCAAGCAGAGAGCTGGGGACCTCATACCACCAAGAAAGAAGCACCAGGAGCAGAGCACATCATTTAGACCCGGGATTCCTGCCCAGAGAAGGTCCTAGTTTAGGCAAAGATTGAGGAGAAAGACCTTCCTCCAGAGCTGAGAGAAAGAGAAAGACTTCCCCTGGAGCTGACGCCCTGAATTTGGACTTTTAGCCAACTTTACTGTGAGAAAAGAAACTTCTCTTTGTTAAAGCCATCAATTTGTAGTATTTCTGGTATAGCAGCACTAGATGACTAAGACAGCCACATTCACAGGTACCAGGCATAAGAACTCCAATATATCTTTTTCGGAGACACTATTCAACCCATAACACCACCCTTTCATCTTGCAAACCATGTGTTTTTATTGTTAGTTGCCGTCAAGTCAACTCCAACTCATGGTGACCCCATGTACAACAGAATGAAATGCAGCCTGGTCCTGTGCCATCCTCATGAGCATGGGTATGCTTGAGTCCATTGTTGCCTTCTAACCTAGAGTGTTTCTTTTCCAGCACTATATCAGACAATATTCTGTTGTGATCCATAGAATTTTTATTGGATCATTTTTAAAAGTAGATCACCAGGCCTTTCTTAGGCTACCTTAGTCTGGAAGCTCCACAGGAACCTGTCCATCATGGGAGACCCTGCTGGTACTTGAAATACCTTGGCATAGCTTCCAGTATCACAGCAACACACAAGCCACCACAGTATGACAAACTGACCAGTGTGGTATGTTGTCCGGGACAGCAGCATGGCAACTCTTGGGCATTTCCCAGGCCCGGCACTGGCCAGTCAATGCCGCCTCTGACGCCAAGCCTTTCCTTGCACTGGTGGGTGTGTCAGTGAAGAGGGGCTCAGTGAGATCTGTGCTTGCAGGATCTGATCTCTGAGGGAAGTGTGTATGATGCAGCTTGTTTATTAACACCCTCCTTTAGCAGAAACATCAAAGCCAGAGGCGAAAATAATGGACAGCTTAGGTTGTTGTTGGTTGTTAGGTGCCGTTGAGTCAGTTCCGACTCATAGCGACCCTATGCACAACAGAATGAAACACTGCCCGGTCCTGACCCATCCTTACAATCCTTGCTATGCTTGAGCTCATTGTCACGACCACTGTGTCAATCCACCTCGTTGAGGGTCTTCCTCTTTTCCACTGACCCTGTACTCTGCCAAGCATGATATCTTTCTCCAGGGACTGATCCCTCCTGACAACATGTCTAAACCATGTAAGACGCAGTCCCACCATCCTTGCCTCTAAGGAGCATTCTGGCCACACTTCTTCCAAGACGGATTTGTTTGTTCTTTTGGCAGTCCATGGTATATTCAATATTCTTCGCCAACACCACAATTCAAAGGCATCAACTCTTCTTCGATCTTCCTTATTCATTGTCCAGCTTTCACATGCATATGATGTGATTGAAAATACCATGGCTTGGGTCAGGCACTTCTTAGTCTTCAGGGTGACATCTTTGCTCTTCAACACTTTGAAGAGGTCCTTTGCAGCAGATTTGCCCAATGCAATGAGTCTTTTGATTTCTTGACCGCTGCTTCCATGGCTGTTGATTGTGGATCCAAGTAAAATGAAATCCTGGACAACTTCAATCTTTTCTCCATTTATCATGATGTTTCTCATTGGTCCAGTTGTGAGGATTTTTGTTTTCTTTATGTTGAGGTGCAATCCATACTGAAGGCTGTGGTCTTTGATCTTCATTAGTAAGTGCTTCAAGTCCTCTTCACTTTCAGCAAGCAAGGTTGTGTCATCTGCACAACGCAGGTTGTTAATGAGTCTTCCTCCAATCTTGATGGCCCGTTCTTCTACATATAGTCCAGCTTCTCGGATTATTTGTTCAGCATACAGATTAAATAGGTATGGTGAAAGAATACAACCCTGACACACACCTTACCTGACTTTAAACCAATCAGTATCCCCTTGTCCTGTCCGAACAACTGCCTCTTGATCCATGTAAAGGTTCCTCATGAGCACAATTAAGTGTTCTGGAACTCCCATTCTTCGCAGTGTTATCCATAGTTTGTTATGATCCACACAGTCAAATGCCTTTGCACAGTCAATAAAACACAGGTAAACATCCTTCTGGTATTCTCTGCTTTCAGGCAGGATCCATCTGACATCAGCAATGATATCCCTGGTTCCGCGTCCTCTTCTGAAACCGGCCTGAATTTCTGGCAGTTCCCTGTCGATATACTGCTGCAGCCGTTTTTGAATGATCTTCAGCAAAATTTTGCTTGCATGTGATATTAATGATATTGTTCTATAATTCCCACATTCGGTTGGATCACCTTTCTTGGGAATAGGCATAAATATGGATCTCTTCCAGTCAGTTGGCCAGGAAGCTGTCTTCCATATTTCTCAGCATAGACGAGTGAGCACCTCCAGCGCTGCCTCTGTTTGTTGAAACATCTCAATTGATATTCCACCAATTCCTGGAGCCTTGTTTTTCACCAATGCCTTCAGAGCAGCTTGGACTTCTTCCTTCAGTACCATCGGTTCCTGATCATATGCCACCTCTTGAAACTGCTGAATATCGACTAATTCTTTTTGGAATCATGACTCTGTGTATTCCTTCCATCTTCTTTTGATGCTTCCTACATCATTTAATATTTTCCCCATGGAATCCTTCAGTATTGCAACTCGAGGCTTGAATTTTTTCTTCAGTTCTTTCAGCTTGAGAAACGCCGAGCGTGTTCTTCCCTTTCGGTTTTCCATTTCCAGCTCTTTGCACATGTCTTCGTCTTCTCGAGAGGCCCTTTGAAATCTTCTGTTCAGTTCTTCTACTTCATCAATTCTTCCTTTTGCTTTAGCTACTCGACACTCAAGAGCAAGTTTCAGAGTCTCCTCTGACATCCACCTTGGTCTTTTCTTTCTTTCCTGTCTTTTCAGTGACCTCTTGCTTTCTTCATGGATGATGTCTTTGATGTCATTCCACAACTCGTCTGGTCTTCGGTCACTAGAGTTCAATGCATCAAATCTATTCTTCAGATGGTCTCTGAATTCAGGTGGGATATACTCAAGGTCATATTTTGGCTCTTGTGGACTTGCTCTGATTTTCTTCAGTTTCAGCTTGAGCTTGTATATGAGCAGATGATGGTCTGTTCCACAGTCGGCCCCTGACCTTGTTCTGACTGATGATATCAAGCTTTTCCATGGTCTCTTTCCACAGATGTAGTCAATTTGATTTCTGTGTGTTCCATCTGGTGAGGTCCATGTGTATAGTCGCCGTTTATGTTGGTGAAAGAAGGTATTTGCAATGAAGAAGTCATTGGTCTTGCAAAATTCTATCATTCGATCTCTGGCATCAGTTCTATCACCAAGGCCATATTTTCCAACTACTGATCCTTCTTCTTTGTTTCCAACTTTTGCATTCCAATTGCCAGTAATTATCAATTGCATCTTGATTGTATGTTCGACCAATTTCAGACTGTAGCAGCTGATAAAAATCTTCTATTTCTTTATCTTTGGCCCTAGTGGTTGGTGCGTAAATTTGAATAATAGTCATATTAACTGGTCTTCCTTGTAGGCGTATGGGTATTATCCTATCACTGACAGTGTTTGTCAGTTTGTCATACTGTGGGGGCTTGTGTGTTGCTGTGATGCTGGAAGCTTTGCCACCAGTATTAGATACCAGGAGGGTCACCCATGGAGGACAGGTTTCAGCTGAGCTTCCAGATTAAGACAGACTAGGAAGAAGGACCCGGCAGTCTACTTCTGAAAAGCATTAGCCAGTGAAAACCTTATGAATAGTAGTGGAACATTGTCTGATATAGTGCTGGAAGATGAGCCCCCCAGGTTGGAAGGCACTCAAAAGATGACTCGGGAAGAGCTGCCTCCTCAAAGTAGAGTCAACCTTAATGACATGGATGGAGTAAAGCTTCCAGGACCTTCATTTGCTGACGTGGCACAACTCAAAATGAGAAGAAACAGCTGCAAACATCCATTAACAATTGGAACCTGGAATGTACGAAGTATGAATCTAGGAAAATTGGAAATCGTCAAAAATGAAATGGAATGCATAAACATCGATACCCTAGGCATCAGTGAGCTGAAATGGACTGGTATTGGCCATTTTGAATAAGACAATCATATAGTCTACTATGCTGGGAATGACAACTTGAAGAGGAATGGTTTTGCATCATCGTCAAAAAGAACGTTTCAAAATCTATCCTGAAGTGCAACACTGTCAGTGATAGGATAATATCCATAAGCCTACAAGGAAGACCAATTAATACGACAGCTTAGGTAGAATCCTTGAATGTTAAGACAGGGGCCAGGGTGCCTGAGCATCCTGTACAGAACTATGATACTTTCCTCTGTGCCCTGGCATCTAAACATGGGGACTCCAGGCAGGGGTGGGCCGGGGGAGTTGAAGTTCAGGCAGTGGGAGGGTGCTGCGCTGACCTTTGTTTAGGCAAGGAAATGGGTGAAGGGCTGGACTCCAAGGGGTGTAGCCCCTTCCTGGAAGAGCTGGCCCCCACCTCAGCAGCTCCCCTATTGAGTCGTCACAGTACCTCAAGGAGTTCATCTGTAGGGCTAGTGGGAAAGGACTCCTTTCTGGCTTACTAAGGCCTGGTAAGATTTTGATTCTGTAGCAAAGGACATGGGCTTGAGAAACCAATGCCTGGGTGAGTGACTGCTGGGGTTTAGTGTTTGAATTCCTTCTGCAACCTCCCAGAAACATGGTCACCTAGGATGTGGGTAAGCCCCTCCATTGATGAGGAGCCCAGCATATGTCTCTGCCCCACCCTCACATCTGCCTGACCCCTAGTCTGACCCTTGGTGTGCATGTCCACCTTCCCCAGACCTCCCCAGATGACTCTGGCAGCCCCTCTCTTCCTGGCTCGGGTTTAACATGTCTGCTGAGTTGAGTGGAAGTAATTTCCTGTGGAATTAGCATTTTTCCCTCTAAAGCTTGCCCTTGTGAATGGTAGTTAAAGTCATCAGCAGTCCATCTTAGCAGAGCCAGGTAACCTGCTTTTGCAGCCAAGGGGGCTGGTTTTTTACTTCCTGGCTGAGGTTCTGAGACACAGACCCACTGCAGCCTTGACTTCCGTGTCACCCCAGCTCTTGGTGGTCCAGGAAGTGTGGCCACGGCACTTCAGGAGCCCCACATCAGGGCCCAGGCCTGAGTGCCCACAGAAGGTGCCCTGGCTGGCCCAGGCCCCATAGAGGGGGACAAGAAAGGCCCCAGTGGAAGCCCCCTCTTATCCCATGTCTGGGAAGTCCTGCTCGTTATCTGATCTGTCAGACACAATTAGGAGCACTGTGCATTACTCATTAACCTCTTCCACCTTGGATCTTCACCTGCAAGGTAGAGATAGCAGGAGGATGGCCAGAACCCCAATAAGACGGCAGTGTTGGGGGTGGCAGGGAGTGTCCCAGGCCCACCCTGAGCCAGGCCTGGCATACTGTCATGCATGTAGCTATCTGGACTCTGCCAGCCCCCAAGAATCCCGTGTGTGTGTCTTTGTGTATGTGTCTCTATATGTGTGGTATGTGAGTATGCGTATGTGTGTACAAGTGTGTGAGAGTACGTGTGTATGTGTAAGAGTGTATGTGTGTCTGTGTGTATGTGTCTCTGTGTGGGGTGTGTATGTGTATGTGTGAGTATGCATGTGTGTGTGGATGAGTGTGGGTGAATGTGCGTCTGTGTGTGAATGTGTGTGTGTAAGTTTGTGTCTGTATGTGTTACTGTGTGCATATATATTTGTCTCTATGCATATGGTGTATCAGTGTGTGTATGTGTGAGTGGATGAGTGTATGTGAGTGCGTGTGTGTTTGTGTGTGTCTGTGTGAATGAGTATGTGTGTGAGTGTATGCATGTATATGTGAGAGTGTGTCTCTCTGTGCATATGAGAGTATGTGACTGTATGTGTGTGTGAATATGTATGTGTGTATGACAGCATGTGTATATATGTGTATATATGTGTCTCTATGTGTATGGTCTGCAAGTATGTGTATGTGTGTATCTTTGTGTGGATGAGTATGTGTGAGTACATGTGTGTGCGGATGTGGATATGTGTGAGAATGTGTACATATCTGTGTACATGAGTGTGTGTATCTCTGTGTGTGTGTGTATATCTCTCTGTGTGTATCTTTATGTGTGTATCTCTGTGTGTGTGAGCGTGTGTATCTCTCTGTGTGCATCTTTATGTGTGTATCTCTGTGTGTGTGTGTGTATCTCTTTGTGTGTGAGTATCTCTGTGTGCGAGTGTGTGTATCTCTGTGTGTGTGTGTGTCTCTCTCCACTTGTCGTTCATAGGCCACCACAGCATCCTTGCTGCACAGGGCCTCCTGACCCCTGCACCAGCATCTAGGAGCTTGGACATCAGACCCCTGCCTGGGCTTGGCAGATGCCCCTTCGAATCAGGGCATGGTGGCTTCTCCTGTGCTCCTGTGCATTGTCAAGAACCCCCCAATGAGATTGTCTCTTTCCCTCTGAGGGCATCTCTGACGGAGTGTCAGTCTCAGGATCTTTGCTTCTGGTCTTTGACCTCCTACAGGTCTGTCCTGTCTCTAGGAAAGGACAATGGCAGCCCTGGGCCTAGATGGTCCTTCCCCATTGGGTTGTTAGTTGCTCCCAAGTCGATACCGACTCATGGCAACCCTGTGTGGTACAGAAGAGAACTGCTCCACGGAGTTTTCTTGGCTGCGATCTAACAGAAGCAGATCACCAGACCTTTTCTTCTGGAGTGCCACCACTGGGTGAGTTTGAACCGCCAACCCTTAATAGTCGAGAGCAAACCATTTGCACCACCTAGGGACCTCTGCCCCTTAAAAGGGGTCTGTTATGGATAGAATTGTGTCCCCCCCAAATATGTGTTGAAAATCCTAACCCCAATACCTGTGGATGTAGTCCCATTTGGAAATAGGGTTTTCTTTGTTATGTTAATGAACCATACCAGTGAAGGGTATCCCTTAAGCCAATCACTTTTGAGCCATAAAAGAGCAGAGGTCGCTATGAGTCAGAGTCGACTCTAAGGCAACGGGTTTTAGGCACAGAGAGAAGCAAGCAGGAATGGGGAAAAGATAGATGCCATGTGAAGATCTCAAAGGAACCCAAGAACACCAGAGTTACAGAAGCTGAGACAAGAATCTGCCCCCAGAGCCGACAGACACAGAGCCTTCCCCTAGAGCAAATGCCCTGAATTAGGATTTGGAAACCCTGGTGGGGTAGTGGTTAAGAGCTACAGCTGCTAACCAAAAGGTCAGCAGTTCAAATCCACCAGGTGCTCCTTGGAAACCCTATGGGGCAGTTCTACTCTGTCCTCTAGAGTAGAAACCGACTTGATGGCAGTGAGTTTGGTTTTGTTTTTTTTTTTTTTTTTTAACTGTGAGAAAATTAATTCCTGTTCATTTAAAGCCACTTGTGGTATTTCTGTTATGGCAGCACTAAGAAACTAAGACAAAGTCCTTTGAGAAGCTGAAAAGTTCTTACCTTCGTGAATGTGAACGTTTTAGAATTTTTTTTTAGAGCTGAGAGAAAATTGGCAGCAATCCCGTATCACTTTAGCTGCAAAGTTTACATTTAGTTCTTTTCAAGTTCAAAGCATCTGTGCTTGCTTCCAGGCACCAAAGTCCGTGTGCACGTCCTGTGCTCATCCGGGCCAGCGTTCCGTTTGCAGTTCTTGGTCTCACCCAGCTCCCTGAGGTAGAGAAAGACCAGAGGCTGGCTGTCTAGCTGGGTGCTATGGAGGCTGAGCGCCCTGAGCTCAATGGTTTTCCTGGAGTGAGCAAAGCCAGCCAGGGACTCTGTCATGGGAAAAGTATCGAGGGTCTCTTGCACAAAAGGAGGATCAGATACAGCTCTGCTCAGCCCAACACCTCCATCACGCAATGACTACAATAGACCCCATGGTGGCAAGAGACTTGTCACATCAACAGTCATGTCAGTGCACCTGCAGGTAGGGCTGGTGACGAGGGAGCTCCAAAGAGGGACGTGTTAGAGAGGACCGGGCACCCTTAGTTCTCCCATCCCCCCGTCCATAAGCACCCCATGTGGACAGTGCAGCCACAGAGCAAGAGGGCAAAAGCAGCAGGCCTTTTGTCCCAGAGAAACAGTGGCTGGAGGCGTGAGGGAGCTATATGTAAGGAGAGTCAAGGAAAGACAACAGGGTCCCTTTTATCCCTACTGCTTTCCCTATTTGATTGCTGGGATCACTAGTCAGGAAAACTATCACATGACCAAACTAGCTTCTCTGAAGCTTTCTAGAACACATTACTTGTCTCATGTACCCACAGTCCTTTCCAGCTCTGGGACGCTGTGACAGTTCTGCAGGACGTGTTTACGGATGGGGACTTTGTGCCAAAGGGCAAACATCGGGAGGCACTCTGGAAGCGGACAAAGGACGCCTGACAAGAGAGGAGCAGTTTTAGTTGCTGCATCTTAGTGACGCCAGGTCTGCAGGGACTTTAAATCACCATCAGTCTGGCATTTTTCATCTTGTAACAAGAACAAATGAAAAAAAAACACAAAGAGATACCACTTCATGCCCACATTTGTTAGTTCATCAAGTCAGCTCCGACTCATGGCGGCCCCATGTACAATAGAACGAAATGTTGCCCAGTTCTGTGCCATCTTCAGGATTATTGGTATGCTCGAATCCATTATTTTGGCCACTATGTATTTTGAGTACCTTGCAAACTAGAGGGCTAATCTTCCAGCACTATGCTGTTGTGTGCCATCGAGTCCATTCCAACTTATAGTGACCCTATAGGGTTTCCTAGACTGTAATCTTTACAGGAGCAAATCGCCAGGTCTTTTCATCTGTGAAGCCACTATTGGGTTGGAACCACTGACCTTTCAGCTAGCAGCTGAACGCTTAACCATCGTGCAGCCACGGCTCCTTTTTCCAGCACTGTATCAGACAATACTCTGCTGTGATCCAAAGGGTTTTCATTGGCTAATATTTGGACATAGATGGCCAGACCTTTCTTCCTAGTCTTAGTCTGGAAGTTCTGTCGGAACTTGTCCATCAAGGGTGACCTTACCGGTATTTGAAATACCAGTGGCATAGCTTCCAACAGTATAGCAACACACAAGCCACCACAGTGTAACAAACTGACAGACAGGTGGTGATCACACTCATGGCTATTATTAAAAAAATAAAATAACAACTGTTGGCAAGGATGTGGAAAAATTGGAACCCTTGAGTACTGCTGGTGAGAATGTAAAATGGTGCTATGGAAAACAGTTTGGTGGTTCCTCAAAAAGTTAAACAAAATGGAGCAACAGGGGGAAAAGGAGAGTAAGGAATAGGAGGAGGATATGGAGTATGTGGCTAATTGCCTCCATAACTAACAGTCAGCTACCATTACTGAACATTTTGATCTAAGATTCTATAGAAGAATCCTGATCAAGAAGGAGAAAATACAGAACAGAATTTCAAATTCTCATGGACTTCAGACTTACTGGAGCCAAGGGGGGTGGATGAACCCCTGAAACTCTTTTCGTGACATAACCTTTAAACCGGAAACCAAAAATATCATCTCAAATCTTAAAACCAAACGATAGTTTAACTCGACTAGTAAAAAATGTCTGCCTCGAGCATGATGCTCTTTGAAGAACTGTCTATACGGGATCAAATTAACAACAGCAACTTGAAAGACTAGATAGGGACCTTAGGGGGCAGTGAGTTCATGTTAATGGAGGAGGAACAACTCAGAAAAGGAGGGTGAGAATGGTTGCACGATCAGAAGAATGTAATCAATGTCACTGAATTGTACACGTAGAAACTGTTGAATTGGTGTATGTTTTGCTGTGTAGATTCTCAACAACAGCAGCAAAATAATTTTTTTAAAAGAAGAAAAAAAAAGTTAAACGTAAAATTACCTTGTGACTCAGAAATTCCTCTCTACTCAAAAGAACCGAAAGCGAGAATTCAAAGAAATACATGTACACAAATGTTCAGAGCAGCCTTATTCACAAGAGTCAAAAGGTAAAAACAGCGCAGATGCCCATCAACAGATGAATGGATTTAAAAAGACGAAAAAACCGTAAACATACAATGGAATCCTATTATTTTGCAATAAAGAGGAAGAAAGTTCTCATACATGCTACGACATGGAAGAACCTTGAAGACATCATGCTAAGTTGAAATAAGCCAGTCACAAAAGGACAAATATTGTATGAGTCCACGTATATGAAGTATCTAGAATCAGCAAATTCATAGAGACAGAAAGTAGTATAGAAGTTAACAGAGGCTGTGGAGAGGAGGTCTGGGAAGTTATTGTTTAATGGGTATAGAGTTTCTGTTTGGGATGACAAAAAGATCTAGAAATAGCGGTGATGGTCACACAACATGGTGAATGTATTTAACATCACTGAATTGTACTCTTAAAAATGGTTAAGATGGTAAATTTTATGTTATGTATCTTTTACCACAATAATAAAAAGAACAAACGAAAAAAAAATTCAGAACCTCAAATTCTGTAATTCCTCTGACTGAGAGTGGGTTGGCCATGCTGGCACACTGCTGAAGCGCCTGCGTGCACTATTAATGAAGGCTTGCTGCTCTCTAGTGGTGAGAGGATCAAGGCAGGTTGTGTTACATAACAGATGTTCACCAGTCATGAAAGTGTTGGCAAAATGTGTTTTAGTATGCAAAATACCTTTAAAAAGAAAAGTTGCTGTCCTGCTCATGGGGATCCCACGTGTGTCAGAGTAGAACTGTGCTCCATATGGCTTTCAGTGGCTGATTTTTTTGGAAGTAGATGGCCAGGTCTTTCTTCCGAAGCACCTCTGGGTGGATTTGAACCTCCAGCGTTTTGGTTAGTGGACAGGCACATTAACTGTTCCACTGCCCAGGGACTCCAGTCTATACGTTCGTATGTACATGTTATGTATCATGTGACATGACTTGAACATGGATTCTGCTCTTACGGATATAGCACTTGCAGATACATCATTGCAGAATAATGACAGCAGTGGGCAAGATTTCATGGCCTCTTGTTGTTGTTAGGTGCCATCGAGTCGGTTTCAACTCACAGCGACCCTATGCACAACAGAACGAAACACTGCCCGGTCCGACGCCATCCTTACAATCTTTCTTATGCTTGAATCCATTGTTGCAGACACTATGTCAATCCATCTTGTTGAGGGTCTTCCTCTTTTCTGCTGACTCTGTACTTTACCAAGCATGATGTCTTTCTCTTACCATGTTGGAAATGCTGTGATGAGCAGTTCCCATATAACCTCATGCAGCATTGCTGGGGGTAGGTGGTTTGTATCTTCATTCTTAGCCAAGAAAATCAAGAATAAACAGGCTCAGCCTCAGAACCCAGTAAACCAGATGATTCCAAAACCTGTGACCTTAACCACTGAACTTTCAAGAGTGGGGGAAGATATGGAGGGAAGACACCCCAGCGTTTTGGGAGGAGATTCTGACAAGGTGGAGGGAGCAGTAGTATTGATTTGTTTTTTCTTCATGTTTTTATTCCCCTGAATTCTCCTATAAGAACAGAAAAAGCAACCAGAATAGAGAAGCCAAAAGCCTATGGATAATATCAGTAATCCAATTAAGTGACCCCAAAATGTGAGTGAGTAGGGTAGACCACCAAGCTCTGTGAGACCCATGTGGTGTTGGCATCTGCGTGGGGAAGGGGCACAGAATGAAACTTGGTGCAGAGAGCGAGGGGGGCCCAGCCTGAGAGCCACAGGGGATGGGGTGTGTCTGCGTCCTACTACAGCCAGAGTGAAGGGGACTGTTGGCAGGTGTTGGGACCCGTGATCTCTCAGAAGGAAGCTGGCGAAAAGCACCTCAGGACACAGCCCCACTCTGCAGAAACTGGAGGGAAGAGAACCCCAAACAGAGCAGATCAAGGACAAGACAGAAGCAAGATGTTCCGGACAGTGGTGTCACTAGGGAAGGTGCAAGGGGTCAGGATGTAGATCGCACTGGATGACGCTGTCAGAGGGGATGACACCAAAATGACTGTCTATAAGATTTTTGTGCTGTGTTTCAGCAGAAATTTATTATTTTTTATAAAAATATCCTTGTAGTTAGTTATAACAACAAAAATATTCTTTGTAAGCCCAGCTTACATGTATCCATGTACCTACAAGGCTAAAACTCTATGCTAATTTATCCTTTGAACCTTCTAGCCTGTTCCAGTCAGCGCTGTCATCATCACCCCGTTACACTGACGCCTCGAGTCTCGTGGTCTATCTGCACGCACCACTGGTGCTGCCAGTGTTTTTATGGTCACTGATTTTGTCAAATTTTCGGATTTTTTAGCTACAATATTTTGGTAATTAGTATTTGGGAACCTATATCAATAACTTTTTTGAGAATCAAGTAACAATTAAAGGAAAAGAAGGAGTTATATAAGCAACATTAGTAAAAATAAAAAATTACTAAGAATTCTGTGTGGTTTGGTACAGGAGGAGGTGCATGGAGGGTGGGGTGACACCATGAGTTACTGCACTGGGTGACACCAACCTTAGTGACACCACTGCGTCCAGATGGCCAGAGTCAAAAACAGAGATCAGAGATGCCACAAGCACAAGGGCACGCTTGAATACATGACATACACAATAAGGGGGGGTCTAGACACCAAAAGCACAAGCAGCAATGGACAAGATAGAGAAAGCGGACTTCATCAAAATTAAAAACTTTCATGCATCATAAGACTTCATGAACAAAGTGAAGAGACAACTTAGAGACTGGGAGAAAATTTTGGGGAACTATATATCTGACAAGGGTTTCATATCCTGAATATATAAAGAACTCCTACAACTTAACAACAAAAGACAAATAACCCAGTCAAAACATGGGCAAAGGACTTGAACAGACATTTCATCACAGAGGGTATACGAATGGCCAACAAGCACATGAAAAGATGGCCAATGTCACTAACCATTCCAAAAACCCAAACCCATTGTCATCAAGTCAATTCCGACCCGTAGGGACCCTGTAGGACAGAGTAGAGCTGCCCCATAGAGTTTCCAAGGTGTGCCTGGTGGATTCGAACTGCCGACCTCTTGGTTAGCAGTCATAGCACTTAACCACTAGCCACCAGGGCTTCCCACTAACCATTAAAAAAAAAAACCATTAGGTAGATGCAAATCAAAACCACAATGAGATACCATTTAACCCCCACTAGTATGATTTAAAAAAAAAAAAAAAAAAAAACAGAAAATAGTAAGTTCTAGTGAGTATTTGGAGAAATTGAAACCCTTATCCATTACTGGTGGGATTGTAAAATGTATAGCGGCTATGGAAAACAGTTTGGCAGTTCCTTAAAAAGTTAAACATAGAACTACCATGTGACCCAGCAATGTTTATTGCAGCACTTGCTCACAATAGCCAAAAGGTGAAAACAACTCAAGTGTCCATCAACAGGTGAATGGGTAAACAAAGTGTGGTATACCCACGTACAATGGAATATAGCTAAGCCATAAAGAGAAATGAAATCCTGAAACACGCTACAACATGGATGAACCTTGAAAATATGACACTGAATGAAATAAGTCACTCACCAAAAGACAAATATCGTGTTCATTCCACATGCATGAAATAGGCAAATGTCTAGAGACTAAAGCTTGTTAGCGGTTACCAGGGTGGGAGGAGGGGAAAGAGTGAGTCATTGCCTGAGGGGTGCTGAGTTTCTGTTAATGGCGGTGGAATAATTTGGAGAAGTATAGTGGTGATGGTTGCCCAACATGATGAACGTGATCAATGTCACTGAGTTGTCCATGTAAAAACTGTTGAATTGGCAAAAGTTTTGTTGTATGTATTTTTAGACAATAAAAATTTTTTTTTTTTTTTTAAAGAGGGAGTTCTAGCCACAACTCTACAAAGCTGCCCTGAGCCATCTTCCCTCCTGAAAGCTCAAGAAAACAAACCTCATGGTTGAATCCTGTGGGGTTATTATAAGTTTATTATATGAGAAAAGGGAGTAGGACAAATTATACATTCTGGACAATGAAACCAAAAGCAAACCAAACCCGTTGCCATCGAGTCCATTCTGACTCATCGCGACCCTCTAGGATAGAGCAGAACTGCCCCATAGGATTTCCAAGGAACAGCTGGTGGATTCAAACTGCTGACCTTCTTAGTTAACAGCCGGGCTCTTAATCACTGCACCACAACGAAAGCACACCAGAAAGATTTGCCTGCAAAACTGGTGAGAACTGTAACCTAGTATTTCAAAAGAAATTAAGAAAATGAAAGAAGATATGAGAAACACATATACAAAAAAAAATTTTTAATCCAAAATGAGTTGTAAGAATTTAGGAAAGAATTAGAAATATTTAAAAATTATCTCAGAAATGAATATTAATCTAGAAAGAATAGGAGAGTAAATAAATAGGTAATGCCTGAAGAGAAATGCAAGGTGAACAGGAAGGCATTTTGCAAATCAGAAAAAGAGAAAAAACGGCAACTCGCCCTACAGATCGTCAACAGAAGAACATTTTCTATTAAGCTGATAATATAGAAGTCTAACTTTGAACCCCCATTAAGTGAACTATTTTCCCCCACAAAAAAAAAAATCTTATTAGATCTTTTTAGTAGATCTATGTTATGAAACATTGTACTCACTAATATCAATCTTATTTTAAATTTTGCCAATAAAAAAATTGTGGACATTTGTTTTCTTTCTTGTGACATAAGTGCTTACATCATAGCTTCAGTTTTGCCTCTTGACCCACATATTGGAAATGTTTACTACCTGGCCCTGCACAGAACGATTGGCAACCCCTCATCTAGAACAGGACTGGCAGATAAAAGACACCCAGAAAATAGTTGTGGAAAGAATGAACAAACAAATTTCCCTCCCTCCTTCCTTAAACTCACCAAGGCTGCTGCTGGTCTTCAGATGGTTTCCTTCGTTGTCACAGAGTGGCTACTGCAGTTCCAGGCATCACGTCCTCACCTGCAAACACAGCCTCCTCACCTCTAGGCTGTCTTGTAGCAGTTATCTCCCTTTTGCCTACAAATGAACTCACATCTACCATCTTAAAAGGTTCTCTTGGCACTGCCCCCTTCCCATCCCTCTGTCAACACACAGCCAGATTCCTCTCTGGGGAGATATGGGCCTCCTTTGCCATCTCCAGTCCCGTCTGTGCTCTCTGTGACTTCTGACTCCCCAGCTCCAGAGGTCTGAGCACCCTCACACTGAACCTGGTGCTAAATTCTGTCTCGCCACACAGCCTCTGCATTGCCCCCCTGCCATCCAACTGACCAGTCTGTCCAGCTCCGTAGCTCCCTCATTACTGTCAGCCAGGGCTGAGCAGTATTCCGGAGTCTCCTTTTCCCAAAGAGGACTTCCGGGGTCTGGCCCCAGCCCTCCTTCATGCTTCTGTCTTTAGCCACACCCCTGCACAACCTGTGATGTCATCTCATGGAATTTCTACCGTTTGACAAAAGTCTGCAGCATTGGGCATAAATAGCAGAATACTTATCTCACCTGAAGGGGAATCCAGGGCTGGGGTGGCTCCTGGCTCATTCTATAGATCCACGACAGCATCAAGGGCCCAGATTTTTTCCTCTCTCTGCTCTGTCATCCTCAGATGGTTTCCCTCATTTTTACAGATCGGCTGCTGCAGTTCCAGACATCACACCCAGACATGACAATGTCCAAGGAAGAGGAGGCCATCTCTTCCCATGCCCCTCTTCTTAGGAATGGGAGTCCTTTCCCAGAACCCCCATGGTAGATTTCCTTATACCTTGCATGGGACCAAGTCACTGGCAGAGAACTGGGAACACCTTGACTGACCTCACCCAGATGCCTCTGAGGCTGAGCAAGGGAGAAGGCAACTGACCAAAATCTAGGTTCTGAGAACAGAAGAGTAGAGCAGGAGCAACATGGTCCATAGGTGCTGCTGCCCACTCTCCCAGCTGCGGTGCCCTTCCCCTTCACGCTCTCTGGTAAAATCCTCCTTGTTTTGCAAAGCCCAGCTCACTGCCTGTCCACCATCTGACCTCACCACCTCATCTCTCTAGGCAGAGTTCACAGTGTCTTCATCTTGGCTCCCAGAACACACGTCTGTCCCTGTAAAAATCAGGCACTCAGTGTTGTGGTTTGTTGATCATGAAAAGACATCAGTCCCATCTCCAGCCAAGTCTGGGTCTGGCCACACTTGCACAGGACATGTGCACTTGGATCCTAGCCTGGCACGGCCTGCGTGGAGGACAGCGAGCAGGATGCCTGGGAAACAGCTGTGTGTATGAACACTCAGGTGACAGCTCCCAGGAAAAGTGGGGCATCCATGTGACTTAAATGGATTGTCACACTTTTGTAAAATGGAACCAAGTAGATAACGAATAACTGGAAACAAGGTCTTTGCTCTCCCAGAACACACATGTGGGACCTGAGGCCATGGCTGTGAGCATCCTCTCTGTGAGTTGGAGCCCACTGGCGGATGTCTGGACAGTCTGTGCAGGTTGGATCTGATGTCCTTGCTCTGTGATTTAGCTGCTTCTCTACATGTCCCGCTCTTCAACGCGGAAGATGGGAGAGTACTTCTGGGTTGGCCTTTTCCTGAACTCTCACCTTTACAGTTAGCACTTTTCAATCTAAGCATGCCAGAAGGACTAACTTGCAGATTTTCAAGAGGCCTCTAAATAGAAATAACAAAGCCAGACCAGCTCCTATTCAGAGCATCCCTCCTCAAGCCCAGGGCAGAAGTGTGGGCCAAGGCTGGTGTGGGCCAAGCATGGCCAGGCTGCCCCAGCTCACAGTGGCCTGATGTTCAGCAGGTGGCTGCACAGCCCTCAGGGGGCTCCAGAGAATCTCTTTTCCTCTAGGGTATAGTGGGAGGTTTTCTGGGGCATGCAATAGTCCAGCGAGCCCTTCCCACAGTGAAATGTGTGGAAGAAGGCACTGTGCCAGGCATCGGCCTCAGCCAAGTTAGCAAGATATTTAACTGATTATGAGAATGAAAGGTGGAGTGGGCCAGGGCTGGTGGACAAGTAAGGTTCCCAAAAAACAGGTGCTGACTGGAGCTCTGCAGACAAGGAAAGGAATCAAAGATGAGGACTTGTGGATTGTGTCCCAGCTTTGAGAGTCATGAGGCTCAAAGAGCTGGTCAAGGGGCCTGGGTCCGAGTGGAACTATCTGGCCCTAGCTATGCAGTCCTCCCTGGCACTGTCTGTGGTAGGCACTCCATCCGGAGCCCTGCTTCTCCCTCGCAGACTGCCCATCACAGGAGGTGTTTTCTCAAGTTTTTCCTTCTCCTCCAAGATGCTGGATCAGGTGTGTCTGAAGGATGTGGCCAGCGCTGGGTGTGGTGAATGCTGACTGGGTACCTTCTGTTTGGTAAGGTGGACTCAGAAATCCTACCTGCAGGGTTAAGGAGAAGGTGCTACGTGGAGGTGGGCCTGGTGGCACCTAACTCAGAGTCACACACCAGGTCTTCCCATGATGTTTTAGGGACAGATGTGTGCCAGGGAGCTGACTAGCTAAGGACAAGTACAAAGCCAGGTCTCTGGGGAAAGGCCCCGAAATGACAGTCATACTCCACTGTTCGAAGTCCATGGTGCAGACCCTTTGAAAAAAAATAATTTTTTCCTGATTATATTAGAGGCATGATAATTTTAGAAAACTCAGAAACCATGGAAAGGTGTAGAGAAGAAAATTTGAATTACCTGAAACCCCATCAAGTAGAGGTAACCTTTGTTAATCCTTTAACAAATTTTCTTGAAATTTGGTAAAGAGACATAGATGTCTATTTTAAATTTAAATAGTCTATATTTAGTTTTGATTCTTGTTTTTATCACTTTCTTGGTGACCAGAGTACATTTTAATATATTGTTGCACAATGAAGGTAATAACCTGCAGAATAAATACATTCAAAAAATTTTTATTGTGGTAAAAATATATATGAGACCTTCATCAACTCAACAATTTACACAAGTACAATTCAGTGACATTTGATTACGTTATTCATGTTGTGCAACGGTTATGTTTACCTTTTTCCAAATTATTGCACTGCCTTCAACAAAAAGTCAATATCCCTAAGCAAAAACTGCCCCTTTCTCTCTCCCTCCCCAACCTGGTAACCACTAATAAGTTTTGGTTTCTATGTATTTGCTAGGAGCCCTGGTGGTACAGTGGTTAAGAGCTTGGCTGCTAACCAAAAGCCTGGCATTTGGAATCCACTAGCCGCTCCTTGGAAACCCTTTCGGGCAGTTCTACCCTGTCCTGTAGGGCCACTATGAGTCAGAATCGACTTGACAGCAATGGGTTTGGATTTTTGGGGGGAGGGCGGGTATATATTTGCTTATCTCATATAAGTGAGATCACACAGTATTTATCCTTTTGTGGCTGACCTGTTTCACTCTGCGTAATGGTTTCAAGGTTCATCTATGCTGTGGCATGCATCAGGACTTCATTTCTCTTTATGGTTGAATAATATTCCATTGCATGCATATACCACATTTAGCCAGGCATCTGTTGATGGGCACTTGGGTTGTTTCTACCTTTTGGTTATTGTGAAAAGTGCTGCAGTTAACATTGGTGAACAGGTTTCTGTTTGCATTCCTACCTTCAGATCTTCTGGGCGTATACTTAGGAGTGGAATTGCTGGGTCATATGGTAGTTCTGCATTGAACTTTTTGAGGAATTGCCAAACTGTTTTCCATAGCAGCTTCACCATTTTAGGCTCCCACCAGCAATGAATGAGGGTCCCTGTTTCTCCATAACCTCACCAATACTTATTGTCTTCTGTTTTTGGTCTTTTGTGTGTGTGCGTGTGTATGTGTGTGTGTGTGTGTGTGTGTGTGTGTGTGTGTTTTATCATTGCCATGGGGTTGGAGGTAGTATCTCACTGTGGTTTTGACTTGTATCTCTCTAGTGGTTAATGATGAAGCTTTTAGCACTTACAGTTATATTATTTGGACTTTTCTTATTAAATAACCTCCTAAAGCCTAATTCTCAGTAGCTGCCTCCATTCCACTGGACGCTGTCTCTAGCTGATTTAATAGTTTTCCAGAGATTAGTCGTTTAAACTTGCTCTTTTTTCTTTCCTGGTATAAATAACGCTGTGAACATTTTTTTTTTTTTTTTTGTACTTTAGATGAAGGTTTAGAGAACAAAGTGGCTTCTCATTAAACAGCACACATATTGCTGTATGACTTTGGTTAACAGCCCCACAACATGTCAACACTCTTCCTTCTCGACCTTGGGTTCCCAATTATCAGTTTTCCTGTCTCTCCTGCCTTCTAATCCTTGCCCCTGGGCTGGTGTGCCCCTTTAGTCTTGTTTGTTTTATGGGCCTGTCTAATCTTTGGCTGAAGAGTGAACCTTGGGAGTGGCTTCATTACTGAGCCATAACGGTATCTGGGGGCCATGTTCTTGGGGTTTCTCCAGTCTCTGTCAGGCCAGTAAGTCTGGGTTTTTTTTGTGTGTGTGAGTTAGAATTTTGTCCTACATTTTCCTCCAGCTCAGTCTGGGACCCTCTATCGTGATCCCTGTCAGAGCAGTCAGTGGTGGTAGTCAGGCACCATCTAGTTGTACTGGACTCAGTCTGGTGGAAGCTGTGGTACTTGTTGTCCATTAGTCCTTTGGAATAATCTTTCCCTTATATCTCTAGTTTTCTTCATTCTCCCTTGCTCCCGAAGGGGTGAGGCCAGTGACGTATCTTAGATGGCCACTCGCAGGCTTTTAAGACCTCAGACGCTACTCACCAAAGTAGAATGTAAAACATTTTCTTTATAAAATATGTTATGCCAGTTGAACTAGATGTTCCCCGAGACCATGGTCCCCACAGCTGTCAGCCCAGCAATTCGGTCCCTCAGGGAGTTTGGATGTGTCTGTGGAGCTTCCAAGACCTTGTCTTGTACAGGTTGTGCTGGCTTCCCCAGTACTTTGTACCATCTTACCCTTGCTGTGAACGTTTTTGAACAAGGTGATTGTACTCAATTGTTGTAATTCCTGGACAATAATTCTAGAAGTGGGATCCTTGGATCAAACAAGGGGCTCCAGGCAGATCTCTCCTGGTCCTCGCTGTCGGAGATGCAGGCACCACGGTCTCTAAAAAGACACTTTGCCCTTCTGATTGGCCACACATGGGCCCTCCTTTTCAAATGTGGTATCTTTGTTTGCTTACTACTGAGAAAGATCTCTTTTCACATGTTTCTGGCCATTTGTAAATTTCTTGGTCTTTTGTTGCCTTCTGTCATTTGCCTATTTCTCTACAGGAATGTGTAATTTTTCCTTAATGATTTATAAAAGCTCTTCATATCCTTTGTTATATATGTTTCAAAGTTTTATCACAGTTTTACTTTTTCATTTTTATACTTTTTCTAAAGTTTAAAATTTTTACGTGATCAATTCTATCCATTTTTCTCCTTCTAGTGTTCTTTTTTCTCTTCTGCCCTAGAGGATTTTCTAGGCTGTAATCTTTACAGAAGCAGATTGCCAGGACACAAAAGTACCTGGGTGTTTACTGACCCACCTGGCCGCACCTCACTCCAGAGCTCTTCATCAGCCTTGGCGGAACAGAGTGGGGGTTTGGGGAATTCTGGTGCACGCCTCTGATTGTGGACTCCTTCCTTCAAGAGTATGTTTTAATGTGTGATGTAGGATAGGAATCTAATTTTGTTTGTGTTCTTAAAATAGTTAGCTGATTGCACAAACACCATTTATGAGACGAACCTTCTTTTTCCATTCATCGAAATTACATCTGAACCAGATTCTCAGTTATGATCCAGTAGCATTTGCCTTTTACCTGCAGACAATCTGTGTCTGTGTTTGTGGCATTGCTGATTCCCAGGGCCACTTGGAAGACCCATAGGGCCTCTGTGCTATTGGTGGGGAAAAATGGATAGAATTGATCACGTAAAAACATATATAACAATATAAACATATAAAACAGCTGTGTTTCACTGCAGGCCTGTGTCCTTAGTGTCAAGATCTTGTCCTTCATGTCCTGCTTGTTTTTGCCCTTTAGGAGCAATAGCTTGTCAGGCCATGGCCAATGCACCCAACTCTGTCAAATCACTTCCAGAAGTCAGTCATGGTTCTGCCATCCCCAAGGTCTCTCTCCTGCTCTAGTTGTGGGTGGAGACCGCAGGAGGGGCCTCTCCTCACCCCACTGGCAGATCTCCCAAAACATATATCAAGGACTGTCCAGCCCTGCGTCCAAGAACCCAGGTCCCTGAGCTTCTGTGGGTCCACACCTCGGGATGGGCCAGGGAGGGCACTGGATACCTGGGATCTTGCAGACTATTAGACCCTTGGCTTTGCCAACACCTGACCGGGGCCTTGAGCAAGTCTTCTACTGTCCTTAGGGAGGTAGTCTTAGTTATCTAGTGCTGCTATAACAGAAATACCACAAGTGGATGGCTTTAACAAACAGAAATTTAACCTCTCTAGGAGGTTTTTTTTAGGAGGTTAGAAGCCTGAATTCAGGCACCAGCTCCTGGGGAATGCTTTCTTCCTCTGTCAGCTCTGGGATAAGGTCCTTGTCCTCAATCTCCCCTGGTCTACGAGCTTCTCAGCACAAGGACCCCAGATCCAAAGGATACGCTCCATTCCCAGCATTCTTTCTTGGTGGCGTAAGGCCCCTCTCCTCTCTGATTCCCTCTTTTAAATCTCAAAAGAGATTGACTCAAGATACAACATAATCCTGTAGATTGAGTCCTGCCTCATCAACATAATTGCCTTTAATCCTTCCTCATTAACATCATAGAGGTTATGATTTACAATACATGGGATAATCACATCAGATCACAAAATGGTGGACAACCACACAATACTGGGACTCAGGATCTAGCCAAGTTGATACGCATTTTGGGGCAACACAATTCAATCCATAACAGAGGTGAAATCGGATCTAATCACAGACATAATGCACCGCCTCCACTCTCCTCAGTGGAGGAGTTAGCCAGAAAAGACTATTTCCTGAAGCACAATGAGGTTCGACTTGTAAATCTGATAGTAGACCAAGACCCAATTTCTGATGAGATGGTGAACCTGAAACCAGGTAACTGGGACTCCTGCTCACCTGGATGTTGGGTGAGACAAACACAAAGGAGGCTGGTGATAAAGTGATGAACCTCTCCCTTTCTGGCAGATCTTTCTGTAAAATTTAAGCACGCTTTTAGAACGAGAACAACACTTGTTAGCCTGCTGGCCACTCGCAATCTTCCTTCCCCTCCACGGCTTCACGTCCTCCTCCCTCCTTAGTAGTTCGCCATCTCTCATTTCTCACCTCCCACCCTCTATGCTCCACCCAGTTCTTGCCCAAGTCCCCAAAGCCCACAGAGGCAGTGTGAATCCTTCTTTCGCTCTGCTGACCTTTCTGCAGCACTTGGCATTGTTCATTGCACCTTCCCTCCAGGAGGTCACTCCTGCCTAGCACTCCCGTCTCGGGCTCCTGCCTCCCAGTTCTCTGCTGGCCATCTCTCACCCTTCTGGCTTCACTCTATGATGGTGTTCTCCAGGGCTCTACCCTTGGGTCTTTTCTCACTCAACATGTTTTCAGTTCCTCCCAGGGTCTTGCCTCCCATCGCTACTGGGCCTCCCAGAATTTGTCCAGAGCCACAGACCCATATGTCCCACAGGGTGCACATAGGCCCTCACACTCCACAGGTCCCCAACCTCCCAACCTCTGCTGTGCATCCTGTCTCAATGCACAGCACCACTGCCCACCTCCTGCCCTAGCCAATGTCTGGACCACGCCCTTCCCTTGGGTGGCCTGATTCTGCTTCACCTTATACGTCTTCCATACTTCCAGTGCTGCCAGGAAACAGAGGCCCTTCCATGCCAGGGCACGTCGGCTGAGTGGGCTTGAAAGAGTTTTTGGGTTTTTTTTCAGCTTTATTGAGGTAAGAGTTATATACCCTAAACTTCACCCATTGTATTGCTTTTTAGTAAGTTTGTAGAGTAGCACACCATCACCTCAGTCCCATTTTAGTATATTTCTTCACCCCCAAAATTTCCTTGTGCCTGTTTGCAGTCAAGCCCCACTCTCTGACTCCACCCCAGGCTCAAAAACAGCCAATCTTCTTTCCAGCTATAGACCTGTCTTTTCTGAACATTGAACATCTACTTTCCATGGATTTACTGCAGGAGTCTGAGTACCAGCAAGGTTAAGAGACTTGCTCTGGAGAGGTAACGTCAGTAAAAATGGTGGAGTAAGGATCGCTGAAATTCTGTCCTCCATAAAGGCAACAAGAAACTGGCAAAAATGTTTAGAATGAACTTTTTCAGAACTCTAGAAATTAACCAAAGGCTTGTAGAATCTGTAGAGTATTTATTGAAGATAAATGGCTGAACCCTCAGTAAGAACCACAAGCTTCGTGGCATTTTAACTTGCTCCATTCTCACCCCATCTCTCCAACTCTATGGTAGCTTTGAAAACCAGCAGCCAACAATCATGGTGAACACAAGCAGCCTGACAACTGCTGGAGGGATAGGACAGACTAGAGCTCCTTCAAAGCCCTGTTACCAGAGAATTGTCATTATTTGACCTGCCTGGTGGTTATATAAGGAACCCTGGTGGCACAAAGTCCTCGGCTGCTAACCAAAAACCCACCCAGTGGTCCAAGGGAGAAAGGTGTGGCAGTCTGCTTCTGTAAAGATTTACAGCCTTGGAAACCCTATGGGGAAGTTGTATTCTGTCCTATAGGATTGCTATGAGTCAGAATCAACTCCATTGCAAAGGGTTTGGTTTTGGGGGGTTTCGGGTAGTTATCTGAAGACCCTTGTTGCAAGGCTGCCTTTACTTGACCGGACTCAGAGCTCATCCAATGCAAACAAGCTTTTCCCAGAAGCATTTATTGAAAACAATCAGAGGTAATTACTGAACATCATGGCTGCCTCAAGTAGTGTACGAACAGTTGGGGTAAACTAAGCAGAAAGTTTAAAGGAAAAGCTGTGGGATAAGATGTTCAAATGGAGCCTATTATGGATTGAATTATTTCCCCCCAAAATACCTGTTCTAAATCCTAATTTATACCTGGAGTTATAATCCCATTTGGGAACAGGGTTTCCTTTGTTATGTTAATGAGACAGTATTAGCATAAGGTGTGGCTTAAGTCAATTTCTTTTGAGATTTAAAAGAGCAAATTAAGCAAGCAGAGAGGGAGCACAGATGGAGGAAGATAAATGCTATGCCAAATGAGATCTTCAAAGAACCAAGAAACAGAAGCTGAAAAGAGACAAGAACCTTCGTGAAAGCCAACAGAGACAAAAAGCCTTGCCCTAGAGTCCATGTCTGAATTCAGATTTCTAGCCTCCTAAACTGTGAGAAAATAAATTTCTGTTTGTTAAAGCCACCCACTTGTGGTATTTCTGTTATAGCAGCACTAGATAACTAAGCCAGGGCCTTTCAAAAGTTCTGACCTATACCTGGGAACCTGGAAGGCTACATGTATGTGTAAGGCTGTGCACATACTCAGGTAAACACTCACCTCTGGCTAACCTTGAGGCTCTGTGTAAGTGGGAAGTAAAGGCAAAAAAGAAGTTGTAAACTGCCTGCATGGTGTTGAATATGTGACCCAACACACACACATACGGCCCCTTGGAAAAACTAGGAGACTTACTGGTTCCAGGCATTTAAAGAAATTTCTGTCCAATCATTAGCTGAGCACTAAGCTAACCAAGCAAAGACTTCAGTGGCTACACACAACAAAGAATACAGACTTTACAGAATTAACAAATGAACAAAAATAGCAACAAATGACAGCAACAACAAGCTGAGTAGAGGGAGAATCTGATTTCCAGAGCTGTCAAGTTATATTTTTAAAATGTCCAGTTTTTTTTTTTTTTTTTTTTTTAATACAAGAACTGCAAAGAAACAAGAAACTATGGCCCATACTCAGGAAAAAAAAAAATTAATCAACAGAAATTGTGTCTGAGAAAGTCCAGGCAATGGACTCATTATATAAAGACTTTAAATCAGCTATTTCAATATACCCAAAGAACTAAAGGAAACTGTGTCTAAAGAACTAAAAGAACATATGAAAATGATGTCTCACCTAATAGAAAATATTCATAAAGAGATGGAAACTATAAAGAAGAACTAAATAGAAATTGTGGAGTTGAAAGGCACACTAAAACAAAAATTCACTAGAAGTGCTTAACAGCAGATGTGAGCTGACAGAAAAAAGAATCTGTGAACTTGAAGACAGATAAATTGACATTATCCAGTCTGAGGAATAGAAAGAAAAAGGAATTTTCAAAAATGAACAGGGTCTTAGAGACCTGCGGGACACCATCAAGTGTGCCAGCACATACATAACACAAGTCCTAGAAGGAGAGGAAAGGGAGTAAGAGGCAGAAAAAAATTTGAAAAAATAATGTCCAAATTTAATTAAAAACATTAATCTAACATCTAAGAAACTCAATGAACTATAAGTAGGATAAACACAAAAAGATCCACAACTTAACACATCATAATCAAAATGTCAAAAGACAAAGAGAGAATCTTGAGAGCAGAAAGAGAGAAGTAACTCATCACATACAACAGATCCTTAGTAAGATTAATAACTGATTTGTCATCAGGAACCATGGAAGACAGAAGACAGTAGCATGACATATTCAATGTGCTGAAAGAAAAAGACTGTCAGTCAAGAAATCTATATCCAGCAAAACTATATTTCAAAAATGAACGGGAAATTAACAAAAACTGAAAGAATTCATTACTAACGGACTTTCCCTACAAGAAATACTAAAAGGATCCTTTAGGCTGAAATTAAAGGACACTAGAGAGTAACTTGAGTTCACATGAAGAAGTAAACAGTCTCAGCATAGGTAACAACATAATAAACCCAAAAATACATAGACAGTATATAAATGTATTTTTTGTTTGTCACTCTTTTTCTCTCCCATTTGATTTAAAAGATAACTGCATAAATCAATAATTAGAAATCTGTGTTGACTGGCATATAATGTATAACGAGATCATTTGTATGATAATACTACAAAGGAGGAGGGAGTACAAAGGAGAAGGAATAGAGCTATATAGGAACGAAATGTTTGTATACTATTGAAATTAAGTTGGTATTAATCCAAACTAGATTATTATAAAGTAAGATGTTCATTGTAATTCCCAGGGTTAACCACTAAGAAAATAACTCAAGGAGATAAAGTAAAATAGGTGAGATGGGAAATAAATGGTACAAATTTAACACAAAAGAAAGCAGTAACCACCCTCCCCAAAAAAACATAATATGTAGAAGACAAACAGCAAAATGGCAGATATAAATCTTACCTTATCAGTAATTACATTAAATGTAAATGCATTAAATGCTCCAATTAAAGGGCAGATACAAGCAGAATGAATAAAAAATCATGATCCAACTATATGCTTTCTACAAGAGACACTTTAGATTTAAAGACAGATTGAGAGTAAATGGATGAAAAATGGTATATCTTGCAAACAGTACACAAAAGAGCTGGAGTCATTATACTAATATCAGACAAAATAGACTTTAAGACAAAAATTGTTACTAGAGACAAAGAAGGGCATTTTATAATGAGAAAAGTGTTAATTCATTCAGAAGATATGACAAAGATAAACGCATATGCCCCAACAACAGAGTTCCAAAGTACATGAAGCAAAACTGACAGAATTGAATGAAGGAACAGACAATTCAATAATAATAGTCACAGACTTCAATACTCCACTTTCAATAGTGGATAAAACAACTAGACAGAAGACCAGCATGGAAACAGAAGACTTTAACAACGTAGTGGTTAAGTGCTGCAGCTGCTAACCAAAAGGCCGGCAGTTCGAATCCACCAGGCACTCCTTGGAAACTCTACAGGGCAGTTCTACTCTGTCCTATAGGGTCGCTATGAGTTGGAATCGACTCGATGGTAGGGGGTTATAAACCAACTAGATCTAGCAGATACCTATACAACACTCCATCTGACAACATCGGAATATATATTCTTTTCAAGTACACATGGAACATTTTCCAGGATAGACTGTATGTTAGAGCATATGTGATGGTTAATGTTATGCATCAACTTGGCTAGGCTATAATTCTCGGTGGTTTGGCAGAAGCTGAACTGTGTGCTCTTCCATAATATGATATCATGTAACCACCTTCCATGATGTGATATCCACCATGAACCAGTGGAGGTCTCCAGCCTGCCACCTGACTCACAGATTTGGGACTTGCCTGTCCCCACAATTGCATGAGCCCTTTCCTTGAATTTTTTTTTATGTATATATTTATATATACATTTCACTGATTTTGTTCCTCTAGAGAACCTACGCTAAGACATTTTGGTACCAAGAGTGGTTCCAGAGGAACAAAGTCTTAAGGATGAGTTTTCTTAATTGGTTTTCAAGTCTGGTGAGATTTAAAGGCACTAATGACTCTATTTCCAATAGTAAAGAGGTCACTATAAAGAGGGCACTATTAATCCATGGAAACCCTGGTGGCGTGGTGGTTAAGTGCTACAGCTGCTGACCGAAAGGCCAGCAGTTTGAATCCGCCAGGCACTCCTTGGAACCTCTATGGGACAGTTCTACTCTGTCCTATAGTGTCTCTATGAGTCGGAATCGACTCGATGGCAATGGGTTTTTTGGTTTATTAACTCATGGCATGATGTTGCAATAGAG
This sequence comes from Loxodonta africana, assembly GCF_030014295.1. Lineage (NCBI taxonomy): Eukaryota > Metazoa > Chordata > Mammalia > Proboscidea > Elephantidae > Loxodonta > Loxodonta africana. The sequence continues at coordinate 32,686,622 of NC_087360.1, forward strand.
ATATGCAAAATATCACCACCATTGGAAAATATTAATCAAAAACTTGTGAGAGACAAGGCTCTTGTTGATCGTGTATTCGATACCTTTTAACGTTTTTGTCAAACTGACAAGCGTAATGAAGAAGCTGTCTGGTTGCTCCTACTTTTGCTAGAAAAAGTAGAGAAAGAATAGGAGGAGCATAGGACTTTAAGTTTCCATCTCAAGTGCTGCATAAAGGACCTGAAAGTTGCTATTTGTGTCCTGCAAAAAAGCTTTATTTCCTGCAGTAACAGGGCTGATATTGCTGAAAACCAAACCCAGAGTCTTATCCTAAGAGTGGCTGAATTACAACACCAATTTAATTTCCAACCTCAAAAGGTATATGAGGTTAAAGAGAGGACATTGATCGGGAACAAACAGAATCCTGAAAATTGGGATGGAGACATATGGGACAATATGGGTGAAACTGGGGACACTGAGTCCCTAAATTCTACTGAATCACTTTTGCCACTAGAACCAGCCCTTCTGTCCCCATCTGAAAAGATTAGTCCACCTTTATCTGCTAATTCACCTTTGTCAGTAAAATCAGCCCTTCTACCACCATCTGATGAGATTAACCCAGCTGTGTCTGAGGAGTCCTCACCTGAGGCATCACATGGGGCATTGCCTGAGATGGTGCCTGAGGCATCACCTAAGGCAGATGCCTTGCAAGACATTGCTGAATGTCTTCAGCGTCCACCCCCATCACCCATATTTGCTTCTAAGCCTATAACTAGATTCAATCCCAGTGAGCCCCAAAAGGTTAGATACAAAGTGTGGTCTGTGGAAAGATATGCTATACTCCAAAAGAACTGCTTGAAATTTCTAATGTATATGAGCAGAAACCTGGGGAATATGTGTGGGAATGGCTTTCAAGGGGTGGGATAATGGTACAAAGAACATAAAGTTGGATCAGTCTGAGTTTATTGATATGGGCCTGCTAAGCAGAGATTCTTATTACATTGTTTCAGCTCCAGGGGTTAGAAAAGGAGCTAATGGTTTATCTGGCTGGTTGACTGAAACATGCACTAAGAGATGGCCTAGACTAAATGAAGTTGAAATGCCAGATCTGCCCTGGAATACTATGGAAGAAGGTATCCAAAGGCTTAGGGAAATTGAAATGTTAAAGCGGATTTATCACGTCTGATCCACTAATCCACTCAGGGAGTTCACAGAGGACATGACTTTCACCACAACCATAGGGAAATAAATTTGTGAAAGGAGCCCCAGCATCCTTGAAGCTGTGATTGCTCTTCTGTGTAGGTCAGAGATTACAGTGAGAACTGCCCTCGCTGAATTAGGGAACTGAGCCTCAATGGGTATCATTGGATCCTGAGATGGAAGAAGCCAAGTGACATTACTCAATAGCCAAAGACAAGGTAGGTGTGATTATTATAATGGACAGCAGTCAAAGCAGTAATCAGAATAGTCCAACTCACATGGACCTATGAGGTTGGCTAATTAGTCATGGTGTCCCTAGGAGTGAAATAGGTGGGACACCTACTAAATATTTACTTGATCTGTACAAGTGGAAGAATTCCAGGATGAATGAATGGCAATCTAACTTGAATCACCATAGAGTCAATTCCCAGACATGAGCCAGTTTACAGACTTACAACCCCTTGAATGAAGGGAAGGCTTGGTCCCCTTAAGGAAAGACCCCACTACACTACCAAGAATTTATACTATTAATCTCTCCTAACCTTTCCCAAAAGAATCTACAGTTTTTTACAAGAGTGACAGTTTATTGGAGAAAAGGAAATAATCTGACTTTTTAAGCATTACTGGACACTGGCTCTGAACTGACACTAACTCCAGGAGACCCAAAACATCACTGTGGCCCACCAGTCAGAGTGGGGGCTTATGGAGGTCAGGTTGTTAATGGAGTCTTAGCTCAGGTTCCTCCCACAGTGGGAAGAAATCCTGTAGTGATTTCCCCAGTTCCAGAATGCACAACTGGAATAGGCATACTCAGCAACTGACAAAACCCACACATAGGATCTCTTACATGTGGAGTGAGGGTTATTATGGTAGGAAAAGCCAAGTGGGAGCCATTAGAACTACCCCTACCTAGGAAAATAGTAAACCAAAAGCATACAGCATTCCTAGAGGAATCGCAGAGATTAATGCCACCATCAAAGACTTGAAGGATGCAGGGGTGGTAATTCCCACCACGTCCCCATTCAACTTGTCTATTTGGCCTGTGCAAAAAACAGATGGGTCTTGGAGAATGACAGTGGATTGTTTTTTTTTTTTTTAAACAGGTGATGATGCCAATTGCAGCTGCTGTTCCAGATGTAGTTCCATTTTTTGAGCAAATTAATTCATCTCCTGGTACCTGGTATCCAGCTATTGATCTGGTCAATGCCTTTTCCTTGGTGCCTATTTCTAAAGACCATCAGAAGCAGTTCACCTTCAGCTGGTAAGGCCAGCAATATACCTTCACTGTCCTACCTCAGTAGTATATACACTTTTCAGCTCTATATCAAAATTTTGTATACCGCGGCCTTGATCGCCTTTCCCTTCCACAAGTGCTCACACTAGCCCATTACACTGATGAAGTTATGCTGATTGCCCTTAGTAAGGAAAAATTGTGAATGACTCTAAACTTATCGGTAAGCCATTTGCGTGCCAGAGGGTGGGAAATTAACCTGACAAAATTTCAGGTGCCATCTACCTCAAATAAACTTGTAGGAACCCAGTGGTGTAGGACATATCAAGACATTCCTTCTAAGGTGAAGGATAAGTTGTTGCATCAGGCGCCTACTACAACTAAAAAGGAGGCACAATGCCTGGTAGGCCTTTTTGGATTTTGGAGGCAGGCCACATATTCCTTGTTTGTGTGTGCTATTCTGGCCTATTTACCAAGTAACTAGGAAAGCTGCTAGTGTTGAATGAGTCCCAAAACAGGAGAAGGTATTGCAATAAGTCCAGGCTGCCATGAAAGCTTCTCTTCCACTTGGGTCATATGATCTTGCTGAATTATCGTATCATCCAGTAATTCCACTCCTGGTATATACCCAAGAGAATCGAAAACATACATCAACACAAAAACTTGTACATGAATGTTCATAGCTGTAATAGTCATAAGAGCCAAAATGTGGAAACAACTCAAATGTCCATCAACTTATCCATACAAAGGAATATTATTTAGCCATAAAAAGGAATGAAATTCCTGATTCATGCTACAACATAGATGAACCTTGAAAATATTATGCTCATTAAAAGAAACCAAACCTAAAAGACCACATATTGTATGATTCCAAATGTTCTGAATAGGCAAATCCACGGAGACAGAAAGTAAATTGGTGATTACCAGAGGCTGGGGGAGGGGAGAATGGAGTTTCTTTTGGCGGTGATGAAAATGTTTTGGAATTAGATAGCGGTGATGGTTATACAATATTGTGAATATACTAAAAACCACTAAATTGTATACTTTAAAGTGTGAATTATATCTCAATTAAAAATATAAGAAACACACCCTCCCAGCAAAAAAAAGAAAGAGATAGGAGACTCACTCTGACTAGTGGGATCATTGGTGTGGAAGAGGGTACAGCGGCAGAAGCAGCTGTCTGGGACCACACTCATCAGGCACTCCTTTGGAGTGGAGCGTTGCAGAGTTGAGGTTTTTAACGAGTAAAGACCTAGTCCATGGATTCTTATAAATAAAAGATCAGTGACATAAAAGTCAGGAGTCCCTGGGTAGTGCAAATGCTTAAGTGCTTGACTACTAACTGAAGGCTTGGTGGTTCACACCTGCCCAGAAGTGCCTTGAAAGACAGGCCTGACAATATGCTTACAAAAGGTCCCAAAAATAAACCAAACCTGCTGCCTTCCAGTCGATTCCAACTCATGGGGACTCTATAATAAACAGAGTAGAACTGTCCCCTAGGGTCTTCAAGGCTGTAATCTTTACAGAAGCACAGTGCGACATCTTTCTCCCACAGAGCATCTTGTGAGTTTGAACCACCAACCTTTCGATTAACGGTCAAGCACTTAATCACTGTGCCACCAGGGCTTCTCTGAAAGGTCACAGCCTTGAAAATCTTATGGAGCACTGTTCTACTCTGCACACATGGGTTCCCCTTGAGTTAAAATCAACTTGATGGCAACTAACAACATAAAATTTATTTTGATTGAACTACTTTTTATTTCTGTTTAAACTCTTCTTCTTCCAAAATTAAATAAATGTCTTTTTGGTCATGAGTAGATTTGCTGGACAATGCTTCCTGTTTACATGTGGTGGGGCAAAGTCTCCCCCTTGAGGGCGAGCCTTTGGCTCCAGGCAGGAGAAGCCACACGGGGGCAGCATCTGTCGAGACTACACAGAATCTCAGCTCAGACACTGAAAGATGGGAGCCTGGTACCAGAGCAGCAAAAGACCTCAATCCATTCACACTACACCCATGCAGAGGTGCCTAGGAACAATTGGAGAGATGTGGATGACAGGGGACTGTTAGATGATTTAAACGAATTTTGTTTGATTTTTTTATTTTGTTGGATGTGATGACGGTATTGGAATAATATTTAAAATTAATGTATCCCAGAATATTTAGGTATAAAATCTGTCTGGTTATGCTCGAAAATACTTTGTTGTTGTTGTTGGGTGCTGTCAAGTCGGCTCCGACTCATACTGACCCTATGTACGACAAAACAAAATACTGCCCAGTCCTATGCCATCCTGACAATCATGGCCATGTTTAAGCCCATTGTTGCAGCCACTGTGTTCATCCAATTTCATTGAGGGTCTTCCTCTTTTTCGATGACCATCTACTTTACCAAGCATGATGTCATTCTCCAGGGGGTGGTCCCTCCTAATAACATGCTCAAAGTATGTGAGGCAAAGTCTCGCCATCTTCACTTCTAAGGAACATTCTGGCTATACTTCTTCCAGGACAGATTTGTCCACTCTTCTGGCAGTCCATATTCAATATTCTTCACAAACACCATAATTCAAATGCATCAATTCTTTGATCTTCCTTATTCATTGTCCAGCTTTGCATGCATATGAAGGAATTGAAAATACCATGGCTTGGGTCAGGAACACCTTAGTCCTCAAAGCGACATCTTTGCTTTTTTTTTTTTTTTTTATTGACTTTAGATGAAGGCTTACAGAACAAACTAGTTTCTCATTAAACAGTTGGGTTTTTTTATACATATTGTTTTATGACATTGATTAACCACCCCACATGTCAACACTCTCCCTTCTCAACCTTAGGTTCCCTATTACCAGCTTTCGTATCCCCTCCTGCCTTCTAGTCCTTGCCCCAGGGCTGGTGTGCCCCTTTAGTCTTTTTTATTTTTTTTAAATAATTTTTATTGTGATTTAAGTGAAAGTTTACAAATCAAGTCAGTCTGTCACATATAAGCTTATGTACGCCTTACTACATACTCCCACTTACTCTCCCCCTAATGAGTCTGCCCACTCCCTCCTTCCAGTCTCTCCTTTCGTGACAATTTTGCCAGTTTCTAACCCTCTCTACCCTCCTATCTCCCCTCCAGACAGGAGATGCCAACACAGTCTCAAGAGTCCACCTGATACAAGTAGCTCTCTCTTCGTCAGCATCTCTCTCCAACCCATTGCCCAGTCCCTTCCATGAATGATGAGTAGTCTTCGGGAATGGTTCCTGTCCTGGGCCAACAGAAGGTTTGGGGACCATGACCGCTGGGATTCCTCTAGTCTCAGTCAGACCATTAAGTCTGGTCTTTTTGTGAGAATTTGGGGTCTGCATCCCACTGATCTCCTGCTCCCTCAGGGGTTCTCTGTTGTGCTCCCTGTCAGGGCAGTCATCGGTTGTGGCCAGGCACCATCTAGTTCTTCTGGTCTCAGGATGATGTCAGTCTCTGGTTCATGTGGCCCTTTCTGTCTCTTGGGCTCATAGTTATCGTGTGACCTTGGTATTCTTCATTCTCCTTTGCTCCAGGTGGGTTGAGACCAATTGATGCATCTTAGATGGCCGCTTGTTAGCATTTAAGACCCCAGACGCCACATTTCAAAATGGAATGCAGAATGTTTTCATAATAGAATTATTTTTTCAGTTGACTTAGAAGCCCCCTTAAGCCATAGTCGCCAAACCCCCGCCCTTGCCCCGCTGACCTTTGAAGCATTCAGTTTATCCCGGAGACTTCTTTGCTTTTGTTCCAGTCCAGTTGAGCTGACTTCCCTGTATTGAGTATTGTCCTTGCCTTCACCTAAAGTAGTTCTTATCTACTAACTAATCAGTAAATAACCCTCTCCCACCCTCCCTCCCTCCCCACCTCGTAACCACAAAAGTATGGATCTTATAATAGTGGTCTTACACAATATTTGTCCTTTTGCCTCTGACTAACTTCACTCAGCATAATGCCTTCCAGGTTCCTCCATGTTATGAAATGTTTCACAGATTCGTCACTGTTCTTTATCGATGCGTAGTATTCCATTGTGTGAATATACCACAATTTATTTACCCATTCATCCGTTGATGGACACCTTGGTTGCTTCCAGCTTTTTGCTATTGTAAACAGAGTTGCAATAAACATGGGTGTGCATATATCTGTTCGTGTGAAGGCTCTTATTTCTCTAGGATATATTCCCAGGAGAGGGATTTCTGGATTGTATGGTAGTCCTTTTTCTAACTTTTTGAGAAAATGCCAGATAGATTTCCAAAGTGGTTGTACCATTTTACATTCCCACCAGCAGTGTATAAGAGTTCCAATCTCTCCGCAGCCTCTCCAACATTTATTATTTTGTGTTTTTTGGATTAATGCCAGCCTTGTTGGAGTGAGATGGAATCTCATCGCAGTTTTAATTTGCATTTCTCTAATGGCTAATGATCGAGAGCATTTTCTCATGTATCTGTTAGCTGCCTGAATATCTTCTTTAGTGAAGTGTGTGTTCATATCCTGTGCCCACTTCTTGATTGGGTTGTTTGTCTTTTTGTGGTTGAGTTTTAACAGAATCATATAGATTTTAGAGATCAGGCGCTGGTCGGAGATGTCATAGCTGAAAATTTTTTCCCCAATCTGTAGGTGGTCTTTTTACTCTTTTGGTGAAGTCTTTAGATGAGCATAGGTGTTTGATTTCTAGGAGCTCCCAGTTATGTGGTTTCTCTTCATCATTTTTGGTAATGTTTTGTATTCTGTTTCTGCCTTGTATTAGGGCTCCTAACATTGTCCCTATTTTTCCTTCCATGATCTTTATCATTTTAGTCTTTATGTTTAGGTCTTTGATCCACTTGGAGTTAGTTTTTGTGCATGCTGTGAGGTATGGGTCCTGTTTCATTTGTTTGCAAATGGATATCCAGTTATGCCAGCACCATTTGTTAAAAAGACTATCTTTTCCCCAATTAACTGACACTGGGTCTTTGTCAAATATCAGCTGCTCATATGTGGATGGATTTATATCTGGGTTCTCAATTCTGCTGCATTGGTCTATGTGCCTGTTGTTGTACCAGCACCAGGCTGTTTTGACTACTGTGCCTGTATAATATGTTCTTAAATCAGGTAGAGTGAGGCTTCCCACTTTCTTCTTCTTTTTCAGCAATGCTTTGCTTATCCGGGGCTTCTTTCCCTTCCATATGAAGTTGGTGATTTGTTTCTCCAACACATTAAAAAACATCATTGGAATTTGGATCAGAAGTGCATTGTATGTATAGATGGCTTTGGGTAGAATAGACATTTTTACTATGTTAAGTCTTCCTATCCATGAGCAAGCTATGTTTTTCCACTTATGTAGGTCCTTTTTAGTTTCTTGCACTAGTACTTTGTAGCTTCATTTGTATAGGTCTTTTCCATCTTTGGTAAGATTTATTCCTAAGTATTTTATCTTCTTGGGGGCTACTGTGAATGGTATTGATTTGGTCATTTCCTCTTCGATGTTCTTTTTGTTGGTGTAGAGGAATCCAAGTGATTTTTGTGTGTTTATCTTATAACCTGAGACTCTGCCAAACTCTTCTATTAGTTTCAGTAGTTTTCTGGAGGATTCCTTAGGGCTTTCTGTGTATAAGATCATATCATCTGCAAATAGAGATAATTTTACTTCCTCCTTGCCAATCCGGATGCCCTTTATTTCTTTGTCTAGCCTAATTGCTCTGGCTAGGACCTCTAGCACAATGTTGAATAAGAGCGGTGATAAAGCGCATCCTTGTCTGGTTCCCATTCTCAAGGGAAATGCTTTCAGGTTCTCTCCATTTAGAGTGATGTTGGCTGTTGGCTTTGTATAGATGCCATTTATTATGTTGAGGAATTTTCCTTCAATTCCTATTTTGGTGAGAGTTTTTATCATAAATGGGTGTTGGACTTTGTCAAATGCCTTTTCTGCATCTATTGATAAGATCATGTGGTTTTTGTCTTTTGTTTTATTTATATGGTGGATTACATTAATGGTTTTTCTAATATTAAACCAGCCTTGCATACCTGGTATAAATCCCACTTGGTCGTGGTGGATTTTTTTTTGATATGGTGTTGAATTCTATTGGCTAGAATTTTGTTGAGGATTTTTGCATCTATGTTCATGAGGGATATAGGTCTGTAATTTTCTTTTTTTGTGATGTCATTACCTGGTTTTGGTATCAGGGAGATGGTGGCTTCATAGAATGAGTTAGGTAGTATTCCGTCATTTTCTATGCTTTGAAATACCTTTAGTAGTAGTGGTGTTAACTCTTCTCTGAAAGTTTGGTAGAACTCTGTAGTAAAGCCGTCCGGGCCAGGGCTTTTTTTTGTTGGGAGTTTTTTGATTACCGTTTCAATCTCTTTTTTTGTTATGGGTCTATTTAGTTGTTCTATTTCTGATTGTGTTAGTTTAGGTAGGTAGTGTTTTTCCAGGAATTCATCCATTTCTTCTAGGTTTGCAAATTTGTTAGAGTTCAATTTTTCATAATAATCTGATATGATTCTTTTAATTTCAGTTGGGTCTGTTGTGATGTGGCCCATCTCGTTTCTTATTTGGGTTATTTGTTTCCTTTCCTGTATTTCTTTAGTCAGTCTGGCCAATGGTTTATCAATTTTGTTAATTTTTTCAAAGAACCAGCTTTTGGCTTTGTTAATTCTTTCAATTGTTTTTCTGTTCTCTAATTCATTTAGTTCAGCTCTAATTTTTATTATTTGTTTTCTTCTGGTGCCTGATGGATTCTTTTGTTGCTCACTTTCTATTTGTTCAAGTTGTAGGGACAGTTCTTTGATTTTGGCTCTTTCTTCTTTTTGTATGTGTGCATTTATCGATATAAATTGACCTCTGAGCACTGCTTTTGCTGTGTCCCAGAGGTTTTGATAGGAAGTGTTTTCATTCTTGTTGCATTCTATGAATTTCCTTATTCCCTCCTTAATGTCTTCTATAACCCAGTCTTTTTTCAGCAGGGTATTGTTCAGTTTCCAAGTATTTGATTTCTTTTCCCTAATTTTTCTGTTATTGATTTCCACTTTTATAGCCTTGTGGTCTGAGAAGATGGTTTGTAATATTTCGATGTTTTGGATTCTGCAAAGGTTTGATTTATGACCTAATATGTGGTCTATTCTAGAGAATGTTCCATGTATGCTGGAAAAATAAGTATACTTTGCAGCTGTTGGATGGAGTGTTCTGTATAAGTCTATGAGGTCAAGTTGGTTGATTGTAGCAATTAGGTCTTCGGTGTCTCTATTGAGCTCCTTAGTGGAAGCCCTGTCCTTCTCCGAAAGTGGTGTGTTGAAGTCTCCTACTATAATTGTGAGGTGTCTATCTCACTTTTCAGTTCTGTTAAAGTTTGTTTTATGTATCTTGCAGCCCTGTCATTGGGTGCATAAATATTTAATATGGTTATATCTTCCTGGTCAATTGTCCCTTTAATCATTATGTAGTGTCCTTCTTTATCCTTTGTGGTGGATTTAACTTTAAAGTCTATTTTGTCAGAAATTAATATTGCTACTCCTTTTTTGCTTGTTTGCTTGATATATTTTTTCCATCCTTTGAGTTTTAGTTTGTTTGTGTCTCTAAGTCTAAGGTGTGTCTCTTGTAGGCAGCATATCGACAGATCGTGTTTCTTTATCCAGTCCGAGACTCTCTGTCTCTTTATTGGTGCATTTAGTCCGTTTACATTCAGCGTAATTATAGATAAGTATGTGTTTAGTGCTGTCATTTTGATGCCTTTTTATGTGTGTTGTTGACAATTTCATTTTTCCACTTACTTTTCTGTGCTGAGACGTTTTTCTTTGTAAATTGTGTGTTCCTCATTTTCATAGTATTTGACTTTATGTTTGCTGAGTCGTTGTGTTTTTCTTGGTTTTTATTTTGAGCTATGGAGTTGTTATACCTCTTTGTGGTTACCTTAATATTTACTCATATTTTTCCAAGTAAAAACCTAACTTGTATTGTCCTATATCGCCTTGTTTCCCTCTCCATATGGCAGGTCTATGCCACCTGTATTTAGTCCCTCTTTTTGATTATTGTGATCTTTTACCTATTGACTTCAATGATTCCCTGTTTTGAGCGTTTTTTTCTTTTTAAAATTAATCTTAATTTGTTTTTGTGATTTCCCTATTTGAGTTGATATCAGGATGTTCTGTTTTGAGACCTTGTGTTGTGCTGGTATCTGATGTTATTGGTTTTCTGACCAAACAATTTCCTTTAGTATTTCTTGTAGATTTGGTTTGGTTTTTGCAAATTCTCTAAGCTTGTGTTTATCTGTAAATGTTTTAATTTCGCCTTCATATTTGAGAGAGAGTTTTGCTGGATACATGATCCTTGGCTGGCAGTTTTTCTCCTTCAGTGCTCTATATTTCATCCCATTACCCCCCTGACTGCATGGTTTCTGCTGAGTAGTCTGAACTTATTCTTATTGATTCTCCTTTGTAGGAGACCTTTCTTTTATCCCTGGCTGCTTTTAAAATTTTCTCTTTATCTTTGGTTTTGGCAAGTTTGATGATAATATGTCTTGATGATTTTCTTTTTGGATCAATCTTAAATGGGGTTCAATGAGCATCTTGGATAGATATCTTTCCTCTTTCATGATGTCAGGGAAGTTTTCTGCCAACAGATCTTCAACTATTCTGTCTGTATTTTCTGTTATCCCTCCCTGTTCTGGGACTCCAATCACACGCAAGTTATTCTTCTTGATAGAGTCCCACATGATTCTTAGGGTTTCTTCTTTTTTTTTTTAATTCTTTTATCTGATTTTTTTTCAGCTATATTGGTGTCAATTCCCTTGTCCTCCAGATCCCCCACCCTGCATTCCAATTGCTCGAATCTGCTCCTCTGACTTCCTATTGAGTTGTCTAATTCTGTAATTTTACTGTTAATCTTTTCGATTTCTGAATGCTGTCTCTCTATGGATTCTTGCAACTTATTAATTTTTCCACTATATTCTTGAATAATCTTTTTGTTTTCTTCAACTGCTTTATCAGTGTGTTCCTTGGCTTTTTCTGTAGATTGCCTTATTTCATTTCTGAGGTCATCCCTGATGTCTTGAAGCATTCTGTAAATTAGTTTTTTATATTCTGCATCTGGCAATTCCAGGATTGTATCTTCATTTGGGAAAGATTTTGATTCTTTAGTTTGGGGAGTTGTAGAAGCAATCATGGTCTGCTTCTTTATGTGGTTTGATATCGACTGCTGTCTCCAAGCCATCTCTAAGATATTGTAGTGATTTATTCTATATTTGCTCACTGAGTCTTATCTTGTTTTGTTTTGTTTCAGTATACGTAGATGGGCTACTAGATTGTGCTGTCTTGATTGTTGTAGCCCTTGAATCACTTATGTCCTATTACCGGGTGGTTTGGGCTGTTACCAGATATATAAGCCTAAGAGTCCATTCACTATTCTTGAGTAGAATCTGATTTTGGGTCATCAAGTGTGTGGTGCAGACTGTCACCTATCCACCTGGAGAAGTAGTGGTGATAGTTGTGTGCACCAGATTCTATTAGCAGCTGGGGTTCACACTCCAGAGGGGGCAGGATGCTGACAGGCTTCCCCCAAGTGCCAGTGAGGTAGGTGTGTCTCTATTCCTAAAGCACCTTGGTGGGTGGGCTCTGCAGCTGTACCTTAGGCCCCCAGTGCAAGTACCTCTACAGATTGGTAGGTGTCACCCTCCTTAGACCCCCAAGGCAGGAAGCTAGGTGGTCTGGGGGGAAGCTTCAGCCCTCAGTTCCCTGTTGTGGGTCAGTGAGGACTCTGTTGAATATGCAGTGATATCAGACCTGGGAAACTTGTCTTTCCAGTAATCCGCTAAAACAATTACAGTCAGATTCCTATCAGAATTGCCTTTGCATTATAATAGCCACCTCATTCTCTGTAGGGATGAAAGCCCAAGACTGTGGATCACATATGTTTGGCTGGAGCTGGTCCTGTGTTTTTAGTCCAATTAGGGAAGGATTTTTGGTCCCTGGGTTTTTTGTAGCTGCTTTTCTCAGGCCAGGAGAATGGGTTAGGAAAAGACCAAAAAAAAAAAAAAAACCCACAGCGCAGTTCACTCTCTGGCTCAGGAAATTCCAATGTTAATGAAGCTGCCTGGGAAGGGGAGGGGAGGGTTCAGATAAATAGGAGAGAGTAGCACCCTGGAATATAGACAAAGTTACTTATCTTGCTTGGGATGTCTGTTTTATCTGAGATTCCCAAGAAGTGTGTTGACTGTGTGCACTGGCTGGGTAGAGATTGCCCCCATGGGTCAGGCCCCCGTCCTGTGCTTGTGCTGTCTCAGAAGCCGTGGTCAGTTCCTCTGCTCCCAGTCCAAAGCCCAGCGCCAAGGTTCCCCGGCTGGGACGCCACACTCCAGGCTCCAAAACCAGTCACTGCCTCCCGGTGACTTCTCCTCCTGTCAGCCATGTCGCTGCGCTGCCTGCATGCACTGGCTGGGCTTCCCCCGAGGTCACTTCTGGGGGCTAGGGCTGTGTCCCGTGTTTGCGCCATCTGAGGATGCCGTGCTCAGCTCCCCTGCACCCAGTCCAAAGCCTGGTGCCAAGGTTTCCTGACTAGGATGCTAGCTCCAGGCTCCAAAAACAGTCGCTGCTTCCTCCTGGTTGTTTGTTCTCAGTCTCTGTCACTCAGGTCAACTCTTTAGATCTGTGTTTGATGGTCAGGGTTTGTAGATTGTCATGTATGTGGTCGATTCACTTGTGTTTCCGAGTCTTTGTTGCAAGAGGGATCCGAGGTAGCTTCTACCTAGTCAGCCATCTTGGGCCCCCATCTTTGCTTTTTAACACTTTCAAGAGGTCTTTTGCGGTAGATTTGCCCAATGCAAGCGTCTTTTGATTTCTTGACTGCTGCTTCTGTGGGCATTGATTGTGGATCCAAGTAAAATGAAATCCTTGACAACTTCAATATTTTCTCCATTTATCACGATGTTGCTGATTGGTTCAGTTGTGAGGGTTTTTGTTTTCTTTATGTTGACGTGTAATCCAAACTGAAAGCTATAGTCTTCATCATTTCTTCCATTCTCTTTAGCTACTCTATGTTCAAGAGCAAGTTTCAGGGTCTCTTCTGACATCCGTTTTGGTCTTTTCTTCCTTTCCTGTCTTTTTAATGACCTTTTGCTTTTTTCATGTGTGACGTCCTCAATGTCATCCAACAACGTGGTCGGCCTTCAGTCATTAGTGTTCGATGCATCAAATCTATTCTTGAGATGGTCTCTAAATTCAGGTGGAATATACTCTACATCATATTTTGGCTTTCTCAGACTAATTTTAATTTTCTTCAGCTTCAACTAGAACTTGCACATGAAAAATTGATAGTCTTCCACAGTCAGCCATTGGTTTTGTTCCAATTGATGATAATGAGCTTCTCCATCGTTTCTTTTCACAAATGTAGTTGATTTGATTCCTGTGTATCCCATCAGGCGAGGCCCACAAGTACAGTCACTGTTCATGTTGTCGAAAAAAGGTATTCACAATGAGAACTAGAAGGTGCCGGCTACAACCGATGACTGCCCTGACAGGGAACACAACAGAGAACCCCTGAGGGAGCAGGAAAGCAGTGGGATACAGACCCCAAATTCTCATAAAAAGACCAGACTTAATGGTCTGACTGAGACTAGGAGGACCCCGGTGGTCTTGGCTCCCAGAGCTTCTGTTGGCCCAAGACAGGAACCATTCCCGAAGCCAACTCTTCAGACATGGATTCAACTGGACAGTGGGTTGGAGAGGGATGCTGGTGAGGAGTGAGCTTCTAGGATCAGGTGGACCCTTGAGACTATGTTGGCATCTCCTGCCTGGAGGGGAGATGAGAGGGTGGAGGGGGTTAGAACCTGGCAAAATGGACATGAAAAGAGAGTGGAAGGAGAGAGCGGGTCTCATTAGGGGGAGAGTAATTGGGAGTGTGTAGCAAGGTGTATATGGGTTTTTGTGAGAGAGACTGACTTGATTTGTAAACTTTCACTAAAAGCCCAATAAAAATTATTTTAAAAAAAGACTGTTGCCAACTCATGGTAAACCAAAAAAAAGGTATTCACAATGAATAAGGCATTGGTCTTTTTTTTTTTTTTGTACTTTAAATAAAGGTTTACAGAACAAACTAGCTTCTCATTAAACAATTAGTACACATATTTTTTTGTGACGTTGGTTGCCAACCCCACAACATGTCAACACTCTCCCTTCTCCACATTGGATTCCCTATTGCCAGCTTCCCTGTTCCCTCCTGCCTTCTAGCCCTTGCCCTGGGTTGGTGTGTCCCTTTAGTCTTGTCTTGTTTTATGAGCCTGTCTAATCTTTGGGTGAAGGGTGAACCTCAGGAATGACTTCATTACTGAGCTAAAAGGGTGTCTGGGGGCCATACTCTTGGGGTTTCCCCAGTCTCTGTCAGGCCAGTAAGTCTGGTCTTTTTTTGTGAGTTACAATTTTGTTCTACATCTTTCTCTAGCTCTGTCTGGGACCCTCTATTGTGATCCCTGCCAGAGCAATCAGTGGTCGTAGCTGGGCACCATCTAGTTATGCCGGACTCAGTCTGGCAGAGGCTGTGGTAGTTGTAGTCCATTAGTCCTTTAGACTAACCTTTCCCTTGTATCTTTGGTTTTCTTCCTTCTCCCTTGCTCCCGATGGGGTGAGACCAGTGGAGTGTCTTTAATGGCCACTCACAAACTTTTAGGACCACAGACGCTACTCACCAAAGTAGAACGTAGAACATTTTCTTTATAAACTATGTTATGCCAATTGAGCTAGACATTCCCTGAGAGGAAATCCTGGTGGCGTAGTGGTTAAGTGCTATGGCTGCTAACCAAGAAGTCGGCAATTAGAATCCACCAGGCACTCCTTGGAAACTCTATGGGGCAGTTCTACCCTGTTCTACAGCGTCACTATGAGTCAGAATCTACTCAACTGCAATGGGTTTGGTTTTGGTTTTTATTCCCTGAGACCATGGTCCCCACAGCCCTCAGCCCAGTTATTTGGTCCCTCAGGGAATTTGGATGAGTCTATGGAGCTTCCATGACCTTGTCTTGGACAAGTTGTGCTGGCTTCCCAATTTCCCAATTTGGCTTCACCAAAGTTACTACTTATCTATTGTCTATTCAGTGTTTTTCCATCCCTACATCTCCCCTCCCTGATAACCATCAAAGATTGCTTCTTTTTATGTGTAAACCTTTTCATGAATTTTTATAGTAGTGGTCTCATACAATAGTTGTCTTTTTGTGACTGATTTATTTTACTCAGCGTAATGCCCTCCAGATTCATCCATGTTGTGAGATGCTTCACAGACTCATCATTCAATCTCGAGAGTTGTTTCTATCACCAAGGCCATATTTTCCAACTACCAATCCTTTTTTTTCTTCCAACTTTTGCATTCCAATCACCAATAATTATCAATGCAGCTTGACTGTATGTTGATTAATTTCAGACTGCAGAAGTTGGTAAAAATCTTCAATTTACTCATTTTTGGCATTAGTAGCTGATGCATAAATTTGAATAATGGTCATATTAACTGGTCTTCCTTATAGGCATATAGATATTATCCTATCAATGACAGTGTTGTATTTCAGGATAGATCTTGAAATGTTCTTTTTGACTATGAATGAGACGCCATTCCCCTTCGCTTTAGACCTTATGATTGTCCAATTCAAAATGGCCAATACCAGTCCATTTCAGCTCACTAATGCCTAGGATATTGATTGTTATATGTTGTTTCATTTTTTATGACTTCCAGTTTTCCTAGATTCATACTTTGTTATGTTCCATGTTTTGATTATTAGTGGATGTTTGCGGCTGTTTTTTCTCATTTTGAGTCACGCCACAACCTCAAGGTCACCTTTAAGGAGAGAGCTCTTCCCCACTTGTATTTCAAGTGCCTTCCAACTTAAGGAGCTCATCTTCAGGCATTACATCAGACAATGTCCTGCTGTTATTCATAAGGTTTTCACTGACAAATTTTTTTTTTTAGAAGTAGATCACCAAGTTCTCCTTCCTAGTCCGTTTTAATCTTGAAATTCAACTGAAACCTGTCCACTACAGGTGACCCTGCTGATATTTGAAATACCAGTCAGTGGCATAGCTTTCAGCATATGGCTTCCACCCAGTGCCGTAGAGTCAATTCCAACTCATAGCGACCCTATAGGACAGAGTAGAACTGCCCCACAGAGTTTCCAAGGAGCACCTGGCAGATTCAAACTGCCGACCCTTTGGTTAGCAGCCATAGCACTTAACACTGCACCACCAGGGTTTCCTTCAGCATATAGCAACACGTAATCTACCACAATACGACAAAGTAACAGATGAGTGGTGGTGAAAATACTTTAACAAAGGAAAAAGAGATGAAGCAGATGCGACAAAATGTTAATGTTTAAATCTAGCTGATGGGTGTACCAAGCCCCTTGCCATCAAGTTGATTCCACCTTACAGGGACCCTACAGGAAAGAGTACAACAGCCCCATAGGGTTTCCTAGGTTGTATTCTTTACAGAAGCAGACTGCCACATCTTTCTCCCAGGGAGTGGCTAGTGGGTTCGAACTACAGACCTTTCAGTTAGAAGCTGAGCTCTTAACCACTGCACCACTAGGGCTCCTTGCTGATGGGCATATGGGGGTTCTACCTAGTATTTTCTCTTATTCCTATATACAATTTTTTCCAAAATATTTGATTAAAAAAGTGAGTGGAAATGCGCATTCAAAGATGTTTTCTCCACTTAACATTTACTTCTAAATGATCTTGGTCTGTTTGAACAAAATAAAGGATATTGAGATCTTAGCACTTGAGAAAGTCAATGACAAGGTCTAGAAAAACTACAGATTGTTAAACAAATACCTATACCTGTTGCCATCGAGTTGATTCCAACTCATAGCGACCCTATAGGACAGAGTAGAACTGCCCCGTGTGGTTTCCAAGGATTCAAACTGCCAACCTTTTTGTTAGCAGCTGAGTTCTTAACCACTGCACCACTAGGGCTCCAATACAAAAAAACTCAGTGCCATAAAAACATATCCCAAAAGGCTCAAACTTTTTTGTCCAGAGGAGATAATAATACATTTATCTATCACTGTTTGATCATCTATTATCCTGCATCTCTTGGGTCGCTGGCCACCAGTAAAATCACATGGTAGGTGGGCATGAGGCATGTGACTGAGTCAGGCATGGTGCCTGCAGGTTGCAGGGACTCCCCTTTTCAAGAAGTTCTGGGGCTGAGTGGGAGCGGTTGGCTCAGGATTGTACGGCTGCTTTGTCTCCTCTTGCCCTTGCTCACCCTTGCTCTGCCTCTCTCTGCTCCATTCTCCTCCTCTCCCTTATAGGCCAGGTTTCTCATGATTCTTCAGGCCAAAATTTGGAGGTTCTAGTTATATTGGGGATCCTCTTCATCAGGCATTGGAGGAGGGTGGATTTCAGGTCTACCCTTATCAAGACCTGGCTGACCCCAAGTCCGGCCCTCTGAGTAAGAGTAAGAGGCATGAGAGCACTATGCAGCAAGTGGCTGATCAGCCAAACAAGGGCAAGGCGTATATTAAGGAAACATGCAGTTCCGTACATCAGGCGTACCTGTCTTGCAGGGAGCAGCCGGCACAGGACGCCCTTTCTCCTGCAGGCATTGCTGGGCTACATCTGCCCTCCTCCTATGCCCACAGGCTTTCCTCCCTGCTTTCTTTTTCTCCTGATGCTTGGCCCCACCTGACGCTCCCCTGTGTGGTAGGAATGACTTATTTGTGTGTGTGGTCAGTCTGCACAGGCTGCACAGGATGGGAGTGTGTGGTCCTAGCAGTGTAGTGGTTAAGAGCTATGGCTGCTAATCAAAAGATCAGCAGTTCAAATCCACCAGGCGCTCTTTGGAAACTGTATGGGGCAGTTCTACTCTGTCCTATAGGGTCGCTATAACTTGAAATCCACTCAACGGCAACAGGTTTGGTTTTTTTTTGGTTAGTTAGCTCTGCAATCCAGCACCTGGGACCTGCCTCACATCCTAGGCACCCGGTCAGTATTTGCTGAATAAACATATGGGGTGAGGGATTTCTAGGGATCTTCATTCCATTATTTGCCTTTTCCTTTTGTTTTTCAAATTTCCTGTCAAGAAGACATTTTATACTAAAACAATAATACATGTTACTTTAAAAAACACATGCGAGGCTCAGAAAGGTGGGGTGGTTTGCCCTCCCAGGGCCACAGCTTGCAGAGGCATCTGAGCCCGGGGTGGGCTGTGCGTGGGCACAGAGGGGTGGGCTGCATCCTGCCCTTGAGAAAGGGGTGAAGCCAGATGGGCTGATTTGAAGTGGAGCAGACATCTACTCTGATCTACCAGAGGGCCAAGAAGGCAGATGGGCCCAGAGCTTGCAGAGAGCCTCTAAGGACACGGAGCTGCAGGCTGTTCCTTCTTGTCCAGGCGAAGGCAAGTGCTTGCTGCCTCACCCCAGCTCTTGGCATGGTCACCCTGAGACATTTACATGTGCAGTTTTTGCTGCAGATGGGCAGGAGACCTTCAGCTGAAGCTGGGGGCTGCCTAGGCACCAGGAAGGCCCAGGAGGAAGTTCTCCCTCAGAAAGACGCCTATCCCTTTGACGGCCTTCCTTCAGAAGCTGTGGCTGGGCAGTAACCCTGAGGCCTCCTGGGCAGGGCAACGGAGGAAGGAACTTGAGCATGAGCATGCAGACAGCACCTGGAAGCCAGGAAGGGATGCTGTGTGCGGCATGAGGATGGGGCTCAGGACACAGCAGGGCAGGAGGAGAGTCAGGAACAGAGAGCACAGTCAGGCGATGCTCAGGGGATGGAGGTGTGAAACAGGATCCAGCCACCACTCCAGGGCTGCATGCCTGCCTGGCAGTCCCTGAGGTTCCTTGAGCCTCACAATCCCCGCCCCCCCACCGATGGGCTCAGAAGCCCCTTTGCAGAATTCCGTAGGGTGACCCAGAGGTTGTGTATGTCCACAGGCTGAACACCCTGCTCCCTTTGTCGGTGACTCTGAGACCACCTGGCCACTGTCTCTGGGGATGGGGGTGGTGGCCACCAGTCTAGCCGAATGCTTTGCTTTCTTCTCTAGGCATAGAGTAGAAGGGTACCCTGGGTGTTCCCAGAGACTGCACGGCCCCTGTCTGGACAAGGACTCTGCTGGGGATAACAGCCTGCTTGGGTTGGTGGAGGGACGGGGGCCTCTGGGAGCTGCTGGGGCATAGACACGCCTGTTGACAGAGCAGAGCCCTTGGGGTGGGTGAGAGGCCCACACTGGGCTCTGCTCTCTGCTGCAGGGCAATGCTGCCATGTCACCGTGTCCTGAAGGGGCTGCTGCCATTTCCCTTCTTGATCGAAACCCTTCGCCTCCAGCCATATATAGTGCCTGACACGAGAGTGTTTTTCTTGGCTTTAATGCACAGGATTCCTTGCACTCTTTGTAATTTTTGGTACTGAAGGTATTTTTAACAAACACAGTATCGTGGGAACATCCTGGAGTTCCTGGCATGTCTGTAGTCTAAAATCAGCCTTGTTCCCACCCCCAACCTTCCGAGCTATGAGTTGAAGTCATTCAACGGGATGTCTATTTTTGTTCATTTAGGTTTCAAATTGAAACAGGGTAGAAGTAAGGACATAGGTGTTCCCTGTAGTTATTTTCGTCTTTCTCCTGCCCTTGATCTGTGAAAGCAAAGTATAAGATAGAAAGTGTCAGACCTCCTGCCAGGGATGGATTAATCAGTAAGTAAGGTGTGCAGGGGCTTACATAAAGCAAGGTATGCACAAGCTTACTTGTGCTTACTTGCTAATCTGTAGTGCAAGATTTCATCTGTGAAACCTATGGGTGAAACCCATGTGATATTGGAAGTAAACATAAGTAAGCCCGTTAGCACCTTGCGTATTGGGTAACCCACCCCTGTGCCTGACGTGTTCCAAACACGGAAAGTAGCGGAGCCAGCGACACTGCCCTTCCCAGCTAGAGGGTGATCCCTCAGCCTGTAAGCCAGTGCTCCAGTCGGGAACAATCAAATCAAAAGTGAAAAAGTGAAATACATTTGCAGTCATTAAATTTGGGAGGCGTAGTCACTCTCCTTTGCTGTGTAACAAATTACCGCAAACTAAATGGCTTAAACAGTTTCCATTTATTGTCTCACAGTTTCTGTGGGTCAGGAATTCAGACGCGGCTTAGCTGGTCCTCTGCTTCAAGGTGGCAGCCAGCTGGATGGGGATCTACTTCCAAGCTCGTATCCATGGCTGCTAGAGGGATCCAGGTCCTCATGGGCTGTTGGGCTGAGGCCTCAGTTCCTCACTCACCTGTTGACATCCTCTGTTGGTTAGAAGCAAGTTACTGAAGGGGCAAGGGTCACACAGGAGGGGGACCATGGACCTTCTCAGAAGCTGCCTGCCACAAGAGAATTTAAAAATGATCATACCCATTGCTAATGTGTACTTTCATTTCACTGGTGTGTTAAATGACACAGCCTTTCCAAAAAAGCACTTTGGCTTCCACATCCAGAGGAGGAGAACCAGGGAGAAGTCCTGGCTTGGGGACTTCCCGGCAAGTCACTTGGCTGCCCTGACCCTGGGTTTCCTCCCATTTGGCATGGAATGGCAGTAATAGCAATGATAGGTTTGATGTCGTGGTAAGTGTTGAAGAGCCTGGCCATAGCCCCTCGCTCAGAGCAGGCACTCAGAAATCCACGTTGAGTGAATGAACAAGTTTCCTGTTGACACGATGGAGGAAAAGTGCCATTTGGAGACTGGTAGCAAGAAATCTCTGAGGATTCCTTCAGAACAGTTGGGTCCCTGAGGAAGTGAAATTGACTCCAGCTTCTGGAGTGTGGGCAGGGCCAGGGCCCCTAATCTAGACATACGCCTTTTGTTTTAGGGAATGAACTCAGTCCACGGTGTTCTCACTGCTGAGGCTGGTGCTCACTGCCCAGAGAAGGGCCAGCCCAGACGTGCAAGGGAGAGACACATTTTGCTGGCTTCTATTTTAAAGTTTTATCTATCTATAAAAGTGATGGTAGCTGTCAGCAGAACTCTGAAGGACGGGATAGAAAGCATCACAATCCCACAGATGGAAGGGTGCTGCCTGGTCAGAATCACAAGCCCTAGTCCTGCGGAATCAGAACCTCGGGGGTTCAGGTGGGCAGCAGGAGCTAGAGAGGTCCCATGGGTGATTCTGATGTATACCCCGGTTACAAAGCACCCTAAATGCATCACGTCCAGTGGTGTGGTCGTTCCATCTATGCTCTTCCCCACTTCACATCATGTTGTGCATGTGTGACCAGTGACACAGAACGCTTTTCCCATCCACTGCATCTCGCCAGATGCCCTGAAGTCACCAGATTGGCACATTGCATTCTCCGTCTTTTCTCTGCATTTCCACGCTTAGACTTTTACGTGACAACATATTTTTGTACTGTTTTTTCTTTTCAGGCAAATGGTATCACACCAAACATAGGGGCCTGTGGTTTATTAGTTTTCTACTCCATAATCTGTCTTGGGTATCTTTCCGTCATGGGACATGTAGCTGACACACATACTTCTAAATTGCTGCATGATATTCCAACCTATGGACACATGGACACACCATTTTTCATTTGAGACCCCCTACTGGTGGACATTCAGATTATATTCAGATGTCTTAGTCAACTACTGCTGCTATAACAGAAATACCACAAGCGGATGGCTTTAACAAAGAGAAATTTATTCTCTCACAGTCTAGGAAACCAGAAGTCCGAATTCAGGGCACAGCTCTAGGGGAAGGCTTTCTTTCTCTGTTGGCTCTGGGGAACGTGGAGCCCTTGTCATCAATCTTCCTCTGGCCCAGGAGCTTCTCAGCACAGGGACCCCAGGTCCAAAGAATGCTTTCCACTCCTGGTGCTTCTTTCTTGGTGGTATGAGGCCCCTGTCTCTCTCTGCTTGCTTCTCTCTCGTTTTATCTCTTGTAAAAGATGATGCAGGCCACACCCCACGGAAACTCCCTTTACACGGTGTGGTGGTTAAGATTGTGTGTCAACTTGGCTGGGCCATGATTCTCCATGTTTTGGCAATTGTATAATGTTGTGATCACTTACCTGTTGAGATTTGATATGTGATCACGCTCACGATGGGGTCTCCTGTGAGTAGTCAATCAGTTGAAAGGGAGTTTCCTTGGGTGTGTGGCCTGTGTTGAATATAAGTGGACATTTTGATAAGACTTGGAGACCTTTTGCTCACACTGGATCCTGTTTGTCTGACCTCTGATTCTTGGGACTTGATCTAGCAGCTTACCTGCAGTCTTGTCTGCCGATCTTGGGATTCACTGATACTTGCAGCCTGTGAGAAACCGTCATGCTCTCTGACCTGCCAATCTTGGGTTCACCAACCCCTACAGCTACATGAATCAAGAGAAGCCTCTATCCCGACCCACTGACTTGGGACGTTCCAGCTTCTACAACTGTGTGAGCCATTTCCTTGTTATAAATCTTTCTATATAGGTATATATTTATATGCTTTACTGGTTTTGTTCTCTAGAGAACCCAATCAAAGACACATGGGATCAGGGATGTGACCTGAGTAAGGGTTTTGCATCCCACATTAACCCTCTTTAACATAACCTAATCTTGCCTTATTAACCATAGGCAGAGATTTGGATTTACAACACACAGGAAAATTACATCAAATCACAAAATGGAGGACAACCACACAATACTGGGAATCATGGCCTAGCCAAGTTGACACATATTTGGGGGGGACATAATTCAATCCATGACACCAGGGTTTTTGTTCTTGCAAACAATGCCACCCCATCAGCCTTGTTTGTTTGTTTGTTTGTTTTTCTATTTTGAACATGTGAGTGTTCCTATAGAAAAAAAGTCAAAAAGTGGATCCCAGGGAATGCATATTTAAATTTTTAATACATAATGTCATGCTGCTGTCTAACATGTCAGTCTTAATTATGCTCTTACCACTAGTGTATCCGAGTACCATTCCCTGGTCATCCTTGCTATTTCTTAGTATTATCAAACTTGTTAATATTTGATAGGCTGATGGATGAAAAAGAGTATCTCATTTTAATTCACATTTCACTGAGTTTGGGCTTTGTCACAATATGTTTATTGATCATTTGTATTTCTTGTGTGTGAATTGTCTGTTTTTGTCGGGTAGTTCATCTTCTTATTGGAGTTCCTGGGTGATGCAAAGTTTAAAGCACTTTGCTGCTAATTGGGAGGTGTGTGATATGAGTTACCCAGAGGTGCCTCAGAAGAAAGACCTTGCAATTTATTTCTGAAAAATAAGCCATTGAAAACGCTATGGAGCACAGCTCTATTCTGTCACACATGGGGTTGTCATGAGTTGGAATCAACTGGACGGCAACTGGTTTAGTCTTCTTGCTGCTGTGTAAAGGTTCTTTAGGTATTTTGCTACCAATCCTTTGCCTGTTATATATGTTGCAAATATTTTCTCCCACCCCATCAGTTCCCTTGTAACTTTGTTCTTGGTGTCCTTGTCCGTAGAGAAGTTTAAATGTTTACGTAGTCAAATTTATCAGTGTTTCAAAAAGACCATACTTAATGGTCTGACTGAGACTAGAGGAATCCCGGCGGTCATGGTCCCCAAACCTTCTGTTGGCCCAGGACAGGAACCATTCCCGAAGACAACTCATCAGACATGGAAGGGACTGGACGGTGGGTAGGAGAGAGATGCTGATGAAGAGTGAGCTATTTGTATCAGGTGGACACTTGAGACTGTGTTAGCATCTCCTGTCTGGAGGGGGGATGGGAGGGTAGAAAGGGTTGGAAGCTGGCAAAATTGTCACGAAAGGAGAGACTGGAAGGGCTGACTCATTAGGGGGAGAGTAAGTGGGAGTATGGAGTAAGGTGTATATAAGCTTATATGTGACAGACTGACTTGATTTGTAAACATTCACTTGAAGCTCAATAAAAATTTTTTAAAAAATTTATCAGTGTTTTCACTATGACTTCTAAGTGTTTTGTGTTCCCTACTCCATGTGCATAAACCAATTTTCCTTTTTTTTTTTTCTTTTGTCTCTCATTAGCACTGACATCCACCAGCCAAAGCCATCAGGGACCACCTGTAGTCAACAAAGTTAGCTTTATTGCAACAAGGGAACCTGCACATACGGGGAACTGAGGGGCACCTCAAAATGGGGCCAGGGTGGCTGGGAAACGGCACTTACAGGGTTTGGGGCTACAGTTAGTATAGGATGACTTAATAGGAATTGGACAGAATTTGCAATTGGGGGTGTTGCTGGAGCAGTGAGTGGTCTTATCTTCAGAACACTAGAGTTCATGTGAGGTTACTGTTGGGTCAGTTTGTCTACAGCCTCATCTTAGAACATAAGTCTCTGAATGAACCAGCGTTAAAAGGTGTTGTTCGGCATGGCTTGGTCTGGCACAGTTTATCTGTTTTGTGAGTCAGGGTATATTTTACAAGTTGTGGTTTCTGTTTCAATTCTCAGATTCCCCTAGCAGTCAAGATGCCAGCAGGACCATTTCTTGCTTCAACAGTCCCTCTCCTGGGCGTTCTTCAGCCTTGGATGGAGGGACCATCATCTTCTGGGCACGTGATCAATCCAAATCTGCTCTGCTGTTCAGTTGTATGTTGGGTTGTCCATGGTAGCTGTTTTGACACCTGCAGACATCAGGCCTTCTTGTCCTTTTGTTGGGTCATTTGGTGGGAAACAGCAAAGACCCTGGAATTTGGTGACTGCAACACCAATAAACCCCAAGAAAAAGGTTTTTATTAAAGCCTGAAGCTTGTTTCCTATGTTCCTGATCTACCTGGATCTTCCTTAGATAACCAAGTGA
Organism: Loxodonta africana; assembly: GCF_030014295.1. Taxonomy (NCBI): domain Eukaryota; kingdom Metazoa; phylum Chordata; class Mammalia; order Proboscidea; family Elephantidae; genus Loxodonta; species Loxodonta africana. The sequence continues at coordinate 32,711,749 of NC_087360.1, forward strand.
CCCTTCTCTTTGATCTGGATATGGTTCTTTCAACTTTGCCAGAGTTTGAATAAGTTCCATATCTGGTAACTATCAAGGATTAGGGTCTTGTGAGCACCACTACTAAACAATTGGAGCGTCTACTAACAATTTAGTACCTGAGTTAGCACAGAGGAAAAAGAGACTAAAGAACAAAAACATGCAGAGGAGCTCATTGTGAGGGCAGAAGCATTCTACTTCACACTGTTCTCTGCTGTGAACCCCACAGCCCTGGAATCCCAACCCAGCCACAGGTCTGTGGTGGTGATGTTGGCACTGTCCATAATTTTGGTCCCTATGGGACCAAAAGTCACAGGACAACTCTGTACTGAGGCTTTTCTGATGTTTCTTCCATAAAATTGGATTACTGAGCATAGTGTACAGCAGGGCCTTGAAGCAAATCCTTGCCAATAGTAAGACTAAGTGGCTCAGATAAATGAATTATAACTGACATTATAAAAACAAAGAAATGTAGAATCCTCAATTGAAGCATCATACAACTAAATATTCATTTTGTCACTTTTTATTTGGAGACTAAGAATTTCTAAGGCTTTGTCTCTTTGATTGTATTATGAATGTCAGGAATGGGCAAGCGTATTTCAACTCAGATACAAAGTATTTTGCAGACAGTTGCATCAGTCTTTATACACGAATATGAATATTTTTAACCTGAAAGGTACACAATGATCGAAATACATTTATATTAGCACATTTTATTTATAATTAACCTGGGAATACAGAAATTGTTTTAATTTTTTCTTTTGCTTGCACTCTGAATTTAGTAAACAGTAGAACTCTCTCAATACCTATTAATAAATTTAAATTTAGAGAATGCCAAACAAGTCTAAACATTCCTATTATCCTTCTCTTGATAAGGTGAAGGGCCAAATACTTTTTTCATTTTTGACCATTCCAGGAAATCTAACCACAGGAAAAAAAAAAAAAAGACACCCTAATGTTTTTTTTGTTTTGTTCTTTTGCTTTTTTTTTTTATTAACTTTAATTGAGCTTCAAGTGAACGTTTACAAATCAAGTCAGACTGTCACATATAATTTTATATACACCTTACTCCATACTCCCACTTGCTCTCCCCCTAATGAGTTAGCCCTTCCAGTCTCTCCTTTCGTGACAATTTTGCCAGCTTGCAACTCTCTCTATCCTCCCATCCCCCCTCCAGACAGGAAATGCTAACACAGTCTCAAGTGTCCACCTGATATAATTAGCTCACTCTTCATCAGCATCTCTCTCCTACCCACTGTCCAGTCCCTTTCATGTCTGATGAGTTGTCTTCGGGAATGATTGCTGTCCTGGGCCAACAGAAGGTTTGGGGACCATGACCGCCGGGATTCCTCTAGTCTCAGTCAGACCATTAAGTATGGTCTTTTTGTGAGAATTTGGGGTCTGCATCCCACTGATCTCCTGCTCCCTCAGGGGTTCTCTGTTGTGCTCCCTGTCAGGGCAGTCATCGATTGTGGCCGGGCACCAACTAGTTCTTCTGGTCTCAGGATGATGTAGGTCTCTGGTTCATGTGACCCTTTCTGTCTCTTGGGCTCATAGTTATCGTGTGACCTTGGTGTTCTTCATTCTCCTTTGATCCAGGTGGGTTGAGAACAATTGATGCATCTTAGATGGCCGCTTGTTAGCATTTAAGACCCGAGACGCCACATTTCAAAGTGGGGTGCAGAATGTTTTCATAGTAGAATTCTTTTGCCAATTGACTTAGAAGTCCCCTTAAACCATGGTCCCCAAACCCCCGCCCTTGCTCCGCTGACCTTTGAAGCATTCAGTTTATCCCGGAAACTTCTTTGCTTTTGGTCCAGTCCAGTTGAGCTGACCTTCCATGTATTGAGTATTGTCCTTCTCTTCACCTAAAGCAGTTCTTATCTATTAGTTAATCAGTAAAAAATCCTCTCCCACCCTCCCTCCCTCCCCCCCTCGTAACCACAAAAGTATGTGTTCTTCTCAGTTTATACTATTTCTCAAGATCTTATAATAGTGGTCTTATACAATATTTGTCCTTTTGCCTCTGACTAATTTTGCTCAGCATAATGCCTTCCAGGTTCCTCCATGCTATGAAATGTTTCACAGATTCTTCACTGTTCTTTACTGATGAGTAGTATTCCATTGTGTGAATATACCATAATTTATTTAACCATTCATCCGTTGATGGACACCTTGGTTGCTTCCAGCTTTTTGCTATTGTTGCTGCAATAAACATGGGTGTGCATATATCCGCTCGTGTGAAGGCTCTCATTTCTCTAGGGTATATTCCGAGGAATGGGACTTCTGGGTTGTATGGTAGTTCTATTTCTAACTGTTTAAGATAACACCAGATAGATTTCCAAAGTGGTTGTACCATTTTACATTCCCACCAGCAGTGTATAAGAGTTCCAATCTCTCCGCAGCCTCTCCAACATTTATTATTTTGTGTTTTTTGGATTAATGCCAGCCTTGTTGGAGTGAGATGGAATCTCATCGCAGTTTTAATTTGCATTTCTCTAATGGCTAATGATCGAGAGCATTTTCTCATGTATCTGTTAGCTGCCTGAATATCTTCTTTAGTGAAGTGTGTGTTCATGTCCTTTGCCCACTTCTTGATTGGGTTGTTTGTCTTTTTGTGGTTGAGTTTTGACAGAATCATATAGATTTTAGAGATCAGGCGCTGGTCAGAGATGTCATAGCTGAAAATTCTTTCCCAATCTGTAGGTGGTCTTTTTACTCTTTTGGTGAAGTCTTTAGATGAGCATAGGTGTTTGATTTTTAGGAGCTCCCAGTTATCTGGTTTCTCTTCATTGTTTTTGGTGATGTTTTGTATCCTGTTTATGCCTTGTATTAGGGCTCCTAAGGTTGTCCTATTTTTTCTTCCATGATCTTTATCATTTTAGTCTTTATGTTTAGGTCTTTGATCCACTTGGAGTTAGTTTTTGTGCATGGTGTGAGGTATGGGTCCTGTTTCATTTGTTTGCAAATGGATATCCAGTTATGCCAGCACCATTTGTTAAAAAGACTATCTTTTCCCCAATTAACTGACACTGGGTCTTTGTCAAATATCAGCTGCTCATATGTGGATGGATTTATATCTGGGTTCTCAATTCTGTTCCACTGGTCTATGTGTCTGTTGTTGTACCAGTACCAGGCTGTTTTGACTACTGTGGCTGTATAATAGCTTCTGAAATCAGGTAGAGTGAGGCCTCCCACTTTCTTCTTTTTTTTCAGTAATGCTTTGCTTATCCGAGGCTTCTTTCCCTTCCATATGAAGTTGGTGATTTGTTTCTCCAACACATTAAAAAATGACATTGGAATTTGGATCGGAAGTGCAGATGGCTCTGGGTAGAATAGACATTTTTACTATGTTAAGTCTTCCTATCTATGAGCAAGTATGTTTTTCCACTTAAGTATGTCCTTTTTAATTTCTTGTAGTAGTGCTTTGTAGTTTTCTTTGTATAGGTCTTTTACATCCTTGGTAAGATTTATTCCTAAGTATTTTATCTTCTTGGGGGCTACTGTGAATGGTATTGATTTGGTCATTTCCTCTTCGATGTTCTTTTTGTTGATGTAGAGGAATCCAAGTGATTTTTGTGTGTTTATCTTATAACCTGAGACTCTGCCAAACTCTTCTATTAGTTTCAGTAGTTTTCTGGAGGATTCCTTAGGGCTTTCTGTGTATAAGATCATATCATCTGCAAATAGAGATAATTTTACTTCCTCCTTGCCAATCCGGATGCCCTTTATTTCTTTGTCTAGCCTAATTGCTCTGGCTAGGACCTCTAGCACAATGTTGAATAAGAGCGGTGATAAAGGGCATCCTTGTCTGGTTCCCGTTCTCAAGGGAAATGCTTTCAGGCTCTCTCCATTTAGAGTGATGTTGGCTGTTGGCTTTGTATAGATGCCCTTTATTATGTTGAGGAATTTTCCTTCAATTCCTATTTTGGTGAGAGTTTTTATCATAAATGGGTGTTGGACTTTGTCAAATGCCTTTTCTGCATCAATTGATAAGATCCTGTGGTTTTTGTCTTTTGTTTTATTTATGTGGTGGATTACATTAATGGTTTTTCTAATATTAAACCAGCCTTGCATACCTGGTATAAATCCCACTTGGTCATGGTGGATTTTTTTTTGATATGGTGTTGAATTCTATTGGCTAGAATTTTGTTGAGGATTTTTGCATCTATGTTCATGAGGGATATAGGTCTGTAATTTTCTTTTTTTGTGATGTCTTTACCTGGTTTTGGTATCAGGGAGATGGTGGCTTCATAGAATGAGTTAGGTAGTATTTCGTCATTTTCTATGCTTTGAAATACCTTTAGTAGTAGTGGTGTTAACTCTTCTCTGAAAGTTTGGTAGAACTCTGTAGTAAAGCCGTCCGGGCCAGGGCTTTTTTTTGTTGGGAGTTTTTTGATTACCGTTTCAATCTCTTTTTTTGTTATGGGTCTATTTAGTTGTTCTATTTCTGATTGTGTTAGTTTAGGTAGGTAGTGTTTTTCTAGGAATTCATCCATTTCTTCTAGGTTTGCAAATTTGTTAGAGTACAATTTTTCATAATAATCTGATATGATTCTTTTAATTTCAGTTGGGTCTGTTGTGATGTGGCCCATCTTGTTTCTTATTTGGGTTATTTGTTTCCTTTCCTGTATTTCTTTAGTCAGTCTGGCCAATGGTTTATCAATTTTGTTAATTTTTTCAAAGAACCAGCTTTTGGCTTTGTTAATTCTTTCAATTGTTTTTCTGTTCTCTAATTCATTTAGTTCAGCTCTAATTTTTATTATTCATTTTCTTCTGGTGCCTGATGGATTCTTTTGTTGCTCACTTTCTATTTGTTCAAGTTGTAGGGACAGTTCTCTGATTTTGGCTCTTTCTTCTTTTTGTATGTGTGCATTTATCGATATAAATTGACCTCTGAGCACTGCTTTTGCTGTGTCCCAGAGGTTTTGATAGGAAGTATTTTCATTCTCTTTGCATTCTATGAATTTCCTTATTCCCTCCTTAATGTCTTCTATAACCCAGTCTTTTTTCAGCAGAGTATTGTTCAGTTTCCAAGTATTTGATTTCTTTTCCCTAATGTTTCTGTTATTGATTTCCACTTTTATGGCCTTGTGGTCTAAGAAGATGGTTTGTAATATTTCGATGTTTTGGATTCTGCAAAGGTTTGATTTATGACCTAATATGTGGTCTATTCTAGAGAATGTTCCATGTGCGCTAGAAAAAAAAGTATACTTTGCAGCAGTTGGGTGGAGAGTTCTGTATAAGTCAATGAGGTCAAGTTGGTTGATTGTTGTAATTAGGTCTTCCGTGTCTCTGTTGAGCTTCTTACTGGATGTCCTGTCCTTCTCTGAAAGTGGTGTGTTGAAGTCTCCTACTATAATTGTGAGGTGTCTATCTCACTTTTCAGTTCTGTTAAATTTTGATTTATGTATCTTGCAGCCCTGTCATTGGGTGCATAAATATTTAATATGGTTATATCTTCCTGGTCAATTGTCCCTTTTATCATTTTGTAGTGTCCTTCTTTATCCTTTGTGGTGGATTTCAGTTTAAAGTCTATTTTGTCAGAAATTAATATTGCTACTCCTCTTCTTTTTTGCTTATTGTTTGCTTGATATATTTTTTTCCATCCTTTGAGTTTTAGTTTGTTTGTGTCTCTAAGTCTAAGGTGTGTCTCTTGAAGGCAGCATATTGACGGATCGTGTTTCTTTATCCAGTCTAAGACTCTCTGTCTCTTTATTGGTGCATTTAGTCCATTTACATTCAGCGTAATTATAGATAAGTAAGTGTTTAGTGTTGTCATTTTGATGCCTTTTTATGTGTGTTGTTGACAATTTCATTTTTCCACTTACTTTTTTGTGCTGAGACGTTTTTCTTTGTAAATTGTGTGTTCCTCATTTTCATAGTATTTGACTTTATGTTTGCTGAGTCGTTGTGTTTTTCTTGGTTTTTATTTTGAGCTATGGAGTTGTTATACCTCTTTGTGGTTACCTTAATATTTACCCATATTTTTCCAAGTAAAAACCTAACTTGTATTGTCCTATATCGCCTTGTTTCCCTCTCCATATGGCAGGTCTATGCCACCTGTATTTAGTCCCTCTTTTTGATTATTGTGATCTTTTACCTATTGACTTCAATGATTCCCTGTTTTGAACATTTTTTTTTTTTAATTAATCTTAATTTGTTTTTGTGATTTCCCTATTTGAGTTGATATCAGGATGTTCTGTTCTGTGACCTTGTGTTGTGCTGGTTTTCTGACCAAACTATTTCCTTTAGTATTTCTTGTAGCTTTGGTTTGGTTTTTGCAAATTCTCTAAACTTCTGTTTATCTGTAAATATCTTAATTTCGCCTTCATATTTGAGAGAGAGTTTTGCTGGATATATGATCCTTGGCTGGCAGTTTTTCTCCTTCAGTGCTCTGTATATGTCATTCCATTGCCTTCTTGCCTGCATGGTTTCTGCTGAGCAGTCTGAACTTATTCTTATTGATTCTCCCATGAAGGAGACCTTTCTTTTATTCCTGGCTACTTTTAAAATTTTCTCTTGATCTTTGGTTTTGGCGAGTTTGATGATAATATGTCTTGGTGTTTTTCTTTTTGGATCAATCTTAAATGGGGTTCGATGAGCATCTTGGATAGATATCCTTTCGTCTTTCATGATGTCACAAAGTTTTCTATCAGCAGATCTTCAACTATTCTCTCTGTGTTTTCTGTCCTCCCTCCCTGTTCTGGGACTCCAATCACATGCAAGTTATCCTTCTTGATAGAGTCCCACATGATTCTTAGGGTTTCTTCTTTTTTTTAATTTTTTTATCTGATTTTTTTTCAGCTATGTTGGTGTTAATTCCCTGGTCCTCCAGATTTCCCACTCTGCATTCTAATTACTCGAGTCTGCTCCTCTGACTTCCTATTGCGTTGTCTAATTCTGTAATTTTATTGTTAATATTTTGGATTTCTGCATGCTGTTTCTCTATGGATTCTTGCAGCTTATTAATTTTTCCACTATGTTCTTGAATAATCTTTTTGAGTTCTTCAACTGTTTTATCAGTGTGTTCCTTCACTTTTCCTGCTGTTTGCCTTATTTCATTTCTGAGGTCATTCCTGATGTCTTGAAGCATTCTGTAAATTAGTTTTTTATATTCTGTATCTGATAATTCCAGGATTGTATCTTCATTTGGGAAAGATTTTGATTCTTTTGTTTGGGGGGTTGTAGAAGCAGTCATGGTCTGCTTCTTTATGTGGTTTGATATCGACTGCTGTCTCCGAGCCATCACTAAGATATTGTAGTGGTTTATTCTATATTTGCTCACTGAGTCTTATCTTGTTTTGTTTTCTTTCAATATAGGTGGATGGGCTACTAGATTGTGCTGTCTTGATTGTTGTAGCCCTTGACTTACTTATGACCTATTATCAGCTGATTTGGGCTGTTGCCAGATATATATGCCTGAGTCTATTCACTATTCTTGAGTAGAATCTGATTTTGGGTCATCAAGTGTGTGCTGCACCCTAACACCTATCCACCTTGAGAAGTAGTGGTGATAGTTGTGTGCACCAGATTCTATTAGCAGCTGGGGTTCACATTCCAGGGGGGGCAGGATGCTGACAGGCTTCCCCCAAGTGTCAGTGAGGTAGGTGTGTCTCTATTCCTAAAGCACCTTGGTGGGAGGGCTCTGCAGCTGTACCTTAGGCCCCCAATGCAAGTACCTCTACAGATTGGTAGGTGTCACCCTCCTTAGACCCCTAAGGCAAGAGGCTAGGTGGTCTGGGGGGAGCTTCAGCCTTCAGTTCCCTGTTGTGGGTCAGTTAGGGCTCTGTTGAATAAGCAGAGATATGAGACCTGGGAAACTTATTTTTCCAGTGAATCCACTAAAAAAAAATGCAGTCAGATCCCTATCAGAAATGCCTTTGCATTATAGTAGCCACCTTGTTCCCTGTAGGGATGAAAGCCCAGGATATGGATCATATATGCTTGGCTGGAGCTGGTTCTGTGTTTTTAGTCCAATTAGGGAAGGATTTTTGGTCCCTGGGTTTTTTGTGGTTGCTTCTCTCAGGCCGGAAGAATGGGTTAGGAAAAGACCAAAAAAAAAAAAAAAAAAAGGGAAAAGAAAAGCCGTGGAGCCGGAGCCAGTTCTCCCTCTGGCTCAGGAAATTCCGACATTAATGAAGTCGCCTGGGAAGGGGAGGGGAGGGTTCAGAAAAGCAGGAGAGAGTAGCACCCTGGAATATAGCCAAAGTTGCTTATCTTGCTTGGGATGACTATTTTATCTGAGATTCCCGAGGGGCCTGTCGCCCATGTGTGCTGGCTGTGTAGAGATTGCCCCCGAGGGTCTGGCCTGCAGAAGCCGCAGTCGGTTCCTCTGCTGCCAGTCCAAAGCCCCGGACCAGCTGGGCCCCCTCCCGGGGTCAGTTCAGGGGGGTAGGGCTGTGCCCCGTGTTTGCGCCATGACAGGATGCCATGCTCAGCTTCCCTGTACCCAGTCCAAAGCCGGGAGCCAAGGCTCCCCGGCTGGGACGCTGCACTCCCAGCTCCAAAACCAGTCCCTGCCTCCTGGGGACTTCTCCTCCCGGCCGCGTCACCGCGCCGCCCCACGCTGATCGGCTGGGCCCCCTCCCAAGGTCAGTTCAGGGGGGTAGGGCTGCGCCCCATGTTTGCACCGTCACAAGATGTTGTGTTCAGCACCCCTGCGCCCAGTCCTAAGCCGGGCGCCAAGGTTACCTGACTGGGACGCTGGCTCCGGGCTCCGAAAACAGTCGCTGCTTCCCTGTAGTTGTTCGTTCTCCGTCTCTGTCGCTCAGGTCCACTCTTTAAATCTGTGTTTGTTGTTCAGGGTTCATAGATTGTTATGTATGTGATCGATTCACATGTTTTTCCGAGTCTTTGTTGCAATAGGGATCCGAGGTAGCGTCTACCTAGTCAGCCATCTTGGCCCCCCTCCACCCTAATGTTTTTGTTCTGGATTTGGGAAAGACTAAATCGAAAAAAGCTCTCAGAGAATATATGATTAGGCAAGAAATGGTTATAAGTAATATTTCAAAAAAACATACTGTCTTAGTCATCTAGTGCTGCTATAAGAGAAATACCACAAGTGGATGGCTTTAACAAAGAGAAATTTATTTCTTTACAGTAAAGTAGGCCAAAAGTCCAAATTCAGGGTTTCAGCTCCAGGGGAAGGCTTTCTTTCTCTGTCAGCTCTGGAGGAAAATCCTTGTCATCCACTTTCACCTGAACTAGGAGCTTCTCCGTGGAGGAACCCCAGGGCCAAAGGATGCACTCTGTTCCCGGCACTGCTTTTTTGGTGGCATGAGGTCCCCACTCTCTGCTTGCTTCCCTTTCCTTTTATCTAAGGTGGTGCAGGCCACGCTCTAGGGAAACTCCCTTTACATTGGATGAGGGATATAACCTTAGTAAGGGTGTTACAATCCCATTCTAATCCTCTTTAACATAAAATTACAATCACGAAATGGCGGACAGCCACACAATGCTGGGAATCATGGCCTAACCAAGTTGGCACATATTTTGGGGGGACGCAATTCAATCTATGACACATACCAACAATCACGAAGATGGCATAGGACTGTTACCGAACCCAGAAAGGCAGATCCTTGTCCAGCGTGCTCAGACTTGCCAATTACCTGGATGCCAGTCTTTGAGAGAGTAACTTTATCATAATGCAAAGAGCAAGGAGCCTGGAGGAGGTTCCTCAGATCTGACTTACCAAGCTATGGGGGAGCAGGGCTTATATGTGATTTGGGCAGCAAGATGGCGGCTGTACAGGTGTTCTAGAAAACTCTAGAAGGTGGCCAGGAAACAGGAGGTGATGTGGTTTTTGTCAGACCTCCCACTTCAAAATAGGGTCCAGGTGATGATTTTCCTTCTGATTCGTTCCTCCTGTTGCTGCGTCTTCTGTTGAGATCAGTTATCGGTCATAGCTGGCCCTTCTGCGCATGCAGGGCAGGCCAAATCTGATCTGGGCTAGTTCAAGAACTGATGGAAATTTACTGGCATTAGTAAGTTTAGGTTACAGAACCAGGCAACATTTCATTCTGTAATATAAAGGTCACCATGCGTCAACATCAACTCCATAGCAACAGTTATGGATTGAACTGTGTCCCCCAAAAATGTATGTCAACTTGGCTAGGCTGTTTATCTTATGTGTTGTAAATCCTAACCTCTGTGATGTTAATGAGGCAGGATTAGACATAGTTATGTTGATGAGGCAGGACTCAATCTACAGGATTAAACTGTATTTCCAGTTATAAAAGAGAGAAGCCACAAAGAATGAAAAACCAGAAGGGGAGCATGACCTTTGAACCTGGGTTCCCTGTGCTGAGAAGCTTCTAGACCAGGGGAAGATTGATGACACAAACCGTCCCCACCAAGACCTGACAGAGAGAGAAAGACTTTCCCTGGAGCTAGCACCTGAATTTGGACTCCAAGCCTCCTAGACTGTGTGAGAGTAAAAATTAAAGCTGTCCTCTTGTGGTATTTCTGTTATAGCAGCACTAAATGCCTAAGACAGAGTTTGGTACCAGAAGAGTGGGGTTCTTCTCTAACAGATACCTAAAATGTGCAAGCAATTTTGAAACTGTGAACGGGTAGAGGCTGGAAGAGTTTTAAGTGCCTGATAGTAAAAGCCTAGGTTGCTTTGAGGAGACTGTTGGTGGAACTACGGACATCGGACAATTCTGATGAGGGCTCAGAAGGAACTAGGAGAGCTGTAACATCAGAAATGGTGCAGATGGAGAGAAGCAGCAGCAGAGAAACAGCAGCAGCAGAACCAGAAGACCAGTGCAGGAGCCAACCCATGGAGTGAGAACTGAGTGCCTTTGAGCAGGAGGCTTCCTGGGGTAGTAGGGTGTCTACGGACACTTATCAGTGGAGCTAGGCTTACTGACCCATGGAGCAAGAGAGCTAAGTGCCTTCCAGCAAAGGTTTACTGGCGGAGTGGGGTGCCTTCAAAGACTTATCAGTGGAGCTAAAGAGCTTTGGAACTCTCGCTCCAGCAGGACAGACATGGGTGGTGAGTCCCAAGGGACTGAGAGGCCAAGGAACCAGGAAGCGAAGCTGAAGAGACAAGAGACACAGGAAGCAGATCCGCCTCAGTCTCAAAGAGTAGTGCCATAACCTCTGCAATCTCCAAGGGTGGGGCCGCAGCCTCATAGGTTTCAAAGAGTCAGAGCTTCACCAATTCAGGTTCAGAGTGTGGGGCTGCCTTTCACAAGTGCCGGCAAGAAGGAACCAGATTCACTGCCCAAAGCTGAGGTGGCGAGGCTGCCATGCTCAAGGGGCAGAAAAACAGGCCTGCCAGACCAAGGCTGTAAGGTCGCCACTCAGACAGACTAGGGGAATGGGAGCAGAATTACTGTCCCAGTGGGCCTAGAAGACGGAGTTGAAGCCCAAGGCCTCGGGGCCTCCACCCAGAATCCAGAGAGTGTGGCCAACACCCAGAGTCTGTTGGGCCGGGCTGTTGCCTAAATGGTCTAAGAGAACAGGGGATAATTTTCAAGCCTTAAGAGCTAATGTGATGTGTTCTGCTGACTTGCTTGGTGCTTGTTATCCTTTCTTTACCTCCAGTTTTTCCAATTTGTAATAGAAATGTCTACCTCGTGCCTGTTCCACCATTGTACTTTGGAAGCAGATAACTTATATTCTAGATTTCATGGATAAGAGGAATTTTTGGATTTGGAGTAGGTTTAAGACTTTTGCTATGATATAATGGAGTGAATGTGTTTTACATGTGGCAAGGACATGAATTTTTGGGGGCCAAAAATTGAAATGTTATGGGTTGAATTGTGTCCCCCCAAAATGTGAGTTAACTTGGCTAGGCCATGATTCCCAGCATTGTGTGGTTGTCCACCGATTTGTGATCTGAAGTATTTATCTTATGTGTTGTAAATTCTAACCTCTATGATATTAATGAGGGAGGATTAGAGGCAATTATGTTGACGAGGCAGGACTCAATCTGTAGGATTAGGCTGTATCTTGAGTCAATCTCTTTTGAGTTATAAATGAGAGAAGGGAGCAGAGAGGAGAGGGACCTCTTACCACCAAAAATGAAGAGCCAGGAGTGGAGCACATCCTTTGGATCTGGGGTCCCTGCGCTGGCCAGAGGAAGATTGATAACAAGGACCTTCCCCCAGAACGGACAGAGAGAGAAAGCCTTCCCCTTGAGCTAGAGCCCTGAATTTGGACTTCTAGCCTCCTGGGCTGTGAGAGAGCAAGTTTCTCTTTGTTAAAACCATCCAGTTGTGGTATTTATGGCAGCACTAGATAACTAAGACAGCAACTAATAACACTATTTCAAAAACACAGCAATAAATGACAGTGGTTATTCGAAACTTTAACCTTTTTCAAAAATGAGGAACCCTCTTTAAAAAAAAAAAATTAAGAATATGTTAGAAAGCACAGAGAGGTAACAGAATATTTTGATGGTAATCTCTCTGGTACCAGGCCTTCACTCTATCCTATTCACCTTGAGGTATCCTCACATTTCCCTCTCCTGACACTGTCTGATGAGGGCCTCCTTCCAAGTGGAGAGAAGTCGTCCCAGGATGTGAGGCTGGAGGAGGCTACTTCCCAGAAAGGCTCCCCGGTCCTCCATTCCTTGGCCCAGCCTCCACTCCAAGGTTCCTGGTGTGATGTCCAGTGGTGAGATCTCAACTTGCTCCTGTCAGCCAGGTCAGTCACCACCCAAATCTTATGTCTTTGTTATTTCTTTGCTGTCATTTTAGTGCAGGTTAAGGTTGGGGCCAGGATAAACTATTTATCTGCTATGTTAAAACTAGAAGTTCCAGGAGGCTAGAGGGAGTTTTCCTTAGGGTGCATTGAATGTATGTAGTAGTGGGATAATTTGGAAAAGGATATCGAGAATGTTTGCACAACTTGACAAATGTAATCAATGTCACTGAATTGTACATGTCGAAATTGTTGAATTGTTCTATGCTTTGCTGTGTATGTTTTCACCACAATAAAAGAAACAAAAACTAGAAGGTCCGATAATTCCTTCTAACAGTTTAGTGGGTTTTTTGTGTACATATCGCTAATCAACTCGATAGCAATGGTTGTTTGTTGTTTGTTGTATAGAGCCTTAATCAGTCTGCAATTTATTTTCCTGTGGGACATAGGACTCAAATCACTATCTTTTTGCAAATGGGTGACCGGTTGTCCCAATATTCTTCACTAATATGACCATTTCTCTGTTCATATGAATAACACTACAGAGAATATCAAGCATATGTATCTGTGATTGTTAAGGTTTTGTGTCAACTTGGCTGGGCCATGATTCTCAGTGGTTTGGCAGTTATGATATAGTTTGGCAGTCTTATAATGATGTAATCACCTCCATGACGAGATCTAATACAATGTGATCACCTCCATGATGGAATCTGCTGAGAGTAGCCAATCAATTGAAAGGGAATTTCCTCGGGGATGTGACCTTCATCCAATATAGGTGAACTTTCTGGCAAGGCTTTTGGGCTTGTGCTTGCTCTGGATCCTGGAGCTGGCTGTTGTTGATCTGACCTCTGGCCCTTGGAACTTGAGCTAGCAGTTTACCAGCTGATCTTGGGGTTTGTCAGCCCCTGCGGCCTGTGAGCCAGCAGGCTGCCAGTTTAGCTGCTGATCTTGGGATTCTCAGCTTCCACAGCTTGAGAGCCAGAGGCCTGTTGTCTGACCTGCTGATCACACAGCCCCTGCAGCTGTGTGAGTCAGGAGAAGCCTCCAGCCTGACCCAAGGTCCTGGGACTTTCCAGCCTCTACAACCGCATAAGACATTTCCTTAATATAAATCTTCCTTTCTCTACCCCTCTCTCTCTATACTTACAAATAAAACTTCCTGAGCTGGAATTTGGAAACCCTGGTGGCCTCGTGGTTAAGTGCTACAGCTGCTAACCAAAAGGTCAGCAGTTCAAATCCACCAGGCGCTTCTTGGAAACTCTATGGGGCAGTTCTACTCTGTCCTGTAGAGTCACCATGAGTCGGAATCAACTAGACAGCAGTGGGTTTGTTTGTTTTTTTTGTTTGTCGAGCTAGAATTACCCAGTCAGAGGCTACAGGTCTTTGGATGTTCCTGGTTCCCAACAGCAACCACCTATGAAACAGGCTGTGCAATTCCTCCCCCACCTCCCAGACAGGGAAGAGTAGCCTCCTTGGGGGTTCTGATTTTAAAATGAACATTTCTGATTTGATAGGCAAAGTATCTCAATGCTGTCATTGCAGCATTATTCACAAGAGTCAAAAGTTGGAAACAGCCTAAATGTGCATCAACAGATGAATGGATAAATAAAATGTGGTGTATATACACACAAAAGAATATGACTCAGCCCTAAAGAAAAATGAAGCCCTGATTCATGCTACCACAAGGATGAACCTTGAAAACATAATGCTGCATGAAATAAGTCAGACACAAGTGAACAAATATTGTATGATCCCACTTATATGAAACATCTAGAATAGGCAAGTGTGTAGAGACCGAAATTTATTAGTGGGCTGGAGGAGGGAGGGCGTGTGCTATTCATTGCTTAGGGGATGCTGAGCTTCTGTCAAGGGTGATGAAAAAAATGTGGAAACAGATAGTGGTGACAGTTGAACAAGATGAACATGATTAATGTCACTGAATTGTACACATAAAAAATGTCAAAAATGTTTTGTTACATAGCACAATAAAAAAAATTAGCAAGAGAAACATTTCTTACAAATGTTGACTAGTGAATCATACTTCCTTTTCTGTGAGTTTTTGCTTCATTTTCAGTGCCCACTTATGCCTGAGCTTGTAATTATCTGGACTTACAACCGTCTGTTTTTTGTGGATTTTTTTTTAACATCTTATCATTAGTAATATGTACTAGTACAGTGTTGCAGCATGTAATTTGCTGATGTTATCGTTCTCAGATGCTCACTCGCAGATGTTCAAAGACTGGATTTGAAAAGATACTGATCATAAAAGGCAATAATAATGAAAACTTAAAAAAAAAAAAAAGAGGTATTTGACTTAAGTCAGAACCGACTTACGACGGAGTCGTGGGAAAGGAACCCCATCATAAACCGGGGACTACATGTACAGCATACGCAGTAGTGTGTAATTTTGCCGAAGGGCAAACAGGAATCATGCAGGCTGTGAGGCCAGTGTCTGCCTATTTGTGTGTATGTCTAGCAATAAACCAGCATCTTCTTTTAAAAAACAAACAAACACGGAGTCCAAGCCACCCTCAGAGACTCCCACCAGGAGCTCTTGAGCAAAGCCAAGCCACCTGTAGTTGTAAAGTTCTCAAACAATTCTTCTTGTACACTCTGGGGCCAGGGAGTGGATTCATATTCACATTCCTTTCCTTTCTCCTCCATCCCTGCCCCCATCCCTCCAGTGGTCCCCTTGAGGGGCTCTGCTCATGGCCTCTCCTGTCCGTAACCTCCCTAAGTGGGAAAGCCAGCTCAGCCTCCTTCCTCAAACTCTCTTCCAGTGCTGACCTGAGGGTGGAGCCTAGTCCCCATGGCACCTACAGCTTGAGGCGCACAGATTCTCCCCCCACCTTCTCCAATAGGCACAGAAGCCAAGTGGGACACGGCCACCCCTTGTGACAAGGGCATCCTAGTAGAGGAGCCTGTTTATCTTCTGCTTGCCACTCAGGCCAGACTTCCTCATTCACCGTGTTGTTGTTGCCAAATAAATGAATTGCATCACCATGTGCCTGTTTCCACACACTGGGGAGGGGCAGAGTGGCAGGAACCCATCCAGAGGCTCGGAGGCGCTTGCTCTACATCTGAGTCCTACACACATTGTGACAAGCCACCCCTCCAGGCTGGCCCTCCTGGGCAGGGAGAGTGACTCCACCTGATAAGCTGGGCAAACTGGCTGTGTGTGGGAGGGTGTGCCTGGGAGGGTGTTCGTGGGAAGGCGTTCATGGGAGGGTGTGCCTGAGAGGGTGTGCATGGGAGAGGCACTCTGTTACCCAGCGGCTAGGGTGGCCCTGCCCTGTGCAGGAGCTTCCACATGGCCCATCACGCTTCCAGGCAGAAGATGGGAGAGCCCCTGGCTCTGGACAAGCGCTGACCCCTGCAGGTGGTAGAATATTCACAGCTACCATGCTTTTGCCTTTTCAATTTGTGGTCACGTTTGTGGAAACCACGGCATGACCTGCTTGAACTGGGCCAGCTGGCAGTTTCTTCACCCTATGTCCTCACTCTGCATCTCACCATCCCTCCCTGCCCTTCCTTCCTCCCGGACTCACCGGCCCCTTGCTCCCTCCTCCTTCACTGCCCTTCAGGGCCTTCAACATCCTGCAGCCTCATGGGTGAGGCACCATTACCCCTACCTCCTCCAGTGTCTGAGGGACAGCTGCTGTTGCATTCTTCCTCCTAAAACTTGTTTTGACAATGACACTCCCTCTTAAAAACTCCCTGGCTATCTTTCTCTCTCTTTCTTTCTGCCTCTCTCCAAAACAACCCAAAGCCCTTGGCCTCCTCGGTCCACACCCCACCAAGTGTCCCTCTCCTCAAAAGCCCCATGCTGAGGCCATGCTCTGCCAGCACTCCTTGTAGAGAGTCTTTGGCCAACAGGCCTTCCACTGCTGCTTCTCAACCCCTACCAGCCCTCCTAGGCTAGCTGAGCCCTAAGCCCTTCCCCGACACACACACTGGGGCAGCTTCGCCTCCTCTCAGACCAGAGACAGGGTTTGTGTTGCCTCAGAGGCAGATACAATGTATGCTTTCTTGGCTTATCCCCTCCTAGACGTGGCCCTCGAGGTTGGGGCCCCAGTCCAAGCGTGTTGATTGGGTTTGGGAGTTTTCTCACAGGGAGGCTTGCCTGCTCCACCAGTCAGTCCGTGGGCCCCTGCAGCCCACACACAGGCACGCCTGTCTCCTGTGCCCTCAAAGCGGCCCCCACACTGGCTTTTGTCTCTGCTCCATCCTGGTTCTCTGCTTCGTCCTTTGTTGCTGTACTCACACTGGTGGGGGTGGAGCAGCTGGGTGGGCATGATGAAGGCCAGGTGCTGTGGGTAGTCAGTGGCAGGCATGTGCCAGTGGGAGGTGTCAGTGTGACAGGACATGAGGACAGACCAGGCTGCTCGCACAGAGGGGGACCCCACTCCAAGTGGAGCACTGCTGACTACCTGGTATCCCCAAGCTTCACCGGTTGCAGGAGGTAATTGTGCAGATGCTACTAGGTTCAGAATAGGCCAGGATGAGGAGGCGGCACCCTAGTCCAGCCTTCCCCAATAAAGGGGACCTTCTCATCCGGCCGCACATCCAGTTGAAAAGGAACCAGCCGGGCACAGCCCACCAAACTGAGTGGGCATTGGAGAAGCCTGAGTTGGTGCTGGCCAGCAGGGCCACCCCCAGCCATGGTCCTCAATCAAGTGCATCATTCTGATTCAGAAAGCAGTGTGTCTCTAAGGTTGAGACAGAGTCTTAGGCCTGAAGGCTGCATCCCACATCTCTTCCCCTGAGCCCTGGGGTCCTGTGGGAGTCCTGTCTCTTTTTCCCTGAGTAATGCCTGTTCTAAGAGTGCCAACAGTATCGGCATGAACGGCTGATGTTTTGTGGGGTGACCACAACTCATGGGGCAGACACAGCCCACACTGCCTGGGCACCGCAGTCACATTAGCTCCCTTCGGGCTCCTTCTTGGTGGCCAGAGATTCCGCCCAATCTCTCCAGCTGCCCCATCCCCATCCCTCACTGCCACCTTCACTCGTGGTGCTTTGTTCTCCCCGCACCACTTTTGATCTCCCAAACTCGTCTCCACCCAGAAGCAAGAGAGGTAATGTGTGTTCGGCTCTCCCTGCCAGGGTGTCCTGGGAGGTGGCTCTGTGCTTGTCATCCAGGCCTTCAGCAGCTCCAGTCTGCTTCCAGGTGTTCCAGATGCCAGGTGGCCTGGGACACACTCGTGGACCCCCCTGGAGCCTTGCAGAAGGACCTTTACCCCTTATAGAAAAAGTGACAAGAAAATATGAGCTCCCTAAGCCTTCACCTCGATTTGCCAGTTTTTAACATTTGCTACATTTCCTTTCTCACTCTCTCTGTATAAATATGCATATAACTACTACCACTACCACTACTACTACCACCATTACCATCACTACTACCACTACCACCTCCACCACCACCACTACTACCACCATTACCATCACTACTACCACTACCACCTCCACCATCACCACTACTACCACCATTACCATCACTACTACCACTACCACTGCCGCCACTACTACTACCACCACCACCACTACTAACACCACCGTCACCACCATTACTACTACTACTACCACAACAATTACCACCACCACTACTACTGCTACCACCACCACCACTACTACTACTACCATCAATACCACCACCACTATTAACTACTACTACCACCATCATTGCCACTACTACTACTACCACCACCATCACCACCACCACTACTACTACCACCACCACTACTACTACCACTATCACCACCAGTACTACTACTACCACCATAACCACCACTACTACTACTACCACCACCACCACCACCATCACTACTACTGCTACTACCACCACCGCCACCATCACTACCCCACTACTACTATTGCTACTACTTGTACACCACTGTTGTCGCTGTTTTTAGGTGCTGTCGAGTCAGCTCCAACTCACAGCGACTCTATGCACAACAGAATGAAACACTGCCCGGTCCTGAGCTGTCCTTACAATCGTCTTTATGCTTGAGCCCGTTGTTGCAGCCACTGTGTCAGTCCACCTCGTTGAGGGTCTTCCTCTTTTCTGCTGACCCTGTACTCTGCCAAGCATGATGTCCTTCTCCAGGGACTGGTCCCACCTCACAACATGTCCAAAGTATGTAAGACGCAGTCTCGCCATCCTTGCTTTTAAGGAGCATTCTCATACTTCTTCAAAGACAGATTTGTTCGTTCTTTTGGCAGTCCATGGTATATTCAATATTCTTCGCCAACACCACAATTCAAAGATGTCAATTCTTCTTCCGTTTTCCCTATTCATTGTCCAGGTTTCACATGCATATGATACCATTGAAAATACCGTGGCTTGGGTCAGGCGCACCTTAGTCTTCAAAGTGACATCTTTGCTCTTCAAAACTTTGAAGAGGTCCTTTGCAGTAGATTTACCCAATGCAGTGCGTCTTTGATTTCTTGACTGCTGCTTCCATGGCTGTTGATTGTGGATCCAAGTAAAATGAAATCCTTGACAGCTTCAATCTTTTCTCCATTTATCGTGATGTTTCTTGTTGGTCCAGTTGTGAGGATTTTTGTTTTCTTTATGTTGAGGTGCAATCCATACTGAAGGCTGTGGTCTTTGATCTTCATTAGTAAGTGCTTCAAGTCCTCTTCACTTTCAGCAAGAAAGGTTGTGTTATCTGCATAACGCAGGTTGTTAATGAGTCTTCCTCCAATCCTGATGCCCCATTCCTCTTCATATAGTCCAGCTTCTCGTGTTATTTGCTTAGCATACAGGTTGAGTAGGTATGGTGAAAGAATACAACCCTGATGCACACCTTTCCTGACTTTAAACCAATCAGTATCCCCTTGTTCAGTCCGAACAACTGCCTCTTGATCTATGTAAAGGTTCCTCAAGAGCACAATTAAGTGTTCTGGAATCCCCATTCTTCGCAATGTTATCCGTAATTTGTTATGATCCACATAGTCGAAGAACCACGAGAGCCAAAATATGATCTTGAGTGTATCCCACCTGAATTTAGAGACCACCTGAAGAATAGATTTGACGCATTGAACAGTAGTGACCGAAAACCAGATGAGTTGTGGAATGATTTCAAGGACATCATCCATGAAGAAAGCAAGAGATCGCTGAAAAGACAGGAAAGAAAGAAAAGATCAAGATGGATGTCAGAGGAGACTCTGAAACTTGCTCTCGAACGTCAAGCAGCTAAAGCAAAAGGAAGAAATGATGAAGTAAAAGAACTTAACAGAAGATTTCAAAGGGCGGCTCAAGAAGACGAAGTAAAGTATTATAATGACACGTCCAAAGAGCTGGAGATGGAAAACCAAAAGGGAAGAACACGCTTGGCATTTTCAAGCTGAAAGAACTAAAGAAAAAAACAAGCCTCGAGTTGCAATAGTGAAGGATTCTATGGGGAAAATATTAAACAACGCAGGAAGCATCAAAAGAAGATGGAAGGAATACCCAGAGTCATTTTACCAAAAAGAATTAGTCGATGTTCAACCATTTCAAGAGGTGGCATATGATCAGGAACCGATGGTACTGAAGGAAGAAGTCCAAGCTGCTCTGAAGGCATTGGTGAAAAACAAGGCTCCAGGAATTGATGGAATATCAATTGAGATGTTTCAACAAACAGAGGCAGCACTGGAGGTGCTCACTCATCTATGCCAAGAAATATGGAAGACAGCTTCCTGGCCAACTGACTGGAAGAGATCCATATTTATGCCTATTCCCAAGAAAGGTGATCCAACCGAATGTGGAAATTATAGAACAATATCATTAATATCACATGCAAGCAAAATTTTGCTGAAGATCATTCAAAAACGGCTGCAGCAGTATATCGACAGGGAACTGCCAGAAACTCAGGCCGGTTTCGGAAGAGGACGTGGAACCAGGGATATCATTGCTGATGTCAGATGGATCCTGGCTGAAAGCAGAGAATACCAGAAGGATGTTTACCTGTGTTTTATTGACTATGCAAAGACTATGTACACCACTATTATGACTAATACCTCTACTGCTGATATTGCAGGAGCATTTGGGAGTATTGTAATCTTTTACTCCTAAAACTTCTAAGAACAAGAACACAGTTCAAATGTCAAATTTAGGAAATTTAACATGCATACAATGCTGTTATCAAATATATAGTCCATATTCAAATTTCACCAGTTGTATCAGTCCAGGACCCTGCGTTTCAGCCCTTCCTTGTCTCCCCTGACACTGACATCTGTGAGCACAGGCCAGCTGTTCTGCACAAGCACCTCAGTCTGGGCACGCCTGTCTCTTCTCCAGGAGACACAGCAGGGCCACTCATGAGTGACTGAGTCCTCAGTGTGTCCCCAAAGGCCATGATGGTCCTGGGTTCAGGTGATGTCTGCCAGATCTCTCCACCTTTATAATTAATAAGAGAGCCTGGGGGACAAACTCTAAAGCTGAGAATATATCTTTTCAAAAAAAACTTTCACCCAATAATTCTCTAGCACATCCAGTGGCAATCCTTGCATGACCAAGAGGTCAGCAGTTCGAATCCACCAGCCACTCCTTGGAAACCCTATGAGACCATTCTACGCTGTCCTATAAATCGCTATGAGTCAGAATCGACTGGATGGCAACCGGTTTGATTTTTGGTGGGACCTATTTATACTTATATTTAGATCGTGAGTTCACACTGCTGCTGCTAGTTTCGTCCCAACATCACCAATTTTTCCTTGCATCCGCCCAGTCCACTTCTAACGACGTCACTATATTTTTCATTTACTTAATCCTCCAAACACACAAAGTAGTTTCAGAATTTCTATTATACCCATGTCACTGCAAACAACAAACCTACTAAAATTTGTTTCTACTTCTTTAGACTGAAAGTATATAGTTGAGTATTGTGTTTGAAAGTTACCTGGATTTGTTCTTTTATTTTCTTCTATGTTTTTATGTGGTTATTTATTTGAAATATGGTTAGGTTCCATTGTTTCTGTTTGTATTCTGTTTTAGGGTTCTCCTTTAACACTTCTTGATTTAATTTTAGTTATGGCTATGGAAAACATTAACAAGATCCCAAATCCCTGCCCTTCCACCTTCTTCAGACAACTGATTTCATTCACTTCTGGTCACCTCTGGGTTTCTTTTATAAATATCAGGACATATGCATTCATATGTATTCTTGTTTCCTCTTTCTCACACAGAAGGTAGCATGCTACAGTGCTTGTTTAGTACTTTGTTTTTTGCACATAACGAGTAGTCTGGAACCACTCCTCATCACCCAAGAGCCCCATCCTTGTACAGCTATGTGGTGTTCCTCTGATGGTCCTAGGTTGTTTCTGATAACTCGAAACGACAAAGTATGCTACCATGAGTATGTTTCTCTATGTGTATTCTTGGAGCTATATCTTCAAGGAAAATCCTGAGCAGTGGAATTGTTGGTCCAAAGGATACTGACCAAGCCCTCTCGGGAACCTTCCCGAGCCACTTTGCATGCCCCAGGGTGTAAGGGCCAGCCTGTCTATGCATTCTCTGACCTTGACGTCTGCAATCTGTAGGTGGGGAGTGATGTCTCCATCTGCATTTCTCTCATTATGAGTGAACTTGATCATCTTCTCTTTTGTTTAAGGGCCCTTTTTATATCATTTTTTGCACGTTGTCAATTTGTATCTATTGCTTGTTCTTCCTTTCCCCCTTGATTGTTAAGTGTTCTTTATATATGAGTGATATTGGCACATTGTCCCATTGCCATCAAGTCGATTCTGATTCATAGTGACCCTGTAGGACAAGTAGAACTACCTATAGGGCTTCCAAGGCTGTAAATCTTTACGGAAGCAGACTGCCACATCTTTCTACCGCAGAGCAGCTGGTGGGTTCGAACCACTGACCTTCCTGTTAGCAGCCGAGTGTTTAACCACTGTGCCACCAGGGCTTCTTATTAGCACATTACCTGTGGTATATGCTGCAGATACATTCTCCCAGGCTGTCACTTTCCTTCTGTCTTTATTTAGAGTGTCTTTTCCATGCAGGAGTGTTTTATTTCTATGTAATTAAATGTATCAATCTCGTCTTTTATTGCATGTAGAATTTCGAGTCCTAATAGAAATCTTCTTCCCACACCCAGGTTGCAAAGGCGTCTACCCACGATTTTTTCTAGTACATGCATGGTTTCATTGGGTACATTTCAAATTCTGGCCCATCTGTAGTTTAACTTTGTTGGATCAAATGTTACCTCTTTCCAAATGGCTTCCCAGTTATCCCAGAATCCAAAACCAGTGCCGTCAAGGAGTTGTCCCAGAGTCATTAATATAAAGTCTGTCTTTTCCCCAGTGATCTGAGATGCCACCTTTGTCATATATTGAATTTCCAAATGAACTTGAATCTATTTCTGAATTTTCTATATCAATGCTGTCAATAGAAATGTAATGCAAGTCACGCATGTCATTTAGAATTTTCTAGTTTAGTAGCCACAGTGAGTTAAAAGAAATAGGTGAAATTAACTTTAATATATTTCAATCTAATACAGCTAAAATATTATTTACGTAAATAAAACAAAAATTATTAATATGATTTAATCAATGTAGTCCATATAAAAATTATTAATTAGATAGTTTACATTCTTTTTCACACTAAGTCTTCAAAGTCCAGCATACTTTTCATACTTGCAGCTCACCTCAGTTTGAACCAGTCACACTCCCAGTGCTCAGCAGCTGCACAGGACACATCGGTCTGTGCTCTGACCTGTCTGGTCAGGGCAGACACCGCATTGTGGTCATTACAGAGGATTCAGAGTACATTTGGAGCCCTGGTGGCACAGTGGTTAAGTGCTACGGCTGTTAACCAAAAGGTCAGCAGTTTGAATCCACCAACCACTCCTTGGAAGCCCTATGGGGCAGTTCTACTCAGTCCTATAGGGCTGTTATGAGTCAGAATTGACGCAATGGGTTTTGGGTTTTAGACTATATTTACATGTCTGATAGGGCCTTGTGCTTCCTGAGTGGAGGCCAACTTTGCTTAATGATGGTGCTTCTCTTTGGCAGAAGAATTGTCTTATCAAAGCACCAAGGGCAGCTGGCCCCTTGGTGAGAAAGCGTAAAAAATTTCTATTTCTTTGAGAACTTGACCCAGGAAAATTTGTCTTCCACTCATGTTGCTAACTGAGATCTGTTCATCTGTCAGGACCTGTGAAATAGCTTATTTCAAAAATTAACTTTTATTTTGATTCACAAACTTCAAACCAGCTTTGTAATAACTTGCTCCGAAATTTTTGGAAAGGTAAAAATAAAAATAGAAGCAAGTAATATACTTTATTACCACGCCTCACCTAGGTAAATGCCTGATTTCTTGGGCTGCTGGGAGAGGAATTCTGAATAAAAAGAAAAATAACTTTTTTTCTTTTTAAGATGGTGTCAGCTGCTAATATGCCCGACTTCAACATAAGTAGATTTTAACTGCTGTTGTATGAACCTTAATGTTTCTTGTTTCTTCCATTTTACTGTTTCTGCCATGGGTAATCCTTCATTTTAGGATTCTTCTGAGGGAAAGAGGCAGGGTTTTCGCTGGGAGTTATGCTCCTGGCGTGGGTATCTCCATTAGGAACGCCAGACCCCTTGCTGCCCAGCCTTCTGTTCGGAATTCCTTAGTTGAAGCAGATACGTGTGTCCCAGCGGCTGGGACCAGACTGACCACATTGCTCAACTTCTGAGCTGAAGATGTGTGAGGTTCGCTTTGGAAGAAAGGATAAACAAGGTCAGCTCTTTCCTGCTGACCCGGCCTGGTATGCAGACACCCTTCGCAATTATTCAGCTCCTTACAGAACAGGAGCTTCAGGTTTTCATCTAGAAATTGTGAGCAGGGCAGAGTTGCTTGGTCTAAATAAGTTGCTACTTGCAGGCAGGCCCCTTGTCCTGCAGGCCCACACCCCAGTGCCAGGCTGGGCAGCAGGCGGACTCTGGAGGCTCTGACTCTTTTCCTCCTCTTGGCCTCCTCTGAAGATTTATTTTTCAAGTTTTTCCAGTAGGTAACAGAGTCATATGATTCAAAGTTCCAGAAGCATCTAAGGGTTTGTGCAGTAAGAATCTTACCTGCCACTCCTGCACAGTCACCAGTGCCCTCCCCACTGCCCACCAGTGGGGGAAGTTCCCTGCGGTCCTCCCAGGGTATTTTGTGCACGTACAAGCCAATATATACAGAAGTAAGAACCAATTTCTATTTTGCCATCTTGTTAGGCTAATGACAACATACTGGATCCTCACAGTTTCTTTCTTGACTAAGAACACATCCTATCCTCTCCTCCGAGTACCCCGATGGCTCCCATTCTCACCACCCTTCATAGCCTGAGAATCACCCCAACCCACACCCTGAACCCTCTCTGACCTCACCTGGTCACCCCACTCTCTGGGGCTCTGCCAGCCCCGAGCACACCAGATCCGTCCCCACGCTTTCATGGGCTGTCCATAGGCTGCCACCACCCACCCTGCCACACCATCTTCAGTCGCTCTTCACTATTCCCGGAGCACATCTCCCCTTCTTACACAGTGGAGGACACACTCACTGTATTTCAAATATTAACTTTTCCTCCACTTAAAAAACCAGCTCCATGAAGGTTAGTTTCTTAGGATGAGTTCTCTAGAGAAGCAAAACAAGTGAAATAGAGAAAGAGAAAGAGATTTATGTCAAGGAAATTGTTCATGTGGTTGTAGAGGCTGGAAAGTCCCAAGTACATGGGTCAGGCTGGAGGCTGCTCCTGACTTGTGTAGCTGGAAGGGCTGTCGAGCTCAAGAGCACCAGGTAAGCTGGCAGGCCACTGGCTCACAGGCTTCGGAGGATGATAAATCCCCAAATCAGCAGGTAAGCTGCTAGCTTAAGTCCCAAGAACCAAAGGTCAGATGAACAGCAGCCAGATGCAGGATCCAGAGCGAGAAAAAGCTCACGGGCTTTGCCAGAGTGCCCACCTATATTGGATGCAAGCCACACCCCCAAGGAAACGCCCTTTCAACTGATTGGCTGCTCATAGCAGGTGTCATCATGGAGGTGATTACATTACATCAAATCTCATCACAGAGGTGATTACATCATTACATAGCTGCCAAACTATATCACAACTGCCAAACCACTGAGAACCATGGTCCAACCAAGTTGACACACAACATTAACCGTCACAGTTGGGATTTTGTCTGTGGCTCACAATGGTTCCCCAGGCCCCACTCAGTGTCTGCCAAAGTGACCTTCAGTGAGGGTGTGTCCAAGGAACCAAGCTTGGGACCTTTCTAAGCAGCTTGCTCAGAGGTGCCTTCATTCCCATCCAACAGCAGCAGAGCGGTCCTGTGGAGCTAAGCTGCCCATGGGCTCTGTCTCTGGCCACCATACAGCCTGCAGCCTCCTATAAAGCACACACCTCTGTCTCCAGCCCCGCAAGTCCATCAGAGGAGTAAACAGGGTCACGTGCATGTGAGGGGTGAAACTAACATGTGCTCCTTGGTCATGCAGGATGCCCAGAGCTAGGTGGCTACACCTGGGCATCAGGTGAGTGTCCTGGCCTCACCTCTGGTCCAGAAACTCCCAGTCCCCCAGCCCTAGGGTTCTCTGATGGAAGAAGTCATGAGTTCTGGGCTTAAGCAGATGTTACCAACACCTGTGAAGGTGAGTGTGGCTGGTGCTCACCTCTTCTAGAAAAGCTGAAGTCCTGCACACATGTGGCAAGATCTTACCATAAATAACCCTGCCAGTGGTAGTGGGGCACTTGACTATAGCAGCCTGGGTCATCCTGATCTTCTTGACCTGACTTCCAGGGCTCTGTGCCCAGTATCCCTTCAATACAGTTGTCCCGGGGTCACCTGTGTCAGTTGAGTTGGGGACTAGGTTGAAACTCTGGGAATGACTCCATATGGCAATGCCTTTGTTCTCTCGGATGGTTTCATGCCCAGAAGGACTTGTTCTCATCTCAAACCTTGGGCTACTGTGAACACAGCCATGGCTGGGAGCAAGATACCTTGAGTGGGCCTTTTCCAGGAGGAGTAGGAAACTCTCTGGCCATCTCTGAAGGGAGACAAACCCAACCACTCCTTTGGTGGAGCAGGTTGGTGGGAAGCATGGAAGCCTAAGCAGAGCCTGGGGTCTAAAGATGGCCCTCTGGTTGTGCTGACCATGGTCACCCTGGCCAGAGCCTGTGGCTATGGTCACCCTGGCAGGACTCCAAGGGTGAGGGACGAGGAAGTGCAGGGGAGGTGAAGAGGAGCAGGCGAGGGCAGCAGCCTGCAGGTGGGCAAGACCTTGCAGAGATGGGATTCATGGTGGCACAGAGGGCCTACAGTGGGCCTCACCCTTCTTCCCCATGGCATTCAAACTTCCTGAACACTCTGGCACTCATTTCGGTGCTTCGTGTGCTGGGAGCTGGGATATGGCACAGACACAGCCCCTGCCCTTGTGCCACCTGCGTCCCCTTGGAGGAGACAGACAACAATCAAGGAGATACAGGCACTGACCTGTGCTATGGCAGAGGTCTGAATGGCCCCTGCTATGGATTGAATCACATCCCCCAAAATATGTGCTGAAGTCCTTGCTCCTGCACCTATAAATAAGGTCCTGTTTGGAAATAGAAGTTTTCTTTTGTTATGCTATGAGGTCATACCAGAGTCGGGTGGGTCCTAAACCTAATCACTTCTGTGTGGTATCTTTATAAAAAGAGCCAAATACACACACACACACACACACACACACACACACACACACAGAGGAAGATAGATGCCATGTGAGGATCACCTACAAGCAAATAAATACCAAGGATTGACGGCAGCTACTAGCAGCTAGGAGGAAGGCATGAAACAGATCCTCCCTCAGAGCCATCAGAGGCAATCAACATGATGATACCCTAATTTCGATTTCTAGCCTCCTGAACTGTGAGAAAATACACTCAGGCTCTTTCAAGCCCCTGACTTGTGTTATTTCTGTTATGGCAGCACTAGGTGACTGAGGCAGCGAGCTCCAGCACAGTAGAGGCCCAGGAAGGAGCTGGGTGTGTCTGGAGGAGAGGAGGCCTCAGGCCTGAGCGCCATGGCAAGGCAGGTGGTAGGGGAGCAGGCTCTGTGCTCACGACTGAGGAGAGGTGTGTGATCTGAATGCACCTTTCTTTCTAAGAGGTCTCACTCCAGCAGCATGGACAAGGGTGGCATTTGGGGGTGACGGAGCAAATTAGGCAAATTTCAAACAGGTTTTGGAAGTGACATTGGCAGGACTTTTTGATGGATTGGTTGTAGGGGATGAGGGAAAGGGGATAGCGAGTGTGATTTTGAGGATTTCTATTTGAGCGACTGGATGGTGGTGACGTCATGTCTAAGACGGGGACGCCTGTGCAGGAGGAGAGGCCAGACGTTCGTATGGCACTGTCAGGGGGCAGCCTATGTGGGGCAAGGCCACACCTGCAGTTACAGATTTGTAACCCTTGGGCCTGCCAGGTCAGCCAGTGGAGAGAGAAGAGCAGGACAGCTCTGAGAAGTGGAGGATCCAGCCAAGCAGCCTGAGGTAGGCACAACCCAGCAGCATGTGGCATCCCAGCAGCCAAGAGAAAGTTCCAGAGGGAGGGACATGCTGCTGAGAGGACAGAGGGGTGGCTGTGGGATTTGGCATCACGGAGGTCACTGTGACCTTGCATAGCAGAGCAGGAGTCAGCTGAGAAAGGGGACACAGCAACTCCAAATATTTTGCTGTGTATGGCAACAGAGAAAGAGGGTGGCACCCGGTGGGGCTTGGGGTCCAGGGAGGGTTTGTAAGAGAAAAGAGAAAGTCCAGAGCATAATTGTGAGCCAGTGGGCCTGAGGCAGAGAGGAGATTTTCAAGGACCTAGTGCTCAGCAGCAAGGAGGTTCTGGGTGCAGGTACCTGGGGAGGCCTGGTCTCTACCAGGGTGCCCCCGTCCCCTGCTCCTCCCAAGGCACCTGGAGAGAACCTACTGGCAGGGATGCTATCTGTGTGATCCATAGCACCTTTGTGATGAGGTGGGGCAGTGACGGCTCTGGCCCTGTTCCCTGAAGCTGCGGCAAGCAGACGCAGCCTTGTGCCTTGGCAGCAACCTCAGGTAGACCCTCCTAGCTGAGCAGAACCCGTCAGCCCGGAGCAGCCACTGGTCAAGCACCCAGCTCACCAGGCTAGTGATAGAAAAATGAACTGTCTCAAAGCTCTGTCCACAAGCTCTGGACACCAGGCAGGCCATGGAGGGGGCAACAGGACTGGGGGGGCCTGCACAATGCCTCCGGAGCTCAGAGCTAGGCTTTGAGAGCTGCAACCACAGTGTAGGCTCCTAGCAGCCCTGACCAGGTGGTCTGGAGCAGGGCTGGGGTGTGGTGCAGCCTGCAGTCCAGCTTATCTCTGAGGCTGCAGGCTCCTCCGTCAAGAACCCCTCTGTAGTAGCACTTTCACCGCACGGTAAGATCATTTTGCTTGTATACACCAAAACCTAGTAAAAACAGAAATTAAGAGGCGCCTTGGGTGCCTTTGTGAGGGAGAGGCTGCGTCCCTTCCCACGTTCACCCTGTGCTCCAGGGAAGAAGCATGAGTGTGAATAAGACATGCGCTCCAGGGGGTTGAATTCCAGCGAGGGAGAGGCAAACACGCATGTAAGCAGTGAGACGTGTCAGAGGGACATTGCAATGTGTTGTGGTGGGGGCTGGTCTAGAAGCCTGCTGGACCGAGCAGGCAGTAAGGAGGAGCTGGCCAGTCCGGGGAGCCGAGCAAGCCTGTGAGCAGCCGGGAAAGAGGTGGGAAGGGTGCTGGGAGGCGTTCAGGCCAAAGTGGCTGCCTTGGGGTAGGGGCCTGGGAGGGTCCCTGGAGTCCTGGCCTACTAGCAAACCTTCAAGATTGTCTCTTGGCTCCTCCCCACCCCCACCGTTACCCCCCCCCAACTCCCCCCACGCAACTGGGCCTGAATGCTGGTAGTTTGCCAGAGGCAGCACGGCCACTGTGACAGGGTCCCTGCAGCCTGGTCTCCTGTCAACAAGTGGCCTCTTGGGGCTCTCCACCAAACCCTGAGGAGCCGGAGAGAGGAGGAGGGGGTTGTCTGCATAGAAAAAACAGCGAGGTGGTAGGACTTCCTGTCGGCCCCTGGGGGTGTTTCTGCCTTTGAGAGAGCCGCCCCTTTGCTGACTGTTGCCCTCAGTTTGGCCAAGCACAACATGGGCACCCTCCTCCCTGGTCCTGGAACATAGCAGCTCTTTTCCTGACAGCTGAAATGGCTCCATTCAGCTCTGAATACCTCTCCAGCGTGAACCTTAGCCAATCCAAACATGCTTGTGTGGGACTTTATTTCTGCCATGCAGCAGCAGGGGAGGCCGGATGGTTCAGCACGGTCCTCCACCCAGCAGGACCACAAGGCACCCCGACTTGCCTTCTCTGTCCCCTCCCAACCGCCGCAGAGCCAATGGCTGGACTCATGTACCAGCACCTACCAGACTGCCCAGGATGTCTCAGAGGCATGGTGGGATCAAAAGGTCCACATGGACTTGAGACCCCCCCTCCTCAAGCAGAGGACTCTTTCCCATCCAGCTGGTCATCCTGTCATCACCCCACCACACCCAGCCCAGTACTGAGCCACGAGGGCCTTCCTGACCACAAGCCTTTCTAGCCTGCTCACTCCTTCCCACAGTCCTGCCCTTGCCCTTGCTTAAGGCTCCATTGTCCTTCCTCTCAGCCCTGGGGAGCCTCCTAACAGCCTGCTACAGTCCGCCCCTGAACCTCTGTCCAGAGGCCTTTCCTGGAGGCAGCCTGATCCTGCTCGGTGTCTTCCCATGGCGCCCCGCTCACTCACCATGTGGTTGTAGATGGCTGGGCTCTATGCCCTGCTCTGCAGTGTCACTTCATCAAGGCTGCCTGTGCCCCACCCCGCACAGCGAAAGGAGTCTAGCCCCAGCTCACTCAGCACTCACACAGCACCGAAGTCTGGGTGCCCTGCCTCCATCTAGTAACTGAAACCCTTGACCCAGCCTTCCAGACCCAGGGGGTGATCACCTCCATCTTTCTCCTGGCCTAGCATGCCTCTGTCTCCCTCTTACCATCCTGAGTGTGGCCTGGTTTCTTCCCATTCTGCAGCTGCCCCGTGAGCATCACTGCCCTGGCAACCTTCTCTGACCACCCCAGCCATTAAGTTGGGTGTTCTTGCAACTCTGAGCCCCTCCCTTCAGTTTCTCACCACAGTTTGTAATCTTACTTATTTGATTAGTGCCTCTCCCACCAAACTGCAGGCACACATAGTGGGACTGCAACAAGTATTTGGATGGACAGAGAGACAGGTAGAGAAACCCAGGCAGTATCTACTGTCCTCACCACTAGGGAACCTGAGGCCAGGTGACAGGCAGCTGATGTTTGGGCTGACAGATTATTTCCTTTACCCCATTATTCTGCACCCCCAAGGGGGCAAGTAAAGATCACTACTTCAGCAAGGTATTTTGTCTCAGCCTCACAAAAAAGTGCAAAGGCTTAGGGAGATCCCTAAGAGCTGACAAGAGCAAGTGAAAAACTGAAGGTAGAAGTTGGGGTGATAGGTGGATGAGCAAGGAGAAGCTCAGGACAGTTGGTAGAGGGGTTGGGTTGCCTTTCCTTTTTACCTTCAACTTCAACGGATGTATAATGAGGCACAGTTCCCCTTCAGTAACGGCTGAATAGTTTGCATCAGACTTACCAACCTGCAGGCAATGATAAAGTTGAGAGTAAATATGAAGACGATCTTTTGAAGACACTAGAGGTTGGCCAGAAGCAGACAGACACAGGCGGTGAAAGAGCCCCAGTGAAGTCCCCACTTATGTGGCCTCTCCTGGGGACCCCCAGGCTGCATAGCACCTCCTGCTTGGGGCCAGGACTCAAGCAGAAAATCAACCCCAATGATTTGGGGTGTCAGCAGACAGAATTCAGGCAGCCAGAGCAGCTGGATATTGAGAGTGAAATTTTGGAAAGAAGGGAGCCATAGAAAGGGGGAGTCCCTCCAACCCTTGGCTAACCCTTGAACTGCACATGAGAGGGAGAAGCTCCAGAGAGAACAGCAGAAAACAACAGCCAGAAAGCTGAGAGCATTGAGCAGAGATTTCAGCTGCTGCCCATCACAGGGGAGAGTATTTTAAGGGCTTTCCACTGAAATCCAGGAAGAGCTACACACCTTAGGAGTAAAGATTCCATCCCAAGGGATTTGTCCTAGAACTGATGGTAAATTCAAAACAGACCTGCCTTACAAAGCATAAAACCAAGCTTCCACAAATTCAAGGTATTTACCCAGTAATTTAACTGTTCTGCTAGGAACAAAAATCAACAATTTTCAGAGGAAGATAACAGAATCCAGAGTCTCCACTGCCTAGAATACAAATTTTTATATTTTATACATTCAAAGAAACAGGAGAACGTGATGATGGCTCAGAATTGTACAATTAGCAGACAAGGACTTTATATACATATACATATATATATATACACACACACAAAATCTGGTAACCCAAACATCATATATATATTACAAGGACTTAAAGGAAAACATAGCCATAATAATTAAACAATGAATAGGTGCAGGAATAAGTATCAATGCTTGGAGAAACTGGAATCCTCATACATTGCTGTTTGGAACATAAAATGGTGCAACCACTTTGGAAAACAGTTTGTCAGTTCCTCAGAAAGTTAAAATTAGAGTTACCATCTGTCTTAGACTGAGTTCTCCAGAGAAGCAAAACCAGTGAAACATATATAAATACAGAGACAGAGATTTATATTGAGGAAATGGCTCACGTGGTTTTAGAGGCTGGAAAGCCCCAAGTCAGTGGGTCAAGCTGGAGGCTTCTCTTGACTCACGCAGCTGAAGGGGCTGGTGAACTCAATATCCAGGCCTCAGAGGCTGACAAATCCCAAGATTGGCAGGCAAGCTGCTAGCTCAAATCCCTAGAACCAGAAGTCAGATGAACAGGAGCCAGTTGCAGGATCCAGAGCAAGCAAAAGCCTGAAAGCATTGCCAGAAAGTCCACCTATATTGGATGCAGACCCCACCCCCAAGGAAACTCCCTTTCTGCTGATTGGCTACTCTCAGCAGATCCCATCACAGAGGTGATCACATTATACCCGTTCTCATCATAGTAGTGATCACATCACTATACGACTGCCAGACTATGTCATAAGTGCCAAACCACTGAGAATCACAGCCCAGCCAAGCTGACACATGACCTTAACAATCACACCATACCCAGTGCCGTCGAGTCAATTCTGACTCATAGCGACCCTATAGGACAGAGTAGAACTGCCCCGTAGAGTTTTCAAGGAGCGCCTGGCGGATTTGAACTGCCGACCCTTGGGTTAGCAGCTGTAGCACTTAACCACACCATATGACCCAGCAATTCCATTCTTAGATACTCAAAGAAAACTAAAAATATATATATACATACAAAAACTTGTACATGATAGCAGCATTATCTGTAATAGCCCAAAAGTGGAAACAACTCAAATGTCCATCAACAGATGCATGGATAAACACAATGTGGTAAAACCACACAATAAAATGTTACTCAGCCATAAAAAGGAATGAAGTACTGATACATACTACGAAATGAGTGAAGCTTGAAAACTTTATACTGAGTGAAAGGAGCCAGTCACAATAAAAGCCAATCACAAATATGATTTCATTTATATGAAATTTCCAGAACGGGCAGATCCATAGAGCCCTAGCAGTTTAGTGGTTGCCAGGGGCTGGGAGGAGAGGGGAATGGATGACTGCTAATGGGTATGGAGTTTCTTTTTGGCATGATGAAGTGTTCTGGAATTAGAGAGTAGTGATTATTCCATAACCTTGTGAATATACTAAAAACCGCAGAATTGTACACTTTAGAGGGTGGGTTTTAGGGTATGTGAATTATATCTCAATGGAAAATTAATCAGTGGTGATAGAAAAAAAAGAGTTCTTAAATGCACTGGAAGACAGATCAATATAAATTATTCAGTCTGAAGAACAGAGAGATGAAAAACTGACTACAACAAACAAAAAGATTTTATTTTCCAAAGATGGCCATGACGTCTTCCATTTCACATGCTCTTCTAGAAACTTGATACTTCTCCTTGAATCTAGGTGATGTTACACTCTCTTATAAGCAAGAGAATATGGCAGAAGTGATGCTGCAGAACTTCTGAGGCTAGCTCATAAAAGACAGTGCAACTTCTGCCTTGTGTGCTGGAATACTTATGCTTGCAGTCTGAGGCCACCACACTTTAAGAATGCCCAGGCTAGCCCACACAAACAGATTATATGAAGAAACGCATGGAAAGAGGGCTGTCCCGCCAGCTGCTCCAGCTCCCGTCACCATCTAACTGAAATCGCATGAACTACCCAGCTAAGCCTTTCCTGAGTTCCTGACCCACAGAAACCATAAGCTATCATAAAATGATTACATGGATGTTTTAGGCCACTAAGTTTTGAGTTGTGCAGCAGCCAATAACCATTTCAGAATAGAATAGAGAGTCCAGAAAGAGACCCACAATATATAGTCAATTGATTTTAATCAAAGACACCATGGCAATTCAGTGGGAAAAGTCAATTTCTTTTAACACATGGTGCTGGAACTACTGGATAAACATGGAGGAAAAAAATAAACCTTGTCCTCTACCTAACACCATACACAAAAATTAACTCAAGGTAGATCATAGTCCTAAGCATAAAAGCTAAAACTATAAAGTTTTCAGAAGAAACATAGGAGAATATATTCATTATCTTGAGTTAGGCAAAGATTTCTTGGAGAAGACACAAAAAGCATGAAATGTAAAATAAAAAAAGTGATATATTAGACTTTATCAAAATTACAAATATCTGTTTTTCCCAAAAAACATGAATGAAAATCAACCCATTGTCTGGAAGAAAATACATGCAGTGAACATAGCTGACATTGAACTCATACCTAGAATATTAGAAAATAAATAAACTCGTACAAACCAATAATAAAAAGACAAACACCCAATTTAAAAAGGAGCAAAACATTTGAATAGACATTTTACAAAAGAAGATATACAAATGGTCAATAAGCAATAAAGAGATGCTCAGCATCATTAGTCATCAGGGATATACAATTGAAACTGCAGTGAGATATCCCTACACATCCATTAGAAAGATTAAAATAAAAGACTGTTAACACTAAGTGTTGACAAGGAATCAGAGCAGCTGGAACTCTTATACACTGCCTGTGGGAGTGTAAAGTGGGATAGCCACTTTAGAAACAATTTGGCAGTTTCTCATAAAGTGAAACATAATCCTAATATATGATCCAGCCTTTATACTCCTAAGTATATACCCAACAGAAAAGGAAATACATGTCCAAACAAAGATTTGAACACACATGTTCATAGCAGCTATATCTGTAATAGCCAAAAACAGGAAGCAACACAAATGTCCACCAACAGGTGAATGAATAAACAAATAGTGGTATAATCATACAGTGGAATACTACTCAAGGATTAAAAAGAGTAGATCAGTGGGGCAGGATAGAGACCCCATAAACAGATCCAACACATATGCCCAATTGGTTTTGTTTTTATTGTTTTACTGTGGTAAAATACATATAACAAAACATTTGCCAATGCAACATTTTTTACGTGTACAATTCAGAGACTTTGATTACATACAGCATGTTGTACAATCATCACCAGTATTCCTTTCCAAATTATTCTATTCACCATTGACAGAAACTCAGTGTCCCCTAAGCAAAGACTCTCCCTTTCTGCCTCCTTCGTGTCCCTGGTGACCATTAATAAACTTTGATCTCTATGTATCTGCCTATTTCATATAAGTGGAATCATAACAATATTTGTCCTTTTGTAACCAACTTATTTCACTCAGCATAATGTTTTCAAGATATTCATCCATGTGATAGCATGGATGAGGACTTCATTCCTCTTCGTGGCTGTGCAGTATTCTGTTATATGTATTTTGTACCATATCTTGTTTATCCATTTATCTTTCCGTAGACATACAGGTTGTTTCCAGCTTTTGGCTACTGTGAACATTGTTGCAATGAACATTGGTACACAAGTTTCTGATTGTGTTCCTGCTTTTAATTCTCTTGGATATACTCAATTGATTTTGACAACGGCGTAAAAGCAATTCAATGGAGGATTACCTTTTCAACAAATGGTGTTGATTCAATTGGATATCCATAGGCAAAACAATAATAACAACAATAACAATAAAAGCTCAACCTAAATCTCTTACCGTATACAAAAATTAAATCAAAGTGGGTCATGGACTTAAATTTTAAACATAAAACTTTTAGGAAAAAAGCTTCAGAATCTAGGGCTAGGAAAAGAACTTCTTAGAGTTAACACGAAAATCACAATTTATAAATGGGGAAATTGGTAAAGTGGACTTCATCAAAATTTAAAACTGTCTCACTGTGAAAGACTCTTTTAAGAAGATAAAAAGAAAAGGCAAGCTACAAACTGGGAGAATATTTGCTAAGTACATACCTGACAAAGGACTAGCATCTAGAATGTATAAAGGATTCTCAAAACTCAACAATAAAAAGAGCAAATGATTCAATTAAAACATGTGCAAAAGATATGAAGAGATACATAAAATGGCTCAGACACTCTGGAATACAGTTTGGCAGTTTCTTAAAAATCTAAGCATGCATCTATCATATAACCTAGCAGGAGCACTCCTGGGCAAAATGAAGTCTTATGTTCACACAACAACCTATACACAAATGTTAGCAACAGCTTTAATCACAAGAGCCAGAAACTGAAAACAACACAGATATCCTTCAGTGGATGAAGGCTTAAGCTTACTGTGATACATCCATACCATGAATTACTACCTAGAAATAAATGGGAACAAATTAGCAATACACACAATAAACTAGATGACTCTCCAGGGGATTGTGTGGAGTAAAAACAGCCAATCCCAATGCTTACATACTGTAAGATTCCACTTATAGAATATTAGTGAAAAGACAAAATTATAGAAATGGAGAATAGATTAGTGGTTGCCAGGGTGTCTTAGTCATCTAGTGCTGTTATAACAAACATACCACAACCGAATGGCTTCAACAAAGAGAAGTTTATTCTCTCATGGTCTAGGAGGCTAGAAGTCCAAATTCAGGATGCCAGCTTCAGGGGAAGGCTTTCTCTGTCAACTCTGGGGGAAGGTCCTTGTCATTAATCTTCCCTTGTCGAGGAGCTTCTCAGAGCAAGGACCCTGGGTCCAAAAGACATGCTCTTCTCCTGGCTCTTGTTTCTTGATGGTCTGAGGTCCCATATCTCTCTTTTACGTCTCAAAAGAGATTGACTTAAGACACAACCTAATCTTATAAAGTCCGGCCTCATTAACATAACTTCCACTAATCCCACCTCATCAACATCGTAGAGATAGGATTTACAGCACACAGGAAAATCACATCAGATGACAAAATGGTAGACAATCACACAATACTGGAAATCGTGACCGAGCCAAGTTGCCACATATTTTGAGGGGGACACAATTCAATCCATGACACAGGGGAGTTGGGGTTAGGAGGGAAGTGAATGTGGCTATAAGGGATCCTTGTGATGATGGAATGTTCTGTATATTGACTGTATCAATGTCAAGGTCCTGATTATGATATGGCACTTTAGTATTGCAGGATGTTATCATCTGGGGAAACTGGGTAAAGGGTACATGGGATCTCTCTATTATTTCCACAACTGTATGCAATTTACAATTATCTTTTTAAAAAATGTTTAATTCAAAAATATATATAAACCCTCATTACTGGCTTAATCAAATTATCATATAGCCATATCAAGAGGTGGCAGAGACTAGAAGCTGGACTGCCTGTGGTAGAGGTAAGGAAGTTGAAGAGCTAAAGAAGTTGAAGAGCTAAATCCCCATCCTCTGGACTGGCAAGTCAACATGGTTGTTTTTAATTGTCATCAAGTTTGTTGCAACTCATGGCAACCCTGTGTACAACAGAACAAAACATTGTCCTGGTCCATTGCTGTGCCACTGCGTATTTTGAGTGCCTTTTTTTTTTTCCGACATAGAGGGCTCATCTTCCAGCACTATACTGGACAACATTTTGTTGCGATCCATAGGGTTTTCATTGGCTAATTTTCTGAAGCAGATTGTTGAGCACCTCTTCCTGGTCTGTCTTAATCTGGAAGCGCCACTGAAACCTGCCCACCATGGCTGACCCTGCTGCTATTTGAAATCCTGCTGGCACAGCTTCCAGCATCACAGCAACATGCCGGCTACCACAGTACAGTACAACAACCTGGCAAATAGTTGGTGGGGTGAGTTAATACATAATGCTAAAAATATTTTCCACCAAAATGCCCCTCTTGATTGACTCTGAAAACACTGCCACTTCCTCTATGTTTCTATAGTCAGCAGCACAGAGTGGGGCATGTAATCAAACCAAAAACCAAACCCACTGCAGTCGAGTCAATTCCGACTCATAGCGACCCTATAGGACAGAGTAGAACTGCCCAGTAGAGTTTCTAAGGAGTGCCTGGCAGATTCGAACTGCTGACCTCTTGGTTAGCAGCCGTAGCACTTAACCACCAGGGTTTCTGGGCATGTAATGGATGCAAACTAAAACATTTTATGCTTCGTTTTTTAAAAACAACAGTGATAGTTAATATTTATGGAGCCCTTGCTCCGTGCAGGGCACCCAGGAGCAGGTTCGGCTGTGTCCCACGTTACAGGTGAGAAACTGAGCACAGGGCTTGGAGTGAGCATCTGACCCAGTGAGTAGGCATCCAGCCTTGCAGGGGCTCCACGGTCTCACCAGTGCAGCTGCCTATGAAGGAGGGGTGACCCCTGGAGGATCAGGGTAGGGCCAAGGGAGGTGGGAGGTTTCAAACAATCATGTGCTGGGTGATAAGACTTCATGTGCCCCTGTGCCCTCCGACTGTGGAAGCATTGGTACCACCCAACCCCGACTGCTGGCTTTGTATGTTGCTGACCATTTGTGAGGAGAGTTTTTCTTTGTGGGGGGGGGGATGAAAATAATCCCTCGTAGTTTCTTCATTAGTGTTTGTACTTATGGATTTTTGTTCATCTTTTTTTCCCCCTTAAAGAGTGTTTTAACAGAACAAATTCTCTAAATGCCTGCCATTACCATAGCAATGAAAATCCCAGCCTAATATCTGCCGCAGGACCAACACGATGGACACCTCTGTTTGTGGACCAAGTGAGGGCCTGGTACATGTTAATTCCCCAAGGTGAAATTCCTCAGGAGGAGAGCTGCAGCCACCACATCCAGTTTACAAAGCGCTGTCCTATCTGTGCTGCCTGCTGAGCAGGCAGTCTAGAGGCCTGGGTCCTGCGCACCCCACGTGCTACCGCCAGGCAGCCGGGGCAGCTCTGGAGGCAGGACCGGTTTAGCACAGGGGCCATGCGTCTCGCCAAGGAGGCCACGTGCAGCTGCTTACCAGGAGAATGTAGGGCAGGACCCTTCCAGAACAAGCAGGCAGCTGCAGGCTGTTGTGAGGCATCATGGCTGCAGACATGAGTGAGGCCTTTTGGCAAGAGCTGAGGGTGGGGAAAGAGTCCCACGGATTTCTTGTCCCCACATGGGCCCCCTCAGGTCTCCCCAGGCTCAGCTCCCACATGCATCCTATACCCACTCAGCTGCCACTGAGGGGATGCTGGCCTGAGCCCCAAGCCTCTGCCACCATGTGTGCCACCGGTAAGGTGGAGAAGGCTCCTTCTCCTCCCCGTTGACTTAGTTTCCCCTTCAGGAGCAGGCCTAGCAGTAAGGCCCATTTCCCACTACCACCATCTAGAGGGGACCCTAACAGCAGTTCCCTTTGCCACTGAACAGCCCATGGGCTCATTTCAACGTTGCCCTTTGGCCTGGAACCTTGCCAAAAGCTTCTTGGAGGCCAAGTCCTGCAAGTCTGCCTTGGAGAATGAGAAGTATGTGCACGCCCCAGAAAGCTGTTCACAGGCTCCGTCCAGCAGGGTGTCTCGTGGCAGGTCCAGGTTTCCTTCTAGCCACTCTGCCTGGAATGAACACCCCTAGCAGAAGAGTGTAGGCTCATCTTCTGAATCCAACCCCAGCAGATATCTCCACTTGGGTGTTCTATGGGCTTCTCAAATCTGGGATTAAAAAAACCAACTCCCTCTCTCCCTTCCTCCCTGCCCCTACCCCACACCTCACCCCTGCTGGCTGTCTCAGTAATGGTGTGTCTACTCTTCACTGGCTACCCAAACCCACCCCATTCCCTCTGCCTTCCATCACAATAGCCACATCCCTGCCCTCCTGCCTCCTAAACACCCTTCACCCACCTCCCTCACCCCTTCTCCACAGCCAGCTCCCTGGTTTCCAGCTTCCTCCACTCTCAGGTCCTTACCAGGCCAACAAGGCCCTTCCAGATCTTACCCACTTACCCCCATTTCTGTCTGTTCCCCAAAGGCATGTTGATCTTTCACCCTTCTGCAAAAACCATCCCCTTTCCAGAACAGTCCTCCCCTCCACCCTCCCCATCACCCCAACCCAAGCTTCAGGTCTCAGCTGAGACATGGCTTCCTCCCGGGAGCCTTCCCCAACCCCACTCCTAGGTCCCCAGAGGCTGAGCAGGTAAGTGTGGGCCTTCCTCCTATCCGGACTCGTACCCTGCTGTGCTGGAGATACTGGGGGTAGCTGAGAAGACCTGGGAACCGGTGGGGGCCAGGGGTCAGTTCGGACTCACTGAGTCTGAACAGACCAACTGAAATCCAAGTGGGGGCCATGAGAGGTCAGTGAGAGCTTGGAGCCAAAGTGGAGGGGACAGGTCAGCACCAGGAAGGGCGGCCCAGAGTCCTTGGCCCGCTGACCTGCTGAGGAGAGGCGAGCCAGGCAGCCAAGGGGTTGCAGAGGGAGGGCAAGAGGGAGCCAGGCAGGGCTGTTTCCACAGAAGATGAGGGGGTGTGCCAGGCAGTAGGAGGCGGGAGCCAGGCCCTCTCTAGTTTTCTTTCCAAGGTGCTTTTCCCACGCGCGCAGGCTCAGCTCGCTGCCTAGAACCAACCAGGAGCCTGGAGTGGCCCAGGCAGTAGATGGCTGAAGCCCAGACTAGCATTCTTCTGCAGCACTGCTGACTAACTGCTGCAGCAG
Source organism: Loxodonta africana (assembly GCF_030014295.1). NCBI lineage: Eukaryota > Metazoa > Chordata > Mammalia > Proboscidea > Elephantidae > Loxodonta > Loxodonta africana. The sequence continues at coordinate 32,752,461 of NC_087360.1, forward strand.
AGGCATGTGTGGCTGACGGTGCCCAGCCAGTGAGCTGTCAACACTGGTGCTGGGCCAGAGCTGTCAGGCGGCCGGGCTCCCCACCCTCCCATAGCCAATTCGCCTTCTCTGCAGCACACCTGAGCACCCACAGACTGGAGACAGGTGTTGTTAAAGGTATAGGAAACGCTCCAAAAGTCTGCTTTGTGTCCGTGAGAGTCCACGTGGGCTGTCTGATGCCCCTGGGGCAGGGCTGGGTGCAGGGCTGTGGAGCCTCCAGTGCTGGAGGGGCCAAGGCCTGAGGCCTAGGCTCCCACTTATAGCCTTGCTGCCCTTTGTCCTGACACAGGCCTGCCCTGTGGGCACACCCAACCTTGTCACCCAGAGGAGCCTTGGAGGGTGTGCTGGGCAGAGGCAGGGCATGCAGAATTGGGCCTGGTTGAGCTGATTGCCCCATGCTAAGAGCAACCGCCCTGTGGAATGTTCCCCATTCTTCTCAACCCCACACCCCACCCAAGCTCACCTCCTCAGAGCCACAGGCCTGGCCCCACCTGGTTAGGCAAGAAGACCAGGACCTTCCTCACCTATCTGGAGCTTGCCATGGCCTCCCCGCCTATATCCTGAATCCCTCTGCTGTCCTCCCTCCCCACTCCTTTTCTACCTGCAGCCGTCCCTGGGGAATCTCTGTGACCCCAGCCTTGAGCCAAGGGAAGACCTCACCCTCTTCTTCCCAGTCCCTGCCACTGTGGGCGCGGGAAGGGGTGGGTGTTGACTTCAGGACATGAAGACACCTTTGGAGAACAGGCCCTGACCTCTGGAAGGTGTGGCGGAGTCACTGGTGAAGGTCGTCCACTGAGGCACAGGAGGGATGCTGTCTGGGCAGGGCACAGAGGGTACAGCAAAGGGGCTTGGCCAGGGCAGCTCAAGGGTGGTCAGGTGGTCACAGCTAAGTTTCCAACAGGCAGCCTGTGCCTGCAGCCTCTATTCAAAAGATTCAGGAGCTACAGCCCCGTAGGGGTAGAACTAGCTGGCATTAAAGGCCTTCGCCCTGTGGGTGCTTTGGCCCCCATGCTTTTCTCCCTGTTCTGGGAGGGAGTTTGAAACATTGTGGTATAAGGTGTGCAAGCCTGTCTCCCACATGCCTGGGGACACTTGCAGAGGGCCATGCAACTCCTGGCCTGTGGTGGGTGCTCAGTGGACCCTTGATGGGAATTGTGTCCCCAAAGAGCAGAGAAGGAGGAGGGCAGAGCCCCCACTTGTGCCCTGGAGAGGGAGTAGGGCATGCAGGGACAAGCCTGCTCAGCAGCAGAGATCCCCGCCACCCGCTCAGGGCTTTGCCTCCTGCCATGGCCCTGGTTGTGGCCAAGTGGGTTGCAGCCCCACCCCAGTGGTGTGTGCCTAGGTGGGCAGGGCTCTGCAGACGGCTGTTCTCCATACACAGAGGCCCCAAGGTGGCAGGCCCAAGCTAGGAGACAATGAGCTGAGCCTCATCCTTCCCCTCACCCAGGTGCAGGTGCAGCCAGTCACCTGAGAACATGGCACTGGGCAGTGCCCAACTGCCTCGAGGGCCCTCGTGGCCACCTTCCCCAGCAGGGGCCAGTGTGTGACCAAGCGGTGCACAAGCACACAGGCCATGTCCTCTTAACCCACCTCCAGCCCCCAGGTGTTGACAGGCCCTGCAGCTGTCATGCTCAGGGCTGTATCCAGTGCTGTGGGTGCCAGGGTAACCGCAGGACAAAACTTCCGTGGCTGGGGACGGTGGAGGCTGGAGTGCCCTGGCCTCTGCCCTGACGTGACAGATCATCCAGGCAGCCAGGTGCAGAGAGGAGCTGGGTACCCTGGCCCTAAGCCCTTCCCTGACAAGGGGGGTGAGCTCCATCGTCGTGGTAGGATCTAGGTCACCGACTCCTGATTCACACTCTGCCTTCTGCCTGCACTGCTCCCGTGGGATTTTCTAAATGCATAATGCCCCTGGGAGAATCCCAAAGTTTGGCACCATTTCATCTCTCCTTATTTATCTTCTGTTCCTCACCTTTGGCTTTTCATCAAAGCACAGGCCTGCAGTGAGCACAGAGAGCCCCAGAGGGCAGTTGGGAAGGTAGTTTCAAGCCCTCTGGGCCCCCACACATGTGCCCCACAGGCAACTGCACCTGGGGCCCCTGACACTCTCGCCCCTGCCTTGGGGCCACTCACCTCTCCCTTTAGGGCTTGCATTGCACCAGATGTGGCTGGAAGCTTACCCCACCCCCATCGACCCTCAAAGGGCACCCAAAGTGGCGTCTGCAGACTGGCATGACCCTGCTTTGTGCCATGCTCACAGCGCACTCTTTGTAGTGCTTGCTCCCAGCTGCCAGTGAATCAGAGACTCGGGTGTGGACTGCCGCTCAGCCCCCACTTGGAACCCTTCTCTGTCCACCGCTGAAATACACAGGCCACTTTAACCGCAGGCCCTGGGCAGCACCCTCTTGGCAGGGCAGCTGCTTTGAATTCTGTGCTCTTTCAATTGGCCGGTCTCAGATCAGGGACGACAACTCATTTGTGTTATGACTCCTTCGGTTTTTCTAGTAAGGAAATCAAGAATATGTTCTCAAAAGGTCCTCTCATTGTATGCACATTTTCCCTTGTGCTTGACAGAGCCACTGCCCTTTGGGAGCTCCAGGTCCCTGCAGCCTACCCAGCTGAGGTGCACACACAGAGCGCCCCTCTGCAGGTGGAGGGAGCTTTCTGGATTCAGAACATACAGACTGGAGCCTCGCACCCAGGCTCCCCTGGCTAGGTGTCACCCACTCTGTGAACCCAGGCCAGGAAGTCTGAGTACCCTTTCCACATGCACTTACGCTGTCGAGCATCACTTGGAGCAGGCAAGATGCTAAGTCTTGGTGCCCACCAAGGGAGCAGGCAGGTCCAGGAAGCAATCAGCAAATCACCTGTCCCAGCATGGTAGGAGGGAGCCCAGGGTATAATGGGCCAGAAAGGGCTGAAGACCATGGCCAGGCAGAAAGTGAGTGCACGTGGTGTTGGCTGGATTAGCAGGGCTGGGAAAGGACGGTCCAGGCAAAAGGCAGAACTCCTGCAAAGGCCCCGGGGCAGGAAACCTCAGGACACACCCAGGAGAGTAGAGTGCAGGAGAGGCCAGCAGGATGTTCCCAGGAACACCACAGGTGCCAGGGTCAGTTCAAATCTCCCATGTGTGGTGGAGCAAGGACAAGAGGAATAGCGAGGACAGGGTGGATGTGAGCAATACCCACAATGAGACTAAGGCAGGGAGAAGGAAGGACCAGGGGACCCTGCTCAGGTTGATGGAGGATGGGAAGGACAGGGTTGTGAGCACAGGGCCAGGTGGGCTGCCTGTGTAGGAGTGAGGCAGGGCCAGGCAGGCTGCCTGTGTGGGAGCAAGGCCTGGGCTTGGAGGTCCTGAGCTCTGGGCTCTGCTGTGCAGGCAGGTCTCTGTACTCTCTGACCCTCCACTCCCTCATCTGCACGTGGGGCATGAAAATGCACCATTCCCCAGTGGCTCAGGATGACACAGAGACAGCCATGCTAGAGGCGGGCTGGCCGAGTGCCCTGTCCCCTCATGGGAGGGTGGGGCAGAGGAGGGCGAACTCAGCAGGCAGAGCACTGTCCCCAGAGACTAGGAAAGAGGAGGCTCCCTCTGCCAGTGGGAGAGAGGCGACCACTTGAGCCCCACGACAAGGGGCCTGAGGAAGAGATGTGGGGCATTGGGGGACACAACAAAGCAGTGTCCAGGATAGCATGGCAGGAGGTGGGGAGTGGGTGGGGCTGAATGCAGGTGCTAGCAGAGCAGTAGGGGGCAACACCGCGTGGGTACTTCCGGGGACCCCGCAGCAGAGCACCCTGGGTCAGCCAGAGCTGGGGTTCTTCTCTCAAGCTGATACTGGGCTTGGTCTTGGCCTTCTCTGAGTACCCAGGGACAAAGTCCCAGGAATGACCCAGGGAACCCAGGCCCTACTTTGAGGCCAGTAGAGGTGGGGGTGAATCCCAGCCTGTGACCTTGAAACCCACCCCAGGGAAGGGCCCATGAGCTACAGGAGGGGAATCTCCTGGCTTGAAGGTCCAAGTGAAGGTGGGGCGTGGGCTGGTGTTAGACTCATTTGTTCCACAGCTATCCATTCAGGCCCCAGCTCCAGGGCACTTGGTGCTGGGTTGGCAGTCGTGGTGCCTGACCTCGAGGGCTTTATGGTCTGGGGTGGTGTCCTGATTGTAAGCTTTTTTATTTCATTTTGGGAAAATTGCTCTCAAATGGAGTAAACATGTTGCGTGGCTTGAATAAGAGTTCCTTCTTCGCAGTGCCTTTGGCCAGGTAAAGGGAAGCATGTCTTGCTCTCTCCTTTCCAAGCCCTCTCCTTAAGGACCTGACTTCCATGGATGGTGTGGCCCCTGCAAGCCCTCTCCCTCCACACACCTTCCCTGAGGGGTCTCTGGCAGTTATTCCACTTTACCCAGCTCACCCTTGGGCCCTAGTCGTTGGCCTCTGGAGCTCTGTATCGGTCCCAGAAGCTGGCCACCTGACATCTGCGTGTCACCTGGGGCAAACCGCCTCACCTCTGAGCCCCAGCACTGGCGTCACCTGCCTCCCAAGCATGGGTGGCAGGTTCTTTCATCACTATCACTGTAGGGTGCATTTGAGACCTTCTTCCAACAAGGTCATTCATCTCCTTGACCTGTATGATAACGAAGACCCCTTCCTAGCACAGACACTGGGGTCCTACCAGTAAGTGGCCACCAGACCCCTTAGCACAGCCACGGCCACGCCACATCTTCCTTGGAGAAAAGCCACTCGCTCCACCATGCGTGCTGAGGGGGAGACACCCATTGTTTAAACGTGGCTTCATGAGAATTTCTTAACTAAAAGAGGTTTTTTTTTTTTTTTTCTCTGAAAAGCATCAAGTTATTTGTAGCCTGAGTAGGTTGAACAGATTTTTCTTGCTTTGGCTTATTTTTTCACTCATTAACTTCTTTTCCTTATGAATTAAAAAGCGGCGATTTGTCCCCACACATGAGTTGTTATTTACTTCTCTCTGTATCACTGCCAGCATTAGCCTGCTCTCCAAGAAAAACAGAATACCCACTTGCGGAGGTGGGGGCACCAAGGTAGACTTTCCTTCAACCACCACATGACACTGCGCCCTAAGCTGCTGCCCTGCCAGTCCTGACCCCTTCCCTGGTGTCAGCTGCAGGCTCAAAGTTTGCTCTCTTGGGTGGGAAGGAGCTTGTAAGTTTTCCTTGGGATGCAAAGAGCAGCAGCAGTTAGTCCTGGGTGTTCAAGGCCATGCCTGAGTGTCTCTGCGAGGCCCCTCCCATCCACCTTGCACTATGGAGTCCTGTCCTGAGTTGCTGACTGGTGCCTTCACGGCCAGTTTTCCTGACTTCAGAGTTGTCCCATGTGGATACCTTGCCTGTTGTGGGGTGCCTTCAAGTTGATTCTTATTCATAGCGATCCCATGTGACAGAGTAGAACTGCCCCACAGGGTTTCCTAGGCGGTAATCTACGGGAACAGATCACCAGGTGTTTCCCCTGCAGAGCTGCTGAGTGGGTTTGAATCGCCAGCCTTTCTGTTAGCAGCCGAGTGCTTAACCGTTGTGCCACCAGGGCTCTTTGTCTTTTGGAATACATTTACCTAAAAAAAAAAAAGACCAGTTTTGCATGGTTTGCCTTATCTTTTGTGCCTTCCATCTCCAAAATCACTTTAAAACCACAGTTCTGAATGCCCATTGCTCTTGTACATCTGCAGCCTTCACCCAAGCTGTGCCCTTGGCCTTCCAGAGGCAGGTCTGCCTTCTTGAGGACAGAGCTCCTGTCACTCCCCCTTTGTGCCCCCAAGCACCGGTTGGCATAGATCCAACCAGTAACCAGTTGCCAACGAGTTGACTCAGACTCCTGGCAACCTCATGCGTGTCAGAGTAGAACTGCTCCATAGGGTTTTCAATGGCTAATTTTTCAGAAATAGATCACCAGGCCTTTCCGCCAAAGCACATCTGGTTGGCCTCAAACCACCAATCTTTTGGTTAGCAGCTGGGCATGTTAACCGTTTGTACCACCCAGGAACTCCTGCCATGGATCAGCAGGTGCTAAATGTCAAAGCACGAGTTTTCACTGTCCAGCTGCGCTGTCTTTGCAAAGCTCCAGGCCTTCTGAGACCTAATTTCCACCAGGCCCATTGTGGCTGATGAGTAGAATGCTCAGAAGTCCTGCCTGGCAGTGACAGTGTCTAACCCTACCCTAACTCTTTACCCAAAATTCCAAATTCCACAAATCTCTGAGACCAAAGGCCTTTCATAACTCGATGCCAAAGCTGGACCTATTTATCATGGTCTTTATTCCAGTTTGTGTGATTATTCATATGCTTCACTATGAAAATATTGATGTGTTTGATTACGAGGTGCAGCCCCAGGTTCCAACAAGATATCACACATAATAGATGATACATATGAAGAATTCTGAATTCCAAATGTGCCTGGCCGTGAGAGCTTTGGGGAAAGGTGGGAGTCTTCATGCTCACCACAGGATCTATCCAGGTAGAGTTCAGTGGTCAAGGGGAAATGGGCTTCGCCCACAACTCCTGGCAGAGAGAGGGCTGCGGAGAGACGGTGGCCCTTGTGTTGCACTGATGGAGCAGACAACTCTGTGCTGGAGATGAGGATTCAGAGACAGGGGAGCCCCAGTGACCCCCCAGGGAGCCCCTGAGGCTAGCAGAAGGACCATGAGGCACATGCCAGAATAGTCACCCTCAGGCAGGTTTCCTGGCCATGGAGGGGCACTGCCCAGACCAGGTGCAGCAGGACACACCCCTCCAAGGGGCCTTGCATGCAGTGAACACAGGCCTGACAGTCCCTTTCTGTGGGTCTGAGGGCTCCAAACATGCCATGTGGGAACACTTGGACAGATCCAGGCTGAGGGTGTTCCAGAATGTGGCAGTGGTAGAAGACAAGGGAGGGATTCACACTTAGGGCATCAGGGGGGCAGCTGCTGAGTCCCACGGACTCACTTAAGGACTGGTGGCCTCACCTTCCCCATTTGTATATGGGGTGCAGGCCCTGGCCCTACCTTCACAGTGCCGCTAACTGCCCCTCCGTATGGAGGGCTAGAGTCCCCCCACTGCAGCCCTTCTCCTCCAGGTGGTAGCAAGACTGTGGCAGGTCAGCCTGGACCACGACCCAGAGTGCCAGGTGCCAGGTGCCTGGAAGTGGGAGGGTGCAGGGATGCGGTGAGTAGAGGTGGGGAGCAGGCAGGCTTCAGGTTGGGCCTGAGGAAGTGCCTGCTAGGCTATTCCAGTCCCAGAAGGCAGCTCCATTTCTCTTCACAAATAATTCCATTTTACAGCCCAGGAAAAGAGAGGTGGGACAATCGCCTGAAGGCTTGTGATTTGCAGCTTGCCAAGTGTGTCTGCTTCCAGAGCAGATCTGTGCAGCACAGAGCAGCCTGCGGGAGGGGACTATGCCCTCCTGCTGGCAGGAGGAGCAGGACCCCAAGGCCAGGGGATCCTCCCTCCTGATGGGGAGAGAAGGGGGCGCCCAGCTGACCTCAGCCTGGTGAGAGGAGGCAGGGCCTGGTGAGAGGCAGTGAGACGAAGGCCTGAGCGCAGGGTATACAAAACGACCACATGCCTGGGGAGTCCACAGGCCCAGGTGCAGACGGGGTCCCAGCCAAAAGGCACAGTCCCCGCCTGGGAGCCTGTGAGGGGAGGGGCATTGAGCACAGCAGAGCAAAGGCCCAGGCACCTCGGGTCTCCCCTGGCTCCCTAGGGTTGGCCCCGCCTGTAAGAGGCGAGGGCGTCGCCCGAAGGCCACGGGAGCGGGGGACAGTCGGGGGGCGGTGCCTCCGTCCCCGCCCGGTCCCCGCCCCCGCCGGCCGCGCCGGGTCGCGCGTGGGCGCGGCGGGTGCCTATTGGCTGGCGGGCGCGCAGGCGGGGCGGGCGGCGGCGGCGCGGAGGGGCCGGTCACCCCGCAGCCTGGCCTCGGCCTCCCCGCTCGTTGCCGCGCCCCTCCCGCGCGCCTGCCGCCGCACGTCCCCCTCCAGCGGCCACCATGAGCACAGGCCTGCGGTACAAGAGCAAGCTGGCGACCCCAGGTGAGCCCAGCGACCGTCCGCACGCCCGCGCGCTCGCCTTTGTCCCTGCCGCCTGCCGGTCTCTCACAGTGTCTCTCCGTCTCTCCCCCGCCCGCCGGCCCGGACCCGCCTGGACCCGGACCCGATCCCGACCCCGATCCCGCAGAGGATAAGCAGGTACGTGTGCGCCGCCGCTCAGCCTGTCGCAAGACCCTGCCGGCTGTCACCCATTGTGGCACTAACGCCGCCGTCGCCCAGGCGCGACCCCACCCCCGCCGGCCGTCATCTCGCCCTGTTGTGATAACCAGATTGTCAGCCTAGGCGCGCCTGAGGCTTCAGAGGGGAGAAATGGGCGCAATGTCCATGGTGGGGGGGATTGGCCCCTTGACCTCACAGCAAGGGCCAGAGTCCCTCCCTAGGAAGGGGAGGGGGGTAAGTGCCAGCCAGCCCTGGTCGCTGGTCCAGCTCCAGGGTCTCCTTGCTAACCGTGCCTGCAGGCCGGCTTTGGGGGTCTTGGGCTGGGCCATGGTCACTACAGTCCATGGTCTGGAGGAGGGGCTTGGGGTCCACCAGCTAGCCGGCAGGCATTGAACAGCCCCACAGAGGAGCCTCAGGCCAGTCTCCCCACTCTCCTGCACCTTTATGCCCCCCCACAACGTGCTGATCTATGGTGGGGCCTCTTCCCCAGACTGGGTGCTTCCAGGGCCCAGTCTGAGTCATCCTGTGCCCAGCACAGGGCCTTGAACCCAGTGGGTGCAACTAAGCTTGTGGCCTCCCCAAGGGGGCTGGCCTGGTTCCAGCCCTCCGGGAAACAGAACTCAGCGAGAGACTGACCAGGACACCCACTGTGAACATCCAGCTCAGGCTGGAGGAAAACAAAGCTGTGAGATCCCGAGGGTGGGGTGGGGAAGTGGGCTGAGGGCTCTGAGCTGAGCCTGTTGGCCACTTCACTGGCTTGAGCTCAACCAGGTTTAGCAGACAAAAGAAGGCACCAGGGCGGCCCCTCCCCGGGGTGGGGGCTTCATGCACGAGTGGGTGCCCGGTAGGACTTGGGAGTGCTGGCCCTGGGCTCAGCAGGCAGGCAGGCAGGAGCAGTCTAGCAGGTGGTGTGCAAGCCCAGAGTCCCTGGCTACCTGGTGCCAAGTCTCCTGGCAGGGACATGCCCCATCCTGGGGCAAGTGGGGATCATCAGGAGGGGCTCTGTCATCAGCACCACCCTGCAAGCCAGGGCTTCCCCAGGGAGCCAGCCAGGAGTTGCCTCCCTATGGCGGCAGGTCAGACAATGCCTGAGATGCAGGGACACACATCGCTAGGCTATTGTTTGAGGGAGAGAGAAGGAGCTGAGGCTGGGGACCTACCCCCCATGGCCTCTCTGGACCTTCAAGTGCTCTAAGCAAAATCTTTGGGCTCTCCAAGCCCCTGGGCTCAGGCAGCAGCTCAACATTACCCAGGTTCTTTTGCCCATTGCTTCAGAGACAGGGACCCACTCCTGCAGGCCCATGCCTGCTACTCCATCCAGTAGCCAGCCTCACCCCACCCCCTGCCCCCAGGGCCAGAGGGAGAGACACCTCACAGGCAGGGGAGGAGCCTCAGATCCAGGCCAGGGACCCAGGGAGCTGGGGGGGAGGGGTTGGAGAAGAGCACAAGTTGTCTGTCATGACCCCTGTTGTCCTGAGTTTCAGCCTGTTAAGCCCTCCTGTGAAGGGGGCTGGAGACCCTTACTGGATAAGGGGCAGACAGAGGCAGCAGGGTGATTCCCCATGCCCACCCTACCCCTGTCTCAGGCAGTGGGGTGGCTCAGTGGGCCCTCTGTGGCCTCCTTCCCACCTCAGGCACTGATGGGGGTGAGGAGTCTGTGGGTTTTCTGTGCTCTCCCACCCCGTTCTAACCACTTCAGGTAGAAGTGGGGTTCCGTAGGCCCTCTGTGCCCCCTCCAGGCAATGGTGGGGGTTCTGTTGACTGCAGCACTGTTTCCAGAGCTGGCTTCAGTGATTCTAAGAATGGAAATACCTAGAGAGCCTCCAGGAACCAGAAGGAGTGGGTGTGGCTGTGTCAGAAAGCTCAGGAAGCCCTGAGAAATACTTGTGCCTCCAGGGCCAGAGAAAGGGGGTGGCAGGGCCTCTTTCTTAAGGCTCCCCCAGGAACCCACAGGCCCTGGTTGGGCCCTGTTGATGATGATGATGTCCCAGAAAAGCTGTCTCTTACCAACAGGAAAACTAAGGCAGTCTGGGAGCAACAGGCACCCTGTTAGATGCCAGGGTGTGGGAGTGCTGAGGCTCCCTCCCAGCCTAAGGCCTAAGGCCCCGGGCTTTCTTCCTGGAGATGCCCAGCCCTGAGATGCCAGCCCATCTGGTGGTGTGCTGGGCTGAGGGGCCATCTCAATGGCAGCTGGGCGGCACTCCTACTCAGAGGCTTCCTGCATGTTAGAGTGGCAGAGGCTGGGGCCAGAGGAGCTTCCTCTGAGCAAAGACTCAGGGATGGGCTCCCCTCTGCACTCTCAGGGTGAAAGGCTCTCCTGTTCCTCTCCAAGCCAGCAGCCTCTGCGCCCTTACAGCACAACCAGCGGGGCCTGGAGAGGAGACAGAGGCCCCCGGGGGGGAGAGTGAGCCTCCTGGTCCACTGACTCACACGTCACCCCCAGCTTCTTTCCAGGTCCCCTTTCCAGCCTCACTAATGCTGGTTTGCTGGGATTGGGGGAGGGGTGCGTAAGAAAAGGTTTGGCGGCCACCAGAGGGCAGTTTACTTGGGCTCAGGAGAGACCCCCGCGGTCTCTGGGGTGGCCACATGGTGTGAGGGCTGTATTTGCTGGGGCTCTCTAGGTCCTGTGAGCCCCAGCCTCAGTGTCTCCGTCTGGAGTAACGCTCCCACCCGGCCCTGCGGATCACTGAAGGCGAGGAAGTGCAGAGGTGTGCTCGCCAGGGGCCAGTGGGGGAGGGGGTCCCGCCTACCACCCTCTCTCCCCCCTCTCTGTCTCTGCTCAGCCGCGGGGCCATCTTGGGGGCGGCGCCGGCGGCCCGTGGGTGGCCGCCGGGTTTGCTGAGGCGCTGTCGTGTCGCCGTGGCATCAAAGTTTCCAGAGGTTGGGGGTGGGGGGCATCTCGTGCTCTGGCCGCCGGCGCTCCGCGAGCCTCCAGGAGACTTCACGAGACTTGCAGGCTCTGCCTTCGCCCTGCTTCTCCACATACCTCGGGGAGTCACGCCAGGAAAGAATCCTCTAAACACACACACAGACACACACACGGGGGAGAGGATCTGTGCGGAGAGGGGTGTGTCGGTGGGGGGGCGGAGACGCTGTGACACTGCCGTGAGGCTTGCATGCCGAGCTTGCAAGGAGAGAAGCGAGTGGATGGGGCCGGTCCCCGCGCGGGGCGGGAGCCTCCGCCAGGCTCAGGCGGCGGATGGGTCCCGGGGAGTCCTGCGGTGCCCTCTGGCGGGCGGAAGCCGCGCCGCAACTCTGGAGGGCGGACACGCGGAGCCACAGCACTCCCCTCTCCCCTGGCCCAGCCAGGCCGGTCTGTGGGACCTGGCCTCCCCACCCCACCCCACCCCGTGTCCTGGCGCTTGGACTGAGGCCAAGCGACCGGCCGCAGGACTCCCAGACACTCCGCGCCGCGCCCCGCCCCCAGGCCTTGGTTCGGCCCTGCCCTCTACACAGCTTCGCTGTAGCTCCGCCTGCGGCCCCATTTCTAGGCGACCGTTTCCAGGCGACAACGCGGCGCGGACCGCTTCTGGCCCCCGCCCGCGCGCTCCGGGAGCGCTGTGAAGCCCCGCCTCGGCTCGGGGTGCGGGAGCAGTGCCGGCTGGACTGGGGACGCCGCGCCCAGCTCAGGCGGCGCCGCGGGGCAGAAGATGGCTCGGATCGCCTCTGGGGTCGGCGGCACCCCAGGTGGGCGACGTCCTCTCTCCGGGCCTCAGTTCCCGCGTCCGTAAAACGGGGGCGAGAACAGAGTAAGGGCAGCACCGCGTGTAATTCCCTGCGAACGCCGGGCCCGCGTCGGCCTGCCCCAGTCTCGGGTCCAGACGCGGCCGGCGGGGGGTACGCAGGGTTGCCGCGATGGACTCGCTGGCGGCGCCCCAGGACCGCCTGGTGGAGCAGCTGCTGTCGCCGCGGACCCAGGCCCAGAGGCGGCTCAAGGTGTGTCGGGGATAGGAGATGTGGGTCAGTATGTGTGTGCCCCAGCCCGGGACCCGGCGAGTTCTGAGCGTGACATGGGCCAGAAGGGCCAGGGTCCGCAGGGGTCGGGCACTGGGGCCTTCAGCAAACGAGGCTTCTCGCTTACCGCTGTCTATAAATAGCCCCTAAGCCGCTGTCGCCGCTGCCCCCGCGGCTGGATCGGGGCCAGCTGGGGCCTCCCACCCCCTGGTACTGTTGAGAGGAGTGAGTATCGGCTCTTCCCAGCATGGAGGCTTCGGGTGTGTCTGAGAGGATCTCTGACCTGGTGATCTCCAACCACAGACGAAAAGGAGGGCATGACCTATGCCTGCTGCGCTTGACACCAACCCCCCCCCGCAGCCCCTCCCCCCTACAATCTCTGGGGTCCTTGCAAAACCCCTTGCTGAAGCTGGGCAGGGCAGGAGTGCGTTCTGCCACCCCCTCCCCTGCCTTCCCACCTCCCAACCCTTGCCCACAGGTCTAATCCCATTTCTGCCACTGAAGCACCCCACTCCAGGGACTATGCCCTCTGCTGCCTTCTCAGCCCAAGTCAGGTGGGGAGAGGGCATGGGGCTGCCCCAGGAGTCGCAGTGTGCCCCTGACATGTCCTGCTCCCACTCCCAGGATATCGACAAACAGTACGTGGGCTTCGCCACACTGCCCAACCAGGTGCACCGAAAGTCAGTGAAGAAGGGCTTTGACTTCACACTCATGGTGGCTGGTGAGTGGGCCAGGCTCTGGGTGGGTGGCTGGGGCCAGCCAGGCTCAGTCATGGGGACCGTGGACCTAACCCAAGCCCTTTGCTGTACCTGTGGGCAGGTGAGTCAGGTCTGGGGAAGTCCACACTGGTCCACAGCCTCTTCCTGACGGACTTGTACAAGGACCGGAAGCTGCTCAGTGCCGAGGGTGAGTGGTCTCCACAAAGTCTTAGCACTGATCCAACTGCCCAGGATCCCTCAAAGTGCACCTTTCCAGGTCCAGCCCCTACCCTCTCCTCCTGCAGGGGGGGTCACCTGGCCCACTTGTCTGCCCCCACTCAGGTCCAAGAGGGTTGGCCCAGACCATAGTGGGGCCAAGGTCAAGACACTGGGATGGATGCAGACAGGGTCCTGGCTGCCTGGGGTAGGGGCTGAGGGTCCCAAACAATGCCTCCCCCCAGAGCGCATCAGCCAGACAGTGGAGATCCTAAAGCACACGGTAGACATCGAGGAGAAGGGGGTCAAGCTGAAGCTCACCATCGTGGACACACCGGGCTTCGGGGACGCAGTCAACAACTCTGAGTGGTGAGGAAGGCCTGTCTGGGAGTTGTCTTCCCTACCTCCCTAGGCCTCCTAGGCTGGTGGGTGGCTCTCACAGCTGGGCCTCATGCTCCCTCCCACCCCAGCTGGAAGCCCATCACCGACTACGTGGACCAGCAGTTTGAGCAGTATTTCCGTGACGAGAGCGGCCTGAACCGCAAGAACATCCAGGACAACCGGGTGCACTGCTGCCTGTACTTCATCTCTCCTTTTGGGCATGGGTGAGTGGCTGCCTGGGGACTGGCTCAGGGGGCCACCCATGTTCACAGCCCCCTCACTGTATGATCCCCCTCACTGTACTAACCCCTTCACTGTTCCCATCACTGCCCCCTCCCCCACTACACCCTCACTGCACCCACCACCGCCCCTGGCTGCTTTCTGCAGGCTTCGGCCAGTGGATGTGGGTTTCATGAAGGCTCTGCATGAGAAGGTGAACATCGTGCCCCTCATTGCCAAAGCAGACTGTCTCATCCCCAGCGAAATCCGGAAGCTGAAGGAACGGGTGAGCCTGCTGTGGCAGAGGGGCCTGGCCCAAGACTCCCGGGCTGAGAGCACCAGGTGTGCTGACCCCTGGCGTCACCACGCCTGGCCCAGGGAACCTGGCCAGCTCCAAATCTGACAGTCCTTGCCCTGCTGCAGATCCGGGAGGAGATTGACAAGTTTGGGATCCGTGTGTACCAGTTTCCTGAATGTGACTCTGATGAGGACGAGGACTTCAAGCAGCAGGATCGGGAATTGAAGGTGAGAGTGCAGCTTGGTGGGCAGGAGGGAGGTGGTGAGGGACAGGGGAACCTGTGGCCAGAAGGCTTTGTCCTGTCCACACAGGGCCCAGAGGAGGGCGAGCATTGAGCTCCGACCTGGCAGGGTGAGGGTTGTCCGTGTCCCTTTCTGACCCGTGGTGGCAGTTTGGGCCCCAAATAGGTGTTTAGTGGATTGTGGAGCACTTGCCTGGAAGTTGTAGCCAAAGGCACAGCGGCGAGTGGCCAGGTTTCCCTACCCTCCCTTGCTTGTCAGGCACCCTCTTCCCACAGGCCATGAGTGGAAGGACCCAGCCCAGTGGCTCCCAAAATTCTGAGCCCCAGAGGGTGGTAGCTTTGGGGGCCCCAAACAGCTGGGGTGGTTATAACCAAGCCAAGGGCAGAGGGTGGGTGGCCACCAGGCCAGGAATTGGGCAGTACCCTCAGCCCCAGCCAAAGGGAGGGGCCTTACCAGGAGGCATGGGCCCAGCCCTGGGGGAGGGAGGTAGCTGTGAGTATAGCTCTTGGTGGGTGGGGAGCAGGAAGGGAGGGCATGCCTGATGGATGGGGCACAGCCTGGCAAAGGCCGAGGGGTGACTGCTGTACCAGTTCTGGCTCCAGAGGGCAGCAGAGGGACCATAAGGGGGGAAGACGCTAGGATCTCTTTTGGGGGTGGTTGGTGATGGTGATACTGGGAGGGCCAACCAGGGTGCTGAACGCCCATGCCCCTTCCAACCACTAGCCCTGCACCCACACTGAGCCAATCTTGCCCCCCCCCAGGAAAGTGCGCCCTTCGCGGTTATCGGCAGCAACACGGTGGTGGAAGCCAAGGGTCAGCGAGTCCGTGGGCGACTGTATCCCTGGGGGATCGTGGAGGGTGAGTTCAGGCCTGGGGCACCGGGTTCCCGGTGGGAAGACTCTTCCAGCCGGCGCCCCACCCACTGCCCGCTCCTGCCCTGCAGTGGAGAACCAGGCACATTGTGACTTCGTGAAGCTGCGCAACATGCTCATCCGCACGCACATGCACGACCTCAAGGACGTGACTTGCGACGTGCACTACGAAAACTACCGTGCGCACTGCATCCAGCAGATGACCAGGTGAGCCGGCCCTGCCTTGAGCAGACCCCGCCCCTGCCTTGAGCAGACCCCGCCCCTGCCTTGAGCAGACCCCGCCCCTGCCTTGAGCAGACCCCGCCCCTGCCTTGAGCAGACCCCGCCCCTGCCTTGAGCAGACCCCGCCCCTGGAGCTGAGCCACGCCTCTCCCGGTCCACGCGATTCCAAAACCCCGGGCCGCTTCCTGGTGGCCTGGGTTGTGTCCCAACTTCCAAATTGGTCCCCCAGCTCCTTGTCTCCTGGGGTGTAGGGACTCCGGAGGGCGGGCGGGACTTTGGCAGTGGCGGGGGTCGGCCAGACCTCCTCCAGCCCACCCGTGAAGCCGCCCATCAACCGTGTCTCTTCCGGCCTCACAGCAAATTGACCCAGGACAGCCGCATGGAGAGCCCTATCCCCATCCTGCCGCTGCCCACCCCCGACGCCGAGACGGAGAAGCTTATCCGAATGAAAGACGAGGAGGTAGGTGGACGAGTGGAGAAGGGGCTGGAGCCAGCCGGGGAGGGAGTAGGGGCTGGGCGGTGGGCGGGGGCTGGGCGGGGCCTAGGCCCTCTGTGTCTCGCCCCGACCCCTTTGTCTCTCTCCAAGCTGAGGCGCATGCAGGAAATGCTGCAGAAGATGAAGCAACAAATGCAGGACCAGTGACCACACCCCACCCCTCGTCGCTGGGGATAGACAGCCCATCCCTGGGCCAGCCCCTCCCAGTCCGAGACCCGGAGACCCCAGGCTGGCCTGGACTTGACCTTGGATTTGCTGGATCAGACTAGCCTGGACCCAACCCCAATCTCAGAGTAGCCGGATCCCGGACTGCTCCTACTGACGACCAGGGACTCGACCGAAGCCCCTAGCCAATCCTAATTTATTCTCGGCACCCGTCCTCCCCGCCCCTATCATCTGCTTCTGAGGGGTCTGGACAACAGCCCCCCAACCGGTCCCCTCTGGCCTTGGGGGAAGCAGGAGCTATGTTGGGTGGGACTTCTGAGGTCACAGCTCCCACCCAAGGTCATAACACTCAGACTCCAGGTCCTGCTCAGGCGGGTAAGCCAAGGCAGAAGAGAGTACCAGATCCCCAGGGTCCGGGGCCTATTCCCCACCCCGGTCACCAGGGCCCCAGAGCAGACTTGGGAGTCCTGTGTGCCCGCTCCTGCGGTCCGCCTAGCTTATGCTGAGACCCCACTTTGTGCCAAAGTGGGCCGCTCTCCCTTACCTCACCCCTGCACTGGGAAGCCCAGCGGGAAGGCTTGGGCAGCCGGAGCAATGGGGACCCCTTTAGACAACTGCGGACGAGGAGCGTGCTGGGCCGGCTCCCGGGACCTCCCTCGCCCCTCCCTCACGCTGTGCTGGGCCAGAGGGTAACCCCCACTATGCCCAGACAGCTGTGCTGGCTGCTGCTAGAGGTCCCTTCTCAGCGGCACAAAGAGGGGTCCCCGCTGTTGCTCCGGGATCCTGAGCCCTTGGCCTCCTGAGTCCTTGGCCTCCCGAGCCCCTCTCCCGCATGACCCCCAGTCTCCAAACACACACATCCTATGCTCCGTTTTGTTCAGTTGTGAATGCCATGACCTGTCCTGGTGACAGGGGAACAATATTGGTGAAAGTCGCTATGGGTGTCCGAGTGCTCCGTGCGCCCCGGGGAGCGGGTGGAGGCGGAAGCCCGGATGGCCCCTCGCGCAGGGGAGATAGTGCTCTATCTGCCGCACCCTTATGGCCTTAGAGTTATTTCTGGCCAGGCGGCCGCGATGCGGTCGCAGCAGAGAGCTCGCCAGGGCCTGGTAGGGCGGGGCGGCCATATCACCCTGCTCTCCAACTAACGCCTCGCGTTCCAGAGCAAGCTGGGGCACGGTCTTCTCGCCATGGGCTCCGGTGAGTCTGGGCTGGCCAGGGTCGGGACGCGCTCCCGTCGTTTGGCTAGAATAGAGGAAACTTGGGTCAGAGTTGGAGGAGACTTCCAACCAGGACGCAGGGTGGTGAGGCTTTCGGGAGAAGGGGGCCGCGATCCTCAGGAGTTGGAGTCCAGAGCTCCGGGTGCTCTGGGAATCTGCTCAGGACCCCGCGGGCCCGCTAGGCCCGACCAGCTCACGGCGGCGCTTCTTTTCCAGGGCCGCGCGGGGCGCTGAGCTTGCTGCTCCTGCTGCTGGCATCGCCAAGCCGTCCGGTCGTGGGCTGCCCCGCCCCATGCCACTGCGCAGGGACGCGCGTGGACTGCGGGCGTCGCGGGCTGACGTGGGCCTCGCTTCCAGCCGCCTTCCCGCCGGGCACGACGGAGCTGGTGCTGACGGGCAACAACCTAACGGCGCTGCCTCCAGGGCTGCTGGATGTGCTGCCCGCTCTGCGTACCGCGCACCTGGGCGCCAACCCCTGGCGCTGCGACTGCCACCTGCTGCCCCTGCGCGCCTGGCTCGCCGGCCGCCCCGAGCGCGCGCCCTATCGCGACCTGCGCTGCACAGCGCCCGCAGCGCTGCGGGGCCGCTTGCTGCCATACCTGGCTGAGGAGGAGCTGCGAGCCGCCTGCACTCCCGGCGCGCTCTGTTGGGGGGCGCTGGCGGCGCAGTTGGCGCTACTCGGCCTGGGGCTGCTGCATGCACTGCTGCTGGGGCTGCTGTTGTGCCGTCTGCGCGCCCGCGTCCGTGCCGCGCCCGACTTGTGGCTTAGCGCCCCGCTGGTGGCAGAGGGGGCCGGAGCAAGCGCTTCCTGAAAGGTGACGCCTGGCTCTGAGCGACGCGGGTCTGAAAACTCGACAAAAGCCCCAGAAGTCCTCTCCCTAACCTTGAGACCACTGTCGTACTTGGCCCCTGCCCAATCTCCGAGACACCTTACCCGTCGCTGCAGGCCAGATCCACGTGGGCCAGACACTGCTGACACTCCCATCCCTAGCAAGGCGAACTGATGCTCCCTGGGTTTGGGGAGGTGAGGGGGCAAATTGCAGCTCACACCCTACAGAGTCTTCCTCGCCCCAACTTCTGTGTAAAATAAACCCTTCTCCTCGTGGCCAATATCTGCACCACCTACCCTGGGAGTGCCGCTCCCCAAACCACAGATAGGCAGAAGGAGGCTCACAACAACACGAGCATTCATTCACACTCACCTAAAGTGACTTGAAGAGCAGTAGGTAAACACCACCGAAGACTTCCCTCTCTCAGAAGTTGGCCAGAGGGTGAACGTACTAAAAGCAGTGAGAACACCATGGAGAAGTGTGGACACCATGTGGGCAGCAACAACTCTCTGAGGCAGTGAGGACACTGTGGGCAGTGAGGACACTGTAGGCAGTGAGGACACTGTGGGGGTGATGGGGACACTGGGGGCAGTGAGGACACTGTGGGGGTGATGGGGACACTGTGGGCAGTGAGGACACTGGGCAGTGAGGACACTGTGGGGGTGATGGGGACACTGTGGGCAGTGAGGACACTGGGGCAGTGAGGACACTGTGGGGACAATGAGGACACTGTGGGGGCAGTGAGGACACTAGGCAGTGAGGACACTGGGCAATGAGGACACTGTGGGGTGATGAGGACACTGGGCAGTGAGGACACTGGGGACAGTGAGGACACTCTGGGAAGGTGAGGACACTGGGGACAATGAGGACACTGTGGGGCAATGATGACACTGTGGGGAGAATGAGGACACTGTGGGGACAATGAGGACACTTTGGGAGCTATGGGGACACTCTGGGGACAGTGAGGACACTCTGGGGCAGTGAGGACACTGGGGACAATGCAGGCACTGTGGGGCAACGAGGACACTTTGGAGGCTATGGGGACACTGTGGGGCAGTGAAGACACTGTGGGACAATGAGGGCACTGTGGGGGCTATGGGGACACTATGGAGCAGTGAGGACACTGTGGGGTAGTGAGGACACTGTGGGCAGTGAGCATACTCCAGGGACTCTGCAAAGGAATGTGGAAGCTGCAGGTATTGATGTTGTGGCACAGAAAATGAGGATACCAGGGAGGGTGGGGACACTGCAGAGCCTTGGGGAGCCTCTAGCAGAAAGCATCCCGCTGGGCTCTAGTGAGCCCATCTGTGGGTCTGTGCGCTGGGCAGGGAGGTCCCCAGAGGGCACCTGGGACCAGGGGTAGTATCAGTGGGAGGGTCTTACTGGGCTGGACAGGAGGCCGTTTTGTTCAGGTGAACTCTGTGACGCTGAGCAGATCTTGGGGCATCAGGTGGCCCGAGAATAAGTGAGAGCCGTCAACCTAAGGAAAGTCCAGGGAAATGAGGCTGACAGGGCCCGGGGGTGGGGCAGTGAGCTGGTCCCCAAGGCAAAGACGAGCTCAGGGGACGGCAGTACCCCCTAGACACTTGGGCGTGCCAAACGCAACAATGCCAGAGTGGGTGGCAGGCTTGGAGAGTATGGGCACTCCACACAGTGCAGGCTGTACTGTCCAGCAGCAGCGCTGCCTTCACAGCCTCCTGCCTGCACCCTAAGGGGTCAGACTACCTGCCCCACCAGCCCTTGGGCCACACACCCATCTGTGTAGTTTCCAAACCAGGCCTGGCCTCTGCAGCCTCTCTCTGCCTTGAGTGGGGTGGGGACCTAGGGGCAACAAGGGCTGGAGGGAGCACTAAGTATTGTCTGGTGTCAAAAAGGCGCCAGGACCCTAGACAGGGAGAAATCCTGCACTCCAAGGAAGGAAGTAGAAAAGGCAGGGGACACTCAGGGAGAGGAGGGAGCTTCAGTCTGTGCAGTGTGACCACAGGGACACTGGGCAGAGCCTGGCTCTCTCCAGCAGTGGGAGGAGCAGGAGGACAGCCCCCAGGGTGCACTGGGCCTGAGGAGGCTCAGGAGCGTAGGTCCCTGGGTGTGGGAGAGGCAGGGTCTGTGGGGGGTCTGCTTCCCGTGTTATTCAGATGCTTCGCCAGGAGAGTGAGGCTCAGAGGATCCCCGGGAGGCCAGGGGGCCAGGAGGATTCTCTGAGGAAAGTGTAGAGGTAGAAGAGGGAAGGCGCTCAGAGTAGGGGTCGTCAGGGGCTCCACGGGGCTGGGAGGATGCTGAGGACAGTGGATGCTCAGGGGTTTGGGGTTTCCTGAGGGTGGTGAACATGTTTTGTTGGCAGCAGTCAGGGCCATCAGGGACAGATAGGGCTTAGGGTAACTGTGGGGGCTTCTTAGGTGCTATGGGATTTCCTGGGCAGTCTGGGTGAGAAGCTAGGCATCTGGAGGGCAGGGCAGTGCCAGGGTGATGGAGCCATGGGGGAGGGGGCCCTGTTGGTGTGAATGGGGCTGCTGGGTGTCTGGAGCCCTTGTGCCGGAAGTAAGCCAGGCCTTCCCTCTACAACCCTGGTCCCACCAAAACCCATTGCCATCGAGTTGATTCTGACTCACAGAGACTCTGTAGGACAGAGTAGAACTGCCCCATAGTGTTCCAAGGAGCTACTGGTAGATTTGAACAGCTGCTTTTTGGTTAGCGGCCATAGGTCAACCACTGCCCCACCAGGGCTCCTGGTCCCACCAGGCTGCCGCCAATCCAGCCTCCCAATCCTACAGCCTAATCTCTGCCTCCAACCCCAGGTCTCTCCTCCAGAGCTATTGGGCACCTCCCATCTACTGGGAGCAGCAAAAGGCCCTGTCCCTGCTCCCCACGCCATTGCCTTCCCTCTCCAGGCTCCCAGAACATCGCACCAGCCTGCCACCCACAGCCTCTGCACAGGCGATTCCCTCTGCCCAGGACACATTCCCCTGTCACTGCGGCTCCTGCTCATTGCCCCCTTCAGTCTACCCCACCGCCACCTCCCTTGGACCTCCTCTCTGACTGCCCTAACAGCAAGGGGCTTCTCTGGGCCTCCACTGTCCTGCCCCTGACCCTGTGGGTGAGCACCCAAGGCCCATCGGAGCCCTCCCTGGGTCTCCCGCGTGGCACAGGGCTGCATGTGAATAAAGGGGTGACTTCCTCCTCTCTGTTGGAGCCAGCCTGCAGTTGCCTAAGACAGAGTCCTCTCTCCAGCCCTATGTATGGCCCCCATTTGGCGGGCCCTGTGGACAACAAAGGCTGTTATCCATGGACCCCAAGCAGGACCCTGACAAGAGCCCTGGCCCCCACCGACCGCCACTGACCTGGTCGGGGAGGCTGCCGCTGACATGGCCTTTGTCCTGGCTTTTGTAGGACAAGACGGATGGCCCTCTGCTCAGCTGATGCTATCTCGGGGCTGCCGGTTGGATGTGAGGCAGGACCACCCTCTCCTTTGTGGGCAGGTGTGGGGCATCCGGCCTATTGTGGGCTGTGGCCGACTGTCCGGTTGTCCATCCAGCCTTATCATCACATCAACGGACAGTGGCCCCCTTTGTACAAATGAACTGTCCACCCCTGTCCTCCCCAGGAGGTGGCCTGGCACCCGCAGATTCCCTGATGGGGGTCAGAATTACCTTGTCACAGCAAAGGTACCTGGGCAATCCCCTAAACTCAGGCTGGAAGTGCTGCAGGGACAGTGTATCTCCCTACTGTCTAGAGAGGAAACCAGACCCGGGAGGGGTCTCCCTGCTGCCGGGGCCCCAGCACTTTCTGCACTGGGACCAGAGCAGAGACAGACCTCTGGGACTCCCTCGCTTCCTCATGGAAGCCTTCAGGGGACAAATGTAGGGCCCAGGAGAAGTGGCCTGTGGGTCCTAGGTGAACCCAAGCTAAGAGAAGGAGGTCCCCCTGAGCTGGGAAGAGACCCTGGGGGAACCGCAGGGAGCAGCCAGCCAGAGCCCCAGCTACACCCTCACTGCCCACAAGGCCCTCAGGCTTCCAGGCCAGGGTCACAGGGCCAGGGCCTTTCAGAAGCTGGAACTGCAGAGGCATCAGGGCCTTCTCTGGAATCATAGTGTGGTCAGACACTAGGAAGAACTTCCCACTTGCTGGTTCATGGAGCAGCTGAATGCGTAGTTCTTCCAAGATGTTCCCCCTCCATTTTCCACCACAGCTCCTAGACCAGCCCCGGCCAAGGCACTGACCACAGAGGGGTGCAACCTGGCTTCACCAGCTGACATTCTCCAGGGCTCCCCCATCCCAACCCTTGGATGGGCCCAGCTCAGCCCCTGACCCTGAGCTGACCCTCTCACACTGACCCTGGGCCTCAGCCTTAAGGAGTGTGGGGAAGTGGATGGTCCCAGCTCAGTGCCCCTGAATGAATGGCCCTCGGGTGGGGGCAGGGGGTGGGGTACACACCCCTCCCCCACAGAGGAGAGCACCTACCATCCCCCCCTCCAAGCACTGTCCTCCATTCCATAGGCAACACACCTGCTCAGGACCCCTTCCCCTCTGTGGCCTCAGCCTCCTCCTTCCAGATGGGGGCAGGTCAGGGGCCTGCCCAATCCCCACACCTCCAGACCCAGGCTGGCTCAGTCAGGGCCCCTGGCCCTCTGCCTGCACTACTGCCCACCCAGCCTCCCTGGGCTCCCGGGGCCATCAGCCTTAGATCCAGGCCCAGCTCTAGCTTTGATGATCACCCCTGACTTGCCCCCAGCACCGGTCCTCCACACCTTTGCCCATCAAGCCCCCTCCACCAGGAGTCCCTTCCTGTAATGACTATGTCCTCGTTATTCGAGGACCTACACAGGCTTGTACTCTGCAGGGAACTTCCCCACCCTGCCCGGGCCGGACACTTGGGTCAGGACACTGTGTGCCCCAGAACCCCCAGGGCTCACAACCAACCAACCAGCAAGTGAGTGAACAGCCGAGGGGTGGATAGAGCGAGCCCCAGCAGGGCCAGACGGCAGTCCGGGACAGACACAGCAGCGAACTCTGGTTGGGAGCCACCGTGTCCTTACCTGTGAAATGAGTGGGTGCTATTGGCACTGCATCCCGTCCCTGGTCAATCCAGAGTTCGCAGCCCTGGCGCCTGGTCCTGCCTGCCCCTTGGGCACCGCGACCCCTGGCAGGCACCAGAGGGCGCTCACGGTCTGCAGAAAACGCCAGCTCGGGCCAGACGGGAGGCAGAGGCCGCTGGGGTGGCTGAAAACCGTCAGCAGGGAGCCTCCGGACCACGATCGCCGGAGAAACCGAGGCACGGGGGAAGGGGAGACTTGCTCGCCCCCATGCTCCCAACAGATGGGCAGAAGGGGGAGAGGAGGGGTGCGTGAGCGGCCGCTGACAGACGGAGGGAGGGGTCCGCGCGGACAGCCGTCGCTGACCGCCCACCGACCGAGAAGATAAGGGACCTCTTCCGCCGGCGGGGGTTAGCCCAGGTGCGCCCTTCCCCCTCCCATCGCCAGTTTGCTCCATAAACACTTATTGAGCACCTGCTGAGTGCACCGTGGCGGCAGGTGCCGCAGGGAGGACTGGGGCGCGGAACCGAGGGACCCCGGGGCGGGGGAGGGGGTCTGCGCGGGTTCCCGGGGAGCCTGGCCAGATGCTTCCCTTCGGGCAGCGGTGAGGATTCAGGAAGAGAGCCCCCCTCCCGCCTCTGAACAGTCTGGGCGTAGGGTGCATCCGTGCTCTGGGCTCCATCCTTGCCTGGAGGTGAAAGTTCCCAGGGAGACAGCAGCCTCTGGCTAAACTGACGCTCACTGGGCGGAGACTGAGTGGGACTAACTTGGCCAGGCCCTCCGAAGGCCTGGGGGCCGCAGCCTGGCCACGTGGGGGGGCGCACCCGCCGCCCAGACGGAGGAACAACATTGGGGTGGGTGGCGGGGCCCTGGGGGCCCATAGCTCACCGCACAGTCTGCGCCCACCCCCAGCGTTTCCGATGGAAGACAGGCGGCGGTGATAAATCACCGGCTCCCGCCCCCACCCAGCGGCTGATCCGTGGGGAAGGCGGGCTGTGTGCGACAGAGACAGGAGACAGGCCCAGAGACTGAGAGACACATGGAGAGACAGGGACAGCGCAGGCGCCCAGCTGACACGGGCCAGGCCCCCAGTTTCCCCTCCAGGCGCCCCCTTCACCAGGCGCATCTGGAAACCAGCTGAGAGCCACCCCATCCCCCACTGGCCAACTGACAGGGAGGAGAAGGGAGGGGGCACGGCCTTTGCAGCCCCTAACTCCAGGCTCCCCTGGGAAGACCATAAATCAGCGGGGGGCTCTTAGGAGGTGCCCCCCAGACCAAGGGAGGGTCTTTGGGGTCACAGGTCACAGTGACTGAGCCTGACCTTGGCTGTGCCCCTCCTTCCCTGAACGGCCCCCACCTCTCTTTTGTCTCAGTATGGTCACTCTTGCCCAGAGGCAGCTCCTCCGGTGCCACCCATGCTGGAGGCCTGTTCCTTGCCCTCATCTTCTTCAACCACAGACACAAAACCTCAGCAAGAGAACCCCTGGGGACTGGGGTCAGCAGGTTCCCCCAGTGAAGGCCTGTGGGGGTCCCACTCTGCCCCAGGGGAGATGCCGTCTGTCTCTTCTTCCGTCCTGCCTTCCTGTCACCCCTCCCCCCCAACAGGGTGCTGAGAGCCAGCTGGACAAAGGGTGCTGAGAGACGGGCCAGGTGAGCTAGCCCTACCGCAGGTGTGAGCAGCCCGAAAAGGGTCATTGCCTGTGGGCAAGGCTGAGAGAGCCCAGGGGAGTGCTCCCAACACCTCTGCTCCCCAACCCTCCACTCCCCTCCACTGTCCCTCTCTCAGGGGCGTGTCCAGCAGAAAACCTCTCATAGCTCACGTGGCAGACATGAAGCCTCATGTACACAAGGAAACCAAAGCATGAATGCACACCATTAAATCCCACGTGACTTGTGTCAAAAGTAGTAGGGGTGGGGGAGGGGACTTGCTCCTTAAAACTTTTGGAGCTGCTGGAACGCTGTCCCTGAGGGAGGCAATGAGTGCCCTGCGGACCGGCCCAGGCCTGGGCCTCATCACTTGGACAGTCTCCTGACTATCAGAACAAACCCTCAACTTAGCACTGTTAGCCCTTTGAGCTGCCCCATCCCTGGGACATTGAGAGCACAGAGAGCGGGTGTGCTTGGGGCTAAGAAAGCTGGACAGGGAGTGCCCAGGTAGGCAGAGAAAGCCTCCAGGGGGCCATCCAGGCTGGGAGAACCACGTTGCAGCTGACTCTGTGTGTTCCTGTGAGGAGACGCATCTCAGGTGAGGGCAGAGCATGTGCAAATGTGCCCAGAGGTGTGCAACTGGGCCCGGGGCTGGGATTCCAGGGTGCTCAGAGTAGGAGGGTCTGAGGGAGGGGGGGGGAAGGAAGGGTGCCCCCATCCAACCACTCACTCATTCTGCATCACTGAGGATCTCTGCAGAGTGCAGCCTCGCCTGGAGGCCCTGCCTAACAGGGCTAGCTCCTTCTTCCTCCCACTGGGATTGTCCACACGACGTTCCCTCAGGCCAGGATGGGCATCCTTTGGGAAAGGCTCGCGGACTGACAGATCCACATGTGACACGTAATTGCCCAAGACCTTCAGAGGCGGGGAGGGAAGGGCACTGTCTTAGTCATCTGTGCTGCTGTAACAGAAAAATTTTTTATATTTTTTAGCAGGCTAGAAGTCCAAATTCAGGGTGTCAGCTCCAGGGCAAGCCTTTCTCTCTCTGTCGCCTCTGGAGGAAGGTCCTTGTCATCAGTCTTCCCCTGGAGGAGGAACTTCTCTGCACAGGAACCCAGGTCCGAAGGATGTGCTCTTGGTGGTATGAGGTCCCCATATCTCTCTGCTCACTTCTGTCTTTTATATGTCAAAAGAGATTGGCTTAAGACACTATCTAATCTTGTAGATATCATCAATATAGCTGCCACTAATCCATCTCATTACATCATAGTGATAGGATTTATAACACATAGGAAAATCACATCAGATGACAAAATGGTAGATGATCATACGATACTGGAAATCATGGCCTAGCCAAGTTGACAGGTATATATGGGGGACAGGAATCAATCCATGACAGGCACGACAGGGGCCAGCAGCTGTATCCTCCCTGGCCAGCCAGGTGCTGCTGTCCCCTCTCTCTCCATCTGTTTCCCAGCCACACTGAACCATTGGACCAGCCCCACAAGGTCTGCTTCTCATGTCCAAGTAGTGTGGACCAGTGTGACATACCCACTCCTGGGAGGGAGCGTGGAGCCTGGGCTAGGGTATCCGGAGAGGATGAGGTAAGTGTCCCCGGGGCAGCGTAGGCACATGATTGGGACTGGCCTGAAGGGCTGGCCTCCAGGCTGTGGAGGGCTCCGGGGAGGTGCCGTGGACAGACCAAAGGCAGGGCTATGCCTATGCATCTGCTGCAGAATTTATTTGGATATTTTTTGTATTTGGAGTTTTGCTTTTCTCTATGCTTTGTTTATTTAAAGATGCTCTTGAAAAATTCCAGCTAGTCTTTGCAGATGCTGAGGAAAGGGCTTCTGTCTGGGCAGGGCAGGGAAGGGGCAGGAAGCCTGTGACAGCTGCCTGTCCCAACACGCCCTCCCCATGCCCCTGTGTGTCCACTAAAGGCACTTGACTCTTTCTAGCTACATTGCCTTCCTACAGAAGCGTAGCCAGGGGGCCCGGCACAGAAAGAACCAGCAACACAGACCCAGAGCAGGCCGGGCACCCACGAACCCAGCCACCCTGAGAAAAGAGGGCCTCCAGGCCCTCCATCCTGCGGGGGAAGCAGGGCACTGTCCACTTTTTTTACAGGAAAAGCAGGGGCAGTTGATGTTAACGAAAGAAGAACAACTCAGAAAAGGAGGGTGAGAATGGTTGCACAACTTGAAGAATGTAATCAGTGTCACTAAATTGTGCTGTGGAAACTATTGAATTGGTGTATGTTTTTGCTGTGTATATTCTCAACAGCAACAACAGAACAGACAAAATTTAGGAAAAAACTGAACTGAGAGAGAAAAAAAAAAAAGCAGGAACAGGACTATTCAGGGGAGCCTCCCTTGGGCACTCCCTGCTCTGGGGATCCCTGTTCTGGGGGTGTTTGCTCAGCAGATTCCTGGTCTGGGGGTCCCTGATCTGGAGGACTCTGGTCCAGGAGGTCCTGGTCTGGAGTCCCTAGTCTGGGGGATCAATGCTCAAGAATCCTTTGTTTCTGTCTCCCACCCCATCCCCTTATTTGGGCAGCCATGGTTCTGCCAGACCAGGGCACTTGGGGAAAGGAATGGTCGTCTTCGAGACGTCAGTCAGCCCTTCTCTCTGGGCTCCTGAGCCTCTCGCAACAAGCCCAGTGGGAGGGGCAGCTGAAGCACAAGCAGGCTCCCCAGGTTGTCTGTGGAGGGAATTTACAGCCAAGACTGACTGGAGGGCCCTCAGCCTCAACTTGGGAATCTTCCAAATCCTTGACAGACTTCAATGATCCTCTTGTGATCGCCCAGAGTCTTCCCCAAAACCACTTACAGTCCTCTCAGGTCCTCCTCCAATCCTCTCAATTCTCCCAGGGTCCTCCCTGAGTACTTCCCAATTCCTCCCCAAATCCTCCCAGAATTTCCCTTGAATCCTCCCAAAATCATCCCTGAATTGTCCCATAGCCCTCCCAGGCTCTCCTCAAATCTGCCCAGAGTCCTCCCCAGGCCCTCCTCCCATCCTTCAAGTCCTCCCCAGGTCCTCCTCTAATAATAAAAAAATAATAATAATAATAATACCAGAGTCTAAATCAAATCCTACCAGAATCCTTCATTGATCATCCCTGAATCCTCCCTGAGTCTTTATGGAATTCTTTCAGAGTCCTCCCTGGGTCTTCCTCAAGTCCTCTCAGAATCCTCCCTGGATCCTCCCAATGTCTGAATCAAATCCCAGCAGAGTCCTCCAAAAATCCTTCCAGAGTCTTTCCCAAATTCTTACTGAGCCTCCCAGAATCCTCCTCAAATCCACCCAGATTCCTCCTGATTCTTCCTCAAATTCTCCTAGAGTCCTCAAATCCTTCCAGAATCCTTCTCAAGTACTCCCAGAGTCCTCCCCAGATCCTCCACAAATCCTCCCACTCTTTCCAGAGTCCTCCTCGAATGCTCCCCAAGTCCTCCCAGAGTTCACTCAGAGCCCTTTCCAAGTCCTTCCCTAGTTCTACAAGAGTCCTCCCCAAATTCTTCCAGGGGTGTGCCCAGTGGTATGGGGCCATGACTGCCTGGCTTCCCTGGCCTCTCAGACAGTACTGGTCAAGACTTGAACCAGGTGGGCGCTGCACAGGACTGAGGCATCGCCAGCCCTGCCCCTGAGGTCCTATGCTCACATACCCCCATCTCCTCAGCGGACTCATCCTTGGTCCACTTGGGCATGCTGGTCTTCTGCTCAGACTTTGACTCTCCTGGCAGTGGCCTCAGGTCCCCTCACCATGACCGTTCTCATGGGCTGTGTGAGAGGAGAGTGATGAGTGGAGACCCTCCACACACAAACACACACACAAATGCAACCAAAATGTCTCTCCATGGCCTCACTTCCTTCCTTGGGACTGAGTCCTCTAAGAATGTGAGAGTACAGCTCCTGGGTGGGTCTCCCATGAGGCTCACCACTTGTGCCTCTGGGTGACAAGCCCATTGATGTGTTCCCAAACATGCTGTGCCACTTTCTGAATGTGTGAGTGTCTGTGGAACCACATCACTGTGTGTGTATTTGTAGGTGTATAAAGGGTGTCCCCACACCCCCATGGGCAGGTCAGTGTCCTCACATCCTTGTGGGCATGCCAGTGTCCCCACACCCCCCTGGGTGTGTCAGTGTCCTCACACCCCTGTGGGCGTGTCTGTGTCCTCACACCCCATGTGAGTATGTCTGTGTCCTCACACCCCTATGGGTGTGTCTGCATCCTCACACCCCCACGTGAGCATCTGTGTCTCCACACACCTATGGGCATGTCTGTGTCCTCACACCTCTGTGTGAGGATGTCAGTGCCCACAAACCCCCATGGGTGTGTCAGTGTTCCCACAACCCCATGGGTGTGTCTGGGACCTCACACCGCTGAGCGTGTCAGTGTTCTCACACCTCCCATGTGCATGTGTGCCTACTGCCCCACACCCACCCCCATGTGCCCTCCGTCAGGCAGCCCATCCCTGCCCGCTTTGCCGTGTGTACACAGAGGCTTGTTTTCTCTGCCTTTCGGGCCAGGGGTGTGCTCGTAAATTGTGCAGCTGATGACACATTTATCCCTTGGGCAGCTGGCGGTGTGAATTTATGGTTGCACCTCCCTCCTGGCCGAGGCAGGACAGGGTCCTGGACACCACGCAGGCAGGCACCTCCAGGTCACTCGGCTGGGCGGCCACGGGCAGTGGGGCCTGGGACAAGGCTGAGCAGGAGTGGGGACTCAGGAGAGCTCAGATACTGCAATTTCAGAGCACTTAGGGCATAGGGAGGCCAAGGCAGGGCTGGCCTAGGAAGGGCTCTGCCTAGGAAGGACTGGGGTGCACGGCAGGGTTACCCAGAGTTCGGCCTGAGCCCCAGCCATCCATCTGCCCTCCCCACTCTGCGCCTCAGTCCTCCCACCTATGAAATGCGAGCAGCTTTACTGCGCTAGGACCAGCCTAGGTGGGGGCCATTCCCGTGGCACTGAGTCAGCCCACCCACTTTGCTGTGTCTATTGGGAGCATTGTGGCTTGGGGAAGACTATCTAGAAGGGTGGAGTTCTTGAGGAAAGCTGTGCACAGGGAGAGAGCGGTGGGATAGTGGAAATTCAGGTCAGGGAAGACCATCAGAGCACTCCTGCCCTCCTCTGCCTTGTAAAGATGGGGAAACTGAGGCCCATGGAGGGGCGAGGCCCCAGGCCACACAAGCTAGGGGAGCAGAGCCTCAAGCCCCTGCATTCATGGTCTCCAGTGTGTGGTGTGGGGATCCCGAGCTCAGGCCCCTCCCTGGATGGCTCTCTTTGTCCTGCAAAGTCTGGGGCAAGGTGGGGCAGCTGCCAGGGTGCAACAGGGGAGATTATGGAGAAAGTCAGGTCTCATGGGGCTACAGCTGGAAGTGGGAGCCAGCCAGGGGTGGGGCCTGGCTGACTGGGCTCTGTCCATTAGTCCATCAGTCCATCTGTGTGCGGGTCAGGTCTCCAGGGTCCCTCTGCCGGCTCTCAGACTCGCCCCCCGGCTCCATTCTCCGCCCCGCCCTCACACCCGCCTGTCAGGATGAGCGATGGCCGTGCCCCCCCTCCACCCCCTGGCCGGCCCCAGGCTGGTTCCCGCTCATTAGCCGCTCATACTGTTTGCTTTCCCGCCCTGGACGCCCACCCGTCACAGGCCATTTCTCCCTGAGTCCTCACCCCTGTGCCTGGCCGGGGGTCCAGGGTGCTGGCCGCGGGGGTGCTGGCTGTGGGTGAGGACCTGCATAGGCCCCCAGAGTGACTGGCTTATATGGAGCACCGGTCCCCCCCGCACCTGTATGCTTCAGCTGGCCGCCAAGCCCCTCAAGGGACCAGCTGCCACCTCCTGTGTTGGAGAGCCAAACCCCTGCCCCATGAGGCTCAGCCACCCCTCTGAGCTCGGCTGGCTTGGTGGAGGACACAGCACACGGGGCAGTCGGGAAAGGGGCGTCCAGAGTGTCTCTGGGGCCCTCTGCTCCCATCTGTCTCTTTATCTCTGCCCCATTGCTGGATTGGTCTGTCTGGGTCTCTGCCTGTAGCCTTACTCGGAAGGCATATCCCTGACCCAGAGCCCTCTGTAGCCCCAAGCAGCCCCAACATATCGTCTGCGGTCTGTGAGTGCATTGGGGGAGGAAGGCAAGAGGGCAGGGTGCCCAGGGCAGAGCTGACAATGCACCCTGAGCCCTCCACCCAGCTCTGGACAGGTCTGCACGGGGAGGCTGCAGGACGGGGTGGGGAGTGGGAGTGTGGCCCTGGGGTCCCAGGCGGCAGGAACTCCTCCCTCAGGCTGGGTGCTGGCCTCTCCATCCCCCGCCCCCCGCCCCCCCGCAACATACACTGTGTGGCCACAGCTGGGCGGCATCAGGGCCCACAGGCCGGTGGCAGGCCAGTCCTTCACTTAAAAATGTGTTTGTGATTTCGGCGGCGGGGCAGATAACGGTGACGAATGGCCTGCCTGCCTCTCGAGACCCACAGCCCATCTGGTTTGACTTTGGCCTGTCGGAGGGTGCCCTTGGGCCCCCACCCCTGCCCCGGGCAATACCCTTAGAGTGAGGCCCTGGGGCCACAGGCTACTCCAGGCAGCCTCATTGCTCCTCTGAATCTTGGCACTAGCCGGTCCCTCTGCCAACAGCCCCTGGCCGCTTCACGAGCCTCCAGGGCTGTGTCTCTCCCAGGCTGTCACCATGGTACTTGGGCCTGTGGATGGCAGGAGGGCACATGCCGAGCAGGGCAAGGGGTCAGGCTCTGACCGCTCAATTCCCCTCTGTCAGACGGGGAGTACAGGCAGTCCTAAGTCTGTCTTTAAGTCGAATTTGTACGTAAGTTAGAACAGTTAGATATGGTTCATATCTAGTGTCACTCAGTTACTTAGTATGTAGTGTACCTTTCTGTGCATAAAAAAAATTAAAGAAACACTTCCAGATACACTCAAACATACTTAACATAACAGTACAGTAATAATAATAATGTTTTGACATCACAAAGTAGCGCCCTCTGTTATTACGAACCACTGTACGCACCTGACATTTTTATTATAATAGGCTTTATTTTTTTTTACTACAAGAAGCAATGTTTATGTCAGATAAGTGTAACTTAGGGACTGCCTGTAGTGTGTGCCACCTCGCAGGTTAGGGATGAGGCAAGGGTGATGGAGTGGGCTGGGCCAGACCAAGGCCAGCCCCTGCCAGACAGCGCATGTGGTCATCATCAGGAGCAATTTCTGACAGGGCCCTGGGACCCTCCCTTGCGGCCTCAGATCATCAATTATCTGCCTGGAGGAGTGGCTTCCGGGTTTGGCCCCACGGATGGGGGTGCAGGGGCACAGGATGAGGTGGAGGCCAAGCCCTTACCCCAGCCCCTCCAGGCTCCCCAAGTGGGAGAAGTGCCTGGGGGGTGACCTCTAGATGTGGGGTATCCCTCTGCCACCCCCAGACCCCGCCCCTCCTTAATGCTCCACAGCCAGCATCCTGGTGTGTGCAAAGGCCCAGAGCCAGGCCTGAGTCCAGGCTGGGTTGTACCTTGGAAGATGGAGGGACAGGTGGCTGACCAGCCGCACAAAACATAGCTGGGGGACTATTTGGTCTGTGTGACCCACTGGACCTGGGCTCATTCGCTTCCTCAGCAAATAGTCCCAAGCCCTGTATGTGGAGGGTATAGATGGACATCAGCCCACCTCTCAGTGAGGGAGATGGGCTGGAGAGCTCAGGGGGCCTTTCACCAGTTTGGAGTCAGGGAGGGAGGGGAACTTCAGGCAGAGGAAACAGCCCCAGCAAGGGCCGGAGGCCTAAGGAAGCAGCGCTCCATGAGGGGAGGGCTTTCCAAGAGGAACAGCCCGAACTGCTTCTGTCCCCTCAGCTGCACCCTCGAGGTGGGCCCCCGTGCAGCCGCTGGGCATGGGGACAGCTGTATGGGGAAGGGAGGGGGCTATGCCATGGTCAGGACCCCAGGCCCCATCCCCCCAAAGCAGAAAAATCCCTCTCCCTCCGTATCACATTGTTGAGAATTAACTTTGTTGAAATAAAAATTGGTCTTGGTATTAACTCAGCCTTGAGGATTTTCCCCAGGATCCCGGGGGCTGCAGAGGGGTCAGGTGTCCATTCCCAGACCGGCCGCAGCTCAGGTTTCAGGGCTCCACTCAGGCTCAGGGGTGCCAACAACCTCCTAATCCTCCCAAGGACACTGTGCCTTGTTCCTCGGGGAAGGGGGAAGGGATGCATAGGGCAGCCTGGAGCCCCTGTAGTGTGTGTGCAAATCCCACCTTCTCTGGCCTTGGGTCCCTGCTATGAAGTGGGACAGTGTGGACCTCAGGGATCTATCCCTGGTGCCTCTCAGCGCCCACTGAGCGCACTCTCCTGGCTCACCTGGCAGCCATGGCTGAGGATCCATATGACACCCCGGCCTCCATTCCTCAGGGACTCTGCCATGACCTCAGCTTCACAGCCTCTCTGAGCCTCAGTTTCCCCAGCTATAAAATGGAGTGTGGGAGCACCCTGAGAACAGGCAGAGCAGCTGGGAGGTCAGACACCCAGAGGCAGCCAAAGAAGGACATGGAGGGACCACAGTCAGGGAAACACCAACTGACACCCTTGACTTCCCTTTTGGATAGGTGGACACCCCATAGGATGGCCATGCTCAGATCCTCAGGAGGGTGGAAGTGGGTGGGGAGGAGGCCCGAGGATACCACGCAGCCTCACATGGCCTCACACGGCCTCACTTGCCACAGAAACTGTGACCCCCAAATGTCCATCGGGGGAAGGCATTCCCTGAGGAAGGTCCTCAAGACCAGTCCCAGTGAAGCAAGCTGACGACTGGTCCCAATCATGTGGCCAAAGAGGGTATAGCCACCCAAACCATGAATTTCTCTACAGTCACTGTTTTGTATGTGACTGCTCCGGGGCTGCTGCAGGGGCTCTTCCCCTGGGGTGGTACCACTCATCTGACTGTGTCTGTTCTCTCGAGGAGACTGCACATGAGTGCAGACAGTGAGAAGCACATGGCGGGTGTGGGCCACCAGGGCAGGGCACCATCCTGGTTCCCCAGCCTGTTGGGAGGCTAATCCTCATCCTGGTAGAGAGGAGCCCAGCAAGGTTTCCCAGCTGGTGACCCCACACAGCATCATCTGACCACATCCCTGAGCAGCATTTTAGGGGGTGGGATGCAGCATGGGAACGGGCTGGGCTGGGGGCCTGGGAATCAAGGCAGCAGCCCCTGGGGGATGCCCAAGTGGGGCCAGCTGTTGCTGCCTGGCTCCAATTCCGAGCTGAGGCCAGCCCCAGGGCCAAGGCCGGTGGTCTGCCTGGGAGGAAATGGGCAGCTATGGGGGCTGTGCTTTTCTCTGGGGGCAGCAGAGGTAGGAGGGAGACACCTTAATCACCTCATCGGGAAGGCTTTCCTGTTCCCACAAGCTCCCGAATCACCCCAAGTCCCCCATCCCATCTTGGCTTCCAGGCCAACTACTTGCCTGGGCCTGTGTTTAGGGCCCTATGGGATCTGCCAGCTTCTTCCCTGTCCATTCCCTGTCCCCTGGTCCTTCTATTCTACACTATGAACATGGCCCCATCCTTACCCTCCAGGCCCTTACTCAAGCTAGCCTTCTGCCCATGCAGCCTTTCTACCGGGACCATCCTAACACTCCTACTCACCCTTCAAGACCCCATGCAAATGTCCTGTCCCTGGAATGCAACACAGGACACTGGGTCTAGCACCACCCTGTGTCATCACCTTTCCAGGGCTGCTCCCAATTGCCTGGCATCTGGCACAGCTGGGCACTGGGATGAGTGCACAGCCCTCCCCCCCACATCATGAGCAAGTGGCTCTCTGTGTGGCCTTGGGGAGGCCTCATCCTCCAGGGCCTCCGTTTCCCCATCTGAACATTCCTTGGCTGAGGGCATCCATAGGTACTGTTAGAGCAAGTTGGAGCTCTGGGGAGACTGGGGCCACTGGACCCGTGGGCTCCCCTCCACATTCTAAGGAGGGTAGAAGGACTCTGAGGAAGCAGGTTGCATGTGGAGGAACTAGGGGTTTCTCCAGAGTAGCACAGTGGGGGTTCAACTCCCAGTAAAGTTCATCTAGCCACTCCCAAATGCTTGGCTGGCTTCAACCAAGACCCAGGGGCAGGCAGAGCGGCTGGTGGCATGGGGACCAGAGGGGGAATCTTCTTACTCCTGAAATCCCTCCCGCCTGCCTGGCAGCCCCCAGAGAAGCCCTGTGATATGGGAACCTGATATTTTAAGACTTAAAGCAAATGTTTCTGGAGCCCGAGCTGCGCCGAGGCGCCCGCCCAGGCCTCGTGGGGGCAGGGCAGCGTGGAGGAGAGGGCCTGTCCCCCCAGCCCACCCTGCCCCTCCCTGGGCCAAAGTTTCTGGTGACAGGAGGGGAGATGAGATGGTAAGCCCTCTCAAAAGATCAGAGCCTGGAGGGGCTTCAGTATGGAGGTTAGGGAGCCTGGTGTCAGGTCCCACTCTTCTAGTCCCCCCCACCCCCGGCCTCCAGCACCATGTGAGACCCATCTGGAGCCCAGAACTCTTGGGCCCTCTAGGGCTGGCCTTCCCTGACCCAGGAGCCCAGAGATGCCACCAGACTGCGCCCCCATCCCAGCCATCATCAGGTGGGTGAATCGAGGTGCTGCTTTTGACCCACAGGCAGAAGCCACCTAGAGCTCAGAAATGAGAAACCTGAAGCCTCCTGGTCAGTTAGGGTAAGAGATCGATTGACAAAGTCTGCCTAGGTATAGGCATGAGAACTGGGATGCGTGTGTCAGACCTGAGGCAGTGGAGAGAGAAAAGCAACATGGCAGTATTTCTTTATCTCAGAATTAGAAAGGAGTCCCCATCACCTGGACAACAAAAGGGCCTGAGCTCAGCCAGGGTGCCGTCTTCCTTCTCAGCTCACCAGACTACTGCAGGCCCCATGAGGACTGGAGCACCATGGGTGGAGGGGCTTGGGTGGGTGGGTAGGCCTGCAGGGGTCCAGCCCAAAACAGGCAGGAAGGCTGGGGCTGCACTGGGGCTGTGTCAGGGAGGACATAGATTAGAGTCTAATCTCTAAGAAATGTTTCAGGGGCTGGGCCAGCCAAGGCCCAGCTGGGAATATAGGTGGGGGAGGTGGAAGGTGTTCTGGGGGTTCTTCCAGGGTGGCCACCCTAACGACCCCAGCCAGATGGACCCCCCAGCCTTTGGGGCACCCGGAGCTGAGTCCTTGGTCTGGTCTCAGCTGGTGCAGCTGAGCCACACACCTTGTTTCTGATCTTATGAACTCCTATATACCCTCAAAACCCTGAGGGGCCCAAATTGTGGCCCCCAGAATATCATGCCCCCCACCCCTCCCACCTCCAGCCCTGGCTACTAATCAGCTGGCTACTAATCATGCCTCCTGCCTCCTAGGAGTCTACCAGCTCCACCCCAGGCAGTCCCAGGCCTGGGCCTGTACCCTCACTTCATTGTACAGGCCACCCTCACTTCGAGGCCTGCAACCTTTGCCATGAGGTCGGGCCCACCACGTTGCTGTGCTTCAGTTTCTCCAGCTCTGAAATGGAGATGGAAAGTGTCAAGTCGGTGTTGAGTCCTAGGTGCCCCAACCCAGTACTCAGAAGAGAGTCAGAGGCTGGGAACCCATGCTGGGCTTCTGCAGCCACACTCTCCATGTCAGGGGCCCACAGACCCTTTGTCCAGTCAGATGCTCTGGGCTTCAACCTCTGGCCAGTTCAGAAGCTAAGTCTCTGTTGTCTGCAGGCAGACCTCTGATTAATGGCCCTGTCAGGCTCGGGGGCTGGGGAACGGTGCCTCCCGCTCTCAAGCCTGGAGGGCAGCCTCCATGAAGCCAAGCTGTGCAGAGGTGGGGCCCAGAAGCCATCACCTTCCAGTAGTTACCACCATCACCTGGACATACCATTGCCAGCATCCCCCGCATTAGAGCTCCTGACCATAACCACCAATCACTGCTTCATCTCAGAGTCTCCTTCCTTAGTTTCTTCAGGTTCCTCAGTTTCTCCATGGATATCTGGAGAAGGGAAGATGGGCAGGATTCGATTACAGAAGAGAAGAGGAGCAGACATCCCAGGCATTTGGGGCAGTGGGCCATGGCTGGGGCCAGCAGGCAGGAGGAGGGAGGCATCTCCAGTCAGAAAGCCCCCATCGGGCCCCACAGAGGTGCAGAGGTCCAGGACCTCATCAGTAGGAAGCAGAGGATCTTGGATTTAAACTGAGGGCAGAAGAGTGCCGTGTAGGGTGGGAAATGGCTTCTGAGAGCTTAGAAGTGGCCAAGAGCCCTTTCCCAGACCTCTCCAAGGAAGGCTGAAGGGCAGAGGCCACCTGCTCCTATTCCTGCTCCCTGCCCCTCCGACCACGACTATCCATTGGGGCTGCACCTGCACCCTCCCAGGCCTACCACCCATCAGGAGGTTGGAGGTACGCAGGCTCAACACAGGCATTGGGATGTGCCTTTGACCTTCTGCCCTTCCCAGACCCTGGAGGCACAAGGGCCGGCTGGGCCCAGGGCTGCCTCTGCTTCTAGCTAGGCTTCCTTATCGAAGCCAATATGGGCATCCCTAGCGCTGTCCACAAGTGGGGGCCAAGGAATGGTCTTGAACCCAGGCCCTCGGCCGCAGCTCTGCAAGACCCCTCTTGCCTCCACCTGCCCATTCCTAGGCCCCTAGCCCTGCTTGGCACCCAGACTCCAAACCAGAAAAACTAGATGAAGAACAAACAAGCCTACACTGCAGCCTTCACCACTGTCCACCGCAGGCCAGGTCACAGAGCTGCAGCCCCACCCCTGAGGTCCCCAGGGGTAGGCGGGCAGGGAGGCTGGGAGGTAAATGTTGTTCACTTCCCCCCAAATCTCATCCTATCCTGCCTCTCCAGCCAAGCTCCTGCCATATCAGACACCACCCTCCATTGTCCTGTGCTGGTCCCTCTGCCTGAACGGGCTTCCACCCACCAACCTACGAAGCACTCAGACAGCTGTTTCAGGGTGCCAACGGGCTGCCTCCAGGGGCAAGCTTCTTACTACTAGGTGGGTGTGTGGCCACAGCAGGGGGCTGCAGAGGGGAAGCAAAAGCCAGATTCCCAAAGGTCCTTTCCAAACAGAGACTCCCTGAACACAAAACTCCCTCCTGGAGCAAGAGGTTCTGAGATTCCAGCCTCCGAGAGAGTGGCGTGTGTCATGTGGCTTGCACAGTGCCAGGCACTTAGTAGGTGCTGGACAAACACTCACTTATTCAATCAACAAAAACTCCTGTGGGGTCCAGAGACAGCTGGTGCCTCAGACTCATTGGTCCTTCCCAGAAGCCCCTGCCCTCTCTGGCTCCCCCTGCAGGTCAGGCCCAACTCCTGGGCCTCATTCTGCTCAGCATTCTCAGACAGTCCGTAATAAATCCTGTGTGCCAGCCGTGCATGGGACACCTGCAGTGTCTCTGACAGGCCCCTCCCCAGTGTCTGCCACACAGACCTCAGGGCCCTTGAACATGACTTTAATCAGTGAAAGAGAAAATACTGGATTTGGATGAAAGTAACAGCTAAAAGCTAGGGAGGATCCGTCTCTTCTGGGGCATTTGCAAATTCTGGGCTTGATAGTAAAAGAGGGGTAGAGGGTTGTGTGCTCTAACGGGAACATGGGCGCCGAGGAGGTGAGAGCCCTGTCCTGGGGTAGGCGGGCATCCCAGGACACTCCCAGCAGGGGGGGTGCAGCACTGAGCTCTGGAGACAGGTCAGGGCGGGAAACAGGGCACAGGACACTGCCTGGGCAGCAGCAGAGGGCAGCTGACATGGGCTCCAGGAGACCTCACGACTGTCAGGTTAGAAGTAGGATGAGCCAGGACAGGGGGTAGGGTCCTGAAGGGGACTCCAGGGGAGGTACAAGCAGGCCCGTGAGCTTCTGCTGGCTAAAGGCCTGCCAACAATGCTGGAGTCAAGTTCATCCACCAGGCTAGCTGTTAGCTCAGAGCAGCCTGGGGTGGCAGGGGTGGGTGGGGGCAAGACTAATCATCCAGAGTCAGAGGGACTAAGGGCGAAGGGTAGAGAGCTCTGCAGGGCCAGGGTCAGGGGGGCATCGGACAGGGCAGAGAGTGTTGCACAAATCAGCTCAGGAACCCCGAGTGGCCAAGAGATGGGTCTGTCACCATCCAGGGTTCCAGGAAGTGAGGACTCACGCCACAGGGCAACTGCTGTGCTGAGACCCTGCCCCTCTTCCTGAGGATTGGGGCAGCAGGCTTGGACGTGCGCAGCAGGCAAGGGCAGGGACATGGGCTGCCCCAAACAGGGAGGGCTGGGCACCCAGCCGTCCTGCGAGGACACGCTGCCCCACCCTTGGGCTGTGCCACCGGACACTCACATGACCCATTCCTGGCTGCCCGCCCTGCCGGCACCCCCTGCCAATCACGCTGACCTTCCTCCCACCAGCACCTGCTGGGGGCTGACAGAGGTCTCTATTCCCAGCCAGGCGCCTGCTGTGGTTATATTTAGGCCAACAGGGTGGGGTAAGGGGCTGGGCTGCTGACGCCCTCCCGGGGCCCAGAGCAGGGCAGCTGGGGCTGGGCTGTCTGCCTGGGAGCAGCCTGATGCCTGGGGCTTGTGCTCTGCAGCCCAGAAGCTCCTGTGGGGTCCTCCCCACTGCTCCTCAGCCATCTTCCTTCAGTAACATGCAGGTTGGGAGGCCAGGACTCTGGCTACAGCTCAGATGGGAAACTGAGGCTGCCCACTGGAGAGAAGGCTTAGTGTGCTGCAAAGTCCAGGAAGCCAGGCCAACCTGAGTGGGTCATATTCACAAGGAAGACACCCCAGCCCAAGAGGAGGCCAGACCAGTCTGAGAGAAGCCCAGCCTAGACTTTCAGCTCCAGAGACTTAGACATCCCATGAAGTCATCCTTTCCTGAGACCCTCCCCCAACAAAGGCGCTGCCCGAGGGGATGCTAAACCTCAGACCCTTCCTGCCCAGCCAGGACTAGAGCCCTCTTCCCTCCAGTAGGGGCAGGATGTTCCCAGGGAGGAAATGGCCCCTTGAACCCACCCCACCCATGCTGGAACCCAGGGCCACTTCCTGTCCCGAGTGGGCCTCGGTTCTGCCCCTGATTCTGCCAGCCTGTCTAGACCCCAGACTTCCTGCCCCACCTGCTGGGCGGCCCCTCTCAGACACAGGGGAAGGGGTGTCTCAGCCTCAGCAGCCGGGCAGGCACAGTACAAACTCGCCTGGCTTGAGGGCCTCCGTGTGTGACCCATCCGCGGCCCATCCAAGCCCTGGTCTGAGGGGAGGCACAGCCTGACCCGACACTGCCCCGCTGTCCCCACTGTGTCCTTACTGCCCACAGGCCCCTCCTTCACAACCCCCACTCTGGCATCACCTGCTGCCCTGGGAAGCTGGCGGCTGCATTAAGCATTGCCCCGGTAGAGTAGAGCAGGGGTCCATCTGGCACCCCCAGGGCAGGCCTCCAACCAGGGCCTAGCCTGGGTATGATGGGGCCTACCTGCAGAGGTCACGACCCCACTTAGCAGGCAGCCCCGTGTCCAGGGCAGGTCATACCTCAGCTCAGCTCTTGTCCCTACACCAGCCCCCTCCACACCCACGTCCACCTGTTATGGATTGAATTGTGCCCCCCAAAAATATGTGTTGTAAATCCTAACCTCTATGCCTGTGGTTATAATCCCATTTGGGAATGGGTTGTCTCTGTTATGTTTATGAGGCAGGATTAGTGCAGGGTGTATCTTGAATCAATCTCTTTTGAGATACAAAAAAGATTAAATGAGAGCATAGCAGAGGTGGGAGAAGAGAGATGCCAAGCCATATGAAGATCACCCAGTAGCAGAAGCTCAGAAGAGACAAGGACCTTCCTCCAGAGCCGACAGAGAGAGAAAGCCTTCCCCCAGAGCTGGCACCCTCAATTTGAACTTCTAGCCTCCTAAACTGTGAGAAAATAAATTTCTGTATGTTAAAGCCACCTACTTGGGGTATCTCTGTCACAAGCAGCACTAGAGAACTAAGGGAGCCCTGGTGGCACAGTGCTTAAGAGCTCGGTGGCTAACCAAAGCGTTGGCAGTTCAAATCCACCAGCCGCTCCTTGGAAAAACCTATGGGGCAGTTCTACTCTGTCCTATAGGGTCACTAGGAGTTGGAACCGACTTGATGGTACCTAACAACAAAACAAGATAACTAAGACACCACCCCTTCACTCTCCTGCCCCGCCTGGCAGCATCCCGGGTTCACGCAGGCACTGGGCCTGTCTCCAGGCCTTTACTCCAGCTGTCTCCTTCTTCTCATCCCCCTTCTCGTCTCTGCCCCTCTGATGGGGCTTCCCGCCCCTGCCAACCCCGGATCTGAGCCCGTCTCCTGTTCCCCCACTTTCCCACCAGGAAACAGGTAGCTAGGACTGGAGGGCTGGGCTGAAGGAACAGAGGGCAGGGCTGGGGGCTCTGGAGGGAAGTACCTTCTCCTGGTTGAGGTCCTGGGAGGCCTCAGCCTGCTCTGAGGTGCAGGAAGTGGGGGTCTTGGAAGCTTCCTCTCGGCCAGACATGCTTTTGGTGGGGCTGGGCAGCCAGAGGGTCAGAGGCCTAGGCTGCAGCCGCCCTCCCTCTCTGGTCAGTCACCAGCTGGGTGGCCTGCACTGCTTCAGGTCTCAGGCTGGGTCACTGAGTCCGTTGGGCCCCTGCAGGTGGCCATAGGTCCGGAAGGCTGTGAGCCCAGCCCAGTGTAAAGGCATGTCAGCCTTTGCCGCTGCGGGGGATGGCCTTGTGGCCACGTGGCACCCTGTAGGCCTCACACACACACACACATCACCAAGTAACCCAAGGCCTGGATGCAGCGTGCTTGCCGTGGTAGGAGCCCTGAGCTCAGGCATCACAAACAGGTGCTGAGACAGGCTTCAGAGGAACTCAGCCAGACCCTGAGAGCAGAAGGTGGGGGCGGGGGGGCGCTTTGC